>NC_040915.2:33706199-35059558 GCF_004126475.2 Phyllostomus discolor | reverse complement strand
ACTCAGAGGCCAAGTAATAAATCATAATCATATAGCACTGGTGGCCACAAAACAAACCACACAACTTTAACACAAGCAGTTTTTTGAACCTAAGAATGACGTTCAAATACTGTTACAATGCCTTTTTACCTGAAGAAACTTCTTCACGTCAGCAATGATCTCTCTGAAGACCAACTGGTCTTTCTGAACCTCAAACCAGCCCAGTTTGGTGATTTTGGCGATGACCTGGGTCAGGGCTTGGATGACAAAGGCAGGCAGCTTGGGCCGTGATGCCACGTAATTAAGAATGTAGTTTCCTGTAAGAAAACATTCGGTGGTCACTTGGACTTTCCAGAAACAAAATACGAATCACGTGAAGAAAATCAGGTGGTAAATACACATTCTTGGACACAAAGTTATTCCCTTTCTTTGAGACATATACTTACTCAGTCAATTCTACTGTAAGACTGATTTTGAAAAAGCAAATTTGTTCCAGTTCAATTGCTACGTGAGAGAATAGCTGGAGTATAATGAAAATGTCACTTTTGTTTTTGCATGGTTTCTGATAGGAAAAATGCTGAGTGAATACAGAATCGCCCCCCACCCCAGGCCGAGTGAACTGAGCCGTACACACCCCTCCTCAAAGAAAACACGCCGACGGCAAACAAGCACGAGAAAGGTGTTCCACACCCCACGTCTCCGGGGAGCTGCGAACCAGAACAGCTGCGAGACACTCACCGCCATGAGCCCTGTTACCACGGCCAAAGTGCAGAACACAGAAAACAGCAAATGGTGGCGAGGACGTGGAACAACAGTGACTCTCCCTCACCGCTGGTGAGAACACAGAACACTACGGCCACGCGGAAGACGCAATCTGGTGATTCCTTCCCAAGCTAGACATTTTCTTACCATACCACCCAGCAACCCCTCTCCTGGGGGCTTACCCACGGAGAAGGCTTATGCGCACAGGCAAACCTGCTTTACTGCCATTTCGTTCACAATTGCCAACGCTCAGAGGCGATCAAGCTGTTCTTCCGGCGGTGAGTGCAGAAACGGCTGCACCGGACTGGGCACATCCCCCAGTGCTTAAAAAAGGAAAAAAGAGCTACCGGGCCACGAAGGCGTGAAGGAACCTGCAGCGCACACTGCTAAGTGAAAGCAGCCCATCTGAAAGGGCCATCCACTGTATGACTCCACCTGCAGGACGTTCCGGAAGAATGGCAGAAACAGTAAAAAGATCAGCGGTTGCCGGGGGTTAGGAGTTGGAGGGGGGGAGAGATGAATGAGCAGAACACAGGATTTTCAGGGCCGGGAAACGATGCTATGTAATATGATAACGAGGATGTATGTCCTCACACGTTTACCCAGACCCACAGAGAGCACTGAACCCTAATGTAAGCTACGGACTCTGGGGAACAATGTTGTGTCGGGGGAGGTTCATGACCTGCGACCCGCACACCACTCCGCTGAAGGATGCTGACAGCAGGGGAGGCGATACCCATGTGGGGGCAAGGGGAATACCGGAACTCTGTACTTCTTGCTCAGTTTTGCCGTGAACCTAAAACTGCTCTAAAAAATAAAGTCTACTTAAAATGTGTGTGTGTGTATAGATGTCAAACAAAAACAATGTTTAATGACTTAGGTTTATAATGTTTAAACCTTTATTTTTAAAATTGTGACTTTCTCTTTTGCACCCCTAAGCACAGGAGTCTACGAGGGCACGGGTACATCCTCCTTGGGGTTTGCCATGGCGTCTGTGACTCCCAGCACTTAGAGAAATACCAGTCAAATACATGAGGCAAATGCCATGTTGTTGTGTGCTCCATTCAAAAACTGATCTTAAAGACCCACCACCCCTATTTTAATGTTTCTGATACACAAATATGAATCATGAGAACCCTGAGACCAGAAAGCAGAAATGAATTAACAATATTTCTAATACGAAAAAAAGATTTTTAAAAATCCCATACCTCAATTATTAGAGCTTTGTCCATATAAAAAGTAAATGCACACAGACACACAAACACACTCCTTAAAATATATGACATGAAAAATATGTTGCTACTTTAGTAGCATCAGCTTCCAACTACAAGTGCTACTCACCTGCATACACGATATCTTCCTAAGAAGTAGAAGTCTGCTTCTTGAAATTTTAATTACTTTATTTTATTTTATTTTCCCTATTACCATTTATTCCCCCCACACCCTCTTCCACTTCTACCCAACCCCCTTCAGAAATCTGCTTTTGATTTTACACATGTGTCCCAAATAATCTCCATACAGCAAGCATGCTGAGAAATACTGGAAAACTGACTTTTCCCCTGTCACTCAGTTGTGTATGAGGTTAAGACAAGACTACGAACACGAGGCCCACACGTTTTGTGTGGGTTTGATCACTACTCTATTGCTCCTCAGCTGTGAGATCTCGGACACACCGCAGAGCCTGTCGAATCTGGTTTCCTCGTTTATATCGAACCTGATTTCCTCGTGTATAAGATGAGAGTAACAACAGTGCCAACCTTCGAAGTTCAGCGGCTAAAATAAAATAGTGCAAGACTTCATAAGTAGTGCACAAAAGACAACGCTAGTTGCTATTTATGATCGATTTAAACACATGTGTTTTCAATTACACGTGGTTGTATGACCCTCGTCACCCATGAGCAGACGGGCAAAGGAGACTGGGCCGCTCGTCTTTATAAAACGACAGAGTCAAACACCTGGCGCACCTATAGCGGTTGGGCATATTTAGAAGGAAAACGAACACAACTCGATGAAAGGCATTTTAAACCACTCACGGATGTCTATCCGCTGTTCCACGGGCAGAGGGCTGGCGCGGCTGACAAGCTTGCAGAGACACGTTGCCGCGAGGAGCCGAGCGTAGGGCGTCTGCAAGGACAGGAGCATTCGTCACCGTCACCATCGTCACAAGTGACATTACAGAAATCAAAACTCTACGGTAAGAACTTTTCCTAAGCAATACTGCAAATTTTTCCCATGAAACAAACAGAAAGGGCGGAACATTTGAAACAAAGTATCTCGTCGCAGCAGAAAAGTCTTCACAAACACAGAAAATAAGGCCGCAGCCAAAGGTAAGTTTTCAAGTGGCTCATCTGTGAGCCAAGCAAGGAAAGCCCCTAAATCACCATTATTTTACGGCAGTCGCCAAGGAGATACAAGCAGAGAAAATAGACTTCAGACCACTAGCCTTCCGGCGAGCACACCGCTCAGGGGAAGACATCTGAGCAGCATCAGGAGCAGATTTTGAGCAAGGCCAGTGACCCGAGGTTCTCCTCGGTGCTCGCCGAGGTGACAGAGGCTGCTGACACTGCCCACACTGCCACCGATACTCACCGTTTACTCCAGAAATCAGTGCTGAGTGTGGAGTGACCACAGAATTGACCCCTAAAGAGTCGGTGAGACTACAGGCCAGAATGTTCTTCAAGAAGTTGAGAGCACACTAATTTTGTACAACCTGGAGTCGTACCTGCAAAGATGCGTCACTCGTGGTGGTAAAAACACGTGGAGCGGATAAGGGCTCCCGGACGTAAGAGTCTCAAGCCCGCGGTCAGTCGCTGCACTAACCATCAGCGGACACTCTGCAGGAAATGCCCCAGTCTGCCGGCGTGATGGAGCACAGGCGTTAATGTGGACTTCTGTTCGCTTTCGTGAACTCACCTTCACTTCTGTGGATTCCTACCAGACGCAGAAGCTGAAAACCTTGGCTTTCCCTGCCACCCAGTTAGTTCAGCAGCTTAGCAGTGGTCGAGTCTCGTCACCGTTTTTTATTTTTAACTCAGGGCTGAGACTGAAATTTTCCTGAATGAGAACAACCATTCTAAGCCACTACTGCTGACACTAAATGGCTTTAAGAAATTAGCTTTTGCTGCAAACTTGATGTCTCTTAATGACTTCAACCTCAAGTTGTAAATGGCCTAAAAGGCAACCGGGGCTCAGTACTTACTCGCAAACCTTACACTGCAATAAAAGTCACTTCAGGAACGACGGACATTGTCTGAATCACAAGTATTACCAAGCTGCTTTATATGCTTCCGCAGTGTCGGGAGTTGAAACAAGTAGCTAGATCTCTATTCCTGATACATTTTCTGAGCGCAAAAGACAGCTCCAGCAGCGGTTTCCAGACCTTGGGCTGCCAGTGCAAAAGCCGTTTCCGTGTCTTAAAACCCATTTAACCGAGCAATTGAGGAGCAACCACCTGACCTTCCACGGGAAGTGACTAATCAGCAACGTATTCACATTCTAAAAGGCAAATCTCAAGAGAAGTTTCAGCAGAATTCTATAAATGCCTCCTTAGTGATGAATATGCTTAATCAAAATCACACGCTTGCGGACTGATGTCACTGTTTGCCAGACCCTACCTGTGTGAAAAGGCATTTTCAAAAATGAAATACCTAAAGCCTCATTCCAGATCCGCATTAACATAGGGACGTTTGCAATCAACGCTGATGACAGGAAATACGAACTCTGAACACCAAGTAAGCAAAATGTCACCCCCAAAAGGATAACTCCATTCTTTTCATTAGCAGGCCTATAGGAAGAAAACTGTACTCAATGGTCACATTTCAAGTTTCATCAAGAAAACTTTGGGGAAATGTGTTTTTTCTCTTCCTATAGACATGTTTACAGAAGATCCTTGATGCTGTCCCTTGGCCCGCAGAGTCTGAACTGTCTACAGGCCGGCACTTCACAGAAAAGGTCTGCTGGCCTCTGCTCTGGACCACACGGCCGCTCACGGCACTGCTCACGGAGTCACGTCAGAGGTCTCGCCCCACAGCGACGCCTCCTCAGCTGAACCGTGAGTGGCTTGTAGCTTCAGTGCACAAACATACAGCAAGTAGGCAGTGCAGCACCCGGTTTTACATTTAAGTATCTGCTAGTTGCTGAATAAAAGGCTATGAAACTCTAGAAGGGAAGGAGGCAGGAGGTCTTCAGCATCCCCCCCACCCATCATTCCTTTCTGTTTCAGTCAGTTACAAGTGGCCTCTCCCACCTTAGATTTTTTTTGTTAAAGCTGTCAGTCAACTTTATAAAAATGTAACTTTTGCCCACTGATATGATACATAAAGAGGGGCCAAGCGGAATCAACGAACTATATCAATTCATGCCTATGTCCACCGCAGCCTGCACCCTTCTCCGAGTGTGCTTGCATTCAGGCTTCCCAATCCTTTCTCTGATTCGGCTTTCTGACAGTGAAATAAACTGTAGCAAAAAGACACGTGGTAATACCTATCAGTCATCATTGCTACCTACACAAGGTAATTAAGAATGAATGACATATATCCACTGATCTTTCATGATTAATCACTCATCAGATACTTACTGTTCCTTGTTCTAGTAACAGCTGACACTTGCTGAGACATTCGGGGCTGTCGATAAGTTCCAGGAGTGCCTTCTCAGCCTCTATTCTCTGCCCGAGGTCAGTCCCTATGTAGAGATGGGTACATAATACTTCCAATTCTGCCAAACTCTTGAAAAGAAAAAAAGGGAGTATTTTAGTTGAGTGGAAAAAATTAGATAAATATATTGATCACAGGAAACAGGAAACAGGGATACAGATATTGAGCCTGTGTTCATCAATTCAATACATGCTTACGGAGCTACCTCTGCTTACTAGAGGCCACGGCAGTGAACAAAAAAGGTGTCTCTCCTATCCCCAGGTTATTTAATTAAAAACTGATAGTTCTGTGATGGAAAAGTATGCATATAGAAACAAAAAGAGGCAGATTTGCCAAATCCAAGGAGTCAGGAAAAGCCTGCCTGGAGTAATAACATTTATGCTGACCTGGAAGGGTGAACCAGACAAAAAATACCGGAGCGCAGTCCCGGCAAAGAAACAGCATTTACAGGGGCCCAGAACAGGGCTGCGTCACTCCAAGGCACTAAAAGGTCAGTGTGGCTGGCCAAGGGGCAGCTAGGAGGCCATGCCAGATGACACTAAAGAGTTGGGTGGAAGGAGTCGCAGGCAAGCTACAGATGGTACACCGATATACGGTCTTTCTCAGACTGCAAGAACCTCTACGGTGCCATCTATAAAAAAGAAAAGATCATTGTAAGTGCGTGCTGACGTGGGGCTTCCGCACTGCTGCGGGCAAACTTTCTCACGGTTTTCAGAACTATCACTCGAGCCGTGTGATTACCAGCAGTGTAGTAACGAGTTATCACTTCGGAGGCTCCTACTTTACGGCACAAAGAATAATTTGTTCTGTTGACCAATATCATCTCAACTAAAGATACAGGACGTACAGATACAACCCGAAACAAATTTAAAAATGAGTTCAGCATTCCTCTCAGTTTTAAAGAACTTTTGTTAATGGCGTCCTACGAAAACAAACTACTCCCCTGGAACGTGAATCAGAAGAGAATTATTCTTTGGAAGACGGACGACTGGCACAGATTTCAATGTCAGGTGGGCATATGAAGAAACGCTATTCTGTGTCCTTCCGGCCTGAACTTGTGCGGCAGCCTTGCAGCTGCACCGCTCCGAATGCTCCCTCGAGTGCACGGGGGCGGTTGCCTAGCAGGGATGCTCCAAGATGAGACCCCTCTGCCTCCCCGACCCTTCTCACTTCTCCTCCTCCTTAGCTCCCTCACCTCACTCTCCACCTCCCTATCCGGGTCAGGGCCCAGCATCCCAGGCTTGGGAATTTTTGGCTGGGGTGAAAATAAAAATACAAATGAAAGTCTTCAAGTGGATAAATTAAAATAAAGGAAAAAATAAAATAAAATAAAATAAAATAAAATAAAGGATCTCAAGTGAACCACATTTTAAACACCCCCACCCCACCCCACCCCACCCCACATGGTCCAGCTAGTCTTCAGAGCGCTACTACACACTGTTCATGGCATCAAAATCCACGGAGAAGGCGTGACTCACCGATACACATGAATCCCCCTATTTTCTCCGAGGGTAAGAAATACAAAAATGAAAGGAGCTACCCCTTGCCTTCTCATACTTCATGATCAAGCTCAGAAGTCTTCTTTTACCTGATAAACTTGACAGGCTGGATTTTAGAACTGATAATACCCAGAATAATTCAATAATAAACAGACCTTGCCACGTTCACATAGGTCTGAGAGTCTCTGAAGAAGTCAACTTTGAGTACAAGAACTGGGCCAGAAAGTGACAGGACCTAACTGTTCAAATACAAAAGGCAACAAGGACAAGAGGCTAGTGGCCGTGTCTATCCACCTCACAGGTTTGTTGGAAGATTTAAATGAGGGAAGGATGCATAACTTCTGCAGACGGCGCACACTATAAAGGCCAATTGTTTGTTTATGAGTGTTACAATGAATGGAATTACATCGCCCTAAAAGACGTGTCCAAGTCCCAACCCCTAGAACCTCATTCAGAAATGGGGTCTTTGCAAATCCGTGAAAAAGGACCTCGGGATATGAAGTCATACCGGGTTCAGGGAGGGCCCTGAATCTAATGATTCGTAAGAGAAAGGAGAGGGACATTTCAGAGGCAGAGACACAGGGAAGATGGTCACGTGGAGGAGGACACGGAGACTGGAGAGGTCCCGCTACACGCCAGGGACACCAAAGACGGCCAGCGGCCGGCAGAGGCGGGGAGGAAGGCAGGGACAGCTCCTCCCGTGAGGCCTTCGGAAGGGACCCGCCCCGCCGGCACGTCAGGCTCAGGCTTCTGGCCTCCAGAGCAGCGAGACAATGAATGCTGGTGTTTTAACCCACCCAGCGCGTGGCAATTGGCTACAACAGCCCTGGGAAGCGAGTGCAAATAACGTTAATCAATCCAATGGCACCTAAATAAATCTATCTGGAGAGATTCTGGAAAAGTTCTGGAAACTATTTTGCCTGTTTTCTTATACTGATTTAGAGATCCTCAACACAGAACAAGTCAGGGGTGTATTTATGTTTGAGTCGAAAATGTCACCAATGACCTATTTTTCCCTTACAGTTATTTTCAAATTATTAACATTTGAAAGGCAGCGCAAGATAGAAAGGTTTGAACTTTCTCTTCCAAAAGACTGAAACAAAGGAGAAAAAAATCAAGTTACTCTTTCACTGTAATTATTGCAATTAAGCACATGCCTGGCATACCAAGCCTTTCGGAGGAAAGCACATGCATACACACGGGTCCTCGGTCTGGTGGGGAGGCGCTACGCAAACCTTGGCAACAGTTCAACCCACCCTGAGGTGAGACTGCTGACCGACCGAGCAATCTTCTGATCAGCATTCGACTTTGCAAAGAACCTCTCTATAGAGACTTTATTTTTCACAGCGAACTGATACATTTGCACCTTAGTTTCGCACACGGATGTCAGAGAATATGATTAACGTGAGAAGGCCTCAAAGAAACGACTCCCTTCTCGATCTGTTGACGAATCAGGTTTGAGTTATTAAAGCTTCTACAGGGCTCAGTATCAGCATTGTAAGTCCATTTAAATAACGAATGGGCAGAACAAGTAGAATTGGACATGGCTTAACTCTTACAGAGCAACGATCAAATGCGAACAGACAGCACCCAGCTTCCACAGCCCAGGCGACAACGACACAATCCTGCGTACAGTGTAAATAAAGATCTTCCAAGTCACTCTGGGCTTGTGTCTGGCCTTCGCACTTGATGCACAGTGAGCCCTACAGGACCTGACTTCCTTCTACACAGTCATTCATTCCCACACACATTATCTATCCACTGGTAAGTGCTGCGTAAAAGCAGCTGGACAGCCCTGGCCGGGGTGGCTCAGTTGGCTGGAGCGTCATCCCACAAACCTAAGGCTCGCGGGCTGGATTCCCAGTTAGGGCACATGCCTAGGCTGTGGGTTCCGTCCCCAGTCGGGGACACATGTGAGAGGCAACTGGTAGATTCTTCTCTCTCACACAGTTGTTTCTCTCCCTCTCTCTGCCCCTCCCTTCCCCATCTCTAAAACCAATAAGCATGTCCTCAGGTAAAGATTAAAAAAAGAAAAAGAAGACGCCAAACAAAAAGAATGTGTATCATATGGTTCTGTAGTGCCGGAGAGGAGCTCAGCGTCTGCTGGGGGGGGGAGGCGGAGAGGAGGCATCACATCTGGGGAATGACAGGTACGCACATTATCTTGACGTCACCCGTGGTTTCGCAGGTCTACACAAATGCCAAAGTTCACCCACTTGCAGAGTTTAAATATGTGCAGTTTATTGTGAATTATACTTCAACAAACTAAAAAAATGAAGGCTTTTGTTCTAGGGGGGAAATGTCCCCTAATAATAAAATATATAAATAAACAAACCACGAAAATCCCACCTCTATTCAACTTAAAACTACTTCCAATTATTTCCTTATATCTTTCCCGCCTTCTGGAATTAAGCTTCTTGATTACCACTAATTAAAAAAAAATGCCTTTATTGACTTTTGCATTTCCCACAAACTCTCTGTTTCTTCCTCTCTTTACTACGCTTCCCTGGCTTATTATTCCTGGGCCTCTTGTAACTCTTCTGCAATGAGCTGGATAAGTGTTGTTTTAGGGCTTTATAGTTTACAAAAACATTTCCATCTTTTACTTTTTAAACCAATCCTGAAAAGCAGACTCCTGCAAAGTACGCATTTGTAGCACACCTGCTTTACAGATGTGCTGACGGCGAGAGATCAAATATACAGGTAAGTTGCTCCGGATCAAACATGAGTAGATGGTCAAGTCCGAGCCAAAGACAAGTCTTCAGGCCCCAGGTGCACGCCGTCTCCTCACTGCCACCCTGCCGCCCTCCACTTCAGTCACCGTCAACCTGCAGGTGCCCGTCCTAGTCCGTACTTTCAACTCTGTCACCATCTTGATGTTTGCCTACCAATGTCTTCCTCTCAGGAAGCCAGAAAGATGCTGAAAACAACCCAAAAGTGTCAGAAACTGAATTGGATATATTTCCCACAGATGTCCCCTCTGTCCCTTTATTTTCTTTCGGTGTCTCCAGAGGTCTGGCCCAGATGCTAGATTTGCAATCTTGATGTTACCTTTGGCTCTTCATCCCTCCGTAGCCCCTCCTCCATAATTAAGAGTTTGGTCCTGCTCAAAGAAAAGTCCAGCCTTTGCCCCCAGGTTCTGGGGCATAATCCAGGTCATACCCCATAGGAATGTTTTTGTTCAGAACCCAGTGTAGGGGGGTCCACCCCATAGTCTTAAATTGGGGTCTGGCCACACCAGAAATGCCAACCACCCATTTTAGGGTGGGGACTTTGAATTACATGGTATCCATCTCCCTAAAAGACTGAGATCAATTATACGGGCAATCAATCAATCATGACTACTTGATGAAGTCCCAATAAAACCTCCAAAACTCAAAGCTCGGGTTTCCCTGGTTTGCCATACTCCGTGCATACTGCCCACATATTTGCTCGGGGAGTAACATGTCCTGAGGGCAACGAAAATGTTCCTTTGGAATTCTTTCCTGGTGATAAACTGCAGCCTCGAGAATGACAGCATTCAGTGAATTCTCTGAGTCCTTCTGACAAACTATCAAACCCGAGGGTGGTGCCAGGAAAGCCCCCCAACACACACACACACACACACACACACACAGTTTGTGTCAGAAGTGAGCTCTTGAAGTGTGGCTGGTTTCAGGTATAAACATAGTCTGTTACAAAGCCCTACCAATTCTTTTTAAATAAAGACTCCACACCTCTACATGGTATTCACAGACAACAGAGCAATGAACCAGCATGTTCTGACTGTGGCCTCCAGTGCCCTGGATTCTTAATTGGTTTCCTTGGGAATAAGAGTGGGAGCTTTGGAGTCTGGCACTTACTTACTAAGTAATTTCATGCAAAGTATTTAACCTTTCTAAACCTCATTTTGAAGACAATAAATATTAGTTTGAAATAATATCCGCCTTCCAAAATAACTGTCAAGACTAAGACAGAAACGATGAGAGAGAGCTTACTCCAGCGTCCGGCATGCGGCAGATCACACTGCATGGTAAATACTGCCTTGGTCACTGGCAACGACAGAACACCACGCTGTCCTCTGTCTACCGTTCCTCCAGTTCAAGTCCACACCGCCAGGAAGGTCATTCCTAGGCCCCGTTTTATCATGCTACCACCAAGTCCAAATACAACAGTTCACAATCACATCTAGATCAAATCAGATAGCCTGGCTGGGTATTAACAAGCATGGCTATGGTTCCTGTTTCTGGAACAATCCTGAGAGTACAAAAAAAAACATTGACCAACTAGGTCGCCTATATCATCCACAACGTTCTCTCTCGATTCTCATCAAGGGCCCTCTGATCCGTGCATTACCCTACATCATCCTTGTTCCCAACTCTAACCTTCCTCTCGCCACTCCTCATCATCGATCTGAACCGTCTCCCCTCAGATAACCCAGGTCCATTACTTCCTTTTGGACGGAGCGCCCTAACTCACAGCTCCCTACCCAGAACGCGTGTACCTTAAGTGGGTCGTGGGTGTGCCTCATAGTGATTCCGCTGCCCTCCGTGCATCAGGCTTCTGGCCGTGGGCAACTTATGCCAATGAGCTTCACAATTAGCATGTTTTACGGATGCCATGATGTGAAAAAGATCGTGGAGCACAGCCTTAACCCCACCTTACACAAACCCACTGCTTTACTTGTCACCCCAACAGCAGAATGCCCGACTGTCTGCTGTGTCGGGCTGACAGTAACCTACAGGCATGAAAGAACACACAACTCTGAGTTCCTGGGTCTACTCTAACCCTGCAGCCTTGGGCAAGTCGCAGCTGTTCTGAGACTCCATGTCTTCAGGAGTAATGTGCACACTCTCAAGTTAGTTGTGGGGCTCCCGATCTACAACGAGCATATGAAAATTCAAAATGCTAGGGACTGGTTATCATTATTAATAAATGTTTCTTGAGTTAACTGGACTACAATATGATCCTACAGGCTGAAAAGAATTCAAAGTGAGAAGTTTGGGAGTTTTTTCTGCCCCCCCCAACTACCTGATCTTTTATTTGTCCAATTCTACTTTTAAGCTGCCCACAGCTGCTCCAAAATACATTGCTAGGAAACCAGTATGGGCAGTTCTGGCATTAGCAGCTAACTGTTCCAACCCTCTACCTAAGTATGAAGCAGTCTTCCAGGACTGAGTGATATACTATTATGCATCACCTTTCCAAGTCGGAAAATGTTCCAAACTCCCACCATAGTTTTTAATTTACCCTCACGATTCGAATTGTTAACCTCTGAATGCCTGTTTACAATCCCTAAGTCCTCCCTGTGAGATTCTTCCTGTGAACATTTCCCAGGGAGGCATATTTATAAAGTACTAATAAATCACATTATTTTTGACCTGGAGACCCTTAAAATGGCAATGAGTCAAAAGGCCATGTGTGGGGCTCACCACCTCCTAATCCATCAACACCCTGGAGCTGCCAAGGAATGAGTCAATGTGACGACAGGGAGGCCCAAGGAAGTCCACAAGAGTACGTGACACTTGGACACACTGTCATCGTATCAAGATATTGCCTACCCCTCCCTAGTCGTCTCTCCTGCCATCCACAGCCTCCCCTGCTCCCATCCCTTTTGTGATGCCTCCTCCGCTCCCGCCAGACCCAACTCTCTGCAGTACGCCGTGTTCTTCCACAATTCTTTGCCTTGGCCCCCATGGTCCTTTTGCCTCTCCGCCCTTCCCTTCCTCTTCACCCAGCCAACTCCTCCAGGTCTGTGGAGAACCACTAGCTTGCAAGTTCCCGGACAGTAGATACCATCAAGTTTTGCTACAGCTGTATCTTCAATACTTAGCAAAGTAGGAACTCAATAAAAACGTGGACAGATGGAAGCGGCCAGAAGCTCGAAGCCTCTCCGGTCTGAGGCGCCTCGCAGCTCTGCCTCCCACACTCGGTGGGCTGCCCCCTTCCCCGTGCTCCCAGGGTATCCTCTGATGAATTCGATCACACCATTTTTCACATGTGCTGTAATAATGTTGCATTCAACGAGGGCAGGGATGGGAAAATGATGGCATCCTTCATCCCAGAACTTTGCACAGTGTTTAAGACACAGTGGGAAGCTCTATAAATGTTCGTTGAATAAATAAGTGGATGCACACACCCGAGGAGCCCGAGAAGCCCGAGGATGCCGGAGCCTTCCTCTTCGAACATCCTCAGCATCCCCGCGCTCCCGGCGCACGCCGGGCCGGGGTTTGCGCCTCCGACTCCCTACAGAAACAGCCCCTGCCCGCTCCGGCCAGTTCAAGTCCAACTGCAGCCGCGGCACCTTCGGCGACTCAGGACCCCTCTCGAGCTCCGTCCCAACTGTGTGTTGACTGACGACGGAGCTGCGGCCGGCGGCGCGGCGGGAAGGCTGTCCAGCCGGGCTGGGTCCCCACCTGCCCGGGGGCCGCCGAGGCCGCCCTTCCCGCCGATCCCCAGCGTCCGCACAGCGCCCCACGCAGGGGCGACCTCCGAGGCCGGCCTTTGCCCCCCCACCCCCACCCCGCCCCCCACCCCCCGGCCCAGGCCGCCCTTCCTCCAGCCCGCGGTGTACAGCCCAGCCAGTCGGTGGCCGCGTCCCCGGGACGCCGGTCCGCAGCCCCGCGGCCTCCGCCGCCGCCGCCTTCGGCCCTCAGTCCCCAGATCCCGGAGTCCCGCCGGGTTCCCGCGGCGGCGGAGCGGGGACCCGCGGCGCGGAGCGCACTGACCTGGAAGTGCAGCGCCATCTTCCCGGGAGGCGGTGCCGGCCAGCGGCCCCGAGAGCCCGAGGGGAGGGAGAGGAGGCGGGTGCCGCGAAAGCCCCAGCCGCCCGCGGGGTCCCTGCGCCGCTCGTTCGCTCGCTCTTCGGGTGCCGGACGGCCTCGCGGTTCGAGGCGCTGGACAGGGCGGGGCCTGACGTGAGGGGCGGGGCGATGGATGAGGTAGGAGGGGCGGGGCAAGGGGGCGGGGCCTGGGGATGGGAATCTCAACTGTCCTATGCACTCTTTTCAACCGCTGTAAATTTCGCACCTCTGTCCTTTGACACACCCACCACAGCCCAACTGTCAGCCGTGACCCCGGACTCACATCACCCACAGGTTCCTGGTCCCTAACTCCTGCAGCACAGCTACTGCCCCTGGCGTCTGACCACCACATCTCTACAAGTTCTCCTGTCCCCTAACGCCCTCTTGCAAGAAATCAGCCGTAATTTTTGATTCCTATATGCGAACTTCTGCCCTTGACCTCTGACTCCCAGAGCCCAACTTCATTTTTTTTAACTTGATTTAGGTTACAATTAAACTGACGTGGTGTTGATTTAGTAAAATTATATAGCTCACCTCTTTTCTACATTCCATTTAATATGAACTTATATTTTAAACCAAATTATTTCATTGGAATGAGAATTTATTTGACTGAAAGTGGGTCAGACTCACTTCTTTCTGATGTACTTCATTACTCCTCGAAGTCTGACATCTCTGGCTGGGATCACTGTACTTCAGTGTGAAAAATTCCTCTAAGACTTCCTATAGTTCAGGTCTGCTAGCGACAAATCCACTCACTTTTTACTAACATACAAACCTCTTTATTTAACCTCCATTTTTAAATGACAGTTTTGCTGGGTATAGAATTCTATTTTGGCTTTTTTAATTTGTCGGCATTTAAAAATGCCTTTCCCTTGATTTCTGATCGCCATTGTTTCTGTTGAGAAGGTAGCCAGCGGTCTGATTTTTGCCCATCTGAAGGTATCATGTCTTCTTTTCCCACCCCTGGATGATTTACAATTTTTCTTTTGTTTT
Source organism: Phyllostomus discolor (assembly GCF_004126475.2). Taxonomy (NCBI): domain Eukaryota; kingdom Metazoa; phylum Chordata; class Mammalia; order Chiroptera; family Phyllostomidae; genus Phyllostomus; species Phyllostomus discolor. The sequence goes on along the minus strand of NC_040915.2, from coordinate 35,044,891 downwards.
TGTAGTATTTGTATGAGTGCATTTATGTGTCTGTGTTTGTATGTGTTATCCTACTTGGGATCTTAAGACTTCTTGAATATAAAATCTGACTTTTTTTTTATCAGTGTTTGAAAATTCTCACCCATGATTTCTTTAAGTATTGTTTCTGTCCCCTTTTCTGTCTCTCTTCTTCTGGAACTCCACTTATATGTATGTTAGGCCTTTTTTAGTATTGCATATGCCTTTTACACTCTTTGTTTTTTTTGTCTTTTTTTCTCACTGTGTTTTAATTTGCATATTTTTTACTGACCTATCACCCATTCGCTAGAATCTCTTCTGCTATATCTGAAATGCTACACAACCCCGCTACTGAATTCTTATTTTTAGTTATATTTTTTAGTTCCAGAATTTTCATTTGACTTCTCCCCTTCCATTCTTTAAGTAGATTCCAAGGCTCTGGTGAAATATTTTATCTTTCCTCTAAGTTCTAGAACATTTTAACTTTATTATTGAAAGGTCTTATTTGGTATCTTCAATAGCTGAATCGCGTCTAGGTCCTCTTGGTTTTTTGTATTTGGTTCTATTTTTTTAAGCATGCCTCATAATTTCTTATTGAATGTCAGACAGTGTGAAAGAAAAAATTGTTGAGGCTCTGGATAATACCACATTTCTCCAAAGAGGGTTAAGTTTTCTTATTGTAATAGGCAGATAGAATACCAGTGAATCACTAATCCCATTGAGGCTTGGCTTTATGCTTTTAAAGTCATGGTCCTTACTAGATCTTACAACTAAAATCCCAGGATGCTTACCAAGGCCCCTCCACCCTGTGGGGCTTGAACTTGAACTCCCATTTCCCCAATACTGTGCAGCTGCTAAAATCTCTGTTCAACTCTTTAGATAATAGTGTTTTCCTAAGATTCTTAAAGTCTTTCCCTGTGCATGTGCATCTTAAGAATTGACTGATGATTTGAGGGCAATTTGCGCACATATTTTGGGGCTCACATCTCTGTCGCTTCCTCCTGTCTAGAACTTTGTCCCTCAAATCCTAGCTGCCTTTATTATTCAACTCCCATCTGTTCTCCTATCCTACTGAGATTGCTGCTGGCTGTCCAGTTCTGTTGCCCCTTGAGTCGACTGGAAAATGCTCCGGGGAGTGGGGGCAAACTGAGGTGAACTTGAATTTTGCCCTTAATGTGTTCAAAGATGTTTTCAAAGATTGAAGTCAGTCATATCCTGCCTTTATCTGTTGTTCTCTACTGCCTTCAAGCAGTTGTTAAATATATATATTTGTCGTGTGTATATGCATATAGTTTTAATGTGTTAAATTATTGTTAAATATATTTATTTATAATTGTTATATTTAATATAATTGTTAAATATTTGTCCTGTTTTTATCATTGTTTTCAGTGGGAAGTCTAATCCAACATAAGCTATTCCATTATGGTGAGATTATGTCTACCTTTCATTCTTGATTTTCATAGCTCATCCACAGCCCAAGAATCCTCATGGCCACAGCTCAACTGCTAAATTTTGAAATATTCACTATCCTCCTTCTGCCATTTTTAGTTCCCATATCCCAAAGTTCTTGATTCCTGTATTCTTTTATTTTTGTGTGCCAGCTTTTTGATATACAGCCTCATTGCCATTCCCACATCCCAACATTTCTGACTCCCACATCCCAAGAACCAATATTGATTTCTAATCTCCCTATGGCATCTGCCATAGAACTTCTTTTTTAAAAGATTTTATTTATTTTTAGAGAGAGAAGAAGAGAGGGAGAGAAACATCAATGTGTGAGGGAAAAACATCGATCAGTTGCCTCTTGCATGTCCCCAGCTGGGGACCTGACCTGCAACCTGCCATATAATTTCTGTTACCTCAAATTTTAGGTCATTAAGGGAGGAAAAATTACTTGAGATTTGATCATTTGACCTTTTTGTCCTGAATACCCTTGGAACAAATAAAAGGTTACAATAAAAACAGCAGCTGACTATTGTATGGATTCACCAGGTAAGTCTGGAAACGAGAAGCCAATTATTTTTTCCCTTTAAATTTGAGTGAGTATTTAAGATTTCTGTTTCTGTTTTCAATTAACCCTCCCTTTCATGATTTCTATCAATAAAACATTCAACTCCATGTCTTTTTTGTCAATAAATACAATTTAAGATAGAATTGTGTCACCGCAGTTATTAAAATTAACACAAACTGCTCCAGGATGTCAAACAATTAATTTCTATCCCAAAACTCAATTAAAGTAGGGACATTTAGAGCCTGCAGGAATTACAAAATTATCTACCTTTTGCCAATGAGTCTTCTAAAAAAGATGGATGGACCCTTGCTCCTTGAATCTTTTCCGGGGATTCAATTAACGTTTGTAATTCTGGCAACCTTAGAAAGTTCACCTAACATATCCGAGTTTTGATTTGTTATTTCTCAAGTCAGAATAACAGTAATTCCATGGTTAAAAATTTGTGTAAGAAGTAACATTGAGATGAGGCTGTAGAGTACAGAGGTTAGGAGACCAGACCCTGGAACCAAACGGCTAGGATGTGGATACTAGCTGCATTGCTTATTAGCCAGTAAGCTTGGAGAGGTTCCTTGCCCTCTCCACGCCTTCATTTCCTCACCTGCAAAATGCAGACTAGTAGTATCTGTCTCATAGGTTGCCGAGGTTCAATGAGTTAATACTTACGGAGCACTTAGTGCCTGGCAAGGGAGTGTTACATGAATACTAATTGTTATGATCAAATAAACTCCTATGATTTTCTGAATATAATATTGAAAGTGAGATTTTTAATGAAGTGGAATTCTCATTTTAATCAGAGTAAATTATTCTAGACATTTTTCGTCCGTAAATTTGTAGTCCAGCTAGCTATTTCCTCAGTGTCCCTCCTACCTCACCCAGCTTCTCTATCTGGAGGAATTTTGAAGTCAGTGACGTTAACAGCATTTCTAGTTACCATAAACTAAACTATTAAACTATTTTAATAAACTAAACTATTTTAACATAAACTAAATTTTCGCTTTATCAATACTTACAATGTGAAACCTCTGACCGGTCATTTATTCAGTCACACATGTAAAGGAAATATAGGAAATGTTAGTGCACGTTTTCCTTAACTTAGTCTACAGGTGTCATTTCATTAAATACACTTTGTGAGACTGTTTAATCTCACTAAGTAAGTGAGCCTCAGTAAGGTTAGGGAACCCAGCCAAGTGCAGACAAGTAGAGAAATGGGAGAAGAATGCATCCAAAAAGTTCACATTTACATTAAACATGTCCCCCCCCCCCAAAAAAAAACAACAGCTGCATAAAATATTTATCTGTGTACATTTCTCTTGTTGGTTGATTTCAATGATATCTTTGTTTTGTCCAGTCATTAACCTTAAACTCTATTTATTTAAATAAAATGTTTACGGGGAAACCAAAGTAACAAAACAATTTCTTCTCACTGGCGATGTGGATATGAGTTATCTCACAATGTTGTTTACTACATATGTACTAAAAACTGCACATACTTTTCTGTACATGATTTTATACTCCTAACATGCTAGCTGTAGTAAAAGTATATTGCTGCGTCTTCATAATGCCATTATGTTGACAAATAAAAATTAAGTGATATTTCTCATTCTGTACATTCTGTGTAATGCCTTATGTTATTTGCATATTAGTTCTTTCACATAATATATCGTGTAAGGCATTTTTATGTAAGCAGCCTGGTGATATTATGAACATATGCATCCTTAAAATTACTGCAAAGCAGGATCATGACACGGTATCGTCTTAGATGCACTACTGTTACATAAATAAAACAGTACAGTCTTCCTGAAAAGTATTTTTGCAATTTGCATCGAGAACCTTGAAAATGTCTGTCATTTTCTCCCAACTTCTAGAAAGCAAGTCTAAGGAAATAACCTAAGTTTCGAAAAAAACTTTTATATGTGACAATATTGATTACAGCATGACTTATACAATAATAGGAAAAAGTTAAGTAAATGGCAGTGTAGCATGTGGCAGAGTCCTATGTGGTCATTAACAATTATGGGAGAGCTTCGTAAAAACATGAAGAATACTATGCTATAAGATCTCTATGTGAGGTAAAAGGCAAAATGGAACACTGTATCACTACAATCAAATAAAAAAGGTATAGAAAAAAATGAATGAAACAGAATACAAAAGATAAGTGTTAACAGTGCTATCTTATGAATGGTGGAATTAACAGGTGATTCTCCTTCTTCTTTATAATGTTTCTGTGCTTTCAAGATTTTCTGCCCTGTCTGGTGTGGCTCAGTGGATTGAGTGCCAGCCTGCGGAAAAAAGGGTCGCAGGTTCAGTTCCCAGTCAGGGCACAGGCCTGGGCTGCTGCTGGGCCCCAGCAGGGGGCATGAGAGAGGCAACCAGACATCAGTGTTTCTCTCTCTCTTTATTCCTCTTTTCCCCTCTCTAAAAGTCAATAAGTAAAATCTTAAAAAAAAAAGATTTTCTAAAATGTACGTTACTCATATTTATAATCAGAGAAAAAAACTTACAATGAAAAATTAGACCTAAGCAGAGTACTGCTAATGCTTACTAATATGCTCATTAAAGAGGTAGTTATTACAATGTGCTGATGGGAGGCGTGGCGGGGGAGGGGAGAGGGACAACAGAGGAGGTGCACTTGACCAAGCCAGGCACTGTGCCCATAAATCTTCTTTCGAATAAGGCAAAGTGTGCGTGTCTGTGTGTGTGTGGTGTATATGTACTGTCCTGCACTGAGGTGGAGAGTATCAAATGCGCCACCTGGAGGGGAACAGGGCAGGAAAAAAGAGGGACCACCAGTCATAGCCCATTTTACGCCCGTGGAGACTTCCTAGAAATAGACGTGTTCCCCTTTCAAGGGCGTCCCTCTAAAAGACTTCTATAAAACACATTTAGGCCTTATCAATGAGAGCATTACTGTTTAATTATTTTGAGTAAAATTAATTTGGACTACAACATACAACTAGGTCCCTCGTACAGTAATATTACTTCGTGCAGGCAATGCTATGCCATTTCTTAGAAGCTAAGTCCTTTCCTTAAGGGTCAACATTTTCCTTTTGCTAAGACTTATGTTTTAAATTCACTGTAAGAATACCCAGCTGACCAGGCAAGTCTCTTATTATAAGGAAAAATGAAAGAGCCTAAGAATAGCTCAAGGAAAACCACGTCGTCGACTTTCTTCCTTTTCCTTCCTTCTGCTGCCTCCCATCTCCCTGCCGCCGACACACACTCCCGCCCTCCCTGGGGTGAGGTTAGGTCGCACTGAGGAGCTCCAGAGAGATCATCAGGACTGACGCCCACACTATGTCTTTTTAAATTGCAGTGACTTATTTTAAAAGAGTACTTGTGTCATTCTGTCCTGGTTATAGAAGAGATCCAGGGTTTTTCTATACAATTTAATAACACAAAATTGTATAAAAGGAAAAGGAAAAGTTGCCGAGAATGGCAGCCCCTCAAGATAGTCCATGTTAATACAGCGGAATGTGTCCTTCCATGCCTGTGTCCCTGCACGTATTTGTGTGGGCAAAATTTTTCCTTTCGTACGAATGAGATCATGCGAAAACTCTGTGTTGTGCCTTTCCTCTTCTGCCTAACAATATACTTTAGGCTGCTCACTTCAGCAGCACGTAAACAATATATTTTAGTATCTTTCAATGTCAGTACTATAGATCTGCCTCATTGCTTTGTGAGACCTTCATCATATTTTACCATATATATGTGTATATATATTTACTGAATATATATACATTTACTACATATATACATGGTCTGTCAAGAGGGTATCCAGCCATGTGATATGAAAAATAGAGACATTTATTGAAGAAGATACAAGACACAAGAAACACTGTACACAGGACAATGACGCCTCAGTCCCCTTCAAAGTAGGCACCTTGGGACCTCACACAGTTCTCCCAGTCACCATCAGTGGCCCTGTCATATTTTTCTGAATCTCATTGGTGGTCTGAAATCTCTGCCCTTTCAAAGGTGATTTTAATTTTGGCCAGAAGTCACAAGATGCCAAATCTGGGCTGTAGGGGGACTGAGTCGCCCGGGTGATTGGATGTTTCAGCAAAAACCTCTGCCTGAGACGTGATGCAGGAGCAGGCACATTGTCACGATGAGGCTGCCAATCACCAGTTGCCCATATCAGTGGCCTTCTGAATCATCCAAATAGTTTCCACAGAGGAATGCTCAAGCTTAATACAAAATTTGAGGCAGATTCGTTGTTCTACTCGCTCAGTCATTTTGAATGCAACAGCCACACAGTACACATCTCACTCAATGTCATTTACCACGCCCACTGACTAGTACAGTGAAAGTGTTATTGTTCACACATGCGCATTCCAGTCCATTCTCGTTGGCTGCCAGGTTACATCAATATAGAGCAAACCGTTCTCATTATATTAACAATGGCTAGACTTTTTCCGGGCAGACCTTGTATATCATGGTATATCTCAAAAATCTTCTCCTGAGAGAAGTTTAGGTTTGTCTGATATTTTTCACTATTATAAATAAAGCAGATGGTAGCAATATTAAGTGAACTATCAGTAATCCCTATAACTAAGAGTGGTGGAAAACCACAAAACTTTGCCCTTGGGACATATTTAAAAAACTGCCCCAGACAAACTTTCCACATACAGGTTGTCCTGTACATAAATTGGACATATAGTCTATTGTTCATGCAGGACACTTTTGAGAAGAAAATGTCAAGGCGAGCTCTGTGCTGGCCCCAGAGCTGCCTTGCAGAGTGAGGCTAGGCCCACGCCAGCTGTGGCAGACAAGGGGCAGGGGAGCCACTCTGGGCCAAGCGGGGCCAAGAGGACTTCGGTGTGGGAGGTCTGGCTGGCACGGGGATCAGCGCCTGAACGGGGTGAGGAGAGCACCCAGCGTGACTGTGGTCCTTGAGGTGTCAGAGACTAAACAGGAGAGGAGGGTGCCCACGCAGAGTTTTGGCCCACTGTGGGTTTTTAGAGCCCAGTTGCTATGAAGAGGGTATGCATGCATGGAGGTGAGGGAGGGGGGCAGAGTCTCAGATTTTGGAACTGAAAAGACCTGCTGTGAGAGGCGTCCTTGTGGGGTGAGGGGAGGGCTAGCCAGGTGTGGGGAGTCCAAGCCTGCACAGGGTGGGTGGCGCTCCTGTGGGGGCGCCCTGGCAAGCAGTGAGAACCAGCCCACCAAGGGGAAGAGGGTATCCGGGCATAGCAATGGAGCTGGGAAACTGGTCACACACCGGGGAAATAAATAACTGTATTAAAAATAATGCAAGCCAGATTTCTCACTGTGGGAAAAGAGAGTTACAAATATGGAAAGAGAGAAAACTAGAATGAACCCTGTGGTGTTTGATTGGAATTAGAAATACCAGTGAATATTCATGGTTTTCAAAATATGAAGATAAATAAAGAAATAAGTCTAGGGGGGGTGTGTGCGTACATATATTCCCTACTGAGAGTACTTTGGACCAGCAGCAGCCCAATAGCAATGAGCACAGCTAACAACCAGAACTCGGCTTCCGATCCATAAACGTGGAAGGGCTGCTAGAATTAGAACGTCACTGTTGTACAGCCCCTAATGAAAGAATTGGTCCAGGCAACAATCATCAGTTGGTTGAAACTATCTGTTGAAAGGTCATGGGGGACTCTGTCTTAGTGAAATCAGTTTTTACCTCCCGAAACAAGTGCCCAGTACTGGCATGTCTAAAAGCGGGACAGCCAGACCTGGGCTGTCTTCTGCTGGGACGGGCTATGAAGTGCGCGACACTCTACAATGGGCTCACGCCCACGGAACCTGGGTCTAAGTAAGTCTCCAGAGCAAACGTGTATTTGTAGGAACTGAACTGGCCCCCCCCCTCCCCGTCCCAAGGAAGCCCACAGACAAGTCCAGAATGCGGAGTATTCTGTGTAAACAAACCATCTGGTTTCCATAGTAAGTCAATGACGGAAAAAGGAAGCATGCGGAAGGGCGCTTTTCTAGATCAGAGAGACCTGAGACGCCTACTGACCAACCGTCTTATGCAGTTTGTGTTTAGAGCCTATTTGAAAAAAAAACAACAACAACAACTGTAAAAGGACAATTTTGAGACAAGTGGGGAGATGTGGTCATGGACCAGGTGGTAGATAGATGATGCCAGGGAAATACTGTAAACTTTTTTTTGGTATGATAAAGGTACGCTGATTATGTAAAGATGTGTCATGTATACTATAGGTGTACACTGAGGTATGGAAGGTAAAATAACAGGGAAGTTTGGGATTGCTTCAAGATATTTTGGCAAAATAGAGAAGGACAGATGAGTCAATGTAGAAAATGTTGGTAATTATTAAATCTGAGTAATGCGTGCATACAGTTTCACTATACTATGCTCTCTACTTTTGAGGATATTTGAAAATTGTTATAGTAAAATTAACTCTTCAGTGACCTCACAGCTTGCTGTGAAAAGCCCTGACTCTGTCCTCTGAGTTTATGGCCTTCTCTCTCGCCCAGTCCTGCTTTCCCAGATTGCCCTGTGACTACTCCCGCACACGCCCTCTGCAGAGACATTGTAATAATTTGCATAGCATGCTTGTCCTGGATGCTTCACGTGCCGTTTCCTTCACGTAAAGGTCATCACCACCCGTTATTCTGAGAAGAATGGCCCAAAGATGTGGTTTAAAAAATAATAACTACTATTCATTGAATACCCCCTCTGGACAAGAGAATGCACTAGGGGACTGACATATATTCACTATTAAACAACTCTGAGACGTTTTGAGAAGGTGAGGCAATTGGATCAAAGAAATAATTTTCTCACAGTAGTTTTCATCCTGAAGCATATTATGCTACTTATTTACTTGCTTACTTACTTATTTGCTTACTTACCTGTTTGCTTACTATACCAGTGGCTGTCAAATTTCAGAGTGAACTGGGATCATCTGGGATGACTATTTTATAAGGCAGACTTGTGAGGTGCAGCCCCTGCATCCTGACCCATTCCGGCTCCTTGGGTCCTCTCGTGGGCTGGCCATTTCACCAGGGTGTCAAGATGACCCTGTGATCTTCAAGCCACCCTCTGAGAAACACTGCCCCGCCCCTTCCATCCTTCCTTCCCACTCACCTTGTGCAGACCTCTAAGTCATACTGAGGAGACCAGATATGTGAAAAGATTCTGCGAATCTTCTAATACCTGGAACATGGGAGTGATTAGTACATTGCCTGAGATGATTACAAAAGAAACATTTCGATATTTCGAACTTGCATTATAAAATGCAACCTGCAGGAGAGAATCTTTAACAGCATCGACAAATCCATTGACTCCTGGTGTGCACTGAGCACGTGATTCACACACTTGCACTGAGACAGGCCTGTGGTCACCGGGAGGAACATTTTGTCTGCCCTGTTCTTCCGCTCCAGATGTGGTATCCTGTAGGCCGAAACTTCACAGCCCAAAATGATATCATTGACTGAAGTTCTCTCTGTTTTTGGGGAGGCAAAGAAACAACAGGAGTTACAGGGGGAAAAATTAAGCAAGAAATTTGTATCAAAGATGGCTCTCGTGTTCCAAGAAATATTTGGGGAAGCAATTTGTGTGTGTTTAAATTCCACCGCACAAATAACTAAGGGCTTTTAAAACCACTCACATAAATAGTTAGTAGACTTTTAGCCAAAATTGTTATGAAAATATGTGACATATTTAAGCAGCATGAAGAGAGGAGTTCCTCTTTGGGATGATGACACAGAAACCTTGCATCATCAGCTTTTTCAGAAGTGCCTGTCATTCAGTTGGATATAAATGATTACAATTTCTAAAACACTTGGGAAAAATGAAAGTTGTGAATATGTTCATACTAACTTGGGTGGGGGATATTCAGGGGGAAGATAGGAAAATAATGAGGGAAAAGGAACCACGTAGATGATAAGGGGCTATATCTAGAATTATAAAGAACTATTACAATTCAATAATAAAAAGACAAATAACCCTATTAAAAAAGGACAAAGGTTCTGAGTAGACACACTCCTTCAAGGAAGATTTTCAAATGGTCAATAAGCACATGGAAAGGTGCTCAGCATCGTGAGCCAATCAAAGGCAAATCAAAACCGTGCTGAGATACCATTTCACTCACACCAGGAAAACTATTTAAAAAACAATCAAACAGATAATAACAAGTGTTGGCAAGGATGAGGAGAAACTGGAATGCTCATGCACCACTCATAGAAATAGAAAATGATGCAGATGTTTCAGAAAACAGTCTAAAATTTCCTTAAGTTGTTCACTAGAGAGCTACCATTGATGCAGCAATTCTGCCTGTAGGTGTACACACCCAAGAAAAGTGGAAACAAGTCCACACAAAAGTGTGCACATAAATGTTCCTAGTGGTATAATTCCTAATCATGAAAAAGTGGGAACGACCGAAATACCCATTGATGGAAGAATGATAAATAAATGTGGTATATCCATACAACAGGGTATTATTTGGCCAGAAAAGAAATGTATTGACACAAGCTACAGTATGGAGGAATCTCGAAAAGATTGTGTTAAGGAAAAAATCAGTCACAAAGGGCCACATATGGTGTGATTTCACTTATATGAAATATCCAGACCAGGAAAGCTGATAGTGACAGAAGGTAGGTTAGTGATTACCAAAGGCTGGATAGGTGGGGGGCTTGGAGGGGGATGACTAAGGGGTGTGGGTTTTCTTTTGGAGGGGGTGGCCATATGAAATTGATCACGGGGAATAAATTTGATTGTGCTGATGGATGCATGGCTGTGTGAATATACTAAAAGCCATCTCATTGTACATTTAAAGTGGGTGAATTGTACAGCATACGAATTTTACCTCAGCAAAGCTGTTAACAAAAGGACCATATGAAAAATACAAAAGCTGTTTTTTATACTATGATATAATCTAAGGGATAAAAATAGGTATTATACTAGGACCTCATTTTCACAATGTGGATGGGAGAAAGGAAAACATATATTTTTTAAGATTTTATTTATTTAGAGAGGGAAGGGAGGGAAAGAGAGAGCGAGAGAGAGAGAGGGAGAGAAACATCAATGTGCGGTTGCTGGGGGTTATGGCCTGCAACCCAGGCATGTACACTGGCTGGGAATCGAACCTGGGACACTTTGGTTCCCAGCCCGCACTCAATCCACTGAGCTACGCCAGCCAGGGCTGGAAAACATATTTTTGAACAGTTATGTACCAGGCTTTGTGAAATTCTTATTAACATGACCAGCTGGTAAGATAGGTATATATCTTTTTATTTTACAGATGACTTCAAAGAAGTTAAGTACCTTGCCAAGGTCAGTCACATCGTTAAATGTCAGGGCCCAGATTTAAATGTTTATCTTTCTGCAAAGTAAATATTTTCCTATTGTACCATAACTAGCTTTATAATTTTATTTCAATAATGGGGCCACATCTAAATAGACCCTTTATTCAGAAATGAAATACAACAACAAAGAATATGGTAAATTCTATTTTGGTATTATTTTAATTTTTAAAAAAATTATATCAAAATATCCTAAACTTCTAAAAGTTGCATCACAGGGTATTCTCATGCATTTAGAGGATAAAATTCAAATATAGTTAATTAATATTTAATTATACGTACTAAGAATTCTTTCTGAAGAATATTGCAAGATCATAGTCACACAGTCACATAGCTCAGTCTTATCTTTGGTGACACAACTCTCAGAAATTGACTTTATTATCACTCAGGAAAAGAAAAACAAGCCATCTTTCATCTAGCTATATGAATTTTCTTGCCCACTTATTTAACTATTCATTCACTTCAGTCTGCATAACAATTGCAACAAGCTGACATGGTTTAATTATTTAACGGTTGGCACGACCCTATAAAGGTGGAAAGCTTCTATAAATTTTCTATTCCATCGTTTCTATGTCTTAAGTATTTTTTCATTAGTAGTAATCTCAGGAAATCAGGATGGGCCATCAGTCAGTTGACATTGAAGCGATTTCTCTTTCTGGGCCTGGGAAAGCAGGAATGTCAACGCCAAGGGCACCAAATAAGAAACCAGAAATCACATCAATCCCCCTTTTCAAGGACAAAACTACTTCTATGTCGCCTTTGGAAGTATTAGGTTGTGAACATCCAATCAAAAATAAATGGGTTAAGAAATAAAACAAAAAGTGGACGGGTGTTAAATTGTTGCTCCTCAACATTAGGGAGTACATTTTATAGCAAGAAACTCATAAAGAATGGATGATGTAGCTAAGCTCACCCAACCACCAATTTTTTTTGTCCTGGCTTGTGCTGCAAGCTCCCAATATTTGTTAGTACTTCTCTTTTTTTGTTTTTCCTCTTTTGGAGTTAGTTTTTGATTGCTAACAATAGTAACCTTTTCTTGGACTTAAATGAATCAAACCTATTTAGGTTTAATCCCGAATTGTCCACAAATCTATTACTTGGCTAAAGGAAATTCTAATATGATTCCATTGTTCCAGCTCAGATTAATCAGTAAAGTTGGCCTTTTAATTTTCCACACTCAATATACTCACAGTGATCTGTGCTAATATCACTCATGACAAATCTACCTGTCTTGCCTGCAAAAGGTCTCCTAGACTTTCCACAGCCCTCGCATGATGCAAGTTCAAATTAAACTCATCATATTATCTGCCAAAACCCCAAAGAAAAACCGTACTCAATGGACTGTTAAACCACATTAGATTTGTATTATTTAGCTCAAGAACACTGAGTAAGAATTAAGTAAAATGCAGCTTTGAAAACATTTTAAAGGATTTTAGCTTGTTGCTGCTGAGTGTACATATTAATATGGTATCATAACTACAAATTGTTTCTTATGGATGTAAGAAAATCATAATTGCTCATGTTGCAAAGCCTGTGAATTCATACCATCGCAGGAAGGGATTAACATAAATTAACAGAGCAATGGTGAATCCTGCTTTTGTAAATGTGGTGCCTTTTTAAAGGCTTGACACAAAATTCTGAAAGAATCCTACTCTTGGGATTCATTTTCTCATACTTTAACTTCACCGAGTGTGATGATCTGTGTAGAAACCAGAGTGTGGAAGGGGTGACCAAATAAAACATGGGAAGATTTTACATTCTCAGACGGCTGACATCGCTGGTCCCTTCAGACTCACCTTCTCAGCCCCGGGCACTCACCAATCACACTGAGAAGTTGTGAGCCGATGATTACAAAAGATGCAGAAGATTTCCAAAACCTAGTTTTTGAGGGCCTTACAAGTAATTCGAGAAGGGCTACCCTAACTTTAAAAGTAAAGAAAGAGCCCTGGCTGGTGTGGCTCCGTGGACTGAGTGCCGGCCTGAGAACCAAAGGGTCACCAGTTCCATCTCGAGTCAGGGCACTTGCCTGGGTTGTGGGCCAGGTCCCCAGTAGAGGGTGTGCGAGAAGCAACCACACATTAATATTTCTCTCCCTTTTTTCTCTCTCTCTCTCTCCTGTCTCCTCTATAAATAAATAAATAAGTAAATAAATAAATAAATAGAAAGTGGACACTGGAAAACTTAGTCTTATGAATATTCATTACTAATAAATATGATAATGATATCAGGATCACTAGATTTCAAGTGTCACTGTGATTCTGTCACTTGGGAGAACATGACTGTTGTTTCTCATTTCTAACAGCATACACACACTCACAGTAAGAGGTTACAGCTGACGGAAGCTATTATGTGGAACACATGGATCTTAGGCAAAGATACTCTCTTTGCTCAACTATGGAATTCTCCGGGGTTTGGAGCTTCAGCACATCCAGTGGTACTTCCGTGCTCTGCAAACGGTGCGTCTCTGTTTGCAGTTCTATGATCTCAGCAGAATGGGCTGAAGTTACTTCAGCGGGGACATCGCTAGTGAAGCCTTATTTCATTCTGGGAATCTGCTTCTTGAGGTCTCAGACCTTTACTAATCAGGAGCAATGGAAGAAGAGAAAACTGCACCCACAGACGTTTGGAAACTAAGTGGAAGGCTGACATTCTGAAATACCTGAGCCGGTAGTGTGAGCCTGTGATAACACGTAGCAGATTCTAGGTGCGGAGGTAATTGTTGAACATACCCTATTTCATCAATAGCTATCTGTATTTCAAAGTGTTTGATGAGCAATTCAGAGCTCTGGAGAGCGCGCTTGAGGACATTACAGAATCTGTAAGAAATTGGAATGGCTCATTTTTGAAGAATGAATTATATTAATATGGGGCTGTAAAACTACCTGGGAAAGTTGCTGTTGTAATTGCTTTATTTTTCTTCATCTTCCCAATGAGTATAGTGGCGTTATGTTTACACGGACTTCTTTATCGTCTCTAGGAAAATGCAGCCTTGTAAGAACTTTATTTTGTCTTGTTATGGTTCATAAGTGCACTGGAATAAATGCAAACGATTTCCCATTGACATGGGAAGTCTTTTCTATTTACTGATCAAGTAAAGTAGATTTGCAGTCTATTTATATGTGGGTCTTTCAAATGACATAAGTTTTGACTCTCATACCAAAACAACTTCATTCAAATGATGATGGGCCACGCCCATACTTTTAAAACAGCGTTACATCCAGCACAGATGTAATTCCTATTTATCAAGTCATTTGCATCTTATTGCTTCTTATTATTTTTAACTTCATCTAGAGATCGCTAAATAAAAATTTAGTTGATTTTGCATGATAACTGTAGAGGAGATAAAATAAAATTCTGTTGTTATTGTTATGAAATATAAAAACAGAACCATTTGCTACTATGAAGTCACACAGCTGAACTCGATTACAGTCCTTTTTTTTTATTCTTCTATAATTTTTTATCTGTGGAGTGCTAAATCAAGCCCTGGGCAAGTAAATTTTCATACCTGAGTTTTTTTGGCTCTGCTGGAGGTCAAATAACCCAGAATAAAGTCAGATTCTGACTACAAAGAAATACCAGATTCTCACATCATTCAACACACATAGTCAATGTAGAAATAGAAAAAGATATGCAGAGGTCCGTATGCTTTTTAAAAAAAAATCCACTGAGTATTATGGGGATTCTCATTACCTGATTCGCAAGGTCTTTCGTGGTCATTCTGTTATCAGTGCTCTTCTGAGGATTTAACCCCTTGAGCTGGCAGACAGTCTCATAGGTCTTTCCACTGAACCCACAGATGCTTTGTGAGGTCACACAGGTGCCTCACGGCTCAGGGAGTTCTCCAACCATCAGCACCTCTGCATCCAGGACACATGCTACGAGGTGCCCACGGTGATCATAGAAATGACTTTCCTGTCCAAGTTTCAGAGCCGACCTCCCACATTCCCATATTGAAAGCAGCAGCCACCTCGATCTGACACAGCCCCAGGTGGGCAGTGTGCCAGTGGGAACAGAATTCGACATCACATTTCCCTCGGTCAGCACCTCGCATGAACAATGGCTGAGTAATGTCAGCCAGCTCTCATGATGCAAAGTGGGGACCCTTTGCGAAGCAGGCAGCGGGGCTGCAAAGTCCACTATGCTCGCCCAAGTCTCCATTCAATGGCAATGAACATGAGCCTTGAATGTCTGGTCTTAAGCCAAGAGGAAAAAAAAAAGGCATTCCGTTTCTTCTTTTCTTTCCTTTTACCCCTCCAAAAAAAATCACAAATTGCCACAGATGGTTTCAAGCCAATATTGACATCAGATTCCAAGTCTGGAGAAGATAAATAGGATATTTTTAAACCCACAAACACTCTTCAGGGATGCCTTTTTTATAAGGACAACTTTTGGGTTTAAAACAAACTACACTCTTGGCAATGGAAGTGTAGTTTTTGCCTCCTGTTGGTTCTGGAAGCCAAATTCCAAGACAGCTATCGTATGAGAATTGAATTGTTTTATACCACCGAATAGTGAAGCCCAAGAAATATTAATGAAGAAAAATTATGTAAAGGTGATTGTCATGTGTCATTTAAAAAAATTGGGGAAAGACTTTACGTAACTTTCTCCCTCCTTCCTTTCTCCCTTCTCCCCGCTTTTTTTCCTTCTCTTCAAGTGTTAATAGTTAGACCAACACGGCTAATACACCAAGGTTGCTATTTTATGAAACCCTGGAGACTATCTATGGCCCAACCTAACTGGCTTCTGTAGTTCAGGATCAGGAGAGGTTTTAGGTTGTTGTTGAACACACTGTGATTCCAACGTAATTGCTGAACAAGAATAAAGCATGGGGCTTCTGGTTAAACATGGGAAAGGAGTTCTTACATGCATTCCTGCGCTCTGCTCAAATCTCACGAAGATGATAGTGAAGGAATTTGGAAAATGCACACCGACAAGGATAAAGAGCAGGAGAGGGCTGCCCAGCCAATGGGGGCGGGGGGACCAGCACAGTGCTGGAAGCTAATATGCAAATGAACAGGTGGTGACGGACTGAGCACAGCAGAGAGAGCAGGACCCTAGGTACCTACAGTGGGACAAGGTACAAGAGACCAGCCGTGTCGCATACTCCCCAACTTCAGCGTCAAGATAGGAAAGCAGCAGGAACTTGTGGAGAAAATGTGGAGCGGGGCTGAAAGCAGGGGAGGCTTTGAAAGCGAGCATACAGAACAGTCAGATGCGCTCCCTTGGTAGCTGGTTAAGGGAACAAAATCTAGGTTTTTAATTTCTTGCAAGGTCTGCTCTGCTGTGGTTAGGGGTTAGGTGCGGGGCCAGGAGACTGAGCAGAGAGACCTCCCGCCCATCTTTTCTCCGGGCTCCCAGGGCGCTGGCAGGAAGCAATCAGGAGGATCCTTCTGGGGGAAACTGACCTCTCTGGGAGATGAAAGCACTGGATGAGGACCACAGGTGTCAACCAATGAAAACGCTGACCCACCACCCTGTTGCCCTTCTACCACTCTCTTAAAAAGCTCACTAGTTGAATGTTCGTCCCTGCACGGAGCTTCCCGTGCCCCATGTAAGGACGCTGCAGGGTGTCTGAGGCAAGAGGAGAGCCCCCCATATGGAATAGGAGAGCCGAGGAAAACAACAGGAGAAGACTACTTGGATAAAAATAAAAATTTCGAGAGCTAAATAATACTTTTTAAAAAATTATAATTAGTGCTTAGAGAGAGAAAAGAAAATGTTGCTTTCCTGGAACAAGCACAGGATGCTCTATTTAAGAATTATTCAAAGCCCTGGCTGGCATAGCTCAGTGGATCGAGCTCGGGCTGCGAACCAAAGTGTCGCAGGTTCGATTCCCAGTCAGGGTACATGCCTGGGTTGCAGGCCATGACCCCCAGCAACCGCACATTGATGTTTCTCTCTCTCTCTCTATCTCCCTCCCTTCCCTCTCTAAAAATAAATAAATAAAATCTTAAAAAAAACAATTATTCAGAGAATAAGCAATAGAGCTTAGAAATAAAAAAAATAAAATATCACAAATAAAAGATTCATTCGTTGAAAGAAAGGGTTGAAGAAATCACCCAAAATATAAGCTAAAAAAAAGACATAAAGAAAGGCAAGAAAAGATGCGATAGAGGATCTTTTCAACATCTCAACATCAACAAAGGTCCAACATCTAACTAGTGAGAGCGACAGGGATACAGGACAGGAAATGATCGCACTGTGCAGGAAAGACTCCGGAACGGAAGGACAGGCATCTGTAGGCCGGAAGAGACTACGGAGACCCCAGCTCATGAGTAAAGCAGATGTTGGGAGCCATCGGTGTGGGCTGACCATTTAGGGCTTGTACGCTGAATGTCGGGAACAAAACAAAATAAAACAAAACACGCACACACAGGAAACCAATAAAGCGCTTGATGCATTTGAGCAGATTGGGAGTCTTATGGTTCTGGCAGAGAGCTGGGGATGAATTAGTAGTAGAAACATAAAACACTGAAGACATGGAATGGCGATGCAGTCATTCATCCCGGGGACAACTGTTGCACAAGAAAAGACAAATTATCAAGGTATCCTACGACAGTTGTTCAGCTGTGAATGGTAATGATATGTCCAAATCAACGTAAACACTATCGATCTAAATTAACAAAAAAATTCGTATATTATTACATTAGGAGGTGGGAAGAGGAAAATTGGAGGGCCGTGGTGGTTGAGAGTTAAATCCTCATCTTTCATAGCAGTAAGTCAATTATAATTCAACACTTGAAAAATCAAGAGTTATCAGTTAAAGCCCTGGCTGGCATAGCTCAGTGGATTGAGCACAGGCTGGGAACCAAAGTGTCCTAGGTTCAATTCCCAGCCAGGGTACATATGCCTGGGTTTCAGGCCATAACCCCCAGCAACCACACATTGGTGTTTCTCTCTCTCTCTCTCTCTCTCTCTCTCTCTCTCTCTCTCTCTCTCTCCCCCCACCTCCCTTCCCTCTCTAAAAATAAATAAATAAAATCTTTAAAAACTTAAAAAAAAAAGAGTTAGCAATTAAGCGTACGATGAAAGAAATGCAGAGGTAGATAGCAGAGAGAAAGCAGTCGAAAGAGATTTCCTCTGGAGAAGGAGAATTAGAGGTGGGGAAGAGAGGAGCCAGGGACTGCTGCTATTTTGTTCTAAGTCTCCTGGAACTCTAGCACGTGGTTTGCACATATGACTTGGCGAAACAAATTTCAAATGGAAAGTAACAGTATTAACAGAACACAATCAGGTGACCACTCACGGCTTGTTTCCATCTTGGCCCTGCCTCTCGCCAGCTGTGACGCTGAGCCAGTAACGACACCAACGTGACTTAAAACGTCCTTAAGTTTGGAAAACCTTTCGCGAAGTTGTGATGAGGATAACATGAAGTACATCCATAAAAGCTTCTAGGGCATAAAGGTACTTAATAAATAGCAGTGTTTTCCATTAGGTCATAGCAATCAATAATTATAGGAGAAGTAAGTCCTCTTAGAATAATTAGCCTGCTCTGGCACAGTAACCTTTGGCTGACTATCACTTCTGGCCAGTATATTACATTTGCTTGCTGTAGACTCTTGCTAAGTGGCCTGGCGGTTGCCTGAGAAACGGCGATATAAACAAGACATATGGATTTCTGTCTAAGTATGATAGATGAGTTAAGATAGCAGCTGGAAAAGGTAGAAGCTCAAGGAAGAGGAGGGAGAAGGGAATCGATCTGGGTTTTCTCCAAAGAGCGGGTGTCATTTGTCTTAGATTTGTCATCGTGTCTTGTTCAATCACGTGGGAGCTCAGTGTCAAATCCTGGCTGCACGCTTCACAGAAGCAGCGGGTTTTATGGGGGAATCTGAATGTTTGGGGAGATACAGAGGAGAGGAGGAGATGGTGTCTGACACCAGTTGCCATTGTGGAGAAGGCCCCCTACACTGGACAAGGGCCCCGAGCAATCCCTGAACAACCAAGTGGGATCGGAAGGTCTGCCTAATGAGAGCGTGGAGGGTCCTTTCTGTTTCCGTCTTGGCTGATTTCCTTTAAAACCTCACAACCCCAACCTGAACCCAAATAACCAATTCATGACGTGGCTATTTACACCCTCTGCCCTTTGACAAGTGAGAACATTGAAGGAAAGAGGTGAAAGATTTGCCCAAGATGGAGTAGTTAACAGAACCCAGACTTGTACCCATGGAATCTCACTCCAAAGTCCGTCTACCTTTTCATTCTGTTGTTTCCTGGACATGGGTTCATTTTTATGCAATAGTGCCTGCAAGCCCTTTGTCGGGCATAAAACATCTCAAAACGTTTGAGAAGCTAATGACGCCTGAAAATCAGGGTAGCAGCTGTGCTGGTGTAAAAACACCCAATGCTTTGTAGTTTGTGGGGCAGGTTGAAAAAGAGAAGGGAATTCGAGCCGAAACAGAGATGAAGTGGGGATAAGAATGAAAGGTGGTGAGCTGTAGTATTTCAACAGAAAAAGGATAATAAAATTATTTCTGAGTGGTAGAAATTGCTTACCTTAAACATGCATTTCTCTCAGGAAAAATTATATAAGTATAACATGAGTTTTTCAGTATATAAAATTAAGGTCGTTCAAAGTTGTCTTGCACAAAGTTTAGGTTCTTGCTACTCCAAGTGTGGTCAGGACTGGCCGCTCAGCTGCCTCACCTGGAGTTTGTTAGAAATGCAGGGTCTGGCCCTGGCTGGTGTAGCTCAGTGGATTGAGCTTGGGCTGTGAACCAAAGTGTCGCAGGTTCGATTCCCAGTCAGCGCCTATGCCTGGGTTGCAGGCCATGGCCCCCAGCAACCGCACATTGATGTTTCTCTCTCTCTCTCTCTCTCTCTCTCTCTCTCTCTCTCTCTCTCTTCTCCCTCCCTTCCCTCTCTAAAAATAAATAAATAAAATCTTTAAAAAAAAAGAAATGCAAAGTCTGGGCGCCACCTGAGTCGGCACGGGCATTTCAACAGGCTTCCCAGGTACCATGTATGCACTTTGCAGGCTCAGACACGCTGCTGTAGGCCACCAGCTAAAGGTCGTGGGTGAAGAGAACAGGGCACAAATTTAGGGAAGGGATTTGTGGGTCATAATTATTTTTATGAGAAGATTAATTTCAGGAAGTATCCTGAGTACTTTTTATGACGAATCAGACTATAGACAAAGCACTCCAGTCGCCACGGAGTGACCGAGCTGTGGCTGGGGGGTGAGACTGCGGGGGAATATGTCTTATAAATAAAGTCCGTTAAACAAACAAACAAATCCAAAGCTGAGGTTTTAAAAAGGATCTGAACATCTCATTCAGGCTTCATTTTAATTAGCCAAGGATGACTTCAGTAAAACCTTGAAAATATAACTTAAAAATTTCCCTCGAATAATGTTATATATGCTATGATTTTTTTTAAAAAACAAAACTTTGTGTGTTTTTCACTTACCGAAGCAATTCAGTGTTTTCTAAAGAAGTTTGGTGTATTCCTTCAGTGTGCTGAGGAAGAGGGCATGTGTACCTGGCAGCAGGTGAAGAACCTAGCTTCGGGGCGGGAGTGGTAGCCTTAGGCCTTCTAAGTCCCACCAGGTGGTAGACCGCATTTCCTGCAGCCTCTCATCCCCATTCATGACCTTTGCACTCTCCGCAGAGCGGTGTTCTGGCAGTTACTGGTGGGGGCTTGAGGCGGGGCGACAGAGGTCTAAGGCTTCCCATCTATAGCTGCAGGCGTCTGCCCTAAAGAAGATCACAATCCCTCGGGTCCTCGGGGAGTGAATTAAGGCTTTACCCTCTTTCAGTCAATTCATCAACAGGTATTCAGTAAGCACAAACTTTGTGAACAGCCCTGTACGGAATATCAAAGTGTAGGCCATAGTTCTTTTCTCCCACGATATTTATATCCCCATGCCAGGAACACAGAGCAATTCACGAGGGGTGGGTGATGCGTATTTGGGTAGGAGCAGGCACTGCAACAACACACTGCCTGGACGGAAGACTTGTCCGTGGACAGAGCATGCGCAGAGTCAGAGGTCATCGGTTTTCACATTTCAGAGCTATGGAAAGAGATCTGGAAAGGCATAATGACTTACCCATGGTCACGCTCACTGGTCAACCGGCAGAGCTGGAAATAAAATTCAGACCGTCCATTGTAATTCCACGAGGAAGAATAACCCAGATGCCCACGGTGAGGGTGATGATGATGGTGGTCATGATGATAAAGATGATGATGACAGCAGTGGTGGTGGTGATGATGTAATGGTAGTGATGATGACGGTGGCGATGATCATGAAGAAGATGATGACAGTGTGGCAGTGATGACGACAATGGTGATGATGTTGGTGATGGTGAAGATGATGGTAAGGAAACATAAAAGTTGAGACAGGCAGTGCTAAGGACAATTCCTGGGGGCGGTGGGGGGGGGGAAGGGTGTTCCTGTTACTCCTTCCACCAGTGTTGTTTGTTCTGGTTGAAGGAGAAAAAGGAGCAGTTTCAAGGGACTGAAACCGAAGACAGAAAGGGGGACTGGGCACCCCAAGGTGAGCTCAGCCAGGCGGGGGTCTCCGCAGCTCCGTGAAGCGGGTGTAGGTGAGTAATCCTCACGGTTGTCGTCACCCACAACGGAGGTGAAAGGAATCAGGAGCTTCAGTAAATGCAACTGGCAAGCATTTCGTCTTCCCTTAAATAAAATAAATTCCCTTAATAAAGCCATTGGAGGCAGGGCTGGTGGCGGGGGTGGGGGGTGGAGAGGGTGCGTATGATTTATTGTGGAGCAAGGAGGAGGCCTGGAAGGCTCTGAACTATCTATTTAGAACTACTGGCTCCCAAACCCAGCTGTACGTTGGTTTCTCTTTTTGTGCCAATCTTACATCTTAAAAAAATATAACTTTTATGAATATCATCATTAGTGCTATAAGCATAGGGAAGTATAAGTTAATTCTACAGTAAAGTGATTATTAAATCCATTAGTCATATACAGGGAATCCATAATTAACTTATTCTCCAGCATCAAGTAAATGATTCTACTGTGTGCTTTAAGAAAGCAATTGTTCACTAATATGCAAAATACAGCAGAACTATTAGATCATAAAGCTATGCAATCTTATAATTAAATTATAAATTTTACATATTTTAATAATGTGCTTTATATACTTTAATTGTTTTCTACGCAAGATTAAAAGGAGGTGCCATGGTTTTGCTCAGACATATTATATCTTGACCCGAACCTTGCAATACTTAATAATAATTGATGAGCATCTACCAGGGTTGACAGCAGTCTTTCAGCAACGTCAGGCGACTTCTTTGCGTCGTTGCCAAGGACGGGAATGAAGACTTGCATTGGTCTTAAGTGGAGCTGCAGCCGGGCCCGTGGGCTTGCTGTTGTTTTCCCTTGTTCCTGTTACAACCGCCCCAGGCACCCGTGCTCCCCCTTCCCAGGCCACGGGAAGGGGCCGGCCCCCACTCCCACTGCCTTGGCCATATATGTAGGTAAAAGCAACATGCGCATTACGTTCTCTGCAGGGGACTTACGTGCCTGCTCCAGCAATCTATTGTTGTTATTGTGTTTTGGATTAAATAATGATTCTATTCTTTTCTGTGTGCGCAATTAAATATGTTTGAAAAAAAAACGGGGAAATTCCATGGATCCGTGCCTCGGGGGTTGCCTCTGTAACCCTGTGCTTTTGCAAAGCCTGACCGCTGCCCTGGGAACTGTAGGGAAGGGGCAGGGGCAGGTTCCCTTTATTCTCCCACGGAGGGCGGGGGGGGGGGGAGCCAACCTTTCTCTCAGAGGGTTACAGCCTTCCAGCCCGTTCTCCAGTTTTCAGAAGTGACGTTGCGTTGGAGATGCCCTCCACACAAGCAGAATGAACAGTTCATTCACGCCTTCACTCATGCAGCCAACACTTATTGAGGTTACCACTGGCTGAGCCCTGAGCTCAATGCCAGCGTGTAAAGATTTAAAAGATAGGCTTTTTTTTTTTTTTTTTGCCTGAGTTGAGTGTAAGAGGGATGGGGGAAGGGATGGACACAATGTTGAGTCTGGAAGGTGGGCGCAAGGTCAACCTTGGAGGACCAGGTGAGTCATGCTCAGGAGTTGGGGGTTGAGAGAAACCCCGGAAGGGTGCTAGGCTGGGGAATGGTGAGACCAGCTTTATTTTTCACGAAGAAGCTGGTATATTTAGGGGACCCATGGAAAGGTCACCAATGTCCCAAAATACCTTCCCTTTGGGATTTGCTTGGAATTCTCAACACCGGAGAAACTTTCCTTTGGGTCACTGTTCTATAGATGCCGTCCTCTCTTCTTCTGAATGGCACTAACCACCAGAGTACGGCGGACGTTGTGGAAAGGCAGAGACGGGGAGTGAGCCACTGGGACCTACAAGGTTCCTTCTAAAGAACAGGTCCCGTATCTAAGAAAAAGAAGATAAAAAAACATGTAGAGTAAAAGGACAGCAAACTCACAATTATAAACAACCACACCTAAAACAAAAACAAAAAGAAACTAAGCAAACCACTAGAACAGGAACAGAACCACAGAAATGGAGATCACATGGAGGGTTAGCAACAGGGGAATGGGAGGAGGAGGGGGGAAAAGGTACGGAGAATAAGTAGCATAGATGGTAGGTAGAAAATAGACAGGGGGAGGGCAAGAATAGTATGGGACATGTAGAAGCTAAAGAACTTATGACATGTGGACATGAACTAAAGGGGGGGAATGTGGGTGGGAGAGGGTGCGCAGGGTGGAGGGGAATGGAGGGGGGAAATGGGACAACTGTCATAGCATAATCAATAAACATGTATTTAAATACATAAAATGTATTTAAAAAAAAAGAACAGGTCCCAGCTTTAATACCACCCAGCAGAGAGCGGCTGAGCCTGCAGGAGGTCCAAGGCCCTGGCGGAGAGGAAATGCATGAAGAAATGAGACCCACCCAGCCGCCTTCCTTGGACCCTGCCCCACCAAACCGATGTGGCTTCCTGGAATTGGCCAAGAGAGCAAAAGCCTGCTTCATCTACGAGCTCTGGACACAAAACCGTCCTCTGTGGCAGCTCCGACACTGGCAGGTGGGAGACTCGGCTCTGTCCTGTTTATATAACAGCAGCCGATGATAGATCATGATTTCATAGTTGGATATTTATGAGAGGTTTCATTTCAGATAATATAGTTTTGGCCCGTGGCAACGCGAAGGCTCCTACCCGTTATTACCGCGGAGCTAAATCTTTAGGATATTGTGACCTGAACGGCAGGGTCGGGGTGCAATCTACCCGGAAGAACTGGAAAAGTTAATATTTCTCGAAGCAATGAAAGCTTTATTATAAAAAGTCTCATTAGGAAGTTATCTGTCCCTAAAACATATAGGCTATCAGAAAGCCAGGTATAAAAAATAGCAACTTTTCATACTTTCCTTTTACCCTCCAACTTCTAGCACATAACAAGGTAATTAAAAAGCAAACACCTTGCCGTGCCCTCCGGCTGGGTCCCAGGATGGTGGCCTTTGCTGTGTTAGGTAATGGGGCCTCCGTTAACTCAGTGCTGCCCCCAGACCCATAACTGTCCTGTGTCCTGACTGTCCCCTGTCCTCAGCAGTAAAAGACTACTCTTGCTTTAACACCACCTGGGCAGGTCTCCCAGAGACTGTGGGTTTTAAATCTTTGGAATGCAGCGGGAGATTCTGGCAGCCAAGGACGGTCCTGGGGTGGAGAAGGCGGGTGGGAGGGGCCTACAAAGACCCCTAAAGATGAGCGTGGAGAAGCGGCAGGGAAACGCCATGTTGTGGCAGCTCTTCTCAAAGGGACTGGACTGCACAAATGGGCCTGAGTCACAGAGACCCCCTGGGTGTGGGGAAGACAGAATGAAAGCTGAAGTGGTTGGCGAAAATTGGGCAAGAAACAAGGGTGAGAGATAACTTAGCAGAGGGCTTCAGTGTGTGTGTGTGTGTGTGTGTGTGTGTGTGTGTGTGTGTGTGTTTGAAATGCAGGACACGGAGAGGGACCTCAGCACCTTCTCCGGTCTCGCAGGCCAGGGAGGGGCTATGCCTGGTGTAATGGGATGCATCCTGCCATCCTTTATCCCCGCCTAAGAGTCGTATGTTGCGATCTTAGCCCCCAGAGCCTCAGAGTGGGACTGTATTTGCAGACAGGTCCATTAAAGAGGTGACTAAGTTAACATGAGGTCACTCAGGAGGGGGGGGGGCCCTAATCTAGTGACTGACAGCCTCACAAGAAGAGGAGATTAGGACACAGACTTATAGAGGGGCAGGGTCATGTGAGGGCAGGAGAGGAGGCGCCTGTCTATAGCCAAGGAGAGAGGTCTCAGGAGGAACCAACTTCACCATCACTTTGATGCTGAATGCCCAGCCTCCACGATTGTGAAAAAAAAAAAAAAGTTTCTGTTGTTTAAGTCACCCCGTGTGTGGCACTTTGTTATGACAGCCCTAGCAAAAGCTGATACAGCTGGTGAAGTCACTTGGGGGGAAGGGAGAGAGGAGCAGACTCTAATACAGGGGTCCCCAACTTCTGAGCCAGGGACTGGGACCGGTCCGCACCTGCTAGCAACCAGGCGGAACAGCAGGAGGTGAGCTTGAACGCAATGTGCTTGAAACATCCCGAAGCCATCTCCCCCACCCCAGTCCGTGGCAAAACTGTCTTCCGAAAAACCGGTCCTTGGTGCCACAAAAGTTGGGGACTGCTGCTGCTCTAAGGCATGACTGTGTAGCACCATACCTGATGTCCTTCTCTTTGAAGTGTGAACCCCAAGGTGGGAGCCCCACCTTTCCCTGTGCCTGGGCTCTTCTCTGAGCTCCAGCAGGCTCCTGCCACAGACCCTGGTCTCAGGGACTCTTACCTTGGCCAGGTAAGGTGCTGGGCTCCAAGAGTTTCAGGCTAGATCCTTTCCCCATGCGTTTTATCTCATTGATTCATTTTTTAAAAGTTACCTTCTTGTTAGAGTCAGTATGTCTTCAACACCTATAATTATGTAAAAATATTTAGTCCCAAATTCTGTTTCTTGCAATTTTGCTACTAAAGAATCTAATATAGTATTTTCAAAAGTGTATTCCATAGAATATCCATATGATACTCTAATATAGTTTACTCACAAAAAACGATTCTATTGTCAAATAAATTAGAGAAACATATAGTATACCCCTCTCTTACACCTTCACGGTGTGCATGAGCATCTGAAAAGCTGCGAGAAGTCCTGCCTGAAAGAATGCTTTTTAACTTCATTTCACCCAGTATCTTACAAAATTATTTGACCAAAAATGCCTTTTTATCCCCAAACCATCTAGCCAAAGTGGCGTTTCAAGAAATACAATGACGGTAGGCTATGTTCGCTCGGGCATTGCTATGTGCAGGACATTGCAGATATTTTAACTCATTCTGTCTTGATAACAAGATAGGAAGACATCTGCATCGTCTCTTGGATTACGCCATAAGTGAGAAGACAATAAAAGTCTAGTAGGGAGGTTTCCTTGGGCAGGAGATGTATCGAGGGGTGGTCTTCATTTCAGCTCTGTGGGTGGCTAGGCTGCTAATGTATTTTCAGGAATCCCATACGAGACAATTTTTTAAAGAGTTTGGGAATGGTGGGTATGAAAGCTATGCTTTTACTATGGAGACATAAGAATGTGTGGGATGTGTGTTTAAGGGACTGACATATTAATGAGAAAGTCTAGACACTCTGACCTCACACTCTTCGTCGCACAGATTTCCTGTTTAAAGGGGCCGGAGCAGTCACGTGGGCTCTCTCTGGAGCTGTCCAACTAGACTTCAGTGTCCGCTAAGCCCAAACAAGAGTATCTGTTCTTGCAAGCAGAAACCACTCTTTGTTTTTAAGGTTCTCTTAAATCAAGAAGTGTAGAGCCATTAGGTGCCAACGAGAACCAGTTAAATCAGAAACTGTGATTTTTTTAAGCCAACAGTGTCTTTTATTTTTATAAAGCAACCTAACAGCAAAAGTTGCAGTAAAAATAACTCTTATTGAACATGCAACAGTATGCCAAAAGCATACTGCACGCTTTGTGTTATTCAAGCCTGTAAGGACGTTTCCTTATTTTACTGAGAGGGAGGTAAAGTTCCAAGAGGTTAAGTGGGGTCACACAGCTAACTGGTAGCAGGTCGGGCCAGGGCTCCAACCCAAGCTGACTGAGGTCAAAGTCATAGCCCCTGACCTCTCCAGTGCGCTGCTTGGATTCCACACATGGTCAGCTTGCTGCTTCTCATCACCCTTGTGAGTTCCTAGCTTTGGGGACAGAAAGTTCACTGGGTACTTCCAAGGTAGGAAGGAGAAAAAGATATTCTGAATACTGTTTGCATTTGTTTAATTCCTATTATTGTCTAACTCATATCCAGATTCTGGAGACTTCTAACTACTTTTTATAAGAGGGAGGCAGACTTGTCTCTGGGTGGTGAACACACAATATACAGATGATATATTATCGCAGGAGTCCCCAGCCCCCGGACTGTGGCCTGGTAGCGGTCTGTGACCTGTTAGGAACCGGGCCACACAGCAGGAGGTGAGTGGCGGCCTAGTGGGCGAAGCTTCACTCCAATTACTGCCTGAGCTCCGCCTCCCATCTCTCCCTACCACCCCCACCCTGTCCTCGGAAAAATTATCTTCCACTAAACCGATCCCTGCTGCCAAAACGGTTGGGACCGCTGTATTATAGGATTGCATCATCAATAAATCAACAAACAGCAAGTGCTGGTGAGAACGTGGAGGAAAGGGAATCCTCATGCACTGTTGGTAGGAATGCAGACCGGTGCAGCCAGGGTGGAAAAAAGTATGGAATTTCCTCAAAAAAAAAAAATAAAAACAGAACTGCCTTTTGACCCAGCAATCCCACTTCTAGAAATAAAGCCAAAGAAATCCAAAGCACTAATTTGAAAGACTATAGCACCCCTATGTTGATTGCAGCATTATTTACAATAACTCACACCCAGAAACAGTCCAACCAAGTGCCCATCGGTAGATGAGCGGATAAAAAAGCAGTGGTACATTTAT
The DNA here is from genome assembly GCF_004126475.2 of Phyllostomus discolor. NCBI lineage: Eukaryota > Metazoa > Chordata > Mammalia > Chiroptera > Phyllostomidae > Phyllostomus > Phyllostomus discolor. The sequence goes on along the minus strand of NC_040915.2, from coordinate 35,016,630 downwards.
ACAATGGAATGCTACATGGCCATGAAAAAGAAGGAAATCTTACCTTTTGCGGCAGCATGGATGGAAATGAAGACTATTATGCTAAATGCAGTAAGCCAGTCAGAAAGACAAATATCATACAGTCTCACTTACATGTGGAATTTAGTGAACAAAATAAACTAATAAACCAAATAGAAACAGAGGCATGGATACACGGAGCAGACTGGCAGCTGTCGGAGGGGAGTGGCAAGGTGGGCTGGGTGAAAAAGGTGAAGGGATTAAGCAGTATGTCTATTATATATTATATGTATAAAATATATACATTTGACACGTAGACACAGCAGTGCGGTGACAGCCAGAGGGAGAGGGGGTGCGGGAGGGGGAGGTGGGCTAAGGGGGGATGAATGGGGACAGAAAGAGACTTGACTTTGGGTGGGTGGCGCACACACGGTGCAGCGTGCCGACGCTGTGTTCCTGAGCTGTACACTTGAACTCTATATGGTTTTACTAACCAATGTCACCCCAATAAATTCAATTAAAAAATAGAAAAAAAAGAAGGAGGCAGAATGGGTCTCGAGACCAAAAGGATCTAGGCTCAAGCCCCACCTGTGCCACTTGCTAACTGTACAACCTGAGCCGGGCAGTCTCATCGAATCACTGTGGTTTTAATCTACACAATGGGCTCACGGCATCTACTTTAAAGAATTATTGTCAGATGAGAGACAGGGTAGATTAGAGGCTCGGAATGTAACTGGCACCGAACACGCTGTAGCTGTTGATTAGCATGTCAACGCCGTGACCTCCTGTCCTTGCAGGTGACTCTGAACATCACACCTGCACCAAATGTCTGGGAAGGAGCCAAATGAGGAAACCACTGATGGAGTGCGTCGTGGTGATGATTCTTCATATTTCCCTCCAGGAGACTGAAGACGAGCTATCTCATGCCTGTGTTCTGTCTGGAAAACATTATAAAACTTGGAGCAGACAAGAGCACGGTGAGAGCGCGGTGCTTATGGCAGTCCTGGAAGCTTTTCTGATAAAGATATAACTTGATTGCCCTTAATGTACTCTCTCCGTTAATACAGCGAGTGAAGGGGGGATAATTTGAAATACCTTCACGACCATTTATAGTGTCAGAATGCACAACTCGCCTTTAAAAATGCAAAAGATTCGTTGCCATGGAGGGCCTTGCTTATACATACAAATGCATTTTTAAAACAATTTACCTGTGTGGTGCCCAGAGGATTCATGGTCTGAGATCTCTCACCTTTGCAGAAATGAAATAGGGTTTTCGTGCTCACCGTGTTCCAGGAGCAGCTAGGGAGGTCAGAGATCCATCCAAGGGCGGTGGGGGGCAGGAGGGGGCTTGGCACAGAATGCCCGTTTTGTGAACTCCTCTGCAGGAGCTGTGGGAAGGAACCAGTGGAAGAATGGGCCCTGTATGCTGAAAGATGACTTTAGAAGGTCTTACTCCTTTCTGGGGAAGAATTTTCTGATTTGGTAGCAAAGATGGTGGTGATACTCTGCCTTGAATTTCTGGGGGTATTAGAGTCCCAGCAGGTTGGGAGACCCTCAAGACGTGGGCCACAGACAATGCCAGTGCACCCTGGTGGGGCTGTGGCTTTGGCTGCCCCGTGAGTGCTGCCATCTCTCGGAGCTGCTTTGGCGAGGCAGGGCGGGACTGTTTGAGGAGGCGATGGAGTCCGCAGAAAGAACACTCGCTGGCTTAGGAGACGGGGCGCCCGGTCCTGGCTGCGTCCAGTGTTGGATCTCGGAAGCATCCTTCAATGTTCTGATCCTCCAGGACTAAGATGTCAGATAAGCTGGTTGGACTTCTTCCTTATCCTCATTTTTTAGGGGGTGTAAGGTGCACATGATCACGGATCAAATCAATTGGGACCTGCTTCTGTTATACATTTCCAAAATACTTCCACACTTACAATCCCACTTTTAACCCTGTCACGAACTGGTGAGAGAGGAAGGGAAAATGTTCTTGTTCCATTTAACTTATTAGTAACAGGCAAATCGAGATTCAGTTCATGGCAGAGCCCAGGCCTCTGGACCCTCATTCCTGGGCTTGCCGACTAAGTCCAGCTGGATTAGTCTTTTAGGATAAGCATGAAAGGATATGCGATTGGATGCTTTGTGGGAAAAGATAACTGGATAAGTTATATTAAGTTACTACAGAAGTAGGTAAAATAAAGTTCTATTTCCCTTCCTGGGAACTTACCGTTGAGTCCCTCTGTGAACTGGATTAGAATGTTTTGTTAGGATTTAAGAAATATACAAACCCAGAAAAGGTACACCTCATATTCTTTTAAATGGATAATTCCTCCTGGGACTTCTTTACACTCTGAAAATTCACTTTATTATTACATTCTAAGGTTTGTGGCTTTAAATGCCATGGCATCTGAGGCCGGTGCTTATTGCTAATATTTGTGGTTATCACTTCGCTCCGTCACCCTCCCCCGTTTCCTTTGTTTTGATCCATAGATACAATTTGATTTATGAATGAAGGCTTTTTGATTCTTCAGGATATATTACGGTGAATTGGTTCAATAACTTGTTATTGAAAAGCAAAATCCATCAGGGATGTATTTTCCTACTTCCCCTAAAGAGAAGTCTCATCGAAATCAACTTTATTCATCATCATGCCACATCCTTTTGTTTGTTAAACATGCCCATAAAAGCATTCAATCTAAAAAGCCAGCTTCGAGGCATTCTAAAATTTAGAAATTAAGTGATTGTCTTAATCCATGACATAATAAACACAATGCCATTCAAAGGCTTCTGTTGGAGAATTTGTTGGCGGGCCGGAGTAAATGAGGCCCTAAAAATGAGAAAGGAGTTGGAGGATGGAGATGCCCGTTCACATCACACCTTTGATGATCTCAGTCCTCTGTCCAGTCCTCTCCCCTTGTGACTGTGAGTTCTTCAGGAACCTTTTGGGGTCATTTTCTTAACCTCCTTGAGAGGCAACTAGGAAGCATCATTCAAGCCAACTGACTCCCACCTCCCCCTCTTTGCAGTAGCCAAAGTCTCTGGCTGCCTGTCGTCTAGCTTTTTGCTTTCCTGTGAAGGTGTTTAGTTCATTTGCATGACTGTCGCGGTTTAGTGACGCCAAAACTGGGAGACTGCTGCTTCTCTGTATTCCCGCCTAACTCTGCAAAGACACGTTTACCATTGGCTGAATTCTTGTCATGCTGCAGCCTTATGGGAAGTAGAACCTATCTTGTTCCTTCTTGGAACTACCATAAAAGGTTCAATGAGACAAAGGAAAGGCTTTGCTTTCTGCCTGCTGTAGACATTATTCACATTCAATAATCACGTCATATTGAGCTGGGCTCTCCCCTTCCTCGTGGCAGGCACACTGTATTATTTTCCTTCCTAGAAAATATAGCTTTTCTGCACCGATTGTCCTTCACCGAGGCATTTGCCACCTGTCTTCCCATCTGGTTTTACATTTTAAAAAACATCTGGAGAGCTGTGAAAAAATAACAGATCTTGAGTCCGTAGGTCCGGGGTGAGACTCTGGGATCTGTCTGTAAAGCTTCCTCGGGGAATCTTACGCTCAGCCAGGCTTGGCAACCACTGTTTCAAAGCATGCATGTCAGAAGTGCTCCAGGCCACCCCCAAGTCCAACGAGTTGCCAGGAGGACTCACAGGACTCAGCATGTACAGGTGACTGCTGACAACGATGTATTCCAGCCAAGGATACGAAGTGTAATCAGTAAAGGGGAAGGGCACGTGGAGCTGAGTCTAGAGGAAACCAGGCGCAAGCTTCGAGAGTCTTCTCCTCACATGGTCTCCGGGATGCGCTTAATGCCCCCGACACAGAATTATGACAACTTGGGTGGGAAGTTATCCATCAGTAAGTTCACCAGAGGCTCGGTTTCTGAGATTTTTTTCTCTCTTTTTAAAGATTTTATTTATTTATTTTTAGAGAGGGAAGGGAGAGAGAGAGAGAGAGAGAGAGAGGGAGAGAGGGAGAGGGAGAGAGAGAAAGAGAAACATCAATGTGCAGTTGCTGGGAGTCATGGCCTGCAACCCAGGCATGTGCCATGACTGGGAATCAAACCTGCAACACTTTGGTTCACAGCCCGCGCTCAATCCACTGAGCCACACCAGCCAGGACAGTTACTGAGATTTTTTTTTATCAGGGCTGGTCTTATAGGCACCTTCTGCTTAGCGTGAACCAGAATTTCAGACTTTCCGGAGGGAGACAGATGTTCAGCATAAGTCACATGGTTTGTGCAAACAGTTTAGCCACCATGAGTCACTCTTATCAAGTAGGGGATAATGGGACTTCCCCCCAAATCCAGATTCTCGAATGCCACCTAAGCCATCTTGCCAACAGAAGGACAGCAGTCTCAGGGTTGCTGTTTTCCCACACAGCGCATTAACCGAGTTTCTGTGCTGGTTGTATCTCCAGATGAAAATGGAGATTCAGGTGGTAGACTCTGAAATCCTATTCCTCGAGGATTTTAATGAAATTCAAACCTTCACTTAAATAGGAAGCAGTCCCTGAATGCGGGGTGTGGACCACCTGACCTTCCAAGACCATTAAGGTCGTGGCTGCAGTCAGGGCTTGGAGAAGCGGAGGTAACTGGCCCCTAGATGCAGAAGTCCCCAGGGATCACAGAGACATTGGGTCCACACGCAGCTGCTAACTCACCTTGTATGCTCTGCTCCCCTTTTCAGTGTCCCAGGTGGGGCTGTTTCCTCTCTCACTTCTAGAAAGGCACCGTTGTAAGTCATGAGGTGGGACGATCAAAGCCTACTTCACGTCCCAGTCACCGAGCGCTGCGAGTCACGTGACTTCCCTTCATATGCCCCCAAAAGAAAGCATAGTTTTGGAACTCCACCTTGTAGACCCCCATGAATATCCTTAGCCATACGTTTTTCTGTCAGCGCTACCTGGTAGGACACTTTGCTTTGCTGCAGCCCGAGGAGCCTCCCTGCACCCGCGGCCTCCCGGGATCGCCTGGCCGAGTAGAGCCGTCCGCTTGCTCTCAGGTGCGTGGATGGCAAGGTCAGCGGGGAGAGGCGATTCGGTATGCTCACGGGAAATTTCCAGATGGAGACTAGAGGTGTATCTCAGCATTTCATTGTCCCACTGCACTTCATTACTCAGCTTGCACACTTTCTTCCTTCTAAAAATGACACTTTCTCTAAGTTCACTTGTCTGTTTACTTTTATTCAGCTTGCTTATTCGAGGGCACGGAAGAACAGCGTGTTCCTTGTACAAAACCCTGCTTGAACCCTGGCAGTCATTGTACTTTAGCCTTGCTTATCAAGAGGTTAGTCTTCATTTTTTTTTTTTACCCTGTAAGTAACTGTTACTGTAACTTTTGAATCAAGTGAGTCCTGGGCCGATCTGGGTAGGGTATGTGGGAAGATACAGAAGATATTAGGAGTTTTTACCAAGAACTCCGATGTTGTAGCCCGCTTCAAGTTCGGAATGATACAACATCCAAGAATTCCTCCCACCCAAAGTGTATCCTCAAACTATACAAATCTCATTTGACAAAAACAAAAGAGAATTTCAAAGCGATAAAGAAGGCTTGGAAGGGAGTCTGCGGCCCTTTGGAGAGTTGGGCCTTTCAGTGGCGCCAGGCCCGCTGCCTCACTGCAGGGCAAGTGTCGCGGGGCAGGGAGGTGAGAAGGACATTGACCGTCTGTGTGACCAGCGGGTACCTTCCTTGGCAGGAAAACCTAGGGGTGTACGTGTGTGTGTGCGTGTGTGTGTGTGTACTGTCTGAGGCAGGGGGACGTGAGGATGGAATGGTGTGGGCCTACTAAGTGTGTTCTACAACGTGTACCTTTTCCAAACAGGCTGCTACAACACCCACCCTACAGACGACCGCTAGGTTTGGTGGGTAGCGAATGTGGTACATTTATTCCACAGTCTCACATACTTAGTGTTCTTCATGTAATGCTTATACGGGGTTTCGGGAAAGATACACCCTTTCAAACCTTTTTGAAAAGATCACAAATACAGTTGAACCGTACAACTACCTTCCACCTGTATTAGCAAGCCCATTCCTATTAGAAACCTTTTGTTAAAAGCTCAGGTGATCAAACCCACAGAAACTGAATCGTGAGAAGTATCACAACGGAAAAAAGAGTGAGAGTCCGCGGTACAGGGGATTGTGGAAGAAAGACGGTCTGCTGAAGCCGTGGGTTCCTTCTGAAGGGAAGGGTAAGGGCATGCGTTTATTCAAAAAGGAAGCTAAAGAATGAAAGGTGGCAAGATTCTTCCACATGGCGGAGACTGAACCAGAAGCTCTATCACAGAACACTCACAAATGGCCACTCAGGATGCTGCTGGCTGAACGTGGCCAAGGGGCAAGGAAGAGGTGTGGACATGTTCTTGCAATTTTAGGGTGAGAGGGGCTGGTCTGCCTGCAGCCTGAACATAGGTTCTGTAACAAGTCCCCTTGTCACGCAGAAAGTTCAGACACAGGGCCAAGCTACTCAGAGCAACTCAGCTACAGGGATCGGGGCCTTGGGCATAGCCAAGCTTGCTGGTGCTGCACCGCATGCTTCCGGGAAATGCGGGTCACTGGCTAATAAGCATCACTCCTGGTCATCAGAGCGTGGGGACCAAAGCTCTTCTCGGAGGGATGCGGGGGGTCTGCGGCTAGGAAAGAGGAGCAGAGAGAAACGGACTCAACTCGGCCAGTCTTCCCGGCAACAGTCCGCACTAAGACTCCTAGAACTAAGCTGAAAAATACAACAGCTTCCATCTCCATCCCTGATGTGGGGAAGGGGCTTTAGCGATGCTGAGGGTTGGTGTCGGATGCTAGTAAAGGGATAAGACATGTCAAATGGGGAATGAAGCCCCAGAGCCCTTCCAGTTTGGGGGAACCATTCTGTATCTTAGAAACAAGGGGTTTACGTGTGAGAGTATTGACCCCCGAAACTTTTCATCAATTACACTGGACTTTTCAATGGTAAGACTTATTGGAATTTGGGGCCAATTCTGGTGTGGTATTAAATACTGTATTAAAAACCCCTCTTGGTATTGAGTTAATACAGTGACCTCTGGTCCATTGACTTAGGGCCACATTTCATTTTAATCAAAAACAAAAACTGGAAAATGTTGCTCCCTAAATAGGACCAATGTGTTTTATAAGCACTGCAGAGATTTAATAAATAGCGTGTACGATTAGTTCAGAAGCAACCCTTGTCCCTTGAGGGTTACTCAATGCCTGTAATGGCCTCCTTCTCAGTTTTTTTTTAAATGAGGTAATAAACACAGCCCAGGGAGTCACCAAGCAGTCGGCCAGCCCTGGGTAGGTCTGTAAGCTTGGGCTCCATGGGCATGGATTTTGTAAAGATAAAAAAAATGGATTGATGTTTCTATCCCAAGACTTTGTAATGCTAGGGCCTCTACAAGCTTAAATAATGGTTGCGGGGGATGGGGGTCCATTCTTTGAGAAGAAATGCTCAGTTGTTGCTTTTGTTACTTATAAGATCATTGGGTTGGGGCACACCTTCAGCCTGAATACCATTCCCATCATTATCTTGTCCTGTTGAAGTCCTGTGGCATGCAAATTATTCAACGTACTCTTAAAAATACATGTAGTATGCCCAGTAAAATACATTGGCTAGCATAAAAATCAGAGGAAATAATAGCTTGGAATATCGATCAACATTACTGGGGTTTTGAATGGTGAAATAATCAACGATCCTTCCCATCTTATCTCGGAAGACCAGCTTGAACTTGTCGCTGGTTTTCATAGTCAGGTTGCTGTAGTCGACGTCCCCAGAAATCTCAACGGTGGCGAAGCTGATCTTCCGTTTGAAGCTGGAGATGGAGCTGTTGATGATGTTAGTGATGTTGACTTCCTCCACTTCCTTCCGCATCTCCTGGGTCACAGACAATGCAGTTAGCTGAAAGGCTTGACTCGGCAAAATAAATAAGTGGGTATTTATGAACTTGGAGGCCTAATTATTGCATAATCAGGTTTGCTAGAGAGTGGCACTGAGCACGTCAGAAACTGGCTGGTTAGCCAGACTCGGCAGTCCCGTTGTCCTGCTTGGGGGCACTGACCCCCGGTCCTCGGCTTGTACAGCGGGGAAGAATAGCAGCATCGCCCACTCCAGCTCTGCAGAGCTATCTGCTAAATGCTGCATCCACGTGCTTAGTAGATAACGGCCATCAGTATTATTCTGAGAGCTGAGCCTCATTTCCAGAAAAACACATGAATCCAGAAATTTGCCCCAATGTGATTTTTTCCATACATTTTCCAGTAAACCACGATTTGTATAATTTAAGAAAACAACGGTGCAGCAAAAGCATTAAAGCGTAAATATATATTAATCTGAAATTTGTAAGCAGCTGATCACATTTGGTTTAATGTTGGGGTTTTTGTGGATGCTTGTTGTCGTAGTTGTGACTTTGTGTTGCATACGGATAACACAGTTATTTTATGCTGGAAAATTAAACGTATCACTGTCTCACAGGATTTGGTGAAAAGGACAGTCTTTTTCAAGGGGTGTCCTGATTTCCAGAAGCTGCTGCCTGAACCAGGATGGGGATTGCTGGAGCAAAGGGAATCCCTGGGGGGGGCGGGACCAGGTCCTGGTGACCTCTGCTGACCAGCACAGGGCCCCGCACTCTTACCCTGTCTTTGGCTGCCATCTGCTGTAAGGAGCTGTAGTGAGCGACCGCGTACTCCAGCAGGGCCCCGAACACGAAGCTGAAGCAGATGCCCAGGTACACGTCTATGGCCTTGATGAAGCAGTTGGTGTTGGGAAGAGAAGTGCGGGACCCGATCATCAGCGTGGTCATGGACAACACGGTGGTCACTCCTGGGAAAACACAGGGCCGTGTCCCCACGTCAGGGACCAGTGAACCCTCCACCGTTGGCCGGCAGACTTGGGGCTTGGCAAGGTGGGGGACAGGACTCAGGAATGGAACTTAGCTCATTCTGAAAAATCTGTGCCCGTCTGGAGCAGGGGTGATTGGTCCATTTTATACTGATATGAGTGATAGGTTTCCTAAATGTTTCACCTCCTGTCTTCTCATGGAAGGGGGTGTTCAGGATGCAAAATAACTGACGACAGACCATCTAATCTCAATATTCCCTTCTCTGTCACCGTAAAATGTCAGTTTAAAAACGCACTACTGCTAGAGCAGTCTCTGCACCTTTTCCTTTCTCTCTGTGAAAGAATCTCTCGGGGAACCAACTGCTGGCACTGCCCTGTGAATATTAATGAGAACACTGGGAGACGAACAGGAGGCAGGGGGAGGACCCAATACCCAAGCTCTCAGAAATCTTGGGCTGGAGCCGCTCACCAATGCAGGTTCTGGCCGGAACGGAATCGAGGGAGATCCAAAACGAAACCCAGGACAGCACCACCAGGAAAGTGGAAGGGACGTAGGTTTCCAAAATGAAATATAGGACGTTCCTCCGAAGCTCGAACTGCAAGACCAACCGCGTGTAATTTCCTGAGAGGGCAGAGGAGAGGCAGGAAATCACGCGGGCTCCCACGGCAGAGCGGTTTTTCCCCGTGGGGTGTTTCATTCAGCTGCGTGTGTTCACGTTAAGCTGTTTGTTATCCACCAACACTGAGCTAATGGCAAGCGGACATTGTAGTTTTTACATAAGGAAATGCTGGTGTGTGGAGTGGGGTTTATGAGGGTGCTGATGACCCCCACCCATGACCCTCTCCCCGTGCCTTCCTCTGTCATGCTACACCTGCTGCATCGTAACCGCTGGTGCCCTTGTCCTCTCCCTCACCAGACGCTGAGCCCCTCGGGAGCCACATCGGTATGGGTTGCGGAGCAGGTGAAAGTGCCAGGCCCAACCCCTACCACCCCACCACCCTGCAGAGGGGCCCCTGGGCCCCGAAGGGAGACGTCCGTGGGGACGAAATGCTATCTCTGGGGCCCAGCTGTTTTGCGCTCGTCCAGTCTGTCCCGCCAGGTACCTGTCTCCTGCTGCGTCCGGGTGACCGAGGTGAAATAGCGCTGCACGGTGTACTGAGCCAGCCGCAGGTTCTCCAGCCCGCGCACGGAGTCGTTCCCGCGCCCCCAGCTGAACTCCACGTCGCTGCCGTCGTAGCCCCCTGGTGGGTGAAACAGAGCCCCGGTCAGCCAGCGTGAGAAGGGGGCGGGAGGAGCGGGCCTGGGCGATGACGCTACACTGCACAGGCAGCAGGGGTGCCATCTTGCTGGCGCTAAGTCCAGGGCTGATTCCGTGGAAACCTTGGCATGATCTCTCACGTGCCCCTGCAGCACCTGCTCAGAATGAGATGGCCTGTGGGGGGGGGGGGGTGCGTGCCTTCCATGGAGAAGCGGTTCAGTGCAAAGTGCATGCACCTGGTAGGTGGTGAGCCTCCAGAAGGGGCGCCTCTCACTGGTTAAATATTTATTGGACACACATACGCAAACACACACAATCTGTGCCCCCAGGACAGTCTGACGTCTCCGGCAGTGTTCCCAGGGGCTTCACAATCGGTCCGTTCCCATTTCCATGTGGGTGGAAGAGACGAAACCCCAAAAAACCCTGCAGCCAGCCACTTTGTGGATGTCTGTGAGCACAGACATTTGATAAACCTCAAAGCAGTTTAACCAGCGGAGTTGGTAAACAGTAGTGAGAGCTGCCTTTTAGTAAACATGTGTGTTAAGACCTTTACACACGTGTTCTCTGATGTTCTCACACACCTGCAAGGTAGACATTCCTATTTTTCTTCATGTCCTTACAATGAATTTTTTTTAGAATTTTTCGATTACAGTTGACATTCAGTGCTATGAGTTTCAGGGGTACAGCAGAGTGGCTGGATATTTACATAACTTACGAAGCGATCCCCCCAGTAAGTCTAGTGCTTGCTTGCTTGGCACTGCACGTGGTTACTACGTCATTGATTAGATTTCCTGTGCCGGCCTTTTCCATGTTCTGCAATTGGGATGGATTATAGTTGATATATATATGTGTATATATGTATATGTAATTTGATCCAGCATTTACTCCTAAGCATCTGCCCAAGAGAAATCAAATCACGTCCAGCCAAAGATCTGCACACAAATGCCCACAGCGGCACCACCCATCGGAGCTAAAAGGTGGGGACAAGCCAGGGGCTTCGTGCTGCTTGTATCTTTCTGTGGCACCACGGGGAATCGAGTAGTGAAAAGGAGCGGAGCGCTGATACAGGTGCCGACATGTGTGGACCTCGGAAGCATTATGCTAAGCGAAAGGAGCCAGATGCAAAGGCCACATATTGTATTTTTCCTATTTATATGTCATGTCTCCAAAAAGGCAAATTCACAGAGACAGAAAGTCAACTGGCGGTCACCTGGGAGCTGGTGGTGGCAGTGGGAGTGACCGGAAATGGGCGCAGGGGGTCTCTACGGGCGACAGAAACCTTCTCACGATAAAATGTGGCCATGGTCGCACATTTTGGCCAACTCACCAAATACCTTGGAACTGTACTCTTAACACGGGTGAATCTCTGGTGTGTAAATATACCCCAAGGACACTGTGGAAAAAGTATTCTTTGAGTCAGATACTACTATTTTTCCCACTTTACTCCTGAGGAAACTGGGGTACAGAGAGGTCAGCTCTCCCCGCCTGGGGTCACACAGCCAGCGACGGGGAAAGCCCCGGGATTCCGGTACCTGGGGTCTGAAACATGGAACCATACTGCCTGTGCTTGCCCAGCCTCCGGGGCGCGGGACGCCAGGGCCAGAACTAGCATTCTGTGGAGTCTTAGCTGTGCTCTCCGCTGTCTAGAAGCAACGACCTCTCATCCCAGGGCAGGGAAGCAGCCACGAGCTCTGAGGGAGTCTCCAGGTAAAAGCTCTCTGTGGGCTTCCCTTAGAAGCACCCCCAAACTTCCTGCAGGTAGCTGCCCAAATAGTCCTAGGAGCCCAAAGCAATAACAGAAATATATATATCTAAAAAAGTGAGGCACCCCAGCCCCTCCTTGGACAGCGTGCTTTGTGGGATGGTATCCATTCTTTTCTAGGGATGGTGTTCAGGACGAAACCCTTGGAGAGGTTTCTGTACCCAAATAACTGCTCATAAACATGCAGCGAGAGCATCCTCAGCTCGCCAGGGATGGTCTTCGTGCAGACAGAGTGCCGGAGTTTCCAGGAGAATCTCACTCCTGGGATTCGGGGTAAGAACAGCCGTGTGGGCAGGGCAATTACTTCTGCCGTGTGGGGCCGGCAATGAGTTCTCGTCTCGATAACCTCCAGCTTTATTCTGCCCCCAAACAGCTGTATTGCTTCCAGAAGGTTATGCACGCATTTAATCAATAAGGTAATTAATCTGCCTGTCTGAGTCTTTAATTAAATGCCTGCCTCTGAAAAATGACCGTTGCCTTGGAACGGTGGTGTTCGCACACGTCGGCCACTTGTGGGCTCGAGTGCCCACTGGTCCCCAGCACCTGGCCGGAGCTTGTCTTCCTTGCACAGGCCACGCCTCAATTCCCTAGTGACTCCTGTCTGCGGCTCTGTCTTCCCGGGACACCCGCCACAGGTACCACGTTCCCGAGTTTGGCGGGCATTTCCCAGTAGTTTGCTAGGGAAGGATGGCGATTGCTCAGCCACGCTGCTTGACACACATCAGCAGGCGGTGGGGGGGGTGGGGTGGTGAACACTCGTCCTCACCCTGAGCAGCTCCCCAGACTCCAGTTTAGAGACCTGTGTGCCGGCAGGACTGTGCTAAGCTTTATTACATCATGCCATTACTTTTAGAAGTTGAGAGCAGCCGTGTGATGCATGTCCAGGGCCACCTTGTATGTTTGCCGCTTCTAATCTCTGCTGTGTCCTTCCTGCTACATCCACGCCTTAGCGGATTTTGGGTCCTAGTCCCAGTGACCCCCATTTCCCTGGCTGGCTTGTCCCCCCTTTGGTGGAAATATTCTATGACAATGCACAATGGCCTTGCCCCAAAAGATGTAATTTTGGAAGTTTTGTCTTTGAGCGTCTCCCTGAGTCTCTCTGGCTGTGCGGTCAGAGGGGCCGAATCGGATGTAATCAATGCCAAGGAAAGGAAGGCCACCATGTGCCGCGCACTCTTTATGGATCCTCGGGTCTAAGTCACTCGGGACGATCAGCTCAGGGGCCCGCGGGGCGGGTACTCACAGCTTTCCAGCTGCAGCTGGCACGTCTGGGTGTCCATGGGGTATTTAGACAGGTCCATGTTACACGCGACGGTTGTCGTGATCCTGCGAAAGGGAGAATGGGTTCAGAAGGGTTACGAAGATGCTATAGAAGGTGCGCATGCCCCTTCAAGGGCCACTCCAAGGGGACTTTCACCTTGAGTCCTGCGGTGAGTGTGTGATTTGGAACCTGCATTCGAAGCGTGCCTGAGGTTTTCTGTGCTAAGCAGCACCTGTGCCCCCTGATTAAATCCGGGGTCCAGGGTGGAGGGAGCTGGCACGCTGGCAGTTCAGAGGCAAGCTTCCAGCAGCATCGCAGAATAGAACCACTCACCGGCTTGTCTGAGATGCTTCTGCATCCAGTTATTACATTTCGTCCTCACGGCAAACCGTGAGAAGCCAGAACGGAGATCACTGTCGCCACCCTCACCACAGACAGCAGACGTGGGGGCTGCCGCCTTAGGCTCGCCCGGCTCTCGGTGGCGGAGCTGGGGCTGGAGCCTGGGTAGGGGACTGAACAGTCCCCCAGGTCTCTGCCCTCTGGGGGGTCAGCGGGCAGAGGAAGTAGAGGGCATTGGAGGGCACCAGGCACTGTGGCTCTGAGGGACCAATACCCAGAGATGTTCAATTAAGCATCAGCTAAGCCCTCACAGTGGGGATTTCAATGGGCAGACCTTGACCTTCCCACTTCTTCAGGGTCACACACTTTTGCGAAGCACGTTTATTTATGAAGCAGTGTGCTGGGCACTCGGGAAAGTGGAAATGATGATGGCATGGTGCCCGCTTCCTCAAGGGAGAGGGAGAATAACAACAGGCTGACCACAAGCCAGTCCCCAGGCTCACTGCTTTGTGCACTTCATCTCTGAGTTTCTCTAACGGCTCCATGAGGTTGGGCCTCTTACTATTCTCCTGCTGCTGCTGAGGAAACCGAGGCTCCAAGAGTCAAGTAACTTGCCTTAAGGTTGCAGGAAATGGGCCCAGCAGGGACTTGCCCCCAAATCTGGCTGACTCTAGAGCCAGGCTATCAACCACCACCCGTTTTTGTAAGCCTCGTACGTGGCAGATGTGTTACGTGCTGAGACACGGACAGGCGTGCGCACACACCCGCACGTGCACATGCATCTATGGGAACACGGGGAAGGGGGGCATTAGTGTGGACTGGAGCTGGGGTCGAGGGAGAGGTCTCATTAGGTCTCCTGGAAAGAGGAGTCGGGGTTTTGGCTGAGCTTTTGCAAAATTCAGTGCTGCCGAGGGGGATCAGACGACTAATCCAGGAATTCACTTCCTGGTTAGCTCGGTCTTTCTTTGACAGCTTCAGCCTCTTATTGGGGATTAAAGATTAGCCCCGAGAGTGCCTGGTTCCTGGCCCTCTCCCCAGGCTTCTGGGAGTGTTCGGTTTGCACAGGCAGGGATGAGCACCACCCCCACCCCACCCCCACCGCTCCCCCTGTGGGTCACCTCTTGCGTGGCACTACCGAGCACCTTAGCTGCTCTTGTCCACTTGAGCCTTGATGCACGACTGGTTGGGAGGACCGTCTGGCCCCAGGGATTTGGGGAAGGAGCAAAGGGAAGCCCATGGCTGCAGGCAGCAGAGGCCTTGGGGCCCTGAACTTTGCACAAAAGCAGCTGGGGCAAGTAGAGGTGCATTCTGGGGCTACCCCAGCCCCACGAGCCCCAGGAAAGGTAAGGTCCTGGTATGGGCGTCTCCGCTGGCTCCTACTGTTCCCCACCTTCTTCCCTTGCTGACCCCTTCTTGCTCTTTAGACGTCAGTGCAGAGTCCTGTGAAGACATCCTCTCATGTCACCCCAAACCCGTCACCTACACCCCAGCTCAGGGCCCCGCACCCTGACTTCCTGTGCTTGTGTGTCTGAGTCAGGACAATGTCCTCCTCCCTCCGTGTCCTCCGTGGCCAGCACGGGGCCTGGCACAGAGCAGTCGCGCTGCAGATGTTGTCGAGCCAGACTGAACGGAGGGTGGGCCCTGCTGGCACAGGGGCCAGGATGGGAGAAAGCAGGGGCGTGAGCAGGGGGACCTCGGCGTGGCTGCTGCAGGGCTCGTGAGAACGACTCAGGATGAATCTCTGCCCCTTCGTCCACCCATCTGGCCCCCCAGCCGGAGTCGCAGGAGCCCGCTCACCTGAGCGCGTACAGGACTGTGCCGTTGGAGAAGAGGCGGATGAGCCTGTTTCCCACAGTGACCTCGTGGAGGAAGGACGTCTTGGACTCCACGATGTACGTGTCCGGCACCCAGAGGAACTCCACCAGGCGCGCGTCCAGCGTGACGCTCGTGTTGCCTTCGAACACCAGCCGCGGGTCCGTCCAGCGCTGTCTGAGGTATATGGTGGCCGTGTAGTCCTGATGGGGCAGCCGGGGATAGAGACAGGTGAGGAGAGAGAGATTCCGAAATCAGAGGGGTCGAGTCTCACGTCCCTCCCCACCTCCACCAAGGTCAAGTATGCAGGTCTACTGCAGTCGGCACCGGTGAGCACAGTTTGTCTTGGGGGCATGGCCTGGAGCCGTAGGTGAACAAAGCACCTTATTTATTCTCGATAATAACTCCCACTGGCAAAGGGGAAGCCATGGGCGCACGCTCAGGGCCTTAACTTACTTGCCCGGGATCACAAAGGCCCCAGCCAATTGTCGGAGGTTTTTGTGAGTGAAGCACGGCGTAGGGGGTCTTGGGTGCAGCCTGAATGCACAGTGGGGCCCCTTGGCAAACCGCCACCGTCGGGGTCACCTTGCCTATAACGTGTTCTCTTAAGGGATGGGCTGGGCGGAAGCGGTTACGTGACTGTTGGTTTTCGCCAGCTGGTCCCCGGCTCTGGGAGGAGCCGTGTGCTAGTCCGGCTTCCTCATGGCGTGCTCATTCTTTTCCTCGATTTTTAACCCTCGCTAAATGTCCCCACTTCACTCCCTCATTGTGTCCCCTCCCAGCCTTCAAATCCATTTTCTTCCTGATACTCCTCAGATCTATTCTATAAGCATCTTCCAGGGTCTTGAGTTTGGGGCTAGGTCCCCACTACCTTCTGCCATTCCAAGGGCAGGAGGGCCGTCAGCCTGTTCTATGTCCCTCCATGTATCCCCTTAAACACGAGGAGAGGGGCCCGTCAGGCGGCAGGTGCCGGGGCCGCACTCACCATGTTACTCTCCGAAATGCTGGAAATGCTCGCAACGTCCAGCGTCAGGGCTATCTGGACCGGCTCTCCTGCGATGGAAGGGAAACCAGGGAGACTGACATAGAAGCATTAACGAGGTTTCCTAATGGCTCATGAGCATTTAAAAAAACACACAAAAAATTGCAGAAGTAATACTTGCCTGATGGAAAATTGTCAACGCTCTAGAAGTATCTAAAGTACAATTTTGTCCTGGCTGGCGTAGCTCAGTGGATTGAGCACGGGCTGGGAACCAAAGTGTCGCAGGTTCGATTCCCAGCCAGGGCACATGCCTGGGTTGCAGGCCATGACCCCCAGCAACCGCACATGGATGTTTCTCTCTCTCTCTCTCTCTTTCTCCCTCCCTTCCCTCTCTAAAAATGGATGAATAAAATCTTAAAAAAAAAAATAAAGTACAATTTTAATCTCTACCCTCCTCCTCTCAGGAGGAACCATCGTGGGGACTGGGCCTCGTTTTTGTATGAAAAAAGGGCACAACTAGACAGTTAGCTTAGTGAGAGACCACGCTACACTCAGGCGCGCGTGTTTTAAAGGGTGTGATGGTGTTTCCCCACTTCATACTTGGAGGACTTCTCCTATGGGGTTTGTCAGGGACTCATTATTTGGAAATGTAATTGAGATTTGGGAATTTGGGCATGGGTGTCGTGTCCCCCTCAGCTGAGTAAATTTACCACAAGGTGGCATTCCAGACGGCTCACGGCTGAGCTCTCGCTCGCCTGTGACCTCTCTCCCTCTTCCTTTTCCCTTCAGGAGCCCTGAACTATTCAGAACCCCAGAGCCCCCTCCACTCGGGCTGCCGTATAGCGGTTGGGCCTCAACCCTGGAGTTTCGGCCGATAGGCCCCCTCCTGGGAGGGCCGGGCCCGGCTCTGGAGACGCAGGCCTCAGGGCCACCGTTCCTGGAAGCCAGGTGGACCAGCCCAGTGAAGTTTCCCCGGGCTGGAATGTGGACGGGTGGCCCAGGAGTCAGAAGAGTGTGACTCTGGTCTCCGCTGGGTGACCCGGGGAAAGTTACCGAGCCTGTGAGAACGGCACTTTTCTCACCTGGGAGTAGGGGAAAGGCCAGGGACACCCTGGGTCACGGGAGAGGGTTCGGTGAGACACAGTGGTGACGGCTCCTTGGCAAGGAGGGGGCCGGAGGGACTATGCATCCAGAGCCTGCCCAGCTGGGCACGGCGTCCGTCACGTAACAACAGGCGCTCGGTAAATAGCATTTCTCTTCCTGCCCCACCCCCTTCCGTAATCCTAGCTAATTCTGGAAGGGGAACAAGTTCACAACCAGGTTAGTAGATGCGGTAGCATTCACTTGCAATAAATAACAGGGTGCCTCGGGGGACCGTGGTGACACATTCACCAGGAACAGGAGAGGCAGGATTCCAAGGCAGCTTAAAAAGTATCCAATCAGTGAGAATCATACAAAGCGGCCTGATTATTCACTGAAGGATTCCCAAGCCATAGAAAACAGGTGGGAATCTGGAAATGGAATTTCAGAACCAATGCCATGGAAAAATTATGGCGTTAGTGCTTGGTGTTAATCCTTGGTAGAAAAAGGGAGGTCTTTGGGGACAGACCCGGGGCGGTGCCAGCTGAGTGCCATGCATTGAGGGGCTGTCTACCCTCAGGGCAGCGTGGGGCAGCACCAAGAAGAGAAGGTTGGAGTCCGAGTGTTTGGATCCCATGCCAGCCACTTCATAGCTGTGTGCCCTTGAGCAGAGTGCTGACCCTCTCTGTGCTACAGCTTCTCACCTGTAAAACAGGGCTCCTAGTGCCTACCAGGAAGGAAGGGGCCAGGAAGTACACACTATTTTAAGTGCCTGGAACCCAGGGGGCCGTGGGTCAGTGTGAGCTGCCTTCCCCGAGGCACGTGGAGAGCAAAAAAAAAAACAACTCCGCCCACACTGCGTTTTTGTTCAGTTTGTTTCTACGTGGTCTCGTCCAGGCCCGGCCTCAGCTGGTAGTTTCAAGGGCCAGAGCTTCCTCTTTCCTCCCCTTGACTTACAGAAGCACGCTGCGCCACCAGAGGGCAGCTTCCTCCTAGGAAAGAGGTCAGAGCTGGTTCTGGACAGTGTTCACGAGAGCAACAACCCCTCCCCGGGCCCCGCGGCAGCCCTGTGAGTAGAGGCTCCTTTAGGAGTCAAAGGGCCAAAAGGCACCAAAAAGGGGGCTGGGGGCTTGTGCTTTTGGACCAAGGACCCCTTGCCCCATTTTCACCCTGGGGGGATTGGGCCTCATGTCCTCTTATGTCCACTCTAGGTTCAGAATAAGCCCCTTATCCAAGAACCCTGCATTTTGCTGACCATTGAGCAGGCAGTAAGAGGGACCATGTTCCATCCCAGCCTAACTGGGTTTTGGGAGGCAGAGACACTGATGGGGGGACCACCCAGGGTGTGCAGACTCACACTCACCTGTTGTTAGTGTCCGGCTGCGCCTGGGAAACCAGGGGAGGTTGAAGCATCGCCCCCCGCAAGGTCCCTTAACGTAAGGACCTCGAATCCTGACGGTGTGGCCGTGAACAATGCGCTTCAGCCCTCTTACTGATGGAGACATGATTGGCCCAGGGCCCCAGCTGCTGTGCTCTGAAATCGCAGCCACATTTGTGACTAACTAAGTGTGGCCGGGGCCGAGGCAGGCCTGTCCTGGGAGGCCCAGGCGCGGGAGACTCCTCTGATGGGAACTTCGGCTCACAGACTCCCAAGGAACCTCTCTGGGCACACTGGGAGCCCCACTGCTAAGACACCCCCACCCGACCTTCCTCCCACCCCCACCCCGGGGTTAGCCCTGCAGGACAGTCTGACAGCTCGCCGGGTCCCCCCTTTTCCCACCCCATATTCCTTCATCGGCATCGCCCAAACGAGGGTCTTGTACAGGTGGTCCTCTCAGTCTGCTTCTCAGGGGACCTGGACTAACCCCCCATCCTAGGCCTGACCAGGGGGTTTGAGCACCTGCCGGGAGGAGCAGGAAGGGGCGGGGGTTGGAACAGACTGCGCCCTGACGACAGGGCAGGGACCACGCTTCATGTGGATAGGCCTCACTGCATTCTGTCCTCCCTGTGAGGGGGGGGGCAGGGGCAGGGGCCATGTCCCCATGTTCCAGAAAGGGAAACTGAGGCTCAGGAAGCTAAGGTGTTTGCCAGGCAGGAGAGCCAGGGGCCAAACCCAGCTCTGATCAAGTCCAAGGCTCTTTCCACTGCTTCCTGCTCCGTGTGATGGGGTATTAGAGGCCACCTCGGTTTAATCTCGCAGTTTATAAGTGGGGCCTGAGCCCTGCGTGGAGGTGTGTGGTTGGCCTCACGCCCTCCCTTCTGGCCTCATTCTTTCAACAAATATCAGTAACTTCCTATGTGTCAAGCACGGCGCCGCTGCTGGCGTGAGTGAGGTAGATAAAGCAAGACTCCCCCGGGGGCTGCCTGCAGCCTAGAGCCGAGACAGACATCAAACCGGCGACCGAGACAACTCCACCGGGAGACAGCCAGGACTGGGAGGCCTGTTCAACATGGAGTGTGAAGAAAGGGCAGGGGCCTGGAGGAATCTGGGGCGGCTTCTCGGAGGAGGAAGCCTTTGCTCTGAGACCTGGAAGGAAATGGGCATTTCACCAGGGAGTCAAGTTGGAAGAAGCCTTTCTTGGCAGATACGTGACCTCAGCGAAAGCCATGGAGGCCAGGGAGGTCAAGGAGGTCAGGAGGCACGCAGGGCACGCTTGTGCAGAGGGCACGGGGATGGACTACAACTGGCAGGCAGACAGACAGACAGACAGACAGAGGGTGGGCTGGGAAGGGCCTGGCAGGCCATGCGAAGAGCTCAGGGCTCTACACCGATGATGCTGGGACACCAGCAGGTGTTCCCAGCAAGCAAAGGACCCAGCGGGTGATCCAGGTGGCAGAGTGGAGGTTAGCCCTGGGGGAAGGGGGAAGAGGCTGAAGGCAGGAAGACCAGGCGGCACAGGCCTGGGGAGAGGGGAGCGGGTGCGTCCTGTGAATAATGGCGCTGGAACTGGGGGCAGAAGGAAGGCGGCGTGTGAGGTTTCTGGGCGGCTCTGGGAAACCTCGGTGGAGAGGGGTCTCTCTTTATCCTGCAGGCAGGGGGACACGGTGCCTTCTCCAGGGTGGGGTGAGCTGCCCTTGGCGGCTGCGCTCATCCGTCACTGCCAGTCCTTAACAGGCGGCAGGTCGGGAGGTGGGGCCAGCTAACCCTCCCAAAGCCCTCCTCTGCTCCCGCCCTGTGAATGGATGTCCTGGACATAAAACAAACAAAAAAAAAGAGGACCTACCACCAAAGTTGGGCCTGAGAAATTTGTTGTAGCCCACAGTGAGGTTTTCAAACCCAGGCAGGGAGAGCTTGTCACTTCTGCTGACCTCCACGTTGAACCGACTCCCCCGGGCGCACAGCCTGGAAAGGAAGGCAGCTGGCACCACGTGCTTGTTTATGTGTGCATCGCACGTGCGCACAAACACGGGCTTTGCCCGCCTGAGTGTGGCCGTGCCCACAGGCCAGCGGTGACCTGCCCAAGGAGAGACATCTCTCCTTTTCAGCCACTAGATGGACAGGTCCCCATCCCACTCCATTTTATCACCCACTTGCTGCATTGTGATAATCTGGGGACCCTCCGAGCATCTTCCCCCAGATCAGAAGGGGTTTGTCCATTCACGGCCATTCTGGCAGCGTGAGTTCCCGAGACAGTCAACGGCAGGGCAGAACGCTGCCTGTCCTGGTGCGTCGGAAGGTAGCGGTGGGAGCACACTCGGGGAGCAGGGGGGCTGCCACCTCTCCCAGCACCCTCGTGTGCGCAGACACACAGCAGGTCAGACCAAGGCCACTGTGGGGAAGCGAGGCTCACCTTCCAGCGAAGAGACTCAGACACATGAAGGTCAAGTGGAGACTGTGTCTCATGGTGAGGAGCCGCTTGTGCAGAGGCGCCGGAGAGGAGTCGCCTGGGGAAACAGGTGGGCAGGCGGGAGGCGGGCGGCCCGAGAGGCTCACCTCCTCTCGGCCATGAACTGTCGCTGGCAGCATTTGCTCACTGTGGGTGGGGAGCAGCCTCTTTCTATGTGTCTCAGTTATGGCGCCTGCTTCCCGCGTGCCTTCCCAGAGTGACTTCATTTTTAAAGGATCCTTTCAGAGAGGATCACGTTTTAAATCCAACCCAGATGAAGGCTGGAGGGTGGCTCACCAGCACCAGAGTGGACCCATCCTGTCCTTAGCCCCAAGAGCCACCTTACTCTGCCCTTGTCCTGGCTTTGCCAGGAAGGACACCCCAAACTATACACTAACCCCCATTGTGCCAGGCGGTCTGGACCCAAACTCCCAGTATCTGCCTGTATCGCCACAAGGAAGCAGAGGCTCATGGGAGGGTCACTGTGCTGGTGAATGTCAGAGGAAACTTTGGATCCAGGCTGGCTGCCTCCTTTGTGGTCCAAGGCCATGGCTGCTTTCCCACCTCCCGGGCCTGCCCCTGGGAGGCTGTGAAGCTGTTCGGCTGGTGCGGCGAGCACTGAGCACCGTGTATGGCCAGCACCGTCAGGGTAGGCGTTGTCTCGCCGGCTGTGGGACCTGCTGTCAGGTGTCCCTCTGAGAGAGCAGCAGGCAGCCTGTGACGAGTCACGGCCATGCTGGTGACAGCAGACTGGGGGTAGTTAGGCGGAGCTCGGGCCCGTTCCCAGGCAGGCCACCCCTCCTCCGTGGTTACCTCCGTGAACCAGGCCACTTTCTAGAATCTAGCCATTCTGGGGTGCTGGATGTGATCCAGCCATTCATTAATTAATATTACTTTACTTAAAAAAAAACCACACATGGTCACTGAAGAAATAAAAACCATATAGAAAGCAAAAACCAAGTGTAAAGTTAAGAGTGTAGGTCTCCAGCCCTGGCTGATGTAGCTCAGTGGATTGAGTGCTGGCCTGTGAACCAAAGGGTCGCTGGTTTGATTCCCAGTCAAGGCACATGCCTGGGTTGCAGGCCGGGTGCCCAGTTGGGGGCATGTGAGAGGCAACTGATCAATGTATCTCCCACACATCGATGTCTCTCTCCCTCTTTTTCTCTTTCCCTTCCCCCAATCTCCTTAAGAAATAAATAGCATCTGAAAAAAGAAGAGTAAGTAGATTTAACAAGTGAGAGTGAGGAAGCTTGGCTTCTGGGAGGCTCCGTCCTGCTGTGAACCTAAAACTTCTGTAGAAATTTAAGTCCATTGAAAAAATGGGAGTCCTTCCCTGACTACTTCTGTCCAGTCTCATGCCCCTGAGAGATAACCGCTGTTAACAGCTGTTTATCCGTGTACACACCTGTATATTTGTACACACACACATCTTTACGGAAGGAAAAATTAAAAAGTAAAAGTGGGGTGGTAGCGTGCATTTGTGCTATTTACTTTTTGGCTTAACGGGAACAGTAAACATTTGAAAAAATACTTGAATGCAGGCTTGCACTTGGGAGTGTTACCACCATTCTCTTCCCTCTCCAAGGAAAAGGCTGAGGCTTGGAGAGGATACACAGGGCCCCAGGGTGGCAAAGGAGGCAAGGGGCGGAGCTGAGCCCCCTGCGAGCTGACCCCCACACTTTTCACCAGGGCACCAGGCCGCGTGCTGTCCCCAGCGCCAGCGACACAGTCCCACGTCGGTTCCTATAGGCCCGGCTGTCTTTGTCGCGCTGCAAGGCATTTCCTACAATCAGCGCGCCCGCGCCTACGCGGCGCCCGTCCTCTGTACGAAAACCGAGTTGTGTTCGAAGGTCTTACTCCGCTAACTCCGCACTCCGCCACGCTTCTCCGCCCCAGCCCTTCTCGCCCATGGGACGTACCAGCGACAGGCAAAACGCTATCAGTCCGCCAATGACCATATGCCAACCTTCTCCCTTTAGTCCACGTCCCCGATCCCCGTCTCTCCCCCCACATCCCAGCATCGAGTGCACGAGGGTCTGTGGAGTGACGCCCACGCCCTCCCCCACCCGCTTGCCCCAAAGCCTCAGCCAGCTGCTCCTCTGAAGGAGGCGTCACCGGAGCAGAGCTCTGGGCTCAGACGCACCCCAGTCGTTTAACCTCTCAGCACCCTGGTTTTCCCACCTGACACATGGGGCGAGAAAGTGCTCAGGGCACTCTGGTTCTCATTCTCCTCTCCCTTTTGTGTCTTCCACGGGGACTTCAGCAATCCCCCTGTGACTCCGAGGACCCAAAGCGCAGCTCCCTCCAGGACACCCGCAGGTTGCCACCCAGGGGCTGAGCTGACTGGAGGGTCGCTCTGCGGTCACTCAGTTTGGCACCCCCTCAGAAAGGACGGGGTCGGAGTGTCACCTTGGTGGCCGATGGCACCTTCCTCTGGACTGGCTCTCGAAGCACAGGTAGTTAGTTCCCACAGGGGTGGGTTTGCACGCCCGTTCCCAGAATCCCCAGCACCCAGACCCTGTGACCGCCCCCCCCAGCTGCTTTCTCCGCAGACCCCGCTCCCCCGCCCTCAGCCGCCGCAGCGGAGAGGGAGCCGTTGCTGGGAAGCGAGAGTGAAGCCCGGACCGGGGTGAGAAGGGCAGAGGCGTTCCGGCCGCAGGTCCTCCTCAGGAAAATCACAGAAGGCTAAGTCGTGTGGTGGGTGCCCTGGTCCACAGAGCAGAGGGGGACCCCTGTGGCCCCCGTGTCCGACAGGGGGAGCTTGGATCTAGGCTCGGCCACTTGCTCTCACATTGCATGGCTTCTCCCTGGGGTGTAGTTCCCTCCACTGTGCATGGGACAGCCCTCGGCAGTTCTTCAGACAAAGGCGAGCCCTGAGACTAAGGGGGTGCTCGGCACATTCCAGGCCCTGTCCCCTCCCCTCTGCCCCAGCAGGGCTGTGGTCTCTGGGTCTCTCTCCCTCTCCTCCCTCCAAGCAGCAGGGGGCCCAGCAGTTCCCTTACCAATCAGCTGCCAAAGCTGCGTTAGGGCAGGGCCTTCAGGCTGTCAGGCTGAGCTCTCGGGCAGGGCACGGTCTTCTGGGTCCCCGAGATGCTCCCCATCCTCCGCCCTCGCTTCTCGGACGCCAGCACACAGCCGCTCTGCTCTCCGGTGGAGTGGCCCTCTCCCTGGGAAACCCTGAGCTGCAGGGCCAGTTAGGCAGACGGGTGGGCGGGGCCTCCTGGAGCCCCTCCCCTGGGTGGAGCTCTGAGCCCATCCCGGGAGCCTGTGGGACTGGCCCAGCTCCTGGTGCGACTGCTGGCTGCCAGGGGTTTGGACTCTGAGTTGTGTCTCAGCTGTGTTCCCAGACCACAGAAAGACTCTCGAGATCCAAGACCCGTGAAAGTCCAGTAAAGTGCACGTCCCACCCACCCTGCCTGGAAGAGTCCTTGGGGTGGGCTGAACGTGGAGGACACCGCTCTATACTGATATAATTAATCCTGGAAGGGGCGTTCGTAGTATATGACCTTGGGCAAGCCAGTTCAAAGTTCTAGTCCCCAGCTTGCCATCTATAAGTAGAGCTTCACCATTTCTAACATTCTAATTCCTGGTCATGTTCGTTACAAGAGCATTTTGGGGATCAACAGAAAGCCCAGTCTACGCAAAAAGAGACCCGTAGATGCCGGGCACACGCACTTTCCAGGCTGGGAAGTTTCAAAGGGAACCAGGGGCCAAGGGAATGGAGGGGGGAGGCTGAGCAGCCAGGCCAGCATGAGGTGGGAGAGACACTGGGAGAGATTTGGCTACATTTCCAGGTCTCTCCTCCTTCCCCACCCTGCCCTCCCACAGAGGAGTCTTCAATCCCCCCAAGAGTCACTCTAGGAGCTCCTGCTCCCCACGGCCAGCCCAACCTCCTAACAGACCTGCTTGCACGGTGCTCGCCCAGCCCTCGGCCTCCTGTCACCACAGGCAGTGGCCCGAAAAGTGCTCCTGGCTCCAGCCCCATGGGAAGGCACGGGAATGACCCGGCGGCTTGGCTTTGCACCTGCCAGAGCTGGGGGCTGGCAGGGGTAGGGGGAGGCCAGTGGAGGGGCCTGGGAGCTGAGGCAGTGGTGAGATGCCCCCACTCTCCTGACATCGCAGTTCCTGCCCAGACCCCCACCCGCAATCAGTCTTAGAGGGGGAAAGTGGAAAGACCAGACGGGAGAGAAGTGGAGGGAGAGAAGTGGAGGGACAGAGTGTCGCTGCAGAAAGTGAAAGGCGGAGGGAGGGTGGCGGAGGGGCCGGGCAGGTGCACAGCACCCCAGAGACGCCTTGGGCTCTGTGCTTGTTTCTTTAGTGTGTCCCTGGAGCCAGGCCAGCCTCGTGAACATTTCCATCTGGTTTTGGGGGGTAGGTTCTGAAGAGAAAGCTCTCCGATTTCTCCCGAAGGGCCTCACCTTCACCTGGGCACCTGGAAGGTGGTGGACAACAGGACGGGTGGAGGAGCGGGCTTCAGGCTTTCAGTGAATGGGAAGTGGTTAGGGGATTTTCTCAGGATTTCCGAGAAGTCGTCACATAAAACAAAGGCCCAAAAGAAATGATACACTGCAGAGCTGGGAGGCAGGAGCGTGTGGGGGGTTCCCTCTGGCTCAGGAACACGGAACCTTAGATGAAAGGCCACAGGCTGTCCGGCGGGATGGCCCTGGCAAGTTTGCTTAACTTCTCGGGACCACGGTTTCCTGGTCTGACAGGCGTGGCGAGGGTTTCTCACGGAGTTTAGTGACAGAATTCAGGAACGACAGGTGTGGCTAGCTCTTCTGGAAACTCCCGTATCACTCCGCCCGGCACATTGCGGATGCTCCATCAATGGTTCTTTTTATCCTGATGTCGTTAGTATTTTCTCATGTTTGTACTAATCCCATCCAACCCTCCCATCTATCATTAAGCTCTTACACTTATCATCCCTAGCTCGTACCATTAATCAATGAATCAATCATTCTATCTACCAAGCATGCTCCGTCTGCATTTGACCCTCCCAATCAGATCGCCCGGTGTTTTCATCGCACGGCTGTGCATCGATTCCGTGCAGGCATTCGGTACATGTATTAATAGATTGATTATGCCTGGGGCCCGGGCAGGCCAGACTCAAGCTAATGAGCAGGTGTATTGGAGCCATCTCTCCCAGTCCCCACAGTGCTCCCCCTGAGGGACAGCTGCTTCTTGGGTGTACTTCAGAGCAGCAGAAGGAGTGCCCCGAGTGGGGCATCTCTCTGCAGGGGAGTCAGGTGGTCTTGGGCAGCCTTGCACCTTGGCCTTGCACCCGGGCCTCCAGAACCCCTGGGATCCTGTGCACCATCCAGGCCGCCGCGTTCCCACATGTGGCCTCTGGGGTCAGTGGGCTTCCAGGATGTTGGGCTACTGGGACATAATGCCCATGGGTTCCCCATGTCTGTGTCCACCTCCTAAGCCACATGGCTCCCTCCCTCCAGAAAAGCAAAGGCCAGAGCGAGTGACTGTGCCTTTCCTGGCGCCTTGACCACCTTGCATACGGGGCGCCGATGGGTCATAATAACACTGTACATTTACATAGTGCTTTGGAGTTTTCGGAGCCTTTGACGTGCCTGAGCCTTGTCGTATTCCAGCCACATTATCATCCCGTGAAGCAGGCAGGAGTGTTCCTTCATTCCCATTTCGCAGAGGAGGAAGCCTGTGGCCAGAGTCAAACATACTACTCAGCGATACAGCCAATTACGACCTGAACCCAGGGGGTTAGGAATTCAAGGGGGTTTCGGGCTGCCAACCTCACCATGGGCCATTCCAACCAGTGGGGGCGGGGAGCAGGGGGCACAGAAGGCACAGAGTTCACGTGAATCAGGGGAGTAAGGTTGGACTCTGGTGGATGTTCCCCTGGCCGTGAGGCTGTGGCGGGGCCAGGCCTGCCTGGCGGGCCCTGCCCTCTTTCCCAGGAGCTGCTCGCCTGCCAGAGGAGCTACTCCACTGTCCTGTTAGCCCCCCATGCACGTGGCAGCGATGTGTCCTGGTCATTCCTGAAGTGTGTAAGGGAACAAGACACAACTCAAAGGGACTAATAACCTTTGTAAAAATTGTATGAAATAAATCTTGTGGAATGACAGTTTTATGGGTTATCAAGCTGAATCAGGTAGAAGGAATTTGCATTAAGTGAATTTAAATTCAAAAGGTGGCGTGGAATGCAAAAATCAGTGTTTGAATTCTCTCTGCTAATAAACCAGTTTCCCGGTCCTAGTGGTCTGCTCCCGATAAGGTACTGTGAAAAGTCACCTGCCTTGGAGGCAAACATTCTGTGTTTCATCAAAATAATGTTACGTGTTTTGGGCTGCCTTAGCCAGGTCTTTGGTTCCTTATGAAAGCCGCATCTGCTCCCTAGGAGGCGCTAGCCTGAATTTCAGACCCCTGGACGCTTTCTGGAAAGATTGTTGCCCATGGGGGACGCCCCCCCCCCCCCCCCCCCCCCCCCCCCCCCCCCCCGCCGACTCAACAGCCCGCCCTGCAACTTGGCGGAGCATTCTGGAATGGCAACATCCTTGGGGCAAATCTGTAGCCAGTTTTGTGATGTGTAACCAATCCTGGTTTTGTTTTACTTCCACCAATAAGGCCTGTGTTTTGCTAGAGCCTTTTTGTCTGTCTTATTGCATACATACATCCTTATAGGTGGACACAGGCCTTTTTTGGAGTGAAGGGAGATACCAACAAACAAATGAATGCACCATCCGACTATGAGGTAGATAGCACAAAACATCCAGTTAAATACTATTCTTTAAAAATAAAAAAAAAGGTCTAGTTGTCTTCAGGCAGATGGAGGTGAGGCGAAACTGATGCAACGGAGAATAAAAGGTTCCCAGACTGATGGATCTGGGGCCCCTGAGTCACAGATTTAGCACCTCAGTTTGCTCCGTGAATGTCCCTCTCTCTTGGCCACTTGAAAAGGGGGCCCCAAAACCTTTATGTTAAGCAGCTAGTCACTGCCAGCCAGTTTCCCTGGCAGGGTGCCAAGGGGCTCGCCCGTCTGCCTTGCTACAGAGAGGGTGAGTAGTGGTTTGCGGGTCAAAAGTGCACGTGGAGCAGATGCCCTTTTGCAAGTTTCCTGTGCACGGGGCACAGTGTGTGGCCAGGCTGCCCACCGGGGCGGGGGTTGGACGTCCGGAGGCTGACAAACAATATAAGGCGGCAATGCACTGGCTTTCAAGGGCGGCTCATTCATTTACTGAGTAAACACTAACAGAGCGCCTGCTCTGCCTCCCCTTTCAGCCTCGCAGGCGCGAATGTGAGAAACAAACCTCTCGTTCGCTGGCTCCGCGGTGACCCGGTGACCGGCAGTGTGGGGTGTGGGGGCCTGGGCCCCGTGCACATTCGAACTGCAGGTCCCTGCTCGGTCACGAAGGTGGGAATGCAGCCCTGGGGCCCGGCCACGCCAGACCAGGCTGGTGAAAGGGGTACACCGAGGCACTGGCAGGAGTGGGAAGAATCCGACACCGTCTCTTACTGGCCAATGGGAAAGGCTGTGCTTCAGGAAAACACGTGGCTCATCCTATCGCATCTCAGAGCAGATGTGTGAGGGGGAAGGCCATGTGCCCTGGGGAGATGTGGGGGAGTGTGTGGTGTACAATCCAACGTGGTGGTCTGAAGGAGGGAAGGGAGGGAGGGAGGGAGGGAGGAAGGGAGGAAGGAAGGAAATGAAATTCTGTTGAGGTCCCGCAGTATCCCAGGATCTGTGACCAACAGTTCAAAAACTTTCATTTAATCTCATTATATAATCTTTTTCTTTTTTATTACGGTAATAAACACAGAACATACACTTTACCATTGCGGACCACATATTTACAAGGGTGCAATTCGTGGCATCGAGGTCACTCTAAGGCCACGCAGCCGTCACCACCCATCTACATGGTTCTAGAGCATCTTCAACCGCCCCGACGAACTAGAAACTCCGGCCCGTGAGGCAGCCCACCCCCACTTTCTCCTCCCACCTCCAGCCCTGGAACCCGCTAATATCCGCTTTTGCCCCTATGGCTTCGCCTTCTTCTGTCTATCCATAACCAGCGTCTGATCTAAGCTAGTTATGATTAAACTGAGCTGGTATTGTATTCCCATTTTCAGATGAGAAACCTGGAGCTCAGAGAAGCTCACATCTTGTCCAAGGTCGCAGAGCTGGCAGGCGATGGGTGGGATTGGTTCTGTGCCGAGCTCTCAGGGAGAGGAGGAGCCCAGTGACTCAAGTGCCCTTGGACTTGGCTTGGACAGGCCTCTGGGAGCACGGCCTGGTGGCGTGTGCAGGGGTGCCGAGCAGGGCCCAGCAGGGGAGGAGGGATCCTGTGCAGTGGGTGATCACAAGGAGGGGGGAAGTCAAGGTGCTCCAGGTGGAGGAAGGGTCGAGATTGTGAGACGGAGGGCTGGCCAGCGGGTAGAACCAGGACCCCCGGGTGGGAGGCTCTTTTCTCTTCAGGGGCTGGGGCAGCTTCCAGGGCCACAGGCTGGGGCCCCCACGGCAGACCTCACAGCTTTGTTCGTTCTGGGGAGCCCGCCAAGAGGCCGCCCCAGGAAGCCAGCCGACTCAGGTTTCTTTTCTCCAGGGAAACACAGACTTGTCTTGGGGTGATAAGTGTCCTCTTGTCCGCTGCCAGCACCCCGGGCTTTCTGGGTGGGGGCTGGGGCTGAGTGAGTGGTGAGTGGCCTCAGGGCAGAGGCAGCTGCCAACCGGCGGCCTCCGAGCCTGGTTGGTCCCCTTGGAACCCAAGAGGAGCTGCGGCAGGGTGCGCACACCCACAGCAGTCTGCCCGTCCACTCGGCCTGCGGGGGGTCGCTTCCGGGCCCTAGCTCAAGCCGCTGGGACCCGGGGAGCCCCCTTCTTCTTGCTCGTGGGTTATGCGGCAGGTGTTTGAGTGCGTTCCTTTGTTGCTTCCTAAAACTCAGAAGGTTCCCGGTGTCTCCCTCTGGGAGTGCTGACCTCCCACCTCCCCAGCGCTTGTCACCTGGTCACCCCAGGCAGCAGAAGGGGGTTCCCGTGGGAGTCTGGCTTATCCTCCACAGAGGGGACCTTCTCCTCCTGAGCATCTCTCTCAGCAGGGCATGGTGTCCCTCGGCCCCAAAGGCCCTCACGGGGGCGAAGCATTCAGCAGAGAGAGCCCTTCCAGATGGGCTGCCCCGTAGCAGCTGTCGTGGTGCGCCCCCCCCACCATCCCGCCGGCCCCCGAGGGCCTCCGGGGCGCAACCCTGACTGCATCTGGCTGCGTCTGGCTCCAGTCCGATGAGCTGGGAGGTGAGGCATGTGGCTTGCTGCCGGCAGTGAGCTGTCTGTCTGTGAACGTGACCCCGCAGATGTCCGCCTCTCTGCCTCCCCCGCCCTGCACCTTGCTGGAAGGAATTTCCAACCGCAACCTGACCTCATGGGCCAGGGAGCCTGCTCCTCGGGGGACCAGGATGGTGACCAGACAGCGCCTGGTCAGGGTGGGTGGGGAGGGAGGGGGAGGGCGGGCACAGGAGACATCTGGCTGCCCCAGGAGATGGACCTGGGGGTGAGCACCCTATTCTTTCTTGGCAGAGTGGGCACGAAGGAAGAACCCACGTGGGCTCCCCCAGCTCTGCCCCCTGTGGCCAGGGGAGCCTGGGGAAACCCCGCCCCTCAGCACGTCTTCACCTCGCTGGGTCGCTGTGAGGCTCGAATGACAGGAGGCACGGGAAGTCCCCGGTAGATGGGCGATCGAGGTAAGTTCATTACGGCCCAGGTGTTCCAGACGTGGGTCCTTCCAGGCAGCATGAACGCATCGTAGATGAAGGCATGGACCTGCCTGAGGCCCTACATCTCCGGGAGACGCGGGGGCTGTCCTGGCCTCCTGGGGGATGTTTCTCTGACCAGTCAGTCCCCCTCAGAAGGGAGCTTCTGGGACCACCACGAGAATCTCCTCTGCCCCCGCCAACTCGTGAGCACACGTTGCAGTGATGGCACTAGTGACAGTGACAGCGGGTGCTCACGGTGTGTCCACTGTCCCGAGTGGTTTTCATGGGCCGATGTGTTCACTCCTCACGGCAACTCCACGAAGCAGGCGCTGTCCCTCCCTGTGGTGCTAGCTGGGGTCCTTCCGGAAGCAGGGGCCAAGACGGCGTTAGAGGTGGCAGAGGTTCACAGGGCAAATCAGGGAGGGGCCACGTAGGTCTGGCAGCTGGAGAAGGAGAGAGGGCAGGGAGGCTGGGTCGGAAGAGCCTCGGCCAGCAAGTCGTGCGGGCCGGAGAAAGCCGCAGCCAGGCTGAGGGGGGTCTCCAGCACCGGCATCTCCTCGGAAGCATCAGGCAGGTGTCCTGTGGGAAGGGGCCGGGACCAGTCAACCCCCTCCATGTTCGGGAAATCACCAGCAGGGCGCAAGCCACCGAGGGCCGTGCGGATCGCTCGTCCAGGCTGTGGCCGGGCTTTGGTCCGTGCACGAGGAAACAGGAGGAAGCAGGTGTTTGAAAACCGCCTGGTGGGGGCGTCCACCTCCTGCTGGCTCGTGACCCCATGTTGTCCCGTCCATAGTTTCCCTGTGGGATGCCACGGCCACAGTCCGAGAGAAGCTTGGCGCTTAGATACCCTCACCCACTGCCGTGCAGACCTCCGGCACTGGGCTGAGACCAGGTAGGGAGAGGGGAGCAGGGCTCCATGTCTAACCAAGCAAGCCTTGTGCACCGAGCTGACCAGCTCCGACCTGAAGCTGTTGGTCACCTTGCTGCGGACAGCCTAGGAGGGGTTGCTCAGACTCTCTGGACAGACAGTTCTAGAAACCAACTCTGCTGAGCACACCACCACCCTGGCTTTGGACTTGTTTGCTTTTTCTGTCCCTTTGGATGTTGGGTGACCTCTGGTGGCCTCCTCCGGGGGGTGGAATGAGGTCAGGAACTAGTACTTACGGAGCACCTACTATGTGCTCGCCGCAGCACCAGGCACTTCACACACTCCAATCCCAACTTGCCCGCAGCTAGTGGGCAGCCTGGCCCCAGGGAAGGCCCAGTCGTCAACCTGGAGGAAGGAAAGGTGCCAGCTACTGGCTATCCAGGTCACCTCCACAGTAACGTCCAAGGCAGTGCCCTTCTCCACGCTCCTGCAACCTCAGTGACACTGCGAGAGATATGTTCACTCACCAGGGAATTCCCACGTGCCTCCTGTGGCAGGTGCTGTGTGAGGCGCGGGTGTGTGTGTGATGGGGGCCTCCCTGTACGGGAACCCCTGAGACCCTGGGGGACGTGGACACAGCAGGGTGTGGAACGTGCCATGTGGGGGCCCAGCCACACTGGAGGTTCCGGAAGGCCGTCTCAGAAGTGGCCACACTTTACATGGAGTTTGGAAGCGTAGGCTGAGGTGTGCCCAGGGACAAGGGGGGAAGGACGTTCTAGGAAGAGGGACAGGGAGTGCAAGGACAGTCCCCAGGCACGGGGACACAGGACGTGGCTGTGAGCCCAGGCTGCCTGACTCCGGGTACCCGTTCGCCACTGCTGGTGGCCCAGGGAGGAAAAGGGACCGCCGTGAAGCTCAGTAGTGTGGTGGTGGGCGCGGTCCTCAGCTCAGCAGCTCGCAACTGCTGCCCTCACCTCGCCTCGGTGGGTCCCCCCACCCCCCCCACCCCCCCCCCCCCCCCCCCCCCCCCCCCCGTCCTGCGCTGCTGTCAGGCTGAGCGCATCAAAGGTTCCCAGACGCTGGGATGGAAGGTGTCATTCAGTCTCTCTGCTCCTGCTTTTGAATAGTTCACAGTCTCTCTGCTGTCCGTGTTGCCTGGCTAACGTCTCCCGGTTGTCACGTCTCACCCTGAAAGGCCGCCTGCTGACAACAGGGAGGCTCTGAGCCGACGGCTCTGGAGGCGCCCAGGCTGGCCCGGGGCTCCGGTGGGTGGACGCCGGGGCAGGCGCCAGGCCTGGCCCTGAGTGGCCTCTGCAGTGACATGCAGCAGACCCCCTCCCCGACCCGCCTCCCTCTCTCCAGGGGGATTAATACTATTGACCACTATCGCTTCTTATCTCTGTACAGCAACTCAGGTGGGGAGTCTTAACACCCCACTTTGCAGGTGAGGAAATGGAGAATGGAGGCTTACGGAGGTGAAGGCTCTTGCTTGAGATTGTCCAGTCGGTAGACGGAAATCTGAACCCAGTCCAACCGTCTGCAGAACCCACTCACTTTCCCCCACACTGCTCCAGTCTTGCCCGTGTCACCGTCCCTGCTTTGTACGCGAGGAAACACGCTCAGAGAGGTGGCGTCACTCACCTGAGGTCACACAGCAAGCACTTGGCAGCAGTGGGGTGGCAGCCCAAGCCTGTCTGACTTCAGAGGCTCCAGAACAACCTTGGGACCCGGCTCAGCCTGAACTTGGAAGAGGGCCCAGGATGTGGAATCAGAAGAATCTTTTGTCTCCCGCTCCCCGGCCCCCAACCCCAACCCTGTCACCCACTCCTAGTTGTGCGGGTCTGGCAGATGGAGAAACAAAGAGGGTTGTTCTGCCTTTCCCTCCCCTTCCTCCCCTGGGGCCCTGACTCTGCAGTAGTGGGATGGAGCCCGAGTCAAAACTGAGAGAAGGCTGGGTCCAGTCCTTATGTGGCCCTCTTGATCTTGGGCGAGTCACTCGTTTGTGAAGTGGGGGGATGGGTTGGGACCCTGCTGGCTTCTCAGGGGAGCTGGGCGGAGGGTGGGGCACTGTGAAGGCTGGGAAAAGGCAACGATGCCAGCCCCAGCTTGGACGACCACGTGGGGGAAGATGAGTATTATCCTCATTCTGTTGTTTTCCGTCTGCCCATGGCCTAGCATTGCCCCCCAGCCTTCCTGCAGCCCCACGCTGTGCTGTGCACGGCTCCCTCCAACCAGACCCACAGTCAGTCGGTTGCCTCCCTGGGGGCACTCGCTGGTCTGGCCTGTTGGACCACATTTCTGACAGGTTTCCTGCCCTCCGCCCTCCAACCCTCTGCGAGACCTCTGCCTCCCACCCCATATACCCTAAGGGGCAGAAACCAGAGAGGATAACCCAGCTGTCTTTGTGACAAAAACCAAAAGTCAATAAAGAAATATTTACTGAGGACCTGTCACTCGCCAGGCACTTGAAGTATTTAACCCTGGCAGCAACCCTGAGAACTCTTCCTTGTTCGGCTCTGATGAGAGTGAGGGTCAGAGGCGCCCACCGCTTAGGGCCATGGGGCTGGACAGGAGGGGCGGGGAGCTGGGGTTCTAGCTCTGGGCGGCCTCACTGCCTGGGGAAGCCAGACCCTTTCCTCCCTGCCATTCCGCACACCCCACTGACCTGCTCTTCCTTTGTCCTCCGGATAGCCCAAGTCTGTGGCTGTCTGTCTGTCCAAGAAACAGACGCCAGGGTCAACAACTTGGGCAGGGATGGCTGCCTCTTCCTCCAGGCTGCACAGTGCATTTCAGCCTCCAGAAGAAATGGAGACTCTGGGAATGGCGCTGCACCTGGGGCCCGTGATCCGACCCCATCCCAACCCCGTCCCAGCCTGTGAGCGCCAGCAAGGTGGGCCTGAAGGAGGCTGCTTCGCGTGGGCCGTGAGCAGGGCCTGCACCTGGGCCTGGGCAAGGACGGGACCGCCGTGGACAGCCGTGGACAGCTTCCGATGGGGGCTGGAAAGGACCCTGCGCCTGGGGGTCATTGATGCCTTTCCCACAGGCTCCATCAGCAAACAGCGTGTGACCTTGGACAGGTCTCATCCCCTTTCTGAGCCTCGGTTTCTTGGTCCATAAAATGGGGTATTTTCATTTCGCTGGGATGAACGAGTCACGGAGTACAATTCTTTAAATGGAAGCTCTGGGTAGGACGCAGTGCAAACCGGAAAACGTGGGTTCCCTTGTTCACAGATTATTAAAAATTTCAAGGCAGTGGTAGCACGGCACGACACCAGGCACTCGGCTTTCGGAAGTGCCGGGCTTGCGCGTGCACACTGCGCCCGGGGCCGGCGCTGGCGCTTCCTTGGGGAGCAGCCAGGCGCGTTCTTCTGTGGCTCGAAGCCGCGCACCCCGTGGGCTCCGGGGCAAGCGTGGTCTGGAGTCTCCTGCAACGGGTCCGCGGCCTATTCGGCGGGGCGCCTGCGCCATCTAGCGGCTCGGCGGCGAGCAGCAGCCGCCGCTCACACCCTGTTGGCGCCGCCACGGTGCCCAGATCACCCCGCCTGGGCATGGGGTTGCTTAAGAGGCAGACCTGTCGCATCCGTTTTAACCCTTCTCTCCCATCGGTCACCACCATAGTCTGTCTTTCTCCATACCTCCCCGAGATTTACGTATTCGGTGTTAGCATTAAGAGGGGGGTCTTTGGCCCCTTGGACCGGGCAGTCGGCGGGGGGTGGGGCGGAGGTTCAGGCGGTGGGAGGGTTGGATACCCCTAGCTCCCACCCCCGCGCCGCAAAAATCCTGGCACTGCTTCAGGTGCTCCGGTGCAGAACAAGTGAGCATGGTTCAGTGGAGAGAAAGGCGGAACGGGCCAGGGGGTTCTGTCTCTGGCTTCCATCAGTCTGCCTAAGGGGCCTTGCCTGGGCTTTGGCAGCAGGGCGGGGGGTGCGGGGGTGGGACTGGAGTTGGGGGGTTCCTGGTGGGCCTAGGGAGTGATGGGGTGCAGGTGGAGAAACTCTGTGGGGGTGGGGGGGTGAACCGGCCAGAAGATGGACCCAGGGCGGTTAGATGAGGAGGCTTGTTAGTGTCAAGTGCTTTTGGGGAGGGGGAGCTCCCAGAGGGGCAGGCGGCCCAGGGGAGGTGTTGTGCCTTGAGGTCTCAGGCCTAATTCTTTAACAGTGGGTGGGCGGGAAATGGCTCATCTCACGTGCTTCATCCCTAGTCCGGGGTGTGGTGCCTTTCTGTCCTTATCTCTGCGTGCACTTGACCATCACCTGGGCGGCTTCTAAAAGCGTCCTGATTGCCGGGCCCCACCCACTTTAAATGGTCCGGAATGGGGCCCAGGTGTTGACGCTTTTCAGGTCCCGGGATGATTGTGATGTGCAGCCGGGGACCTGACCTTGAGAACCACGGCCTTGACGTTGTCCAGCCTCCTGATGCAGGTGCAGGCCCTGCGTGGGAAGGGTCCTCAGTACAGATCCTCCGCTTGGGCCTGGGTGCGTGCCTTGCTGGAGGCCAGCCCCATGTCCAGCCTCCTTAGGTGACCACATGGCTGTGCTGGGTTAGTGCAAAGAGAGAAACAGAGCCGCAGCCCCACGACTTCCCACCAGGGAGGTGGCAGTCAACGGCAATGGGGTTGGGAGCGTCTCACGCAGGCATGAGATGTGGTGGGTGGCCTTCTCTGGGACCTGAGGCTTTCCCCTTGTCTGCCTCGGTGTCTCATCTGCTGTTTGGATTCAGAGAATGCCCATGCCTCTCTGAACTGACTACGGTGAATGCCATCTGTGCAAGGTACCTGCAGCTCCCCTGGCAGGAAGGCTCGGGGACCGAGTGGGAAGACTTTAATCTCTCTGTGGAGCTGTGTGCGACCTTAGGCCGGTCCTCTGATCTCTCTGAGCCCCAGTGTCCTCATCAGTGACACCAGGACTCTGCCTTGCAGGATGTTCCCCAGTGAGCATGAAACAATGTCCATGAAGCCCCTGGTACAACCCCTGGCAGATAACAGAGGTTCTGTTATATTTGCTTTCCTTCCAAGAATGCCACTTTCAGCTCTTAATCTGTTAAATGGGATTTTGAATGTGTCAAATGGGAAGACCGAGACCCACCGTGGCGCACACAAGCAGCGGTTTGCTGCCGATAGACTGGACTACACATCCTCGGCAGGAGGACCCGGGCACCTCTCTCCCGCAGCATCCGCACCCACACCCCGTGAGGGCCCGGGCTTCCTACAGAACGGGGTCTTGGGAGTGGCAATGTCGTTGGGAGGCCTTGGGAAGAGTCTCCTCCTGGAGCCACAAGTGCACGTGGCATTTGCATCTGAATTGGATGTTTGCTTGGGGGTCAGTACTAGCAACTGGAGGCCAAAGGAATGGAGTAGCCTCCCTTTTCACGACTTAACTCTGCTGCTCACAGGAGCCACGGAGGAAGTGACGACTAGGGGTGTAAGAAATAATTCTGTTTATTGATTAGAAGATGGTATAAAATTACAGCAATCTGCAGGCATTCGGGGCCTTCTGGAAGGGACATGCGGCGCTGGGCGCTAGCGGGAGATGGCGTGGGGACGCGGGCCACAGGGCGCTGGCGCCCGTCCCGGGCAGTTAGGGGATTTGTACCACCAGCACAGGCGCTGGTGTGAGACAGAAGGATCGGCGCTGGCCCCTGGAAACACAAGACGTGGGTGGTTTGGGTCGTCAGGCCACGCCACGCGTGGTAACCCTGTCCTAGCCCACGGAGACAGGTTAGGTGCTGGCGCTCCCCATCCGGCCGCGGCCGCGGTAGATTCAGGTTGATCGGTGCGACGCTCACTCTTCCCACCGAAGGGAGGAAGGGCCACAGGCACGTTGGTTTGGGAGGCCGGCAGAGGACGGGGTGCGCTTGGCTCAGGTCGTCCTGCTTCCAGGTGCATCAAGGGCGGCGGCGCTGGGCAGCGGTGGGCTGGGGCACGCGGGCGGACAGGTGGGCGCTACTAAGCTGAAGCAGAGGGACCGTCCGCGGGGCAGCGGTGTGAGGCGAGGAGCATGCTTCCAATGTCGTCTGGGCTCTCTCTCCGGGAGAGGGAGGAGGGAGAGCTGGCAATCAGAGGCCGAGCCGCGTGGTCCTGGGCTCCGCGGGAAGTCCTCCGCCGAGGCCTCCTCCGAAGCGGAGCAGGCGCCCCTGCCCCGGAGTCAGGGTGTGAGATGGGCAGGGGGCGGGGCAAGGTGTTCAGGCGTGGGCTTCGTCCAAGGTCTCCGAGAGCCGGATGGCAGTGTCCGCAGTTACATGACGTTTTGGAACAGCTGGAGGGACCTCATGATGTTGTCGTCCTGGGAAGGGGGAGAATGGTTAGAATTCGGTGAGGCTCCCCCTGAGAAACCGTGGCCAGCAAACCTCCAGGGGGAGTCTCCCGGGCAGGAAAAGCTCCGCCAGGCCTTGAGGGACCCGGAGTGAGGAATGCTGGGACCTGGACGATCAGCCCCTCCAGGCCAGGGGCACCTTCTCTGGCCGTGAGAAATTTGGAAGGAACAAATTACCTGGTGAAACCGTGAATGTTGCTGCTTTGAAGCAGCTCTGGGCCATTGCATTTTATCAAATGGTTTTTCTACATCTATTAAGATGGTGGCGTTTTTTCTTTCTTATCCTATTGCATCATTAATTACACTGATTAATTCTTGAACATTAAGCCAATCTGGCACTTCTGTAGCAAACCCCATTTGTCCCTGATGCACGATGCTTTTTCCATATTGCCGGCTTCGATCTTTCCCATCTGTATCCGGAAGGAATGTACAAGCCTGAGTTGTTGTTTTTTTTTTCTTTTAAATCTTGTAATGTCCTTGTCAAGTTTCTATATTGGGGTATGACAGCCTCACAAATCAAGTTGAGAGGTTCTTCTTTCTCTACTCTTCGAGTTTGTATAAAATTAGAATCATTTTTTCCCCCTTAAATGTTTGGAAGAATTTACCAGCGAAGGCATCCGAGCCTGCCATTTTCTCTGCGGGGGGAGTTTTAAATGACAGACTCCAATCTCGTTAACAGACATAGGACTATTCAGGTTTTCAACTTGTTGTTTTGTTAGTTTTGATAAGTTGCATTTCATGGGCAGGAAAATATTTTTTTTTATTTTTTTTATTTTTTAAAAAATATTTTATTTATTTATTTTTTAGAGACGGAAGGGAGGGAGATAGAGAGAGAGAGAGAAACATCAATGTACGGTTGCTGGGGGTTATGGCCTGCAACCCAGGAATGTACCCTGGCTGGGAATGGAAAATATTTTGAATTAAAGTATGATAAAAATATGACATCAAAATTTGGCAGATAGGAAGCAGTAGTTGGAGGAAAACTTGTCTCTTTACATGCATATATCAGAAAAGAAAGGTTGAAAACCAGGGATCTAAACCTCCATCTCAAAAAGCTAGATGAAAACCTAGAAAATCGAGTTAAAATAAAAAAGCAGAGGAAAGGAAATAATTTAGAGCCCATGCTAATGAAATAAAAAGCAGAGCTACAGTAGCGAAAATCAACAAAGGCAAAAGCTGATTCTGGGTATGGGAATCTTCTAAAAGTGTCTAGAACAGGGAGGTGGGGTTTCACAGTGGTTAAGTGCATGGGTTTTGGAGTCGGGCTGCCTGGAGTGATTCAGGGCCTGGTTCTGTCACGTGGTAGAGCCACCAGTACCACCAGCAACACGTCAGAATTCCATCAGTCCCCGCTCCCCGGAATGATCTGTGGCTGCTCTTGGCCAAGCTCGAACTGAGCCCAAGAAGCAGTGGGGGTGGGGAGTGCGTTAGGGGTGCGGGGTGACATTAGGCAAGTTCCTTAATCTCGCTATGCCTCACTTTCTTCATGTGTAAAACCGTATCAATCACAGTATTTGTTTTTACAGTAGGCTGTGAAAACCAATGAGTTAATTAATGAGCAGCTAGAGAAGTTGCTACTGTGGGAAACTAAATCAATTAAAAAGCTGTTCAGCAAAGTTGTAGCAGCCTGCCCCAGCAGCGCGTGGTTTTTAGAATTGAAATGATGGAGTTCAACTTCCATCTCGGTCATGGAGTGTGCCTTCGCCACATCTCGTCACCTTGCCGTGCTTCCGCATGCTCTTCTTTAAAAGGGGTATAGTAACTAGAGCTGCTCAGCCTTTCATAATAATTAAAACTTCCAAGTTCACCTGTTGGTGAAGAGCTGCTGGCCTGAACTGCCCCCACCCCACGTCTTCCCTCTGGCTACCTGGTGATTGGCTCGGGAACCCTGGACCACCCAAAGATCCGTCCACTCACAGGTTGGCAACTGGCAGGGGTCCTCTAGGGCGCTGCCGCAGGACGCAGGGCCAAGGTGGGTGAAGACTGGTCAATTCTCAGGCCATTCTAGTTAGTACTGGGTTAGAATGTCACCCTGGATGTGGCCCCTCTACCTCTCAGGGTTGTCATGAGGTGTCTGCCATGTGCCTGAAACGCAGTAGGCACTCAGCATGTGTTAATAACGCCTCCCCTGCTTTCTTGTATTTGTAGTTCTTACGAGTGGAGCTCAGAGTAACTGCACGGTTCTGAAATAACGTGCGGGCACAAATGCACTTTTCTAAAGTAGAGGGAAGCAATCATTTCCAGGTCAGTCTCTGGCAGCCCCTGGGGCCTGTCTGTCCTTTAGACTAGTGTAAGTGTGGTCTAATACAATACAATAAAAAAAAAAGTGGTCCAAGGACCAGCAGCATCAGCGTCACCTGGGGGAGTGTCCGAGAAGCAGCCCTCGAGCCCCAGCCCAGACGGACTGAACTAGGATGTGCGTGTTAACAAGAGCTTTAGCGAGGCTGGGTTGCACATGGAAGTCTTAGAAGCATGGGTCTGGGGCACTTGTATTAAAAATGAAGATTTCTGGACCCCACCCCAGGTCTGGAGTCTCTGGGGTTGAGGCCTAGAAATGTCCAGTTCAAGGATCAGCCCAGGCAGTCCGCAGGCACACTGTAGTTGGAGAATCACGGCTTTTGATTTGTTCACGGCTCCTCTCCTGCTGTCTGGGGAGCGGGTCATCAAGCCAGAAGCAGGTTGAAAAAGGACGGTGTATTCATAGGTTGCTTCCAGCCCTTGGCTATTGTAAATTGTGCTGCTATGAACATTGGTAAATGAGTGGATCAAAAAACTGTGGTACATTTACACAATGGCATACTACGCAGCAGAAAGAAAGAAAGAAAGAAAGAACTCCTACCTTTCACAACAGCATGGATGGAAATGGAGAACATTATGCTAAGTGAAGTAAACCAGGCGGTAAAAGACAAATACCATATGCTCTCACCTATAAGTGGATCCTAATCAACAAAACAAACAAGCAAGCAAAATAGAACCAGGGCCATGGCAATAAGGAACAAACTGACAGTATCCAGAGGGGAGGGAGAATGGGGAAAAACAGGGGAAGGCCCAACAAGGAACAGGTATAAAGGACACATGGATAACGCCAAAGGGGGTAGGTTGGAGGGTGGGAGGTGGGCAAGGATGGGGCGGGGGCTGTGGTGGGGTAAAAATGGAGACAACTGTACTTGAACAACAATAAAAAAAAGGATGGTGTGGTCCACTTGGGGAGTCTGTGGTTTCAGAGACCCCTCTGGGTTTTCACAATGCGCCCCCCACCCCCACTGCTTCTTGGGCTTAGTTTGCGCTTGGCCAAGAGCAACCACAGATCATTCCGGGGAGTGGGGATTGCTGGAATTCTGACGTGTTGCTGGTGGTACTGGTGGCTCTGACCTGAGGGCTCAGAGCTTTCTCATCCTGTCCCATCTGTAGGCCACCAAGCCCCGACTCTCCATGCCCAGATTTAGAGACATCGTGCCCTGAGATCTTGCCTTACCTCCTGGCAGGATTCAAGGAATTCGTCCAAAGTCACGATCCCATCTTTATTTTTATCCATTTTCTGAAAGACACAAGAGGAAGCCCTTTAAAGAACCTGGTAATCGGCATTCCGAATCTTGCCTTTTATTAACCAATGCGGCCCTGAGGATACGGGTGACGAGACAGCTCCATGCAGGCCCTGGGTACAGCACTCCGACCCCCACGAGAGCACTTTTCTTAAAATGTAAAGACACGCT
Organism: Phyllostomus discolor; assembly: GCF_004126475.2. NCBI lineage: Eukaryota > Metazoa > Chordata > Mammalia > Chiroptera > Phyllostomidae > Phyllostomus > Phyllostomus discolor. Next base: position 34,974,885 of record NC_040915.2, on the reverse strand, counting down.
CCGGACACTCATCTCTTCCTCGCCAGGTCAGCCTGCTGGCACCCGCACGTGGCTTCCGGGGCTCTCCTAGCCCGCTGACCTGGCAGAAAGAGCACCGGACGTGACAGCCCCTACCTCTGCCTCTGTCACTCACCGTGTGACCTCGAGTGGGTCTCTAAGCCTCTGTGCCCCCTCTGTTTTCCCATCTACAAAGTGACAGGATTAGACTGGAAAAAGCTCAGGTGTTCTTGGACACTCTACTGCTGGGTTAATTTTTTACTAAAACACCACTAGATCTTGCCACTCTCCTACTCACGATTAACTCGGGCTTCCCCCTCTCTGCTGGACAAGGATGAGGTCTTCAGCCTAAAGACCTCACGATCCATCCCACCAGCGTTTCCAACCTTATTTCCCTTCCTCTCTAGATGCAAATGCTTACCACCTCCACACACGTGCTTGACGACGTCTCCTCTGTCGACTTGGATCCTCCAAGAATGTCTATGGAACTTGGGGTCCGTACTATGCTATGTTTTGTCCTATAGGGCATACGTGTCTGCTAGTGAGAGCGGCTACTCCCGGAGAGCAGCCCATCTGCAGTTCTTCTCTGCTTCCTACCGTGTGCAGACTCCGACGCGAGGGGGATGGCTGACCTAGGGTGAGCGTCAAGCTCCCGCACAGGTGTGCCCACTGACCTGGAAGAAGACGTCCACGTGCTGCCTTGGAGTGTCTTCTTTGAGCACGGGGTAGGTGTACTTGCCCATCATGTCGTAGATGGCTTTGACGATGTCCATCATCTCCTGCGCAGGGGACACGGAAGCACTCAGTAGGGGGACCATGAGGTCAGGCTCACCTTTGGGGACAGTCTGGGGCTCCTTATCCCCCTTATGCATGACAGAGGTTACAAGGACCTTCTTCAGCTGATGAGAGGGAGTTGGAAAGCACGTTGGGGCTGGGGGGGGGGCATGGTGCTGTATTCAGGGAGCTTTTTCCTAAAGAGAGGACAGCGGGGAGTTCTCTCTGCCTCCAGAAGCCTGTGGGTAGGATCCTTTGCTTGAGCATTCCCCACAGTGAGGGGTTATGTGGGGACCGGGGTGGACTCCAGCTTTGGAAGACCCTCTTCCCACTCCATTGATTCCTTTGAACGCGTGAGCCTGTGGGGCTGCATTTACACCAGGTGACCCGTCCCTGTGGCCGTGAGTGACATTAACGACAGTTGACTAGAGCAGAGGTGGACACCCTAGCAAAGCTGAGCTGCTCTGTATAATATGACACATACCGCTTTATAAAGCAGTTTTTAAAGTGCGACACAGCGTATGAGCATTTCCATCTCGCTACCCCTGCCTGGTGTCCGACGGCCGCCTGTATTTGCCCTCTCTGTATTTACTGGGGTTCCCGTGGCACCTCTGCTGAGAGGGGAGATCAGGGTTTTCACATTTTCAGGGCCGTTCACTGTATCTTCAGCACCTGGGATGCCTAAGAAGCCCTCAAATGTATGCTGGGCAAATGCATGGCTGGATGAGTGAGGAGTGAAAACTGGGGCGAGGCTTGGTGCTCAGGAAGTGGGGTGCTCTAGGACAATAAATCCACGCACCCACCGAGACCCCGGGGTGCAGCAGACACCGAAGGGAGTTTCCACATGGACTGCTGGGTATTTCCCTGGCTGGACACCATGTAGGCTCCGGGGTGCTAGCCGCGTCAGGCAGGGAAGGTTCAGAAATGACTTGTGATGATTTCTTTAGACAGCCACGCTCTGCACCACCCCCGTCTCCCATATGATTCCCAACTGTTGTCTCTTCTTTGTCAAAAATCTCCCTTTTCTCTTCTGGGTGATAACTGCGGAAACTACTCCAACGTTTGGCCTTAACCTGTCAACCTGCTAAACGCAAGCTCCCCAGGGCAGGGCAACTCCACGCTGCAGTAAGTCACTCATGCCCGCGGTGAAATGTGCGCTGGATACGTGTGACCAGTGGGGACCAATGACTCGACTGAACCCTTTCTCGGTGCCTGGGACAAGGGCAATGCGAGGTCAAAGGTGAGCTGCCTCACGTTGCCAGGCACCGGCCCTGTGAGCCCCAGGCAGGTCCGTCCTCACTCGGACGCCCCCCCGGGCAGGACTGGGGCTGCTCACCTCCCATCTGCAGTGACCAGACGCCCGCCCTGTGGCCCTCTCACGGCCCTGGCCCCAGCTCACTCACCTCTTTGTTGATGTATCCGTCTTTGTTGATGTCGTACAAATTAAACGTCCACCTTAGTTTCTCGTGGACGGTCCCCCTCAGTAAAATGGACAGAGCGGTTACAAAGTCCTGAGAAGTGCAAGAGGCATGAGTGACGTTAACGCCAACCCATCGGGTGGGCTGCGGCTCTGTCTTTGGGTCTGGCCCCGGGACAGTGGTGTCTCCCTCGTGCTCTGTCCCTGGAGGGATGTGGCCCAGCCCAGTGACAAGTGCCACCCCATTCCCTGCCCTGCTTGGAGCCCTGTGTGTGCTGACCCCTCCATGCCCAGGAAGACCCAGCCTCCTGGGACTGGCTCATCCCACGGCTGCACTCACTGTCCGGGTGGGTGCATCGTCCCGTGGCCGAGAACGGGGACTCTGGGAATTCCCTGAGTTCAAATCCCTGCTTTACTGTTTGGCCTTGGGAAAGCCACTCCATTTCTCTGCCTTCCTCTCCGCTCCTGTCTCGGATCATCAGTAATAGTCCCCTACCTTGCAGGGTCATCGTGAGGATTCAGTGAGTTAATACACACAAAGCACTGCATACAGAGCCCGCCACGTGGTAAGCCCATGTGCACGTGACCTATGAAACGGTACCATCGGTCCCTGGAGGCCCGGAGCCCCTGCAGGGCAGGCGCCGTGGCTGCCACGTCTCTCTGTATTCAGGAAGCGCTGGTTCAACGGACGAAGGTTTCTGTGTCTTGACTGAGGGCGTGTGATGGTCCTACCTCTCCCCCAGCACCCCGTGATGTAGAGGGAGGGGAGACGGGCGCCCCGGGAGTCCCAGAGACACACGTACCTCGAACTTCACGGAGCCGGTCTGGGTGGTGTCGAAGGCGTGGAAGAGGTAATGGGCGTACGTGCTGGCGTCTGCAAGGCAGAGAAGGAGAGGCGGGTGACGGGGGCAGGCGCTCTGCAGAGGGCTGAGGCCGCGTCCAGCCACGCGGGAGAGAAGAGGACGGGGCTGCCGGGGGACAGGAGGGAGCCGCCTCTGCGGTGGCAAACCCACCGGGAGGAGCCCGGCCCGCCTGCCAGTCCTGGGGTTAGACGGCAAGTTCCAGCAGAAGCAAGACAGGCCCTCGCCTGTCCGACTGGCCACCCCCAGGGGAGGGCCTGCCGCCCGTCTGTGTGTGGTTCCTGGCTCCTGGCTCCTGCTGGGGGAAGGACACGGCGACTGCATGGAGACGCTCCCCGGGTCGGTCTGGGCAGCAGCTGTGCCCCTGCACCCCGGGTGCCTGCAGCCCCTGACGCAGCCTCTCTGAGCTTCACGTGCCCGGCTCTGTGCAACAGGTGCAGCCTGACCTGTTGCTGGACGCTTCTGGAAAATCACGTCGCCCTCTTCACTGAGTCACATCGTCAAAGCCTCTGAGCCCACCACGCAGTTCAGACTCAGTCAGGAGTGGCTCAAGAGACCCCAACCATTGGCGATTCTGGGGTCCGACCGGGACGAGGCTGCCCCCCAACGTGGGCGGGGCCCTGGGCGGGGTCCCACGCCCCAGAGGCTCCTGCTGCCGCCAAGCTGGGCTTGGGACGCGTGGGTCTCTGTTTCGTCAGGGTCCAGGAGGGGGTCCCATAGGAGATGGCTCCTGGGGACAAAGTGTAAGGTGGCACGGGACACGTGGAAGCCAGAGGAAAGGCCCACGGCACCACAGGGGATTCTCACGGGGGGTTGGGGGGGGAAAGCAGGGTCCCTGGCGGAACACCCTCGCTCACCTAGATTTATAAGCACAACCCCCTGCTCCCTGCAGCTTTTGGATTTGTTTACTTTGTGGCCTCTGGTGTTCACTGACGTTTCTTCTCCGAAGCCCTGACCTGCCTCAGCTGCCGTCAGGAGGAGAACGGAGAGCGCGGGGCACAGTGATGGAGCGGACGTGGCGAAGCTTGACATCAGATGCTTAGAGACCTCGCCCGGGTCTGCCACCCCCTGTCGCTGTGTGAGGACTCGGCCTCTCTGAAGCTCAGCTGTCCCAGCGGGGAGAACAGCGCCTGCCTCCTGGAGCTGCCTCTCGCAGTCCGGGAGGCATCTTGCTCCCAGTGCTCCCCGATGTCTGGGAGGAGGAGGCCCGTGACAAGGAGCACGAACCGGGACAAAGGAAGGCTGCTGGACAAAGAGGGGGCTGGGCGGGATCTCTTTCGAGGTCGGACTCACCTCCATGAGGGAAAAACTGTGCGTAGATCTGCTTGAACGTCTCCTCGTTGACCACGCCGCTGGGGCACTCCTGCGTGAGGGGGGCAGAGTCAGCGGGGGAGTCCGAGGGCCCACCCCGGGGGGAGTAGACTGGGCCCCGCCTCGGGGTCTAGGGGTCCTCATGACTGCTGGTGGCAGGGTCTTGCATGTCCCTGAGGTGAGTGGCTGGGAGGCAGCCCCACCTTTGGACGGAAGCTGCTTTGTAAGATGAGCCCTCCCCACAGAACGGACACTGGTGGTCGGGGTGGAGAGAGCTTGCACTTGGGGGTGAGGAAGGCCTGGGTCTGGTCCCTGGCTCAGGCCTTGCTAAGCGTTGTGACTTCGAATGAGTCCGTCTCTGGTCCTCCACATCCTTCGCTGTGAAATGGGGCTAACAGGACCTTCCCGGCAAGGCTATCATGAGGTTCAAAGGGTGGGAAATGAACACACTGGCATGCAGGCTCGCACGGCAGCCTGTGTCTGTGTGGTGAGCAGCAGACCACGCCCCGGTGTTTCTGGGGCACCAGCAACACTGGCAGTGTGCGTGCGTTACGTGGAAGCTGTGACTCACCCTCACCAGCAGTCCTTTCCAGCCAGGGCCTCTTGCTCTCATAACATGGACCTCCTTCCTTTCACAACGACATGTACGCTAAAACTCCCTCATGGGCCCCCTGGGCATCCGGGGGAGCTGAGCCCCAGGGAGGCCCTGCCCAGGCCTCAGAGGCCACGTGGGTCCTTACGTTTTTGAAGCCTCGATAGAGGACCTGCAGCTCCCGCTTGGTGAAGTTCGTCTGGGCCTCAAGCTGCTCCAGTCCCTCGGGCCGATGGCAGACCATGGTCATTTCCAGCTCGTCCTCGATCTTATCTGGAACCAGAGGGATGGCGTTGGAAGGGTGGCCTTGGAGGGGGCCCCTTGTCGGACCACAGTCGGGGCTGGCACAAAGGTGGTGTCGTGATCGGAGTCAGAGGGTAGTGGACTGGGACCACAATGAGGACAGCCTCCCCCCCCCCCGCGGAAGCCCCACCCAGTCACCTTCTGTCTCTCACAATCAGCCCACCCTTTGCCCCAGGTTTGTCGGACACCAGGTGTGTCGGGCACCAGGTGAGGACGCTTCAGTGCTGGACAGAAAGACACTCCGAGGGCAGACAGGGGCAGAGGTGCTAAAATCAGCCCACGTGAGAACGTTTCCCTTTCTTTGGGAATATCTTTGCATATTCAGTTTGCTGCCCACGGAACATTGGAATGTTCTAGAGACACGGGTAAGTGAGCAGACCGATCGACACCCTCACGCAAAGGGAGACAAAGCTGTTTAAGAAACATGGAGTGAATTCGCACCATTTGGGACAACCAGAGAAAGGCTAGTGTATTTTAGCAAAAAGTTCAAATTACAGCATCAACTATTAACTTGAGAGTGGGAGTGTATTTTTCGGTGCTGTTTTGCAATGCTCACTAGCCGTACATAACAGGAAAACAACTCAAACGGGAGCTAGTCCGAATAAACGAAAACTTCTCAGGCATTGGAGGGCTCTCAGCACGGCTGAATTAGGGGCTGGTTGAACTGCAACGCAATGTAATTTTGCAGCAGAAATCCGGGGAGTGCCAGTGAATTAAAGCGAGAACTCGGCCCATCTCCTGTAGGAGGATCCCCGAATCCAAACCGCTGGGAGGTGCAGCGTTCCCCCATCACAGCCGGAGGAGCGCGGGTTCTCCTCCGGGCCCTGCCGGAGCGCTTCCTATAGATTTACTCCAATCGAGAACTGATTACCAGCTAAACCTCCTCTGCCTGCGGTCGTCCTGCAGACGGCCCCTGATTCATATATTGAACGGCCGTAAATCTGGCAAGAACAGTGACACGCTGGGCAGGTTACTGGGAACGGTTGCTGTCCCGTCACCCTCCCCCACCCCTGCCCCCATGGCCACGGAGAGTGAGCACAGGCTGTGTCCACCCGGGAGAACGGGGCGGGGGAGGGGGCACGGCTCTGGGGGTCGCTTTAGATAGTCTCTTTGCACCACTTTTCCTTTGATACTTTGATTTCAGCAGGAAAGGAATCCAGCAAAGGGAGCTTGAATCGTGAACCTTTTCCTGAGGGAACGGACCTTTGGCTACGTTTCCAGGGGATCCTCCAATAGGAGGCGAAGGAATTTGGTAACAATACTTGCTACCGCGGAGTCAGGCGGACTGTTCAACATACAGGAGATACTCTGTTGATGCCACAGAGTGGCCAGTGGCCGTTTTCTTATACTTCTAACAGAGCCTTTAACTGCTGCAGTGTTTGTAGCTAACAAGTAGCAATTACAGACCGACAACAAAACCCCACCTCAGTCTAATTCAGAGTGCTCATACATATTTAACTCATTTTAAAATAGAACTCAGACTGTTGGTTTAATTCAGTGTTAGACTGAATAGCAATTTTATTTTAAAAATGCAGAGATATTTAACACTGAAAAGAGGTAAAAGTTATATTGAAATGTAAGTGAGGAAGACAAAAACGTATTTTTGGAAGAAATGGTGTATAGTTGAAGGCGTCTAGTATATTTTCCAAGTTTATCTTACCTAGAAGCTTCAAAAATATTTTTTTACAAGACTGTCTTATTTCTATTAACCTTCTCGTGACTGAATTCCTCACAAGCTCAGAGAAATCTGTCTCTTTGCAGGAGTTTGAGAAACTGTGATTCAGAAACTGTACTTGCTTGCCATCTCTTGGATTAAAAATGCACTGAGTAATTATCGGAATACCGAATATTAAACCCGCTTCGTTAAGGGAGACATGGGCTTTATTAATAAATGATTTGTTTGCCGCCTGGGCAGCAGGATCAGTGTCCACATCAGACGGACTCTGTGATGTCTGCGGATCCGGACACCGACGCCAAGCTTGGCGGTGCCTCCCTGTCATCGCCCTCCCCTCGCCAGGCTGCGGGGGCGTCCGCCGTGGAAGGGCACCCCCGTCCCTGGGGCTCCAGACGCCGGGAAGGAGCCCGCCCGTGGGCACCTGGGGCTTTACCCAGCCGGCCTCGATTTCTCTTTCTTGCTGCTTCATAGTAAGAACGAGGGTTTACATCACGGTCCAGCGTACACCTACCTACCTACCAGCCAAAAGTTTGTGAAATGTTTTGAAAGGAAACATGTATGAAGTTGTTTCTTCCCTCCCTCATTGGAGATGCACCCTGTTGTCAATGTTAATCTCTGTCTTTGTGAGCCTGTGCTGACCGTGCCTGCCACGTGTCACGCGTGGCAAATGAATGGAGACCACTAATTTGTGTATATATTTTTCTTTTTGTGGTGACTTTCTGGGGTGCCCATGCCAGGTACCCCTTTTCTCACTCCAGCTTTCCCTCCCTTTGCTCGGGTGCCTCGTGGTTTGGCCACCGTAAACATATTCTGAAGAAACGTTGAAGGGGATGCGGAGCTTTTTGTCCCCTCCCCCCGACCCCCAGAGTCCCTGGGTGCTATCCAGGGGGTCCCAGTAAAGACAGGAGGGTGGCCCCGGTCCCTGGGTGGAGGAAGAGCAAACAGGACGAACAGGCAGGGAGGGCGCCTGCTTGCCAGTTTCTTCGGAGGTTTGTTTTAAGTGTCTCTGAGGACACATGTTTCTCGTGGTCATTACTTTTGTCGTTAAAAATAATGATGCGCCCGTTACCAAGTCAGACTGGGTTTCGATGACAGAAAGCTAACACAGAGATTTCACACTGCGGTGATAACCACACGACAACGATACATTAAAATACCTTCCGTTTGTAAAATACTGCTCATTTGTCAAATGTGTCCATGCCCCTGGGTTGTTAAACCTCGTGTGTGGTGGTGAGTGGGGCGGGGGCCGGGGGGGGGGCACACACCCTGGCCCCCAGCATCCGAAGGTTAGGTGGACGGGACCGCTGACCGACAGAGTTCTCCACGTGTGAGCAGCTCAGAAAGTGGGGGACCATTTAGAACAAGCAACTGGGGAGGGTGTGGGGGGTTCCCGGCTGAAGGAGAGGCTGGGGCAGACGACTCAAACTAAGTGGGCCCTAAAGTTTTGGGGTGGCAGGCTCCTTTGGGTGCGGGTGAAAGCTGCAGACCCTCGGGGAAGAAAATGCCCCGTGTTGTGGCGTTTTGCCCGTATTCTCAGGGAGTCCCCGTGTCTGTTAGACACACAGGGCCCACGGTCAGGGCGTGTAGCACAGGTCCTTAAATGGCTTTGCCTGAGTCCTCGGTCACACCGACGGGTGGTGCCAGAGCCGGACCGAGAAGCCACCGGGTCCAGGGCCTCTTGCATAGATGTCGTTTTCATGCGCCCCGACAATGGCGTCTGCTTTCCTGCAGCACAAACTGCAAACTGGTTTGTGACAAACTGACAGAGGTCTTGCCCCCAGCCAGCTCCGGCCCGAGTACAGGTTGGACTGTGGCTAGCAGGGGGCCCACGCCTTTGGTTTTCTTCCCAGTGTGGGGCCTCCTCGGTCAGGCCCCTGGCCGCTGCCACGACCCTCTCCTTCCCCCGGACTGAAAAGTAGCTTCTCCCTCCTGGGGTCTCTGGGTGGCCCTTTCCTCCCACCCACCTGGTCTCGAGGTGACAAAACGATGTCTCTTGGCATGGACACAGCCCAAAAGGTAGGTCTTGATTGGCTTGTAAAATGTGTTTTAGTTTGTTTTTGTTTTTTGTTTTTTGAATGAACTGCCAGTATTTGAAGATGAGGGACGCATGCACACACTTGGATTTCTGATTCTTCTCAGAAACGGGGATTGTCTGACCACTCCGGACTCCGGTTGTCCCAAGGCGACTAGCCGTGTACGAGAGCTGGGCAGTGGCTGTCCACTCTGGTGCTCACTCCATCCGCCACCTGGGGCTCACACCCTCCCGCCACGCCACCTTCCTGGCTCCAGAAGCATTTCAGCTTTTGGGGTCTGACCGGTGCTACTTACCTCGCCCCCGCCGACCTTCCCCCCGCCTCACCCCACTCCGTCTTCACCGCCTCTCTCCCTCACCGCTGGTTCGACACAGTCCCCTTTGTTTCGCCCAGGGATTGGAGCAGTCACATGAGTAGATACGATACAATAATAAGAGATAAAGTAACAAGGAAAACTGCCTCAGAAAATGTGGATTAGATCAGGAGGCCAAGACCGCAGGGAAAAGGAGGACGTAGGAATGCAGGTCACCGCACTGGACCGCACACTGGCTTTGGGTGCTTACGTATATTTGCCCACGAGAGGGAAACACCTCAGTTGCTTAGGGGAGGAGCAAAGCTTTTCCTATAACTTGTGTCTCAAAGAGTGTTTCCAACGGTTCCTATATAGGTGGGGTTTGTTAGCAAGAGTCACCACAAAGTACAAACACTTGATTAAATAGCTCTCCCTTTGAAAGTAATGTGACCAAAGTAGTCGAGTTAGTTTAAACTTTTTTACCTCTCTGATACTGGTAATACCACCAGGCGAGGTCTAGGAAAAAGTGAGAAGACATTTTACCAAATCCATTCATCAGAAAAGCAAACCACGCTTGGGGTTTCCGTGGCGGCGCCTCCCCGAGGGTGTCCAGGTCACCATCCAGCTCGGCATAGGCGGAGGGGTCTTGGAGCAGAGCTGGGCTGACCTCCTCCCTCCCTGTCCTTTTTCCCAGGGTCAGAACAGGCAAGAGCAATGGGTCGCCTTGCAGTGCCCACGGCGCCCAGCAGGGGGCTCACTGAGCATGCCCGCAGCCATGCAGCCATGCAGCCGGAAGAGATGGGATGGCATGGGGCAGAGGATGCATGGATGTGGATGGGCCTTGGAAATACCCGCATGTTTGGCTAAAGGGTGGCTTATAGATAGACACCCTCCGCAAAGGATGCCCCATCTCTGCTCCTTTGTGATTTGGAGCCGACTCTTGATTCGTTTACTCAACAACCATCAATGAAGCATCTACTGTACGTACAGGGTGAGGCAAAAGTGGGCTTACAGTTGCCCCACCCTGTACATCAGTGAATGAAACAACTCTGTCCCCTGCTCTCACTGAGCTTACGATCTACAAAGCCTGCTTCTCTCATCCCTTCTCAAGCTGGTAGGTAACAAAGAGGCAGAAAAGGAAAAGCACCATTGAATAACCAATGAGCACGGTGGGACCTGTGGGCAGAGTGGACGCAGGCAGAGTTCCCTGTGATGCTGAGTGTGAAACGAGACAATACATCAAGCCCCAGAGTATCCCCCAGAGCACCACGGAGTTGGGGGCCCCAGGTCCCAGAGAATGGGATATAGGGGCTCTTTCTGTTGCTCTCCCCCCTGGGAGTCTACTTGGGGGCCAGCCTGGGTTTCCTCTGTAGCGATGACTGAAGTCCTTCCTGTCCCCCCGGCACCCCTGTGCACAATGTGGGGGGCGGTCCGGCCACCACCTTGGTCACCTGCACTGGCCACCCCAATAGGAGGGGCTTATTTCCCCGTTCCCTCTAAAAATGGAGCTCTGGGTGGGAATCCACTGGTGTTTCCACTCATTTCCTGACCTGAGTTGCACAGGAGAAACTCGCTTTGCTGGATCTAGTTGCCCTCTTTTACCGCTCTGATTATTAAGTGGCATTTGTATTTACTTTTTCCAACAGACTTTACTCTTAGAGCAGTTTTAGGTTTACAGGAGATGCAGGGAGTCCCCACACACCCACCCTCATAGTCTCCCCTATTGTGAACATCTTGCTTCGGCATGTTTGTTACAACTGAGGGAACAAGGTGGACACATTCACTTTTTTAACGGAAGTCCACAGCTCACATTAGCCTTCACTCCTTGCGTGGTGCAGTCTATGGGTTTTGACGAAAGTATCGTATCCTGTATCCCACAGGATAGTTTCGCGGCCCTGCAAGTGCTTGGGCAGCCTTTTCACAGAGCCATGTCTACACACATGGAGTGGCCTTCTCTGGCCTGCCAGGGAGAGGGGCGAAGGACCCCGAGTCTGTTCACACGGCGTTCTCAGGCTGGCAGGGAGGCGCACGCATGGACCAGGGATCGCAGCCCAAACGCTCACGGCGGCCGGGGGGCCGTTTAGATGAGGCGGGGGATGGGCATGCGAGCGCAGAGAGCTGCGCCAGGGAGCCACTGCCCCACGACACCCAGTGGCTCAGCTCGTTGTTGTCCCGTGGAACTCACGCCCAGGGAGTCCAGAGCTTTCCATTTGTCAAGGGATGCTACGACTGGAAATCACATTGTGATTCCCCCATGTTATCCATGTTTCACACTTACAGCTTACAGCACGCACCGACTGTAACGTTCCCGTTCGTCGGGTGTCATGGACTGATGGTCAGAAACTCTTTGTTGGTGAATTGTTCTAAGCGGTGTGGCTTTGACTAAGACCCTGGGAGCAGAGAGGAGGAGTTGAAGCTGTCAACTAATGCCTCCTGGACAGCAGAGGACCAAAGGGGGTGGGGGCAGCTTCAAGGGGGATGGTGAGCATTTCTCTGAGTCTTGAAGGAAGAACGGATAAGGCCACAGTGCAGACACCAAATGACCAGGGAAGCACGGCAGGCTCCCCGTAGCAGAGCCGGCCCCTCGCTGGGAACTAGACAAGGAGAATGAAAAACAAGTGAAAACCTGTCTGGAAGCACTGGCAGCTACCGAGGTGGCCTGCGCCCTGGAAGTCACGGTTTCGGGGGAAAGAGGAACTCCTTCAAGTGGGCCTGACGGTCGAGGCTGCCTTTCAACTCGACGCGGATTCTGATTTCTACGCGGCGTGGGTGACGAGGCTGAGGGACTGTGCAGAAGGAGCCTGCTAAGGGCAAGGACCAGGAGCAGAACTCTCAGCAGCCTGGGAAGACAGGAACTGGATCAGGACTGGGGCAGGGGCGAGGGGCGGGGCTAAGACCAGCGGGACCACAGAGCAATGAGCTGCTAGACAGCCTGGGCTGCTTAGTGCTCGACGGCATTGGCTAACTCCTCAGTGACAGGTCAAGAGAAACTAAGTCCAAGCCGAAGCCAAAAGCTCACAAAGCCAGCCAGGGCTTTCAGCAGGCTCGCAGAGATACGTGGAAAAGCCTCAATACAGGCGAGCAGCCTTCTAATAAGAGCCAAACCCGACCTGAATGCTACTGATGAGCGCAGGGACGCAGGGACGGCCGAAGGAAAAGGACGGAGAAGAACAGGGGGGCAAACCCAGATCTGGAAGAGCCAGCACGGCTGTTTTAACGGCAGACCAAGTAGACTTTCGGGGAGAAACTTGAAAGCGAGAAACTTGGCTAGAGAGCGAGAGAGAGTTTTCGTAAGATACAACAATGTTCAGTTAGTATGCACTAATGCTATGGCTTCGAAATATATGGAAAGGCTGACAAAACTAAAATGAGAAATAGCAAGTTCACCATCAAAACTGGAGGTTTGCAAGCCCCTCCCCCATAACTGATGACACAGAAAGATCAATAAGAGTATCGACGGCACAATGTAAGAACTCGGCCCCACCGACACGCATGGGGCTCTGTACCCGGCACGCACAGAACACCACACGTCCTTTTCAAGTGCGCACAGGGCCTCTGCCAACACCGACCACTTCCTGGGTCATACAGCCCATCTCAACAGAGCCCAAAGAATCCAGAGTATTCAAAATGTTTTCTGTCCGGGGTGGAGTTAAGCAAGAAATCAAAAGCCAAAAGAAAATAAGAGAATCTCCCAACGATATGGTTCTCAATTCCTAAGTCACCCAGGCAGGGATCAAAGAAGAAATCTCGTGGGAATTAGAAAGCATTTTGAAGTAACTGATGATGAAAACGTGGCCTGTGGAAACTGGGGGCTGCTGGCAAAACCACGCCTAGGGGACACGCTCGAGCTGCAAATGACGTGGGTGACCGTGCACGTAACACCAAACGCCGGCCATGCTTCCTCTTGAAATCCCGTGTCTGGCGTTCCCAGGGTCCATTCCCAATGCCGCCTCTCCTGAGCTGGCTGCACTGGAGACATATCAGCAATATGCTGGCCCCTGAAAGTGTAGTCTTTCCTCTCCCCGTCCACGTGGTTGGTTGGCTTATTCTGAAGGCAGGTAGCACCATCTTTATGATGGATGGCTTAACCCAGTAAATCTGGGCATGAAGGCCCTTGCTGGCGTCTACACGGAGCAGAGGCGGAAAGGAACCCCGCGTGGTTCCAAAGTGTCATCGGGAGGCCGAGAGTCCTGCAGCCCAGGCCTGGAGCTGAGTCATAGCCTCACCCAGGCCCACCCGAGACAGACAGCTCTCGTCAGCTCTGAACGCCCTGAACTTGACCACGAGCCCTGGGAGCACCAGGCTGAGCCTTGGGAGAGATTTTCTGAGTGCTCCAGACAGGTTCTCCGTCTCCTTAGTTCCAGGAGACTCAACTCCTGTTTGGCTCCAAGCGTTTGTTCTCTTAATCTTGAAAGCCCCCTGCCCCTTCTAGGCAAAACTGAATGTATGCATTCCTCATTCGTGTGTGCCTCGGTCTGGAAAATGTTGTAAACAAACAAACAAACAAACAACCCAAAGTCCTACGATAAAAAATCGTTGAGTACTGCTACCTCATCAGACAGGAGGTTTTCTAGATCCAATGACTTAAAGATTATTTCACGTGCAGGGTATTTTGGATCTCCGACCTGTCTTCCCAAATGAGAGTGTGTGGGAAGGGGACGCACCCTGCGGCTGCTTGGGAGGGTGGAGGCAGAAAGTGTCAGAAACGTAATGCGATTATGAAAAGCCCACAAAGTCACTGCCTAGACTGTGACAGAAGCCACAATTCTGTTGCCTGTGTGACCGTGTCGCGAACATCGCACCACCAACGGTAAGGGAGCAAAGACACTCCTGGGGAAGAGGGGAGCCCTCTAGATCCAGGGGTGGCAGAGGGAAGGAGCCCCGTGTGGTGTTTCAGGGCCAGGAGCAAGGCCACACACCTTAGGGACCCTTGGGTGCCCTCACCTCCAAAGCCACATTTGAGTCCGGCTAAGACCCTCGCCGAGCTACACGGAGAAATGCCAGGTTCCCTGCCGCGTGTCCTCCACGGGCAGGGAGCCCTGGACGGTGGTGTGAGTGGGCCCCTTTGTCTGGAGAATGTGCCCCGTGTGCAACTTCCGATGATTGACAGCGGGAGCTCTGGCAGTCTCCACGGCTCCGGGGGGGCAATTAGTCAGAGGAGGCCCCGTCCTGCCACCAGCTAGCATCCGGGCTGCGGTGGGACACCTCCCATCATTTCTGCTTTGGTCTCAGCTGGACACTGCCCTGAAGGGCCAGCAGGTGGGGGTGGCCAATTAATGAGCCGTGGCCACCCCGTGTTGGGGACAGAGGGCATGTGGGTCCAAAAGGTTTCTCTGGGAAATGAGAGGATCCTATGGGCGTGATTCTGTCACTCATTCTGTTGCTCCTTTTGAATGAGAAGCAACAATGACCATTCACGGCAAATGGGGTCGGGGGGAGTAGCGTCCAGGGAGAAAGGGCCCCTTGTAGTTTTGAGAGGGGGAAAATGAAGGTGTAGAGGGAGGTTGAAGGAATTCCTTGAAGGAAAAGTGAAATCGCCACGTGCGCAGGCCTCACCTCAGGTTGGCACGGAGTCTTTGCATCCAAGGACATTTACTTGGTCAAGGTCGTGCTAGGGGAGCGAACGTCTACTTCCAGCCCAGGCAGCGTCCCAGCTTGCCAGGTGACGGTTCCCAGACAGAGGGCTCGCTCTGGGGGGCTGGGGGGCATTTGAACACTGGCTCTCGGGAGGCGGGAAGCCAGGCGGACAGCATTTTCTAATTTCCCTGATGTAAATACCCTCCCCATGCCCTGGTGCAGGCTCTCAACCTGAAGTCGCTGAATACAGACTTGGGAAGGGAGGTGTACAGCCCACCGGCCCGACCCGGCTCCACACACTTCTGCTCTGTCAGGAGAGCTGGCTTACGCTCAACTCTCCCGGATGAGTGCACTACAGTCCCCCGAAGCCCCCGCAATCCAGCCAAGTAAACCCTTCCGTGGTTGTCGGTGTGAGAACAGACTTCTGTACACCGTATGGGAACAGTGGAGACCGGCCAAGGGAGCTTGGGCTGGAGTTCAGCATCAATGCGCCCTCGGAGCGAGCGCCCATCTTGGCGAGCTGCTGGAGCACGCTGACGGTTTTACAACTGGTCTAACCCTATCACTGTCCCCACACGGTGTGAGGTGTGTTAGAATAATCATGCCCGCCTGGTAGCTGTGAGTCCAAGAGAGGTATGTCACGTGCTCTATGCACATAGTAGGTACTCAAAAAATGTTACTCCGCGCATTATGGCTGTTATTGTAAGGGTTGTTCTCAACAGTAGAATCCAGTGATCCCATCGGTTAGACGCTTTCCAGGCCACGCGTAAGGCTTGTCTGGCGGATCTGGTGAAATAAGTGTGCGTCTCTTCAATAGAGGAAAGATTTCCTCGTCCTGGGATTTGCTGGTGGAGGTGCCCAACCGCCAGCTCAGGTTGGACGTCATCCATCTCTGTGAACTGCGGTGGGCGCAGACGAACCCGAGACTCCGGAGAAAAGAGTCGAGCAGCCCGGTCCCCTGAGTGCCGCGAAACAGGGCGGAGCAGGGCATGGTGGGCGGGGACGCCAGAAGCACCAGCCCGGAGGGTGAGGACCGAGGCCTGATGATTGACAGCCCTGCAGAAAAGGCCCCGCCTCTTCTCCCCGACAGTTATCACAGGGCTCCGAGTCCTCTGCCCTTAATACCCAGTTTTGCCGTGTGCAACATGCACCCACATTTTTGTGCGCATCATACACGGGATTGTTATACTCATGGCATGTAATCATGATACTCAGGGATAATGTGCATCCTTATTTTTCCCTCAAAAATTTGGGCCAAAAAATATGCATTACACATGCCAAAATACGGTAATCCTGACCGTCAGAGTGTGAGCGGTTTCAGCCCATTGCTTGGCCGGAGTGGGGGACTGGACGTCACCCCCAGGCAGGACCTGAGTGCCCCATGCAAGGACTGCAGCCTTGGTCTGTCCGCCCGAGGCCAGGAGAAGAGGGCCCGGGGTCACCAGCAGGACCCGGCTCGGAAGCTCTTAACTGTGCACTTAATAAATGAAGCCTTGGCAGACACACCTTGAATTATTAATGACGTGATTCAGCCTTGATTGTTTCCTTCTTTGGGGGAAAGGTTATTCACTCCAGCGCCTTGGAGGAGGCTCGACCATACATCACAATTGGGCCTGTTTTATGTGCGACTTTATGGTGATAATAGTTCTGTCTCATTTAGAAGCAAATCAGACGTTATGAACTTCGTGATTTATTAATGTATTGATTTCTATAAATGTCAGCGCGTCTCCCATCCAGTCGGAGAGCCCGGGAGCCATCGGGGAACGGCCAATAAAAATGGAAAATGAAACCATCATTAAAAAGAAAGAGGGGGGGAGGAAATACTGGCTGTTTCAAAGGCCCGCTGCCTCCCGGAATTGCTTCAGCGTCCAGACCGTGAGCGCGAGACGTCCTCCGACTCCCCAGGAGCGAGCCTGCGTGAGGCTGCCCGGGAGCTCCGTTTGCTCATCCGTCCGTTCTGCCGGGTCTGAGATGAGCGCGAGGTGACGAGCGGGACCTGGAGCAACCCCTGCAGCCCGCGCCCTGGAGAAGGCGGGAGGAGGAGGGGAGCTCCTCCCTCCGTCTCTCTGCTCCAGCCCACCACCTCCCTGCGGGGGGCGGGGTCAGCGCAGGAAAGGCCCTGACTCCCTCGCTGGCATTGAAGGCTCCGAGCTGGGGGCCCCCCGTGTACCTTCCCAGCACAATTCCCCACCGTCGCCCCGGCATGGGTCTCTGAAACCGCCACAGTCTGGGCATGTCTGGACCCCTGTCTCTGGCAGGGCGTGTGGCCTGCTGACCCCAACCCCAGCTGCTCTCTAACCCCAGGCGGAGGGCGCTGTGCTCCGGGCACTACCCCCAGGCCGCCATGTGGAAAGCTTGCCTTTTGCGCCCACCCCAGACGTGCTGACCGTGCTTAACGGTCACTCGGCGGACACAACATCTACCGTTGGGTGTCGCGGTTTTCCTTGGCTGGAGTGGGGTGGGGTGGGGGGATGGAAGATGTCTCTTATCTGGTTTTGTTTGCTTTTTATTTTTGGTATCCTGCTCCCCACATGAGGTCCAGCACCCACTTTGCAGTTAGTAGGTGCTTAGTAAGGGCTCATTACTTGCTAAAAGCATGCAGAGCTACAAGGAGCCAAACAGGAAATACATGAAGAATCTTGAGAAAGCAGCCAAGTGAACATCTGGAAAGTATTTGGCGAATTTGGTGGGTAATTTTGCTGTAGGACAGTTGAGCTTAGAAAGTGCAACCTGGTGGCCCACAGGACACAGCTGTTGTCGCGCAACATTTACGTCACATAAAAGATGGGTTTTTAGCTTCCCTTTAGAAGTTGAAGCGATAGCTGTGCAGCCCCGCATTATCACCTGGCAGCAACGGGCTGGAGCTAAGAAGCAGGGGCTCACTTTAGACAGGCATGTGCTGACTAGTAAACCGCAGTCCCCACTACTCTCTATTGCCTCTCCACACTGAGACGGTTGTTATCCTTCACGGGGTAACCAGTTGCATAAGTCGCAGAGCATACGAATTACAGAGAGACGCTTTCATCCTGCCCTCTAACATCACAGACGTGGCTCCTGGGGCCCAGCGAGGGACCCTGACTTGTCCGAGGTCACATGCTGATTCCTGGCAGAGCAGGATTAAATTCGGGTCCAGTCCGTCTAGCAAGTCAGTGTTGTTTTCATAACGCCATTCACTCACTTAACAAATAATTACTGAGCACCTATCAGGTGCCAGCTCCTCTTGTGGGCACTGGGGGCAAAGCAGGGAGTAAAGGGAGGTCTACCGGGCAGGGATCAGAGGTGCTGAGGTGTGTTGTGAATGGAAACAAAATGAGGTGACAGGACTGGAGGGAAACGACCCAGGGGAGGCGCTGTTCCACTCGAGGTGGTCCGGGCAGGCGGCCGCCCAGTTGAGCGTCAGCCGGAGGGGGATGATGGTGAGCTCTGCAGCCCAGACGGTCCCGCTCGAATCCCAGCTCTGCGGCCTGAGAGCCGGTGAGCCCGGGCCAGTCCCTTCCCTCCTCCAAGACTCAGCGCTCTCAGTAGTAAGACAGGCTCAGGGCCCCTGCCTTCCTTCTGTAGTTTAAGAGGACGAATGCGCCAGGATTGTGAGCTGAGCTAATTTAGCGTGTGAATACATTAGCGGGTCGCAGGGCTCCGTAGCTGTGTAATCTGAGGGGTGGTGGGTGGCGACCATGGAGCTGGGAGTGACGCTTTGACGGAACTTTCCAGATCGGAGCTCTGGCTCGCATTCCTAGTCCTCCTGAACTCCTTGCTGTGAGGCAGTGGTGTTTCTCATCATTTAAGTCTCAAAGTGGCTCCACATAAAGCTGAAGTCGGACCACAGGTGT
The DNA here is from genome assembly GCF_004126475.2 of Phyllostomus discolor. Lineage (NCBI taxonomy): Eukaryota > Metazoa > Chordata > Mammalia > Chiroptera > Phyllostomidae > Phyllostomus > Phyllostomus discolor. Next base: position 34,956,224 of record NC_040915.2, on the reverse strand, counting down.
CTTTGAAAAGCCAGTCTGGCATGCAAGAAACCCAAACGGCGACTAGTCCTGCCTTCCCCGTGACCTCCCAGGCTGCGGCGTGTCAGGCCCCGAAACACGTCTGTCTATATCCGTCACTGCTCCCAGCTATGGGATGAGGGGTGGGGGGCAGGGGGAGGAGGCACACGTCCCCTTTCACCTTCCAGCCTTTATTACGGCTCGAGACATAGTTTAAGCTCTGTGCACGGACTGCCTGCTGGCTCTGCCTCCTTCCTCTCCTGGCTGGCTCACTGCAAGAAAGAGCCTCCATTAACCGAACGGGCCTGAGACTCAGACTTGGTCCCAGCTCCCTGCAAGGGAGGGAAAGGGAAGGAGGCCTGTTTCTCCCCCTCCGTTAGGCCTGCAACTTGAGATACTTGGGGATTCAGCTAGCAGGCCATGGGGCCAGGTCACTCCTGTTTAAAACACCAAAGGCTGCGTCGGCCTGGCTGGAGAGCGGGCTGCAGCATCCAGAATGGGGTCCGGCCGGAGACAGTCTCGGAGCAAGACTTTTCCCAGCTAATCCGGAACTTCCTCCTTCATCCTTATTTTATGTGGCCCATGACCCTGCAGGGGGAAATAGGTCCTGGTAGTTGTAATTAAAAGGGAGGGATTAAGTATATAAAATAAATGTGATCATTGCTGAAGCAAACATCTACGAAGGTAGGAAGCAAGGAGGCCAGGGTTAGGGAAATGGCGAACCCTGTACACGTTTGAGATGATTTCTCAGGAATATTCCTCGATGAGGGAAAAAATGAAGGTTTTGTAAAACAGGAAATTATCTACCGATCGATCGATTGATCGATCTGCTAGGATATCATACGTAAAACTTTTAGCAGTGGTTATCTCGGAGGGTTTGGATTATGGATGGCTGTTATATTTTTTTGGCTTATGTGCATGTTCTGAAGGTTCTGCATGGAGTAAGTACGAGTTTCTAATAAGAAGAAATCCATAAAGGTTATTTTAAAGGACAAACGTGGAGCACCTGGACTCCCCGGGGTGGAGCTGCCTGGGAAGCCGGGCAGGGGAGGACGGAACCCTTCCGCTTGGAGATCTTTGTGTCGCCTTGGTAACACGTGCTGCTTATCCATCGCGGTTTCCGCACCGGGCAATGGCGGGAATAACCCCACTGTGCAGGGCTCTTGCGAGGTTTAAATGAGAATATGAGTGGGGGTGTCCCTGGCATGCACTATACGCCCCAGAGAGGTTAGACAGCCCCTAGTAACTGGTCCCCAACCTGGAAAGAAATAAAGAGACTCAGCCTGGTTAGAGGCGGTGGGCTGGACGGGGCACCCTCCCCTCTGGAGGAGGTGTTTTGGAGGTGCTGGGGGCAGGGGTGTCTTCCACGGACCACAACAGCAGCTGACATTTCAGAAGCATGTCCAGGAACCAGGCCTGCGTCTCCAGCCTCCTGTACATTACCTCCCCAAAGCCCACGAGCTGCACGTGGCCACCCTTTTAAAGACAAAGCACCCGGGACTCAGAGATGCAAGGTCACTGCCCGAGGCTGCGTGGTTAGGACGGGACAGGCCTGGGCTGAGATAAATCCCGCTCTGCCTGACGACAAAACCCTCGCTCTTAACCTGCTGCACCTGAGCATGCCCTTTATAACCACATTGAGCTGGGTTAAAATCCCAGCTGTGCCTCTTGGGTGTGACCCTAGGCATGTCCCGTGGTCCTCCCGAGGAGCCCCCTGTGACAAGGCATCTGTGAGACCTGCTCCCGGCACCCCCACCGTGCTGGTCAAGCGGTAGGTCCCCCGATCCCTCAACTGGGCCCGTCCCCAGGAGGACATTTCCATAGCACCTGGGTCCTCTGAGGAAGTGTCTTAAAGCTCCGCTGCTGAAAAAGCAATTTTTTTTTTTTGCTGTAGCTGTGTGGATAGATTTTTAATATTTAATTAGGGAGACCTTCTGCTTGCAGAGAGGGCAGGACTTGTTATTAAATCCCCGCTGCTTGGTCTCCCTCACTTGCCCGTGGGATTATTCATTCATTTCCAGTCACGCAATTTAATATTGCAACAGCTAATGGGGAGATGTTGATAATTTGTAAAACCGGTTGGTCCCGAGGCCACTGCAGGCAGCTCGCTCTGTGCCTGGGCCCGATACAGGGGCTGGAGCGGGTCCTCGGGAGGCGGGGGCTCCCCAGAAGTTCCCGGTCATTTTCTGCGAACGTTCCCGGGTGCCTTTAGCAGCGCCACGTTGGGAGCCAGGAGGAGGAGACAGACGCTCGCGGCAGAGTTTGCCCTCGAGGAGTTGGGACCCTGAGACCCCGAATACTTTAGGAGGGTTTTTGTGTTAAGATCAGCGCCCAGGATGTGTTTCCGTTGGGCACAGTGAGACGCGCAGACACGGAAACGACTACTGTCTCGGGGAAAGGAGTTTGCAGGCACAGACCCGTGGAAACAGGCAGCACGGCCGGCCACGCAGGGCCACGGGGGGTGGGGGGCGGGCACCAGCTCTGGTCTGGGGGCAGAGGGAGGGGGGAGGCGGGGGACGTGCCTTCACTGGGGTTTCAGGGGAAGGGGTGGGTGAGGCAGGGTGGGTCTACAAAGCAAGCTGAGGATTAGAAGTTGTGAACGATTTTGGCAGCCTCTGAGCATTGTGGGGGGGGATGGTTCCTAGTTGTCCTGGGGTGACGGAGGGCAGCGGGGACATTGGCTGGTGTGTGCGACTTGGGTGGAGGAGACGGGTGGGTGCAGGCTCCGGACTGTCTGGTTCGTGTGTCGAAGGCGCAGTGGCAGTGCAGTCACACCCCGTCCCCGGGAACTAGCTCGCTCTGGGGCGCGCAGTCTCTCCAGGTTCCAGGCCCCACGTGCCAGGACAGCCAGGATCCAGAAGACAGGAAAATGTCATGAGTCAAGTTTGGTTCTGCAGTCAGATGGGTGTGGGTTCAGAACGCCTCCTTGGACGTGTCCTAGCTGGGGCGCTGGGTGTGAACACGCCTGGGACTCAGCTTCACGTGCGTGGCGTCTGCCCCCAGGACCACAGCACAGCTCCAGCCCCCCCGCCCGCAGGCTCGGCCCTGCTTGTGGGTTCACCGTGAGCATAGGCAGGGGGGCCTGTGTGAAGCTGTCGTTCACAGGGCATGTGGTTTTGGGGTGTCTAGGTGCTTTGATGGCAGGGTGACTGATGGTGAGCAAAGACAGGTGTGGTTCTTGTCCCCAGTGAAGGCACAGTTTGGTGTGTGAGGGACTTAATCTAAGACTCGTAGGCACCCATAGAAAGGGGGACCTACTGGGTGCTGCAGGAGGGAGTGGCAGGGGGCTCTGGTGCAGTGCGGGCAGTCAGGGAAGGCTTCCTGGAGGCAGTGATGGCGGGCCTGCCGTCTGAATGTGTGGGCGCTTACCGGATGGGAAGGAAGTGTGTGTGTGTGTGTGTGTGTGTGTGTGAGAGAGAGAGAGAGAGAGAGACATTCTAAATGGGGAGGACAGATGAGACTAAGCTTTTCAGGGACCCCCTGCGTAGAGGTTCTGGGGAAGCAGGCAACCAGGTGCTCACAGGAACTACATCTGAACACCCCCCTTTCTTTAAGGCCTCCACGGGGCCCCCCCCGGCCTGTGGGAGAAAGGCCATGCTCTTTACTGAGGCATGCGAGGCCTTTCAGGGTCTGCTCCCTGCTTAGCCCTCAGGCTTCGTCTGTCACCTCCCTCCCACTCACCGCCACCCTGCCCCCCCCCCCACTCCTCTCTCCCAGTACTTGCTGTTCCCCCAGCGCAGCCCCCTGGGCGATGCTGCTGTGCTCTCGCACACGCTCCTGCCTGTCTCTCTGGTGCCTGATTTCCTGCCCTGTCTGCTGGGTTGCTTCCCGGGTCTCCTTCCAACCCGCCCCACCGCAGTGCCCACCTCCAGGGGGCACTATGGAGACGGCACTGTGAATGGTGCCTGAGGAGGCTGCACAGCCCTCTAGCGAAGGTCACCTCAAGGACGACCTCCTCCGAAGCGGAAATGTCTCTTGTCTGCCCCAGACAGCATCCGGCACACTGTGTGGGGAGCACAGAAAGGCTGTTCTGTCCCCCTTGACCTTGAGCCCCTTGAGGCCAGGGTGTGTTCAGGCACTCATTTAAGAAATATGTCTCGAGCGCCCATCCTGTGCCAGGTACGGCTCTAAGGGCCGGCAACGTGGCTACAGACAAGTCAGGCGCGCGCTCTGTTCCCCAGGCCCGACTCGCCCAACCAATGATCACACGCACGAGTACGCGATTAGGGACCGAGTCCAGGGCTGTGAGGGATGAGCGGGGCAGTGCGAGGGGGAAAACCAGAAAGAATCTGGTGGAGTCAGCAGGAAGGGGGGGCTGCAGACAGGAAGCAGAAGCTGGAAGGGGAGAGAGGGGCAGGGAAAGAGTTTCGGAGACAGGGGAATCGGCACATGCCAGACTCCCCTGGGGGGAGAACGAGCGCGTCCTTGGGGGAGGGGTGTTACGCGGAGGCCAGGTGGCGGCGCAGGACGGCGGAGCGGGTGGGGTCAGGGCAGATCAGCGGACTCTAAAGCAACGGGAAGCAGAGGTGCCACGTTTACAAGAGCCCCAGACGAGAAACTCTCGCCCAAGTGCCCACCCACAGTGACACGATCAAGTCGCCAGCCGACCCACTCCACGACGAAAGGCTGCACAGTGATGTGCACGGATGCGCCACAGCCGCGTCCGACAGGACGGGTGACCAGAGGGCGCGCAAGCCCCGTGGGTCTGCGCCGTCAGGCGGAAGTCGGGACGGCGGTTGTCCTTGGACGTAGTGATTGCAACGGGGCCAGGGGGTGCTTCTGGGACGCTGCCACGGTGGTCATCGGCCTCCTCCTCCTCCTCACCCTTCTGTTGTAAATCTGGGTATGGGCCACATGGGTTCTGGTGCGTATTGTATTTCAATGAGATGCGGAAAGACCCGCTGGGAGAGTGTGGCGACTGGCTGGGCGGTGATGGCAGCTTTGAAGGAGCCCACTAGGGGGCAGGTTTTGAATCTCCCTGGTGGAGCGAGTCTGCCAGACTTGCTGAAGTAGGGGGCTGGGGGTGTGGGGGAGGGGGGCCGAGAGGGGAGAGAGAGGATTTTGCAGGCCTGAGCACCCGGGTGCAGGGCGGACTGTGGTGTGCCGTGGGGGAGGCTGAGAGAGAGTGGCGTCACACCTGCCTGCACCCCGGCCCCAGCAGTGGGTTGTCAGGGAGAACAGGCTCAGTGGATGCTGACTTAGCCTTGGCCGTGTCCGTCAATCACCCAGTGACTGGGGCTGGACATTAGCTAGTCACCACCCTCGGGTCCTACACATTCATCTTCATAGGGTAGCTCAGGGGTATTTGTTCCCCGGTCTCTACAGCGCTTTGTAGGAGGGTTCACGGGTGTTTGTGGAACAGACCGAACACAGCTATCCCCCTCGTAGGGCTAACGCCAGGGTATGTGCATGGGCGCCTATGGGTAACAGCCTGGGGTGTTCTCACGGGTCTGGGTGTGCAGAGGACAGGAGGGGGCGTGAAGGGCGGGTCTCCCCGGGAAGCCACCATGCCCGACGCATGTCACAGCCTGCAGGACACGCTCCATAAACAGCCTCGTGGGGGTAATTTTATACACTCCCATTTCCTGGGTCCCCAGGGTTGGGGTATTAGTCGTGACGTGACCCTGGGGGGAATCTGACCTGCCTTGGCGTTTGGGTTTGGCCAACGCTGCATCTGTCTGATCGGGAATGAAGGGTTGGGTGTCTGAGAGGTGGAGGAGGGGGAGGCCACCTCCTGTCTCTGTCCCCATGGTGGCAGGAGGGAACCCTGGTGCTCAGAAAGTGCTTGGAGACCACCCCCCCGCAAAAGCACCTCTCCGAGGTTCTGTTTCGCCATTACAAACACACAGAACAAAACATTTACCCGCAATGTCTCTTTATGGGGCCATAAAAATGAGCCATCTGCGAGGCGCTCTGGGAAGCGTCTCGGGCTTATTAAAAATATATGAATTTTTACTTTAAGAACGAGATGGCCCTATTATTCAAAATTGCAAGCCAAAATGTATTACCTATTATTAATTTATATTTAATAGACATCTTTCTTATGGATTAGCATTCTAATTACTTCTGAACAAGTGGGCCTCGGCCAGGCGAGGTTTCCAATTAAAATTGTCCCGGAGATAAATTGAGGTCTTGGGCCCAGAGCACTGCAGCCTTTCCCCCGGTCCGTGCGGGACCAAGGGCGTCGTCATCCCGGAGGGGCCGTGCCCAGCCAGGCTTCTCATTTGTGCTAGATCCACGCCCCCACCCACCCCGAGTTTGAGGTTCGCTTCAGGAGCGAACTGGCTGCTCCCTTCCAACTGTGGTTCCTGCAAAGGTACCACCTGAGGGCCATGGGGGTGGAGAAGCCATGGGGGTGGAGAAGCCACCAGGGCAGAGCCGCCTCCTGCCCGCCTCTCGGCTGCCTGCCCTTCCTGAGGCCCCCACCTTTGCACCTGCAATTCCTCCCCCCGCCCCAGAACAAAACCAAAAAGCACCTGCCGCACTGACTGCAGCCCATGGTATAGGACAGGGGAATTCAAGGGGCCTTTCAAACACTTTATATAATGGAAAAGTCCCAGCATTTACAGTTTAACCGAGGCTCACGCATGTCAATTCAGAGCAGGCCACGTTGCCTGAGAGCCCTCTGTGGTCAGACGTTTGCCTCTGAAAGGCTGGAGAAGTGGAGAGAGCTGGATGCTGCGGCCAGGGAGCTGGGCTTGAATTCCACGTAATCCATGCAACTGTGTCCCCTGCCCGGTGACGTTTCCTCCTGTGTGCAGGGCGCTCACTTTTCGGGGCTTCCCGAGGACTAGGAGACACCCAGGACACAGCCCAGAGCAGGTGTACAGCGGGTGGAGCTCCTTCCTCTTCCCCTCCTTTGAGGGACACCCACTTTATGGGACAAGGACTAGGAGGGCTGGCCTGTCCCTAGGGAGTCCAGGGCAGGGCAAGGAACACTGAACCATCTCCCCAAACCCCCGGTTTCCCTTCTCTGGGCTTCGGTTTCTTCTGCAATAAAAGGGGGGCGGGGAGAGAAGTATGGAGAGAGAAGCAAGAATTTCTCCTTTTCTAGCCCTGAGCAATTCTCTATATTTTTAGTTTATTAATCAGTTATGGATCTCGTCTCCAGAAACTTCTCCGAAGTCACCTTGAACCTAGGCTATTTTTAACTTCTATTAATTTCCTCTTGAGATACCGAGTTTCATTAAGTTTATTAGTTTGGGGTAAGTCAAACTCCTTTTCATCGGTCCTAGTTTACCCCTTTTAATTTAATTTTAGCACGGTGAGGACTTGGTCCACACTCGTTTATTTGTTTAACAAGCATATAAGCACGTCCCCGCTCTCCACAGTCAGGTTTTAGGAAAGAAAAGGTTTCTATAAAAGAAGTTTAGAGAATTCCTACGTAAAGATACGCCGAGTGGTTTCGCATTTGTTAACTTTTAAAAAAAAATCTTCCCAGCACCCCTAGGAGGTGATGCTAGTGTCCCCAGTTTGCCGCTGGACAAGTTACGTCTCAGGAAGCTTGGGGAGCTCTCCGAGGGCCCCACAGACAGAGACCGCCTGTCCTGGGGTCTCTCCACAACACACTGTCGCCACAGCGGGCTGCAACACTCTAATGCCTGCCTGGCTTACGTCTGCGTCTTTCTCCTCCTTACACGTGCCACTATGCGGGTGATTGTCCTTGGAATTGCTCAGCGTTGATCCATTGCTCCTCCTGACCTGGAGGATTTTTTAAGAGCCTCCTTGCGGGTCCACAATGGCTCGCAGTAGAGACTCAGGAGAAGGGGTCCCTTCAGGGCTCCCATCTAGCGGCCTGCTTCTTTCCTGCTGCACTTGGCCTTGGCGGGACCTTAGGATAAAGAGCTGTGCCGGCTGCCGCTGAATGCAGACCTGCCTGAGCAGCAGCCCATACCTTTCATACCACGCACGTTTAATTGCATCTGGCCAATGAGTGCGTTGCATGTTCGGGGATCTTTACTTAGGTGGTTCTTGGGGAAATCGGGGGCATGTATATCAAGCAATTTTTGAATTATGTCTCTATTAGCATCTGTGAATGTCTCTCCGAGGAGGCCGGGGAAGCTCTATTAGCGGAGCAGTTTAAAGCAGGATTGGAGGAAGCAGTGGGGGAATATCCCGCGGGGAACAATAATTATAAACAGCACTTCCATGTAAACAGGCCTTAATGTGTTTTCTATATTGAATTCCTGGGAGTGAGGCTCTCGGGTGGTGTCTCACGCCCGCTCCAGGGCCTCGCCCCCAACGTGCTGGGAACTGAGGCGGAGGCCCGGAGGGCCCCGCTGTCCCTATGGGCTCCGGGGGCCTCTCGGACCACGGCAATGCCGAGCTTCGGGCAACATCATGACAATAGGCATTCATTGTGTGACCTTGAGGAAGTGACCTTGGGGAAATCACTTCCTCCCTTTGGCCCCTTGCAGAACATTTATTAGGCGTTAGCACTGAGCCAAATGTTGTTGCACATTCACTTCAATGAAGCCTGCCAACCCCCTGCCAGGTGGCTTCTGTCACCCCATTGCACAGGTCAGGAAACTGAGTCTCATGGAAGTGAAGTACCTTGCCCAAAGCGATTAGTCACCAAATGGCAGAGCTGGGGTTACAATTCTGGCCTCTGACTCGAATGCCAGGCTTACTTCCACGACTCCGATCCTTTCTGTGCTCATGAGGGTCTTGTCCAGCTAAGCGTTCTGTGAAATACACCTAATTTTTTTCAGTGCCAGAAGCTCGGTGATCTCACTGTGGCTGCGCAACCCTCCCTCAGCTCACCTCCACTCTTCACAGCTATTAGAACAGAAACGTCACTCAGTAGTTCCGCGTTTTGTGCGTGTTCCAGGGGCTAGAGCTTGGGCCCAGTGAGCACATAAGGCATCCCCACTGGTGGGTGGTTGTCATGGTGAAGGCGCCATAGAGAAAGGCTGTGGCCCTGGCGGGGTCACGTCCCTTAGGTTCACCTGGGGAGCAAATGCCTCACGGGTCTTCTTATGGGCAGTGGAATCGTGGGGTTATGAGAACCTCAGGGTTAGACAGGCCTTAGCCGGCACCCAGGGGCTTGCAGACACCTACAAAGGCCAGGGCTTCTGTAGTCAAAGGGGACTGTGAGTAGAGGGGGCTAAGGGTGCAGAAGAGATGGCAGCAGTCAGGTGACAGGCCAGGGCGGGAGATCAGGAGCATGTCACTTCCCTTCCCCAGATCCCACGGGGTGACTCTGCAGGTCACCCTTTGGTCACCCACCCATCTACTCCAAACTGCCCACTTTCAGGTTGGCCAGGCTGAGCCCGGAGAAGGGCCCTGGTGTGCGGCTCAGGGACGGGGCTGAGCCTGGTGTCCAGGCCTCCCGACACGCCAGCCAGGGCTCTCTCCTTAGTCACATAGAAATGGCAGTGGGGCTGCCCTGAGCCTGGCTTTGAGAGGTTCTTAGGTCCTTCGCTGTGAACGGGGGTGGTCACTGCTGTGTGCGCTGACACCGTCATCCACAGGCTCTTACTGCGTGTCCGTCTATTTCGCAAGCAGGAGAACTTCTCTATTCTTGGAATGTTCTCTGAAATGTCAGGTGATTACCCCTGGGCAAGCCAGAAGCAAGCTTCTGGAAATATTCAGCATGAGGATGAAGAAGGGAATGGAGAGGTCCGGGGAAGGAGCCAGGCTTTTTGAGAACACGGAGACCCACCGGTGGGGAACAAGAAGAAGGGAGTGTGGTCACGCTGTGGGGTGTAGGGTCTTTGCTGTGAAGCTGGGAGCCTTGGTCCTGGGCCCCCAGAGCACTGCAAATGCCAGGAAGCCTTGGAGATAAATCTCCGGGCCCGTCACCCAGGAGTTATTTGTTCATTCGTTCGCTCGTCACTTCCTGAGCATCTGCTGCATGCTGAGCAGGGCAGCCAGAGTCAAGGTCTCCATGCGTCGGGCCCTCCCCCGGCCTCCCGCATCTCTGCAGGATGAAGACACTCTCCCAGTTGCTCATTCATTCAACACACGCTCGTTCCTGGCACGGGAACTAACTCTCTTCTTCAAGGCACTTCCCTGGGGGGGAACCACTGAGAGGGACTCCTGAGGGGACAGGCCATCTCAGCCATCTCCCTGCTGGCGTTTAACTCAAGCAAACATGAAAGCGGCGAACAGTTGAAAGGCAGAACAGTATGTGAGAAAGGGAAATATTTGACTTGGGCTCTTTATAGATAAGTTCACTGACAAAAGGGTCTCCCGCACGGGGGTCTGTTTCTCCAGGGGCTTTCTGCTAGGTCGGTCGGTCAGAGTGTGGAAGGAGGGGGCACAGAGGATGGGGCGGGCTCTGATGGAGGTGGGTTAAAAGCGGGGAAGCCGGGGAGACAGACAATGACGGAGGGACCGTGTGAGCGGACACCACAGCAGAAGGCTCTGGGGAGTATGAGACGGGCTGGGGACCCTGGGGCTGGACAGAGGGAGGACGCGGGGCACCGAGAGTGAAGGGCAAGGCAGACAGGAGCCACCCATGGGCGGCTTTGACTTGCTAACCTTTGCACGTGGCCTTGAAGGAAATAAAGGGACAACAGAGCCGTGCTGGCTCATTTCGAGGCACCGGATCAATGGAGTGAGGCACTGGATACAATAAACGACCAAGTGTGCACAACCCTGAACTCTGTTTCAGAAAACCTCCCACGCCCAGCGCGGCAGATGCCGGGGCAAGTCACGGCGCAGGCTGGAACTCCACAGTAACCGCGGGGAGTTGGTAGACGTCAAAGACCCAGGCGGGGTTTCTCCCTGGGGCTGGCTGGGGCTGGGGGACGGTGCTCTGGCCGCAGCTCAAGTGCCAGGCGGGCCGCTGTGACTTCCTTCTGCAGCGTGGCCTCTGGAGACCGAAGCACGCACAGCAGCTGATAGACTGTTAATTAGCTAAGCGGACTCTAAAGGCCAGTGATGACAGGAGGTAACCTACCCGGACACCCGAGTGAACTGCGGAGGGTGGGGGGCTGGCCTCCGACCGGGCTACCTCTCTTTCCTGCTACCGCTGTTCCCACTCCATCCCTCCCTCCCTCTCCTCCACTCCCTCACCGCGTCCTACCCCACCCTTCTGACTAGTTCGCTCTCCTCCCCTCTCCTCTACCTTTCGCCTTCCTCTCTTATCTCTCCTTTCTCTCCAGTTTCATCTGCAGTTCAAAACGTGATGGACTACGCAGGTTCATTTTATTCCTTAAACAGATTTTATAGGCACTTTTCTTAACATAAAAACCAGGTGGCGGCCCTTCGATGTTGCTACTCAGGAGTCTGTGTCATTATGTTCGGTTTCTGAGTGAGGCTGGTGTCGAGACAGTCCCCGGCCCTGGGGGTGAACGTGGGCTCGGGTTGCTGGGGCAGGCGATGGGCACGTCCGCTTTATCTGTGTTGTAAGGGACTGTTTAAAAAGTGAGAGTTCGCCCTGGTTGGCATAGCTCAGTGGATTGAGCATGGGCTGTGAACCAAAGCATCGCAGGTTCAATTCCCAGTCAGGGCACATGCCAGGGTTGCAGGCCATGGCCCCCAGCAACTGCACATTGATGTTTCTCTCTCTCTTTCTCCCTCCCTTACCCCTCTAAAAATAAATAAATAAAATCTTTAAAAAAAATTGACAGTTCGTCACTTCTGTAATAACTACATGAATAGACAGGAAAGCATGTTTTCACACATCGGGGTGAGTTGAACAGTTTCTGTTTCCCTGTCTCTGAAGAACCTCAGACCAGTTGCAGGCCGTTGCTGTGGCTTGTATGTGGCTCTCACTCTTTCTCAGACTCTACAGTCTGGGACACAAAAAGAAGTCTCGGGAAGGTTGTCACGCTTGCTCTGGCGGACTGCAGAACACCAACTGCTCTACACCGGCCGATCTAGCTGGGCTGTGGGCGGTTTGTCTCCACCGCAGAGCGGGTCTGGGCAGGTGTAGTGGCCTGGCTGGCGTCAGTCCCCGTTCTGTCGGTCAGGCTGGGGGTCTCAGGCTGTGGCTGCCTTGGCCTGGGCAGCTCTGCATACCCCTCGGAGATTGAAGGGAAGTTCTGAAGGCCCTTCTGAACACAGAGGGCGCTCTCCTGACTGGAGGAGGGGGAGCCCGGCTGTTCTCTGGGAACCTGCCCACAGTCGGAGATGGGACTGGGGGAGGAGGGGATGAGGCTTCTGAGGAAGCTGCTCCCATTCACCTCGACAGAGGCACGTTCTGGGAGCATCACAGATCCTGACAATGCGAAGATACTAACACTTTAACGAACAGGGTTGGGAGGCAGAGGGGAAGATGGGAGGAGAAAGAAGTAAACGTGTCCTTGTCTTCTGATATTTCATAGAAGGTGGGCATTAGACACTGTTAAAGCCAGCATGTAAGAAATCGAGGATTAAGTGTGCCATATAAAACGTAACTGTATCTACAGAAGAATTAAAAATGACCAAATCCGGAGGTAGGAAATAGAAAAAGGGAAAAGAGAGAAGTTTGGGGCTAAGTTTGTGGAGGAGCAACCCACGTGGGGTAACGTGATTACTCAGTGGTGGGGGGCACACACACCGTGTGTGTGTGTGTGTCTGTATGCACGTGTGTGTCAACTAGGTCCAGCTCTAGGGAAGAACCAATCCCTTGCCTCTTGCAGCTTCTGGTGGCTGCCTGCACTCCTTGACTTGGGGCTGCCTCCCTGTCTCCACCCTCACCTTGCCTTCTCCCCTTCTGTCTGTGCCTCACCTCTGCCTGCCTCTCTTTCATGACATGTATGATGTGGCATGTGAGACCCAACCAGATAATTCAAGATAATTCCTCATCCCAAGATCCTCAACTTAATCACCTTTTTCCCCTCATAAGGTGACATTTACAGAATCCAGGGATTAGGACCTAAAATCTTTGGGTGGCCATGATTCGAATATCCCACTACAACCTAATGGTATTAAGTTATGGGTACTTCACCAAGAGGAATAATAATACACACACTTGATGCACAGAGACAGCGGTAGTCCCAGTGCTCCGGAACTGGGTTCTGTGCGGGTCTTGCTGCGTGTGGCCCCTGCATTTGGACAGTACTCTGAAGTGGGACTCAGAAGCCTGGACCTGAGTCCTGACAGTGTTACTCCCTAGCCAGGTGGCCTTGCCGTCAAAGCCCCAGAGCCTCAGTTTTTTTTTAACTATAAAATTAGTTCAGTAGTAATATAAGATCTTTATACCTCACAGAATTTCTCTGCTGTCCAGGTCAAACACTAGATAGGCAATGGTTTCCTAAGCTATAAAGTACTAGCCCAGCTCTAAGCCTGTAAGAAATGGGTGAAGCTGGGTGTGTGTGGGTAGTTGGCTTCATGTGAAACGTGTTTCACATCTCTTGTCATCATGTGGATCCAGCAAACTTCCGGAGTAATAATGCTACATGTGGCCTCACTCCTTCAGCCAATGCTCGGACCTGGAACAGTGAATTCCTCCTATGGAAGGTACCATGAGGCTGTGGTGCTTGCCCACGAATCACTCCATTTAACCCTACAACAGCCACACGCAGCATTACTGCTATCGCTATAGGTGGTTTTGTGTCATCCGAACAGATACGTTGGAGTCCTAACCTCTGGGACTTGTGAATGACCTTATTGGGAAAGAGGGTCTTTGCAGATGTAATCGAGTCAAGATGAGGTCATTAGGGTGGGCTCAATACAATATGACTGCTGTCCTTATCAGAAGAGGAAAATGCCCCGTGAAGACAGAGACCCACAGGGAGAAGAGGGCCGTGTGAAGGTGGAGGCCGGGAGGAGTTAAGATGCCACGAGGCAAGGACAACGTGGGGTTACCAGATACGGGAAGGGGTGAGGAACCTTCTTTAGGGCCCTTCTTTAGGGCCCCAGAGGCAGCACGGCTGTGCCAGCACTTTGCTCTTGGACTTGTGGCCTCCAGAACTGTGAGAGCATGCATTTCTGCTGTTTTGAGCCAACCCATTTGAAATAGCTTGTGATGGCAGCCCTGGGAAATTTGAACAACCATCATTCTCATTTCTCTATTTTCACAAATGAGAACCGTGAAAGCTAGAGAAGAAAAGAAACTCCCCCGAGATCACACGACTGATAAATACCACCACCAGGACTGGAACCCAGCGCTTTCAACTTTGGGCCCACGGTCTGCACCATTTCAAAGTTGCTGCTGACAAGTGAAATGAGATCAAGGGCAAAGAAAGACTATGATGGGTTGTCAGAGACGTCCCACTGCTCCCTGCAGAGAGACTGCATCATACTGGTACCTGTGCACTTCGTAGGAGGAGGTGTTCCCTCCTTAGTACATCGACGAGTGAACAGAGTTCCTCACATCGCACACAGTGAAGGCTGTAGCAGTGAAGCCCGTGCGTGGCACAGATGTGGTGACGGGCCTCATCTGCAGCTGGCTCACTCCCTGAAGCTCTTGGTGCACAAGAAGGAGGGTGAAGTTTTAGACCCAATGCCTCCTCATTGCTATTGCTGTATCTTTGGAATTTTTATGTAATTTCTCTTAACCCTTCTTCTTCCTTATATAAAAGGAACAGTGATGTCTACTTTCCAGTGTGATTTAATTTTTTTCCATAGAGTGTTATTTTGAAGGTCACACCAGCTCACATATATAAAAGCACCTGGAACTATGCCTGAGAGGTTGCAGGTGCTGAGTCAACGTTAATCCCTTTGATCACCTAGGGTGCCTGGCAGGAGTCTTAAACACATGTTGTCTACATTTCACCTTAATCCCCTCACTACCATAACATTAGATGAATAACTGACCTCTTCTGTGGCACTAAAGCCAAAAGCTGTAACCCTGAGGCACCAAAGTAAGAGAAGGGAGACAGACACCTATGGAAATGGAAAGACAGATGAGGGTAATAGTCCCGCTGCACCTTCAACCGTAGAAGGAAGCAGGGAGCTCTTGCATTAGTTTCTAACCAAGTGGGTATCTGCTCTGGGGCTCTGCACAGGAATGGGACGTGATGGGGTCTGGTGGGGAACACAGGGGCCTTGCCCAGTTGTTATGGACTGGCAGGCTGAGTTTGGAGTTTTACCACAGCACATATAAAGGACCGAGGGCCAGGAGGAGTCTCTATGTGCACATGGAACTGTCCTTACAGATTCTGAGATTTTAGGAGCCTTTTTTTTTAAGAAAGAAAAGGTTTTCTGAATGTGCTTCAGCTTTCAAAAGTTCAGGAAACCACAATTCATGCACTCACAGAGTCAAAGAATCACACATTTTAAGCTAAAGCTTGAAGAGCTCTTACTTACAGGGCTAACACACAGAACAGATACAGTAGAGCTGGTCTTGCTGAAGCAGAGATGAAGGGCTCAGAGCCTGGCCTACCAGCCCCACCACAAATCCAAACACAAAGAAACCTCTGGCTCAATCCAGAATCTCATGAAGCAGGAATCGGAACTCCTCAATATCCCCACAAGGAAACCGAGATCCAGAGAACTTGATCAATGGTAACCAGAGACAAATCACTGGTAGAAACCAGAGCTCACCCAATCACAGAATCCTGCACATCAGCCTCTGCTATCCCTCAGCTTTGGTTGGTCCTGAAGTACTCCTTTGTCTACAAACCCATTTCATTATTACGTACATCGGTAGCACGTGATGCCCCTTTGAAGAGAAATTCTGTCTACACTATGCAGTCCAGTAAAGGTATGCATTGAATATGCATTGTCTATACAGTATGTGAACATACACTTTCGGAGGCTAGTCTCATGTAAAGCTTTGCTCATCAAAATTGGAATCTTTCCAGGAACTTAATTTTATGTATTAGGAATCACATAGAAAAACTCTGTTGTACTCGGAACAGAATCTCATGATGAGAAAGAACATATTCTTCATTCATCCAGCTTCTTTAACTCTGGAGACCAGACCAGTAACTTCCTAGTCATAAGCAGCGTGGTCAACCTGAATTTTTGACTACGTTCTCATTAAGGAATAGACGCTGAAGTCACAGCTAATGAGGCGGTTTTAGAGTGAGTGTTCTTATGAGGGTGAAGCTGAGGGGTTGGACCAAGACACTGACATTTGTTAAATGTCTTCCAGTTGTCAGGCACCGTGATCAGCATTTTGCAAAAAGTTTTACCATCATCTTCCCAGCTACTTCTTAGAATTCATCAGTATAAGGACTTGCACAATTCGTCGGCTTCTATGGACAACACAGAAAGTTATCAGATACTTGGAGAGAGCATTGTGATGTGTTGTGCGAGGCTCTCGCGGCTGGAATCCACCAAGGCTCACAGGCACACAGGGTCAGAAGAAAGGATCCCAACCCCCTTCCACCCCTTAACGCTCCAGGCGCGATGTTTCAGCACCGCGGACAGCGTCCCAGGGGGCGCGGGGATCAGAGACGCTCTGACTGAGCCCGGCTTTTCCAAATCTCTCGGGTCCCCGCGCTACTTCCCATGCATTTTTCTAAACTGCTCTCACAACAGCCTGATCCGAAAACCACATTTATACAAGACGGGGAAGCTGGAGGGTTCGCTTACCGTCCGACAAGTCAATCAGCCCGAGGTAGTGCAAAAGTTTCAGGGAGGAGCACACGACCACCACTATTCCCAACGTTTGCAGCCCCTCTGACTCGCCCGCGGTCCACATCCTCTCGGAACGCGGCCGGCGCAGCAGCCAGACGCCGGGCGAGCTTTTCAAGCCCCCTGCCCGCGGTTCTCCTGAGCGCTGGGTGTATTTTCTCCAGCCTTCTCCCTCATCCCGCCACCCTCCCTCCCTGCCCGCCTCCTGCTCCCTCCTCCCTCTCCTCCTAGCTGGCAATCTCTACGTTGTTTCCTAGTAATCTTTACTTTTATTTCCTCTTCTCCCAGGGCAATTCCCCCGAAGGTTTAACCAACCCCTAACCATCTACTTACTCCCTGAACGTGACCATAATTGGCAATGTCTCACTACATTTTCTTTGTGACTCAGAGGGAATTTGTGTGAGTGTGGGCTCTTTCAGAAAAGGAAGGGAGAGGCTCTCTGCTTTCAGGCTGAGAGAGATTAGAGGTGAAGGCTATTTTTTCAAAGGGACGGCAGTTTGTGCTTCTCCAGTAGAAAGCTAATCAAGCTTATTCTGGAATGAGCTGGACATCACAACGTGTCCCTGGAAACCCTGTCGCCAAGGAAGTAATCGGAAACTGCGCTGAGTGAGTCCACAGGTACGTTTGTGTCTGGGAGGGTTTTGTATCAAAAGCAGAAACCATTCAAAACAAAACAGAAACACTTGTGGAAATAAAGCAAAACAAAAACCAAAAACAATGCCCCCCACCCAAGGCCCCAAGGAAGCAAAGTGACATTGGTGTGTCCCAAGCTTTGAAGCTCTGCGAGGAACTTCACACGCTTCCTGCACTGAGTTGTCGGCAGTGACCTTGGGGGTGGAGACTGGGGACAGGGTGGCCAACATGGCAAAGAGGGGAGATTGGAGACTTAGGGTCACAGAGGCCTGTCCTAGGGAAAGTTCCTTGATCTCCATGAGGCCCGTGTCCCTCTTCTGTGAACCGACCTCCCTCAAACAAGGGCACCCGTGGCAGGTGTGAGAGCAGGGTGCACTGACCTTGGATTTGGAGGACGCGCTACGTCGGCAACAAAGCGGGGAGAAGCCACTCATGACTTGTCGATGGGAATGCACATTCACGCAACCTCTTCAGAGGGAGCAAATGTGCATGTAACATTTGATCCTGACGTTTCACGGAGAAATGCCGACTTGTGTGCATGAATATATATGCACAAGGGAATGAATGACAGGAGAAGGAAAAGCAGCGGGTCCCACTGTCTGCCTTGCTGACACCAACTCAAGACTTAAATTATTACAAGAATGCGAGCCCCAGAGGCAAGGCCCCTCCTGATTGTCTTCTAACCTGAACGCTAGGGACACCTGCCTCTCAGGTGAGGTGCCCAAGGGGCAGGCTTAATTACTGTTTTCTAGCAACTGTGGGGTTCTGTCCGCCGGCTGCTCCCTGGATTCTCACAACACATCTGTGGGGGTATTGCCACCACTGTCCATGCCCACGAGGATCAGAGGGGAAGTCTCCTAGGCAGTGGGTGTCGGGGTGGCAAACCCAGGTCTACCTGACTCCACAGTCCTCACTCGCCCCACACAGCCAGCCGAGGGATGGTGCCCCTGTGGTCTGGTGCGTGTGAGAGACCCACAGACCGTGCACCAGAGACGCTCATGGTGCGCCCCCCACCCCCGGCGCCCGGGGGTGTCTGCTAGGTCCCCCCTCTACGGGAGCCTCCTCATCCACTTTTCTTCAAGTTCCAGCTTCCACTCGAGGAGGACCTTTTGCCCTAACGGAGTACTTTGGGATCCACTTCTCAAATTGCTTTCTCTTATTTCCATATAGACGGAAGGGTGGACACGTTCGCATTGCAGATGTGACCCTGCACAGAATCAGGCACCGCTCTCACTAATTTGTCCCAAATGACTATTTTTTTTTTTTTGGCCAAGAATCCTTACTTGGTTGGCTCTCTCTACTTTATCAGCACCAGCAGACATTTTTTTTCCTCTGGTCTGTATGCCATAGAGGAATACAGGTGTGACCATTCGTGAGTGGCGCCCTCTGGGTGAGAATGGTGGGGGTGAGGGTGGGGGTGGGTGGAGGAGGGAAGGTGGGTGGGTACCGACACGGCCTCACGCACCAGACACCTGACTTTTGTTCTGCCCCCAGCGCCACCGAAGCCTGGACTCCGATCCACACCGTCACACCCTGGCAGACAAATGCTAGCCCTGGCCTTCAAGGGCCCTCCGGAATCTTGGGAGCCAAGAAGGCCGTACTCTCGAATGCCTAGTGTCTTAGCCAGGTCGGGCTGCTGTGACAGAATGCCACAGACCAGGTGGCTTAAACAACAGGCACCTATTTCCCCTAGCCCTGGCATCTGCGAAGGCTGGGGTCGGGGTGCTGCCACGGTGGGGTTCTGGCGTATATAGATGGCCACCTTCTTGCTGTGTCCTTGCCCGGTGGAGACACAGCTAGTCTCTGCCTGTCCTTACAGTGACCCCAGCCTCATCTGAGGCCTCGACCCTCGGGATGTCGTTTAAACCCAGTGGCCTCCCGAAGGTCCCATCTCCAAATATTGTCACATTTGGAATTAGGGCTTCAACACCTGAATTGGGTGGGGGGGGGTGGGTACAGATTATGGATCAACATAGGCCACAGGACCTAGGTTTTGCTAAACACAGCTTCCCAGACCCTGAGTTTAAATTTTAGCTCTGCCACCTACTGGCTGTGTGAGCTGGGACAAGTCACCAAGCTTTTGGAGTCGGTTTCTGCATCTGTAAAATGGGAATAACATGGGCACCAGTATCATAGCATCGCTTCAATAATTCGGTGCCACAGGCTTCGTGGCACGGTTCCCCGCACCCGTGGGTGGCAGTGCCGCCCAGGGGTTCAGAGCACGGCGTTGGGGGCCAGGCTGCCTCCTGGATGCTGAACTCTGCCCCTCCTGGTAAGTCGCTTCACCTGTCTGTCCCGAGGTGTCTCACCTGTGAAGCAGATGGTCCCAGGCCCTGTTTCAGACGGTTATTGTGCAGACTGAAGTAAATGCGTCATTATCCGTAGAAAGAGTCACAGAGCTATATTATCCTCATCAGCATTACCATCCGTCTGCTCGGGGAGGTCAGCTGGGTCCCGGGGAGGAGCTGCAGGTTGGACACAGGAGCCTCAGGAGTATGTGCGGCTGGAAGGCTTGGCTCTTGGGGAGGGAGGGGCGCTCTTTCAGGCAGACTTCCTCGGGACATTTCTGGGTGCTTGAAATCCAGTGCTCCGGTCACGCGTCTTCCTTGCAGAAAAGCGGTTTCATCTGAATATGATTCGTTGCTGCCTAAACACACCCGAGTGTGCACCCCCAGCAGTGAGAGAATGAAATCCTATCTCAGCTGCCCCCCTCTGCTGCTCCCGGCTCGCTCGTTTCTGGGTCATCGGGGGCAAACGGAGGTGTCCCGTGGTGCAGGGTCCCCACGGTTGGCGGGGCCGGCCACTCGGTTCACTGAAAGCAAACGTACGATGCCGTGTCCACTTTCACGGGAGGTTGGCACGTGGGCCTCCGAGCGGCCTTCTGGCGGGGTGCCGTCTAAGTCTCCTGTGGGTGCACTGATTGGGCGGGAGCCTCCTCTTCCGGAAGGTTCCGCCTGCAGTTGGTATGAAAATAATGCCCATAATTACGTCTGGAGTTTTCTTTTTCTTGAAAAGGTGGGGAAGAAATAAAAGAATTCCTCAGAGCGCCACTCGGAGCTCTTGGTCCGACCAGAAAGCAGATAATTTCACAGCAAGACGGTCGTGGTTCAGGGAGAGAAGCGTTATTATTCCCCCCCGCTGGCCAAAATGGGGAAATTGTTCCTGTGTTCGCTACCCGAGCCTTGATCTCGGCGCCCTTTGGGGGGCACTGGCGGGATCTGTTTAAATGAGTTTTCTAATGAAGACGATGACTGTACACTAATAATGAAATGACGTTCGCCTGCCTGCCTCCCCCGCTCCCCCACCAACCTTTCCTTCCCTCTCTCCTTTCTTAGGTGTTTGCTGGGCAGACGTTTGACATGGAGGATGGTTATAAAAAAAAAAAAAAAAGGTTTTCCCATTAGGAAGCTCACAATGTCTAAACAGTTCTCTAGGGTTTTCACCTGCAAATGTCTGCTTAACCTTTTAAATCACTTCGCACATTCTAGTTTCTGGACAAATACCTGTTTCACAATACTACGTCTCTCTTCATAATGAGCTTTTAAGTCAGGGTGCAGCATTATTAATGCGTTCCGGAGGAGAAGACGGAGGCGGAGAGACGGACACCCCGTGTGGAGCGCCTCGCCCACGGGCCCGGAGGCGTGGCGCTGGATGGCGCCCGGGTTTCCTCCGATCGGTCGATCACGGTGGCAAGGACCAGCGAGGTTCTCGTCAGGGCGGAGTCACGGAAGAACCTCAGCCAGGTGGCATGGGTCTGAGTAGACGACACCACTGGCTGGTGGCAGAGCCAGGCCCGGAGTTCAGCTCCTCTGGGGGCTCTGTCCTCAGGCTCAGAGTCCTGGCGGTCGGGAGGGGTGGGCAGTCGGGGCTAGGGGGTAGGGTCCCACCGTCTGCAGGTCTCCTGTTTCTGCTCAGTTCTCTGCCTCCGGCCCTCGCTTCTCTCCCCAGTAATGACAACAGCAGCGATCATAACCACCCCATGCAGGGTGATTTTTTAATGCACTTATACCATTTAATCTCTGCCAACAATGACCTGACCTCTTTGTTAGTTGTAATTGCCCCGACAGGATGTTTACGGGATGGGGAAGGTAGAGATACAACACTTCTAAGCATCCGACTAGCCGGAAGTCCTTCTTCGGGAACACGTCACCGGGAGGAGGGTCGTGCTTCCAGCAGCTCGCTGGGGAGTCCACTGGGGCTGCCGGTCCACTCCCTGGGTTCCAGGCCCCCAGCAGTCAGATCCGTTTGGTTGGTTCTGATTTATCACCAGCTCCGTGCCGGCTGGGGGCAGGCGACATCATGGGAGAAGTGCTTCGTGGGGTTTCCTCCCGGATCTCAGAAAGCCCCGGGGAAAGACCGTCCCAAGCACCTTAGGGGATCAGTTTTGGGAGGATCCTGAATGCGGCTTCAAGAATGCTGTGACATTTAGGATGAACTTCAGGGCTGCCCACCACACCCTCACTCCCAGCCTGCGGCACCCGGGCTTCCTCCCCCGTCTCACGACCTCCCCCTCCCCTCGGCCCCTCGGGGCTGAGTGGCTGCAGGTGTAGGTCCCTCTGCGTAGAACAGGCTAGAACGCAGGGGCTGACGCGTCCCAGCAGGGAAGAGTAATGAGTGCGTTCATTAATGAGTGCACGATGTTCTTGTCGCTTGTCAACGCGAATCATTTCTTGGTAGGAGCAAACCTTACATGCTGTCGGTGGGAAGTCATTTGTAAATCAGGCCAGTGAGTCATGGCATTTAAACAGCCACTGACACGTCTCAATTCTTTCCTCCTTCGCTTTCGCGGGAGGGAGCCAGGCTCTGTTTGAATTTCAAGAAATTCCAATTCGATACACACATTTCATTCTTTCCTTCCTTCCCTCCTCTTTCCTTTCCCTCCCTCCCTCCCTCCCTCTCTCCCTTCTTCCCTCCCTCCTAGCCCCACTCCCTTCCTTCCTCTCTCCTTCTCTTTGAGATCACGTGTCCTGCCTACGATGCCCCAGGCACTGAGGAAACACAACAGTGACCAAGATCGATCCAGCCACCCACCAAGGAGCCTCCTGTCCAGAGGCTGCTCTTACAAAAGGGACCACAGGCTGGGCCTCAGCTCCGGCCAGCACCGCTCCAGACCCAGTGCACCCGACACCACCTCCCGGGCCCCCAGGACGTGACCCGCACCGCCCTGCACCGGTTCCCGTGTCTGTTTCCCTGCGTGGACGGGCGATCTCTTCTCTGCCTGGCTACAGCCAACTCCGGTGTTTTTCAGGGCTCAGCTGAAGTCTTGACTGTCTTCTCATCAGACACACGTGTCTGTCAACCATGAGTTTCAGGGGAATCCCCTTCCACGTCTCTGACACTCACTAGCCCGACGGCCTTTCAGGGACTTGATCTTGCTGAGCCATCATGGTCTCCTTACACGAGCAGGGAAGACGGCGGTGTTCCCTGAGTCCCGGGACGCCCCGAGGTCCAAGCATACGGGGGAGGGCGCGGTGCACGAGAATCACTAAAAGTCATATTTCATCAGGTACTTTTAAATAACAAATGTTAATGGTTTCATGAATATTTAGTGACTCAACTAAGTTAAGCAAACGCTGCCGAGACACCCGTCCCCTGGGGACCGCCTGGAACAGACGGATGGGGATGCTCTGTTACTAGAATATGGACTGCATGCAAATGGTGACTCCTTAGAGGGTGAGAGCGACCTGCTCCTACAGACCGCAAGTTTCTCCTTTGCCGTATAAACCGCCCCTCCCAGGAGGACAAACCTCGGAGACCTATCCCCTCTGCAAAGGGTCCCAAGTCTCCGATTGGCGTTGCCGGGGTGAGCGATGCTTGCCATCCTGCACCCGGTCTGCGGTCAGGTCCCTCCATTCCTCCCCCACTTCCCATCCCCCCTCCCTCCTGGGAGGACATTTGTCTTCAGAGGCTGGCAATGAGGCATTTGTGATTACATACATTACGACATATTTTACATATGCTCCGAGAAGCCAGGGCTAAATTACACTGGTGAGTTATTAAAAACAGCCTCTCAATGCTATTATTATTTATTGCATTTCCAACTTTCTGCAGCAGCTGATTACACTGCTTAATCTTGTATTATTTTTTTTTGAAAAATTCCCCACCCTGGAATTCATTCTCCCTGCAATGAATAAGCAAGGTCAGCTACACGGCGCACCCTTTGGAAAAGGCAGTTTGGATTCTGGAGAGGAGTTTGATGGACAGCCTTGGGACTGAGCTTCTGTCTCCAAAGCAGAGGAAGCCTCTCGCTTGAAATACCAGCACCTCTTCTCCCAAGGCCTTCCGGAGGGGCTTCTCCAAATTACAGGTCTGTCTCCCCACACCGGTCCCTTCCGCTCTGCCCCCGCTGCCGTCTTTGGCCATCCATCACCGGAGGTCCTGGGCTCTCCTGCCACTGCCCACCTCCCAGCCTTACTTCTCACGGCCCTGCCTCTCTGTCCAGGGCCCCATCTCCACAGGGACTTGCATTTCCCCCAGGGCCACGTTCTGCCTTCCGAGCCGTCCTTCTGCTGGAAATTCTGGCCGCTCGCTCCCTCCACTTCCTCGGCCAACACCTTCCCTTTCAGGCTCGGCCCAGGAAACGGGTCCTTTGAGATGCCTGCCCACTGGGGAACGGGGACACTTCTTCCCTGCTTCCAGGAGACGCCACTCACATCTCCTGCAGCGCCCGCCACACGGTGTGGTCACCGTGTGCGTCTGCATCTGTTACTTGTCACGCGGTGAACCGCCTCCCAGCGAGGGCAGACCTCAGCTGGGTGAGCCCCCAGGGTCAGGCCGAGCACGGGTGCTTCAGAAATGAAGACGCCCAAAAAGGGAAGCTCAGAAGTGGTAAGTAGAAAGAGTCACAGCTCCTGAATTAGGCCTTTATTCATCCAACCATTCATTCACTTGAAATATTTATTGAGCACCTATTGCGAGCCAGGCACTGTACTAAACACAAGAGGTACAATGGTTAGAAATCAACGGTGCTGACGGCCTAAGGAAGGAGAAGGTGCATGACTGAAATAGTAGCATAAGCAGGTAGGTACAAGCTGTGATATGTGCCATGAAAGGAAGATGCTTAGGGCTATAATGACATAAAAGCAGGGCCCAACCCAGGCTGGAACTGGTACAGGACATTTCATCAGGGATGCCTTTCTTGTGGAAGTTGATGTTTAAGCTAAAAACAGAAGGATGAGTCAGCATTAACTTGATGACGGGTAGAGTGAGAGCATTTAAGGGGAAAAGCATGTGCAAAGGTTCTGAGGTGAGGGGGCACCTGAGTGCTGAAGAGATGCCTAGGAACTGACTGAAGGCCACTGTTGGTGCCCAGAGAAGGGGCAGGGGTGGCGGGGCCATGGTGACAGATAAGGCTCGGAGCACTAAAGAGTCAGGGCATGCAGAGTCTTGCAGACCATATTAAGGATGTGTTTATCCTGGTCACAGTGGGTTTGAAGCAAAGGAGCAAAATCATTAATGTGTGTGTGTGTGTCGGGGGGAACACTGCATTTTAGTGCAAAGTAGAGAACAGAATGGGGGGGATAAAGCACACCAAGATCGTGGGGTAGGTGCCCTCAGACTGGCTCCTGTGCATAATGACAAGGTGGGGTTAATAACTGAAGGCTCACATGAAGGTGGGAGGTCTTCTAGAGGTCCTCATGGAAACACCTGGGCCATGTGTCAGCTCCAGAATGTCCCTCTTCCAATACAGAAGTTCATGGTGAGAGAGGCTCAGGGGCCTGGCTCTAAGTTTTGCTTCTAACTTCTGGGTCTTGAAAAGGTTAAGTTAGCTCTAGACTAGACTTGCTACTTTGGGGAAAAGGGGACCTTGAGATGTTGTCTGGCTCATCTTTCCATTCCATCCATCCATCCATCCACCATTCATCCACCATCCATCCGTCTATCTATCATCCATCCATCCACCACCCATCCACCCGCCATCCATCCATCATCCATCCATCCACCCACCATCCATCCACCATCCATCCACCCACCATCTATTCACCATCCATCCTTCATCCATCCATCCATCCATCATCCATCCATCCATCCATCCATCCATCATCCACCAACCATCATCTGTCTGTCCATCCATCACCCATCCGTTAATCCATCATCCATCCACCCACCTACCATCCATCTACCCATCCATCCAACAAACATTCACTGAAAAAATCCTGGAGGAGGATCTAGAACCTGGCCTCTTAACCGCAAAGACAGCATTTGCTCCGCCCTGGTCCACATCAGTCACTGTGAGTGAGCATCTCTCAGCTGTAACCACGGGGCTGGAGTCTGGCTCAGACACCGTCATAGAACTTTGTTCTTTCAGTTCTTTGATTACTGAACTGGAGCCCCAGGCAAACCCTGCTTTCTTCTCTTCTGATTTAATTGGCCCATTATTTCAAACTTTTGTAGATAAGGGAATAAAAAAGTCAGTGGAATATTGTATTCATCACATTCAAATTAATATGCTTCATTACCACAAAGACAAGGAGCGCTGTTGCAATATTTCCTCAAAACTTTTAATTGAAAGAGCACGGCGGTGGTGGGGGGTGGGGAGCAAAACTGGAAACCACCAAGCTCAGACGTTGTTTTTCACTTTCTCAGAATGTGTGCTGCTTGTGATCCACTCATCTCGTTAGTGTTAATTACGAACTAAAATAAAATGGCATTTAACACTGTGCCGAGACTTTAATTAAGGCCAGACCTCCGTACCCAGATACTCTCTGAAATCCAAGGTAGTTATTCCAAAAGGCTATGAATTTCTGCCAAGCCAGTGGTAACCCCCAACCCCCCCATCTCCTGCTGGTGGAAGGCCCCTACTTCTGTAAACCGCCTATCCATCCATCCATCCAACGCTTCAACAAATAAGCTTTAACTTCAAAGTTGAACCTTCATGTTGTTCTGGGGGAAGAAAAGGAATACATTGTTAAGTACCACTATATCTATTACTTTAAACATATTATCTGCAGCCTAATACAACACCAGGAACATAGGGCGCATTTAAGTAAGGCTCGTTAGTAGAACTGCATATATTACCTCATTTAATCATCAACAGAGTCCCATGAGGTAGGGGACAAATTATTACTGTATCTACTTTACAGGATGTGACATTGAAGTCCATAGAGATTACATGATTTGCCCAAAGTCGTACTGGGCCATAGTGGTCTGCTGTATAATGTTGGGCTAGAAAGAATATTCTGGATTATCTACATTCATTTATTCATGCATTCATTCATTCAACAAACACAGATCAGCTCCTGGTACCAGGATCTGTGCTGGGGACAGGAGGGGGCTGAGTCCCATGGCTCACAGGTTCAGCAGGGGACGGCTGGGTGGTGACAGCACGTGGCTGGGTGGTTACTAGGAGAAAGTGGACCATGGGAGCGTGGCTCAGGGGCAGCAAGCCCAGCCTAGTCGTGTGGGATGTGCTCTCCAGAGGAGGAAGACTAGCGGAACGATGCCATCCCAGAGAAAGACTCAGTCAGAAGGGCGGCCAGCGACTCTTCTTCCAGAGAGCCTGGCAATCCCAAGCCCCGCTGCCCAGCAGCTGCCCAGGTGCCCACCAGCCCGACTGCAAGTTGGCCTGCGTGAAACACCTGGAGACCACCCCTCCGTGCTGTATGCCGCAAACCAACCTGCCTGGCATTAGGCCCCGTGAGTGATGTTGAAACCCCAGTGCCTGGCACAGACTAGGGGCACTGATCAGCATTTTCAGCCCCTTCCTCCCCTTCCATGACTCCCCAACTCTGCCTGGCCCCCAGGTCCCGACACCTCCACTGGGCTCCTCCCAGCCGTGCCCAGTGTCTCTTTATTAAAGGAAAAGTCAACCCGAGAGAGCAATCCGATAAAGTCGGGGCGGGGGTTTCTAGGGCTGACCTGGGGCTGGGCCAGCCAACTTGTTCACGGGCAAGGGAGGGGGCAGCGAAAGCCACCTGCTCCGTGTCACACAGCAGAACCAGGACTCAGACCCCGGACTCCTGATTTTAGATTAGTGGTGTTTCCCTTACTCCAGCCCAGCCCAGCCCAGCCCAGGGTCAAACCTTTCAGGAGATTCTCTCCCACGAGGTGTGAGGTGAGGGGGCTGCAGGGAGAGGTCCTTGCACAGACACCGGCCTCCTGTTTGCCCACCTCTGCACCACCACCCGCTCTGTCCCCGGCCAGAAGCCCTCCTGCATAGGGACTCTGTCTGTTTGTGACTTGCCCTGTCTGCTCAATACGTGACCCCTCAGAGGTCTCTCCTCTTGAGTCTCATCCTCAGGGAGAAGGGAAGAAGTTTCCAGGAAAAGCACGCATTGCTTTTGGCCTCCCCACATCTACACCTGAGATTCCCTTCAGGGGTAAAGCCTGGACTCAGAGTGGCCACTGAGGTCCTAGGATCCCCGCAGTCAAGGACGCTGCGGCAGGCGCGGGCACGTGACCGGATCGGAGCCAATGAGATTCCACGAAACAGTGGCGTTCAGTGTCGTGAGCCAATACGTTCCTTTGGGCTTCAGCAATCTTAGGATGGTTTTTCGGATACTTGCAATCTAAAGAGACCTAAATGGTGGGATAATAAAAATAGTAACTAATATAAATTAAGTGCTCCCTCTGCAGCAGGTACTAAATAATTTGCGTTCTTAGTTTTGTGGGTTTATTCAGTATCCGCAGCACCTTCACAGACACGGAATGCAGGAGTCCTCACACTGACCTGGGGAGATGAAGGAGCTTACGGAACAGGGGCCTGGCAGGTCCCGGACGGCGCTGGGGCTGGACCCCGGGCAGCCCGGGTTCCCGCTCTCGGCAACGACGCAACACTGCCCCTCTTGTGAGACCCCAAGGACCCTCTTTTCCGTTTTCTGGTCCGGTAGAGAGGCAGTTCCTCCCACAGGCTGTCCAAATTCTTGGAAAGGACCAGACCAGCCTCACGGGGGTCCCGCGGAGGTGGCAGTTTGCTCGGGCAGATACGCCTCTCCCGGGGGTCCGCCGACCACACCGAGCCTGTCCTTCCACCACTAGAGGGCGTCTTCCTTTGGGTTATTCGCCGTAACTGTTATTACAACACTAACAGCAGCTTTTACTTGTTTAATATGTTCTTTGTGCCAGGCCTCTTTTAGGCACTTTGCACACATCATCTCATTTACTCCTTAGAACAGAGGGGGCGGGGAGGGGGGTTGGGCGGGAACGGAGAAGGGGATTGAGAAGCACAGACTTCCAGTCACAACTAAGTCGTGGGAATGGAATGCACAGCGTGAGGAAGAGTCAATTGTATCCCAGTTGCTGGCACAGTGGCAGGCGGTTACTAGAGTTACTGTGGTGATCACTTTCTAAGGTACGCACGTGTTGAATCACACTATGCTGTACACCTGACACTAGTATCACATTTCATGTTGCATGTCCACTATAATTAAAAGTAAACTTCATAAAGAGCAAAAAAGAAGAAGAGGAAGAAGAAGAAGAAAGTCAAGTCAACTCTCATGTCCAAGGTCGCCGAAGTGGGAAGCGTTCTCACCCTGAGAGCCCGCTGGAGGACACGCCCACACTCCTGGGCATCCAGAGGGCAGAGTGGGCAGGGGCCCAGGGAGCAGACAACCCCAGGAAGGTGGAACCAACTCATCCGCTCCAACCACAGCCGTGGGGGCAGAGACGGGAACCGGTCCCTGACCCCCGGGTGCCCCTTGCTCTGACGGAGAAGATCATGCACCGAAAGGACTTCCCAAGAGCCAGCAACCAGCACACCGGCAGGCGGAGCTGCCCCAACGCTAACTGCGGTGTTCCCTGCTGCCGGGTTCCTAGCGATCCTTATCTTCATCCCTGTTCTGTCGTGTCCTTGCCGAATTTTCCACAATGACCATGACTTACTTGTACGAGCATAAAGAAAATAGAGCAACAGCCTGTTATGAAAAATTAATACAGGATTCTCCAACAGAAGGAAACAGGGTTCCTTGGAGAAATGGCTGGTTCTAGAGCCAGGGCAAGACATGCACCAAGTGGGCCTGGATCATGTTGAAGAGCCAGAAATAGAGGAAGAGCTCACAAAACAAGGCCCCCAGTGACGGGGTGTGTCAAAGAGACACAGGCGCCAACTCACAGGGCTCCCGGTGGCCAAAGCCGGAATAATCTGAGCAAAAAAAAAAAAAAGGAAAAATAACGGTGGATTATAGTCGGAAGTATAAACATGCATATCCGCAGGCCCATTCTAGTATAAACAAATGTCTCCTGCAGACAAATTCCAAATGATTTATGTAGATGCTCTGGCCACAAGGAGGCAGAGCATAACTTTCCCCTCAGGTGTGGCCGGTTCACAGTGACTTCCTTCCCGGGGGTGCGGTGTGGACAAGGGGGCGGAGAGAAGCTGTAGAGTTGGCGGACACCACCTCAGCCTGGCGGCCAAGGTCAACAGCACAGAGATAAGCCATGCCGACTGCAGGTGCCCTTGAAATATGTGCTGCGGTGGCACATTAGTTACCTCCAAGGCCTGCCTCCCCAAACCTCAGCCTAATGATGAGAAAACATCGGGCAGAACCCAGCTGAGGGACACCCACAAAACACCTTCCTGGTAACAACTCCTCAAAGCCAACCGGGTCAGCCTGACAGGCTGTCACAACTACGAGAAGTGTAAGGACAGCGATGCCTGAGCGTGACGTGGTGTCCTGGGTGGGACCCTGAGCAGAAAGGGGCGTGGAACGAAAACCCAGGGAACAGCAGTCAAGTCCGGAGTCTGGCTGATCAGGCAGCGACCCCAGCTCGCGAGCCGTGGGGAGGCCGGGGGAGTGCACCAGGACAGGGGACACCGAGTGTGCGGTGCCTGGAGACTCCCTGTACTTATTTCTGCAGTTTTCCTCTAAGTCCAAAACTCTTCTAAAATGATAAGTTAATTTTTAAAAGGTTTATTCTTGCCCTGGCTGGTGTGGCTCAGTGGATTGAGCACCAGACTGAGAAGCAAAGGGTCACAGGTTCAATTCCCAGTCAGGGCACATGCCTGGGTTGCGGGCCAGGTCCCCAGTGGGGGGTGTGCGAGAGGCAACCACGTACTGATGTTTCTCTCTCTGTCTCTCTCTCCCTCCCTTCCCCTCTCTCTAAAAATAAATATATAAATTCTAAAATACAAACGTTTATTCCTTAGAATAATCCAGGTATCTGTTAAAAACAAGCAAACAAACAAACAAAAATGCCTTTTTGCCCGACTGGAAGCGAACAAGGTTATTGTATGTAACTGGTTGCCCCTCCAAGTCCCGCAGCGGTCTCGTGGCAGTTAGATTCATTAACTTGGTATTTTCTAATGATTAACACTGATCAATAATCCTCCGGGTCCGGTCCTTGAATCAATGGCCCCATTAATGAGAGTGAAAGCACCATTTTATTATCAAGCTCTGAACCCTCTGCAGAAAGCGCTTCCGGGGCCCGGGGCTCCCACTCCCTCTGCTGCGCGCCGGGTTAATTAAGACCCCCACTCAGGTCTCCCAGGCCGCGTGCTTATGGCTTGGAACAAAATTAGCTGGAGGGAAAGGCTTTCAGAAGAACGGGCGAGAGCTGTTTGCTCAGGGAGACACGCAGCTAGGTGGTGAGTCCGCTGAGTCGTGCTGAGGACGCGGTCAGGGCTCAGCCCCTGTTCAGATTCCGCCTCCTCGGGCCCCTCCGTCCCCCACCCTGACTGACCACCGCGCTGAAACTGCCGAGGACCCCCTGGGCTCTCGGACTTCCACCCCTGCCGGGGATGCTGACCTCCACGGAGGGCACAGCTCAGGGTCCCGGGACTTCTGGCTTCTCACTGGGTTAGGGGAGAAAGGAGGGGTTTTGTCGGATGTATTTTGAGTCGTTACAGTGTCATACCTTACATCTGAAGGATGGGTTAGGGAATTTCGAGGGTAATTCTGACTACGTCCAATCGTTACCCTTTTTGTTGACCCCAGAGCTACAGAAGTAACTATTTCACAATAATCTTCTCCATCCGGGTAACTTACAGGTCCTTGTTGTTATAAAGCGGTCACGATGCACACAAGTGGGGTGCACGCGACCCCAGCTCGTGGTTTGAGTTGCTCCGAGGTCACGGTTTGATGATACACAGCCTATCGAACACGGAGAGTTCAGGACCAGGCGGCGAGAACGTCGTCTCACCATATCTCGAAAAGCCATAAAGACGACAGCTGTTCGCACGTTAGCCAGATAAGGTGAATGCAAATCACGAGCCCGAATGTGAGACTCCCGGCTC
Source organism: Phyllostomus discolor (assembly GCF_004126475.2). NCBI lineage: Eukaryota > Metazoa > Chordata > Mammalia > Chiroptera > Phyllostomidae > Phyllostomus > Phyllostomus discolor. The sequence goes on along the minus strand of NC_040915.2, from coordinate 34,924,966 downwards.
CCCACGACGACTCTGGAAATGAGTTAACATTCTAATTTCGGCCAGCCGGCGGCTCACCTAATTCAGCGACAGGTAGACCTGAGCGGTACCCAGGTGCCTGACACCCGTGGAAATCGAGGGCAATATCCATGCAGGAAAGAGTAATGAGCAGGCCTAGCGCCAGCCGAATGAACGCTTTGTGTTAAATGCTGTGCCCTCGTTAAAGGCATTAATATTCATGAGTAAGCGATTATCTGTATGAATTTCCTATGGTAATAACCCGGGTCCAGCCAGTCCTCCCCCTTTGTAAATGGATACCCACACCAGAGTGCAGCACGATTGTATTGTGAACGGGGCAGTGTATCAATTTCAGGGATTTATTGCCAATTTGTGGACATGGTCGGAAGGGGAGTTCATGCCAGGCTTCCGCGGCGATGTGCTCTCTGGGGCGTCCCCACCGCGCCCAGGCACAGAGCCCGGCTCGGGGCCGGCGCTCAGCACCCTCTGGTCCCGAGGGGAAGCAGGCGCTCTCATGCACGGCCTGGCTACCCCGGGCCCGGGGGCACAGGGAACGGCCAGTGCCAGCGCTGCAGGGACCAGAGCAGCCTGCGTGGGGGCCCAGGGGCCGGGACTGACCCCCAGCGGGGGGAGGGGAAGCTGGAGACTGGAGGGAAGCCGTGAGAGCACACTTCAGAAGGAGAGGAAGGAGGGACGGGCAGGGGTGACGGCACCGGGACAGGACAGAGGGGGTGTGACATCTGCAGGGGATGAACTCCTGGGCGGAGGGGTCACCTGGGGGCTCATCACACCGTCACCCTCTTACGTGGGAAAGGCCCTCCCCCAACTCAGGTTTTTCATGGAAATCACAGTATTCCTACAAGGTGAGCTGGCTCCCTGGCTACCCGCAGCTTGGTGCGGTGGGGTGGGCGGGGTGCGGTGGGGTGCAGTGGGGTGCAGTGGGTGGGGCTGTCTGTATTCCTCATGGGATGTGGGAGCTGGGACGAAGCTCTCAGTTCAGTCTCTCTCTGGGAGGCCAAGTGGTTTTTTTTTTTTTTTTTTTAAATCCTTACCCAAGGATATGCATAATGATTTTAAAGAGAGAAGAAGGGAGAGAGAGAAACATCGATATGAGAGAAACATCAATAGGTTGCCCTCTGTACGCACCCCAACCGGGAATTGAACCTGCAACCTTCCAGTGTACCTGATGACGCTCCAGGTGACGGAGCCACGGGCCGGGTGAAGCCGCGTTTTGATACACCCTGGAGCTGCAGAGGATGGCCATGCTGTGCCACGTGTACCAGAGAAATGCCGGGGGGCTCTGCAGGACAAAGAGGCGGCCGGGGCCTGGGAAGGCTGTTCCCGAAGGGCCCCGGTCCCTGGGCACCCCCCCCGCCCCCCCCCCCCTCGCCCCCCTGCATCGGGATGCCTCCGAGAAACCCTACCCTTCGCCTCCAGGGGAAAGGAGCTGGTTTCCGGGGCACGCGCACCCGATCGGGGGTCCTCAGGTGTGGCTGCAGCATGTGTCTGGGGTAGGCAGGGGGGCCTCCCCAGTCCCTGCACGGGCCCCACCTCGAAGCCGAGTCGGCTCCCAGATCCCCATGTTATGACGCCGATGAGGAGTGAAGAGGAGGAAGCGGAGGAGACGCGTTCAATTCACTGCTTCCTGCTCCTTGCCCAGGTCGCTGGGGCCGATCAGGTGTGGGCAATGAGAACACTCCCCCACGCCTTGTGCGCACACGATAAGGGCACAATTCCTGGTCCAGAAAACCGCCAGACGCCGTCCCCCTGGGTCGGCGCTGCCAGAAAAGGGGTTCAGAGCTGGGCTGTCCTCCCCCACTTACTGCGGCGATTCTTCTGCCTGCGCCCCAGCCCTGCCTGCCTGGACCCCCCACTCCATGCCCAGTGTCCTCCCTTCCCCGGGAGGGGGTGGCAGAAGCCCTTCGCTTTGCTTAGCCCCTCTGAGCCCCGGCTTCCCCATCTGCAAAACGGGCACGCAGTGACTCTCTCTCCGCAGGGCTGCTTTAAGAGGGATGCTGTGCGGGAAGGCGCGAGGCCACGCCTGGCTCGTCAGGGGGCACGTACAGCTGGCAGTCGCTCCCTGCCCTGGCAGGTCCCCTGGACTCCGACAGCGAGGGCCACTCAGACAAGCAGCTGTCTCCACTCCAGCCTCCGCTTTTCATCCTAAGTGGGCACTGCCCCCGCCCCGCTGTGTCTGGCTGCCCCAGAGGAGACCCAGGAACGTCAGCCCTTCTCCCTGTGGCCCCTGCAAGCCCCCCTTCCCTCCAGGTCCTGCAGCCACCCTGCTCTTTGTCCTCCCAGCTCACCCCTCCTCCCCCCACAGCTGCCCCCCTCCCCCCATCATTCACCCCGACAACCTCAAAGGCCTGTTTATTTGCAGACTAACTTCCCGGTGGTTTACTATCCCCTTGAATTACTGTACAATCTCTTCCCGGTTCTATTTGATTATTTTTCACATTTAAAAACATGAACACGATTACCCAACAACGGCGTGCGCCGTGACAGTCAGAAATAAAATAGCGCCGCCGCAACGCCGCCCACGCGTCTCCGACGCGCCGTCCGACCCGGGCGCTGATGTCCGCGGCCCGCAGTGCGGCCCGCAGTGACGGGCACCGCGACAGCGCGCACGAGGCAATAAATAGCTACGAAGGGAGAGGATGCTGAATAATTGATTCCCCCGCCTCTCTGGGCACGTTCTTTGTAAATCTGTCCCAGAGGTTCATTTGTTGTCGTCGTCGTCACAGAGACAAATATTTAAAAGTAAAGAGTAAGTGATGCCCAGGACGGAGAGACGTAGAGAGGAACAAGCGGTGGGGGTGGGGGTGGGGTGGGGAGAGAAGGTTGGATGGGGAGGGGTCCAAGGCTGCCCACCCCCCACCGGATGGCGCTGGCTAAGGAGGTGGGTGCGGGCAGCACGGGTTGGGGTTGGTCCGCAGGGAGACAGGATTGGTCTGGGGGCGGGGCCAGGCATTCGGTATTCAGACTGGATTAGCGTCCTGGACTTCTTACCTGGGCCCAAGCCCATGCGTAGTTGGAGGAGGAAAAACCCATAGGGACACATTTAGAAAGTTCTAGAACTCTCCTCCCTTCCCTTGGTACTACAGGATCTCCAAGAATCGCAGGATAAGCAAAAGGTTTCATGCGATCCAATCCGACCTTGGCTTTGAGTTACACCCCACCGGGGAGGAGTATTTATTTACTACCTCTCCGGGTCACGTGGCCTCTCTCTAGGGGGCCCAACGGTTGCAAGGCTCTTCCTGTGGGGTCCAGGCTGCCTCTGTCGACCCACGTTTCCCTGGGTGTCCCCCTAAGAGCCAAGGAAAGGCCAAGCACGTCTTCCTATTGTGCATATATATGTGTACACACACACACTCACACACACACACACACTCACACACACACACTCACACATACACGCAGAGGTCAAGCCTCGCCCACCCCTTCTCCCTGCCCCTGGGCCTGACACTCCCCTGCTCTGAGGTTCCTTTGGCCTCAGACGCTCCCTTTGAAATGGGCTCCTCGCTTGGGCCCTTCATTCCTCCTTCATTCCTCGGAGGCGGTTGCTGTGCTCCATGCAGGTTTCAGACCCTCGGCCTTTATGGGGGACCAGCTTTGCAAATGTTTTCTTCCCCCCGGGGCTTGCCTTTTCTTTTTCTTAACCATGCCTTTTGGAGCCGAAGTTATACATGTTGAGGAAAGCCAATGTGCCAATAGAGTGTGAGTAGAATGAAAACAAACAAACAAACAAACGGTACCACTACTTTGGCAAACTCCAAGTTGGCATTTTCTTAACAAGCTAAGCGTTCACCCATCGGACGACCCAACCAGCCCACGCCCAGGCCCTTGCCCGGGAGGAATGGAAACACGTGTCCCTACAAGGACTCGCACGTGTGCATGCTCTCTGCTGTCACAGGCTCTGGGGGCCTGAGACACTGAAGACAGTGACTGTGCATACAGTCGGTGCTCAATACGTGCCGGCTCCCCAGCTTCATCTTCTAGGCTCCTCCCAGCTCCTTGAAGGGGCAGTTTCCCGACTCCTGCCGCCCCCCTCCCCTCTTAGGTCTGGAAAGTCAGCTCTGCTGCCTAACGACCGAGGGAGCTGGGGCCATGGCTTGGCTGCCTGGTCCCCCCGGTTTCCCCCACACTTGACGTGGAGGGGAACTGAGGACACCCTCCCCCGGGGGGGCTGAGGGCTGCCTGGCACCCCCAGGGCGGTGGCAGAGAGTATGTGCTCTGCCTGCCCCTTCTCAGGGGCGTGTGCGTGTTCCGGGGGAGGCAGGGAGGGTGGCCTGGAGGAGGGACCCATGGACACGGGAGGGTGGAGACACTCCGGAGCGGCAGGCTGTGGGGCTCAGTGGCACTCAGAGGACCTATGAGTCACCGCTCGCCTGGGGCCCTTGTCTGACAGGAGGACAGTCCCGTATCCCCACTTCACAGATGAAGGGGCGGTGCGGGCAGGCTGGAGTGGGTGGGGCGGTGGGAGCAGCTGGGAGGGAGGAGGGTCAGGGCATTGGGCAGGGCTCCCCACCCCTGAGGGCGCAGGGCCCAGGGTCTGGGATGAGGGGGGCCGGGGGGGGGGGGAGAGACCCACTGCTGTCGGCGGATTCTGGCTGAGGTTTGGGCAGCATCCGGGGGCCCAAACACCTGGTCTCAGGGACATTACGTCTCAGAGGGGGGAGCCTGGTGCCCACCCTGGGGTCTGAAGGCATTTGTCTGTCCCCTCACTCCCTATTTCCGGTGGACGGACGGCCCTGGGAGCGGCCACCCCAGGGCAACCTGGGAGAAATCACCTGCAAGCCCTCAGTGGGGGGGCACCTACTCCTGGGACCAGTAGGTGGCACATCGTTGCCACCTCCCATCCCCCACATCCGGAGAAAACGGACTTGCACAGACCCGGGGACCCTATCCCGCACTGTCCGGGCCAGAGAGGGCCCTGCCCCGGGGCGCCGTGCTCAGCAGGGTGCTGAGGCCTGGGGCCACTGGGAAGGCGAGGAGCGTTGGAGGGGGGTTAGCACCGGGTCCTGGGGCTGCCCCGGGCAGGTTCTTGTGCGCATTGGGTGGTTTAGGGCCAGAGGTCAAAGGTCGCCTCAGCCAAGCAGGTTAATATCCAAAATACATAAAGACCTTGTACAACTCAACATCAAAACAAACAAAGAAACAAATAATCTGATTAACAAATGAACGGAGGACCTGAGGAGACCCTTCTCCACAGAGGACGCTGGGTTGGCCAACAGACACACTCGGGGATGCTCAGCATCACCAGCCATCAGGGAGATGCAAGTCAAAATCACAACGAGACACGACCTCACACCGGTCAGGATGGCCATCATCGAAAGGACAAGAAGTAACAAGTGTTGGTGACAATGTGGGCGAGAGGGGACGCTCATGCTCTGCTGGGGAAAATGTACACTGAGGTGGCCGCTGAGGAACGCAGTACGGAGGTTCCCCCCAAACCAAGAATGGAGCGACCACATGACCCAGCTATTCCGCTTCTGGGTGCTTGCCAGAAAAAACAAAAAACACCAGTCCAAGAAACATAGGCACCCCTATGTTCACTGCGGCATTCCTCACAATAGCCAGGATACGAAAGCAGCCCAAGTGCCCGGCAATAAATGGGTGGACAGTGAAGACCTGGGACGTATACCCAGTGGAATAGTACTCAGCCATAAAAAAGAATAAAACCATGCCATTTGCAACATGGATGAACCTGGAGGGCATTGTGCTGAGTGAAATACATCAAACAGAGAAATACAAACACTGTTGATCTCACTTACATGTGGAATTAAGAAGAAAAACAAAAAACAAAGCAAAACCAAACAGAAACAGACCCACAGATGCAGAGGGTGAGCTGGTGGCTGCCAGAGGGGCGGGGGTGGGTGGATGGGAGGAAAAGGTGAAGAGGAGTAACAGGCACACGCTTCCAGCTATTGAATAAGGCAGCTACCCGCGTGTAACGTGCAGCGTTAATAACAGGGTCAGTAGTACCAGAGCAACTCTGAACGGTGACAGATGGTTACTTGGCAGACACCGCGGCAGTCACTTTGCAAGGCATGCAAATGTCTGGTCAGTGTGTTGCACCTGAAACTGATACAATGTTGTGCGCCCCCGATAACTAAAAATTAAGCTTAAAGAAGTCCCTTTAGAAACCCGACCCCTTGGCGACGTCACAATCCAGCCTCCCACCCACACGCGGGTGGTCGGAGACTAAAACGGGCCCCCACCTCGAGGTGATGGGCGGGAGACAGTGACAGGAGGAGACACAGGGCTGGGGGTGGGTGACGTGGCGGGTGGGATGCCATGAGTTTGGAAACGGCCGGGGCTGCATGCCACGGAGGATGAGGGTCTTCTGGAGCAGCCGGTGGGAGTGGCGAGGCCCCGAAAGCTCCCTGCGCCCCTCCAACCCATGCCGGTGGGTCTCAGCCGACAGCAGCTGCCAGAAGAAGCTCTCAGAGCCAATGTCACACAGGTCGTGGGGAGACGCCCCCCTGGGAGCAGGCAGCCCCGGGCATGCCGCATGCACAGACAGCCGGGCCGGGGCCTGGCCTGGTGTACCCCGAAGCCGCGGTCCCCTCTGCTCCCCTCAACCAAGGCTTCCCCCTCAGTGGGACCCCGAGGTCCTGTCTCCCCTCCCCGAACCCAGGGAAGTCTCCTTTGGGGCAGGAGGAGCCTGCCCACTGCAGCCCGGCCCGGCTGAGAGTCCAGATGCAGGCATCGATGGTGTCTTACTGCGGCCGCCTTTGCTCCCAAACTGCCAGTGTCATCACCGCCCTCCCGGCCGCTCGAGCCTGACTTACCTGCAAGAGAGAACACAGGTGGGGATGACAGACACCTTCCCTGGGGACCAGCGAGGCCCTGGCGCCCGAGGAGAGCTGGCTCCGGAAAGGCCTCCCCGGCGGGGCGAAGACACCAGGTTAACCCACTCCTTCCTCTTACACTTGAACCTTGGCTGGACCCACAGCCCGAGAGAACCGTGAGGAGGCCCAGAGGTCTGCAAAGAGGCTCTTCCCGGGACCTGGGTGCCGGGTAAGCCACGCCCATGGGTCTGGCGGGAACACACACCTGGGGGCCATCCCAGCGGTTTTGCTTTCAGGGCTGACGGTGGGCGGGGGGCGGGGGGGGCGGGGGTATGGCCGCCGCTTGGATCAGTTCCTTGGGGAAGGGAATGGCAGGGGCCAAGATGCGTCCCTTCACTCAGCCGCCAGGGCCGTGTGTTTCACTGGGAGCATTGCCCCCTGCACCACTGCAAGCCAAAAGGAATCAGCCACCATGGGGTGGAGTCTGCCTTCTCCCTGAAAGGTGCTGCTCCCCCCGCCTCCCGTTGCCGGGGGAAGCAGTCCATTCCCACGCTGGGCCGCCAGAGACTGGGTACGTTTCCCTGGCAGGACGTTCCCAAGCTTCTCGCATCTTTGGGGCACCTCGCAATCTCCGGCCAAGGCAAGGGCTGAGAGTCTCAACGCTGAGGCTCCTCCCCAGATACACACATGAGCCTGCCTAGCAGACACGAGGAGACTTTTGGTCACTGTGGCTCGCTGCTGACTGAGGTTACATCCTGGGGGTGTGAGCGCAGTAACGAGCACGCTGCTGTGGCTGGGGGCCCGAACGCTCTGTCCTGCTTCCCCACTTTGCCTGGGTTCATTTCAAGCCGCGTCCGGATACCGCCCTGTGGTCTGGGAGCACCATCAGCGAGGGGCACGCAGCCAGGCCGGAAGGCACCTGTTTGCCCAGAATTCAAGGGGGCAGCTCCGGGTTCAAGACCACAGGTTTCACGGACTGTTCCATGCCCTGCCAGAGGGGCCTTCCCAGTGCTGGTAGGCTAACACACATCGTGGTTCTTGTGCCCACCCCTCACTGGCCACCGGGTCACTGTCCCTCCCTCTCTCAGGAGATGGAAACAATAACCATCTGGTACTTGTATCAGCCAATCAGGAGTCACCCTTTCCGCCTCTCTGGCCCCCATTTCCATACTGAATCCATCACCAAGTCCTGTTGATTCTACTCTGTGAATCTCCCTGGAATTCATTGTCTTCACCCAGGTCCCCGTTGCCTGTGAAGTGATGGCTGGTGCTCAAGCAGCCTTCTTGGGCCATGAGTAGCAGCCATGGGCTAATAGCTGGTATACCAACTCTACACCAACCACCTCCTGCCTTTATTTATTTATTTATTTATTTTATGTATGAGAGACACAAACTTCATGATCTAACATAATGTTGTTTTGGAATTTGGTCACACACAGCTGAACCTGTCCCACTGAGCCAGTCACTGAAGTGGAGAGAAGGGATCTGATCTGTGGACAGGTGTGCGCCAGGTGGAGCACACCCGACTCTTGAACTGGAAAATGCTAGGAGTGGGGGGGGGGGTGGGAGGCAGGGAGAAAAAGGCTCCCCAGGAGAGGGTGGGCCGAGGAGACCCAAGAGAGAAGTCACAACCAGAGGTGGCCGGGCAACTACTGAGCAGGGCCACTACCTCAGGCTCTCCTCACGGCACCCACCCCTACGCGTCCAGCTCAATTTTTATTTCCATTTTTATTTCCATGTTACCAGTGAGAAAAGGGGGTCTAGGAAAGAGAAGGGACTGGCCATGGTCATGCAGTTCATGGTGGAGGCAGGAGCTGAGCCCGGGCTGCCCCCCCCGCCCACGGCCGACACCTGGAGGTGTGCTTGTCTCACCTAAACATCTAACGATGGGTGTCTCATATAAAATACACCAACTCTTCACACTGTTGGCCGTCGGTCTGGGAGAAACGCAAAGGCCCTCCAACCAGAAGGCATTATTATTATTATCACTATCATCATTCCGTAGCAGTGGTAGTGAGAGCAGCGGCCAGAGAGTCCTTGGTCACACGGGAATGAGGAAGAACTCAGAGGCAGGCCACCCCAAGCGAGGCAGTGTGTGCGCCCCCAGAGAAATCTCGCTTGCTTCCCTCTGCGCCCCCTGGAGGGAACAGTCCCCGCGTGGACACACGGTTGCTGTTTCCTCTGGATCCCAAGATCCACGCCTTCCCCAGGCGGCTGCTGCCCTCTGCTGGCCACAGCTGGAATTGGCAGGCGCCTCCTCCCAGTGCAGAGACGAAGGGAGCTGCAGACTGGGGCGGAGGGTTCTGCCACTTCCTCCCGGACTCCATGCTCCCCCTGCTCTGTCACTGTTGTGCGGGGAAGGGCCCCAGGGCTGGCCAGGATCTGACAAGTCTGTGCCAGAAAGACGCTGTTGTTGCTTTGGGCGGCTGGAGCAGGATGGAGAGAGGACCACCCAGCAGCCTGGGCTGCGGTGGGTGCCAGAAGGAGGAGGAAGAGGAGGAAGGCCTAACACAGGGGAGGGGACGACCTCCTTATGGCTTTAGGTGACACACGTACAGCCCAAATACGGCAATTATTATTCTTATTCTCAGAAACTGCCACTCAGAATGGTAAAGTAATTTCTACCCTGTAACTACCAAGACCTTAGGCTCTGGGGTCCAGCTGTCTGGATGCGCGTCTCAGACACGAGATGGGCAACCCGGGCAAGTTACTGAACGTCTCCGGGGCCCACTTTGTCCCCAGAAACCGGGGGTGCTGCAGGCCTCGGAGGGTGGCGGAGAGGAGCCCAGGTGGCAGGGCGCTGGGGCAGAGCTCAAACCTCGGAGCAAAGGCAGTTGCTGTCCAACATGCACCTGGCAAAGGCTGCCGGCTGCGAACCTGGTCAGGCTGCCTTCCTGCGGGCGGGGACCGGCGAACGAGGGTCCTGGGGCCTGGGCCAAGGTTACAGGTGGTGTCCTCCTCCCAGATGCTGATGATAAACCTGGAGGCACTGGGTCCACTGGGCAGCCCTTGCAACTCCTGCCCGGGACCCCCGAGCCCCTCCCCCACCCCGGGAGCCGCTTTTCTGCATCCTTTGGGCACCTCTCCCTTCTCCCTGCTGTGAGCTGAGCGGAGAGGGTAGGGAGCAGACAAAGCTCCCTCCCAGAGCCCCGGCACCATTGTACTGGACACTCACTAATTCAGTGAATATGAACTGAATGCTCTTTCTGGGCCCAACGCCCTTCTGGGGGGGCTGGCAGTCAGCAGGGAACAAGAGATGATTGATCTGCCCTCCTGGAGCGTACCCCCAAGTAGGGGCAAAGACAGCTGGGAAGGCAGCAAAAAAACCAGGACAAAATGCAGTCGGGGGGGTTGAGGTCCCACCTCCCAGGTGGCCCACGGTGAGGGTACCATGTGCAGCAGGTGTTTATGGGAGGAGTCCCCCTCCTGCCCCATCTCACACCCCCTGAGAGTCAGCCTCCGTTCCCAACACTGGCTGGTGGCCGGACCTGGTCCCTTCTGTCTGCAAACCTTCCACGGGCTCCTCCCACATGCGCAGTGAGAGCCACCGCCCTCCCAGGGCCTCCAGGTCACACACCCGTGTGTGTGCCCTGCTCACCGCCCCCACCCCCCGCCGGGCTCTCGGACCTCGGCACCTGCCTGGCCTGCACCGGCTGGTTCCCCTCCTGCATCGCTGTGCTCCCAGACGCCTGCGCCTCCCACCCGACTTCCCCAGGCACTCAGAATCTCGGTGAGCGAGGCTTCCGGGGCCGCGCTGGCTAGAGTTTCAGTCTGTTCTCTATGTAACTTTTCCTTTGTTCTTGCCACTGGGTGTCCCACTTCTTTTTCTCGTCTTGTGCGTTGTGTACGTATTCAGTAGGGTGTTGCTCCTTGGGGCCTTGCTCCCTGGGGACCTCCTCCCCTAAATTGCGCCTGCTCCCTGTACTCCTCTGCGGACTCCTACTCGGGCCTGTCTTGCCCAGTTTGGACACCAGGTGGCGCCGCACACCGCTCCCAGCTCCTGGTTTCCGGAGCTCTAGCTGGAGGAGACCCGGAAAATCAATCTGCCCAGGCGGGGCCTGCAGTCTGACCCCCCCTGCAGGTTCCCCTGGAAAGGAGGATGTTTTTTCCGACCCCACAATGAGGATGGATCCTCTTAGTCCCGGGGACTCACAGTCCTTCCCAGTGGACGGGGTAGGGGATGGTCAAAGTCAGGTCCTTGCACTGCATCAAACGTCGAGCAGAGAACGGCCTGGATGGAAGGCCACCCTGGACCCCGGCCCATCCCGGGACTATGACGTCTCTCCCATTTCCTGACTGCCCCCCCCCCCCCCGGCGGTATGGGGTGCAAACTGCGCCCGGAGAGGTTCTGCACATGCCCAGAATAGCACAGCGGGGCCATGCTCTCCCTCCTCACCTCCCGGCCTCCAGCCCGAGCATTAAAAGGGGTCAAGTGCAGAGACAGATGGGTGCGTTCTCTTCAAGGAATCCTTCAGAGCCTTGCCAGGAAGCACCCCGGGAAGGGGTGGGGCTGAAGCCCTGGAGCCCGTGCAGAAAGGCACGGGGGGGAGGGGGGATCGTAACGGCAGAAGAGTTAATAAGCCAGCAGCCGGGGGGGCTTCAGTCAGATGGGGACCCATTCCAGGGCTCACCCGAAGCTCGTTGAGACCCCCCCTGCCGGCCACCCAGGCATGTATTCTCCCTCCCCACTGATGCCTGGATTCAGACGGGGTCTCTCTGCTCCCCAAAGTCGGAGGAGGGGCCTGGGCTGGGACGCGGGCAGGAGGACAGAGGACGGAAGGACGGGGAGGAAGGGCCTCCCGTGTGGCAGGGGAGGGCTCAGAGCTCAGGGGCCACCTGCCGTGAAGGGGCAGGCGTGGCGCTCCCGATCGTCACCAGCCAGTGTGGCAGCTGCCATCACGGAGCCATGCGATCTCCCCCAGGCCCCTCAGAACTTGACAGGCCTGGCCCTGGTCACCAGCTCGTCAGCAGTGCAGCGGGACCGCACCCAGGTCTGCGGCCTCGCTGCAGGGTCTGAGGGGCTGGGAGGGTTCTGCCTCTGCCACCAGACGCGGTGACAATGAAGGAGGGAAACAAGTCAGTCAGCCGTTCTGGGCCCGGCGGCTCCGTGGTCAGGAAGGCAGCGCTGCTTCTGTGCAGGGAGACAGTTCTGTTTTTGCTTTTGTTTTTAAATCCCGTCCAGAAAGCTCCTGGGTCCATCTGCCTCTTCATTGGGTCTCTGGCCGCTTTTGAAAAGCCTTAAATGCAGAGAATGGCAGAGACCAGCCACCGAGGCTCAGGCTCACCCTTGAGTCCTGGGCCTTGATTCCTGGGACCGTGCCAGTAGGCAGCAGCAGCCACAGGTGGACCCACAGCGTGGCCTGAGCACCTACTGTGTGCTGCAGGGTAACTCTTGGCTCTGGTTTCACAGCCTCCCGGGGGGGAGGAGGAATGCCAAGGCCCATTTCATGGATGACGAACCACCTGCCCAGGGTGCCCAGGGCAAGGAGTCTCACAGCCGTTACCTCACAGAGCTGACTGTCCCTGCCTGTGGACGAGGGGACGGAAGCTCAGAGAGGGAGTCACCTGGCCAAGGCCCCACAGCACGTCGCTGACAGTCCGCATTAGAGCCCCATCTCCTAATTCCTAACCCAGCGTGGCCTCCACAGCCCACCCTTGAACCTGGGAGGAGGGGCGGCCTCGGAGAAGCTGCTCTCTGGCCCATCACCCACCAGCACGGCTCCCTCCTGGCTCCAGGCTGCTCCTGCACACTGTGTGGGGGACTGCGCTCCAGAATTCGACCTTTAAGACACACTCCGGTGACCCCTTTGCTTTGTGGCAGCTCCTCCTCCAGCATTTCCCTCCATCCACAGTCCCCACCCCCGGTCTCACCTCTCTTCACCTGTGCTGCGCCCATTCAGGCACCCCGCCCCCGCCCCAGCCCACGCTGGTCCACGTTTCCCCGGGATCGCCTCTCTCCCTGATTTCAGAAAACACAGTGGTTCCTCCGGGTGAGTGCGCTGGGCCCTTCACCGCGGCCCTCCCCTGGGCCCGAGCGCCCCTCTCCAACCCGGCTCTGCCTGGCCTGTCTTTGCGCCTGCTGCCCTCTGTGGGGTACTCCTCCCCTCGTGCCCTGGGGGAACTCCTGCTCATCCGTAAGGCCCAGCCGAAATGTCCCCTCCTTTGGGAAGTATTTCCCCATCCGCTGGTCCAGCCTGGGCGGAGGCAACGGGGACCAGGCCCCGGTCCGTGACCAGTGGTCACTGGCACAGAGGAGGAGCGAGGATTAGGTGTCGATGGAGCCCCAGCACTCCGCACAGGGCAGGGGCGCTGTCTGCCTCCTGGGCCGTCTCCCCTGTCCGCTCAGTCCCTGGGGCAGTCCCCAGGGCGCCTTAGGTGCCGGGTCCCGCCTCTGGCTTCTCCTCTGGGTGCCCGTGAGCTTCCTGCGGGGAGGGGCAGTGCCCGGTCATCTCCGTCTCCCCAGAGTGTGCCCGCGGCACCACAGTGGCCCCAGACTGTTCACCCAGGGGCCACTTGGATTCGTTCCTGCTCTTCCCCAGAGACACCCAGGTAGCTCCTGACCCCGTCACCCTGGGGGTCCCAGCCCACCCTTCCCCCCGCCCGGATTGGCCCAGGAAGAGGGCGCCCCGCTGCAGCCTGGCGAGGGTCAGGATGAGGCTGTGAGCTGCCCCCCCCCCCCCCCCCCCCGCCCCTCAGCGGTGGCCACCTGCAGAGGGACACAGACCCCTCCTTACTCTGGGGCAGGGCCGGAGGGGAGGGGCCATCGCCTTTGACAAAGCCTGTCGTTCCTGGGGAGTCTCGCCTGTCTGGCTTTCCTTTATCAGGTTCAGGTTCAATGCATTCCACACACACGGTTGGTGCCCCACGCGGTGTGCCTGTGCCGGGGACGTGGTAGGCAGCGTGCGGGGGGTGTGGGGGTGGGGGGGCAGCCCTGGAGGCTGACGCAGTCCCGAAGGGGGAGGCCCAGCCAAGTCCCCAGGGTGGGATGAGCCCGGCACGACCCAGAACAGTGAGGACGCAGTGGGGAGGTGGGTGGAGGGAGCGCAGGGGACCAGCGCACCCAGCCACCACTTCCGGGCTGCAGCGCTGCGCAGCGCCAGAACCTTCCGCCGGCCCCACGCTCCCCCTGCTGGCCCTGCCAGGGGCCGTGGTCCCTGAGTTCCAACTTCCCGCATCGGGTCTCTTTCCTCCTGGCCCTGACCTAGGATGGTAGCCGGGAGGTCCCTGTGTGGACAAATGTCTTGCGTGCCACCCGCCCCCACGACCGCCCTCAGCAGGACGCCCCTGCCTTGCCCCTCGGAGCCCCAGACCTGGTCGGGAACCAGGGGAGCGCCTGCTCTCTGGGGCGGCGAGTTTGAGCAGCCAGGCCCTCCCGAGATCGATGCCTGTGTCAGGGCGCAGAAGGAACAGAGGTTTTCCGAACAGCAAATCCATAGACGCAGGGGCGGGAGGGGGAGGGAGGGAGGGGCGGAGCCGGTCTGCCGCAGGCTGGACGGGAGTGCGCGGCGGGCGTGGGCGTGGGGGTGAGGACAGCCCGTGGGAGCACCTGGCTCCCGTCCAGAGCTGGGCTCGGCGGCCTGGGCTGCAGGCCTGGAACAGGGAGAGGAGGTCAAGGGCAGATTTCTCGTCTGAGCTGCACTGGGGCCTGGGGGTGGGGTGGGGAGTGCAAACCGGCACCACTCGGATGCTCCCCACGCGAGTCCTGCAAGTTAGTCTGGAGCTCACCCCTCCGGGAAACGCCGTTCCCAGAAACGTGTGCGCCGCAGCCACGTGTGCGCACATAGCCACACATTGATGTGTGTGCACTGGTGTGTGTGTGTGTGAATATTCATGTACTGATGCGTGTGCAAATATCCATACACTGATGTGTGTGTAAATATTCATATACTGGTGTGTGTGTGTGAGTATTCATATACTGACGTGTGTGCAAATATTCATGTGCTGATGTGCATGTAAACATCCACACACTGGTGTGCGTGTGAATATTCACACACTGGTGTGTGTGTGAGTAAATATTCACATACTGATATGTGCGTAAACATTCATATACTGGTGTGTGTGTGTGTGTGAATATTCATGTACTGATGTGTGTGAATATTCACATACTGGTGTGTGTGTGCAAATATTCATGTGCTGATGTGTGTGTAAACATCCACACACTGATGTGTGTGTGAATATTCATACACCGATGTGTGTGGATATTCACCCATTGGTATATGTGTGTAAATATTCACATAGTGATGGGTGTGTAGTCACATATTGGTGTGCGTATGTGTGTGTGTGTAACTGGTCACATAGTGACGGCTGTGTAGTCACATATTGGGGTGTGTGTGTGTGTGTGTGTGTGTGTACATATTCACGCGCCGATGGACCACCAGGAACAACCAGGCCTGCGGTGGGAGCGTGAGGTACGTGCGGGCTGCAGGTCCCGGCCCCGGGCACAGAACCCACCCCACGCCGCTGTGCACGACACTCACACGGAGCCAGCACCCTCTCCTTCCCTGCCGGTCTCACTGGCCCCCGCCCCCCGCCGTGCTTCTGGCAGTCCCCTACCTGCTCTCGTGGGGGCCCGACGGCCAGGGAGGGGGAACCCCACACCCGGCCGCGCTGGAGGTTCTCAGGCGTTCCAACGGCTTCCGTCACCCACCCTGAGACTACACCTCCCCGCGCCTCGGTTTCCCCTGACGCGCCTGCGCTGTCGGGAAGAGAGAGGGCCCTGGCTTTGGGACAGTGAGACAGGCTCTGGGGAGCCCTGGGGCCCTTTGGGTGACCTTCAGCCGGTTCAGGTGGCCATGCGTGTTTGGGGGGAGGGGGAGGGCAGGTGGCCGGCTGGGAGGGCGATTTCCAGTCTGCCCAGGAGGGCCTCCTCTAGGACAAACGCCACCACAGAGACCCTCTGGCGGGCACTCTCGTTTTCCCACGCCATCTCTGCGGCGGGGCGATCCCAAGGGCAGGGGGCCCCGGGGGCTTCTCTGCAGAGGGTGAGGGAAGAAGGGTGGGCTGGACCGGACTCCCGGGCCCCTCCGAGGTTAGGGATCGTTCACGGTGTTCAGGAGGAAGGCTTTTAGTGTAAAAGCTCTGACGTATGCCGGAGAGGTCACCAGACAGTCCCACCCTGCGGAGCTGTTTCCTGGGGACCCTGGGCTGCGGAATCAGGCCCCTGTCCCCCTCCGGCGTCTGGGCCTCAGTGCCAGGCAGGGCTGAGAGGTTCGGGTCGGGGTGGGTAGCTGCCACCTGGGGTCCCACAAGCCTCAGCCTGACTGTGCCAGCTGGCATGGTCGGGGGGGGGGGGGGCGGCACTCCACAGGCCGTTCCAGAACACGCCCGCCCAGGGCCTTCCAGTCAGACCAGGGTGCTGTGGGCGTGAGCTGTCGCCCATGGCTTGGGTACCCCAGTCCCTGCGGTCAGCCAGGCCCTTGGGCAGTGCAGTGGCAGGGGGACCTGGGGCTCTGCTGTCTTCTGGCTCCTCGGTCTGTGTGGGCTGGGGGTGGGGGTGGGGGGGCAGCACAGACGCTTCTGACTCAAGCGTCAGGCTGTGTGGGCCGTGAGTGTGGTGCTGGGCCTGGTGGGGAGGGCGGGGGGCGGGGGGCGGGGGCGGTGCTGCCAGCAACGAAAGGTGCTTGAAGGAGCGCAAGAGGCCGAGCTCGAGGCTCGGGAGACGTGGGAGCTGGCGAGGCGGGGGGTGGGGGAGGTAGGTGGGCTGGGTGCGAGGATGGGCCCTCAGGCCGCTGAGGCCGAAAGGGAGCTACGGACGAGCCCTGGAGGCCAGCGGACCAGAGGACATGGATATTCTGTCTTCAGTGTGAAATGGTTTCTCCCCTGCCCCGCCCCTCACACCATTCAGGGCCGGTAACAGCTCTGTGCCACTGAACAAATGGCGAATGAGTAACGGAGAAATGCCAGGCCCCGGGGTCCCGCTCCTGTCTCTTCCCTGTAAAGTCCCAGAACAAAAACAGACACAGGGAACGGGGGCCACAGGCCACATCGGCCCCCGGGGAGGACACTGGCCACAGCTCCTGCTGCAGCCACCAGGGTGCCTTCCCCTCGGCCAGGCACCTGCCTCTGTGTCTCAGGCTCCCACGCCCACCCGGCCGAGGACATGCACTTACACCCTAGCTGCAAGGGAAGCTGGGAACGCCATCCCCTTCTGCCAGAAGCAGGAAGGCTGGGAGCGGAGGGAGATGCGGGAGCAGGCTGAGCCTCCCTGCCTGGCGACCCCCAGGTGCTGAGCCACTCAGGGCTGAGGGCGGGTGGACCGGAACTGTCAAACTGCACGGGAGGCTGAAGTCCCACTGGGGAGGGACTTTCTGGCCCTTGAAAACTAAAGTGATCACAGAGACGAGAGCCGAAGTGATTGCAGAGCTAGGAGAACAGCCAGAGCTGTGGCCCATGGAGAGGCTTCGAGAGAACAGACGGTGGAAGACAAGAGTTTGGAGAAAAAGGGGCTGTTCTCGGGCTGTAACCCTCACGCGTCCAGCTCAGTCCGTGAACCTGTTACCTTCCAGTGGGCTGACGGGTTAACCATCCCTGCCTTCCTGCCCCCCTGCCCCGCCCCCATGACGGGAGGCTGCAGCTGCAATCCACCAGATCAGGGACCTTCTCGGTCAAGATCGCTGCTGTAGCCCCAGGACCTAGAACAGTGACCAGGAGGCGGACCCCTCTGTCCTGCAGCGGGCCCCTCCGCATGGGCAGGAGGTGGAAGGGAAGCAGAGCGGCCAGGTGGCCCGACGAGGGGAGGGGGAGCCCTGGGCCCTGGAGGAGAGCGGCGACTGGGCTCCGAGCTCCCAGTGACTTCAGAGAGAGCAGAAACCCGTTCCCTGGAGAGCCAATTAATGCAAATGAATTTGCATATCTAAATTGGCTCATTAAATTGTGACAAGTTCCCAGTGGGTTTGGGGGTGGGTTGAGGAGCCCTGAACATCTGAAGATTTCTGTGTTCGTTAAAATGCTTTGTGTTTTAGTTTTCCGAAAATGTGACTTGATCTGGCTTAAAGCGTAAGAGAGAATCCACTAGCTGGCGGCTTTGTGATGTTGGGGACGCTGTGATCGGGACCTCGGCGTCTTTCTGTGACGCCTGCCCCCTCCCTGAGTCCCACGTTAGTCCTGTTCTCACGGCTGGTTCCTTGGTGGTGGCAAGGTGGCTGCAGCCGCAGCAGACCTCGTTTTTGTACCAGACTCCTTCCAGAGAAAGCATCTCTCTTTCTCATCAACAAACCAGAGCTTTCTGAGCTTAAATCTTATCCCACCAATTTGGGCCACATGCCTTCCCTGCACCCCGGTGAAGGCCAAGGGAACCAATGCGGTTCAAGCCCATCGGGGCCCCTCCCAG
Organism: Phyllostomus discolor; assembly: GCF_004126475.2. Taxonomy (NCBI): domain Eukaryota; kingdom Metazoa; phylum Chordata; class Mammalia; order Chiroptera; family Phyllostomidae; genus Phyllostomus; species Phyllostomus discolor. The sequence continues at coordinate 34,906,846 of NC_040915.2, read as the reverse complement.
AGGGGGTGGGTGGTGGGGACCGAATCCCATGTTGCAGGATGGGGAGACGGTGGGACGGGTACAGGAAGACACCCCAACGTCCCACACAAAGGTCTCCAGGGGGAAGGAAAACGGAACTGCCCTTCTCCAAGCACCTTCCGGTGGGAGGCGGACCCTATGCTGGTTTTTACAACCTGTTACAGGCAGGCGTTTTTACAGCTGCTTTCCAGAGCTGTGGGCTGAGCCTCTCCACGTTCCTTACTGAGGGGTGGACTCCGGGTCTGGCCTCGGGCTTCTCGCCCTGCTCCTGCCGTCTGCTGGGGGTCGTGACCCTCTGTCTCCTCTTCCTCCAGCTCCTCCAGACCCCTCGCCTGTCCTCCCTGGTGGGAGTTTTGTGCCTGGGGGACCCTGGCACACAGGTCTGGAGGGTCCCAGCTGAAAGATGGACGGAATCCGGCGCTGACAGTGCCGGGAGTTTGCAGAGTCTCCCAGGGTTCCCTGCTACCACGGATCCCCATTCCCACATTGGACTGTGAGGTAAAGGCACAGAGTGGGCAAGAGGTTGTACTAAGGTCACACGGCAACTGGTTAAGGGGCACGGACAGTAAGACCCAGAGGCCTGCGTGCTAACCGCTCTCTCCTCTCCATTGCGCCACGTGACAGGGGCTAACCAGCACGTGCCGAGGGCCTGCACTTGGAGCCGGCGGCCCGCTGGCGCCCCCAGCAGGCGGGCGTCACCGTGGCACCTTCACTCTGTTCTGAGTTCAAGCGCTGCAGGGCCTGCGGGAACCTCACTCCGACCCAACGGGCCTTCCTACCTGCCTCCTGCCTCCAGGCTCCCGGCCAGACTTCTGTCCATCAGCTCATCACACCTGGCAGCTGCCCAGGGGGAGGCGGGCCCGCTCTCCGGGGGGAGTGAGTGGGGCTCGGAGAGTGCGGCCGCTTGCCCAGGATCCTGAGCCTGGCCACATCCAGGGTCCGTCAGAGACTAGTGCCTGACGGCGCCCCGCTCCTGAAGGAGGCGCTGGGAAAGGATGTGAAGGGGGTGGCATTATATCTGTGTGCCGGAGAATGAGGAAAAAAGCTAAGCTATTAAAGCGTCCCCCACTGGTGCAGTGCCTTTGAGATTGAGTGTTAAGTGCCCAGAAAAATCACTGACTCACTCACTCACCCACCCGCCCCTACCATAGCTATTGATTGAGCACCTACTACATGCCAGGCACTGTTTGGGTTTTGAGGATACAATGATGGGCAGGACAGGGTCTCTGCCTTCAGCGGGCTTCTGGTTCCGGGGACGCCGTCTAAGCTCAGGGCCCTCCTGAGCCCCCAGGACTTTGGAAGCGAGGTCCTGGTGGGGAAACCGTTCGCCCGGGAACTGCCACGCCAGGGCGTAATCAGGCGGCACCCAAACCGGCCAGTGCTGCCTGATGACGCTGGGTGTTTACAGCATCCGTAATGAGGCCAATTGAGACAAATTGCCACGGACACTTTTGTAGACGAAGCCAGCAGAAGTGCTCCCGTCCCCAGCGGTGGCGGGGGGGGGGGGGGGGCTTCTTTCTCGGTCCCTTTCCCGTCCCCCGGGGGCGGCTCTGCTCCCTGTTCTGGGAACCTTCTTCCCGGGCAGACGGAGCAGGCCCTGCACGACAGGAGCTTTCTCCCTCCCTTGTCTGTTTACTCTCTCAGCTGCCGCGAAGGGGACTGAGTGACAGGGACGGCACCGCTGTGACACTCTCCGGGGTCCCTGCGTGGAGAGGGGGCGAGGCTGTATCTCGTGGCACGCACCTTTGGTGGGCTGGAAGGAGGATTCCTTATTCCGTTCAACTCAGGGGACAGGACGACTAGGGTCTCCTGCAGGACCTTCCTGAGCCTTTGGTGACAACGAGCCGTGAGACCCTCTAGGAGCAGAGGGGCCTGCAGGACCCGGAGCCCCCCTTTTGGGGGGATTCTGCTCAGAGCCGGCCTGGCTAGCAGCAGCAGGGACCACCCCACCCCCACCCCGGGCCTGCTATAGTTTGTAAGTCTGGCTCATGAGAGTCCAGATGCCGGAGGGTGAGGCTCCGACCCCAGCGGGTGGCACACCCGATGCGGTGTGTACACCTGGAGGGGTTGGAATCTGACCCTGTTGAGGTTCCCACTCAACTTGCTGGTCTCGGGGAGAGGGGGGGCAGACTTGTGCTTTCTGGTCTCCTGCCCTTTGCTCCTGCTGCATCCTCCGAGCTGGGTGCCTCTCCCCTCCCTCGCAGCGAAGGCACGCTGACCTGGAACTCCATTGGAGGAACCCTGCACTACTGTCTTGAGATCCTTCGTCTCCAGTTCAGGGCAAACATTTATTATGTGCTCACCAGATGCCAGGGCCTGGGCCCTGGAGATGCCGGGACAAATACCACAAGGACCTGCCCACAAGGGGCATGCTGCTCAGGGCAGGCGGTGGACAGGCGGCCACAGCTAAAATCAGCGTGATCCCCGGGCTGCCAGGGACAGTCCGAGGGCAGAGGCAGGGCTGAGGGGCCCTGCACAGCCTAGGGACACAGAGAAAAGACTGGGTTCCGGGAGACAGACCGTGAGTGATGCTAGGGATGAGCTGGAGTCGGCCCAGTAATGACCAGTGCATGGAAGTGTGTTCCGGGTAGATGGAACAGCCTGGGCTAAGACCTAGAGGCAGATGGTGGGAGGAGCTGGGTGAAGGTCAGTGTGGCTCTGGGGGAGCCTGAGAGATGCCAGGGTCGGAGGCGCCAGACTGGGTGTCTGTTGAGGAGGAGGAGCCGAAGGGCGCCAGACGCCACCTCTGTCACAACCTCTGTCACAGATCGAGGGAAGCCTGGGGCCCCACCCCCTCACCAGCCCCTACCTGGGTGCCAGGGCCCTGCTACGTCCTCCCCTCAGCCCCTCGCCCTGTTGTGCAGGAACTTACTTGAAATTACAAGAAAAAAAGTCAGCAGGGGAGGGAAGCCTGCTCCAGCCCCTGTCTCCGTGGCTCCTTCCCATCTCCCCCCTCCCCTAGATTCCTGCCTCCCGTGCTCACACGGCTCGCTCTCTCGGGTCATTGAAACCTGTCTCGGGTGCTCCGGCCTCACCTCTGGCGAGAGACCCTCTCTGAGCAGCATTCTAGAAGCCGCCCCCGGCCTCCTCTGCCTCCCCACCCCGCCTGGATGTCCGTCCGCTGCACTGACTGCCACCTGACGTCATACACGCTGATCTGCCAACTTCGTCACCACCCACCTTCACCACTGCGATGCGGAGCTCCACGGAGACGGGCCTGCTCGTGCTGGGTCCAGTGCCCGGCCTGCAGGTGGTGTTCAACTGAATAAATAAACTGAAGGCCAGTGATGAGAACCCGGGGCTTCCACAGGTGTCATCTCGTCAAACGTAGCCCTGCCCCCGGGGGCCCCAGCTCTGTCCCTTACAAGGCACTGTAGCTCCCTGAGCTCTCTGGGGGAAGATGAACAGAACCTCCACCAAAATTAAGCAAATAACAAGCACTGTTTATTGAGCACGTACTATGTGCCAGACTCTGTGCTAAGGACTTGACTTGCACCAGCTCCATCAATCCTCACAACAACCTTCTAAGTATTATTTTATCCCCATTTGACCGATAGAGAAACCGAGGCAGTTTAAAGAGCCCAAGGCCCCAGCAGGAAGTGGCAAGGTCGGTTCTGAGCATGGGCAGTCGGGCTCACAGCCTGTACGCTCCGTGGCCACAGCCGTGGGGGATGCCAGGGGCGGGGAATTCTGTGTCCTTCACCAGCTTTGATCTGGTGGGAAAGCGTAGGCTGCTGGGGGTCTCCCTGCCTGGTTCCAGGACCGACCATTATTCAGGAGTGTTCATGCAAACGCCAGCTCCGGACTCCCGGTCAGGGTGGAGGCGCAGGCAGACACGCCTCACCTCCTCGCACAACCACTGAAAGAATTGCAACTAAACCTCAAAACAAGTAACGCCCAGAACTGTCAGAAAAGCAAGCTGGGTGGCAGTCGGACAGCCGAGGATTTAAAGGAGCCACGTTTATCCAGATGGGTGCCCTTTACAGGGAGTCAAAGCAGCTCTACCTGATACACAGAAACCAACACAGGGAGGCTGCCAAATGGGGGAGACGGAGAAACATGGCCCAAGTGGGAGGACAGAACAAAACCCCAGAGAAAGAATGAAAAGAATGATAGGGTGGAGAGAGCCAACCTCTCAGATGCAGAGTTCCAAACAGAGAACTCACCGAGTGTGGCAACAACATGAAGGGAGAAATGAAGGCTACACAAAGTGAAGTAAAGAAAAATCTACAGGGAGCCATCAGTGAAAGGGAAGGAAGCCAGGATTCAAATCAATGATTCGGAACATACGGAAGGAATACGCATTGGACCAGAAGAGTAAGAAGAAATAAGAATTAAAAACACGAGGACAGTGTAAGAACACTTGGGGCATCTCCAAACGTGCCGACATCCAAATCATAGGGGCGCCAGAAGGAGAAGAGGAAGAGCAAGAAATTGAAAACTTATTTGAAAAAAAACAATGAAAGAAAGCTTCCCTAATTTGGCAAAGGAAAAACATAGCAAGTCCAGGAAGCACAGAGAGTCCCAAACAAGTTGGACCCAGAGAGGACCACACAAAGACACGTCATAATGAAAAGGCTGAAGGTTAAAGGTAAAGAGAGAATCTTAAAAGCAGAGAGAAAGAAGCAGAAAGTTACCTACAAACGAGTTCCCACAAGACTATCAGCTGATTTCTCAGAAGACACTTTGCAGGCTAGAAGGGACTGTCAAGAAGTATTCAAAGTGATGAAAAGCAAGGACCTACAACCTCGATGACTCTGTCCAGCAAAGCTGTCATTTAGAATGGACGGGCAGATAAAGTGCTTCCCAGACAAGGTAAAGCTAAAGGAGTTCATCACCACCAAGCCACTATTACATGAAATGTTAAAGGGACTTTTTAAGAAAAAGATCAAAACTATGAACTTTAAAAAGGCACCAAATTCACAACCATCAACAACTGAATCTAAAAGCAAACAAACAAACAAACAAACAAAGCAAAGCAAACAACCAGACAGGAACAGAATCACAGATACGGAGGTCATTTGGAGGGTTATCAGCTGGGAGGGGGAAGGGGGAGAATGGGGGGAAAGGTGCAAGGATTAAGAAGCATAAGTGGCAGGTACAAAATGGACAGAGGGGTGTAAAGAATAGCATAGGAAGTGGAGAAGCCAAAGAACTTACGTGCACGAACCATGGACATGAACTAAGCGGGAGATTGCTGGAGGGAAGCGGGGTACCAGGTGGAGGGGGCACGGGGGGAAACTGGGGACAACCGTAATAGCATGATCAATAAAATATACTTTAAAAAGAGAAAATGCCAGCTCCGCTCCTGCAGAAACTTAGGCCATTTATTAGGAGTTGCACTCGGGCTGTTACAACGTCATTACACGCGTGTCAGCCACTGCTCCGTGGGCTTCTGCTGAGGAGCCAGTAACGACGCGGTGTGGGGCTCCTGGCTCAGAGCGGACGACGCCTGGCGGTGCTGTGCCGGTGGGGCTGCCTGGCCCCAGCGGCACGTGGCACTGGGCCTCAGGTTCCCGCTTGCTCTGACCCCCTGTGGGGCTCCCGCCATGTGCCGGGCACTGAGATGGGGGGCAAACAACAGAGGACTCCAGGGAGCGTGTAAGCTCCCGAGGGCCATAAACATGTAGAGATGGCTGCATGCACGTGCAGGGACACGGCACAGGCAGTGCCGTTAGAAAGATGCAATCTGGCTCGAGGTGGATGATGGGAGGCTTCCTGGAAGAGGCGTCACTACGTAAAATCATTTCTTTCCTGGTAAGCTGCTTCTCTCTCATAAAATCTGATGGGACGCATTGCAGACGTTGATCTGAAGGTTTCGAGTGCAGCGAGCACTCTCCACGGGACGGGAGCGTCTCCACAGGGATGAAGACTGGTTTGCGTGTGCGCACGTGTGAAATCTTACTCTTTTTACGTTCAAAGCGCAGAGGTACATGCAGTACCTAAACAGGCACAGAGAATGCTTCTGGCATTAGAATTTCACAGTGGTCGGCACTAATTCGGCGGGAGGGCAGGAGCTGGGGTTGGAATGGGAGACAGAGAAGGCGGGACAGAGGAGGGCAGACGGAAGCCGGGATTTTAGGAACAAGCAGGTGGTTGCCAGGCAGAGGCGGGTGGAAGAGCATCAAGGATAAAGAAAGAGGTGGGACACCATGGCCGTGGCACTGTGAGAACTCAGCACAGGCTGGGGGTGGGGCGGTCACCAGGAGGGAGTCGGGATCAGGTGTGAGTTCTGGGAAAACCTCTGTGCCGTGTGCAGCGTGGATGGGGCCAGGACTCAGCCCGGGACCACGAGGGGCTGTGGCAACAATGCAGAGAGAGACAGGGGGCATGTGTAACAGGTGGACGGGCAGGACCGACGGGCGACTGCCCCTGGGAGGTGGGGAGGGGTCAGCCTGGGTTTCTAGCCTGCCCAAGATTGGGGGGGGGGGGCACAGCCGTGACCTGGAAGAGGGTGCCCCGTGGATCAGGTGGAGTCCCTGAGTTACGCCGACCACACGCACTAAAAGCCGGACTTAACGTCGTTAGTGCGGGCAGGGCGATCCGTCTTCTCCCCTCCCGCCACCGTGGCAGCGAGACTGCACTCCATTAAACTGGTTTACGCCAGCTCTCCAGGCCCAGGGTGGCGGGGGCATCTCTGGGGAGGGCTGACCGGTCCCTGACCTCCGGCTCTCCCGGGAGGCTGTGCGGTTTCAGCCTTGCAGGCAGAGGGCCCGTTCACTGCCACTCGCCCGCCCAGTTGCCTAGGTCCCTGGGACGCTCCCTTCAGCCACGCCGTCTGTGTCCTGCTCCCCCGCCACCCCCACGAGTCTCGAGTCTCGGAGAGGGAGAGCAAGTGCCTCTTACCAGATGGCTCCGCCTCGCTAATTGCACTTAATTCCCCTGCACTGTGCCTGGCCGGGGCCTGTGGAGAGCTCCTGTTCTGGGAAGCTGGCTGGCCAGGCTTGCAGAGGAGGCTGGTGGCTGGGAGGAGGTCTGGCAAAGTGGGGGGTGGGGGGGGGGCCCAGAGATGGGGTGCACTTCGTGCCAGGTGTTCTCTGGGGCTCGCACATGCTTCCCGCCTCTCACTGCATCTGTGTGGTGATTGGGGTCCCCACGGGTGATGAGCTCTCTGAGGGCAGGGGCTGTGTGGTGGGCATCTTCATCATCTTCATCTCCGACGCCTGTCCTAACCTGGCACGGGGTGGCCACCCAGCACAAGCCTGTGGGTAAACCTGCGGGGTCAGGCGCTAGAATGGAAGCTCCAGGAGGGCAGGGACTTGCGTCCACTCTGTTCACGGCTGCACAGCGGGCACCCGGCACCTTGCCGGCCAGTGCTGAGCCGACGCACCCTGAGTGAAGGAATGAAGGAGCAAGTCCTCCCGCCCGGCAGGCAGCCCGGTGCAGGAGGCACCGCAGGTTGGCACTCCTCACTCCCGCCCTGCCCTTCCCCCGGCTCTGGGCTCGGCCACGGGACTTGCTCTGACGGTATAATAACTGGGGACCCAGAGTGATGCCAAAGTTGCTGCCCGTTCTTCCTCTGCAAACCGTTAGGTCCAGAAGGGGCTACTGGGGCGGGGAGGGTGATGGGTGTGAAGGCGGCCAGGTCGCCAGCAGGCAGTGCTGGGCTGGGCCTGGGCTCCGGGAGAGAAGAGAGCCGGGTGGATGGCCGCCGTCTGGGCCTCTGACTGGGTCTGCATGACACCCCCCCTCCTCAGGGGTTGTGTGGGCGTCTTCTTTCTCTTGGAGCGGGTGGCTCTGAAGTCTCCACCCCGCTCCCTGGGGCTCCCGCCACACCCAGCTGTGTGGGGCCTTTCATGGAAACGAACCTCACCTCCCAGAGATGCCGGGGGCATGGGTCAGAGGATGGAGCCCCGGGCAAGGTGCGCCCCCATCACGGCCTGGAACTCCATAGAGGCAGACCTGGGGCTCGAACCCAACAGGCTCCTAGGATGGGCTCTGCTCCAGTTCTAGAAGCTGCCTCCCTCCCCGCGGCCCCGGAACCAAAGAGGACTGAACCGCCATCACAGGAGAGCCCCAGGAAACGATCGACAAGCTGGAGTCAACGCTCAAACCAGCGAACCCGGAATGAAACCCTAGTCTTGGCCTCTGTGAGTTCGGAAAGGTCAGATCATTTTGGGGGGACCTCGGCTTCCTGGGCCAGAAACTGGGTAGTGACAGCTGCAGTGCAGAGTGGCTGAAAAGATACAAGGATATAAAATGTGAGGAAGATACTTGGGTACCCGATACATTTAGGACAGGCGTCTCCAGACTGCTCTTCCAGGAGGGGGGAGGGTCGACGCTACCACCGGTGGCGGCAGGAGACGTGGAGGCGAGCGGGCGGCTCACGCCGTCCCCGGTAGGAAACGTGCTGTTTGTAACAACCGGACCGTCCATTGGGGCCCCCTAGTGACTCGGCGGCCACACGCACACATCACCCACGAGCCCAGTGGATTTTAGAGGAAGCCCGTGGAACAAGTGTGACAGTTACTCTCATTCTACACACGGAGAAACCGAGGCGCGGCGAGGGAAAGCAGGGGACGGGCTACGGTCGCTCAGTGAAGGAGAGGGACCTCCAGGGCTCAGATCTGGGTCGGCCTGGCCCCGGGGCCCTGGCTCCCAACAGCTGTGCGAGGATGCCCCCCCCGCCCCCCGCCAGGGTCCCCATACCTCCGAGCTGTGCGTGAGCGTGGACACGGGCCCGCATGCCCTGCCCGTGTCTGAAGTCACTGCTCGGCCCCTCCGGCGCTGCCCAATCAAGTTTCACCGTCACAGGGTCTCATGGATCTACGCCGGGGAGACCTCAGCGGCAGCCAGCCCGCCCTGCGCGGCCCCTGGTGTGGCTGGCAGTCAAGACTTGGTTATGACAATAGCCCACGCAGGTCTCGGGGGAGATATCGGACAGTAGTGTGGGGACCTGGGGCGTCCTCATTTTGAGGTACGTGGTTCTGACACTCGAGCGTGCACCATCATCACCTGCACTCGTTAAAACAGATCGGCTGGAGCTCCCCACGGCGTCTGTGCTGGGGGCGGGAACGTCAGTCCCTCCTGAGTCGCCAGGGGGTTGGGGGGCGACCTGGAGGCTGCAGACCCGGGACCACACGGGGAGCACCGCCTCCGCGGAGGCTCGCGGCGCAGACCCCGTTTCCGTCTCCGCGGGGACCGCCCAACGGCTTCGAGACAGACGGGGGGAGGGGGCGGGGCCTCCAGCGGGGAGTCCTGCCTGCCCTGGCCTCCTGCCTGGCTTCCCTTTCTTTTTCTCACTTGCTTTCTCCCGTGTGTCACACTTTCCTCATTCACATACACGAGCACACGAGCATCGAAAAAAAACATTTTTTTTTTGTTTCGGTTCCAGCGTTAGGCTGACATGGGATCCGAGTTCCGCGTGCTCACGGGCAGCATACCAAGGCCCGCCTTAAAGCCCCTCGGAAGGTGGCGCGAGGTAACGCACGCGGCGCGGCGCTGAGCACGGGCCCGCGCGCACGCTCGATCGATGGGAGCAATTATTGTAATTATCATCGGGCAAGGGAACAAATGGCCCGCGGCTGCCACTGCCCACCGTGGCCTCTGGCACGTGACCGGGAGGAGGAGGGGAGGGCGCTCTCACTCTGTGTGGTGAGCAGCCTCTGCAGGGACGCAGCTGTCTCTCTTCTCCGGGCTCTGCCGTGTGGACGGCTGGTTCTGCGGGGGACGCGGCGAACAACACGCGCCCTGGTGAACGCGACATTGTGGGCAGCTCCGGGGGTCCCATTATATTGCCGTCGCACGGGGGGAGGCAGACATCTCTCGCTGTGGGAGGGCTGAGAGGTAGCCTGAAAGCACTGAGTCCACGTCCAAGGGCCTGATTCCAAGCCAGAGGAGCCTTCCCCGCCTCCACCCAGGATCCCGCTTCCAGCTCGGGCCTCAGTCCTGAGTGTTTCTGCTCTTCTTGCAGGGGCGCGGATGTGACACGGAGCACAGAGGAGCAGATGTGACACGGAGCACAGAGGAGCCCTGCGGCTGGTCGCCGCCACTGCTCTGAGCCAAGGGCTTTCGAATACTGATGTCACAGACGCAGTTCCCCCCATTGTGTGGATGGGTACACTGAGGCCCAGGGCGCACCACGAACTGCTGGGGTGACACAGTGGGTGCTGCTTGACCTCAGCAAGCACTCTCACCCAACATGACGGCAGCATGAGGCCAGACAGGTGTGCCCCCCCTCCCCCATTTACCGATGTCCTTCTCCCTGTTCATCACCGGCTCCCGCCAACCTCAGGGTCTGCTCGTCAACACCAGTAATGGCTGGCGGACAAAGTGGGGCCTTATCCGGGATAAATTTAAGGAGGTCCTCCCTTCCTGGGAGGGCGGGGGGCCTGGGAGACAGCTGTGGGAGATCCAGGAAAGGGACGGGATATGGAGTGCATGTCCATAGCGCAGTGTCGACTTTTGGTGGCCTCTCGTTCCCGGACCCCGGCATAGGCCTTGAGGTGCAAACCCTCCAAATGGGACCCAGGAGACTCGGACAGGCCCTGAACCAGAGGCCATCACTGTGCTGCAAGACTCAGCGAAACAAGAGGCAGGAGTGGGCGTGGCAGTGGGGCAGGCTTTGGACCTGGAGACCCGGATCTGGCCCCAGCTGTGCCATTGGCTGGAAGAGGTGTGACCCTGTGTGTGACCTAAGTGCGGTGCGGCCCCTGGGGACAGCCTGGCCTCCAGCTGCACACCCCCTGGAGGGCACACTCCCTCATTCCATCCGCCCTGGAGTGCACTGAATAATAATGGCCTCCCAGGATATCCATGCTCTAATCCCTGGGACCTGCGGGTGTCACCTTACAGAGCAGAGAGTATGCAGAAGTGGCCAAGGACCTCAAGATGGGGACATCGTCCAGGGTTATCCAGGGGGGTCCCCGAATGAGATGTGTCTTTACAACAGGAAGGTGGGGGAGGATCTGACACGTGCGGAAGACGAGAGGGCAGGAGGCCAAAGATGCAGAAATGAGAGGGGGGCGGCCACAAGCCGAGACACGCTGGCGGCCACCAGAGCTGGGAGAAGAACAGGGTCTCCGCTACAGCCCCTGAGCGGGGGTGGCCACGACCACACCTTGACTTCGGCCCAGGGATGCTGACTTTGCAATTCTGACTCCTGGAATAGAGAGAGAATCGGTTTCTGTTGTCTTCAGCCCACCTAGTTTGTGGCAATTTGTTGCGGTAGCCACAAGGAATTAATACGCTTCCCTGCGCTGTCCCCTGCCCCCCAACAACTCAATTCTAAAAGCACGGACGTCCCGTAGATTTTGCCGGAGGTTTTGAGATGAGGAAAAGCGTTCACACTGACCGTGATGCAACTGCAAATCACCCAGACTTCACATTAGAGATGTGGGTTCCCCCTCTCGGCTGGGAACCCTTCCGTGACCCCGGGGTGCCCTGAGCAGGTTCGTGCACTGCCACCCTCGGCAAACACAAGGACCCTCCTGGGACTGGAGCACTCAGAGGCAGGGGCCAACAGTACCCGAGACGACACGGTATTTTCCTGGCCATGAGCAGACCACGCATGGACATTAGCCCTGTCCAGGCTCTGTCCCCCGCTCCTGGGACATTGTGACCTCTGGACTGGTACTTCATGACCTTATCCATTAAGTGATTGCAAAACTAGGAAAGGCACCTAGCCCTGGGTTTGGCATATCGTCATCACTCCATGCATGTTCACTTTAATGAGATAACGATGCTTAGATTAATTGAGCACTTACTGTGAGCCAGGCATTTCCTAAGCCCTTCACCAGCACTAACTCACTGATTCCTCACCTCCGTTTTGGGGAAAGTACGTTGTTACCCTCACCCTGCGTCGCCCACTGGAACACAGAGGCACAGAGGCCGCACAAGGGGCACAAGGTGCCTGAGGCTGGTGAGTGGACTAAGTCAGGGCTGCGGGACTCCAGAGGCACCCCTGGGCATGAGTGTGATGAGCACCCAGTCTGTCGAGAACCCGCGCTGGGATCTGGGCGTGTCTGGGCCTGCTGGTGACTGACTGGGAGCGGGCCCTCCATGGGCCTCGGCGTGTCCTGAGGGACAGCACATCCTGGGGCATGGGGTTCATGGGAGCAGCTGGGCACCGAGGGCAGCGAGGTGGCAGACGCTGGCATCCGGGCCGGGTGCTCCTGGCGGGAGGGAGCAGCCTCCCGGACGGAGCGGTGCGTCAGGGGAGGGGAAGCTGAGCGGCAGGAGAAAGCAGCAGCTGGTGCCGCCTTGGGAGCTGAGCTTCTGCAGAGAACAAGCGGAAGCAGGAGCCGGGGAGCCGGGGACTTCTGAGTTATGGCCATGGATATGGCCTCGGGGACACAAGCTGGTAAGGTAACAGTTACTGATTTTAATAAGCATTGTTAGGAAGACTAAATGACGCCATGCGTGCATGGCATACAGGTCACATGGTGTGCGATGCCCAGGTTCTCACACTGCCCAACCCACAGCTGGGGAGGAGAGAAAAAACCTGAGATGGCCAAGTTCAGGGTCACGGGACACTGGGCTCCCCTCTTCCCCAGTAAAATTGGGCCCACCCTTCTTTCCTCCCTCCCCACCTCATAAGTGGCACCACCTGCTGGCCAAGTTGAACACCTGCGGGGGTCCCTACTGCGGACCCACCACCCATCAGTAGCCCTGTTCACTTCCTCACATCTTTGGGGTCTGTCCCTTTCTCCCCACACTGAGTTCAGGCCTGACCATCCCCCGCCTGTTGCAGTTTTCTCTGATAGTCTCCCTACTGACTCGGGCGGCCCCAGGCTCTTCCCTCCGCCTCCTGTTTCTCACTTAACCTGCACTCCGACAGCGAACACAAATCTCATCCCGTGCCCTCGTCAGGAACGCCACAGTCCGGGTACTCAAGTCAGATGGGTCTGCTCGGCGTTCAAGGCTCCGCCTGGGCTCCACCTGCCCTGCGGCCCCAGCAGGAGCCCTCGCCAGACCACCGAGGATTCTCGTGCGTGCCACGCTCTCTCCCGCTCTGCCCTGGCTCCCGCTGGCCCCTTGCTGGGACGCCCTCTGTCCTGTCACCATGCGCCTGACTCCCAGCACAGGGCCTGCCACATAGTAGGGGCTTTGATATCACATCAGGAGATCAGTTAATGAAACATGATCCACGAGCCGGAGCTCATGACTCTCAGGCGAGGCAAGAGGAAGCTCTTCTGCCGGCCCCTCCCTCCCAGCGAAGGTGCGGCTCGGGCCATTGTGGCTCCTCTTTGCACCGGTTCGGCTCAGCAGAGCCCCAGCAGACACTTTGAATTCCTGTAAATTACTTTCCTGCTATGACTTGTGAGCCGGGTTGCCAGGCAACGAGAGGGGATTTGGTCTTTATCAAAGTGCCTCATCCACACGCTGCATTCGAAAGATGTCCTGGAGCAGGTTGGGGGTGGGCAGAGCCCTGCTCGCTCAGCCCCTCTGTCCTTCTGGGCACCCCACTCTCTCACACGTCGGGGGGGCTCCCGAGACAGCTCTCTCTGGGATGCCAGCCCGGCTGGCTCCCTCTGGGGTCGGGAGGGGAGAGAGAGCTCATCAGCCAGGAGCCCTGTGCAGAACCCTGAGACCACGCGCTTTGCAATTGGGAAGCTCACGGTTTGCAGCCCAGAGCTGGCCCTCAGCCCTGAGCCCTGGGGAGAGTCCTCCTCCTTGCTGAGTCTGGTTCGCTTCCCTGGTCAGGGTAATTATGAAGACCCACTCGCCAGGGCCCAGGGAGGCTGAAGTGCGGCAATGCGGTGCAAGCTGGCTCTGGACTTCCCAGAGCAGCCCGGGAATGGGCCGGTGCCACCCTGGGCTCCTCCGGGAGGCCACAGTGCTGGGCCGCCAGACCTCGGCGAGGGGCCACCAGTGAGGGGGTGGGGATGGGAGAGAAACTGAAGTTACGGTTGGGAGCTCCTGTCACCTATCCCAAATGGCAGCTGGGTGGAGGCTCCACCTCCCAATTCTCCTCCAAGACTAAGGGTTTTCTCAGCTGCCCTTCACGGGGCCCCTGCTTCAGCCAGGGGGCAGGGCAGGTGCCCCCACATCCTCCCAGGCAGCCTGTGATGCGGCTTCTACTGTCTCCACGGCACTGAGGCTCAGCTGCGGGGTTTTTAATCCAGCGCGTCCAGCCTGCAAGTCCCTGTGGTGCAGTGGGCGGGGGTGAGTGCCGGGCCAGGTGAGGAGGGCCCCTTCTGCGGGCCTGGGCTGGTCCCGGGTACGAGGCCCTCCAATAAACGTTCGTTGACCCACTGGCCTTAAAAACAAAGGACATGTGTCTGCATCCTGCAGGGTCTGACCTCACCCTCCAGAGTCTGGGAGTGAAGGGGTCAGAGAGGGGTGTGTGTGGTGCAGGGTGAGGTGCAGGGTGAGGCCCCTGAGCCTCTAGGTCTCCAGTCCTGCAGGAGGTAGCAGCCTGCCCCACCCAAACAGCGAAAGTCCTGGGGGAGGGCATTGGACGCTGACCCTGGCTTGGTCCTCCTGACGCCATCCCAGTCTTGGTGGCAGCCTCTGTGCCCTGTTGCCTGCTCCCCTGCCCCCTGCCAGGGTCACGGCCCAGCTTAGCTCCGGACAGGCTCCACCTATTTGAGGACACTTTCCTGGGTGCCCCAAAACCGTGTGGCAGCCCAGTGCTGGGCTGCGATGTCCCCATTACAGCCTAGCACAAGTCTGGACCGCAGGGACACAGGAGTCGGGTCTGGCCCGGGTCTGGTCCCCAGCACCGAGCGCAGGGCTGGGACAGTGCAGGGGCCGACCGGGACTGCTGACAGGCAAGTGAATGCAATCTTCTCCTTCTGCGCTCCCCACTGCTAACGTCTTTATTGTTTCTGCCCCCACCTGCCCTCCGATGTCATGCCGTTTCCTTCTTCCGTCTCGCATGACTTTCTCATACAACTCGGGTCCGGCTGGGATTGAGAACTAAGAGGAGCTCAAACAGCCGAACTGCCGTATCTGGAGGGAGGGCAGCGGGGCCGCGGGCCTGGGTTTTCAGGTGGAGCTGAGGCCAGGCTGCCATTCTGCGGGATGCCGTCTCCGGGCTCCCAGGTGAGG
Source organism: Phyllostomus discolor (assembly GCF_004126475.2). Lineage (NCBI taxonomy): Eukaryota > Metazoa > Chordata > Mammalia > Chiroptera > Phyllostomidae > Phyllostomus > Phyllostomus discolor. Next base: position 34,891,834 of record NC_040915.2, on the reverse strand, counting down.
AGCCCCCTCCTGCCTTCATCTCCGGCTCCGTCCCTGGGGACAGCTGGCAGCCGACTGTGGTTCTGATCCATTGCTCCCATAATTGCTTCCAAATGCTATTTTCACGAAACCATATTCTCTGCCACGCTGCTGTGACTCCCAGTCGTCCCTGCCATGCGTCCCATCAGCTCCAGACCCAGAGCTGGGGTATTCGAAGGGAATGGCAGACCGGCTCCCAGCCCTGGCACACACACCAGGACGGGGACGGGGCTGCTCCGAGGGAGAGGGCGGAGCCAGACGTGTACCGAACACAAGGTGTCTCCAACTCGGCAGCGGCCGGTGTCTTTGCCAAGGCCTGCGGTGTTGGGGGTGCATTTGTTCTAGACACTGTGGAAGCTGCGGTTCTCAGAAGGGGTGCCCCCACCCAGGGTCATGTAGCAGGTCCACGGCAGGACGCAGGCTTATGCCAAGGCCCTCTGGTCCTGAGTCTGTGCTCTGTCCCCTGTCCATGCCCCCTCCCAGAAATGTCCCCATTGCACTGCACAGAGCACCTGGCGGAGGGAAGGAAGGGCCTTGAGAACTGTGTCTGGGTGAGAGGCCACAGGTCAAGGGCATGCTGCAGTAACTTCTCCCTCCAGCGGTGTGGCCACAATAGCCGGCATTTACTAGGCGCTTCCTATATGCCGCATACTCATTTCAGTTGCTGCTTCCACCTTCACCCACGGACTGATGGAAAGTTTTAAGGGTGAGATTTGCGAGAAGGAGTTGGCTCTGCCTGGATGCTGCTCTCGTGCTCCCTCGGCCTCTGGTTCTGGCTGGGACAGCGACAGCCGGCCTCAGCCCCGGGGCAGCCTTGCTTGCGGGTCTGCAAAGGTTTATCGGATCTAGAAGCAGCCTCCTTATGGTCCAGGGGCCTCAGCCTGAGCACTCAGCCCCTCCTCCCCCCGCGCCGTCTCCCACCGCACGCACACAGGCTGGGGTCTGGAGGGAGCAAGCGCGCCCAGCGTGGATCGGCCCCGTTTGCACTCGCATGTGCTGTCTCAGCTCCAGCATCCGGCGGGCAGGATGCCCCTTCCCTTTCAGGGCCTCGGCCGCCTCGTGGCCATGGGTCCCAGGCGCAGCAGGACAGCCCCTCTTCCTGTCCAGGGCCCTTCCAGGGGTGTGCAGGGGCCTCTTTGGGTGCCCCCCAAGCTCCCCTCTCTGTGCAAGACTCAGATCTCCTCTTCTGCACCCTCCCGAGCCACCCTACTTTTCCTCCGTGGTACCCATGGCAACGGGCGGAGCTCGGGCAGGCGGCAGGCTGGCAGGCAGGCAGGCAGGCCCCCTGCCCCAGCTCTGAGTGTGTGCAGTTCGGCAGATGACCTCACCCGACCCGAGGGCGCGGCTCCTAACGATGAAACAGCACCTCCGCCTCCCGCTTGTGAAACCCTCAGTGCGTCCACCTCTCTTGCTCCTTTGATCCTCAGAAAACCCCGCGAGAGAGGCCAAGTGGGCATCACTGTTTCCATTGTGCGGGTTAGAAACACGAAGCTCAGAGGAGAGGAGTCTCTTGCCTCGCAAGAGTGAAAGTGGAATCAAAGCAGTTGCACCGGTGTCCTGGTTCTCCGAGTCTGCCTCTCATTGTTCCGCGGGTTGGCTTTTGTACGCCAAGGGCCAGGTAGCTTGTCTGGGGTCGCACGGCTGACAAAGGGTAGCAACTGAGTCTGAATGCGGAGACCAGGGCCAGGTGTCCAGGGCGGGGCGGGCACTCACCAAACGTGGGATCGGATGGCTCCCTCGGGCACCTGGCCGGTGGCCCCCTCCCGCAGAGTCCCGCTGCCCGGCCAGCAAGCCGTGGGGAGGGCTGGCCACTCCCTCCTTCTTCCAGCTCCCCACTGCCGGAGTAAGCAGGTGGCTTCCTCTCATCTCCCATTCAAAGGGCGTTGAGCTCGGAGGAGGCAGATGAATGAGCTGCTCAGCCAGGGAAGGAGATTTTGTTGCTAAAATACACGGTCTGATTATGAGTGACGGAGGGCTGGAGGGGGAGGCTGGGGTTGGCTGTGATTTGTTCTGATTTGCAGCCATCCTAACCAAGTCACCGGGGGGCGAGAGCGGGGGCCGCAGGGTGCAGCGGGGGCACGCTTCGGCAGGGACACCGTTCCTGGGGACGCCAGGGCCCTTTCTGACCATTCTGGGACAGGGTTTTCAAACAGGCTTGGAGATGAGATTTGGTGCGTTTACCTTGTCTTATTTCCATTTGGCATGAAGGCTTCTCCACTTTCTCTCTCTCTCTCTCTCTCTCTCTCTCTCTCGTTTCTTCTTTTCATGCATGCCATATATTTTTTATTTAAACATGTATATTATTCATACACTTAACATGTTCATTTATCTACTTATTTAAAAATTTTGTTATATATTTAAATATATATTTTAAAATTTTTACTTCTTTTTTCCTTCTCTCCAGCAATGGAAGTGAGCCACAAATCACGCACTGTCGGACTGGGAAGCCCACACCCACCCGGCCGGCGTGGAGCGGCTCCGTGGCGGCACGACCCCGACCGAGCCTGCCTGACTGGGGGACCCGCTTCAGGAAATCCATCCTGTCGGGATTGGAGGCAGTAACTGGGGCCAGCGATTCATGACCCTTGGATGGGCTCGTGAATACATTCATCTTCGAAATCCATGACTCTCCGCTCCAGCAGGAGGTGGGCGGGGGGGTGGAGAGGGTGGGGGAGAAGCCGCTTTGCAAACAAAGATATGGGGTGGGGGGACACTCAGGGCCAGCCCCTGTGACGGGGGATGTGGCTGCTCGGGGAAGAGGTTTCAATTAGACAGTCTGCGAGACGGCTGACTCAGCCCCGCAGCGAGGCCTGACAGCTGTTCCCTCACGGGCGGTGGGGGGCGGGGGGGACCCAGGGCCCCCATTTGTCACTCTGCCTTGGTTCCCGTCAGAGGACTGCCACAGCTGCACGGGGGCTGTCCTGCTCCTGTCCGTTAACCAGAACTGACTCTCTGGGGCCCAGACACCTGCTCTGTGATGAGGGCCCTGGACCAAGGGCCCCGGAGGCAGGGCAGGCCCGCGGTGAGGGGCTCAGCTGCTGGAGCCCGGTCAGCCGGGTGCAAACCTGTAGCAGCTGCTACAAGAGCTTAACTTCGCTGTGCCTCAGTTTCCCCATAAAACTCACCGATCGCCTGCCTGCCTGTGGGCTGAAAGGAGTAAGTGAGCACTGACAGTGGGCACGGCCCGGGACACGGTGCGTGCTCAGTCGGTGGCAGCCAACAACGCTCGCTCTCACTTGCTCAGCCCAATGGCTCCCCGGAAGCCCTGACCCTGGACTCGGGCCTCCGCTTGCAGTCCCACTGGTGGGGGGCCCTCCGGGTGAAGCCCCTTCGCTTCTAGCACCTGCATACCCTATGCCCCTGAGCACAGCTCCAGCTCTGGGCAACCTCCCCCAAATCCTATTAGGCGGGCTCCACAATGTAGGGGTGTTCAGACAGGAGGAGAGCTTTGAGACTATTGTCTAATGGGGCCCAGGGGAAGGAAAGCACTTTCTGGGGGCCAGGCAGCTGGGGAATGGCCGAACTGGTCCCCCTGGCCCCCCGTTGCATGCTGCTGGGGTGCTGTTCTCTCTGCTGGCTTTTTTTTCTTTGTCTCCTTGGCTGTGGCTCCGGCTGGAGTCCTGGTCCCCAGATACGTGGCCTCACAGCCAGGCGCCTGCTTTTGCAGAGCAATGTGCCAGCCTGGGTGGGGGTGGGTCTGGGGGGGGGGCATCTCTAATCTTCTAGAACAAGTCATTTGGATTACTGGCTCTTTGTGAGTACAAGAGAATGAACAGACCCTTTGTACACTATTATACCTCCTTTCTTTGCTTTCAGAGCCCTGTTCCCGGAGATTTGGAGCTGCAGGAGTGGTTCGGGTCCCTGCGTTTTGGCGCTGAGCGGAGCCCCAGGCAGCTTGTAATTGCACGGCTGGCAGCCTGCTCCCCAGGCAGGGTGGGAGCGAACTCGCAGGGAGCCTCCGCGCCACACTCACCCCTGCACACCTCCCCTTACTCACTCCTTCCCCGAGGCTGGGAGGGAGCCCCGCAGGACCATGGTCTGGTCTAAACCCGCCACGCAACCCTGCACAGAGCAAAGGGCTGAGCCTGATTCTCAGGAGACTGCGCCCTGGGTTCCAATCCAGCCAGTTGCTGGCAGTGTGACCGGGGCAAAATTAACTCGGGGCTCTGAGGCTCAGCTTCCCCTTCTGTAAAATGGGATAAAGACGCTTGTTCGTCACGGTTAACAGGGTAAGCAGATGAGCTAACGCAGGTGCTCTGTAGGTGCTGGTGCCTTCTCCCCTCCCCTTTCCCCCACGTTGGGAGCACTGAGCCCGCTGGCTCATCATGGCCTGCGCCCCGAGAGTCAGTTCTGGAGCTGGGAGGGAACCAGCCCCGCCGGGCCCGCGGGGGCAGGCAGGAGCCCCTTCCCTGCAGCCCCTTGGGCTTTGCTGTCAGGCCCTTCCAGACACGGTGCCCAGTGCAAATCCAGTGCCCCTTGCTCAGGAGACCCAAGTCCTTCCTGTGGGGAAGAGCTGGTCTTCCGAAATGGCCCGGTGAGGCGGGGAGTGGGGGCGGCATGCAGGGTTCGCTGCCTCTTCAGCCCATCACCCCTGCGTGTGAGTCACGGGTTCCCCTGCGGACGGAGCCTGGCGAGCCCTCTCAGACACGGCCCCCCGAACTGACAGCCCGTGGGCTCTGTTTCAGAGCAGACACGCGACAGGGTGGCGCCATCCCCCATCCCCACCTGCGGCCCTCACCTCGCCCCCCAGCCACACCACGGCCAAGGAACACCTGTCGCTTGGGACTCTCGGAAGGGGCGGGGCCTGGACCGCTGCTTGGCAGGATTGGGGTGGGAGGGGCCTTGATGTGGATTCTAACACACGCTGTGAAGGCGAAGGCCTGGGGGAGCTTCCAGAAGAGGGGGTGACCCGACGCTCCCTGCCATCCAGCTGTGCACACAGCACTCAGAACCACACGGCCAGGCGGCCCCGCTGCAGTTTCCATGGGGAACCCACCACGAACAGCGGCTCACGCCCCCCACGCGTGCGCACTGCGCCAGGCGCCGCCTTTGTAGCTCCCGCAGGGCCTGCCGTCATTTCCAGTTGGGAGAGAAAAGGGCTGTAGTCAGAGAGAGTCTGTAACACACCCGTCCCAGAGTGGGGGACCGCATCCTTGAACCCTGGCTTTATGACTACGAAGTCCTGTGCTCTTGGCCACGGAGCCACCCCCTCCTCCCAGAGGGAGCAGCGAAATGCCGACTCTCTCTCCCCAGGGCGAGGATGGATCCAGGGTGCTGCCTGAGGTGGCTGGCACCCATGGCCGGCTCTGTGCACCACACATAATCCCAACAGACGGCCTGGCAGAGCGTAAGGGAAAGGCAGGTGCGTTCGTGGAGCACCTACTGTGTGCTTCACACCATGCAGGCCCTGTCAAGCACTCAGAGAGCCTGGCTCTGCCCATTCTCCTGCTGTGTCATGCAAGGGAAGTCACCCTGTTGGAGTCTTGGGTCCTCTGGGCATAAAATGGGGAGCCCCAAGAACGATATCAAATGCCTCCTCATTGAGCGAGAACCGTATCTTGACTCGGTCTCCTCTGTCCTGTTAGACAACCGGGGTCCAGAAAGGCCAACGGGTTTGTCCAGGCGCATGTCCCTCTGGAAGGGGGGCCATGGCTCTCTGCCCCCTTTTGTACGGTGACAGCAGGGGCGGGAAGGCCCCAACACTCGCTCCTGATGCGCACGGCTGCCGTTGGGGACCCCTCCGTCTCCCTCTGCCCTGAGAGGGAGTGACGGAGACCTGGGGAATGCGGACCCTCGGCCGGTGCGGATGCCTGGCCCAACGAGGGACCTCGGGAGGGTGGAAAACACACCCGATTTATCTTTGTTACCTAAGCACCCCTTAAATTCTCCCTTGAATACTTGTAATTCAGCGGAATGCGAGCAATTAGAGCGGAAGCCCTTCACAGGTGGAAGGGACTGATGGAATTATTTATCACAGTGACATTTTAATTATGGGAAGACTGAGTTTGCTGTCCCCGGGATGGAAGGTGGTATTGTTGGCCCCCACATGCCCTCCCGTGTGAATTAAACACACCCCTCTCTTTGTGATAACTCCACAGGGGCTGGCAGGGCAGGAGGCAAGTGGCAGGCTCCTCCCGGGAAACACCTCTGTGAGTGGGCGAGGTGGGTTTTCACCTCACTGGGCTGTAACCAGGACTGGGAACGATATTGATAAAGAAACGGCAGCACTCACTCAGACACTTCTCTGAGGAAGACCTACAAGCGGCCAAGAAGCACGGGCCGAGATGCTCGGCAGTGCGGATCACTAGGGGAAGCACATGAAACCCACAGCGAGGTGCCACCGCGCACCCGTCAGGATGGTGACGGTGGAAGACAGAGAACAGTGCCGGCCAGGAGGCTCTGGGCCCCTGCATGTTGCTCCTGAGGGCGTGAAGTGGCATGGCTGCTTTGGGAAAGAACGTGGCCGTGTCTCAAAACAAGAAGTTAAAAATGGAATTATCAGATGATCCAGCAATCCCACATCTGGGTAGGTGCCCAAAAGACCTGGAAGCAGGGAAGAAGCAAACTCAGTCACGGCGGTGGCATTCACAACAGCCGGCGGGTGGAAGCAAGCCGAGCATCCACTGGGGGGTGAAGGGAGAAACAGAATGGGCACAGGCTACACAGTGGAATATTATTCAGCTGTGAAAAAGAGGGAAATTCTGATACACCATGGGGGAGCCTGAAGGGAGCCGGCTGAGTAAAACGAGCCAGTCGCAGAGAGAAAATACTGTGTGGTTCCACTCACACGAGCTGCTGAGGGCTGTTTCCCACACAGCTTCCCGGCCCCCTCGCTAGGCCTCCCACTTCCTTCCCCAGAGGAGCTGTGCGGAGCAGCCTCGCTCGGGGGTGCAGGGGTGGGGGCCCCGAGACTTGGGGAGCAAGGCAGGCTGTCCCGTGGCCCTGCTCCGAGGCTGCCTTTCCCCCGACTCCACCCTGACAAACAACGGCAGGGCGTCCCCACAGGCACGAGTGAACGACAAGCTCAGCCGCAGCTGACCACTGCGTTTCCAAACCTGCAGGAAGGACTGCAAGGCGCACGAAGAGTCCCGCTGGGGCACGGGACGCTCCCTCGAGCACAGCGCCCCGCGGCCCCAGGAGGGGGCGCGCCAAACGTGCAGCGATGGAAGCAGGGGCATGGGGCCTGCCGCCGGGCCGCCGAGTCCTGTCTCTGTGGCTCTGCCCCTCGCCAACTGTGTGGCCACAGGCGGGCCGCTGCGCCTCTCTGTGCCTCAGCCCCTGACCCGGGAAACGGGGGACAGCAGTGGCTGGTAGAAAGATGGCTGTGGGTTAGGTGAGGAATGGCGCAGCGCATTCCTGGGTTCTCCAGGCATCCCGTTTTTTTACCTTTGATCCCGAAACGTGTAACTCTCTGGCAGGCCTGACCCTTGATGCCTGGGGGCGCATCTAAGAGTAGAGCCACAGGTTCTCAGGGGACTCGGGAGAGCCCATCTGGGTCTGGCTGCCTAGGGTGGCTGGCTTTGTCTCCCTGCCTGTCTCTCTCTGTCATTCTGCGTTCATGTTTGTTCATTCATTCATTCACTCATTGCCCCTGCGGTACCGCGCAAGCACTGCGCTTGCTGAGGGCAAGGACAGGAGCTACCTAAAGCAGACTGCCCCCGGGCCAGGCTGCATAATGGCCCGAAGGATGTCCACGCCCCAATCTCTGGACTCTGTGAATATGTGACCTTACATGGCAAAAGGCACTTTGCACGTGTGACCGCAGTAAGGATTCTGAGATGCAGAGATCATCCGTGGGGACCCAGGGGGGCCCGATGTACAAGAGTCCGTGCGTCAGAGGCAGCGGGACGACAGAGAAAGGCGCTGTGATGACATGCAGAGGTCAAGAAGCTGGAGGAAGGGGCCGCGGGAGGAGACACTGGGGCAGTGCCCAGAAGCTGGACCAGGCCAGGGGCCATCTCCCCTGCGGCCTCCAGAAGGCAGGCGGCCCTGCGGCGACGTGACCGTGGCCCCACCTTGCTCATTTCTCATTTCTGAGGACAAGTTTGTGCTGTTTTAAGCTACTGAGTTTGCGATCATCTGTCACCACGGCGATAGGAGACTAATGCTTCCCTCCCGTCCCCGGTCAGGCACCTCCTCTTGGGATGGCACACCTGTCTCTGGTGCGTCTTCCCCTCTGCATTTTCCTGCACTTCGAAGTCCCTGCTGGGCACGGTGACCCCCCAGAGACGCCGCTCCGGGTGTGGCTGCTGGGTAAGTGAATGGACGTCCTGTCCCCACCCTCGAGGAGCTCTGCAAGCAGTGCAGCACCCTGCCCCCAGGGGGCGCTGGTCTGCAGGCTGGGGAGACCAGAGTGACTGCGCTGCCCACCGTGTGTCCAACCTGCGCTCGGCCGGGCACCGAGCTGAGCACGCGCTTGAGAGCGGAGCTCCACTCAGGCCGGCCGCCGGCCCCGCAGAAGATGAGGGACAGGCCCAGACTGACCGAGAGGAAGTGACTTCCCCCGTCGTGTGGACGGGTGATTGATTGAAGCACAACTGTCTGGCTCCGAAGTTCGTTTCATTTCTATTGTGACAAAGTGCTGCCCCGTGATGTCTAGGGCCCATTAGGGCTCTTGTATTCCCACCGATTCTCCTCCTCCCCACCCCCATCATCACCGTCATCCTCTTAATCACAACATCTTACTACGGCACCTAACACCCACGACGTGCTGTGACGGTTACAAAGGTGTAACCTTTAATAATAATAATAATAATGATGATAATAATAATAATAATAATAATAATAAATTACTAGTATTGCATGATTGCCGTCATTTATCGAACCCCACCATGCACCAGGGACTGCCCCACACACTTCCAGACATCATTGCATTTAATTCATGCGGCCACCCCAAGGGGGAGGGGTTCATTATTCCCATTTCACAGACAGGGGCACTGAGACTCAGGGAGGCGGACCCGCTGCCCAGCGGGGAGGGAAAGCTGGGACTCGAAAGCAGATCCATCCGCCATTGAAGGCTGTGCGACCAGCCACTTCGGTCTCCGGCCTCCCCACTGCAGGGCCCAGGCCCTGTGCTTGCGAGCTGCCCCAGGAGACAGGCAGGAACGCCGGTTCCTCCCACGCAGGGCTCGGAGGCCAGGGTCTGGGGATGCAGAACTCCCACCGAGATGCGGCGGGACATGGCCCGGCTCCTGAGAGGTGGCCGGTGGGGTCCTGCACGTGCCTGCCGTGTGAACATCGGTCATGAGCCCCTCGGCCAGCGGCCCTGTCTGCCCAGCGGGGACACTCAGCTCTGACTTCCTCCACTCGCTGTGCCAGGGTGAGCTGAGTTCTAGAAGCTGCTTGGTACCCTGACTGCTCTGGCAATACAGCGCTGCCTCCACCGTGGGGGTGAGAGGCGGAGGTGGACGGGCTCCCGGGACAGCAGGCCCAGTGATGGGCAGAAACGGCGTGTCTGGGAGACTGGCAGGCGCGGCTGGACATCTCTGAGCAGGGGCAGTGGGGAGCCAGTGGGGCCGAGAGGCTGAAGAGAGGCTGTCAATTCGGTACTTGCTGGGGCTTTGCTGAGGAGCTAGAGGACCCCAGGGTGCACTTGCACCCGATTGGGGGAACGTGGAGGAAGGTGTGAGAGGACGCCAACCAGCCACGTGCATGCCCCGCCCCCCAGACCATCAGGTTCCGCGCCAGCTCATCCGCTACCTCCTGGGCACTCTTAGAACAGGTCCCTCTCTGGGGTTCGAATCCCCCTGTACAAAGTGAGGGAGCCTTTCAATGAGAGTTCTCTAAGGACACTTCGACCTGTGAGTTTTTATGGCTCCATTAAGCCAGAGGCATTGAGCTAAAAGAGCAACAAGCTTGGAACTCAGATTTTATTTTTAAAAATGATTTTGTTTCTGGACTCACTACTCAACAGCTGGGTGACCTCAGGCAAGTGGCTTTGCCTTTCTGCATCCTGGTTTCCCCTCCTGTGAAATACACACACTAGTAGCTCCTGCCTCCTAGCGCTGTGGGGGCTCAGGGGGCCGATGGCTGGGAAGGGTCCACCTTGGGCCGCTCCCTGAGAGCTCCCAGTGGATGGGGCCACCGGGGTCACGGTCAGGAAGCCTTGGGCCGGCTCTGCTCTGCGCTGCCAATTTCTCCTCTTTGGGAAAACGGGGGACGGTTAGACTCCAGGAAACGGCAGAGAGGAATGCGGAACGAGGGGAAGAAAGCACCTGGACGTCTCTATTACCACTGATTGGAGCCGAAAATAAAACTGAAACTCAGCTAGAAAGGGAGGCGCATGAGTCACTGGGGAAGAGGGCCCTCCCCCAGCCGCCGAGTCCTGTGGGTTGTCTCTCCGCGTCCTCCTGTCCTTGTCACGGTGACCTCCCTCTGCCGTGGGCTGGGCACCTCCCCTCCGCCTCCCACTAATTGCAAAGCTCTCCAAGCCGGTCCCTCAGCCTCCTCCACTCCTTGCTGCCAGGTCCCTGCAGCGTTAAATGCAGCCTTTCCCACGTTGCTCCCCTGAGCCCAAACCTCTCACGGCTCACAGATCTCCAAGGCTGACCTCCCAAGCTTCTCCAGGTTCAGGCCCCAGTCTCTCCTGCTCCTCTTAACCTCTCCCCATCCAGCCAGGTGTCCCCAGGGCCACAGGCAGCCTCTCTCATTTCCTGTCTCAAACCACATCTCGAAACCTAATGAAATAATCCATGCACTCATTTATTTATCTAGCCAACAAACACCCCCCCAGAATTTCTATGAAGCACAAAGGTGAGGCAGCAGGGCACGGCCCGGGTGCCCCCTGCATGGCTGCCCTCTGGTCTGGCGCCTGTGGCAGACATCACTAATAGATCACCGTATGTTTTGTTTACTGAGCTCGGATGCCACCTCGGAATTCTCAGAGCCATTCCTCGGGCAGCCTCTGCACAGCAGCTAAGGTGGCACCACCCACACGGCATCTTCGGGTGGTGGGGCCAGACAGATGGGGGCTCCCGCCCCACCTCAGTGCCCACACTCACCCCCGCACGACCTCAGACGGGCACACGCCCATTCTGGGCGCCTGTACCCTCAAGGTTACAGTAAGGTCGATTCTTTTGACCTCCTAGGGCAACTGGGGATTTGGGCTCAGGCATCCTGCAGGATAACACTACGGGTTTTCTCACTGCCCTTCTGCCCCTACACACACACTCACTCTCTCTCTCTCTCAGCAATCTTACTGCCTCAGGTGGGGGTGGGGGGAATGCAACGGGAAAGCCAGAAAGATGTTCAGTTTACTGAGCCTCCAGGGCGGAAGCCTAGAAGATTGCTCTGTGCCCCAAACAACAGATTTCAAAGAACCTCGGAGGAGGAGGTGGGGCTATGCTGCCCTCGGGCTACATGAAGCTTCTCCAAACCGGGGTGAAGGGGGAGGAGAACAGGGATGCTGGCAGTTACTGAGGGGTGGGGGGAAGAGCGTCACCCCAAGTCAGTGTGGTGGGGAGGAGGCAGCTGAAGCACCCTCGGGGCCCCGGGCTTCCCCTGGTGCAGCCCAGCACACGAGCGGCAGAGATGTCTAGGAAGAAGGGCCGGGACAGCTGCCCCAGCTCCCCCTCCCGTGCCCAGGCCGGGCACGGTGCCCAGAGCAACATGGCTCCTGAGCGCTGAGGCCTCGGGGTGGGGCAGGCAGGAGGCGGGGTGAGTGTCCGGGAGAGGTGGGATGAGGTCTCCGCCCCCGCTGAGGGGGAGGAGGGGGAGGACAGCAGAACCCCAAAGGGTGCCTGGCTTCTCCCTCCTCGGTCAGCTAGAAGGAGGCTTCCAGGTTCCTTCAGGAACAAGAGACTCCAGAAACCTGCCCAGATCGATAGACTGGGGTTGGTGGCCTATGGGTCCCTGGCAGTGTGTTTCTGGGTGGCCCCTGCTGCTGACCCGCTGACAGCCCGGGAAGATGCCGCCGTGCAAAGCAGACCCGGGGGTGGGTGCAGTGTTACAGTGCTGGTACCTGCTCCCATTGACTGAGCCACCGTGAGGTGTCAGGTCACGCCCAGTACTTACATTTTCTCCCTTTCTCACGGCAACCCTGGGGGAGAAGCCTTGTCCCTCACTCTACCGATCAGCAAAAAGCTCTGGAAGAACCTGCTCACGACCAGCCAAGTAAGGGGTGGAGCCCCCTGCGAGGGCAAAGCACCTAGATGTCACCTGTCATCTGCTCTATGCTGTCGTGGCTTAAGGCGACTGTGCACCTTTTCCATTCCCTGGGTAGGTTTAATCACCATGCAAACACCCTTGAACCATTTTCATAACAACGTGGCCAAAGCCTCCTCTCACCTCTCATCTCTTCTGCAACGTCCGAGTCGCTTCTACAGGGCTCGGTCTGCATGTCCAGAAAGAAAGTCATTGAGATGCACCAGCTCAAAGGCACCGAATCTGTGGCACCCGGCTCCTCACCTCCCCACCGGTGCCCGAGGCAGCCGTCAGAAATGACGCACGGACCGTGTGACCACTGAACCCAGGTGTGGCCCCAGAGTCCTTCTGAAACGGGACACCATGACCAATGAGCCAGAGGTGGGCACAGGTGACAAACGGGACGATCAGCAAGTGCAAACTGCCCGTTGTAAACGTGGGGATGGGGATATAAAGCTCATTGGGGGGAACACAGTTGTTGACACCGCTGTCACTGTGCACGGCGCCGGGCGGCTGAGAGATCTATTGCAGGGATCACTTTGGAAGGTGACGAGTGCCCAAGCACTACGCTGTACGCCTGGAACTAACGCAATGCCGATTGTCGACTGCGATTTAAAAATACGTTTGAGCCCTGGCTGGCGAAGCTCAGCATTTTGAGCTCGGGCTATGAACCAAAGTGTCGCAGGTTCGATTCCCAGTCAGGGTACATGCCTGGGTTGCAGGCCATGACCTCCAGCAACCACACACTGATGTTTCTCTCTCTCTCTCTATCTCCCTCCTTTCCCTCTCTAAAGATAAATAAATAAAATATTTAAAATTTAAAAAAACCAGTACCTTAAAAAATACGTTTGACACGGTGGCACGGGAAGTGAGTCCTGTTTGCCACTGCTGGGCGAGAAGGTGCCAGGGTCCTTCGTGCTCTGACACTCCGTGAGGCCGGGTGGCAGCGAGCGCTGGACGGGCCCAACCAGGCTCGGCCACTCGTGATCGGGCGCCAGGGAGCCCCTATGTCCAGGTCTCCGTTTCTTCACCTGAACCATTTAGCTCTGGGGTCCCATCTGGCTCTGGGAACCAGGATTCATGACCGACCACCCGAAGGAGCCTGGATGTGAATGATCTCACGGGATCCTCCTCCCAGGACACGGAGACAGCATCTGGGGGGAGTGCCACCTGCCTTCTCAGGAAGGTGACCCTGAAGGGCATTTGAAGGACGACAGAAAGTGCTGTTGGAGACAGGGCTCCGGGGAACCACTACAGAGTCCCATAAACTCGGGACCCAAAGGGCCTCCCAAGTTCTAGGGGTCATTTGTACCTGACCCTGGAGACCCCTCGCAACTGTGCCCAGTGAGAAGTTGCCAAGTCTCTGCTTGTATGCCTCCAGGGACGGAGAGATCACTACTTCCTAAGGCAGCTCGACCCTTCACCGGACAGGTCTGAGTATCTGAAAGCTCTTCCCGACTGCCGGCACTTCTCTACCGCAATGGACCCGCGACTCCTGCGCTCACTGTTCCCCAAGTGAGGCGGCCCTGCGTATCCATGCACCCCATGCACCGCATGCGCTGCGTGCGCCCTCGACTGTGTCCACCTCCGCGCAGCCTGGGCGGAGCCACGCAGGCGCCGTCTGCACACCACAGTGGGCAGAGCAGGTAGTGAGGCGGCTGAGGGTCAGGGGCCTGCTTCCTGTGACCACGCCGCGGGGACTTCCCTGACCCCGCACTGCTGCTGAGAGGAGCAAGAGTAATAACAGTCCTTGACTCAGGAGAGGCTTACAGGCACTAAGCTGGCTAATGCATGCAAAGTACATGGAGGAGATGCTCAGTTAATATTAGTTACCAGCACCCCGTCTTTCTAGAGAGGGTATTTCTGTTCAGGTCGACCACGGAAATCACTCCCCAGCAGCGTTTCTCAGAAGCATCCCTGGGAGCACGTGTGCCGTCTTTAGAGTGGGCCGAGGGGCTGGTGTGACGGGGGAGGTGCGGCAGGAGGGCAGCGCACTGCACTCGGGCAGTGGCCGGCCAGGGACCAACAGCCATCTCTCCTCCCAGGCTCAGAAAGCCGAATTTAGAGCAGAGAAGGCGAGATTGCTGGCCTGGCAGAAAGCACCAGGCGTACCTCTGAACTTGTAAGACACTCGTTATTCTATATACATATTTTTTTTTTCTTTCCCATTTAGGGCTGCTTATCCCAGAGCGTTTAGGAGCTCATTCCAGGCAAAGCGAGCGAGCCGGTAATGAGCTTTCGGAAGGCCTCCTGTCGCAGGCAGGGATCAGAGAGGAAGCGCGGGATGCCGGGGAGACAGGCAGCGGGCGCTGCTTTGATTCCCTGTGAGCTCTTCTAAGTCCTGGCCCAGCAGGTCTTCCAGCCTCCGAGCGAGAAGCCAAATCTGCCAAATCCGGCTCTGAGTGGGGGATGAGGAGCCTTCAAATCCCGAGAAACCTCTGCAGGGCTGTTTGAAGAAGCCCTGCCTTCCCTTGATCGTGCCCGAGAGAGCCCAGCCAGCTCAGCAAGGAGCAGAGCCCTGGGGGAGGTTTGCTAGACGCAGGAGGTGCCATTAACTTTCCAGGGCCGGGCCAGCGGGGTGGCTTCCCAGCGATGGGGCGCGCATGCTGAAAACGTTGGATGACGGAGGGCTGGAGGTGGGGGCAGGGCCAGTAGCTGAAGGTAAACAGGCAGGGCCGTTTTTCTGGCCTCTCTGGGGCTGTTCTTGGCACTTTTCCCATCGCCAAGTCTCCAGACGTGGTCCACAGACCCTCTTCATCGTAACGGCTCGGAGCGATTCTGTAGAATTCGGATTCCTGGTTCGTTCCCCGGGCCTGCCCGGACTCAGGGGGCGACGCCTAGGGTGTTAGGCACTTAACCCGCTCCACAGGTATTCCTCCAGCTCGTTAGGGCCCAAGAGCCACTGCATGTAGATGTAGAAATGGCCGTTACGGACTCAATCCATTCCGAGGCTGCGGTGGCTCTCGGCACACACAGGTTGTGCACAGGAAGGCAGTGAAGACGGATGGAAGAGAACAGAGTTCGGACAGATTCATGCCTGGGCTCTAGTCCCGGCTCCTTGTTGCATGCTGCGGAGTGCTGGGGTGTCTTGTTACCCAGCACTACAGTGACAGTTGCTGACTGATACACTGACTCTGGGCCTTTCCAAGTTAGTAGCTTGGTGGGCTCCGCTCCGGGCTCTCTTTCTGCTCCTGGAACACTGTTCCCTCTTCAGGGCTTTTGCTCTTGCTGTTGCTTCTGCCTGAAATCTCATTGTCCGTGTGTATTCGTCACGGTCCCTTTCTCAATATTCGTATTTTAGCTCAAATGTCCTGTCCTCAGAGAGAGTCTCCTGGGCCAGTCTAAGTGGACCCCTCACCCCCATTCCTCCTTACATCTTCCTTGGCGCTGATCACTTTTTGAAACGTACTGTCCGTCTCCTACTTTAAGGCACCTTACTGGTCCTGTTCATCGCTGGGTCCTCATGCCTGGAACACAGCCTGGCATGTTATCCATCTGGTGAATGAGTACACGCACCGGTTCCCCCAGCTCCACACGTCCTGGGGAACCACACTAGCTCCAGGGTGATTCTTTCCATGTCTTGTGATCTGTGGCGCTCAGATCTCTGTCTGGTTCTCCACAATTCTCAGCTGCCTCTTAGCCTCCCCTGGTGTCTGCGAGATTCCTCCAGTTTCCTTCCCGCCCTTCTCCCTCTGATGGCTCCGTGAAGGTGGGAACCTTCACTGTGTGGCCCCAGTGTGTGCAGCACCATGTGCCCAGCACACAGTGGGCACTGCAGGCACATCTGCTGGATGATGAATAAGTAATATAATAACGCTTGATCCTAACCATTCCATGTCTAGCAATCTACCCAAAGAGGTAATTACACTTACACAAAGTTGTTCACTGACATTTTTTAAGGATTAGCATAATATTGTAAACAATCGGGAACAAGGCTATCTAGAGGGAGCTGATAAATACGCTGGGATGTGGGACAACATGGAGTTTGCAGCCAATACAGACGAAGCTCTTGATTCATGTGCATTTAGGTGACTTTCAACTCGTGCTGTAAGTAACGCTGCGATGGACATCCTTGTTCTTCAGTCCATAGGCTGATCTCCGATACGTCCTCGGGAGAGGTCCGCAGGGTTTGAATTACTGGGTCGTTGGACATGAACTTTTCTTAAAAAGGTCCTACTTTTTCCAAATAGACCATGTGGTCTTCTAACATCCATCCACAAAATTACTTAGAGCGCCCGCGAGAAGACTGTTTCTTTGTTTCTTTAACCCTTTTTAATCAAACGGAAACAGCACTGACCTGGAGTCAGAGTTAACCGGGGAGACGCTCCTGCCTGAAACGATTCACTTAGAATGAAGACAATGGCATCGTATGAGCTCTGACATTCACACGCAACAGACACGTAAATGGATTTCTCATTGCTCCAGCTTTTGACTCAATGTATCCAGGCAACAGAAGTCTGGATTTAATAACAGATGTTCGCTGCATAGCAATCACCGTATAATGCCAGGGTAGACTAAAACAGCATTTTATCAACCAATAAATGTGCTGTTTGCTTTATTTTACCATGTTGTTCTTTAGTTCCCTTCAAAACCGAGAGGACAGATTGAGTCACTCGGCATCTGCTGGGAGCAATATGCTTGGCTTCATTTAAAATGAAAAATCAGGTCTGTGTTTACATTTTTCACCCAAGCCTGGGATCTGATGTGCTAACGCTCCCGATGGGGCTAGCCGGAAGGGCTTTCAGGAAAACCTCGGGGGAGCCGACACCCAAGCGGGGCGTCGGTCACCCTCCTGGGACAGACATGTGGCGGTCCGTCCTTCCATCAGCCCCACTAGAGGGAGGTCCAGATTTCCCTCATCTGTAGACCCAGCATTGGCAAGAAGACCCCTGCTGGGTTCCTCCCCATAGCTGGCAGCTTTGAAACACGGGTCCACTTAGCTAAAAGGCCAACGTTTGAATAACGATCTATGTGCGTGACCTGTAAATTTATGAGCACTCGCAGGGTCTCCTGAGGGGAAGAACTTCCACAGTGGGAGCCGTGAAGGATGGCATCTGCAGTCCATCCCGGCTGGCAGAGATGAGGCTGGGGAAGAGAGGAGGAAGTTGGTATTTGTGAGGCGTGTGCGGTGTGCCTGGCACTGGGCCAGCTTTTTGCATCATCTCATCGAGTGGCCTGGCACTGGCCTCGCCTCAGTGGCGGAGACAGAAGCTTGGAGAGCTGAAGTCACCTGACTTGCCCAGGCAGCTGAGCAGCCATGGGAAAGGGGGCAGAGCGGAGGTCGTGCGCTCTCTGCTGGCCATGGCGTGTTTGTTTTCCCCGAAGATGCCAGCTATGACAGCTGCCACGTGCTCTTGGAGAAGGACCTGCCGCTTCTCCATCGAGAAGTGGTGCCTATGGTCTCAGCCATGAGACTGGGGTGGGGGGGCTTTTGTTACAACAGCAGCCAGCAGGGTGTGAGGGAGGTGACATGATGTGACTTCTGAGGCTGGATCGTAAGTTGGTGATACAACTCCACTTCACTGGCTGGGATACTTGCCCTTGAAGCCTGTGGCCGCCACGGGAGCGGTCTGGCCACCCCGAGCCACCATGTACTCTGAGGCCCAAGCAAGGAGCCGATGGAGCAGCTGCGCAGGCAGAAAACAAGGCTCCTGCCTGCAGCTCTCACCTGACGAGTCAGCGCCGCTGTGTCAGGCACGTGGCTGAACCGTCTAGAAAGTGCCCCTTTCAGCACCCCCCTCCCACCCTTGGTGAGTCCACTCGGAGCAGAGACCGGCCACCCCTGCTAATCTCTGCACAAGCTGCAGCCTTGTGAACACAGTACGTTTCTTTATTGTTTTCGGGTATTCCATTTGGAGTGATTTGTTACACAGCAACGCTAACTGATACATCGGGGAACTCTGAAGGTGCTGAGAAGGTTTCATTTGCTCTCTAATCTTCAGGGCCCAGGTAAAACTTTTTGGTAAGAGAAAAAGGGTTTTCCATGTAACACAGTGAACTACAAAGAAGAAAGAGTGGGCAGAGCAGGAGCAGAGCCGAGTTTTCGGACACCTCTGACAATCAACACGGGGTCACTGTTGGCCACGACATGTGTCAAGTGCTGTGGCAAGACTGAGGTAAGAGGGCGTAAGGAAAATGCCCTTAGGAGGGGCCTGGAACACCCAAAATTACAAGTCTGCTGTTGGATAAGGACCCGTCTGGGTGGGACCCGTCTGCCCCCTACGGGCTGTGAGAGCTCAGAGCTCCGACCGCCTACACCTGAGCTTGGCTGTACCAGGGGTCACGCTCAGAGCCCTGCTGGACTTCCACCGGACTCGGACCGCCACCGCAGCCACCTGGCTTGAGACCGACGCCCACCTCTCCACCTGCAGATGCTGCCAGTGACCTGGACACTGGACGCTCCCTCCGCTCACTTCTGTCACATAAGCTCCCCCCTCGGTGTGTAACCTGTGTGTGCCTCTACTGGCTCACCGGGGGTCTCCCCAAACACACCTGGCCTCCTGGGAAGTCTTTTAGGATGCTGCCGTACTCACGACAGAGAGACCGATGTTTGTGAGTGGTCGTCTCTCACTCCACCGCCCATCCTCATGCAGGAAAGTCGAGTGGGCATTACACTTCTAAAGGCCTTTTGCAGAGAACGGCGCTCCCTTCGTCCAGAGGAGAGAGGAGGGAGGGAAAGCGGGCCGAGGGGGCACGAGGGAAGCAGTTGAGGGAAGCACGCTGAGACACTCGCGGCCGCAGAGCCTGAGGGATGGGCCGCGGGGCCGGCGGGCAGAGACTCCACGCAGACCCGAGAGCAATGCTGCAGGGACTGGCCCTGCCCTGAAGTGAGAATCTGGCTCCAGCTTAAGCTTTGGGCTCTCCTTTAGCAACCCCCTCTCCCCTGGGGTCGGGGTAGGGACCCCCCCAAACACCTGAGACTGGGTTTTCTGCCAGATGGCAGGTGGCGTCTGAGACAGAGCACACTCATGTAAAGACACAATGGGACTGATTTCCCTCGCCTCCGCGCCTCCTCCTCAAACTTGAATAACATGTGCTCTTTTTAATGGGGAAAAATTTCAGTTAAGTGTTGACTCAAATTATTTTTATCATAATGTTACTTAATATACGCACACATAAAGCTAGGTATAAAATCCCTCTGCTTATGGCTCTTATGGCACTATAAAACCGAAACAAATTTCCAAATTAAACACAAAGAAGACTGCACGCCAATAAACCTCGGATTAACGCCATCCGTGCAGTGAGCGGCGGTGAGGCTGAGGGTGGGATGGCTGCGTGCAGAGCGTCCCCGGCGCGGAGCTGGCGCCGGCCGGTTTTGCGGGGCCTGCCCGGCTGCCTGCAGCTGCTACGGGGCCAGGCCCCCGGTCTCCTGTCCCCGGAACAACTGGAAACGTGTGTGTGTTCTCATGCAGGCACTCTGGATACCGGGACCCTTCTCTCCTCATTCTTCCTCGCCCGCTCGTGACACTGAAAGGAAAGGCCCCAAACAAAATCATCGGGGCCCCCTGCTCAGCCGGAAGCCCAAGGGCACGCACGGACTCTGTGGATGAAAAGGGGCCACGTGCTAAACTGACCAGCTCAGACACCTGACGCGGCCACGCGGACGGTCTGGCACGGAGACTTGCCCACGAGAAGGGAGGCATGGCGGGCAGTCGTGCCCCAGGATGGCCTCTTTCTCGACAGAGGTCAGTCTTTTACCTTAACTGTCTGCTGTCTGTTTGCAGCGACCATAATGACAGCATGCCTGTGGGATGCCAGAGTGACCCCCCTCTCCAAACCCCTCAGGGAACAAGGGCGCAGAGCGCGAGGCCACGGAACCCTTGTTGTCACCTTGGTCTCCCGCTGGCCAGCTCCACGCGAACCGGGAACTGTCCTGTACCCGCCGACGTGAAAGAAGTGCATGTCTCTCTGTTCACTCTGCACCGGGTCTCAGAGACTCCCCACGCCGCCTCCTCCCCCTCCCTCACCTGCTGCCAGCGGGTCCCGTGTAGCCCCGGGTCTGCTCTCCTGACCTGGGTGTGCACGGTAAGTGGTAAAGCCGCCCTCTTCCGGAGCACTCTCTCAGCCCGTTGAGATTTTGTTTCCCAGCCGTCCTCGTCCGTTTGGCTCAAGTAAACTCGTAAGAATTCTCTACAGGTCTGGACGTTTGTTACATCAACAATACAAAGGCATGGCAGGTAGTTCAGGGGTCCAAGAACCTACGCTGCCAAGGGTCAGAGGGGGCAGGGCTGTTGCCGGCCACGCGGTCTCCGCTGCAGCGCCCCCCGCTGCTGTCTCACTGCAAATGCAACAGAAGACAACGTGCAAGCAGATGGGCGCTGCTGTGGTCCCACCGACTTCAGCGGACGCTGAAATGGGAATTTCAGAAAATCTTCATGTCGTGCAATATTCTTCTTCTTCCGCTCTCCCCTCCCACCCCAGTGACCGAACGCCGCAGAAGGCTCACAGGCCGCGCGAAGCCAGGCCGGGCCCTGGTTCGGTCCCTGGGCCGTGGTCCGAAGACTCCTGGCGCAGGCTGAGCGGAGGCGATTAAACCAGATGATCCAGACTGTTCAACTGAGGTTTCCATTACTATTACTTCAATGAAGAGTTTTAAATCTAAGAAAGAAGTTACCCCGGAGGGTCCATGGGCCCCAGGGAGGATCTCTGAGGATCTGGGTTTGAGAGGTGGGAACACCTCCAGAGGGCAGGCTCCCGGGCTGCTCAGCGGGAAACGGGGAAACGAGCGAGCAGCTCCCTCCCCAGGGGCAGGCAGGCAAGCCACACAGCAGGCGCATGCTGAAAGCTCCAGCCGCACACCCACGGACGGTCCCAGGGGGGTCTGTGGTTGCTGCAGCTTTTGCAGAAGGAACCTGTTCCTTGCCCAGCCAGCTTGGAAGAGACTACGGCAGTGCATGGGGCTGGCATGACAGAGGCTGGACCTGACCTTGAGCTGCCTTCTCCGCATCTTTGCTGATGAGTTCTGTGGCCTTGGGCTTCACCTGTCCCTGCCCCACTGAACTCCTGGGTCAAGAGGGCCCTCTCCCTCCCCAAACACATTAGAGGTGTTACAAGGCTGAAATGAGACAGGAGACTCAATGTGCTTGGCACAGCGCCTACAATCCAGGAAGGCTTCGACAGGCAGCCACCATTAATTGCCAGAGTATTTTGATTGTTGTTGGGCAGGGGAGCGCCCCTGAGCCCCATCGGGAGATGGGGGTGCACTCAGTCTCAGGGATGGGGCAAACCAACCCGTATAAAATGCTGTGCAGCGCAGGTGGGCCACGGCAGGTCAGCAGCCCCTCCCCAGAGGGGCTGTTTCCGAAGCAAGGTCCGGAAATGACTATTTCTGTTACAGACAGGAACACAGTACAACTCGTGGTGACAGCTGAGAGGTGACTGATGAATCGCGGACACCGGAAGCCCTGGATGCTGCCTCGGAGGGGGAACGCAGGCGATGTGCCCGTGGTTTCAGCCCTCCCCGTGCGCCTTGCTCTGCCACGTGCTGCCCGGCTGGGTTAAAGACACTTTTCCTTCGGTGTGGGGATTTGGTGATGCCCCCAGAAAGCGCTGTGAGCCCAAGACGGAAGCATTCGGGGTGCACACCACCCTAGGCATTGGGTGGGTCCCAGGTGTCGGGTCCAGCTGCAGGGGGCTTTCCTCCACTCGGCAGGAAAACGGACGCAGAAGTTACAATCTAAGAACCAACATGTCTCAGCAGATGTTTTATTTGGCTTATTTTGCTTTTAACATGTGCCTGATTCTGGGCGTGTGCATGTGCGTGCGTGCATGTGTGTGTGTGTGTGTGTGTGTGACGGAGACAGCTCTGGAGAACCTGGCCGTGGTGCGGGTACTCTGTTCCCAGCTTCTTCTGCAAGGTCGGGAGATTGGCCCTGTGCCCCGGGCAGCACGGGCCTGGGGCTCGGGGGCAGCTGTCCCTGCAGACGGGCTCTGTGCGGCTGGCTCGCCTCGCGGGGCCTCCGGCGCTCCCGTTCGCCTCTCTGACAAGCAGACTGCTTGACTGGCCGTTTATCACCGTGCGCACAGGGCGCTATTTGTCTTACAGCAGAGACAAAGTCCTGTGTATTCACATCTCTATTAAACACGGGGGAAATGAAAGGTAGATACAGAGAGATGCATTTTTCAAGGGAAATGATGGAAGACATATTTGCTCGTGATTTTGAAGAATGGTTCTCTGTATTCTGCGTGCAAATGGCCAATTTTCCCACGGGCACGCCTCCCCTGGCCCAAAGCTGAAGAGTCTGCCCGGCTCCCCAAGACTCCAGAGGGCCCCACCTTTAAGCACAGTCTCTCTATTCAGGGGCCTCACTCAGCCAGTGTCCACCGAGTGCCCCTGCTCTGCACAGGTGCCGTGCTCGCCCCTGGGCCCCTGCAGGGGTGGCGCAAGCAGACAAGCCCTTGGTCTCCCTGCAGCCCGGCCAGCCAACGGCCCCGCCACTGTGCAAACGAGCCATCCCAGCAACGGGCTGGTGGTGGGAGCCAGAGGAAAGTCCTGGCAGAGCAACTGGGGGAAAACACCTGTGAGGGGCCAGCGACCTTTGCAGGAAGAACGGAGGCTTCCGCACAGCCCTGGGGGGTGGGGGCAGTGGGAGACAGAGCAAGTTGCTCCCTGCAGGGAACAGCACGTGCAAAGGCAAGGAGGCAAGGGGGAAGCGTGTGCGAGAACAGGAGGAAGCAGAGTCTCACTGGAGCGTGTGGCATGGAGGTGAATGTGCAGTGGTGGGGGGAGGACAGGACCTCCCAGAACTGAGACCAGCGAGGGGCGTGGCAGCTGGGCTGGGCTGTAATGCAGAGGCTGGTGGAAAGGGTTAGCGCCCCCTGGGGGTCTGACATGCATGGATCCATCCCAGGGGCCAGAGGAGAGGAGTCCGCCGGAACGCACGGGGGAGGAGAGAGGGCGGTGAGCAGACCGGACAGACAGAGGGGGCTGCAGGAGAGGGGCCAGGGCAACGGGGGTGGCAGTCCCTCGGACATCTTTGCCGGAGTCCCTGCACTCAGGAGTGATGCAGGCCCAGAAGTCACTGGGCAGGCGTCCGAGCTCCACAAAGCTGTGACATTCTCTGATGGACCCTGGGACACGAAACATTCTTTAGCCTCAACTTCCTTGCTGTTAAGTCAGGATGATGACAAAAACCTCCCCGGCGCTGTGAGCCTCAGGGAGGCTGAGAGCATCCGGCCCTTAACGTAATAAAGGTAAGTTGATTGCCAGTGCATTTTGGTGTACGTTTAAATCCTGACGCCTAACCGGGACTGACTTAACTTACTTCCTCCCCCGAGGCATCTCCCGTGCGGCGCCCCCACCGGGCAGCAGCCCTCCCCCGCGCCTGCCATCTGTCACTGCGCCCCGGGGCTGACCCGAGCCCGGCACGGGCCGCGGGCGTAATCACCACTTCTGAATCGATTCCTCTGAGCCCTTTTGAACAGGCAGAGGAATGCTGTGATTAAAATGATTAAGAACCTGCCTCCTATTTCACAGCTTTTAATATTTGATAAGGTTTTGGAGAGAGGGATGAGAGCAAGACATGAGGTCTGGTGGCTTGCAATCCCAGCCTCCAGCCCTCTTAGGACCCCGGTGGGGCACTGAAAACAGAGGGAGAAGCTGGGAGGGGGGGCGAGGAAGGGGGGAGGACGAGAGGGGGAGGGTGTGAGGCAGGGTGAGCTGGCGTGCATTCTCCAAGAGGGAATAGCACAGAAGTAAAGGATGCGGCCCCCCTTCTTCCGTGGTTCTGAATGCCAGTAATAATTAAGGTAATTATCATGCAAATAACGATAAGAAGACTACAGCCACTACCATACCCAAGGCATGGTATAAGGAATTCAGCTCCCTAATTTTCCTGATGCTCTTACGAGGGAATATATTTTTTCTTAAGTGTATAGGAGGGGGAGGTTCGGGGGGATGGAGTGACTCCTGGTGTCCCTCGCCCAGTTCCTGGGAGAGCCAGAGGCCACGCTGGGGTGACAGGACCCCACTCTCTACCGCGCACGGCATCGTGGGCAGAACACCAGGGCAGAACGGGATGAAAAAACAGGGGCCTCAGGCTCCCCTCCTGCCCCGGAGCATGACAGGTGTTTTCCTCTGGGATGGCCACCGCGATGGCCACACACCGGGTGCCTGACGCCTTGGCCTCTCCTTTAGGGCCGCTCGTTCCCCATCTCTCTCCATGCTCACCTCCTCCCTTTCTCCCTGGTCTCGATGACTCTGCTGGAATGTGCTCTACGGAGCCCGGCTCCTCTGCCTCCACTGAAACGACGGCCTGGCAGGGCTCACCGTGGCGGGGCACCTACTGAGTGCCAGGCACTGCTGTGTCTCCGTGCCCCGCCTGACGCCGCATGGCGCGCAACCACCCCGTGAGTTCAGTGCTGTCAGTGTCTTTGTCTGACAGACGAGGAAACTGAGTCTCAGAGGGGGCGGGAGGCATAGGGTCAAAGAACCCTAACAGGAACCTGGACTGCCCTCCCGTGTGGAAAAGGCAGCCTGAGACTTCCCAAAGGAAGGGTGGGTGGAGGGGGGGAGTCCACCAAGATTGTCAAGAGGTGGTTTGAGGAAAGCAAGTCACTGAAAGCCCCTCTCCCACTGTCTACAGGGACAGACCTGGGGGAGCTTGGTCACCCTGGGTCAGAACAGATGCCTCAGAGAGAGCTTGGGGAGTCCCTGTGTTCTCTGGAGGTGGAGAAAGTAGTAGAATGTTCCAGGTTACCATGAGAGAGCTCTGTCTCTTACTGACGTCCCCGGGCCCCCGGGAGGCCATGCCTGTGGGCGGAAAGGTCCAGGGCTGCAGCGACTGGCTGCGTTCCACCTTGAGTGGGAAGGGGCATGCGGAAGCCCACGCCGGGCAGGAGCGCTCACCAGTGCGGAGGAGTCTGGACACCACCCAGATCCAGCGGGAGAGGAGCTGTGTGGGAATACACTGGCCCCCGAGAACGAGGAAATAGAGAAGGGTAGGCCGTGTCAGAGGCAGAGCCGGGACCACCAGGTATGAACTTGACTGTAGTCAGGGTGGCCCGTGAAAGGACACGCCTGCCTCGGGAGGAGGTGAGCGGTCATCGCTAGAAGTGGGCAAGCCAAGGCCTCGAACTGGGGACCTCAGAGAGGGGCCTGATGCCTTAGGAGGGAGTTTATGAGCTTTAAGAAGATCCCCTTCAAACCTCAGGAATGCCGTGAACACAGAACAGAAATCAGTTTCTGTTCCTCCATGTAGTTTTCGTGTTCGGCGTGTGTCTGGGCCCTGCCAGATGCCCGGGAAATGTTTGTTGAGTGAATGAAGGCTTAAACTGCGACAACTATGCACCAACAGGCCCAGACACACCAGGGAGGGAATCAGCTCCAACAGCAACAGCCACAGTCCTCCACAGTTCAGGCGACCCACACGGGGAATCTCCGCTACTGCTCCCATTTTACAGATGAGGAAGTGGAGGTGCAGAGAGGAGCAGGCGGCAGAGCAGGGATTTGGGGCCGCGCGCGCCTGACTTCATGGCCTGTGCTCTACACATGGGGGCCACCCTGTCCCCGGCTGCAGCCTCGCCTGGGGCAGTTCTTCAAGGAGACTCTCCGTGGTGCCCGCAGTGCGAAGTATTTCTACAGCCAGGAAGAAGTATGGCGCTGCCTTCATTGTCTTCCTAGCTGATCTGCATTTTCCTCTTTGGAGGCTCTGGGTCAGATCTTCCCCTCCTGAGAGCATCCCCTATGGTGTTGGCAGCCTCTTCTCCCCCGCCCCCCGCCCGGGGCTCTCCCCTTTACCTCCGCTCTCAGCCAGTGCAGGCCACCTCCAGCCAGCGACCTGCCCTGGACTCTTGGGGTCTGGGGTGGAGTTTTTAGGTCCCATAGCTCGTCGCTGGCCCCTGGCCGTGAGGCACCCAGACTCCTTGACTTTGTCCAAAGATCTGTCCGGAACACCATCGCCCTGACCCCCACCCACCACCCTTACTCCCCACCCAGTCTCTGATCGGGACTGCTCCTCTCTGGCGGCCTTTCTCCCTGGCTCCGGCCTCGCCGGCCCATTCCCATTGCTGCTTGGTCCTTGCTTCTTCCGTGATCAGATCCCCGCCCTTCCGTCTGAGCTCTGAGCTTGCTTCCACCTCCTGACTTCTCCCTGCCCGGCCTCCTAACGGGACTGATCACTTTGGCTACGTTCGTCTGACCTCTTTTCCTCCCAGCTTCCCATCTGACATTCGGTCTGACCTCCTATTTCTCACTGGTCCCCTTGGGCAGGGGTGACACTGTGGGCGTCTGGGACGGGATGACTCTCTGTTGTGGCAGGCGGCCCTGTGCACCGTAGGATGGTTAGCTGCACACGGATCTCCACTCTCTAGCGCATCCTCCTGGTTGTGACCATCAAACAGGCCCCCAGATGATCTCGAACATTCTCAGGGGCAAAACCCCCCTCTATTGAGAACCACCGTCTGTCACCTGTGCGTGCCTGCCCCCGAGCCTCAGACACGGACCCCTGTCCCACTCGGTGCGATAACGCCTCTTCCCGCCGCCCAAGCTACGGGCCTCTGCCCTCCAGAAGCCCGGGTCAGACCCCTTTACGGAACGTAAGGAGCAGCTTGCCGCGGACTTCCTGCTGCCCGTCCTCCACGCTGCAGCTCCCTCCCTCCCTCCCTGTTTCTCTGCGTGTTTCCCTCCATCTCTTGGTTTATGAATTTGCATTTTAATAACCAGCTCAATGTCTCAGGTGCTCTGGGTGGGCCGTTAATTTCATGGTGCTCCACTCCCGCTCACAGCGCCGCCCCCGACAATCAGGGACCTGGAACCGCCAACCTCCCCCTCCTCTGCCTTCCTGTTTGCTTCCACCCGAGCTTTCATCGCTGGTCCAGTCTCCTAGGCACCAACGCTGGCCCATGCGTCGGCGGGGGCTCTGATGTCTGGGAACCATCGCAACGCCGTTTCCCGAGGGGCGGGAGGCAGCAGCGTGTGCGAGGGGAGCATGGGTGTGGAAGCCACGCCTCCTTCCCCTTGGTCCCTGTGTGCCCCTGGGCCAGTTACTGGGTCTCCCAGGGGCTCGGTTCCAAACAATCTTCCCCTTTCCCTTTAGAAGCATAAACAAAAATACACAATGGCATAGACAGCTCAGGATTAGAGGAAAACAAGCTTCCTCCCACCGTTGTTCTCCTTGAGTCTTCCTCCTCATGTTGCTAAACAATGAAAAACAATGCCCTTGTCTCGACTTGCTTACGTATTAGGCATCTTAACGCTTTGCTGGGGCGTGCGGAGATGAGGCGCCTGGCTTAGATACATTACCCCGTCACCCCTCCCAACACCCCGAGGAGCCAGGCACCATTTCCTCCCATTTTCTGGATGAACGATTTCAGGTCACAAGGTATCCCAGGGACAAAGTGGCAGGGCGAGGACTCCGAGCCTAGATTTCACTACTTACGCCACGCGCTTTGAAACAAATAGCATGGTGCTTCCCACGTGGAGTTAGTAGATCTGAACGGAATGATGTGTATGCGGTGCTTAGCAGAGCCTGGCACGTAAGAGGTCCTTACCAAATGGCCCCTCCCTTACCGACCTTTCTGGGCAACAAGCAGAAACTGCGAGTGTTTTTAAGAGCAGAGGGCCTCTGTAAGTTCTCCTTTTGCCTGGGCCAGTCCTCACTGGTCCCGTGAGGCAGAGTCTGGGACAGGGCTGCATGAACAGGTATTGATCCCACCACTGGGGGGCGCTGGGGTGCCTCCGTGGGGCTCTGGGGTGGGGGGCCGGTGCGCTGGCCCATGGCTGCCCTCCGTGGGCCAGCGCACTGGAGCGTGCTGTCCCCGTCGCTAATAAAGAGCCGCACGTCACTGATGGGCAGGCGGAGGCTGTTTTCTCTGTGGTGATCGGAAGGGAGCAGGGCGTGCCCTGGATGTGAGTTTCCTCCACAGCCCACACTTGGGGGGCAGGGATGAGAAGGGGAGAGGAAGACGGGGGCACAAGGCACCCCCCACCCACACAGAGCTCTGGTCTCTGCGCCAGCTCATTGAGATGTCCCGGGGTAACGTTATGAGGGCGTAGGATTCAGAGCCGGGTAACTCGGGTTGAGTTCCCGAATCGATTTCTTACAAGCTGAGTCAGAAACAAATCTCTCGGTCTCCGTGGGCCTCAGATTTTGTATCTGTCCAATGAAAACAAAATGGTAGTGAGTGTCACTGGTGAAAACATTTATTGACTGAATGAAGGGAACCTGGTGACTTTTCTAAGGAACATGAAAATATAAATGTAATGTAATTCAATGTAGATATAAGTGGTCTGTTTGTTCTGCAAGAGCATAAACAGGAAAAAATGTCTCATAACAATAAAAAATAATGACAAACCACACGCAGGTTTCTGGGTGAGGTCCGACAGGCACCCTCTGCCTCCCCGGATGAGGAGCAACTTTTTGAGGTGCCTTTAAAGATACACATCTCTGAAGAGAGCGTGGATCCACAGGTGTGGGAGGGCAGGGAGAACCTGGGGTCTGAATTCTTGTCTGCGCCCCCAGCAATTCAGTCCAGAGGCAACACTGGTTCAGCACCACGGTCAGCGCCACCTCACTGGGCTGTCTCCCGCTGCACGGGCACATCTGAGCTCTGGAAAGACCACGTGAGCTGCCAGGGGCAAGATGCTGTTCAGATAAACGTTGTTGCCCCCAGTGTACCCTCCAGGACCCTTCGGGACAGGTCGAGGACCTCTGAGTGGGGACGGGGTCACAAGAACAGATGGAGATCTAACACTTGAGCACCCCCAGGACTCGGGTGTAGTTTGTCACGTGTTCTCAGCATCGGCTTCTGTGTACACAGGCAATGTGCCTTATAGAACATACACAATTATGAAAGTTAAAGATGACAAAATAAAGAAATTATTTGCAGGAGGCCAAATGGTTTCTTCCTGCATCTGCGAGGACCAGTTTTGTGCCGGGGGGTGTGGGCTCCTCGTTTCAATGACGCTGTCGAACACTGGCTGTGTCACAGTGTTGATGTAGCCATAGGGGGCGGGGGTGGCGTGGTTGTGTGTGTGTGTGTGTGTGTGTGTGTGTGTAAGAATGGTGTTCGTGGGCAGGGGTGTGTTAGGGTGGGAGCCTTCCACCCCAAACCATAGAACCTCCCCTTCTATAAGCTGTGTGCACGCGCCTTCCCATCCCCCCCAGACAAGATGTAAAGAAGGGAGACAGAGGCAAACTTTTTTTCCTGCATTGCTTGTGCCGAATACTTGGTGCAGGCTCCTGGCCTCAGGAACCCGGGCTGAGGGTGAGGGGCCAGGGAATGATGGGTGCGGACGCCCTGAGCGTGGGCAGGTGGCGTCAGGACCATGAAGACTGGAGGTAGGACCACGAGCCCGTGTCCAGTGGGCTCTGCCCACCATTCTACGGAGTTCCTTTGACAGCAGCCACTGGGGTGTAATTCCAATAAACTGGGCAACCGACTGACCCACTCAGAAGGACCACCAGCCTCGTCCCTTTCCCCACAGCGCCTGTGTGGTCGGGCAGTGTGAGCCGTGCCCCAGCCAAGGCGAGGAGCAGCAGGCTGCCAGATCAATGCTCATCTGCACTCAGGGGGCCTTCGAATCCAGCGTGGAGTGAGCTGGGTGGATGGAAGACGGGAGCCCTGGGTTTCTTAGACTCCCCAGACGAGTCTCCAGCCGTGTCTGTGTCTGGGGTGTGGAAGGGTGTGGGCGGAGCGAGCAGCGCTCCGCACACCCCCTGACAGTCTAGAACCCTCAGGACTGGGCTCCCCCTCCCGAGCGGAGCACAGGGACACCAGCCTTCGGGACGGGGTCTGCGGGAGCCGCGGGCCTAGCCCGGTCCCACTCTGGGCAGACGCCCCGCTTGCTGTGTCTCGTTCTCCAGCTGCAGCTGTGAGCCCTGGGCTCGGGGGGACGGATCTCTCTGTACTAGGATTCCAGGAAACTTCAGATGCAAATCTGTGCTGGCTGAAGGGACTTTTTTTTTTTTTTTTAGAAAATGGAGCGTGTCGTTCTCAGACACAGGAGCTCAGGGGTGGGGGGTGGGTGGCATGCGGGGGAGAGGGAATGGGGTGCCCACAGGATGCCAGGCTTTGCAAAGGGCTCTTGCAGCTGAAATGCACTCCCAGGGACCCACTGGGCTCTGGGAGCTGGACAAGGGAAGGGGGGCCAGAGAAGAGAACATTTGTTTATTTACCCAGCAAATGTTTGTCAAGTGCCTGCTGTGCGTCAAGGGCTCTTCCTGCCACTAGGAAGGAAGTAATGAACCAGACAGCTGAGGTCCCTGCGCTCGCAGAGCTCCTGTGCTGGTGGCAGAGCCTCAGGCAGCCACGTGGCCCCCCGGGGACGAGTGTCATAATGAAGCTGTGATGTCCCTGTCTCTGCCCACTCGTCGCTTCCAGGCTTGCCCCAGCCTGGTGCTGGCTCACTGGGCCTTGCAAATGCACACGCATCCTCTGGGTCTCAGCTCTGTCTGTGCTCCCCCAGGAAGCCCGCCCCGGGGACCCCTGCTGAGCCAGCAGCCTCGCCTCCCTGCTTTCATCTACCGTAGCCTTTGCCTTTTCTGTTTGTCTCTGAGAACATGATACACTCCTCCGGGTCAGGCCTGAGTCCTGACCGTTTTCTGACCTCAGTTCCTCCGGTCCGTCCTGACGCCTAGCAGGAACCCAGAAAACAGTGTGGCCCTGAATTGAATGGCCCGCTTCCGTGTCCCCACCGTGCGCCAGGCCCTGTGTACTGCAGCCCCGTGGGCAGTGGGAAACTGAATCAGACACGGACTCCAGACTCACGAGCTCCCAGGCTAGTGCGGGGGGGGGGGGGGGGGGGTGGTGACTGGCCACAGAGGCAACGGCTTTGCACCAAAGGGACAAGCGCACAGGTGAGCAGGTGAAGCCCCAAAGGGAAGGGGGCAGACGGTGCCGCCTCTGGGCTTTGCCTCCCACGAGCCCCCTCCACACAGAGGCTGCAGCCAACTCCCCGCCCATCCCTGCTCCCAGCCTGGCGCTGTCCTGCCGTCCTCCACGTCCTCCACGCCTGGAAGGCCCTCACCGCCACCCCAGCCCACTCGGCGCACCCTGCACACCCCTGTTGTGGCTGCCTGGTCACCCGCATGCCAACAGCCCCCAGTGGGGTCGCTGAGGCAGGCGGGAGGGGCATCGTGCATTTGGGGGTTGGGGGCAGCCGAGCAGAGCGGGACTCGTTAATTGACATTTAAATGTCAGTGCGCCGCATTAAATGTTACGGGTGTTTCGTCGCAGCCCTGGAGGAGCATAAACACCTCGCCGGCTCCTTAATCACGGCCCACATTAATTACAGACGCCCTTTGGCAGGCGGCAGCGAACCCACCACAGACGCCGCACTCCAGCCAGGAGGCTGAGCTCCTGCCCGCGGGACGGCAGGGGTGTCCATCTTGTACAGGGGGCTTGGCCTGGCCGCTGGGTCCCTGAGGGGTCCGCCTCTCTGGAGGAGGGTCGACATGCCGAGAGGGAGAGGCCGGGAGAGGAAGGGAGAGAGGGGCAAGGAAAGGGAAGGCGGAGAGCGAGAAGCAGAGCCCGGCTGCTGGGAGCAAGAGCACGTGGCGCCAGGGGACACGGAGCAAGAGAGCGGCGTGGAGTGCTGAGGAGGAAGCCCCGCTCTGACACGCGTGCAAGCACGTCCACCGTGGGTTCACCGCGGCAGCTTCAGTAAGAGTGACGTGAACGGTGCTTTGGGACCGCGGCTGAATTTTGAAAGCAACGTGCGTTTCTCTCTACCTGTGTCACACGTGTAAAAGGCGCTGAGGTGGTAAGAAGGGGATTGATCTTGTCTAGAGCGATGGTGGGTGCTGCTGGGAGGGGAGGTGGGTGGCGGGGTGGCACTGGGAAGAGGGTTCCCCAGAGAGATCAGACACGGGGCTCAGGAAGACCCCAGGCTGCCCGGGCGGCTGTGCACCGAGGGGCACCGAGAGTGGAGGCAGGTCTGGGGTGGGAGGGGATGTGGGGACCCTGCCGGTGTTTAGTCCTCCTGTTTCACGACAGAGAACCTGAGGCCCTGGGAGGTGGGGAGACTGGCCTGAGGCCGCTCGGCCTGTCGGGGGCTGACGAGGCACAGCTCCGTGCGTCGACCTAAAATTTCCGGGTTTTCAACAACCCTTGCACTTAGAAGCACTTCGTTTTATTTTATTAGACTCCGTGAGTCACAGCTGATGCCCTTAAGGATTCCTGTTTGTGCTTTTCCAGCTCGTTAAAACGTAATAATAGACTTGGGGGACATTGGGGTTTCGGGTTGCTGAGTCAGCACTCGGCTCCCTCTTTCTGGGAGACGCGCAGGTGGGCTGGGAGGCGGCAGCCGGGGCCGCCCGTCTGCTGGCCCCAGGGGCCACACAAGCTGCTGGGACTGCAGCTTCCCTGACAATGCGGTCAGGGTCGCCCGAGAGTCCTCGGGCCCCCTTGCGTGGAGCGGCTCTGTCCCTGCTCGCCCCGCTCTGACCTTTTCCTGCGGGAGAGTTCGGAGGCTGGCCTGTCCAAGGACACAGCTGGGAGACATTTCTTTCCCGAGGTCCCAGCCAGCTTGGACCTTCTGATCTTTGATGGCAAGAGCGGTTTAAATAATGAGCATCTTTGAGCATGCTGCTTTACTTTGAAGTTCAAGGTCACAGCCACGTGGGCAGGGGACGGATGCGATGAAGCCATTCTGTACAAACTCAGGGGAGGCGGCGGGGGGGGGGGGGCGGCGGGGAGGGGAGGGGCTTGGCTTAGTCTCGCCCGCAGGGAGAGGCGGAATTCGGCCAAGCCCATGGAAACTGAAGTACGGCACTCTCTCCCCTAAAGCAGTGTCTATTATTTGCTGGCAGATAAGGGGCAGCTTCAGTACCGAGTGCGGAAAGGCCAGGAGTGGCCATAATAAATGCTCGCAATGATGCCAGACGTTATTTCAAGTGCTTTACTCATGTCCTCTCACTCGCTTAACCCTCTTAACCACTTTCTGCCAGAAGACTCAGACTAAGCCCACGTTTCTCACTGTGCCTGCACCCTGCCCGCCCCTGGCCAGGACTAGACTCCTGACTACTTATCCAACTTTGTTTGTCTCCAGTGTTTCTCCCTCGCTGCCTTCCGGCCACTCTGACCTCCGACCTGTGCCTCCAACATGGTCCCGCCTCGGGGCCTTTGCACAGGCTGCTCCCGCAGGGCTCCTGGAGCTCCTGGCAGGGTCCTCCGTCTGATGGTCCCACGGCTCAAAGGCCACATTCCAGAAAAGTCCTCCCTGGTCCCCACCAGCACCTCTCACAGGCTGCGACTGCTTGTCCTGGAGAGGACAGGACCTGCATGTTCACTGCCGAGTGCCTGACCCCAGGCACAAAACTCAGCACCGGCAGGAGCCTCAACAAATGCTTACAGCGTGACCCGTGTGCAGGACGCTGGGGGCGGGGGGGGGGGGGGGGGGCAAAGGGGGGGGGGGGAAAGAGGGCTCGAGGTGCCAGCACCGCCTGCCTGTCGTCACTCCCCCAGGTCACACCCCGCCCTGGGATGGCTTCACAACAGACACAGCTTCCGGAGAGAAAACCACTGACCGGGGTTCCTCCACACTCACTCTGAAACACACTCGCTGTTCCCTGGTGGCAGCTATCGTGTTGGAGCCCTTGCTATGCGCCAAGTCTCCCAATGCATGAGTTTGCTACGACCTGTGGCAGCCCGGCGGGATCCTATTTCACAGCTCAGGGGACGGCCCTCGGGGTGCTGAGTCACTTGGCCGAGGTGTCACAGCTGGCCCAGGGGCTGCACGCAGCGCTGGGATCGGAGCTGTGGCCAGCTCGCCTTGGAGTCTGTGCGCTTCACCTCCTCACTCTGCTGCCTCTCGGGGAGGCGGAGGGACCTGTTCAAGGTCACACGGCTGGTACACGGGAACGCTGGGACATAAACCCAGGCGTCCACCTCCCGAGGCCGGCCAACACGGGCCACTTTAATAGGCAGCCTCAGCAACTGGAATGCAGGCTGCCCGTGAGCAAGAATTCCCCATGTGGCAGCTGGAGCCGACGGCAGAATGAGGGTCTAGAAATATTCTTCTGCAGGGAGGGGTGGGGTCCCTGGAGGGCTCCTGCCTTTCCTAATCACGGCTTGGGTTCTGGAACAAACACCCAGGGTCTCCCCTCACAAAATGAGCCACCCGCAGATGGGCCTGAATGGAGACAATCGGAGGACACACTTCAAAGTGCCAGAGCCGGGCAGCTGGCTGCAGCCTGCTTCCTGCTTCCTGGCCCATCTGCCGCATACCTCGACCCTCCCTCCCATCTGTCTGTCCCTCTTGCTTGCCGACACCAGGCCCTCCCCAGCTCTGTCCTTGCCTGAGGAGGAGCCCCTCCCACGGGGAGCAGCTCCCTGACCGGCAAGAGGAAGGGAAGCGCAGGCAGCCCCTGAACGTGCTCAGAGGGCACCAGGCGGCAGCGATGCCAGAGCCGGGTGCACAGATGGTGCTCGATGCAGGAGTCCAGGAATCTCCCTGGATCAGCGGCTCAGAGGCATTCCTCCCACCCCCACCCCCAAACAGTTTCCTGCAGCCCCTCCAAGGAGAACCCTGGAGCCTGGGGGGCTCTGGGACACAAGCAGCGTGGAGGGAGGTGCCAGAGGTGCACGCGGCTCCAGGCTGCCCCAGCCCCGCCCCCACCTGCCGTGGGACCTGGGGAAGCGGTGGGATGAGCCTCACTCTGCTCTTCCGTCAACTAGGGATGGTGGCACCTGCTTCCCAGGGCCTGCGGGTGACGTGCGCTGACGTGTTTCATGCTGCGCTTAGCGTGCGTTTTGTGCTCAATAAAGAGTCAAGGTGTGGCCACTGTCACGCTGGAGTGCGTCAGAGGCCCCTAGCAGGCTGGACCCCATCAGTCCAGCCTTGCCCTGCGCTGGGGCGGGGGGCCAGGTCACAGGGCACCTGGAAGCCGGGCTGGGCGTGGGGAGCGTTCCCACCCCACCAGCATTTCCTCGGCGACGTCTTTCCCTGCCTGGCATTCCTGCACCCTGGATTGGGGGACAGTCTCACTTCCTTGATTCCTCACAACTCCTCAGGCCACCCTGCTTTTCCCGAACCTTCGAAGATGCCACCCAAGCTCATTCTGCAAGGTTTCGGAGACCCTGTTTGATGGGTGAGCACGACCTCCCTGCAGCACCGGGCGGGGGGCAGCATGCCTCGGGGGGCCGCGTAGCTCCTGGCAGAGCCAGGACTTCTCAACACCCGCCCACGGTGGTTTCGGGCACAGCCTGGTGGGGGGCGGGGGTGGCGTCCCCGGGACACGGCACCGTCAAGTAGGAAGAGCAGAGGCTGCGGGGTCAGCTGGCCCCTTGACTGCAGACCTGAGACCACCGCCGCCGCCGGCTGCGTGGCTCCCCATTCAGAGTTCACCCCCCCCCACCCACGTGGGATGACGATGCCGACCGGGCAGGGCTGTTGAGAAGGCTGGACAGCAGACGCACACAGTAGGTGCTCCACACATGTTGGCTCTGCCCTTACGGAGGCTGCGGTTCCTGCCTCGACCTTCTTCTGCCCCAGAAGATCCTCCTTGGGAGCAGTTTCCCTGGTGCGTGGAGCAGGGACCCGGGGTGGCCACCAGGGTGCTGCTGACAGTCACCTCGGCGTCACCCCGAGTCACGGCCACGCTCAGTCTCGGCCTCGCCGGCGAACCGAGGCAAGCAGGGTGTTGACCGGCAGAGCAGCGAGGAGCCGAAGTCCTCCCGTGCCGAGACGACGGGGCTGAGGAGGAAAGTGATCCTGCCTCCGCCTGCCAGCGACAGGGGATAATTGCAGCACTTGTCAAAATAAGATGTGGAGATAGAGCGCCCGTTGCCTGCCAGCCGGCTCCTCACACCCCCTGGGGATCCCTGGTTTAATTAAATACCTGGTGCGAGTGCTGGGCGCTGGGTGCTGGGTGCTGGCCACAGCCTGGATGAAAGGTCTGCCCGAACGGAGCCAAGAGGAGTGCATCCCTGCCCCCCACCCCCCAAGGAAGCAGGTGGGGATGAGAGAAGAGGAAGGGGGACAGGCAAGGGTGACAAATACAGGAAGGACACGGACGGAGAGCCCGAGGAAGCGCGGCTGCCCCAGAAGGGATTAAGTGGAACACAGAAAGAATTACCCAGCTGGGAAGTGTGCCTGTGAAGTCATTTTCTTTCTTGCTTAGGAGAGTGGAACTCACATCCTTGCATTTGGCTGTGGGGGTTGGACCCCATCTTGGGGAGGAGAGCTGGGCTGTCAGCCCTGAGCCTGGCCTCCGAGATGCTGCGTGAGACGCGTCCTCTGCCTCAGCCATCGCCCACCATGCCCCTGGCCCCTCATTAGCATCCTGGCCCCAGTTTGTACACAAGAACATCCTTTGATCCCTCTAGAGACTGGCTGGGCTTGGCCACGACATTACACGAGGCTTAACCAAAGCCCTGAGATGACGACGGGAAAATGAACACTGATCTCACCTTGAATCCGGATAAGCCGGCGTGCAAAACGTAACCTCCCCTTAGATCACCAAGCCAAGCCCACCCTGCCCCTGCTCCCACCCATTCTAGACCGAGGGGTCTCGAGCCAGTGGCTTGGTCCAGCTAGCAAGCACATGCGCTTTCTGTGGGACACGCAGTTTTTAAAAAAACAGGTCACTTTACATGGCACCTGTAGATCCAGGTCCTCATGGAAAACCTGAAGACCTGGCTGGACAGGGCCATGGTCCCACAGGCTTTTGAGTGGCCGGCTGAAGCCCCCTCTAGACACGACATAGCCTTGCAACTGTCTGACCTTGACACACTGGTCTGACCTGGAGCGTCAGGGCAGGAGTCCTAGCGTTGTCCGCCTGCGCTGCCACCTGCACGGTCTCAGGTGTGGAGTCAGTCGCCAGGTCTCCTCACAGACTTTCTCACGGGCAGGG
Organism: Phyllostomus discolor; assembly: GCF_004126475.2. NCBI lineage: Eukaryota > Metazoa > Chordata > Mammalia > Chiroptera > Phyllostomidae > Phyllostomus > Phyllostomus discolor. The sequence continues at coordinate 34,854,881 of NC_040915.2, read as the reverse complement.
CGAGACGCCGATTCCTCTCTCCGTCTCCTCGCTCGTCGAGTGTCTGGGCACTTCCTCCACTCCAGGGACCACTCCAGGGACCACTCCAGGTCCCATGCTGAGCCCAGAGACTGCCACCTCACGTCCAGGATCTGGGACACTCTCGTTCCGGGACCCCTGTCTGGGGCCTCGCCTTCCTTGCAGGGAACCGTAACTAGGAAGGACCTCTGTTCAAGGACGGACGGGCTTCCGACGAGGCGCCCTGACCATCGCAAACCCCGGGGTAACCGGGCCGGGAACCACTTGGCAGCACCACACCGTGGGGTGTACTGGACACGTGTCAGTCTGCTGGGATCCCACGGAGGGGCCTTTCCATCGTTCTAGCTCACGGACGGTGGAGGGGACGTGGCATCTTGTGGACTTCAACAGAACGTGATTCTGGGCCAGGCTACCTGCGCTTGCATCTGGCTCAGTGCTACGTTGGGCAAGTGACTCAGCCCCTCTGGGCCTCGGTTTTCCTCACCTGTCAAGGGAAATATGATAGTTCCTACTTCACCGAGTAGGACTTCCAGGTGCCCTTCCCTGGTCAGGATGTTAGGGTTCACCTGGAAAACATGGGCGTTCCCCCACCCCAGGGCTTCAGTATCACCCTGGAAGTGCCTGTGGTGCTCCACCCAGTCTCTGGGCCACAGGGGGTGCTCACGGGGTTATGTTCCCTCCATCCTCGAGTGCTGGGCTGGCAGCCTGATGCGGGGCGCGTGTCCTCAGCACACCCTCGGGGGGAGCTCCCCTCAGCGCCTGCAGCCCAGAGCTGAGGGTGACGTCATTCACAGGGAGCCCTCCAGGGCCAGCTGAGCGCCGGGGGAGGCGAGGAGAGAGGGCAGAGCTGGCCCCCAGCTTCTCGTCAGCACCAGCTGTGCGGCGGACAGCTCCTGACTGCCGCTCTGGTCCACCCCACTCTCTACAATCCCGTCCCCACGCTGCAGCTTTGAAAAGTGCCTAAGAATTCTAAAACACCAATTCAAAAGAACTTATGCACCCCAATGTTCATAGCAGCACAATTTACAATAGCTAGATGCTGGAAGCAACCAAGATGCCCATCAGTAAATGAATGGATCAGAAAACTATGGTACATTTACACAATGGGATTCTATGCAGCAGAAAGAAAGAAGGAGCTCCTACCCTTTGCAACAGCATGGATGCAACTGGAAAACATTATGCTTAGTGAAACAAGCCAGTCAGTGAAAGACAAATACCATATGATCTCACCTTTAACAGGAACCTAAATAACAAAACAAAGGAACAAGCAAAATATAACCAAAGACACTGAAATAGAGGACAGGCTGACGGTGACCGGAGGGGAGAGAAGAGGGAATTTAAGGGGACAGTGGGAAGGGTTCACAGGAACAAACTTAAAGGACACATGGTCATAAGCTAAGGGGAGGGTGGTAATGGGAGGGAAGTGGGGAGGGTGGGAGGGGGGCCTGGATTGGGAGTAAAAAGGAGAAAACTGTGTATGAACAATGATAAAAATAAAAATTAAAATTAAAAAAAAGAAAAGTGCCCAAGGGAGCTGGTCATTCCTGCTCGAACGCTTCTAGAGCGACTGCCTCTTCAACCACTACCCTCCCCGTTTACTGTGGCGCAGCCGTGGCGGCCTTCCTCCTCCTCCTGTCCCCGCCTGGCCCGGAGTGGCCTGCCTCCTTCCTTCCCCCACACGTTTATACAGCAGCTCCTTCCTCCCTTCCTGCTAGAGAAGCCGCAGCCCTCTCTCTGCCCGCCCCCTCCCGTTACCCTCCTCACGACCCCTGTTCATTTCCGCTGCAGCCCTCATCATCATCGGTTTCTTTCCTTGATTGCTGTCGGCCTCCACCTGCGCCGGCAGATCATAAATCCCGAGAAAACAAGCACTCGGTTCCACTTTCTTCTGTTCAGTTCCGTATCCCTGCCCCGTATCCCTGCCCACCCCCCTGCCCCCCCACGGTGCCCTGTACACGGCAGGTTCTCAACAAATATTAGGGAAATAGATGCGCGGATGAATGGATTCACCCCTTTCAGAGGCCAAGAGATGTATCCTGGTCCCACCCAGGGCCGAGGCTGCACCAAGACCTCCTGTGACAAATGGTTCTAATTTTAATACCTTCCTGAAGGCGGAGAGAATGCAGTGCCCTTGATCTGTGGAGCGGAGGACTGGTTCTCCCTGCAGCCCGTCCCTGACGGCACCGGGAACATGCACACACAGCCACCCACGCACACGCACACGGGCACACAGGCACCTCTGGAGAACAGGCGAGGCTGTGGAAAAGAGAACGAAGCCTGGCCTCAGATCCCCCTGGATCCCGAGCTGGGTAGGGCCCTGGCTCAGGGCTGTCAGGAGAAACGAGTGTGCGCAGCGCAGGGCCTGTGAGAAATGAGGCACCCGCACGGTCGCCACTCCAGCAGGGTGCATTTACTCCGCAGTTTTGCGGTGCCCTGGTCTGCTACACTGAGGGGGGCTGGAGCACACTGTGAACCCCATGTGGCACGTGCCCTCCAGCAGTTCCTCCCAGGGTGGACACAGATAACCCCGACCCTGGACGTGGCAAAGGCCATACAGGTAAGCACAGAAAGCATGGTGGGAGGCCAGTCAAAGGCCATTTCATTGCCGGGTGGAGATCCGGCTCTGACTGTTGAGCAGACCTTGAAGGATGAGTGTGTGTTTTGCTAAAAGACAAGGAGGGAAAAAGACAAGTAAGGAGAGGAGCAAGTGAAAGGCATGAAAATGTCACCGTACATGGTGCGCTCGGGGAGATGGCTGAGCATGGCTGAGCGGAAGACACATGGGGAGGAGAGACAGGCTGGGAAGGGAGGCCATGGGGAGTCATCGACCCACGCAGTGCCACCCAGCACCTTGAGTGTGGGCCTTGGTGGGGGGGGGTCTTTGCAGCCCGCTGGGCAAGGCACAGTTGTGGCGAGACTCAACCTTTAGGAAGATCACAAGGGTGTAGGGTGGGTGTGGACTGCGAGAATGGAAGATAGAGGCAGGAAGACGAGATAAGGGGGAGGCTGAGAAAAGATCCAGGCCTGTTCTAAGAGTTGATGAAGAAGCAGACTCACAGTTCTCGGTGACCAGCTAAACCTAATACGGAGTGGAAGGAAGGAGCTGAAGATTACTACTGCTCCTAGCATCATCATCATCATCATCATCATCATTCCTGTCATCTCCATCATCATCATCAAATCATCACCACCACCATCACCAACACCATCATCACCATCACTGCCATCCCCATCAGCAGCAACACTAATATCATCATCATCATCATCATCATCACCATCATCACCGTCTTCGCCACCCCAGCTAATATTTACTGACTCGGACCATGAATCAGACACTATTGCAGGACTTATTTTAGGAAGAATCCTCAGATTCATCAGAGATTCCATAGGCCTTAAAAAGCACTTAGTTGCTCACCTGTCTTTCCTGAACTTCCTTTCCTTGATAAACTCTTTCTTTTGTTCCAGAACCAGGTATGTTTGTGCTTAATCTCCTTTATGGTTTCCTTGAGTCATACAATTGCGTCGGTAAGTTTTGTGGCTTCTAGGCTAGGCGCCATAGCCAAGTGCCCAGGCAGCTTCCTAGCTTGTGGGCCTGTTCCATGGCTACGGGCCAGTAGCGTCAGGAACAGCTGGGTTCCAGCCACTTGATGTTTCTTTCTTAACGCTTCCCACAACAGCCCAGTGATCCTATGAGCTTCACAAGACAGAAACTGTATCTGTGTTATTCACCGAGGTATGCCCATAGTCGTAGGCACAGTAGGTGGTCAACAATATTTGTTAAATAAGTGTTACTTATATGGCCAATACCCCCTTTCAATCTTCATTAATAGCACACACATTTCCGTGACAAAAGGGAATTCTATCCAGAAAATGAACGGTCACTGTTCCAAGCTCCTTTTATTTTTGTGGTTAAGTATTTTCTAAAAGGATTTGAAAGCATCAAATTAAACAGATTTTTAGACTGTAGGACTTCTCAAAGCCTTTGAATGAATGCTAGGAATCTCCAAGAGAATGCTCAAGTATTGTAATATAACATTTCTTAAGCTTAAACGTAGAAGCCCTTTTCATAGTCTAATGTTTTAGGGAACACACTTTGGAAGTTCTGGGGTTAAATCAAGTGTTCTAATGCCTCATCATCAGGAAGCCAGCTATCAATGTCCCAGATTTGCTTAATTATATTCTTTGTATGGCTAAGAGACAATAGACTTTATCAATTGTTGTATGAATGCCCGTTCCTTAAACCAGAGCAGATTTTCTTAGCCAAGAACATGATAGTGGTAAAATGTTGGAACTAAAATCTCTTTGTTTTAACAAGAAGCCAGGAATTCAATCTTTGCAATTATGGGGAAAAAAGTCTGGACTAACCAAAGCTGATAGATACATGGCATGTACTTTTCAATGCCAGTGACATTTCTCCTGATGACAAGCCCCCTGGCTCTGGTGGACCTGGAGCGGAGATCGAAGGGCTTACCTTTGGGTGGGCGGAGGCCCGGCAGTGCCCCGCCCCTCAGAGTGCCCGTGAGGTAGTTCCCTCGTGCACTGCCCCGCTGCCCCAGCCCCAGGCCCCGTGCCGGAAGTCCCAGCATCAGGTTCTCCTTTCTAAAGAGGAATAGGATGGTTCAGTCTGGGCCACCTGTAAAATCAGTATCTTTGAAAGCAGGTCTACTGCTTATAAACAGTGAGTTACCATGGGATTAGTTGGGCACTCCCTGGCCACTCCTAGCCCCTGAGGTTAACTGCAACCCGTGCTTGGAAAGGAGGAGCTAGTGTCCCATCCTGAGAATCGAAGGACCTCAAGAGGACACATTTTCTGGTCTACTGTCCTACCACACGCCCCCTGCTCATCCACCTCCCCAGGTCTGGGGTACGGTAGCTTTGCCCACTCCTCTGGACGAAGAAAAGAACTGATCCAGCTAACCTTTGGGAAGCTGGCAGATCTTATGATTGTATGTTCTTCCTATTGCAAAAGTCTCCCTCCTTCTGCTACAACAGTTCCCCTCCCCTGACATCTGTGCAATAATTTTTTGGATAAAGTTTTTCTTTACCTGAAAATAAAATAAAGTAAAATAAAATAAAATAAAATGGTTTGGGATTGGTAGTTTTCTCAGGTGACTGCAAGAGGCAAATACAGCCCTTTCTGGAGAAGTCAAATTTTAAACCAGTCCTGAAATAATTCTCAATGACAAAGTCCCAAGGAACATCCACTGTCAAAAAGTACGAAGCCCACAAGGAGGCAAACAAGGCACCGTGAGAGAGAGCCAGTGGGAAAATAAATAGCAAACTCGGATCGGCCAAGCGACAGATGTTAGAATTTTCATTAGACCCAGCATAAAAGATGGCAATGTTTATGTGGTTAAAGAAGTAAAAGAGGCTCGAAAACATGAGCAAGTAATAAGACACTAAAAAAAAACTGTCTTAGTAGACTTGGAAAAGGATCATACAAAGCCTGTAGAAATAAAAAAACATACCATTAAAATCTTTAACAATCTCCATGAATGACTATGGACAGGTTAAAGGACAAAGTGGACATGCACCAAAGACAGAATTGGTGAACAACAATTGGGTAGATGTAAATAACAGTTTCCCAGAAGGCAGGCCAGGAAGACAGAGGTGGCAACAATGGAAGACAATCACCAGACACGGAGGGCGGAGCCAGAGGGTCCGACCCAGGGCCACTGCTTCTGATTACTCCGACAGCACACAGCTCCGACCTCGAAGGCGCCGTCGCCATCACCATCGGGGAGGAAAGGTATTAAAAGCAGTTGGGGGGAAACTTGGATCATCCGCAAATGAACAGCGATTAGGCTTCCAGCTGTGCCCCCAACAGCAGCCGTGGAAGCCGGACACAGGGCGGTGACGGTTTGAGTGCCAGTAGGACAGAACTGACTGCTGGCAAGTGTGTGCCCAGAGAAATCACACTTCAAGAATGACAGCAAACTACAGACATTTCCTTGGACAGATAGCAGGGAAGAGTTTACCACCAGCAGATCCTCGCCGAAAGAAATTGAGAGGATGTAGCTTCATCAGAAGGGAAATCAACCCAGATAGAAGGTCTGAGATTCAGAAAGGAGGGCTGAGCAAATATGTAATGAATGTAAGGGTGAATCTAAACTGGTATTACCGTTTACATGAGAAATGATCACGTTTAATCTGCTGACTTGCAAATAACAGGATGAAGTCCTGCTTTCAGGCAAGACGCAGTAGATCGTGACAGGCAAGCCCCACCCACTCCCCTCCCCCTGTGACAATGATAAAGGAAAGAAAGCTGCAAAAATACAGATTTCGAAGACATCGAAGAGCTGTGGAAATGAGGAGTAAATGGGCCAAAATGGCAGAAAAGGAAGAGCCCTTGCTAGGTCTGCTGTTAGCTGCTGGCAGCTGCCTTTCCTCGGGGCATTTGTGATTCTGGACGTGGGCTGCAGCTTGGCCTCGGCCCAAGCCGAAATATCTGCTTGGGGAAGCGCGAACTCAAGAGCTCTGGGCTGGCGGGATGGACTGAGGACCAGAGGAGCCAGGAATGTAAGGCCAGTCTCCCCCACAGGACACTGCTGAGTGCTGAGGCAGCACAGGTAACGGGGAAGCCGGGATTAATGGCGAGGATACAATTTCTTAGACTCTCCCAATACAGAGTCCCACGAGAAGGCAAGGGCCTGACATAAATGCCTGACAGTTTTCCCCTTTCAGGGATGGGGAAGAAGGCCAGCCGGACTCGCATTCAACAGCCTGGGAGGACCCCATTCAAGGTCAGGGATGAGCCAGAGGTGGCGAACTCAGACTGCTAAAATCTGCCACCCATCCGTGCCCCACCTCAGTTCCTGACTAGACAGGGATCATCGGCCTGTCTCCTGTCCCCGTAACCGAGGGGAAGGGGGCCTCTCTGGCAGAGTGCGTTAGCTGAATCCGCCACAGGTTTTTACTGCATGCATCCATCATGTGTTCAGAAGGATGAGGCACGTGAAGAGGCGGTGGGGGGGTGGGGCCGGGGAGAGAAAAGAAGTAGATGATGCAAAGAGATCCACTGAAGACCCAGGTATTGCAGTTGTAGGACGAGGATGTTAACACTGGATACCATGGTAAAAACAAACAAACAAACAAACAAACAAAGGAAATGACAAAGGAAGTGCATGAAAATAGGCAGCCTTCTCAAGTCTGTCATTTTCCAACAGTTACGTAGAATCCATGAAAAAAGTACAAACTTAGGGGATGGGTTTAATAGTAGACAAGATATCATAGATGTTAAGATCGGGGATTTTAAGGCAGGACAATAGGTAAGAGTCCAACGAAATTAAAGTCAGGGAGAAAAGAAGAAAGAAGCATGAACCAACCACAGAGCGTGAGCACCACACGGGTCCCTGGCCGAGCTCTGGCATACCCACAGTTGGAATTCCAGAAGCAAGGGGAGGGTTTGGGCAAGAGCAATATTTGGAGAGAATTAGTTAAGAGTTTCCGAAACCGATGAAAGGAACCAAATCACGAATTCAGGAAGCTCTGTGAGCCCCTCGCAAGATAAACGGAATGAAAACCATCCCTGCACACTCCATGGTCACACTGCGGGAAAGGAAAGACAGCGAGAAATTTTGCACAGCAGTCACAGAGAAAAAGAAGACCAACTGTCTTCAAAGAAACACTCAGATCTGTTACTTGACTTTCAACGAAAACGAATGAACTCTAGAAAACATCCTTAAAGGGCTAAAATTTAAAAAAATAACAAAACTGCCACGCTAGTATTATATGCACAGCAAAAAAAAAAATCCTGCAAAAATGGAAACAAAATAAAGACATTTTCAGATAAATGGAAGCTAAAAAGCAGCAAAAATTTAATGCCATCAGACCGGCACTAGAACATACACTAAGTAAAGTTCTTCAGATTGGAGAGAAAGGATTTCAGCCAGAATGAAGAATTGTAAGAATGAACGAAGAACACTGCAAAGGAAAAACGTGAGCTAGCGTTCAAGAACATTGGCGGTTTAAAAGGACGACATGAATTTTGGCTCGTGGGGTATTTACGGCATAGGTAGAAGTCAATGTTTAGCACCGGTGTCACAAATGGCAGGAGAGGAAGAATGGGATACAGCTGTCGTGAAGGTCTCGCACTGCTGGGGACGTAGGGAAAGTCTTCAAAGCAAGCTGTCAGGGGCTCAGGAAGCATCGGGTGGCCAGAAAGTCCATGTGTTTTTTTTTCCATAAAATAAAAGATATATTTTTAATTTTCACCAATAACTTCATTGATTTGGATATTTGGAGACTGTCGGACATCTCCCGTGTGGTATAACGTTGACTGTTCTCAGTTAAGGTTTCGATTTGATGGCTATCAACTTCAACTGGTCCAATGGCGGAGCATCGGCCAGTGGGAAATCTCCAGCATGAAACCTCACAAACCACTTCTGACACATCTGATCGGTCACAGCACCTTCTCCACGCACTGCACAAACCTCCTTTTGTGTTTCAGTCGTGTTCTACCTTCCTTGAAATAAAGCATACTATGCTGGAAATGTTTATTTTCTTCCATTTTCAATATCAAAATGGCTACACAAAAATTTACCAATTTTGATAAGTTTTTTTTTCACTGCACACTGATATGACAGCTGTCACAACATCATCTAACAAAACTGTTCCAAATGAAGTTAAAGACAACTTAATGCTACTAGAGCCATTTTATGGAAAAAAAAGGAATTTTTTGGTCAACCCAATATACTGAAACTTCTAGGTAATCATAGAAAAATAACTCAAAGACTTTAAACAAAAAGCCAATATAACAAAAATATAGAATAACAACAATATTTGTTTAATTTTCAAAAAGGACAAGACAGAAGAAATAAGAGAAGAAAGAAGAGAAATGACAAGTAGAAAACCAATAGCAAGGTGGTGGAATCACACCCAACCACACAGGTAAAAGTATTACATGTACACGGACAGAAAGTAACCGGAACCAGAATAACGCATCCCCGCACACAGGCCGGGAACTGGAGCCCAGACACTGCGGAGCTGTCCTTGCTAAGGGGGCTGAAGGGACCGACAGGTTCAGACATTCAAGTGCCTGGCTTGTGTGCGCTGTGAGCCTGGGCAAGCCCCTGCCACCTTCCAGGTCTCAGAGTTCGATGGCGGTGTTTTTCTTAAGCACCTACTACATGTGAGGCACTGGACGCTGCAGGGAGCAAACGAAACCCTGACTCACGGAGTGTATATTCTGGAGGAGACCCTCAGCCAGGCCCTCAGTGGGCGTCACTGCCCATCCCCACGGCGACCACCTATGGCAGGCACTGCTACTGACCTAAGAGAGGGACTGCTGAGGCCAGTTCACAGCAGAGAGGACTGGGGTGTCATCTCTAAACCGATGGCGACCGGAGGAGACGAAATCGTATCGACTGGGTCTGGTGACGAGCAATCGGACGTCTTCTTTTCAGAAGTAGATTTACCTTCTTAACGATGTTTGAGTTAGAGTTCCAAGGATATTAATTCCTACGCCCTGAGTAAACACGGAAGGCAGGTGTTTGCTCAGGGAAAGGCCTGCATCGGTGCGAGGCGGGTGGGGTGAACAGGGGTTTGAAATTGCCTGCAGATTTTCAGGGGGACTGTTGGTCACACGGGAGAGCAACTGGGGCAGGGGCCTCAGTCGGAGGGGCCTCTGGGGACAGTCGCTCCCGTCTTGTCTCTGACCCTTTGTCAACGGGAGTGGGCGCCCACTGGGCACCTACTGGACGTGGCTGGGGAAGCAAGGAAACGTGCAACACCCAGGCCCCTGCGCCATGGTCTGAACGCTTGTCTCCCCCACATTTGCAGGCTGAAGCCTAGTCCACAGTGTGATGGCTTTAGGGGGCAGGGCCCGTGGGTGGTGCGTGGGCCCTGAGGGTGCGGCCCTCATGCGTGGATCAGTGCCCAGATGGAACAGGCCCAGAGAGCTCCCATGCCCCTTCCGCCACAGGAGGGCACAGCGAGAAGACAGCCTTTTACGAAACAGGCAGGGGGCTCTCACCGGATGCCCAATCTGCCGGAGCCTTGATCTTGACGTTCCCAGCCTCCAGAACAGGAGAAGTAAATGTCTGTTTGTCTATACGTCACTCTGTGTACGGCATTTTGTTACAGCACAAATGTGCGGCACACACGAATTAACGCCTGTCTTCTGGCTTCTATCCCCACCAAAGCTGCTGGCCTTCCCTGGTGGCCTCCAGCCCAGAGTGATGACATCAAAGGGAGCTCACATCTGCCCTTCACCCATGGGCATCCCACTGTGGTCCACGGACTTATGAGGCCAGAGATCAAGGAGAACTTCGGCCCACATGTTCCCATTGGGGAGCAGAGGACACGACCTCCCCTCCTCAAGTCTCTAAGGAGAGGGCCTAACCTATATTTTCAGAGACGGAGCCCGGCAGGCACCACTGCCTCTGACCCCTCCCAGGTCGCTGGGACAGTGCAGCGGCCCGGGCAGCCCCCCGCTGGCTGAGTCAGCCACAACAGGTCTGCAGCCAAGGGGACGATTTAGCAGCTAATGAGAAATGAAAACAGCAAGAACAAACAAATGAAGCAGCAACTGCTGTGGGGAAAAGCCGTTCATCAAATTCTTTCTCTCCGAGAAACCGAGGCAGCGCACGCAGGCTGCAGCACCGGACGAGGCCAGGGGGCGGTCGCCGTGGCCAGACTCCCGAGTGGCCCCTGGAGTCGCCCAGCAGGCTCAGGTCCCCTGGGCCTCGCCCATCTGGAGCTTCTTCGAGGCAGAGACTGACCGCAGGTGGGGCTGGGCACACTCTGGGACTGCACTGACCGGACGAGTAAACCACGGCCTTGGGCAGCACCTGAGCGCCGGACCCCAGCTGGCTCACCTGGTCTAGGGCAGGCCCCTCCTGCCCCAGCCCCTGCTGGGACCAACACTCATTTACCGCTCCTCAGAGCTGTCGGCTGCGCCTCTTTTGTAGGTCAGGGGACCGGCGTCGGGAGGGGCCAGGTGACTTCCCCAGGGCTGCCGCCTGAGACAGGAAACGAGACCTCGGTGCACACGGACCTTGGGCTTCAGAGTCTGAGCTCTTTCCCCCAAGTCACTTCGCGTCCACGGCCGCCCTCCACTAACGGGCCCAGTACCCCCGTTTCACAGAGGGGGCAAGTGAGGCTTACGGGGGTAAGCTGCTGGTCCGATGTCACCCCACCAGGAAATTACAGAGCAGAGTTCCCTGTGCTGGGCCCCTACAAGGCCCAGGCACCGGGCCAAGCGCTGGGCGCATGAGGCAGGAGGCCCAGGGGTTGGGGCTCCAGACTCTTGGGCCGCCTGTGGGGGCTGTGGACCCCGGCAGCGTGGCCTCGGGCAAACTGCCCAGCCCTCTCTGCATGTTTCTTTGCCTGCAGAATTGGGATAAACCCAGTGCCTGCTGGTGGCAGTGTGAGATAGGTGCGGAATGCCTATCGCCGGAAGTGCCCGCAAATGTTGGCATGTGTTAACCCCTACTCCGTGCCTGGGCTCGGCATGTGGAGACCAGGCAGGTGCGGCCCCTCCCGTCTCTGAGCTCCCAGAGGACACGGTGTGTTCTCTGTCCTTGGTATTCTCAACACCCAGGGACCCCTCCCCGATCCGGGGGCAGGGAGGGGTCGGCACCGGCCGCCTCCGGAAGGCAGAGAACAGAGAGGCGCTACTTGCCTTCTAGCCTCGGAACAGACGTTGACAGCCGCAGGCGAAGACCTGCAGCGGTGACAGAAGAGGCCTTGGGTGGCCCGGGGTCTCTGAGTGTCGAGGCCCAGGGCGTCAGAGGACTCCGGGGCGAGAGCGCCCATGGGAGCCTGCGTGCTTGTCGGAGAGACCCCTGCCTCCCCACCTCCGCCCTGCCTGGCTGGAGACCTGCCTGCACTGGGGTGAGGAGGAGGAGGAGGACCGCAGGGAAGGAACACTAGGTGTCCGTCCGCGGTCACCTGAAAGGGGACTGTGACCCTCCCCTCCAGCTGCGTCACTCCCTAGGGTGGCAGGAGAGGGTGGCAGTGATTTGTGCAGGAAGATGGTGTCCATGCAACAGGTCCGAGGTGGTGTCGGAGGACCGCATCCCAGAAAGCCCGATATATCCTGGGGCCAGAGAGAGAGGAAGGGAAGGGAAGGCAGGGAGGAAGGGAGGGAGGAGGGGAGGGAAGGGAGGGAGGAAGTGGGGAGGGAAGGAGGAAGGGAGGGAAGGGGAGGTGGGGGAGGGAACTGGACTCAAGAGGCCTTGAGGCTCAGATGAGGAGGACACACCAGGGTTCGGCATGGGCCTGTGCTCTCCAGCCAGACAGGTCAAGGACATCTGGGCGATGCCAGCCCAGACAGAAGACTGAGACCACGTGCCCTTGACCCTGCTCCATGCTTTGGGACCCCTGCCCGAGCAGTAAACTGCCTGACACGGAAATGCAACTCCAGAGAAGGGGATGGGGGCCCGAAGTTGACTAATATTTTGTTCCTTTCACTTCGCAAGAATGGGGGCTGACGTTGAAATTGAGTTTGGTTACCAAACAAGAAAGAAAGTGACATTTATTGTATGCCCAAGTCTGTGGTCTGAGTTTACTGTAGACTATAAGCCAAGGAAAAATTTTAAAAGGAAGCACTAATCTCTAAGATTTAGGTCAGCCTGAGGAGGAGAAAAAAGGAGGGTCAAGGAAGACTTCCTGGAGGAGGTGACTCAAGACACGGGTTTTGAAGGCCATGGAGGAGTTGGCTAGATGGATAAGAGGGCGTTTCAAGCTTGGGAACTGCCTGTAGAAAGTCTTGGCAGAGAGAGAGGGAGTAGTTAAGGGAGTTAAGAGTGGTCTGAGGCCAGGAGACAACGGAGAAGAGTGTGAGTTGGGTCTGAAAAGAGATAGGGCCAGGACTTGGGAGTTCACAAGGGCTGAAGAAAGATTCCAAAGGCCAGGCTGGCTGTTTCCAGGGATGCGCCCCCCTGGGTTGGGGGGCGGGGGCTGCTTCGGGGCCTCACACACTGTTGCCGCACCCTGGGGTGAATCAGAGGTAAAAATAGCAAACCACGTTGCTATCAGGCTATTGTGGGGGTAAAGGAGCCAATCCTGTTTCTTCAACAAAGCAAATTACAAAAACGTCCTCATTAGGGGCAGGAGTGGCGTGACAAAGCATGCTAATGATGAGACGGGAAGCTCCTGGCGCCCGAGCACGGGTATTACCAAAGATAGCAATAATTATTGGTGGCGGACTTGCCAGGAGCGGGTTTGATCTCATTATTTCACGAGGCTGAAGTTGGCGCTTGCATAACATGCGACATTTTGCCTGAGGCCCGAGGGCCGCAGGAACCTCGCCGCCTCACCGCCTCACCGGTGGTCTCCGGCCCACCAGCATCGGCCTAGCCTGGCGTGCATGAGTGCGCCGGCTGCGTTGGGAAGGCGAGGGCCCAGTGCGCAGACCGGACCTCCGAAGCAAAACTGCCTGCTGACAGCCTCCCCGGGTTACTCCACGCGTGTGCGCGAGAGCCTACCGGTGCTGATGTGGAAGGCGAGGGCTTCCAAAGAGCCGTCAGCATAGCAATGCTCCTCTTTACATTCCCTGAGACCCTCTTTGGTGCTGCCTCCTCACCTGGCCCTGCTGACAGCCCAGAGCTCCCGCTGCCTTCCCACAGGGTCCTGTCCAAACCCACCTGGGCGCCATCACTCCACCGTGTGTGGATGGGGCTGTCGGTCGGGGGCCCTGGTTGCAAACTGCAGTATCCACTCTAGTTGGTTTATGCGGGAAGGAATTTATTAAAAGATCATTGGTAATTCAGAGGCTCTCAAGAAAGTCAAGGTGTTAGGTCTAGAGGCCATTCTGCCAGAAATAGTATTCTGGCCCCACCGTGGGGGTCTCTGCAGGGAAGACCCCACCTGCTGTCCCCACTGCCTCACTGGGGGCCGAGGCCACGCCAGGAAGGACACGCCAGTACTTCCTCACCACTGCCCTGCAAACAAGTTTGCTTTTGCTGCTGCCAAAAATGGATTCCATCCTTCCTCCGCTTTTTCAGGTGGACGTTTTTGCAAGATCATAACGACCACCAGTGATGGGTCTCTGGGTCGTTCCTGAACAGCTGGAGGCCAATGTCAAGCTCAGCTGCCTGGTCCTGCAGCAGTTCTGAGCGGCTGCCCTCATGCTGGGTCCTCACAACGTCTGTGGCCTCATTCCAAGGGTGAGCTCACAGAGCCTCTGGGAGGCACAGTGCCTTTTCCAATGTCCTACAGAAGCCACGGGACCCGGTCAGGGTTTCTCGGCCAGGCCTCTCTGATGCCGGTGCATGCCGTTTCTCCCGGGCCAGCGCCCCTGCCTTGGACTGACACAGCTTGGTAAAGACTCACTCGTTCCGTTGCCTCAAATCTCACCGGCAATGACTTGGAACATTAGCCAAGAAGGCAGGAGAGGCACCGCTTTATTTAACTCCCGCTGTACGCCAGGCTCTCTGACCTGGAGTGCCACGGCCTGGAGCTCCGGGCTGGGCTGTGGTAATCAGAGGTGTCCTGGAGCAAGAGGAGGGTCACCTGAGCTGGCCGTGGCATGGAGGAGGGCTTCTTGGAGGAGGTGATGCCAGAGGATGGGAAGGGGCTAGTCCGGCAAAGGGTGTAGATACAAGGCTGAAAGCAGACGACACTGTCTCAGTTTTCCCCTCCCAGATGTTACCACCTGGGTTTCCATGGCAACTCCCCAAGACCAGCATATCCTCAAGGCCCAGAAGGGCAGAGCTCCATTAAAGGGGGGTAGAAGCTGGGTGCAGCCCGTATGTGACATGCAGAAGGATGAATGAACCCCTCAGTGACGGCCCAACACAGCCCGGGACGAGCAGGGAAGCCCAGGGCTTGGATGGATCCCAGCAGGCTGGGTTCGAATCCCCCCGAGCGTGTCCCTGGACACTCTGGGTTCCCCTTTCTTCCTCTGACAACAGGAGGCTAACATGTCAGGCTGACGGCGCCGGCACAGCTGACTTACTGAGCACGTGCTACAGGCTGGTTCCAGGCACCTCGGACACAGTTCTCCCTTCACAGTCACACGTATCAACTGGCTTCTACAAGTGAGGAAACCGAGTCCCCAGCAGGGGGACACGTGCATGGCAGGGGCACACAGCTAGAGAGTGCAGAACCCAGTGGTGTGAACCCAGCTGTAGGTGAACGTGCCGGACCACGCTGGGCACAGGAGAGTGAGACTGGTGGAAATTCCAAGGGGGTCGTAAGGTGGAATTACTCCCCAAAGTGCAGAGACGTGTCCCCCAGTGGGGGGGCCTGGTGGCTCTGGCACTCTCGGCAGCCCCGTTTCCCTGGGGACCAGCACAGCCCTGTGCAGGGGTGAGGCCGAGGAGCCCGGGACGCAGGCTGGGAGGCACAGCCCCCACACTTGAACGAACACCCGCACCCCTGCCCAGGGAAATGGCGGAGAGGCAATAGCTGAATGCCTGCCTCCCTTCGACCACGAGTACCCTAGGTTGTCAGATGGCGCGCCCCGCTCCCGCCTCGGGAGAAGCTTCCAGAACACGCCTGCCTCTCTCTCGGTTGCCGAGGAAGGGGGCTGGTTGCCACATTTGGCTGGCACCGCGCTGCTGCAGTCTGAGTCAGAGACACACAGGCAGAAAAGGTCAAGGCTCCCAAATTAACTCGAGGGAGAACTGCCAGTCGAGGAAGATCTGTGCGGGGTCTGTGCGGAGGGCTTCCTGCCTCCGCGGCCCGGGGCGGCAGTGCTCACGGGCTCCGTGCAGACACTCGGCTCTGCAGCCCCTGGCGGGCTCGGGCGGCCCCACCACCCGGGGCCTGTGGAGCCTCCGCTGCGTCTCAGGCACCACCAAGGGGGCTTGCCTGCGGGTTATTTCCTTTCTCTTCATGGCAACCCTGGGAGGCAGCTGGGACTGGGAGCCCCCATTATACAGAGGAGGAAGCTGAATCTCAGGAGGTTTGGTCACTTGTCTGAGGTCACGCAGCTGTAAAGTGCTACAGTCAGGCTCTGGGTCCGGGCAGCTTTCAGAGTCCAGGCTCAGCCCCTCTGGGACGGGCCCCTCGGAGGCCAGAGATGGGACCCGGGCAGGGACCCCCGTGGCTGCCCTGGTCAGGCCGGCCCGCCTCCCCAGGCTCAGGCCCTTCCCACCGATGCTGGGCCCTTCCCACAGCAGGGACCTGGCAAATGGGGAGCCTGACACTGAGTTCGGGAGGGCCTCACAGGAACAAGTCCCCCCACCGTGGACGGGAGCCCACTCCTGCCCAACTGCCCTGCGGTCCGATGCCTCCTGACGTGTTCAACCTGGGCCACACGGGGCTGCATGGCTCTCCCCACCCCATCCGCCCCTCAAACGCAGGGACTTCACAGGGGAGCAATCCCTCTTGCACAGGCTGGGGTTCAGATGTCAGGCTCCGGGGCGGCTGGGCCGGGCCCTTCCCCTGCCAGGACCTCGGTTTCTTCCTTTGTACAGTGAGAGCATGGGGGCGCTGAAAGCGGCAAGCATCTGATAAGACAGTTACCACGCACTGACTGTGTTCTGAGTGCTTTATGCGAATTATTTGTATGAGTGTTGATCCTGCTGACAACCCCAGGGGCAGGGCCCTTTGCTACTATTACTGCTACATTCTAGACGGGAAACTGGAGGAACTGGGCGCTCAGGCGGGGGACTTGGCCAAGGCCGCACAGCTAGCACGTGGGGGATGGGAGAGGCAGAGCCAGAGTCCGGCCCCGGAGCCTGGAACACACCCTTGACGCTCTTCCACCCCACACTTCCGTGTCCCGACACGGCAAAGCCACGCTCGAAGGACTGGGACGCGCCCAGCGGCACCCACTGGCATTGGGTGGCACCAGTGCGGCACGACCGTGGCCGTGGCAGGCCGGGCAGATCGGGAAGGGCCCGGAGCAGGGCCCAAAGGGGTAAGAGCGGCACCAAGAGTGACCGGAAGCCACTGAGGGCGCCGGTGGGGGAAGAGACAACCAGAGTCACGTGACGAAAGAAGGCTCTGGGGGCAGGGGGAGGGTGGTCTCAGGGGGTGAGGGTGGAGGTGGAGAGGCCAGCAAGGAGCCTCGATGGGGAAGCCAGAGGTGACCTCAGAACCCGTGCCTGGGCGGAGCCCGGGGGACGGGCGGTGGGGCGGAATGAAAGAGACCAGTCTGCCGTGGAAAGGACGGGACCTGGCCCTGGGTGGCGTGCGGATGGGGGAGGAGAAGGTCAGACGGACTCTTGGGTCTCCAGTGGGGGGCCTGATCAGGGAGCGGGGAGTGCTGCCCACTGAAGGGGCAGCCCGAGGTCAGGGGGTGCAGCTCGGTTCGGGGTGCAACACACTGCAGGAAGCCCCCAAAGCAGGCGCCCACCGTGCACTTGGAGGTGCATGGCTGCGGCTCACAGGGCGACGTGGGTGCCGCGGAGCTTGGTGTCGTGGGGCCCTTGGAGGGGATGGGCTGTTGCGGGGAGGCGGCACGTGGAAGGGGGACACGGAGGGCTCTGTCGGAACTCTAGGGACGCCTCCCAGAAGAGGGTGCGCAGAGGAAGAGAGGACTCATCCGCTCCCCATCTCGCTCAGCCTGACGCTCACCAAGTCCCGGCCCCGCGCGCCAGCTAGGGTTCTCGGGAAGCCAACGGCTCACCCTCTTCTCTCAATCGCGGCTCTGAGCAGCAGTCGCCGCCGGCTGCAGTCCCGGAGCCCTGCCTCTCTGCTCTGGCACCGGCCCAGAGCTCTCCGGCAGGCCCTGGATCGCGTAATTATCCATGCAATGATCATGCCGGGCAGAACGCTTTGGCTTTCTTGGGGAGGGCTTCCCAAGGGAGCACCCCCTCCCCCAAAAGCCCGAGCTCTGTCCGCCTGCTTGGAGGACACTTGTCGAGTCCAAGTGAGCCCGGCCCGGGACCGGAGCGCAGTCCCCGGCCCGAGGGAGCCCCGACGCCCACCCCAGCAGCAGGTGGGCACCCGCAGGCTGTCCCTCCGGCGACACCGGTCTGTGCCGTCGTGGCTGGCCTCCCGGACGTACACGGTCCCATCCCAGAGGGTCCCCGGCCAGGGGGCTTCTGCCATCATCTCCCTCAGCCCCATTTATGCCCCAGGGGGGGAACAAAAATCTATCAACTCAGAGCAAGCAGCTAATCAGTTTACTCGGTTGCCTCGGGTCTTCCGATGCAATTAGAATTCCTTCTGCGGCACTGGCGAGCATCAGACTCATTTCGACAACGGCCACAGACAGGACCATCAAAGCACCAGAATTCCTTTGTTCCCGTGGCTGTACCGACGAGGCTCACGAGGTGTGCTTTGGAGGGAAAACGGAGCGTGGGGTTTTTGCTTTTGAACTCCTCTCCTTCCTGTCTCCTTCCTCACAGAGATCAGAGAGAAGCTGCCGGGATGTGCCCCCCCCCATGCAGCCTGGGAAGAGACCCAGGCCGAAGGGGCTGTGCCTGTGGCCCCCACCCGTTCACGGGCAGCCAGCAGCCTCTCACGACCAGGCAGGAGCGTGCCCAGAGGAGGCCGCTGGCTGCTTCCCAGGGACCTCACAGGGTGGCGCTTCCCTTGGCGCGTTCCCCAGCCTCTGCCCCCCCCCCGCCCAGCTGTGGGAGCTCAGAAGCCTGACTTTGCCTGCTCTCCGGGAAGGGGAAGGGGCCCATCCGTCGGGAGAACACTCCCGTTAGCTCGGATGAGGAGACCGGACTCTGAACCGCACGGGGAACGAACTGCCTGAGGAACGGCACTGCTGGTGGCGTCCGACCTGCACTGCGCCCCCTGGAGGCCGTGCAGCCTGGGAGGCAGGTTGTGATAGGAGAGTCTCCCGGGGAAACCTAGAATCATCCCTGAAACTGGGGGAACCGCTGGAATATTTAACGGCGCCGGGCTCTCCCTCGGAGGGACGCGGCGGGTGCAGACGGGCCGCGTCCCTGGTTCGGGCAGCACCTCCAGGCAGGTTTGTTTGAGCCCTGCCGGCCAAGCCCCAGGTCCTGAGCGGCCGCCTCCATGCCCGAGGCCAGCGCACAGCAGCACTGGGGCTCAGCGCCCTCACCAGGCGGGACCCCACCCCGATGACTCAGGGACCCCCAGGATGGCCGTCGACCGCAGGCCTGGCTGTGGTCTTCACCGTCTTGTGCTGCCCCTCGAGTATAGAGTTGCTGCCGGGCCACCACGCACCCCATCTGCTGCCTCCCTCCTGCCCTTGAATTTGAGGGGGCGGTTAGGAATATACTCTCTCCAATGAAACCTGAGCCCCAGTGAAGACGTTTGTCACCGCCGGGGCACGGCGGTTATGAGACCACGTGCTATCTCCACCAGCTTCACCGGGATGCAGAGGAGGCCCCAGGGTGGGTGCAGTGACAAGAGTGACAAGGACACTGGGCGGCCACAGGGGAGAAAGCTGCTCGCCCAGGGGAGCGCCTGCGTCAGCCAGGTGTGTGCAGGATACAGAAAGGTGTCTGGGTTAGACTGCTGAAACACGGGGGTCCATGTGCCACGGCAGCCAGCGTTACCCGAAAAAACGAGGGGTTCTACTCTGGGCCTACCTCTGGGAGGTTCCAGCCATCACCCATGGAGTGTCCACTGGCCTGAGACTTCGGGTGCTCATTCAGCCACCACCTCTGGGGCCACTCCTAACAGCAGCCGGCGGTGAGCCCTGTGCACCCCTTCTATTTTCCCCAGTTCTAACGAGATCGGTTCCCTGCACCCTCCTCCCGGACAGGAGCTGCTGGTACTCGCGGGTCCCAAGGCCCCACAGGCAGCGATTGTGAGAGGATGGAGATAGGAACACATGAACCAACAACAAGCGGCTGGAATGCTCTTGCAGCCTGGAACAGCAGTTTAAGTGCATACACACACACACACACACACACACACACAGAGGGAAAGAGAGAGAGAGAAACAAAGTCACAAAAGTGGCTGAAGACAAACCCTGGGCTGCACAGCGGGAGCAGCAGACGTGAACCGGATCGGACGGGGATGCACAGGGACTGCGTCCACCTTCCAGGCCAACTGCAGTCCGTTAGCAGCGACAGCCTGGGGTGCTGCATTAAGAAGGATTCTGAGGTCACCTTCCAGCGCAGAAGGGAAGTGATGGATGACCAACGTCTTCCCTGGGGAATGGGTGAGGGGGTGACAGCACATGCCGGGAACGGCCACACCTACGCTAAGGGCTGGGGCTGCGGTGGCAGAGGGACCCGTATTTGTCAAGCCGATGGCCTGAGGTTAACTGTTGTTAATTCTGAAATGAGCACCTATTATGGAGCAGCTGGTTTGCATGAACATGTTCAGTTAGTCTTCACGGCTGTCCTAGCTCTCACCCCTACTTGACCCGAAAAGGAAACGATGCTCAGAGAGAGCAGGGGACTCACCCAAGATCACGCAGCTCAAGACAGGCAGAGCCCGGGTCCAGACCAGGGCGGCCTGGCTCCGGCATCTGTGCGTTTCACCTCCACCATCATCGCGGGGAGCACCTCTGGGTGAGGCGGGGGTCTGGGCTGCGAGGAGCCACGCAGGTCGGTCGTGCAGCCTGGCTGCTGCCCGCTGACACACGAGAGCACTGGGGGTGGGTGGGGGGTGGGGGCCATGCTTCCCGGGCAGCTCAGACGGAAGTCGTGTAACACTGGGCAGCCTGGCTTCATTTCCACCGGCGCCCTTGAACAACAGCACCCCGAGTTCTGGCCATCCCTCTGCGCTGTCGCCCACCCCGTGTCTGTGCTGAGCTGTCCTCTCTGCTGGGTCCCACCCACCCACACACACACACCTTACACCACAGCAGCAACCGCGATGGTGAACGTGGCACCACCCTGACGTCTCCTGGCACAGAGAGCTTGCCGTGGCCGGGCAGCTGGCGACCTGCATCCCACACGTGACATTCTCTTAGGACCCGTCCCTCCCGCCCTTCGTCCCCTTCTGGATTTTGTTCCTGGGTTCCGGGGAACAATGCGCCAGCTCCAGAGACAGATAAAGGCTGCGGGCAGCTCTAATCCCCAAACCACTCGGTTCGTTCCATTGCCCCTGGTCTTGCACTGACGGGAGAGGACCCCACCCCCACCCCCACTCCCACCCCCACCCCCACCCCGGCTCCATTTACACTGCCTTCTCCCCACTCCTCCCCAGGAGCCGATGTGCTCAGTGTTGTCAACCTCACAGGACACACAAAGAAACTGAGGTTCACCTAGCAACTTCCCTAACAGCCAATGAGAAACAGGACAGGGTGGGGGTGTAAATCGGAGACCATTCGGTTTTCAAATCTTATTCCTTGTTCAACAGAATGGCATGTTGCCTACAGGCCATTGCATCTTTCTTAACAAACCCACCGACAATGTGCGACCCATTCAGGGGACCCCCGCCACCCCGCCATCGGACAGGTGCACAGTTCCAGGACCTGGGGACTCACACCACACGTGTCCCACCAAAGACAGGCACGAGCGAAGGCCGGGGTCTGGCATTATTTACCGCTTATTACATTACTCTCTCTACCATCGAGTGAGAATAAATGCTACCGACGTTCAGAACTACCTCCATGTATTGGGCCCCGACTCGGTGCCAGCCCCTGAAAGCCACCAGGCCCTACCATGTCAGCGTGTGATCACTCCCTTCCCGCCGCAAACAGGGGCCCTGTGGGTGCCTCTCGCTTGCCCAGGGTAGTAGTGGGTGGGCCGTGGAGGCACGGAACCTGAGGCCCCTTCTGTGCTCTCTCCCAGGATGGGGAACCGGGGGTGGGGGGTGGGGAGGAGGGACTTACTGCCTGAAGAACAGAAGACTGCCTCCAGGGGCGGGGCCTGCCTCTCCTGCCTGCTGCACAGAGGGCAGGCTCTGAGGAGGGAGGCCCCCCCACGGCCCCGCAAGCAGCCGGTGGGAGGTGTCTTCTCCCCTGTTCTCTGTGCCCGGCCAGCACAGAACCGGGGCGGAACGCCGAACTCTGGTGAGTTCGCACAACAGCACTGTCGGTTTCCTTCTGGAGCTTGTCCTGTCACCCCACAAATACCATTGAAATCTGACTGTGGCCACGCCTGGCACTGCGGCGTGCTGGGGGTGCCAGCGTCAAGAAGGCAGCTGGGTAAAATGGTTTCTGAACGCAGCCGCCACGGGTAAGAGGAGAACTCTAGAGGGTGAGCTGATTTGTCTTGTTCTTCCTTCCCCACCGCAGACAAATCCACCCGGGGGAATTCAGATTCTAGGGGTCGGAAACCCTTCCTCGCAGCCTGGCCGGGGAAGACAGATTGGACAAAGGGCTCAAGTCCACCGCCACCGCCACCGCGACCACCAACGTCACTATCGCCAACACCACCAGTGCCAGCCTCACCCCTCCTGTCACCACCGTCACCGCCACCCTACGGTCACCGCCATCCCCACCATGATAACCACGTCACCACTAACATCACCGGGCCTCCACAGCACTGTTACCACCGTGGACACCACTACTATGGTCACCGTTGCCACCGCTTCCACCATTGTCAACATCATCCCTACGACGGTCATCACCACCGATGCCACCTACCCCCCGTCACCATCACCATGGCTGCTGCCGCCGCCAGCACCATCTTCCTCCCCACCTTCATCCCTGAGCTCCACACCATGCCCATGGAAATCACTCCTGCCATTATGGTCGTTATCAGCTACACGTTGCTACCCACGCTCACACGTTGCTTTCGTTTACCCAACACTTCCAGCGGCGTTATCTCACTTAATCCTGGCAACAATCCAGGGAGTGGCTGGCACGATGATTGTTGCTGTTTAAGAGAGGAAGAAACTGATGTGCGGAGAGGGGTTGAACAATCGGCTTCAACACACAGCTCTGAAAGCTGAGCTAGGACTGGCCTTTGATACTTCACACCTTTCTCTCTCCCTCCAGCAATTCTGAGCTGCTATGCAACAGCCTCCAAGGTGCTATGTTTTGCACTAAACCCACACTCGTGGGTTTTCAGACCCTGTGGATGTGCTGTGGGGGCGGGGGGCTCCAAGCTGCGCCCAAGTCTCCTTGCTGCATTCATCTTAATCGGGGAACCCCACGTGCTCGTGCGTCTCTGGGAGACGTCACGCCAAGGCACCGAGTAGCAACCACGTGCCTGAGCTGTGCCGGGCTCCTCGGAGGAGCTCAGGGGAGCAGGAGGAAAGGCCCCGGTCTCTGGGGTCCATGTGTCTGACTGGTGTGTCAGGGCCGGTGCACAGGGAGAGACCGTGGGGCGACTCCAGGCAGTGGACCGCTAAACCACGCCCCACACACCGCGAGTGCCCCGGGAGGGGAGGGGGCGCAAGGGGTGTGGGCTGCCGGGGTCCCCGGGAGACTTCTGAGGAGACAGAGCAGGGGTGAAAGGGGACAGACCTGGTCCCGGTTCCTCCTCCCTTTCCTCGCCCTGGCTCTCCCCCACGTCCCTGGGGCCCTCTGCCACCTTCCCGAGTGCGGGCGGCCTGACTGGTCTCCGCCCCCACTCCGCCCCCCCTCATTTCTAACGGCTGCCTTTCCACTGACACCCTCCAGTCACCAAAGGGTGAAACGGCACTGCTGTTTCTCTTTTTATCCCTTCTCCTTCCTTGCTATCTACTTCTTGCTGGCTGCTCGGGCCGCTCCTTCTGCCCGGAGCGCCCCTGACCTGCACTCCTGCTTGGGCCCAGCCCAGCTGTGTCCTCAGATTCCGATGCTGCCGCCTCCCTCAGGCAGAGATGCTCTGTCCCTGCCCTGAGCATCCTGTCCCCCCCCCCCCCCACAGTGTGGCACAATCTGCAGCTCAGGACAGTGAGGTGCCGGACACAGCCCAGCCTGGTGGCTAAGCCTGCAGGCCCTGGCGTCAAACCCTCCGGGTTCGAACCCCGGCACAGTGTCCTACACAACTGGCCCCTCCAGCAGCTTCTTCCTTAGGGCATCCAGACAAGAGCCTGGCTTGGCTGCAGCATGAGCTACGCGACGTGGAGTGTGGCCATTCTGGACGGCCAGGAAGAATCAGAGATGCAAGGGAGGGGGCACAAGAGGGGGGGGTGGGCGGATGTAACGGGAAGTGGGGAGTGACAGGGTGCCCCGACAAGGTCAGGACAGAATCCAATACTCCATCTCTAGGCCCAGGTCTTCCCGCCCCTCCTTGGTTAGCACGCACTCTGGGAGCGCATCAAACAACAGGGAGCCTCTGTCAGTCAGGGCTGGCGTGAATCCCGGTTCTCCCGCCGGCCACGTGGGGGGCCTTGGGCAGGTCGCTTCCTCCCCAGCTCCAGTTTCCTGGCCTGGAGAATGGGGGGAGGGGGGTGAAAGCTCACTTCTCGCGGTATGAGATCTCACCCCTAGATGGGGGCAATCATTGCACCGACCCCATAGGTCATTATGAGGATTCAATGAATGTATCAGAAGCACTCAGGATAGCACTTGGCACAAAGTGCCATACAGGGTGGCAAAAATAGGTTTGCGGTTGCGTGCATGGAAAATAAAACGATAATGAATCAACAATAGTACAAGACTGAACTCGGTGCTCTGCATACTCACAGCTGGGAGCCAGCTGCACTGCCCTGTACAACTGTCCTTTCTTCTGACTGTGCTTTTTTTCCTATTACGCTAAGATCTTTAAAAATATGTCGTGATTGTTGTTCTGTTTGCCGACACCTTGCACACAGCCTGGCGCACAGTAGGTGTTCAACACGCCTACTTGGAAAAACCCGTGTTTTTCTTTTTCCTGGCCGGTTCCAACTCTGACGTGGAAATGCCCCGAAAGGCACATTCAAGAGATGGCCAAAGCACCGCCCAAGGAGAAGCATCAAAAATCATGAAAAAAAAAAAACCCCACCCCAATGTGTTGTGGAAGTACATTTTTAAAAAACCCAGCAAAGTAGTCATCATGGCAAAACTCCAGATTTCGACAGACGTCTTGGACTCGCTTCACTGTTTCTGTTTTGAATCGTCTGAGCAGCAGCGGGTGGGGCTGTGGGGGTGAAGGCTCCACCGTGCAGCCTCAGGGCCTTTGGTGCCCGGAGTCCCAACCAGGGTGGTGCTGGCCCCACCCAGAGTGAAGGAGGACGGGAAGGACGGGTGGGCGCCCCCAGCTGCCCCTGCCCCCGGGGCTGTGTGAGCAGGGAAGCCTCTCTAAGAGGTCCCTGCTGAGTGTGCAATGTGATCACTGGGCCCGGCCACACGTGAGGGCCTCTACACTGACTCCCAGTGAGCTGGGTGCTGCGGGGCCTTGGGGACCCTCCCCTGGCAGCCACCAGAGGCCTCCTCCCCCTCTGGACCCAGGGCCGGTGTGAGTGAGGGGCTGGTGGTGCCAGGAGGAGGCCCCTGGCGGCTGTCAGGTCTGTGTCCCGAGAGCTTGGCAGCTAGCAGCAGTGGAGCGGCCTGGTCTTGGGGACCGGACGCCTGCTGGTCCTGACCTGCCCTCCGGCTGGAGGAGGGGGCCGTGAGGTGGGGGCCCTGGGATCAGCCATGCTTCAACCCTTGCTCTTTAATCTCTAGGCACTCAAAGCACCTCCCTGAGCCTCAGCTCCCCAGTTGGCCGAGTGAGAATGACAATGCGGCCGGCCCAGGGCCCCTGGAAAAACGGGAGGAGGCGAAGTCGGTAGGTGGCAGGGTGCGGGAGGTGGAAGGCTCTCAGACACCGGAACCCCTTCTCCTCCGGCAACGCTCCCCTCTCTCCCCGACTTCTATCCTCCAGTCGAGCCCCGGGCCCAGCTCCCTGCTCAGGGCAGGGCACTATCTACAGTAATCAGAAGGACTGTTCGTTTTCCTACAAAGAGGGTCTCCGAGGCCCCGTGGAAAGGCATTGACTTTCATGCTTCCCGAGCTCCCTTTGTCCGCTAGACTCCCACTAACTTCTGTCAGCTCTCCCGGCTTCAAGTTCCCCACACAGAAAGGCTCTGCACATGAACCGGGCCGCCAGCCTGCTCTGCCTTTCTGAGCACCGCCAGCGGGGTCCCCTGTGGAGAGAGGTCTCTGGTCCACCCCGCACCCTGTCCTGGTCTGTGGTCTTAGAAGCAACTTAGATGAAGGCCCAGAAAGCCTACTTGTTACACCTTCAGAACTCGGAGGGGTAAGGGGATGGCTGCAGAATCAGGAGTCAGGGTTTCCTACATAAATTAAAATGTAACAGGCATACGTAGTCCTGTTCTTCTGGTTTTAAAAAAGAAAAAAGGGAAGGGAGGAAGGAAGAAAGGAAGGAAACAAAGGAAAGGAAGGCAGGAAGGGAGGAAGGGAGGGAAGGGAAGGGAAGGGAAGGGACAGAACATGTCAATTGCAGAAATGCTAGTCCAGAGAAATCTGACTTTGCAGCAATTCATATGACGACCAGCGGGGCTGGGGAAGCTTGGGGTTCAGACCCCAGGTCTGACACTCAGGCTGTGTGACTGGACGAACCGCTCGCCTTCTCTGGACTGTTTCGTTATCTGTAAGACGAAACTTGAACCAGAAGCCTTCAAAAGTCCCTCCCAGCTTGATATAGAATCTTATACAAATATATATATCTCTTATAACAATATACACATGCAGGCAGCTGGAGACTGCATTTTCAACCAGCCCCAGGCGAGGCCAAGGCCGCGGGTCTCAGGATCACACCTCGAGCAACACGGCTCCAGAGGGTAAAAACTCACCTCTGTGGCATTCTCGCCATGATCCGACCGCTGTATCTTACGTGCACTATTGCATTTAATCCTCATGACAGCCTTGGAGGAACTCACTACCAACGTCCTATCTTCTGGCTGTGGAAAGGAAGGCTCGCAGAGGCTCGGTGGCCCGCCTGAGGTCCCACAGCCAACGCCATGCAGAGTTTGTTTTCACATCTGGGTCTAAGGGTACCTGCCCACATCCGCCACCGCACATGCATCTGTGTGATACAGATTTAGGCTGGCATGTGGCTAAGGATGAAGGGAACTCATGAGAGAGCAGGAGGCAGATGCGCCAGCAGGTTCCTGGGTTTGTTTCCTTCCCAGTGATGACACCTCATCGGCCGCCTGGCCCCTCCCCGCCCCTCTGGGCCACGGGAAAACATTGACCAAATCCGGTGGCTGAGTCCCAAGGCTGGAGGCTCTAACCCACGTGGAGATAGTTCAGCGCTCGACCCTCCCCTGACAGGCAACGACGGCTGTAACGAAGGGAGGAAAATTTGGTTCCCATGAATGAGCGGAGCAGAAGATAGATGTTTAATCATATTAATGAGTTTGCTAATTGGCCTTCTGCCCTCAATCACTTCATACCCGGGCCCTTGCAGTGTCAGATAAAGTGGAAACAGACCCGGGGCTGCTTGGAGGTGGGGCCAGAAGCCCCTTCCTTGCTCAAGGCCCGCAGTTGGCTGGGGGGTCCGGCGGCAAAGGAGGAGCTTCCGTCTGTCCCTGAAGGCCTTCTCCCCAGCCTCCGCGCGCCCTGTTTCGGCTGCTCCTCCTCCAGGCCGGGCTGGGGCGGGTGGCAGGGGGCAGGTGTGGTGTGCAACTGCCCAGGTCCTGGGCTCAGCCGGAAGCAGGCACTGCTCCCCACGAGCTGTGCGACCCTGGCTGAGGCTGCTTCTTAGAGCCTCAGTGTCCTCATCTGCAGAGTGGGAACTGGAGCGGGGTCTGTCCCCCGGGGCCAGGAAGGGGTTGACACAGGAGAAGGGCAGAGCCAGGTGCCTGGCACGGAGAAGCAGCCCGATCGGTGTCAACTGTCGTCGTCGTTATTGGTATTAGTGTTATTATCACTGTTATTGGACGATGACCCACATGTTCCTGCCCCACCGATGGGAATGTCTTCTGTCGTCTGAAGCTGTCGGCGCCCCCTAGGAGTCACCAGAGAAGCTGCTCAGGGTCCTGGTGGCTCTGGGTCTGAGAGAGAGGGGATCGGAGGCCACAGTTCGAAGGACAGAGATTGGGAGGGACTGCAAGAAGCGCCGTACAGATGGGGCAACGGAGGAGAAAGGGACCTGCCCCTGGATGGACAAGAGGCTGCAGCGAAGCCAGTGCGACCCCGAGCTGCTAAAACCATCTCACCGTGAGTGAGATGCGCTCACTCCCTCCTTGAGCCCTCCCACGGCCCCATGAGGGAGACACTGTCATTGTCCCCACTTTACAGAGGAGGAGACTGAGGTTCAGAGGGAGGTGCAGCTAAGTCACAGAGCCAGAGTGGGGATCCAAGCCTCTTCCTTTAACTAAAGGGGTTGTAGCTGTTGCGCAGTCCTGGTCCTAGGTCCCTGATGGAATGTGGTTCCATTCATTCCCCCCACTGCCCGCCCCAGGGGGCCTTCCGTTACAATGAATCCAAAGCCCTGCTCCCGTGGCCCGTGCACAGCCAGCTAGCACATCCCAGCTGACCACGACAACTCCCTGAAGGTGACCTATTTAAGATGCTACCGGGAGAGAGGCGAAGCATTTACAGATAAGTCAAGTTCCTCTGAAGGTTCCGGAACTCTCAGGTCGAGTGTGACACTCCCTCTCCCTGACCCTCTCCCTGTCTCTCTCTCCGAAGCACTGCTCCCTCTCTGCCCGATGAAGGGGGAGGGGCTTCAGCTCCAGGGTCATCGCAGAATTGGGCGGTGCCTCTCCCCGCCCACAGACCCGGACTTCCCTGCGCCGCCGCATTCCTGCACTGCTCTGGGCCGCCCGTGGACCCCACCCCGGGCCGGTCACCCTTACTTCCGCCGACACAGACGACACCCTCAAATCTGGGCCCAGGGTCAGGCCGTGCAGAGGCCCTGCAGTAAGACCCAGTCTCTCAGAGCCAGTCAGAGAGAGAACCGGGTGAACCCACAAACACGCCACGTGCAAGACTGGAGCGGGAGGGGGGTGGCGCGAGGGGGTTCCGCCAACAGGAGTGGGGGGCAGGGGTGTGTGTGTGGGGGGGATACTAAATGAGCTCTTGAAGGATGTGCAGGAGTTCCCCGGGCGAATACAGAGGGAGAGGTGGAGGGAGCGTGGGGTGGCCGGAGTGGACCTTGAGCGGAGATCACATCGGGGAACCCGGTGCAAGGACTTGGAAGGGGCGGCTTAGTGAGCAGATGGAGGGGCGGGCAGACACACAGGCTCTGCATCCCACCCCGACAAGGTGCACCTGACCCTGGAATGCCAGGTGGCCTTTCGGAGTCAGTCCTCACTGTAGTTTGTTTTTTAAGAAGATTTTATGTATTTATTTTTAGAGAGGGGGAGGGAGGAAGAAAAGGAGAGAAATCTCAATGTGTGGTTGCCTCTCACACGCCCCCTACTGGGGACCTGGCCCACAACCCGGGCATGTGCCCTGACTGGGAATCGAACCAGCAACCCTTTGGTTTGCAGGCCAGTGCTCAATCCACTGAGCCACACCAGCCAGGTCACTTTAGTTTTTTTTTAATGACTCCACTAAAGAGTGAAAGCTTAGAGACCCTTTCCCATCTTCCCACCTTCCCCCAGAGACACTCCGTGTCTGCTGGTATTCAACACGTCAGCAGGATTCTTCTTGACTGAATCTATAATTTCCAGCTTTCTAAGAAGTACCTGCTGGATGTAAGTTCACAATGAGCTGTACCGGGGCTTCCTCTACGCCCGACTCCTTCCCCGTCTCCTGGTTGTGGGGCGGGGCGGGGAGCAGAGGGGCTTGTGGCCAAGATTTGGGAGCATGACCACTAATGCTCTCCAAGCAAACACAAGTCTTTTACTGCAGCCTGTCGAGGACTTCACTCCTTGTTAAATTATGCACACAGTCACTCATTCATACACTCTTCCCCCATCACTCCTGCCATCACACACTTCACACGACGTTTATTGATCTCCCCATTCACTCCATCACTCACTTTTCCACGCCCTTGCTCCCTCGTGCACGTACAGAGCATTCGCCGAGCAAAGCCCTCTGGGTATGCACACAGGCCTGAGTCTCTCGGTGGCTTTCCAGGCGCTGGGAGGAGGACCTGCACTGGTTTTAGGCAGCAGCCTCTTCACTTCCGTCTCTGCCTCCCCCGCCTCCCGCTTCCCCTTCGCCTGGAGCTCCCCTGAATTTCTTCTGGGACTGAGAGGCCAGCACTGTGCCGGGCCCTGGGCGTGGGCTACTTTTGTGACCGTCGTGGGGTGTGGGGGGGGGTGGCTGGGGACTAGGCGCCCTGGTATCAGCATTCCCCGGCTGAACGGTAAACAGACTCAGAACATTTCGGAGACAAAGCCAATTCAAAGCCAGCCGACCAGAGAACAGAATTCTTTCCAGGCAGACGGCGGGTAACTGGAATTCCAGGGGGGTACTAACTTTTCCTGCAGGGTCTGCAATTAAAGGAAAAAAAAAACAGAGAGCAGCCAACCATCCCATTATTCATAATTCCTCCCAGAAAAGATGTATTGAGTGCCTACTGCATGCAAGGTGCCGAGCCGCGGGCTGTGAATGACGATTCAGACAAGCCCACCCCCCCCCCCCCCCCCGCCCCAAGCAGCCGACACTCTGGGGTGAAACGAGGATTAAAACCACCGTCCGTTGCACCAGCACAACTCACAGCAGGACTTGAGAGTCAGGAGAAATACGTCCTGAAAGATTTAGGCATTTAGATGGAAGGAGTCACTTTTCTCTGGGGCCTGGGGAAGCCTTCCAGAATGTGGAAACAGCTGAGTGAAGTCTTGGAATGCGGGCAGAATTTTAACTGTTGGAAAGGGAGGTGGGGGTGGGGAAGGGATGAAATGGAGTGAAAGGGGTGGACGGGGACGCAGCAGCAGACAACGCTGGAGGCGAGGTGCCTCCGCAAACCAGTACGCCTCTTTCGCACAGAAGGAAAGCCACATTTCCGAGGGGAGGTGGCCTGCCCCGTGTCACCGGAGGCCGGGACCCTGTCACAGCAGGGCAATGGCTTCTCTCCGCTTCGCTGCCTCTTGCTGGCCTCCCAGATCGCTCCTAGCTGAACGTGCTGCCCCACCAACAGGCCCCAAAGCCAGCCTCGCCGGGCGCCCCCTGGTCTAGGGGCCAGGGGACCGGTCCCGCATTTGTCTCTAACTGGCCGTGTGGCCTTAGAAAGGCATTTAATAGCCGTGGGATTTTGTTTGCTTGTCTATTCGATGAGCATTCTGGAGATCCCACGCTCTGCCCTCCCAGAAGGTACTGAATGCTTCATTCAGTCGTGGGGGATGGCCCAGCCCCCGCTGCCACGTGGGGCTATTTCCCAGGGAGGGGTCTTCCTAGTGATGTTCTCCCTTAATGATCTTGCCCCCCCCACCACAGACCCAGCTGCCACAGCTGCACTTCCTCCTCTGGGGACTCTGACACCCCAACCCTTCCCACTAGCCCACCCGAGCCCAGAGCACCGTCCTTGGTGTGCCAAGCACATGCAAAACTACTGGAGTCGGAAATTCTGCCTGGGACTAGGGTGCAGAGGCTGCGTCCCCCAAAGCAGGGCTTTCACCGCCTTCATGGAAGGCAGAGACCCCAAATGCAGACAGAGAACATGCCGGAATGCCCTTCTTCGGTGATGTGGCTCTCCGCTTACTTCGGGTTTCTGCTGCCTTCAGGACGCTCTCCCTGAATGCCCAGGGTGGGCAGGCGCACCCCTCTCCCAGCACTAATCACATACAGCTTTTGCTCCACTTGAAAAACGTACGAGTGTTACAAAATCCTGTTTTCAAAACATGCAGGGTATTTATGGAGCAGGCCGGAATGTGTTCAGGGCCAGCAGCAGTAGCAGAAGTCGGGAGGGGCTGCGGCAACGGGGTTCGGGGTCCTGGTCACCTCGGCAGGGCTGGACGGGCACTCCAGGAACGAGCTTCCCGGACACCCAGAGGCACTGACCACTTGCAGGATGGCCTCACTCCAGGCATTTGGAAGCCCCACACGGGAGAGCCATGAATTCCACAGCGGCTAAAATTTGCTGACCACTTATTATGTAGCAGAGCTTGGCCTAGGAACTGGCTTGTGTTGTCATCCTTGAAATCCACACACCACGCCGCTACCAGACGGTGACTACTACCGTCCCTGTTTTACGGTGGAGGAAAATGAGCCTTCGTCAGACGGCTAGGAAGTGACAGAGCCTGGATTTGAACCCCCCGGGGGACCGACCACTGAGAGGCACATCTCTTCCACTCTCTCCGACTGCATCGCATTAGATCTGAGCCCGCTGTCTCAGCCATCACAGCTGCAGCTCTGGCGAGAGCATCAGCAATAAAACCCCGCAGATCTGAGGCCTGGGTGAAAAACCTGAGGAAATGCCTGATGTCACTACCTCCTTCCATAAAGGGGAAACTGAGGTCCCCAAGGGAGGGGGACTCTCGTCTCCCGGCCAGTCTCCAAGCCGCCTGCCTCTCTGCAGGAAGGGTCTTCGGCACATTAGTTTTCCAGAGGGCGAGACGGGAAAGTCGGCCTCTGCTACTACAGGGCAAATGCCCGGGAGCTCATGGCCGGCCGGGCAGCAGGGCTTTGCGCGGCGGGGGCGGGCCGCTCGGGGCTCCAGCGGCTTGCGAGAGCTGAATGTGAGCGCACCCACAGATGAAGCCCCCGGCACTGTGTCCGGCACACAGTAGGAGCTCAGTGCATGCCGGGGCCCTCTGTCCTCTTTCTTAGAATCCCGGGAGGGAGAAGCAAAGAGCCTTGGCCCCTGGGAAGCCTGCGGGGATGCAGTCGGGGTACCGTGCAGTTTTGTGTGGGAGAAGAGAATGCTAGAACAGCCACGTCTGAGCTCTAAGTCTTTGCCCAGCTCCATATCCATCATCCGTTTGATCTTCACATCCGCTCAGCAAGCCCTTCTGGGCCCCTGGTGGCTGCAGCCAGCGGTCTGTGAGGGCCCTCCCTCCCTCCCCTGCCCCACACCCCCGGTCTCCTGCCTGGCGGTAGTCTTCTCATTCAATTTGTGGATAAGAAAACTGAGGCTTCGAGAAGAGGTGAAGGGACTTGTGTGAGGTGACAGAGGGGGGGGGACTCACACCCAGACTCTGCAACCTACGGAGCTGCCTCCCCAAAGTGCCACAGGCATAGAAAATGATTCAAAACACCTGAGATCCTTGTCCCCACGGTCCGCTGGCCTGTGAGATGCGTGGGAGTCAGATAGACAGGTGATGAGAGGGGGGATGGAGATTCGGGGCTGAACCTCGCCCCCAGTCGAGCAGTATCGGGGGTGTTCTGAGTATCAGTCAAGGCCAAGGCTCGCGGACCTGTTGGTCCTGCCTAGGACGGCTGAGAGGGCAGCCAGGCCCTTCCCTGCCGGGAGGACGTGCGGTTCGGCCGGACAAATGGGCCGAAGCCTCTTCCTTGTTCTAGACTGTGGACCCCAGCCCCGCTTCGTCCCCGACGACCTTTCCCCAGAGACCTCAGCCCTCAGGGGGCAGCCGGCCTGATGTTTCCGGGGGCTAGGCCACATGCCTGGACCCAGCGAGCACAGGCCACTGGCGGGGAGGGGCTCTGTGAGGCGGACTCCCCTAACACATCCAGCGAGACCAACAGAAGCCCTAAGAGAAGCCTCTTGGGGTGCACCCTGGGGTGCGCTATTATCCTAACACACCTGATCACTAGCATAAGGGGCGAAGGGCCTTGCCTGAGGCCATGGAGGGAGGGATTCACGCCAGAACCTGGGCTTCCACTGTCGAACTTGAACTTGTCAGTGTCAGGTTACTGAAACCCCCCTGACCACCCACGACAGGAGTTGAGCGAGACAGAACACCAAACCGAAACCACCATTGTCTTCTTCCTAACGGTATCCGGTCTCTGTCTGCCAACCACCAACTTCCTAACTGCTGGATGGATGCGAGGCCGGCCCAGTCCCCGCTGGCACAACACACGTCTGTCCCAACTTCACCCGGACCCGCCTGACGACGGCCCCGCTGGGGACAGAGAGCGTGTCTCGGCTGGGGAAGGCAGCTGTGGCCCAGGGGCCGGGCAGGAGGGGCTCCGGGACATGGTGCTTTCTAGTCCTCGGTGGACGCTCAGCTTCCCGCCACACCCTGGCAGTGCCGCGGCTCCCAGCGGCTCCCAGGGCACGGCAGCACCCCCGTGCGATGCCCTGACTGCTAAAGACTCCCTGAGGCACCAGGATGCGAGCCCCGGTGGGGGGGGGGGGGGCAGCACCTGGCAGCGGCTGATTCCTTTTGGCTTGCAGAGGGTTTCCGGGGCGGGCGGGCTGAGCGCCCTCCCCTAGCGACGGGCTCCCAGGTCTGCAGCGGCATCGCAGCCGGAGGAGTGGGGAGTGTGTGAGCACCCTCGCTGGGTGCCCGGAGTCACACAGTCACCTGCCGGCGTGGGAAGGGGAAGAGCCTCCCGACACTTTACCCCAACCCTCAACCACCCAGTCCTCCCCTCCGACCGTGCATCTGCCCCTTCCTGCTGCTCCCAGGGGTTTCCCCAGGAGGAGGGTCCTGGTGCCCATCACCCAGGAAGCAGGCGCCCGCCCCCCACTCTGGCGCCCTCCTCTGTGCCTTCACGGCTGTTCACACCAATTCTCCCGCCGGCTTCTTACTCCTCTGGATGCAGGAGCGTGGACCTGCTCCCAATGGAGGGGGGCGTCTGGGCCAAGGGAGTCGGGTGGCAGACCCCAGCTCCGCGTTGAGCACCCCCAAACCCAGCCAGGGGAACAAAAGGAAGAAGGAGGCATCTTACCTTTCGAGGGTCGCCTTTGTTTGGTTTGCAGAGAAGAGAAGGTGCCCATGACGGCCCCCATGGCAGCCGAGACTGGAGTTGGGACCCCGGGCCCTGGCCCTCCCCTCCCCTGGAAAGAGATCAGTGTGGACCCTCCACTCCGAACTGGAGGGGGAACAGAGCGCCCAGCAGCCCGCTTGCAGCTTGGTATTCAGCGAGCGTGGGGCCGGCTCTGGGGAGCCCTTTCTTTTCGTCTTCAGCCCTGCACATGCACTGACTCACAGGGCCAGCGGCTCCCCGAGAGCCCTCGGACCCCGGCCTGGCTGCTTCCTTCGCCAAGGGCCGGCGACAGTGCCTGGGAGCCTGCCTGGAGCTGGACACGGGGCGGACGCCCGCCCGCCCGGCCGGCCGAGGCTACGGAGCCAGCGCTGTGTGCGGTGCGGGAGCCTCGCTCCGCCCGCCCCTCCTGCCGCCGCACGCTCGGCTCCCCTCCCGGCGCTCCGGCTGGGTCTCCGGGGGCCGAGTACCAATCATGAATGAACAGAGCCGGGACCGCGCGGAGCAGAGCCGCGCGCCGCCTGCCCGCCTGCCCGCCTGCCCGCCCGCCCGCTGCCCGCCCGCTGGCGGCAAGCCTGAGCCACGCAGAGAGCACCCGGTGGGTGGGTAACCTCAGGGGGGCGGGGCGGGGCGGGGCCGGGCCGCCAGGGGCTCCAGCGGGGCGCCAGGGACCCGCTGCTGCCCACGCCCCTTCACGCCGGGTGGGAGGAGTGTGCAGACTCCCAGAGGCTGCGCTCCAGGCCCGGCCCAAGCACCTGGCTCACGGGTGGGATTCAGGGGGCAGCCGATTGCTTCTGGGATCAATGTGTACGCGCTGCATTATTTTACTCGACTGCAAGGGAAACCTTACTTCATTCGCTGCCTGGATTCACAGGGCGGAAGGGAAAAGTGTGCCCCGCCAGGGAGGGGTGAAAAACCTACATCCGACTGGGCTGTGGTGGAGGAGGGGCCCTCCCGCCCCTCCAAGGCCAGGGCCACCTTCCAGTGACAGAGAGCTGGGGACAGCAGAAGAGTCCTGCACCCCTCTGGGCCCTTGCTTTCTCTTCTTGCTGTTTCTTTCGTGCCTCGCTCCCTCCTCCACTCTCCTCCCCCCACCCAGACTGATCAGCGTCAGCTTTGGGGCAGACTTGGGGTTCGTGCTGAATTTAGGAAGCAGTCTGCCTGCTGTGGGTCCTCACTCCACATCGCACAGACCAGAACCCCAGTTTCAGCTTCTGGTGCAAAGGGGCAAAGTTGGGGTCCACTCCTGTGGGTTCTCCTCAGCCCCCTGAGATGCTGGAATGCAAGGCTCACTTCCTGGCAGCCTGAGGAGCAGCCACCCCTCCCCCAAATGGGAGCTGCCTGGGTCCTCACTATACACCGAGTCTGCAGCTCACGGGGTCCTGCCACATGTGGCCTTAGAATTGCACACACATGGTCACAGGGTCCCGCCAGCCCACGCAGGCGCTGCTGCGGTGCACACAGACTCACACACCCACAATACACCCACGGGCGCATCCACAGGGCCCCACATGAGCCGCAGGCGCCCAGGCCCGGAGGTGCACCCAGAGTCAGCGCAAAAGGCAGCCCAGTCACCCATGCATGCAGGCTCACAGCCGCACAGGCACGAAGTCACTCCCCAAGGGTGCAGCGACCCTCAGGGGCTGCCTCCCCTCATCCAGCCCACTAGCTGCCCTTTCAGGGGCACCAGTGTCCTGCGACTTGGAGAAGGACCTGAGTGACTTTCTCTGCCTATGAGGCACGTAACGCTTCCTCAAGTCCAAGAGCGTCCTGTTTCGTGTACGAGGGAACCGCAAACATCCACCCCTTTTGGTGGCACCGCCCATTGCTGTGTGACCCACGTGACCCCCACGTGACCCCCGCCCTGCGAGTTAGGCAGATGAAGTCTAATCATCACTGTAGAGAGAAACTGAGGCTAAGGCATTTGCCCGAAGTGACCCAGGCAAATGCGGGACTAGGATTTGGAGTCCCAGGCTCTGCCACCACCTCCTGCTGGCAGATGAGGATGTAGGGGCCATGGAGTCCCTGGGAGAGCACCTCTGGGTGCCACCAGAGTGAAAAAAAGCTTCAGCTCTCCTAACTGCCAGCACTCCGCTGCCTGATCCAGGAGGCCTGCAATTCTGGATGACAGAAGGTTGGAAGGGGCCGGCCCCCGCCTCCCTCTGCCCACCCCTGCGGGGGAAGAAGGGAGGGGTGCGGCCGAGGCCACAGGTCACTTGAGAGGACCCATGAGGATGGCCAGGAGTCAAGGGACAGAGAAGGCGTCTTCGCTGGGGCGAGGGTGGTGCCGCCCAGCCGTCTCAGATCACCGGAGGGAGCGCCACGCCCCTCCACCCTCGGGCCCCCATCATCTCCACGCTGCCTGGAGCCCACCCTCGGGAGTCTGGAAAAGGCTCAGATGCCGCTCTCTCTCATCCCGTCCTCCCCAGCGCCCTCCGAGGCAGGTGCAGACGAATGCTCCTCTTCACAGAGCAGAGAGAGCCGGGGGCCTCCGGAAGTCCACCGCTGGCGGCCTCCGAGCAGCGGGAGGGAGTAAAGCGAAGCCACCAAGAGAAGGTCCGAACTGCTTACACACACACTGAGAGGCCTTCGGCGGCCTGGCTCCGTCTACCCGTCCCCTGCTCCCTGGCGCTCTCCTGGGGGTTCCGGCCACACAGACCTTCGCTCTGCCCAGATGTGCCTCGGGGCCTTTGTGCCTGCTGGACCCTCCGCCTTGAATGTCCCTCAGCCTTTTCCATCGGGCGACCTGCTGCTCATCCTTGAAGATGTGCTTCGGGTGTCATTTCCTTCAGAAATCCCTCTGACCCCCTAGTTTGTGTCCGCCTTGGGGTTCCTGCAGAAGGAGGGGCTCCCCCGCATCAGAGCACACCTTGCCCCTTTCCTTGTCTGTCCGTCCCTCTGCATGGTGCGTCCCCAAAGAGCAGGGACCGTTGCTGATCTAGCTCTACGCTGTCTGCTTAACCCCTGGTTTCCGACAGGGGCACAGTCAGTCAGTGCTGAACGAACCAACGAATGAATGAATGAATGAATGGATTTTCTTTGCTCAGTGACCCAGTTGGCGAGTGAAAACTGACGATGACCAGATCACCCTTGCCCTTCTGAGGAAGAAGCGCATTCTCCCAAGTGAAGATGTATTCATTCAACAAACATTCATTCACTCATACACCAACCACGTACCAAATATTCACACACACGATAGCTCATTTGTTCCCGACGATGCCCTGGGTGGCAGGTGTCCTCTACAGATGAACAGGCACGTGCTACGTAGGACGCAGCACCCATCACCTGCGGGATGTGCATGAAGAAAGCACCCAAGGAGGAATGCACATTAAGCGTGAAGGACAAGAGAGAAGAAGACAGCAGGCCCACTCCCTGTCTCTTGGGGGCTTGTGACAGAGCAGAGAACCGAGTGCGGAGACAGGGAGCCTCCCCCCAGTCACCTGGCTGCAGGGGCCACGTGACCCGCCGCCCCCAGCACGGCGTACTCGCTGACGCAACCTTGCCAGCCCCGTTCCACCTGGGCTTCCATGGCCGTGGCTCCTCCTAATCCAGTAGGTGGGGGAGCTCACACTCGGTCCCCAGCTCATCCACTCGGAGACTGAACGTTTGTGTCCCCCACCGCCCCCCAACTTGCAGGTTGAGGCCCTACCCCCGGTGTGGCTATGGTTGGAGAAGGGGCCTCTGAAAAAGTAATTAAGGTTCAATGAGGTTGTGAGGGTGGGGACTAGTGTCCTTAATGTTCCTGTAAGGACAGATACCAGAGAGGCGCCCCTGGTCCCCCACACATGACGAGGACAGGCCTGGCAAGCACACAGGAGGAAGGAGGGGTAGCCGTCTGCAACCCGGGGGCAGAGCCCTCACCAGACACCAACCTGGACACTTGCAGTGCCCAGAACCGTGGGAAAATACACGTCTGTCATTGAAGCCTGCGGCATTTTGGACCAGCACCCGAGCAGGCTGATACACACCCCCAGCACCTGCCCATGCCCTGGGGAGTCACGGGAGGCAAGGCCCTCCCTTCCCTCTATCATGAGCACCCCCCTGTAGGAGCCCTTAGGGCCCCCCGGGGAGGCTGTGCAGGGAGGCAGGGCTGAGGCGGTCAGGGACCCGCAGGGATCCCGTTCCAGCACGCACGTGCTGCTCTGTGATTATGCAACGCGCAGCTGCGTTGGTCCCTCAGTCTCTCCTCCTGCCTCTCGGCTCCCTCCGGCGCGTTTCCTCCCACCCTTGTGAGCCAGGGAAGGTCTCCGTGTGTCCCCTGACACTCGGAGGAAGCAGTGTCAGATTAAGGGCCTGGGTCTGGGGGGGGGTGGGGGCTGAATCTGGGTTCAAATCCCAATTTTGCCCCTTCATAGCTGTGTGACTTGGGGTCTGCTGAGTACCCTTTCTAAGCCCCAGCCTCACTTTCGGTGGATGGCGGTGTCACTGTGAGCAGTGGCCAGGTGATGCCTCTGAGGCCCTCGGCAGGTGCCTGGCATGCGGCGTGGCCGGGCACGGAGGGGGCTGCCACTGTCGCCGGTGCTGCGGGCCAGGCACCGTGCCGGGCAGAGCGGTGTGAACGTGAGCGAGCCGCAGCC
Organism: Phyllostomus discolor; assembly: GCF_004126475.2. NCBI lineage: Eukaryota > Metazoa > Chordata > Mammalia > Chiroptera > Phyllostomidae > Phyllostomus > Phyllostomus discolor. The sequence goes on along the minus strand of NC_040915.2, from coordinate 34,815,923 downwards.
TCCCCTTGGCTCCCGGCTCCGCTCTTCGTCTGTTTCATGGGGAAGCTGTTCTCAGGGTCCCCGTCTGGTGTGAAGAGACTCAGATTAGCTAAGGAAGAGGATGTGGCTGGCACCCGATTGTGTGCGATTCAGCACTGTGCTGGCTGCTGCCTCGTGCCGTTTCCCACATGGTCCACACGCACGAGTCTGGCTCCTCCTCAAACAGACTCGGAGCGTTTAGAAAGCAAAGCAGGCACCCCCCACGCACACACACCCCACACCCTGTACCCCCCAACCTCGGCTCCACCTGGCCCCAGTTTTCCTCGGTGCTCCGCAAACCCTCACGCTGAGACCCTTTAGGGCAGGGGAAAGGCCACCCCCGCTCAGCCCTGGGACCAGTCGAGTCCCACCTCTCTTACTAAACGCACACCTGGGCCAGGGCAGCGGCCTCTGGGAGCAGAGAGCAGGACCCCTTCAGAGGGCGGTGGGCGGGGCAAAGGAAAGGCAAGGGCTTCGTCTCTTTGGACAGCTCTCTGCAAGCGCCCGCCATCACTGGTTGCCTGGGGCTCACCTGGTTACTCATGCCTTCATTCAACACAATCTTTGTGAAGCACCATCTACCTGCCAGGCACTGTTCGAAGTATGTGGACCCGTAATGAGCCACGAGAGCTGGTGGTGTAGGACTAAAGACAATCACCCCCCCCCCCATGACAAATGACAAACCGCCATCAGGCTGGACAGAAAGAAGGGGAGGGGGCGTGTGGGGGAGACGCTCAGAGAAACCCAGTGGGATAACCTTTGCAAATTACGGAGTTACAAAGTGACGTTGATCGCACACAGGTCCTCAGAGTGGGGGGGGGGGTACAGTTTCCAAGTCAGGGAGATCAGGCTTCAGATGCACGGGGTGGAGGGGGGTCGTGACCTTGAGCAAGCTATTTGACCTTTGAAAGCCTCGCTTTCCACACGCAGAAGAATCCCACGGATGTTGTTTGTAGGGTGAGGCTGAAGATTCGAGTGATCACAAACATGCCGGGGCAGGGTCTCCCCAGTGACACAGTCTCCCAACTTAGAAAACTCTAACCCTAATGCCTCGGTTTCCCCTTCGGGTCTCCTTTGCAAGCACCTCTTCCCCACTGCCGCCCCGGGAGGAGAAAAGACCCCGGGACAGGACAGGGGCTTGGAAGTGCCTGTCCTGAGCCAGAGCCTCATGCATCCAGCACGCTCTCCTCTGGCCAGGCTGGCCGTGCCCCTCCAGGGAGCAGGGCTAGTGCAGGCCACAGGGAGTGCATCACGCAGGGGAAGCCGGGACACAGGCTCTGCCTTTCAGGCCCCGCCGGCCGCACTGCCCGAGGGTCCCCCCTTCATGCTCCAGCGCTGGCACAGTCTCCCCGCGCGGGGCTGAGAGATGTTCAGACAGTGCGGCCACCCAGACGTGGCGGCAAGGCCCTTCCGAGTCACCAAGACCCGGGAGAGGGAGGACGTTGCAGAGCATCTCGGATTTCGTTCTCTGAGGCCACGCTCTGTGCCGGGAGGCCAGAGCAGTCCTGGGTGCCGGCAGCAGGCCGGGCATGAGGCAAGTACTTCGAGCGATTGATTGACAGCCCCCTGGGAGTGGATGGGAGGATGGATGGGCAGAGGAAGGGCAGAGAAATGAATGGATTCCAATATGCCCGAACAAGCATTCCAGCACCTGATGAAACCTGTGAACCGCCTCCTCCAAAAGAACCATGCGTGCGTGCACACACACTCACGCTCTCCACACACTTCCACGGTGTTCGCCATGTTCCCCCTGGGGCACGGCCATGGACACCTGGTCAAAAAACTCTGCCCTCCCTGGCAGGCGTAGCTCAGTGGATTGAGCACGGGCTGTGAACCAAAGTGTCACAGGTTCGATTCCCAGTCAGGGCACATGCCTGGGTTGCAGGCCATGGCCCCCAGCAACCGCACATTGATGTTTCTCTCTCTCTCTCTTTCTCCCTCCCTTCCCTCTCTAAAAACAAATAAAATCTTTAAAAAAAAAACCACAAAAAAATCCTCTGCCCTAAGGAGGAAAGATCATAGTAATGGACTCGATCCCGTCCTTTCTCAGAGGTGTGGCTTTAACCCCTCCCAGCCTCAGTTTCAACATCTGTCAGATGGGGGCAAGGATGGTGTCTCTTCCTTAGGGCTGGTGTGAGAATTAGTAAGTGAGAAGAAGCATTCAAGTGCAGTGCCTGGCAGGTCCCCAGGATCGGTGAAAGGTGAGGGTCGTCCTACCGCCATCACAAACCTTCAGTCGCTCTGTCGCCCACTCACTCATTCCGTGAGTGCATTCAGTGAGCGCCTCCTGTTTACCACAGGCCTGGCCCCCGGCCTCCCAGCCCCGCTGCTGCTGGCGCCACTGCAGTGGAGCCTGAAGAGGGAGGGAACCCGGAGCGTGGGGGCAGGGGAGGCGGGCAGGAAGGGGGAGCTGGGGGCGGCCATCACCACGCTGAGGGCTGACTCTGGGGGAGGCGGGGCCACAGAAATGCAGCAACTTAAAACTGCAGGGGATCAGTGGATGCTTCCTCGCTTATTTCCTGTGACCATGCTCTCCGCCCCTCACTCGAGACCTGCAGCGTTCCCCTCCCGGGGCAGAGAGGACACAGACACGCGGGGGCGGGAATCCCATTCTGGGTGCTGACTTACAGGGGCTCTGGCGTCAGACACAAGGCTCAGTTAGAGGGCAGGATGGGGGCTTGTCCTGGACCCCCCTCAGGGGGGCCTGCTCAGCACTGAAACCCAGACTGCGGTGGAATCTGGGGGCCAAGGAGAGCCTCCTGCCCCTCTCCCAAGTCCGGCCTGAGTGGAAATGACCTCGAGGCCCCGTCCCAGCCCTCAGCCCACTCCGTGGCAGGAATGCTGCACACTCCACAAGCCCAGGTTTCCTAGGACTGGGGTTTGGAGCCCTGGCCTCTCTCTGGGCCGAGTCTGGTAAGGAGGAGAATCCTGCCCCTGCACCCAAGCGGGGTGTAGCCCAGAGAGCCCTGGAGAGCCAGCAAACCTCAGGCCGAGGCTGGAGGGCCCCTCTGTGACCCGGCTGGCCTGGTGACCGCAGAAGGCACAGGAGCCAGGGTGTCTTGGTGCTGCCTGCCTGGAGAGATGATGGGCTGCGCACCACAGGTGGAGCCCACCCCACACCTGCGTGCTTCCCAGGCCCCCAGGAGAGTCAGGCAACCCTGGGGGGACGGGGTGCCCTGAGTTGACTGAGATTTCAGTTCCGTCCCCCACCCCGCAAGAAGAATAGAAACTAAGTTCAGCAATTTGCGAAATAAGCAAAGTCACATTTCTGGCACACCTGCGGAAGTTGCCTGAAGGTCTTAGCTATTTGTAACACCGTGCTCACACTGCCTCTGTGGCAGGTGCTGCTCTCTTCCCCAGTTTACAAATCAGCCCGCTGGGGCTCAGAAAGGTGGGGTGATTTGCCCAAGGCCACGGAGCTGGAGTAAGCTGCAGAGCCAGCACTTGAAGCCCATTCTGCCTGTGTTCGAGGCCCACACCATCACCCAGCAAGGAGAGAAGGGGAGGGGGCGGGGAAGGGCAGAGAAGGACGTGGGGGACACAGAGGAGCACCAGGAAGAACGGTTGGGGGCTGGGGTCAGGGGGGGACTTCCACTCGCCCCTCCCAGGACGAGTGCTGCAGGTCAGAGGAACGTGGCTGTGAAGGGCCTCTGTCTTGGCTTAGAGGACCCCAGACACAGGTGGCGTGCACACAGGTGGAGGGCTGGGGGGAAAGGTGACACAGCCGCTCCAAAAGCAGATATACCCCTTTCCTCCCAGTCCCCTGAGGGGAGCCCTTCTGAGAGGCCAGCCTGGCCCTCTCCTCTGCTCCCCCCACCGGCCTGCCACAAGATCGCCTTGACAACAGCGGCACTTCAAGATGATGCCTGTTCTGTGGTCCTTCCTTGCGCTGGCTGGCCCCCAGCCAGAGGGCTGGGCGCTCTAGCGGGGGCTGGGCAAGCTAGGTGACAGTGTGGGGTTCTCGTTCCCTGGGCTGGCACCTGCATGGTGTGTGAATATCGGTGCCCACAGCTCAGGGCTGCTGGGGAGGGTGCTCTGCGGTGAGGGCTGGACACCGTGAGCTTGGGATTGCGTCCAGAGCGTAGGAGGTGGCGGAGGCAGGCTGCAGACAAAACCAGGGCCCCTCGCCTGGCTCCCACACTGCCCGATGACCCAGAACCTGCTGTCTGTCACGGATGAGCTCCCGGCCAGTCCCTCCAATGAGTCTGTTGGCATCCGCCCAGCCCCGGCTCTGCCCTACCTGTCCTGTGATGGCACAGGAGATGCGAAGAGAGGTGAGGTGGGCTCGGTCCTGACCCTCAGGAAGCTCACTGTCCTGTGGGGACAGAGTGGTTCACAAACCACGTGACGATGGAGGGTGGGCCCGCAGGGATCAGCTCAGAGGCCAGCCAGCTCAGAAGAGAGACACCCAATTCACCTAGGGGAGAAGAATGGAGGGGCGGGCAGTCCGCAAGGTTTTCCAAGAGAGGCGGTGCTGGAGCTGGGTCTTGAAAGACAAAGGGAGTTTGCTGGGAAGTCACTGGGAACACGTGACTTTATCTGGAGCCTTCCTCCAACAGAGCCACAGTCAACGTCTATTTCACTCTGTAGCCACACCCCCCAGGGGGCGGAGCAACAGTGCATCACTAACCCCATTCACAGATTTCCCGAACCTACTGCTGGCCGGACTGGACTTTGGAGCAAGCAGGTCCAGCCACCACGGGCGGCTTTTGGCAGGGGGCATGGCTCCTCAAAACACCAGCATCCATCTGCCTGGCTCTCGGCTCTGCCACCAACCAGCCAGGCCCTGAACAGTTACTCCAGCTCCCCGAGTCTCCGTTTCGTCAAAGGTGACGTGAAGCAAATGACTGCACACATGTCATGGGACCGTTTATGCAAATGTTACGACAGAATAGCCGTCAAGAGTCTCATATGGCGCCTGGCACCCAGTAGGAATTCGAAAATTGGCTATCGTTATAATTATGGTCGTTATTCCTACTAACGATTATGGACGAATCTGGCGAGGAGCCTTCCCCTTTCGGAGCCCCAGGGGAAGGGCCCGGGCTGGGCCTGAAGCGTGCAGAAGTCCGGCAGGCGGGGCGGCCCTGGGGGAGAGCACCGACCGGGGTTACACCCTGGGGAGCAAGGGACGCTGTTGGAGTGGCAGGTCTTCTCTCAGAGCGGACTCCACCCAGACAGTGTCTGCTCCCGCTAACAACTCTTTTCAAAGTATCAGTATCTCCTGTATTCCCTGTGGGCCCACCGCGCCGCCGCCGGAGGGAATGCCAAAGCTTCGCGCTTGGCCGGAGACACCGTCTGCGGAGCGCCCGCGGCCGCTGCCAACACTCCGCCGGGTGCGTCCGCGGGGGGCAGGCGCCTCAGCACTCGATAAAGGACGGGGACTCAGAGAGCCGCTCTGCTGCGAAGATGAACGGTGAGTGCGACCTCGGAATGACACGAGGGCAGGAACGGGAGACAGCCACTGAGTTTCAGGCGCCATTAGGGGGACCGTCCAGGGCAGAAGCTGCCGGGGAGGGGGCCCTGCTCCCCACCGCAAACCCACTGCAAGCAGCTGTCACTATGCCTTATTCTCAGCTCTGCTCCCTGTCGTGGCCGTGGTTCCCCTGCAGGCAGCTGCCTTCAGAGAGGAGGAAGAGGAAACCCTTCCCTAGGGGGGTAGGCTGGCCTGACGTCTACGGTCTCCAACCAACGGACTGGAGATGAGTGAGAAACAGCTGCCATCGTGTATGTGTATAATTATTGTATAAACAAAAAACAAAACGAAAAGGAGGCGGATGATCGCCCAGATGAGGGCTTGAACTGTTGTCGTACGGAACGTAGTTTTAAAATGCTGATGTCAGGGCAGGACGCACTATGTGAGCAAGGCTCAAGTTAAAGTGGAAAGGCTAATGCGGACCCCTCAACTTGACATAAGTATTTCCCCACGTCGGTTACTCTGTGGCCGCAGCAGCCGCAGCAGCCGCAGCACCATGCATGTCCAACCGCCAGCGCTCACGCACCCCTGAACGTCCAGAGTTTGTCTCCAGCACCCGTGTCCCCTGAAAGAAATGGGGCGTTCTTTGGAGGGCAGCTCTACGTAGGAAGGAAGTCCCTTTCCCGTGGGATGCAAGGATGCTCCCCAGAATGTCACGGGGTAGTCATGAAAGGGCCGAGGAGCCGCGTTGAGCCCAGACGATCTGAATATCAAATGAGACTAATAACTATAATTAATTAAAACAAATGGAATCCGTGCAGCGCCATAAGTTCCTAATGAAGCTCCAAAGAGAGAGGTTGACAGGGACTGCGCAAAAAGGGCAAACGGGATAGCATTGCACTGCACGTTGCATTATTTTTAATAGCCGCCTTGCATCGCATGTGGGTGACATTTCCTCTATTAAATATGTGCTGGCTTACGAAGCACAGAGGGCACTTTTCCCTGCCCTTGTAAGGAGGGAAGGGCGTGTTTTACACACATCTGACAGTTCCGGGGACAAGACAGAAAGTCGTGGTCGTGCACAATAACAAATAAAGAGGAAACCAACCGGTAGTGTGGCAGGAGAAACTGAATTGGCCAAATATCTCCAAGAAGAGAGCAAACTGCTGAGTTTTGATGCGTGGTTCCTTAGGAAATGAAACACGGCGCTTTAGGAAGGCCCCATGGTCGCAGAAGGAAGGTCTCTGTGAAAGGCATGGACCCCCACATCCTTGGCAAGGTCACGTTCACCTCAAGTACCATCCTGCTGGAAGACACTTTATTGGGGTCCCAAATAAGAACCAGGACCCCTAAAACTGGTGGCCTGAGATACTATTTTTTCTTTTAGTTCTGGGAGAAATTCCAAGAGAAACTGTATCATTTCCTTTACCCTCATTCTAGGAAACTGTTGTATTTATTCTGAGAAAGTAACTCTGGGAAAACACAAGAATCAGTAAGAAAATGCTGAAAACGCTGATATTTATCCATGATCTTTATCCTTTTGTAACTAGGGTAAGGGTTAATGTAAGAATATATTTTTCAATCATTGTGATGTTTTGTGTGCCTTTGGGCTGACTTTTTAGATGTTTGAGGCATTCAGGAGACATGAAACTTACGGTTTTAATTAAAAGTTGTGGAGAGTGTGGTTAATATCGTAATGAATGTTTGTAAGTTTGAGAAACTCTAATTGGTTTAATTTTTAATAAGTTTTGATTCATCAATTATGCAAACAGTGTTTGAATGTCAGGAGGAATGTTGTTTAATGAATTTGCAAGGTTGGCAAGTTGAATTCAGTGAAGCACAAACAGGCAAGTGTGTCCCTCCCGGTGACGAGTGTCCCACGGGCATCACAGGACCTATCGGTGCATTGCAGCCCAAATTCCAGAGCCCCTGTCCCGGCCAGGAAACAAGGTGTTACCCCCACAGAACGGTACTAAGAGCAAAAGGGACTGACAATTATTTGTGCCGTGAGGTATGCCATATGCTGTTTGCATTTTAATGTGAATGTTCTTAGAAACGGAGAAATCCTCACGTCCCCGGGGAAGTGATCAAAAGGAGCGTTTCCAGGGCCCTCGCCAGCACCCAGGCCCGGGATGACTCCTTTTCACAGAGCCCTGGGATCGTTTTATTATTTCATTAACCCAGAGAAGCAGGATTTCACCACCTAGGAAACCACCGGCCATTCATGTCCTGCCCTGCTCAGAAGCTCCAGCTGGGGACTTCTTTGTGCCCCTGGGTGACAAGCCCCCAGTTCCCTTAGCAACAAGGAGAGGGAACCTCTCAGAAGGCCCACATCCTCGCAGCCACACCACGCCTCTCGGGGGGTCCTCTGGTCTGGTCCCTCCTTGGCAGATCTCTTGCAGTCCCACTTTCCAAAGAAAACAGGATTGAATCGTTCGGGGCAAAATGCCCTGAAGATACCGCTAACCCTTTGTCTCCCTGTCCCGTCCACTCAGTGCCTCGGGGGGCACGCAGGAGACCGAGACCCACAGACCCACGCTGCTGTCCCGGCTGCAGACAGTGTCCCGCCGTCCGTGTCATTTCCAGGCGCTCCCAGCACCTTGGAATGCCCACTGAGTGGTAACCCGGAAGGCACGACACCTTGCAAAAACCTTTTCCTTTTCACTTTCGAGCTTACAAGCGTGTCCTACTTAAAAAAGAATCCAAGACGCCAAAACCCTCACACAGAAACTCAGACACGCAGACAGTCATTCTGGAAATGGGAAACTGGGCTGGACTGGGAGACGGCTCTCCTGAGACACGGAGCGTGGGAAAGTGACCTTGGTGGTGCAGGGTCCCGCGGTGAGCCCTCCGGCCTGAGACCGGGGTCTCCGTGGTCCTCGGAAAGCGCAGCCCCTGAGAACCGCCCAGGGAGCGCCCTGCAGGCCTGGGGATCCACCCCCGCATCGGGGCAGCCGTCCATAGCTGGTGCCCTCTTGGGACTTGAAGGCCAAGGACGCCTTCTGTCCACCGTGAGTGCTGTTCTGTCCCCGGAACTGTTAAAGGAGTCCAGTCAGAGGAAGCCCCTTCTTTTGCTGGGTCTGGGATACTGTTCTGCAAGTAGTTAACTAGTTATTGATGAGAGAGACAGCAAAGGGCACCAGACACTGAGTTTAATCCACTGGGGAGTGTATGCCTGCTTGTGCAGCCAGGAAGCCACGGCACTTACAGGCTCACTCACACAGCCAGGGGACCCCGGTCTCTGAGGGGACAGGAGCCTCCCCAGGAGCACTGTCCGCCCTCTGGTACCGGACGGTTGGGAGGTGCCGGGTGGGGCCCTTGGCATAGACACCTGTCAGTCTAAGTGGGGGGAGGGCTTATCAAAAGCCTGTGGAAGCTTAGGAAGTTGATTGTTTTCATTTTGAAGAAGCTGCTGGTTATAATCCCAGGGGAACAAAGAGAAGCGCCCTCCCACCCCCTGCCTTCCTGCCAGGACCTGCGCCTGTCCCCTGTGCTCCGGTCTCTTCCCTAGTCATGTGACTTCTGCCCACCCACGCACAGCTGGGGACAAGCTGAGCCACCGGGTGGGGACTGAGACCACTTAGCAGCCGCCCCTGGGCTCCGAGGACTGTGCTTTAATTACGAAACAGAGACTCTGGTCACTGGCCTTGGCTTTGACCTTGCTGAGACACCGCTTGACTTCTTCCACGGGGGCACAGATGGAGATGGGCGTTGGAAACCGGGGCAGACTCCCACCCAAATACAACCGGCCGCATCGCAAGCTCCGGTCGTGGGTCCTTGGAACGCTTTCCGCGTGGGCCCGGCACAGGAGAACAGCCTGGTTCCCACCAACAGCACAGCCTCCCTGGCCATCGCACCACCGAATGCCACGGCCGTTACGGAACAGCCAAGCAAGGAAGTCGCAGAAGACATCCCGTCCGACTACCGTGATGTCTGTTTGGATAAAACCCCGACTGTCAGCCGGCCCACCAGGCCCTCCCCCACCTCACCCGCTGCCTTTCTAGCTTCCCTCCTGAGCCGCTCCCGTGACGAGCCCTCTGCACCGCAGCACGCAGGCGCCCGGGTCCCACCCGCCGCCCCAAGCCTCCGGGAGGCTCGAAGATCCAAGATCCGCCTCCACAACCCTTCTTCTCTGAAGCCCTCCCTGATTGCTCCCCACCACAAGGCAACCGGGTCCCCGTCCTCCTTGCATGCATGCCTACTGAAGTTTTTGTCACACACGATATGCACGTTAATGTGCACACCTGTGAAGACGTGGACGCTGGGGACAGGGCCACCTGGGACTCGTCTTTGCCTCTCCCTCTCTCCCTCTCTCCCTCCCTCTCTCCCTCCCCCTCTCCCTCCCCCTCTCTCTCTCTCTTTCTCCCTGGTGACCTGTGGAGGGACTGCACACTGCGGCACCCAAACACGTCTCTTCCACGCGTGAACAGTGGCCCGCAGCCTCTAACGGCGCTAAACCAGCCTGCTGACTAGTTAGGAGACAACCCAAGAAATAAACACCTTTTGAAGGGCATTAGATCTCAGACGTGTAGGAAGAAATATTTGCTTTCTCCTAGGTACAAGATCCAGCATGGATTTACAGGTCCTGGTAACTCAGAGGGACTGTCCTCATCTCTGGGCCCGAGGATGTAAAATGGTTTGCATTTCAGCACCGTTTCCGAGCTTCATGATCTCCGGTGTGCATTCCTGACAGGACACCTGGAGAGCGTTTTCATTTTCCCCCCCCACCCCCCGAATCCGAGGAACCTGAGGCTCTCTGCTACAGAGTAGGGAGTGACGTGTTGGCTGGTGGATAGCAATGCTCTTTCCCTGAGAACGGACCTCCAAAGCGGAAGTCAGCAGAAACAGGTTCTTTCATTCGCTGAGGTTTGCTTTAAATCAAAATCTCAGGCCAGTCGCTGTTTCCGTGGGTCGCATCACGGTCCCAAGGCTGTAACTTAGAAACAAGCCGCTATTGAAAGGCCAGAGTTCAAGACAGATGACAGCGTGACTGTCTTTCAAACCTATCCTGGCTCCTCCTTCTGGTCATCAGCCCCCCGTGTGTAACTGACTAATGGGGAGGAAACCCCAGGCTGGAAGAGCAGAGACGCGCAGCACCCAACGCAGGGCGCTGAGGCGGCCCCGCTGGAATGCAGAGGAGCCTGCATTGCAGGACGTGTCGGCGCCTGGGGGTGGGGGAGCCGGAGGGCAGCTCCACGCGCCACTATGTCATCGTCTGTCACCGCAGTCAGTCAGAGACAGGCACTTCTGTGAATTTGGAACTGCAAGTCAGAAAACGAGTTGAACCAAGATTCATCCCGATAACCGTGAGATCAGCTCCTCCACCCCAGAAAGCATTTGCCACTTCTAACTGGATCAGTCAGGAGTTCCCTGAGCTGGGTGCCGGGAGGCCTCCCCGGTGGGTAATTCCTACACCAAAGTGGGTCTGCTGGCCAGGAAGGAGGGGAGAGGGGAGGGGAAAGGGGGGCGAAGGGGAGCAGGGCAGGGTGATCTCTCCCGCCCAGAACTCTTTTGGGGCCCGTGAACCTGCGTGTAAAGGACCCCCCTCCAGAGGTGTCCTTGGCGCAGTTGTGTTATCTGGAACAGGAAGATATTTTGAGACTTCTCCTAACTTTGTGACCTCCCCCTTTTGTTTTGTTATTTTTATCTCCTCCATTTCCCTGTCTTACCAGCAGTGAGAACCCTTAACTTAGAAACCCTAAGAAAAGCCGCCACCAGCCGGCGTGTTCCTGGGGCATCGGGGTGGGAGAGGACCTCTCCAGGCTGCGGCGGCCACCGAGCAGCTCATCCTGCAGACCCCGGCCACTCTCCCCGCCTGAAGTGAGCTGTGGCTTGGGATGATGGGTCCACGCGGGGCTTAGGCCAGTGCTTGGCACACAGTAGGTGGTCGACGTGAGGCTGGAACAGCTGAGGAAATGGGTACGGCGCAGAGGGAAGCAGGCATGGGGAAGGGGCTGTGAGGTCGGTCCGACCCGGCCGTCTGCCCGCGCTGCTGTTAGTTCCAGACCGTGTGACCTTGAGCGAGTCACTTATGCCCCCGAGCCTCAGTTTCTTCACCAACAAAGTGGAGGCAACACCACCGACCCCAGAGGAGTCTGTGAGACTCGGACGGGATGTGTGACCACACGGGAGGGCAGAGCCGGGCACTTCTCAGGGCTCAGTGAACGGAGTTGCCTTCTCGCCTCCTGGGCCCACGTGCTGTTATTACTGTCGGAATGAATCTGTCACGCCCTAGCCTGTGTCGGCCGTCTGCTCGGTCAGCCTGAGACGTGGGGCTCGGACCAGGCTGCCACTGTGGGATCTGAGGGAAGCAGCACGAGGGAAAGGTGTGTCACCTGTAAGCAGCACAGGTGTGCCCACGACCACCGACCCCCACCCGAGCCGCCGGACGGCTCTCAGCCACACCTGTGTCTCAACTTCAGGGAGGGTCGCCCAGATTACAGAAGCTCCTGCCCCTCCCTGCCCTCTCCCAGGGCTCTGGCCACCTGGTGAGCAGGACGACTCTGGGGCTGGCGGGAGTTCAAATCTGGCTGTGCCCTCGACTCACCCTGACCTCCCTGTTCTCTGGTCTGTGAAACAGGGGTAACACTGGGACCGCCACACAGTACTAGCAGCAACTAGGGTGGCTGTGGAAATTTAGCGAGCTTCTGAAGCACGTGAGGACTTCAGCGCTGGGCCTGGACACACAGAGCACTCAGTACGTGTCAGCTGTCCCTGTGGCTGTGGGGACCCGCAGCTTCACCCATCCCTGCCCAGGCGAGCTGGCCCACCAGCCTGTGGGGGCAGGTGCTGCCAAGGCAGCTCCCAGCCTGGGTTTACCCCCATCGCCCCGCTGGCGGGCTCTCGCTCTGAGACCTTGCTTCCGCTTCTCACCATGGCCCTAGCAGGCTTACACGGGACTATTCCCATGCTGCAGATGGGAACGCTGAGGACCAGAGAGACGGTATTCCTTCCCCAGCACCTGTCTGGCAGCTGGTGACGAGGCGGGACTTAGTCCCAGGCCTCCTGGCTCCGCCCCTTGGATGAAGAGTGAAGGGTGTGGGCTGGCGGAGGACAGGTCGGGGCCTCATTTCCTCCCTGCACCCCACGCCCCGCCGCCCAGGCCCTGGGGAGCCAGAAAGGGCTTGACACCTTCCACCCCATAGCCTACCCCTCCCACCTGGCTGCCAGGAGGCCACCAGGCGAGGTGAAAAATGAGCCGGTAAATGTATTACGACTTCTGAGGCTGTCTTAATAATTAAGTTTTATTAAAATAAACATCAAGACATTTCCTGACACAGCCTGCCTGGCGGAGCTCATCGAAGGTGATAAATGAGTGGGTTCCGGGAGGAGATCAGTGTGGGGGGTGGGCAGAAGCAGAGCAGGAGCGTGGGGCCAGGCCTGCTGCCCCCTGCCGTCCGATTTCTGCCAAGGCTGCACGCGGGCTCAGCCTGGCACGGGGAGCAGAGCTTCTTCATGGGAACAGACTTCAAATCCCAGACAGGCCACGACTAACCGTGCCCGCGTGCCTCTGTGGGCCTCCCGCCCTCCCCCAGCCGCACGAGGGCGATGGGACTAAACTATTCTCATTTTGACGAGAGGTGGGCGGCGTCCACTGCGGGACAGTCGGCCAGGGCTCCCTCAGACTCGGACCAAGACACTCAGCAAACCGAGGTTCCTTCTGGAAAAGGCACTGGGGCTGCGGGACGGGGCCCTTAGGAGCAGTTCCGTCATCCGGATCTTCTACAACGAGCATGTGTTGCTTCTGTGCCGAAAACCAAGCACATCTCCACCCCACATTCACCCCGGAGCCGGGCAGGGTCAGCCAGCCGCAAACACGGGCTCAGAATTCAAAGACCTGCAGCTCGGTCTGGGGGAGGGGGCACACGACTCAGTCCCCGCCCCAGGCTATCAATTCCGCCACGTGCCTGGCCGATAACCCTGCCCTCCATCACTGGCCCAGGGTCACGGCATGCTGGGCTGTCACCCGAAGATAGAGTCCTGACCCTCTGTTATCCCCATCTGGCGCGGAGAAGGAAAGAAGAAGCTCCGTGGAAGGAACTGTTATTTACGGCGGATTGATTTAAGGACGCTCATTCCCCGGAAGAGTCTGGCTTTTATCCTTGAATCAGCTCGGGCCATCAGAAAACGTGTCCCCGCGGAAAGAGAGATCAATGGGATGGGAAGGAGAGGCCGGAAATGAGAGGTGACACAAAGGGGGACGGGGGAGGCCAGGTCGGGCGGCTTGCATTCAGACACGAGAGGACGGCTCAGCAGGGGACCCTTTGGGGAGGTGGCCGAGCGTCTGGAATACAACCAAGCGGAGTTTCACAAGTCATCTCCAAACATGATCAAACATTAAAGGGTAAAGGAAAAAAAAAAAAAAAGAGACTACAAAATAGAGAAAGAAAACGTGAATAACACTTGAATGGAATCATGCTAAGAAAGCACCCATCTCAAAAGCCACAAGAGACGGACCAATTTGAGTCCAAAAACATTTTAAAAAAATCTCTATTCTGACAATAACGTGCAAAGGCCCAAAGAAAGGATGGTGTGGGAAGAGACTTCGGCAAGAAGCTGTAAGGGTTTTCAGGCGAAGAGCGGGGGGGAGGGGGTGGAGGGGGCACGAGACGCCGTGACTGGGTTGATGTTTTGGAAACACGTTTCTCTAGCCACCGTGGGGGTCGTGGGAAGACGTGGAGAGAAAGCAGTGTGGGGATCGGAGAGGGGGCTCTTGCACCACGTGGGGTGTGCGGGGGCAGGGGTCCCCCAGCAGCAGGAGAGGACATCAACCAGGGGCTCGGTGGGGCGGGGGGAGAGGGAGTCTCAAGGGTGGCTCCCAGGTCCCAGGCGGGCACAACTGGATGGTGGGGTGCCACCTGCCGAGAAGGAAGGAGAAGGGTCGACGTGGTGGGAGGTGTATGTTTCTCTAGACTCTGGCTTCCGACACCTTTGAGCAGGGCCGGCTTCGTGGGCGCGCGACCTGTGCGGCCGGTCCCATACGGACCCACGCGTGGCTCAGCACGCCCCTGCCCCCATCCTGAAACCCTTAAAGCATTTTTGACGAAGGGACCTGCATCTCCACTGTGCACTGGGACCAACGAATCACGCAGACACCCCTGCCTTTCAGCCGTATGGACGTGGGTGCTACTGAGGCAGGTACCCAGGTCTGCTGAGAGCTCGGAGGGGGCTTCCGGCCAGACACCTGCACAACCACGCGGGTCCCCTGCATACAGTGGGGGCAGATGTCCTGGGCAGGGAGGCGACCACTCCAGGGAAAGGTTTAGGAGGACAAGAGGATACCTAAGGGCCCAGTGTTGAGGTGTCCGTGGATGGCAGGTGCGGAGGGGAGGCGGGAGAGAGGCGGCGAGAGCAGAAGACGGAGCAGGGGGAGGAGACTGGGGGGAGCCCCGTGAGGGACAAGAAGGGAGAGAGCGAAGCCTTAAAAGCTGCAGGTCATGGTGCAGGAGAACTGAGGCCTCGGGGGGGGGGGGCTTGGTGGCGTGGAGGCCTCGGTGCCCTGGGCGAGAGCCTTCTGTGCGCCGAGGGGTTGTGGGGGGAGAGGGAGCGGAGGCGATGGGGTGTGGGCTCTGGAAGGAAGTCTGGCCATGACCTGGGGAGAGAGGTGAAGCCTTGTCCCAACAAAGTGGCGAGGGGTGAACGGAGCAATTCTCATCTTTATTTTCACGGGAGACACGCACATGTTTCTGAGACACAGCGTCAGGCAGAGAACTGGTGCAGGATGTCACACAGAATAAATCCCTGTGGGGACCAGTGGGGTGGGGAGGGCGAGTTATATGCGTGTCCCCGAAGGGAAGGGCGCACTAGAAGCCAGGCATGACACTTCCCCGGGGGGGTGGGCCTGGGCACCTCGCCTCTCCCCTCCTTCACTGGTTGACTTTTTTATCATGACCATATTCTTAATAATAAAAACTATTAATTTGGTGCCCTCGGGGGAAGCTCTTGGGGACTGAAAGTTTACTCAAAGGTTTGTGCGGTTTTTAAAATTAATATTCAATTTATTAAAGTTACAAATTCACACCGCACCAAAGTCTTTCATAAACTTAAAGTTCTGCTTACAAATCTTATTATTTATTTATAAGCCTAGCAAATTTTAACAATCACTTTTAAAGGCACCTTTGAGAAATGTTTCTTCTCATTTACAAATGTGTTTAATTAAATTGCTCTGAACATTGTAAACTGCATTTATAGATCTAATATATTTGAATCTCTTCTTAAGTACTTCAGTTATCTAACAAACCTCAAGTATGTAACTGCTATAAATCTAATTCATTAAACTTATAAATATGACAAAGCTTATATTCTTTTATAGGTTCTAATACTTATTTATTAGTAAGGTTTCAACTTGAATCTGAATTTAAATCAATTGCTGAATTAAACATTTCACGGGAGACTGGAAAAGTTAATCGGTGACTCTCAAAGGCCACCTTTCCTTAAACAAGCAAATAAACACAACTTATCTCAAAGCACAACTGTTTTAAAGCCAAGGGTATGGTTCTCTTCTACATTTCCACACGTAATACCAAATCTTCCCAGGATTAAGAGATGCTCACCTACTGTGGGCTGAACTCTGAGCTGACCCCAAAACTCTCTTTCCAGCACGCAAAGCTGGACTACATTTCCCAGCCTCCCTTGCAGTTGGGTCCGACCATCTGACTGAGTATTGGTATCAGGTTAATGCTGGCCTCCTAAAGTGAGTTGAGGATGCTCCCTCTTCTGTTTCTTGGAGAGTTTTATGCTCTTTTCTCTCTCTCCTCTCCTTCTGGGCTCCCATTAGGCATGTATCCAGTGTCCTTAACAATGTCCCACATTCCTCTAAAGCGCTGTTCATTTTCTTAATTCCTTTTCTCTTTATTCATCAGGTTGCACAATCTCTATCGTCTGTCTTCAAGTTCACAGATTCTTTCTGTTGCCAGTTCAAATTTACTACGAGGCTCTCAACTGCATTTCTCATCTCGGTTATTCTGTTTCCAATGCTAGAATTTGTTTTGTTCTCTTAAAAAATAGCTTCTCTCTCTCTCCACTGATACTCTGTCTTTGATGAGACATTGTCACCGTACTTCCTGTACGTCTTTAACTGTGGTTTCCCCTTCTGTTCTTTGGACGCATTTAATGGCAACTTTGAAGTCTCTGTCTCCTAAGTCCATAGCTGGGTCCTCGCCAGGGCAGTTGTGGTCCCTGCTTTATTGTCCTGTGTATGGGCCACACTGTTCTGCTGCCTTGCCTATCCTGTGACTTCTGTTGGAAACTGGGCATCTGGGGGCGTACACTGTAGCAACGCCGCACACCGATGCCCCGCCCCTGTGTCTCGCTGCTGTTTACTCGTGTAGTCATGTGGCCGGGCTGCTGTGGTGAGGCCTCCTTCCCCACAGCCTGAGGTCTCCGATGTCACTTCTCAGAGGGCTGCGCCCTGGGCACGCATGTACATGGTGCCCCGGGGGGTCAGTGCTTTAGGGGGTGCTATATTCCCTCTTTGGCTGTCTCGTTCCCTGATCTCCCTGTGAAACCATTTGCCTCTGTCGGTGTCCTGCTGTTCGGCTCCAGGAATTGCAGACGGATTGCTCCGTAAGGGCCTGGGTGAATCACTTCACAGTCTGATGCAGCTCAGCGTGGGCCCCTTGGGTCTGAGCGGTCTCCTTCCTGGTTATCTCTGGCAAACTGGGTAGCCTGCGTCTAGCTTGTTGTTTTTGTACAGAGCCCAACTCCCTCTTATTTCCTTGCCACCCAAACCTCCATAGTTCCTGAGAGTGTCCTTGAGTCCTCAGCTGGCCCGTGCTCTGTCCTGAAGAATAAGCTCCTCGGAGCTGTGCTTTGGGGCCCTGATCCTACTGCTTCTCTCCCTGCACAAGATCTCTGAGCCACGACTCAGGGGCTGGGGTGGGGACAGTGGCCTGCTCCTCTTACAGGGACACTGTGGTTCACTGGCAGAGTACTTTTCGGGGGAGGGGAGCAGGAGGCTGTGGCCCTCCTGGTTTGCTCGTCCAACAGGACACCCCCACTCCGGAGAGCACACTGGGGCGAGGTGACCGAGGCCCCAGGATGCTTGGTCTGCTGCACCCGGAGCAGAGGAGTCGGGGGCGGGTGGAAGAGGGGAGCCCGCACCTTCTTCACACTGCTTGGGATTCAGCCTCTGTAACCGGAGCGGGAGGATGAGAAACACAGGCGCCTGTCCCCCTGGCTGAGGCTCCATGGCCATGAGCCCTCCGTCGGGACCCGTGGAGGCGAGTCCCACGCCCTGGACCTCAGCACCTGGTGTGGAGCTGCCACGTACTCAGTAGCGAAGCAGGGACAGGGGGCGGGCCACGCTGAACACCTCCGTGCTCACTGTTCCGCCCTAGATTGAAGATTGAGCAGTGTTTTCCTGAATGATGCGCCTTCTCTTCTAAAGACTTTCGCTTTTTAAGAAGTAACTCTCACCGTTTACGGTTGCTTTCCTGGGCAGGGGGCTCTGCGGAGCCCCTCTCGCTGCCCACCCCGGTGGATCTCTGCGGCACTGACGTTTTCGAAAGCATCAGGTGCCGTTCTAAGGGCACGTTCCGGAGTCAAGGCCACCTTCCTGGGGCCCTGCCCAAACTCACTCGGCGCGAGCCCCAACCCTCTCATAGGTCTTTCCCATCCCCCTGTGCTCAGGCACCTCCCTGCCCCCCACGGTGCGTGCTCCCCCTGCCGCAGTGAGCCAATAACCCCGCTCTGTGCGGGCGAAGGGTGTCCCTGAGGCCTCCGACTAAAAGGCGCTGACGTCATCTACTCCCCGTCTCCCTGAATTTATAGTAAAACACTTACGTTCAAAAGGTCTGCAAGCTAATTGATGGTGAGAAATAGATTTCCTATAGGGAACTCTCGCCAGAGCAGAGGACCCGGCCTGTAACATCGCTTTCTGGAGAGCTAGCTGCTTTAGCTCCCATGCAGTGGTGTGTGCAGGGGAGGAGGGAGGAAGCTTTGCCCCTCCCCTCCCGGGTGTCTGTGATTGATACACTCCTTGGAGAAGAAGGATGTTGCCATTGAGAGGTTACGTTTTCCAGAGGGGCACCTCGGTGTCTGTCCCAGCAGCTGCCCTGGCGTAGGGCCTGCACTGGGGGAGCTCTCATAAGTTGTAACTGTCTGCAAGGCTAGCGTCAAAAACGCCTAGTGAGCCCGCAGCCAGGTGTACACCAAAAGGCTGCGAGTTCGATCCCCAGTCAGGGCGCATACCTGGGTTGTGGGTGTGGTCCCAGTCCTCCTTCCCAAAGAAACATGCAGGGAGATGCTTGGCTGGTAGCACGTGGGGCCGAGAACAGATCTGGGCTTTGAGTCAGAGCAGGGAGTGCACGTGCAGTGTGGGCACAGGGCAGCTTTGACAGCAGGTGGGCGAGGGGCCGAGTCATCCCAACAGAGGCGGAAGGCCCACGGAGGGAAGCCTGCCTCCCGCAGGAAGATGAATTTCCTTCTTAGAAAGTCAGAGAATCTCGACGGGCAAGATTCACATCGAGAGCCCGGAGTGTGTGCGGGCCGAAATCAATAGGAGACCGGGGGGGGGGGGGGGGGGGGGGGGGGCGTGATAGAGTGGTGCGGGGTCATGGAGGTCACGTCATCAATTTCCACCTGGAAGAAGGACCAGGGGGCTTGGCTGCCGGCCAGCAGGAGCCAGCTCCGGGGAGGACCCAAGGCCAGGCCTGCTCTACGGGGAAGTCCCACACAGGGGCGCCTGTCCCGTCCCACGCGCTCAGGCCGGGCTGCGGTCTGCGACTGTGAACCCGCCCCCTGCCCTCCGCCTCTCGGGGAGGCGGGGCTTTTTACAGCGCGTCCCGGCAGATCTGTCTTCTGTGTCCCTCCGCCCGTTTGCCCAGCTCCTGACAAACAGGCGAGCTGTTCCTCTGTCCATTATTTATCTGAGTGATTTCTGGATGAAATTGCAAATATAATTGAATTTCCTGAAAACCATGAATTCCAATGAGGCGACAGTAGGAGGAAACGGCGTGATTAGAGAATTGTTATTCGCTGGTTGTACATCATTACCACCCAGAATTCATCGCCGGGCCGCTCGCAGATGGAGTCGCTGAACTATGATTATATTTCAGAAAATGAAAGGGGACAAATCTGAAAAGGCAGTAAAGCAAATTAGGGGCCTTCTGGAGGGACGGGGTTATTGCTGATTAAGTATGTTTGGTGTCAGAAACGAGCGAGCACTTTGGCAGCCTGAATTACACGTGCGCGTGCCGCCGCCGTCTTGGCTGGTCTCAACATCCTTTGTTCGTGGGGTCTTCCTCTCACACTCTCCTCCGCCCTCCCAAGTGACAATCTGAGAGCACAGGAGAAGTGACCGTTTTCTGAAGGGGCATTTGCTCTCCAGAAGCATTCACACTCAGCGGCTGCTCAAACGGTGTTGCCCGTCACCTAGCTTCTTGACTGCACTTTAGAGCAAAGTTACTGCAGTAGGAGAAGTGGCCCCTATGTCGACATCAATGGCATTTGCTAAGCCTTTCCATGTGGGGGCGCTGCTGAGGGGCTGGGGAAGGCAGGCAGTGCCATGCTGCCCGCCCACAGCAGGTACACGACCCCCGCCGGCTGGGGAAGGGACCACATTCCTGGCCCCGGTTTGCTTTCTGCAGGATCGGAAAGGGCCTCTGGGCCCTGTGCCTTGGGAAGCACTTTAACAGACGTTGGGGGCATTTCCTTGCAGTGTTGGCTCGGCTTCCCATCAGTTCCGTGACCTCGGGCACCTTATGTCACTTCTCGGAGCCCCTGTGTCCTCATTTCCACGCCTGCCCCGTGGGGCTGAATTTGAAAGGTTCCGTGCACATGTATGGAGCAGTGAATGAAGACCAAAACAACAGATCCCCCGCCCCCGAAACAACACGATGCTGCAGAACATGGCAGGGGCCCAACAGGAGAGGGCCCGCTCCCAGCCCTCTGAAGGGCTGGGACGGTGTCACCGGCACAGGAGAGCTCGCTGCCCTGATCTGAAAGCAGGAACCTGAAATGCTGCCTCTGCCCTTCCCAGCTGTGCAGCCCTGGGCGGGACGCTTGGCCACGGCGGGGCTCGGTTTCCTCATCTGTAAGGTGGGCATAGTAGCACTCACCGTGCACGGTTGTTTCCAGGACTAGAAAGCACATTTCCAGTGTCCTCCAGGGTGCATCACGGGTGCTGTGTCAGTGACAGTGTGGAGACCAGTCATTTCACAGTGGTGGTGCGGCTCGTGAGACATGAAGGTTTGTTCCTCAGAGAGGGGAGGGGAGGGGTGGGGGGGAGTGAGGACAACCAGCTCACGCACTATTGTTTGTTTCAAACGTCTTTTCACTTGCGGCTTTACACCTGGCCCATTCTTGAACGCTGCTGCGTAAGTGGTTGCTGCTGTAGTGATTGCTCCCTCAAGCCACTCTGGTCGTCAGAGAATCACTATGGCAACCTGCCCACTAAAGAGGCTTGCAGGCTGACCTGCCCTCCCAGTGCCTGGGGCTTCTCCTACCGGGCAGAGGCTCTGTGAGTGCTTCTGGTGCAGGATGGGCGGTGGGGGCGTACGTGGCCGGGGCCTGGCACCCAGTAGATGCACAAAGCAAATGCTACTGGAGATACCAGGAGGCAGCGCCGCTCAGGGGGCTTCTGGAACAGGGCACCCCCTGAGCCCACAAGTTGAGAGGCTCTCTGTTGCTAGGAAGTGACAGTGGGTCTCCACTGGGGACTCTTCTGGCCTGGGACAGTGCCACACGCTTACTCCCTCCCTCGCTCATCCAGTGACATTCCGGGCCAGACTGTCAGCAATGGAATGGTGCAGCTTCTAGTCGCGTATGGCTCAGAGTGGTGGGGGAGACACAGAAAGAAATAAAATGCAGCAGGGTCAGTGCTGCCAGGAGGGACATTCAGGGCATGAGCACCAGTCATCCGGAGTGCCGGGGCTGTGGCGACTGCTCGGGGTTGAGGAAGTGGCGTGTGCAAAGCTCGGGGAGAGAGGGGACATGCACGCCTCCAGCTGGGAACTCAGGACCATCTGTCTCCACCAGGGCATCATTTACCTGTGAGAACAAACACGAAGCCTGGTCCCTCCAAGAAGAAAGGGGGTTGACTGAGTTACATGAGTTGGCTCTTTGATCTCGGAGAGACACTAAAGTCCACTTGGAGGCTACAAGGTGGGAGCAAGCACTGAAATAACACTGAAGAACTGGCCGTGTGAAGATGCCCCACCGGGAGTTGAAGCCGATGTGGGCCAGCATGGCTGAGGCCGAATTCTAGATGCTGCCCCCAGACACTCCATGTGCTGGCTCCCCCGCCATCCCCTTCTCAAATGTGTCCTGTGCGTTTCCCGGTTTTCAACTCACAGCCTCCATTTCAAACCTCGGGGGGAGGGTTTGGTTGCCTGAGCCTAGGACACTTGTCGACCATAGCTGTAAGGGAGTCTGGGACAAAGGGTGTTCGGCACCCCAGCTTTACAGTGGGAGGTAGGCTCTGACTCACGGGGGTGGAGGGCGCGTTCCAAATCTCATGTGGAGTGATACTCGATGGCAGTGAACTAATGAGGAAAACATCACCAATGGGCCCACAGATACAGGTGTAAGACATAACGATTGCCTTCAACCTGATGGACGCGGCAGTTGTCACCGTGAAGAATACAAGAGAATGGAGACGTGTGTGTGTGGGGGGGGGGGCAGTGCTGGAGACAGGTGAGACACAGAGTGAGTCAATACCAAGGTCGCAAGCTGGAATCCCAGGGCTGCGATGTGGCAGGAGCCACTCTGACACCCGCCATGAGTGATGCCGACCTTGAGCCACTTTGTCCCCCCAGGTCTGAATCAGTGGGGCCTGGGGAACACAGCGGCCCTCCAAATACGGGGTTATCCTCCAAATACCTGGCTTCATCCATCTAACCCTTCCAGAAGCGACTTCTGTTTCACACGCGTAATGACATGTTGGGCACTTCCACCGGCGGGGCTGTACAATTTCACACCCGAGTTCCCCCGTAGAACGTCCCTCAAATCTTCCCGGCTATAGCCTGACGGGCGGAGCACCGCTCCTGCGCGGCCCCGATGGGTTTGGAAGGCTGGAAGCCCCTAAGGACAGGAGACCGTGGGAGGGAGACTGAGGAGGCAGACCTCACGCCTCAGCAACCGGACGCTGTGAGGGAGGCCCCCCTTCAGGAAGGAGGCGTCTGGACTCCTCTCTCGCTGGACAGGACTTCTGTGCTCAGGGCTGGACACACCGAATCCCTTCGGGGCCCTTGTCCCTTACACGGAACCGCTGCGGGCATCTGTATCTCTTTCGGTCCCGGAATGGTGTAGCTCCACATTTCCTCTCCCGTTAGACACAGTTTACGCTATTGGGTATTTATGAATTCCGCTCTTTCTCTTTTCTACAGAGAAAGGTGCTGAGAAAGTCCCTGCTCACTTGGAATGCTCTCAGTGCCTGTGTGCAATAATACAGCCCCAAACACACCCACGACCTGACCCCTGGCTCGCGTGAACTGCTATCCACATGGCGAGGAGAAAGCAAGGTCGCCACAGGAGTTAAGGCTGTGGGTCAGCCGACTTTACCTCGAGGTTATTCTGGACTATCGGGTGGACACAATAGAACCACGGGATCCTTTACGTGGGGAAGGTGGAGCCGAACAGTGAGACTCAAAGAGAGACGTACAGGTTCTGTGTGGCTTTGAAGGCAGCCACACGCCAAGGAAGAAGGCAATTTCTAGAAAATGAAAAAGGCAAGAGAACAAACAAGTTCTTCTTTAAAGCTTCCAGAAGACCCTGATCCTGCCGACACCCTCACGCTGGCCCAGGGAGACCCCCTTCGGACTCCTGAGCTCGAGCTGGAAGGTGATTGATGCATCTGTGCCGTCCGGAGCCGCTGAGTGAGCGCTGTGGCGGCAGAGATGGGGGGCCACACAGCGCTTATGGGGGGCTCCCCTCTCCGGGAAGAAGCCACCGAGAAGAAGGAAGGGCTGAGACACGTGAGGGCGGGCACAGGGCTCTGACTAGGGACAAATGCCAACTGGGGTGTCCCATCTGCCCCGACCTCGACCTCAGAAATTAGCTCAGGGGTGAACCTCACGACACACCCTGTTTCATCAGCAGGATGCCCAGGAGGGTCTCTGGAGCCCCTGCCCGTGGCCCCAGCTCTTTCCCTGCAGGGGGCTCAGCCCTGCGGGGACGTGTGGCTGGAGCTCAGAGGCCAGCTTGCCGTCCGAGGGGAAGGAGACTGTCAGCAGCCACCCCGTGAAAGAGAAGCCCGTGCAGGAAGGCAGAGCCAGGGACGGGAGAGGGACGGGTCCTGCCCACACCGCCGGACCCCCAGACCCAGCACTGCCGGAAGTCTCCCCGCCCCGGAACCCGCTGACGGTGGGAACCGTCCCATCTCTGCATAGTTACCGACGTAAACTGGGGCATCTGTCACATGAGCGACACAGAGTCCTCAGGACACAACCTCCACCTGCCCTCTCAGCATCCTGAGGTCCCCAGAAGCCTCTCAGGACCTTGCAGGAAGGTGACAGGGAAGGCCCTCGCCTGGAGCATGTTTGCTCTGGTTCCTCTCTGCCTCCAACTGCTGTGGGACCTCGCGGGTCCCTTCCCGGGGGTCCTCCGTTTCCCGATCTCCGAAACAACAGCCCCTGCTCTGGCGTCCGTGGCACCCTGTCCTTTGCTGCCGGGGCTTTATTGCCGTTTTCTATTTAATTATCTGAGCCCCTCTTGCCTCCCGGGCACAGCCCTGGCAGAACCGGCCTGCAGAACCCTGAAGGACGGGGTGGACCCCTCCTTCGGGCTCTGGGTCCTCTCCGGCCGCAGGCCTGTCTACTCCCAGGAGCTCCCACCGCCCCCACCCACCCCCGTCAGTGAACAGAAAGGGAGCCACACGTGACTGTCCCCGACTGGACTGGGGGCTGGGCCGAAAGGCTGTTCCAGAATCTTTAGGGGTCCCGCTGTCTCAGCCTGCAAGCACTGAGGCAGAAACCCCCCCCCCCCAACCCCCAGGCTAACCCATCTTTCCCCAGGCTAGCTCGGGAGGGCCCTGCAAAGTGCCAGGACTCCACCCACCCCTCCCCTGCCCAGCAAGCATCTCCGTATCAAGAGGCGAGAGGCTGTGAAAGTGACAGGGGGACAGATGCCAAGCTCGGCCCCCCTCCGCCCTCCCATCACGCTGCTCCTGACACATTTCAGGAAGGAGTCTCAGTGCAGGTGGCGGGGAGCCTTCCTGGAAGGCAGCCTGGGGCGCTGGCACCCCGCCAAGCCTGCACGCCGGTCCCTCACCTGCGCCTGCCTGCCAGTTACCCTGCCGAGCTTTAAATGCTGCAATTTGCGGAATTAAAACGTCCTCTCTTATTTGCACCTGGCAGCAGGGTGCAGGGAGCCATGGGAAGGGCAGGGGGAGGTGCTAACGGCTCCAGTGGGCTCCAGAGACTTGCCCGGACCCTCCTGCCCACCTGACTCTGCAGGGGGGGAGCATCTGTGGACCAGGAGGCCCTTCCCCAGGACGGAGGGAGGTGGGGGTGGACACAGGTGAGGGAGGGCAGAGGCTGCAGAAAGGAGGGGGTGGCATGACAGCAGCCCCTACAACTACATCCTTGCCTGGCAGCTGGCCCCTGCCTGCACCCATCCCGCCTGCACCCATCCCGCCCCCCAGCCGGAGGCAGGAGCACCACCGCGCCCTTTGTCTCAGACCAGGTTTCCAGAACAGCGACTGAGACGGGAATTTTTGTGCCGGAGGTTTGTCAAGGAAGTGCTTCGGGAGAGCCCAGCAGAGAGTGGAGGAGAAGAAAAGCAAGAGGGGGGTAAGACCCGAGCGAGGCTGTGGGCTCAGTGGGGCCTGAGGCTCCGGGGCCTCGGGAGGGCCACCTGTGCCCAGGAGAGGGAGCCGGGCACTCGCTCTTCCCCGGCCCAGGTCCTGGGAGCAGGAGGAGGGGAGAGTGGACACACCCTCGCAGGCAGGTGAGGTGGGGACCAGAGGAAAAGCCCCTCCTGCAGCCCAGGACGCCCTGGAGGGCGTGTCAGCTGTGGGCTGGAGGCCCATCACACTGCAGAATGGCCGGGGAGGCAGCTTTGGTCTGGTGCCAAAAGGTGGACCCAGACTTTGAGCACAGAGTCCTGCCCCCGGACCGAGGGGCTGGAAAGCAGAGCTCAGGGGTGGGGGGAAGAAGGGAGAAGGAACCCATCAACGGAGGGCTGGGGGACCCACCGGGCCGGGACCACCCAGCGGAACCAAGAGGGTCGTGTCCTGGAGCCTGCGGGGGCCTTGTTTCTGGAAACACCCAAGGCTGGTGCCGGGGAGTTCAGTGGAGGCTTTGTGGAGGGACAGGGGGTCCAGAACGAGTCACCCCGAGACGTGCCTCTGTGGCAGGCAGGTTGTCAGGAACGAAGGGCAGTTTCAGCTTCAGGCTCCAGGGAAACTTTGCCCCTCCCCGGAACTATTAGAAGACCTTGAATTAAGGACTTTGCCCATCCTAAGGTTATCCGTGATAACCTTTTCAGCCACCTATAGGGCAAGGATAATTTTTAAAGATTTTATTTATTTATTTTTAGAGAGGGAAGGGAGAGAGAAGAGAGAGAGAGAGAAACATCAATGTGCGGTTGCTGGGGGTGTGGCCTGCAACCCAGGCATGTGCCCTGACTGGGAATCGAATCTGCGATGCTTTGGTTCGCAGCCTGCACTCAAACCACTGAGCTACACTAGCCAGGGCGCAAGGATAATTTTTATTCATTAAACATCTGCTCTTGGTATCATCCTGCAGGGACCCTTTGAAGCACCCCCCGCCCCCCCCCCCCCGAGAGGTGCAGGGTCTCACCCCAGCGGGAAGACTGTGAAGAGACCCCGGGGGTGAGGAAACCCCACCTGGGTTTGGCTCTGCCTGCGGCTCTACCTACGAGGGGGAAGAGGCGAGGGCAGGCCCGGGGACAGGGGGAGGCCTGCCTGCTGGGTACCCCGTCCAGAGGGGCCACTCGCAGCTCCGGGATGCAGCCCCACACCCACTCCCGCGCTTGCTGAGGACCCTTGTCCTGTGCTGTGTCCCAGCCCCGTCTGGGTCCCTCTCAGCTTGCTTCCCCGCTCGGATCTGCCAGGGAGGGGCGTGCACCGGTGGGGGGTTGTTTCGAAGACAGTGGCTGGGGGACAGAAAGCACACAGCGGCCTTTTCAAACCAGCCACAGCTTGGCCTTGAAAGGGTTTGCGGATCCGAAGGAGCTGGGCCAGCAATTGCTCTGCTTGGTCCAGTCTTGGCCTCTGGGGCCCAGAATGGGGGCCGGTGGGCTGGTTCCCGACCAGGGAGTCTGAGCTGAACCCAGCGGGAAGCAGAAAACACACACACACACACACACACACACACACGTCAGAAAGGTAAATTCTCCCACAGGCTCTGGGGCTGAGGCCCAGCCATCTGGGCTTCCACGAACCTCCCTGGGGGGTTCTGGTGCCTCTTCAAGATTGAGAATCACAGAGCAAGACAGGTGGGGACCTTCCAGGTTCTGGCCCCAGGCCCAGGGGCTGTTTCCTGTCGCCCGGTGGGAGGCCTGTCACTCTCCCAGGTGGCCGCTGCGACCCTTCTGTTGGTCCGGCTGAGCAGGAATTGGCCCCATGGGGAGCGGCCTTCTGACTCGGCTGATGGGCGGCATTCTCAGCTGCCCCGGAATTCTCTCCTGGAAATGAATGGCCTTGAATGGCCGCCTGTTTGCATAATGGCTCTCCTGTCCCCTTCACCAGCCCTAATTAATTGTGCTGGAATACCATTTCCCGGCCTGGTTGTCTGGAGCGGTGGGGCTTTAACTCTGTGGGTCTCGGATGGCCTGGGCTGGGCTGCCTGTGGAAATGCAGGTGCCTCCGCCTCCGTGTTCCAGAACCCTGCAGTCGAGCTGGAGCCGCACTTGCACTTGACACAGAAGGGAGACGAGGCAGGCCAGGGCCTTGGGCACTGAAGGGGTGTGTGGTGGGCGGGCAGCACAGGGTGTTGGTCCCAGGAGGTGGAGGCAGCCGGCAGGCTGGGGGGCACTCAGGTAATGAGGGGCTCCCTGGGGGGGAGAGGGGGAATGGGAAGTTGATGCAGGGGAGAGAGGGAAATCGGCCAGGTCCTTGAGGGAGCGCCCTCTGGGGGTCTCTGCAGAACATGTCTGCAGAACAGGGCTCCTTCCAAGCACCGGATCCCACGGTGGGGGGGGGGGGGTGGCTGGGTCACACAGGAGTGGTGTGGCTCTGACCTTCAGCACCACGCTGCCCTTCCTCCTCCTGACACACAACGTCCAGGGCGGAGCTCAGCTCCTGGCGAGGAGTGAGCCCACAAAACCAGCCTTGCCAAGCAGCCCCCCGTCACAGCGAGGACGCTGGGACTGTGTGGGGTGAATTGCCGGGCCTGCAGACGCCGGGACCCTCTGCTCTGGGGCGGGAGTTTAAGCACATGCTCCAGTTTGTTGGGAAGCCTCCACACTGGCTAACAGAATCCAGAAAGACCAGGCCTTAGGGGGCGGAGATGAGGGAGGTGGGGCGGCCCCTGCCCGTGAGGAGCATCTTGGACGTCTCCAGCCTGCAGGGAAGACGAGGGGGACGCTGAGGCCAAGAGGCTGAACTTCCTAGTAAAGCCTCCTTGGAGAGAGCTGGCGGCAGAAGCCAGCCAGCTTGTGGCCTGGGCCGCCCTCTGCTGGTCACTGGTGGTACTGGCCGCAGCTCCAGGGCCCTGTGGGTCTCAGGCCAGGGCAGCGGGGAATTATCTAGGAAGGACTCTGGCCACTAGTCCTGCAGCTCAGACAGGCCCACACCGTCCAAGGCTGGGGGGAGCTGAACACACCCTTCCATCGGGGAGACGGCACAGCCTTCACCCTGCTGGCCAGTCCTGGTCCCTTGTGCTCCCCTCTGTCCACAGAGGCTGATCCAAAACATCAGCTTCCTGCCCGAGCACCCCCGGTGCACATCCTACCTGGGCCGGAATTCCTGAGCCCTCCTACAGTGGCCCACCCTGGTCCCTGGGGAGGGGTATGACAGCAGCCCCCTGTCCATGTGCCTCGTGACTGGGGACCACTGGGATCATGTTGACAGTACCTGACAACTGAACACTGACTATTCTGATACACATGTTAGAATATATACATTCTGAGTATATATATACATATAAAAGTACATATATACTCAGTTATCTAGTTCTCACCGCCAACTTAGGAGGAAGGAGGTATAGTATTATTCCCATGCTACGGAAGACAAAAACTGAGACTCAAATTGCACCAAGAGTTTGAGGTCCCACAGCCAGTGGACCATAGGCGGGATTTGAACCCAGGCTTTGGTTCCTCGCTCCTGGCCCTTGGCCATGGCACTACCCTGCACAAGGTGGGGGCACCATGCTCGGGCCCCTCTGAGTCCAGACAAAGCTCCCAGGCTGGGAAGTGAGAGCCGAAGCCAGTCAGCAGGGGGCACCTCTGGGCGGAGGGAGATGCAGAGGCTGGGGAAGTGTGGTCCTGGGAGGGGGTCCCAAGGCTGCGGTTGGTGACGGGAGACTCTCAGCCGCCCCCGATTCCTCATCTGTAAAATAGTACAACATTCCTGTCTCTCAGGGGTTTTAAACGCAAAGCGCAACAACGTGGCGCATCTATGGTACAGTAAGACCTCCACGAGGCGACTTCCCTTTGAAACCGGACCTCGGCTCCCGAGCCACCGGCGGAGGCAGAGGCGGCCATGACGACGGGGGGTGCCGGCTGACCCCGCCTGCTCACCGAGCACCCACGCTTTGCCCCGTAACTACTCTCGGCGGCTGCCAGGGAGTGTGCGAGCTCGGGACGGAGAGTTTCCGCTCCGGCTCAACGGGTCATGCAGGAAGCGTGGAACAGCGCCGGTACCCGGGCCCGCGGGTTTCGTGGACTGGCGCAGTGCCGGCTCTCATCATTCCTTCCGTGGCTCCCCCTGGGCCGAGCTGTGCGTCTGAGATGAGAGCGTGGAGTGTCTTCCCCTCCTGCCTGCTCTTCTCCCGTTTAACACTTATTATCATTCAGATCTCAGTGCGCAGACGTCACCTTTTTAAAGACATATTCTCCGATCTCCGGACCAGCCCCGCTTTCTTTGTTTTATACCATCGTAAATCTGGGGAGGATTCATCTCATTTCTACTTACTCGTGTGGCCACTTTGGTAACATCTGTGCCTTCACTGAGCAGTTTTCCCGTCTGCCACAGGGGAGAGGGACTCCTTCCTGGCAGGGCCGTGGTGAGCACCTAACGACAGATGCAGGTAAAGCGCTCCTAGGCTTTAGGGGGCCCTGTGAGCGGTGACTCACTGCCTGACCCCAGGGGCGCCTTCGGGTGACCCCTGCCGGCCAACGTCCTAACATGAACACTCGCCAGCTGCCGAGCGGATACAAGTAAGTGCAGGGAGGGCTTGCGGGCCGGACAGGGGGAGCGTCCTTCGGCTGCGGGAGGCTCAGGTCTCACGGAAGAACCCTGACCTTCAGTTCCGCCCAGCCCTTTCCACACAGGCTCGGAATGGCCAGGCTGGCCTACTTTCAGAGAGAACCCAGCAGCCTGCATGTATCTATGAAAACCTCCACTTTTAAAAAATGGCTTAATTTGAAGGAAAAGAACAAAACGGAACAAAACACTGTCGAGGCCGAACAAAACCACCGGGAGATGGAATCTTTCCTCGGGGGCCTTGGCCTGCAGGAAGGGAGCTGAGATTCCCTGGGGACGGCAAGGCCAGGAGCAGGGGGAGCTGGGGAGAACAGGGGGGAAACAGAGACTGATCCCCTGAAGCCCAGAAGATGCTGGGCATGGGGGGGCCCTGCTGGGTGGGGGCGAGCCTGGGTGGGTGTGATGGGGCGTTTCCTCAGCCGCTGAGCCAGGCGGGCCCAGGCCCGGAAAAAGACAGGCTTCCTGGTGCGTCTCTGCCAGGGCATTTTGGGGGACAGATTAGCACCGGTTACCAGCCCCCTGAGGACAGAGGGGCACCTCCATCTGTTACAGGCTGGAAGGGAAGGAAAAGGCAGGCGGAGGGTGAACATGCTATTTGCTTGAGCACAGACACCCTCTACTCCCGCCTGGTGCCCTGTTCCTGGGCTTGCAGACTCCTGCTGAGGCAAACGCCGCTGGCCCCGATTCCTAGGTCTTGGCTTGGAATCATATCGCCGCTGTCCTGGGTCTCTGGTCTGCAGGTGGCAGATCGAGGGGCTTCTTGGCGTCCCCGATCATGGGAGCCAATTCCTCTAATAAATCTCCTCTTACACGTAGCCATATCTACCTCTATCTACCATCTCTCTCTCTCTACACACACACACACACACACACAAATATAAAATCTCTTATCAATTCCTCTTCTCTGGACCTCTGACGTGTACTAGCAACAGTGGGAACCTGGCTCCCCATGAATCAGGTTGGGGGAGCCCAGCTTCAGCAGAGACCGGTGCCCCCAGGGACCCTGAGTAACAGAGTCTTGAGCATCCAGGGCCCCGGCGGCCCTCGGCTGTGCGCAGGCCCACCCACCGCACCGGAGCCCTGCCCCTGCTGTCTGGGCTGGAGGAAGGAGAAAGTGCCCTCAGAAGAGAGATTCTGCATCGACCCAGAGCCTGAGGCTTGGTTCCCGGAAGAACAACAAACAAGTGGTGGACATCTCTTCCGCCACCGGACTCGGGGGAGCGCGAGTGGGTCGCGCTGCTCGCTCGCTCTGCAGACAGTGTAGACCCCTCAGCCTCTTCACTGAGGAACACAGAGCTGGCGAGCGACCTTCAGAATGAAGTTCTCACTTTCCGAACGCCAGGTCAGGGTCAGCCAGGTCAGGGTCAGCCAGGTCAGGGTCAGCCCCGTCTGGAGGCAGGGGGAATGGAGGTGCCGAGCTAATTCATTGATCCAGTTACTATTTAGTGGGCATGGGCTACGTGACGGGCACCACCCCAGGCCTGGGGACGCAGTGGGGAGGAGCCCAGGCGTCCGTCATGGTGCTCCCACTCCACGGAAGCAGAAAATGTAAGCCAGCTAAGAAACGGGGGTGGTGACAGGCGCTGCCAGGCCAAGGAACCAGAGCGATGCAATGAAGGGTG
The DNA here is from genome assembly GCF_004126475.2 of Phyllostomus discolor. Lineage (NCBI taxonomy): Eukaryota > Metazoa > Chordata > Mammalia > Chiroptera > Phyllostomidae > Phyllostomus > Phyllostomus discolor. The sequence continues at coordinate 34,784,542 of NC_040915.2, read as the reverse complement.
TCCCTGGAAGGCCCAGGGGGCCTTTCTGGGGAGTGACTCTGAGCTGAGGCCTGAATGACAGGCTGGGGTCAGCCACAAGGAGGCCTGGGGGAGGAGGCTTCCAGCATGTGCAAAGGTCCTGAGGTGGGTGGGAGCTCAGTATCTGAGCCGGAAAAAAGCCGGGTGTCCCCAGAGAGGACAGGGGCGGGGGAGGGACAAGCCAATGCCGGCAGAGGTCACCCCACACGGGACCTCGTGGGCCGAGGAGGGAGGTTGGGCTTTTTTCTAAGGGGTGGTGGGAGCCATCGAAGGCTTTTAAACACGAGAATGGCGTGAGCTGATGTGCACATTTCAAAGATGACCCAGGCTGCTGAGTGAAGGATGGACTGGGGGGGCGAGGACGGAGGCGGGGAGGCCAGAGGAGGCTACCACGGTGGCCAGGTGAGAGGTGACGAGGGCCTGGACCAGGCTGCTGACCAGGGAGCTGGAGTTCCTATCATCGCCCAGCCCTGACCCGAAGGATTCCCGGGTTCCAGGTCCTGCCCTGGCCTTGCCCTCATCACTGCTGCAGGCACGAGGCGTGTGGGGGGTGGAGTCTCATTCTCAGACAGCTCGTGTGAGGTGCTGAGGCTCCGACGGACCCGGGTTCACACACAGACCTCGTTCTTACTCAGAGAGCCCTGGCCAGGTTGCCTCATTTCCACAGGCCTCAGTACCCCATCTATGAAATGGGAACAGTATCGCCACCTTGTGGTGAGGATGAACTAGGAAAACACCCAATGGGACACACCCAGCGCAAGCCCCAGATCAATTTTGCCTTCGTGCCTCCCTTTCCCCCCACACCCCGCTTCTCCTGCCCGGCCCGGGGAATAGAAAGGAGCCACCCACACATCCAGTCCGGAAAGCCCCCTCGTGATGAAAATGTCAGCAGCAGCAGAAGAGGAGCCGAGTATTGCTCTGACAGCAGTGATGGCAATGAATGATTTATGTCCGGCGTAATGGTTACATAAGCAGCTGTTACATTTTAAGAGCATCATGCAAACAATATGAAACATTTATTTAAGTGGTTCTACACTATGGGGAATTTGATTTAATCAGCCTTTATTTCCGTTCTCATTAGAATGAAGTCTGGCAACTCCAGTAGACAGCCCGACCTCCGTACGGGTAGCTGCTAGCTACGGAAAGCAAATATATTTTTCCTGCTCCACAATTAACATTTATACACACCGGCTCCCATCTGGCCTGCGGATGGTGGGGAGGTGCAGCGAAAATATGCCATGATGTCTCACACGGATTGAAAGCAAAAACGCTCCCACATCCGACAGAATTAATAAACCACGCGAGGGCCCGCTGGCGAATGACAAAGTTCACCGACTCCCACCATTCCTCCGACCTGCCGGGAGCGGCGGGGAGGTCACCTGAGGGTCCTCGGGGTGGGCTTTTAATCTCCGCTCCTCCGGGCCGAGCGGACACTTTTCTTCTGTTTTTAATTCTAAGACCACCACCACTCACAAACCATGGGCGATGCTGAGAGGCTCCCCTTAAGGCGATGGGGTGTATTGGAAGTTCCATCAGCGCTTCCATAAATCATGCCCCTAAATTCAGCACAGGGGTCCCCCTGGGGGACCACGGGAGGGGTACCCCAGGGGCTTTTACTGTCTGGGAAACGCGTTATTCCTTAGGTCGGGGCGGTGGCACAGGGACATGGAGTACAATTCTGTGGATCGTTCTGTCTGTCTTCAAGAGCGCAGCATGAACAGAAAAAGTAAGAAAACTGGCAAAACACTGGTGTCAAAAAACTGAAGATCCAGCCCTGGCCCTGTCACTGTCTGTGGGAGCCTTGGCTTTGCCCCCTGCCTCTTGTGGACCTCGGTTCTGCTATTAAAAAAAAGCAGGGTTGGACTATAGCAGTGTTTCTCAAAGCGTGTTCCCTGGAACCCTTCCGAAGCGATGTCCCTTTAAAATAAAGTGTTCCACAGGGAAGCGAGTCTGGGGGATTCTGGGTACCCTCTGGCCTCTGAGGAAATCACAGAAAACCAAAAAGTTCTGAAAGGTCCTACGGCACAGAAGTCTGTTTGGAAGCACCCATCCCCGTCAGGAAGCACCAGCATTCTGTGAAACAGTCTTCGAGAATTGCCGTTCTGGATTTTCCCAAAGAATTCTGGAGCCTTTAAGTCGACCAGTTAGACCGGCTTCCTGCCTCTGAAGGGTACTGCGCCCCGCACAGAGGAGGCAGACATCCCGGCCCACCTCCCTCCCTGCTCTAAGCCCCCCTTTCTGCTGGGGGTGGGGGCTGTCCTCCCTCAGCCGGGAAACCTCCTGAGCCAATCACTGGGATTCCTGGACGTCTGGCTCCTCCTTCTCCTCGGCTCCCCACCCGAGCAGCATAAGTTGTCGGGACTGTCCGTTGCTTAGCATGCCGTGATGGAGCCGAGGGGCCAGCGAGGCTGCAGCACTGAGGCGTGGTCACACAGCCGGAGGTGGCCGCGGCTGGGATGGGCACCAGCTTCCTGTCTCACTCCCTCCTTTGCTTTAGCTCTCGTTGCTCTCTGCCCCGAGCTGCGACCCGAGCACGGGTGCCCTTGCACACTCTCCTGGTGCCATTTGCTTTCCTTACCACTGTCTGTCACTTATCACTGCAGCTGAGAAGGCCGCATCTCCCTAGAGGCGGCAGCCAGGGCTCTGGGGGCCCCAAACCCAGCACAGCGCCGAGGACAGACTCAACGCTGGGGGGCGCACACCCGCCTGCCAAGCCATCTCAGCCCCGCCCCCTCCCCCGCCCCGTGAGCGATGCAAGTGCGTCCTTTTAGTCGCACAAAGCGTGTTCCAAGTCCCCCCTAGTCAGAAGTCTAGACCCCCATCAGCCCTCATTACAGACCCCCAGTCCAGGATTCACTCTGGAAAAAGCCTCGGGGACTGGGGTCCTCGAATAACCGCACCCCGTGTGAGCGAGAAAGGCACCCCTCGGAGGAGACCTGGTTCCGCCTGAGGCTTCAAAGAGCAGCCGCGGGGTTTCCGGGGAGAAGGCCCGCAGGGCGGTCACGCAGTAACCCTGGGCGGAGGGGAGGGGGCGCTGTCTTTCCGAAGGCCGGTTTTAAACACGCGTTCTGGAAAACGGCGTCACTGGCTGCTAAAAGTCTTCCTTGTGACTAGGAAGCGAGACTGACACAGGGTTTGCTAATAGTGTGTTTTGAATTTGCTCGGTGGGGACCAACTCAGCAACACGACCCCCTCCCGACAAGTTCTCCCCTTTGGGGAGTAACCCTGAACCCCGACTTCGTTGTTGCCCGGGACCCAGTTTTGTCGGCGGTGATGTCCCAGGAGCCTCCGTCCACTAGATGGCAGCGTGCCTGCGACGGGACCTCGCAGGGCCCGCCCCCCAGCCCTGGCTGCCCTCATGGTCCACGTGGCTAGTCCGAAGTGAGGTGTGCTGCGGGGGTACATCGGTCGCTGGCTCAAGACTTGAACAGCAAGGAAGAAATGTACGATATCTCATGAATAACTGTTTTCTATTGACTACGCAGTAAATGATACGATTTTGGATTTACCGGCTTAAATAACACACACTATTATAACTACTTTCACCTGTTTCCATTTAGTTTTTAATGTGGCTACTAGGACATTTTAAATCTCATGCCTGGCATTACTTCTTTTTCTGTTGACCAGAGAAGGGGGGACAAAGCAGGCGGGGAGGGGGCGCCGGGCTGCCGGACCGACCCCAGCAGGGAAGGCCTGTGGGGAGCGGAAGGCACCTGGGCTTTGGCTCGGGCCCACCTGGGCTCGGACTGTGACCCCCCCACTCCCTCTGGACCCCTGATCCAGTTGCCCTGAGCCCGGTTTCCCTGCCTCTAAGCGGGCAGGCAGGTGCTGCCTTCTCGCGGGGACGCCGGGAGGGCTGGCCGGGGGCGGCCACCAGCGTGGCCCACTCCGGCCTGCGCCCCCCAAGATGGTGAACGTGCCCTCGCCAGTCTCAGAACTGCCTTGACCGCCTCGATGACCTGCACGGCCCCCCTCGCTCGATGAGGGCACACGTGCTGGGCACAGGTGCGTGCACAAGTGCGTGTGTAAGAGGAGCATGACTCAGAGAGGCGGGAGAGTGACTCTCCCGGAACTTTGAGCAATTCCTCACTCCGAGCTCCGAGTGTACTTGGAGCAGAACACCCAGCCCCTCCCGTCCAGGTGGGCTCAGTTATGGCGGAATCACACACAAGCCCAGAGCTCGGCCCATCTCCCTCCAGGGCCCGGGGGGCGGGGGCGGGGAGTGGCCTCCAAGATGGGGGTGGCCTCCAAGGTGGGGGTGACCAGGCAGGTCGACGGCACTGGGCAGGGAGGGAGGCGGGCCGTTGACTTTCTCTCCCCACCGGACCTTGCCCCTTGCTTCTCTGGTCACCGGGTCCAAGGCCGACGGACATTGCGCCGTGGCCCTGCCATGGTCTGCAGTTGCACATCTGCCGTGGGACCACCAGCCCTCTCCCGGGGTCCCGGCCCCACACCCTCCTGGGGACCGGCCAGGGTCTGCCTTTGCAAAGACCGGCCCTGGAGCCGCCTGCGGAGCCCCCCTCTAGTCGCTGAGGAACCACTCTGTGCCTGCCCTGACCCCCTGACCCCCCGACCTCGGGCTGAGGCCCTGGGTAGGGAGACACAAGAGAAAGATCGGAGAGCAGGGTCCAAGGTCAAGTTGAGAACCATTTAATTTTAGGAAATCGGGACTGAAGCACCCAAGAGGGTAAACGTGTATCTGTCAGGTCCTCAACTGGAAATAGGTGCCTCGCTGCACGCGGACAATTTGGCGGGGGGGGGGTGTATTCACAGAAGGACTGATGATGGCGGAGTTGGTGGGGTGTGGGGAAAACAGGAAAGAGAGCGGGGGACCAGGGCAGAGGGGCGGAACTTTTACTCCAGCCCCCACACCAGGGAGGGGAGTCGCCAGACCCCAGGAAGCAACAGGGTGTGGAGAGCCAGACACCTTGGAAGTGACCTCCTGTCTGGGCGACCTCAGAGAGGGACGCGGGTGAACGCGCTCCCTGACCTCACGCTCTGCCCTCCTGGGACACCTGCAGCACCTCCCCACTGGCTGAGAGCGGGTCCTGGAGACGAAGGGAGGTTCCAGCAAAGCAGCCCCGGCCCCGGGTGTCGGGGAGGAACCTGCTCACTAATTCCTCGGGAGAGAAAGATTCATGTCTGTTTATTCTTTTATCCAGTAACTTTCGCTGGGTTTCTTTTTTGTTTTTTTTAAGATTTTTATTTTATTTATTTTTAGAAAGGAAAGGGAGGGAGAAAGAGAGAGTGAGAGAGAAACATCAATGTGCGGTTGCTGGGGGCTGTGGCCTGCAACCCAGGCATGTGCCCTGACTGGGAATCGAACCTGTGATGCTTTGGTTGGCAGCCCGCGCTCAATCCACTGAGCTACGCCAGCCAGGGGTTTCTTTCTTATGACAGACGCAGCCCATGTTCCGTGCGGGAACATTGGAGAGTGCAGACCAGCAGAAAGATGAAACAGAACATCACGAGGAACCCCACTGTTCAGACAAAATTGCAGTCTGTCCCCACGCAGTTTTTCCGGATGTTTTTGCTGCGGGTGTCCGTCTGCGTGGGCACCTGCGGCTCGATGTCACTCGCGACACTTGTCTTCCAGAGACGCCACGGTGTACTTGAACAATGCATCCCCTTCGTGACGCCGGTGCCGGCTGTGTTCTGCTTTGAACTGAGACCTCCTCCCTGTGGCTCGGTGTTTGTGCTGTTTTAGGCTCAGGGTCTAGAAGTGGAATGGCTGAGGCCAAAGGTATAGTCACTTACTGACTTTTAAAGGTATGTTCATTTGAAAAGATACTGTGGTGTATTCCAACATCAGTTTTAAAAAAGAGAATAGAATTTAAGGGTTCCTAGGTGGACCGTTTGGCCAAACGTGGTTGAGAATCCTTCGTGAATCTGGGCAAATGACTGAGCCTCTCTGGGCCTCAGTTTCCTCACCTGTGAAATGGGTGGTCGTGACAGGGCTCTTCTCACGGGGTGGTTGTGAGGGCGCAGTGAGCTGTCAGCACGGCGCGCTCAGGATGGAGCGTAGGACCTGGTAGGCATTCCAAACAGAGTGAGCGGTTATCGTTAGCTAGTCTTCTCAGCAGGAAATACCAGCAGCCTCAGGTTCAAGTTCTTCGTGTTAAATGCAGAAATGCCTTCTTTCCCCTTAGAGACCTCCAATCCCAGCCCAGTCCCAGCCCTGCAGCACAGAGCCGGGCAGGCAGGCAGCCCCACCAGGGCGGGGGCAGACACGCCCAGGAGCCTGCAGGGGGACCCATTTCCCCAGGGAGCACAGCACCTGCCTGGCTCCTCCCCACAGAGCAGTTACTCACGCTGACCTCTGGGGGGACCTGGGGCACGGGGTACAGGCCCTCCTTGCCCATGTCCCAGACGGAGGCAGTGCTCCGCAGAGGAACGGAACAGGTGGCAGGGCGGTGAGTCCCAAGGCTGGGCGGGCCGGGGGCTCTCCGAGAAGGTGACTCGAACGCTGAAATTGCTCAAACAGAAGGAAACAGCTGCAGGCCCAGGGGGCCAGAACAGGGGTTCACCACATGGGACATGTCCCCAGGGAGCCTGCAGACGATTCTGGTTGACGCACATGGCGGGGTGTGTGTGCTGTCACCGGTGCCCAGCGGGGAGAGGCGCGGGACACTGCTGAACGTCCCACAACTCGCAGGACAGTCCCCACGGCAGGGAGCCTCCCGCCCCAGGGTCGGTCGTGCTGGGCTGTGGGGTCAGGAACCCAAAGATGGGGAACAGACACGGGGAAAGAGGAGGGAGAGGCAGACAACGAGCAAGAGACGCAGAAGTGGGGACCATGCGCAGGAGGGCCCACTCTCCCTTCCCCCCAGGCCGCCCATCTCCTCCATCGGAGAAACCAAGGGACAGCGTCCACGCAGGTCACCCCGGCGACACCGTCACGCCTGCTCCCAGATAAAGAGGCGACAGCAGACGCCATGTGCCCTGCAGCTCCTGCTCAGGTAGCAGCACCTGTGAATCGGGGCCAGATGCACAGGTGCTGGGCTCACCATTCCGAGTTCATTCTGGGAGCGCTGGCGGAGCACCTACTGTGCGCCAGGCATTAAGAGACCTTGCCACACCTTGTTACTCCCCTCTCATGGACGGGAAACAAGTGCCCAGAGGAGGGGCGGGCCTGGCCTGCGAGGGGGTGTGGGCAGACGAGTGGGGTGTGAGCCCACGTCATCTGACGTAAGGCCCGGGGTCCTTTCGAGAACAGCGCAGCTGCAGGGGACGCGCTGTGACATTCTGTGTGCAGCGGTGCTGAGACAGGCTTCCTTGTGACAGGAAATGGCCCGCCCGGCTGAGTGCCAAAGCTGGGCGTGATCAGTGTGAGAGTGTTCACCGCAGCCCTGCCCCGGCCCCAGCCAGCGGGCCCCGAGGTGCCCGGCCCAGCCTCCACCTGCAGAGACCCGGGCGGCCCTGGCCCACTCCCCAGGGGGCGCGGTGCTCCAGCTGATGCCCCCGCAGCCACGCACTCGCAGGCACACCCACCCACCATCCACGCCTTCACGCACTCGCTCCTCTGGCAACTCTTCCCTGGGCACCTGCGAGGCGCCAGGTGCTGCCCCAATGACGGGGCACAGCAGTGCACAGGACACACGACAGGCCGGGGTGGGGGCACACTGGTGGGCCTGCGGGCGGGAGACAGTGCGGACAGACCAGCAGGTGGAGTGAACTGGGCGGCACCAGGGGCCGGGAGGAAAGTCAGCAGAGGGTGGCGGTGTCTGTTATAAATGGGGGTGGGGTGGAGGAGAGGTTAGCAGGGTGGTCGGGAAGGTATCAGGGAGGAGGAGGCAGAGACGGGAAGGAGTGAGTCACGGAACCAGAGGGAGGGGACAGAGTTCCAGGCCTGTTCCAGGTCTGCTAAGCAGCGGGGACCCCATGATGGCAACAGCTGGGGTCCTCTGAATTCCTCCGACCCCTCTGGGGTCCCGCCTGCCCTGGGTGTCTTCCTGGCTGCCCTGGGGCCCAGTCTGCCCTCCTCTCACCGCCTGCAATGTGCAGCCTCTGCCTTCTGCTGGGCACCTGGGTAAGCTTCTCAGCCCCGCCACTGACCGCTCTTTGATCCTTCTGTCCCATCTCTCCACCGGGACCGAAGCTAGCAGAGGGCAGGCACGACATTTTTCATTACAGCCTTGCAATCCCCCCAGCACCATACGGATTACGGTGCACGTGGCACTTGCTAATTAAATATTGGTTTGTTGAGGGTATGATCATGGCTAACTTCTGCTCAAAAAACATTTGATAAAATCCAAATTCCCCTGGCACACAAGACCTTCCTTTTGAGACTCCTCTAGACATTGCCTTCTCCAGGAAGTCTTCCAGGAATGCTCACCTCAGGTGGACACTGAGCCATCACCACACTCACACGCACATGTGCGCACGTGTGAACACACACTGCTCCTCGGCTGTCTTCTCTCAGAACAGCTGTCTGCGAGGTGGATGAGAACTTGGTCTTGGAAGGCGCGGACCCCGGGTCCTGACCCTGGCTCAGCCAGCTGGGCTCCCTCCCCTCTTTGAGCTACAGCCTTGCCATCGTGACCACACTGGCCGCCTGGCAGGGCCAGAGGGCCACTCTGGGAGCAAAGGGGGGCAAGCGCTCCAGCCCTGTAGGCCCACGGACCTCGTGGCCGGTTAGCCTCACCTCCCCACTGGCCGCCTGGTGTGGGTGTGTCCGTGTGCCCCCGGGGACGCCCCCGAGCTGGCTCTGTTCCCCTCCGAACCGCCAGTGCCTGTTGGGATCTGGGACACAGAGATGCTCAAAGGACAGTCACCGGGTGTGCAAACACGCGCGTCAGCTTGAGGGCAAGTCCGGGGAGTGTGACTGTCCTCCCAGGAAAGCAGCACGAGAACCCACAGACAGGGTGCGGGGACCAGTAATGAGGCCGCTGCCTGGGGCCCGACCCATGACCCCCGCCCCGACCCCACCCAGGCAGCTCCGCGCGGCTGAGCTCAGCCGACCTCCGTCGGGCAGTCCGTGCAGCCTCCGCCGAGGTCTGCCTCTGCATCCTTATTCCAACCCTGTGTGTCTTCCCAGCGTCACTTAGTTCTCTCCCTTCCTCCGAAACCGGAGCGCGCTGCCCACAGAGACACGGGCCGCGGTTTGCATTTATAGCATCCTTATTAGTCCCGCCCTGACCCCGGGCCCAGCGCTCAGCCTAGGGACACAGCTGCGGTTCCCTTTCCACACAGCCCATTAAAAGGCCTTTCTTTTCATTGGTCTGAATCAGAAGATGAGCTAAAAAAAAAAACGTGCCAGTCCTCCTTTTCCATGCCAGGGTATGGGGAGGGGGGCACAGGTGCACCTGTGTTGTGTCTGCTGCGACGCCCTGCGTGAAGGACTCGGGGGACCCGCCCGGGGCTGGCTGCCACGGCAGGAGGGCTGGTGGGGCTTGAGGGCCCTTGATGGCTGTCCCCAGCCGTCTGATGAGGGCAGCGGAGCTCAGGACAAGGATGTAAAGTTGGGGAACACCGTGGATTTGAGTTCGGCCATCAGCACACTGTGCTGGGAAAAGGCGGGTCAGGCCCTGTAGCCGGCCTTGCAGATGCTCACCTCCGTGCCTGTGAGCACGCACTCTGCCCTAGGCACCGTTCCAGGGGCTCCAGACCCTCGCGAGCTCCCACCTCCCCGCCCCCAAGCACACCCAGTGGACTGTCCGAGAGTGAGAAATGTATCATCGCTGAGTAAAGTCATGACCATCTTGAGGTTGTTGTGACAGTTAAACCATCCGGGCTAACTGGCCTCCCTCTCAGGGTTGTTATGTGGATTAAATACAAGGAGGGTAGCAGCCCGAACGGTGCACCCCCGTCCTCCCTATACACATCCACGGCCAAGTCCCTGGAGCCCGTGCATGCGCCCTTCTGTGGAAACAGAGCTTTGCAGATGTAAGTAAGTTACAGATCTTGAGAGCGCCCGAGTGGACCCTAAGTGCAACAACAACTGTCTTTTTGAGACAGGAGAGGTGAAGGGGTGTGAAGACGGAGCCAGAGAAGGGTGCGAAGCAGCCCCAGGCCAAGGAGCCCCCACCGCTGCCCCCAGAAGCTGGAAGATGTGAGGAACCGTCCTCCTCTCCAGCCTCCGTGGGGGACAGCACCCTGCTGACCCCCTGAGCTGGGACTCCTGGCCTCCAGAACCGGGAGCACAGACTTCCGTTGCTCTGAGCCACCCACTTGGTGGCCGTGTGTCACAGCAGCCCTGGAGACTAACACAGTGAGGAGTGTGCAGGGACGAGCTCTGTGTGTGGCATGCAGAAAACCCTCAATGAATGCTGACTTAAAAAAATATCAGTTCTTGAGAGCCGCCACAGTTCCCTCCTTCGAGATAGGGTCTTCCCGGGGGTCCTGTACCCCCCCAGAGCCGACACGGTTCAAATCTACATTGTTGACTCTGGGGCAAGACCCTAGGAAGCTTCTACCAGTCCCGGCTCTGAGAGTAAAGAGGACCTCAGACCCCGAGCTTTACGGGAGCGACCTTGTTGTGTATGCATGACAGACGACGTTTTCACTAATGTGTGACAAAGGGGATTAAACAGCCTCTCTCTGGCTTTTTAAGTGCCTGCAGGAAGCAGCTGCCCGGAGCCCCGCCCTGGGGCCGCCCAAGCACTAGCCTCAGGCCCGAGGGTGCCCTCCCTCTGGGGGCCTGTCCCAGGGTGAGTGGAGGCTGAGGCTCGGTGTGGACGGAGTCCCTCCCCGGCTCAGGTGCAGGGGGTGTGGGAGAGTCTCCCGGGACGTGCCGGAGACGGGCCGTGACGCAGCACATGCGAGGCAATGCCGGGCAGTGGGGTGGCCGGCAGCTCATGGCTCGGAGATGTCTGTCCAATAAGGTGGACACAGGTCACACGTGGCTACTTAGTTGAAATTAATTACAATGAGGTAAAGTTAAAGATTTAGCTCTCTGCTCACCCTCGTCAGTCACTTCTCAAGGGTTCGAGAGCCATCGGCTACTACGTTGTGGGGCACCTCAAAGGTGTGGAACTGGACACGGCCCCTTTCTTTCCTCCCTCGGCCCCCGCGGCCGGCCCTCGGGGTCCACTGTCCCTGAGCTTCCCTGTCCCTGCTCCCTGGCCACACCTTTGTCCATGGTTCCCGAAACCTCTTCAAATCTCCCAATTTCTGTGTGTCCTCCAAAGTCCTGTGCTAGAAAACCAGTTCTCCAAGAAGCAAAAGCGCTGAACTGCAGTGTTTGTATCAGATTTCCGAGGTATAAATGCTCCCACCCCCGGCCGACTGCCAGCTCCCAGGGGCAGAACAGGCGGCTGGGCGAAGGCTCTCACGGAGCTGCAATGAGCCGGTTCCAGCACACCCCGCCCCCGCCCCCCAGCAGTGGCCGCCTCTGCTGCGGCACCCGAAAGTGGTGATGCAGACTGCCTTTCAGGGGGCACCTGCCCAGGGCCACGGTGTCGCTGGGAGTCCTCAGTGCTCATCACCCCAGAGCCAGGGCGAGCAGAAGTGGGAAGAACCACTTTGTCACCTGGGTCCCAAAGTGGCACTGCTTTTGTCCAGATTCCCACAAGCTATCCCTGAGCTTCCAGCGACTATTCTCTGTGTCTCTACGTCTGTCTGTCCAGGGCTCAAGTCAGACTCAGCCGGCCTGCTTACCGCCTTCCACTTCTACGGCTGCCTCATGTCCGGCCATGGGACCTGGTCCCCAAACCGCATCCTTGCAGACCCAGTCTCCCTCACACTGGTCAGTTCCCGAGAAATGATCCTGGGTGCAAGGGCGGGTGCGGGTGGAGGCAGAGCGGATCGTCCCACCAGCAGAGGACGACTGTGAATCCCACTCAGAGCAAGCAAACAAGGACCACGGCCAAACGGCCAACAACAGAGCTTTGAGTCAATACGCCCTGGTTTGCCCATACAATGCAATACTGTACAACCCTTTTAAAAATGTTTCACGGTGTGGGAGAATGACTATCCAATGTCCTGTTACATTAAAGAGCACACGACTTCCTTCTGGTGGCATGCTGCAGCGTCAGGGAACCTTGAGGATTTTATGCCGCGTGAAATGGGCCAGACACAGAAGGACGAACGCGGCCTGCTTCCGTTTCTACGCCGCCCGCCGAGTCCATAGCAGCCCGACTCCCAGCACAGGAAGGGGAGTGGTGCCTGCCCAGCGCTGGGGGCGGGGAGGAACGGGAGCTGTTTCGCGGGTGGTGAGTTTCGGTTTTGCCCTATGAAAACGTTCTAGAGAGCTGTTGAACCACAAAGGGAATCTAGTTAACACCACTGGACTATGCACTTCAACACCGTTAAGGCGGTAAAAACCTTTTCTTTAAAGCAAGAGAGATTTCTTTTTCCCCTCAAACCAAGCCGTTGTAAAACCCAAGATTCTCCGTTCACACCTTTGGGTGTGCGTCGTGTGACACTGAACAGTTTCTTGCCCCAGATATCGGGGAACATGCCCCCCGAGTGGGGAGCCCGGCGAGTGCAGGAGGCACGAGAATAAACGTAAAACTGCGGAGAGAGGAGTTGCTCGGAAGGAGCCGCACCCCGTGCTCTGAGCGTGCTGCCCAGCGCGCTGCCCTGGCCGAGGCGTCAGGGAGAATGCCCGAGGGGGTGGAAGGTGAGGCGAGGACCCCTGGACTGAGTCCCCAGGAAGGGGAGAGCTCTCGGGCAGGTGGGGACCGAGGGGTGTGCCCGCTGGAGGGAGAGAAGGCTGTGTGCGTGCTTTTATGAGTGCTGGGAAGGACCCTTGCCCCGCCCCCACCCCAGCAAGTTCCTCCCAGGGGCGGGGTTTTCTCCTTACCCTTCTCTAGGGCCTGGCTTTTCCACGGAGAGCTGGGGGCTGGGGGCTGGGGGGGTGGGGGGGGGGAGGGTTCTGCGGGAGGAAAAGACGGGAGCAGGGCCCTGACTGCACAGGTGGGTAAGGGCGCTCCTCACTTATTCGTGTTTTTCCTCGTTTCAAGGAGAAGTCCAAGCCGCTCACAATCGCGTTAGCAATACGGCAGGCTGGATGCCGCGTCGCTGAGGACGAAAACGAGGGGAAGGGGAAACGCGGCTCCGAGAACCGCAGGCGGAGGGACCCAGGCGTCCCGTCTTCACGCGCGCAGGGAGCCGCCCTGTCCTGCTCCTCCCCAAGTCCCGTCGTGCCATTGAATGCAAGCACTGGCACTTAATCGTCCAGTTTTGTGGTCTTCTCAACTCCACGGAACAACCTTTCACTCTGGTTTCCTCTGCCCTTTATTTCTCTCTCTCCCTTAAATATGGGCTTTAATTTTTTTTCCGTGGTGTCTTTTTTGCAGTTAAAAAAAAAATCCATCCTTCCCTCCCCCCCCCAGGGAAGGGCCACGCCTGGTTCTCCTCGGCGCAGGGACACGGTCAGAGGCTCCGCACAGTAGGTCCTCGCACAGCCACTCCCCGTGGCACTCGGCCGGTGGAACACCCTCCGCGGGGCTCAGGACACGCTTGCCAATTTGATTTATGGAACTTATTATCCCAAGTGGCGGCGGAGAATAGGTATTGATTGAAAAAGGTTTAAATAAATAAGTGGATGCACTGTCCAGACAGGGCTGCAGACCGGGGAGGGGGGTTGTCAGGCACTGACGCAGATGTCAGAAAGGAACGCAGGTCCTCTGGGAAACCGCGGCCGGGGGAGTCAGTGGGAGGCGGGGCGGGCACAGGGATGGGCGGTGGGATCCAAAAGCACAGTTCACATCCAGGCCCCATCATGCCATCTGCCAGGGGTGGCATGACACCTGCCAGGTGGGGCAAAGAAGAGAAGCGAGAGGACTTCTGTGAGGATGGCCGGGAGGAATGCAGTACATGCGTGTGTGTGTGTGTGTGCATCCATGTGCGTGTACTGGGAGAGCACACAGGGGACGGGGGGCTGGTGGCCCCTGCTCCGTGAGTCTGCGGCCTCCATGCGGGGACACGAAAGCTGAAGGCTGGACACGTGCAGGCTCCTCACTCGCGTGTCTGGTGGGAGATGCCGGCTGCCGGCCGGTCGCTGGGCCGGGCCGGGGGCTGGAACACCTCCCTGTGGCCCCTTGGCCTCTCCACACCAGAGAGGCTGGCTCTGTGGTGTGTCCTGGAGGCAGTGCCTGGCGAGAGCCGGGTCCCCATCTCTGCCTTGACCTTGGGGATCCCCGTGCCGCTCCCACCACATTCGACCGGCAAAGCAGTTACAGAGCTCTGCCTGGGCCGAAGGGGAGAGGGCAGGGATGCCCACTCTGGATGGAGGGGAGCTGCTGTCACACTGGAAGGCACGCACGTGGGACGTGGGGTGGGGTGCGTGTTGGTGTGGCCGTGTTGGGAAAACACCATCTGCCACCCTGTGTGATCTCTGATTCCTCGCAAAGCACCGAGGGTCTCTGTCCGGGCATCTCCATTCTAGAGACGGACACACTGAGGCTCCGAGAGGCCAAGGGACGTGCTTTGGGACATTTAGTTAGTACCCCCTCTGAACGTCAGCCACCCACGCCATCAAGTGGGTGGGAAAACCTGCGCCTGAGTGGACTAGGGCGAGCCTGCAGGACTGGTGGCCCCAGGAGGCTGCTGGAAGACTCAGTCGTCGGGGAAGGTGTTCCGTGAACGCCCACACCCCCGCCAGTGCAAAGCGCCAACCTTTATTGTTGCGGCACCATCACTGCCCCCACCCCCGCCCCTGCCCCCTACGATCACCTGGGACACGCGACCCCACCACCGCCGGCCGGGCCCTCGTCTCATCCACGTTCCCGCCACAGCAAGGCCTGTCGGAGCCCTGAACTAGGGCTCCTTCTCTTCAGCAGAAGAGCTTGCCTCCCCTGCCCCCTCCCTGCCCGTTCCCCTCTTCCGAGGGGAAAGGTACCTGGGGAAGAATGCCAACGTGTGTTTGTGAGTTCCGAACGTGTCGCCCTCACTAACTCGTTCAGCGGATTGCCAGCAAGCAGCCCTGTGGTCACACTTCCGAGGGGCTTGCGTGGCCATGCACTCTCCCCAGGAGTGGGAGGAAGGACCGGCGTTCTGCTCCACCTCACGGGCCGGGAGGACCCTCTGGCTCCCGAGTGGACCGAGGACCATCCATGGAGAGCCGCTGCTGTGGGGCCCCATTCCAGGCCCCGGGTCCCTCCTTGTCAATCTGCCTGCGAAGCCTAAGGCCTTAAGAGGCCTCCTTTGCTCTGATGTCCATTAAACGGACAATTTACTCTCCTGTTAATATGATTCAATTAGCGAAGGGCGGAGGGGAAGGGGACTTCCTGCCGGAGAGTGTCATTTCACAGTCCGCTGGGCTGGCTGCCTGACAGCGGCCGAGGCAGGAGGGGGGGAAGGAGGAGCTGAGACTCATCTATCAGGCACGCCGGGGCTGCATCCGCCTCCCTGGGGACTGGGGGTCACTCGGGGGGACCCCCAGAACCTCAGGTGGCCGGGGACTGTATAGTGGAGGTGAGCGTTCATGTCTCAGAGCGGAGCCAGGCTCGGCAGCGACAGCCTGGGCTTTGCCGTCTGGAAGGGCCGGCCGGCTTTGAACCTGGCTCTGGCCCTCGGAGCACAGTAGCATGGACCAGCAGCTCCAGGCCTCGGAGATTCAGCCTGGGCTCCTTCACCTCGCCATTGGAGAAGGTAGGGAGTGGGGACATCATGCCCGGTAGCTGGGAAAGGCCCAGTGTATTGGATTTGATCCTTACAACGACCACGTTACAGATGAGGAAACGGAGACATCTGGAAGCACGGTTTTGCCCGATAATGCTGATGCTCGCCTGTCTCGCTGATGGGGACAAATCTCTGCCCGGCCCAGCACTGGACCGGACGTCGGGAGGGCCCCGAGTGAGCGGGCTGGCCTGCGCCGGGCTGCGAGCCGCTGCGGAGCCCGGGCTGCCCCCCGATTCTGCCCGGCTGGCCTTTAAAACGGAAGTATCTTTTTCCCTGCCCCAAACCTCCAGCATCTGTGATCCTCATCACCGCCCTGGACGAAGTGAGGTCTGACAGTCCCTGCGGCAGAGACGGGGACACTGAGGCTCAGAGCAGGGCTGGGACTTGCCCGGGCCACACAGCACGCACATGCCAGCAGCGGGAGGGTTTGGCTCCTCCTGCGGGGGGACACCAGCCCCCCAGCGGCCGACACCCCGCCCCCTCCAGCTTCGAGTCCTCCTGGCTCCCGCGTGTCGACAAAAGGAAAAGCATGTCTCATCCCTGCAACCCCGCCAGCTCAGAGGGACGGAGGGAAGCAGCGTTGCCAAATCCACCCGGACAGACGGCCTCCCCGGCCTCCAGTTTTCCCTCTGTTGTTGTTTGAGGCCTGTTTCCCAGGAGACTCTGGGAAGTGCCCTCGGTCCCCCTCCCTCCTCCTTGGCCGGGTACCTGCTCCGCAGTTTGGGCCCGGGGCAGCTCGGACTCAGACGTGACCATGTTTGGGCATGGAGGCTTATCTCAGATGGGGACCAAAGGCCACTTCCCTGGAGACGGAGAAGGGCTGGGAGCCCGGGCTTCCTGCTGGAGCTCAGGCGGCCTCTTCTGGGGTGAGGGCCGGGGGCCGGGCAGACAGAAAACGCCTGCCTGCCGAAGACCTGAAGACGGCAGGGTGCGGGCGACTGTGAGTGCGGGGTTCTGCAGGGCTGGGGCTGCAGGGGAGAGGGGGAGCTCCTGGAGGGAGGGAGGGAGGGAGGGAGGGAGGGAGAGAGGGAGGGAGGGGGCAGTGGGGACTCCTTCCCGGAGGGGCTGTGCGCCAGGACCCTGGGCTCCAGAGGGGCTGATGTTGCCGCCATTGGGGACTAGAACTGCTGGCACCCGGTGGTCAGCTGGGAGGTGGGGGGCTCTGGGGCCCTGGTCACCCATTAACTCAGCGCCCTGGCCGTCAGGAGCCAGCTTCCAGAGCCGCCAGCAGAGGGCTGAGCCCAGAGAGCAGCCCGGGGAAACGCACTCCCTTGTGACATCTCTGTCAGAGTGCAGGGGGACCCCCCTGCTCAGTGCCCCCAGGGAGGGAGGGAGACGTGTCCCTGGGCGTCAACCCTCTCCGTCATCTGGGACGCAGTGACAGAGTGGTTGCATCCTTGGTGCCCGGTCCCCGCTTTCCCACGGGAAGGGGCGGGGAGGGGAGACAGCAGGGGTGCAGCGGGGGGGGGGCAGATGGTCTCCGACGGGTCACTTGAAACAGTCAATGCTCAGGAGAGCAGCTAAGCAGGAAGTAAAGCACCTTGCTGGAAACCCCCTTGGACCAAAGTCTGCCCTGGACACTCGCTGACTCGTAAAAAGTAGCACGTCAAGCCCTGGCCGGGTGGTGCGGCGGGAGCATCATCCCACACACCAGAAGGTCAGGAGTTCGATTCCCGGTCAGGGCACACACCTAGGTTACAGGTTCAATGGGGGACGGGAGGCAATGGATGATGTTTCTCTCACATTGACATGTCTTTCTCTCCCTTCCTCTCTCTCTCTCTCTCAAAAAGAAAATCAATAAACATATCCTCAGGATTAAAAAAAGATAACGTGTTTATTACTTTAAAGACCTGGCAGGGAAAACAAAGATCATCCTGGCCTCTGGCTGGAACGTCCTCTGGGGCAGGGGATTTCAGAGCAGGGCCCAGGGTCCTGGCATCCTCCGGAGAGAGGGACTATGGTTGCCTTAAGCAAACAGAAACAACCCAGACATTTTCCCGAACTCTACGGGGACACTCACAGGACAGACGGGAGACCCACACCAGGGACAGAGGCCGGCAGCCGAGCGGCTCCAGGTGACTCTCGGGTGATGAGGAGTCACGCCCCGGGGGTGCTCACAGCACCCAGCGGGGGAGGGCTGGCCCCTGCCCGCCCTGGGCGGTAGAGTCCCCAGAGGGAGATGAGGGGCTGCTTCTGGAGGGAGGAGGGAGGAGGGAGGGAGAACGCTGCCGGCCACTTCCCTGCTCCCTGCTTTGGCGGGGGAGTGGGGGTGGGGGAGGGGCTGGAGCCCCCAGAGGAGGCAGCAGCTGCTGAGGCCACTGAAGGCCTTCTGCCCTCCCTGGAAGTGGGCGGCAGCCCTCACCATGGCCGCCCCCCGGGCTCTCTGCCCGCTTCCCAGCCCTGCTGTGCGCCTGTTGGGCGGGCCTGTGAAATGCTCCCGGTTTTCCCGGGGACAAGTGTCCCCGAAGGAAGTGCGCGGATGTCCCGCCTCGGCCTCGCGCTGAAGGTGCGCATCTCCTGGGCCGCTTTCCCGGTGCTGCCTCAGCAAAGCACCGTGAACCCGGTGCCGTGAACCGAGTGCCACATACGGCAGAAATCCGCCCGTGCGGAGTTCTGGAGGCCAGAGGCGCCCGATCGGCAAGGTGCCGGCAGGGCTGGTGTCACGGGGTCGGCAGGGCTAGTGTGCGCCCTGCAGGGGTCCAGGGGACAGTCCGTGGCCCCTGCCTCCTCTGCTTCTGGGGGCTGCCAGCATCCCCTGGGCCAGGGTGGCGTCACTCGGATCCCCACCTTTCTGGTCACCTTACCTGCTCCTCTTCTGTGTCCTGGTCTCTGTTCACCTCCGTCTCGTAAGGACACGCAGGGTCCCCACGGATAATCCAGGGCCATCGCCCCATCTCGGGTTCTGTGATTTAAAGTCTTTGCCGAGTGAGGGAACCGTCACAGAGTCCAGGGCTGAGAATATGGGCGTCCTGCGGGCCGTTACGGAGCCTATCGCACAGCGCGACCTTGGGCAAGTCACTTCGCCTCTCTGAGCCACACAGGTCCCTCACCTGCAGAATGGGGGTGTAACACTGGCCTCTCGGGCTGGCGGGAGGCTTACTCGGGGTCCAAAAAGCCCTCTGAGGGTGCAAAGCTCCATGTAAAAATAGAGGCGATATTAACCTCCGAGCGCCCTCCTCTCCCACGCACATTCCCTTCCACCCGTCTCCCCTTCCACGCACTGACTGCCCCCCGTGCTGATCCCATGTCTGTGTGTCTCTGTGGCCCTAGAAATGACCGCCGTCCCCGGTGGACATGGGGAAGAAGCTGGTGATGGCCCAGAAGCGCGGGGAGACGAGAGCCCTTTGCCTGGGGGTGGCCATGGTGGTGTGCGCCGTCATCGCCTACTACATCCTGGGCACCACCCTGCTGCCCCTCTACCAGAAAAGGTACCGAGCCCCCGCCTGCCGCACCCTCCAGCCCCCGCCCCTCCGAGGGTCTGGTCTGGGAGGGACCCCAGGCTTCTTCCCACCCTTCCCCTTGGCCCCCACACCAGGCAGAGAGACTGGATGATCCTCATTCTTAGAGTCAAGGATTATCCGCCAGACGGACAGGGCCCTGCTGGTCTGGAATTCTGGGACGTGTAGGCAACAGACACAGGAGACCCTTTCCATAGGAGACATCGCAGGGTCAGGGCAAACGCTCCAGGGTGAGTGTCATCCCAGGGGGAATCAGAGAGTCAGAATCTTGTAGCTCATCTGCACAGTTTGACTACCCCCCGAAACCTCCTGATCAGTGGGCATCTAGCCTCCTGTTGCATAGCTCAAGTGACGGGGAGCTCACTACCTCACTGCGCATACCTACTTTCTGATGAGCAGGAAGTATCTACATTGAGCCCAAATCTGCTCCCCTGGAGCTCTGCTCTAGAATCTCAGAGAATGTTCCATGCCCTTGCTCCCTGACATGTCGACCACGTGAGCTTTTCAAGGGCATGCTGGGAAGTCCCTGATCCACCCTCTATTTGGAACAAACACCCCCAGTTCTCTAGGCCTCTTCTTAGGATAAGGCTCAGACCCTTGCCCCCCAGCACATCCCGGTGACTGCCAGCCCCTCGCCCGATATACGGGAGATGAGTCACGACTGATTTGCTGCTGAGGTGCTGACGGGTCTGCCCGCCTCCCCCTCCTGGGCCTGCGACTTCCCCACACCCCGTAGCGCCGGGGCGGCTCCACTCTGAGCAGCCTGTGCCCCCCAGCACGGTGCCTGCAGGCGAAGCGCTGCCCCCACTGCCTCCCCATTGGGCACAAATCAAAGCCTCCTTCACCGGCGCTTTTCAGGGGAAAGGGCACAGATTCTGAAGCCGCCCAGACCGGGCTTCAGGTCCTGTGCGGCCTCGGAGAAGTCACGTGACCTTTCTGGGCTTCTCTCCCACTCTCTGCCAGGTGAAGGTGGCGTGGGCACGGGGTTGGGGCCCGGCTGCTCGTTGGAATCTCGGCAGCTCCTTCCATGACCTCCCCAGGCCTGGGCCGCACCCGCCGCAGAAGTCCTGGTTCACTCGTTCTGGGCCATGGCTCGGGTGGTGCCGCCCGAGGGGCCGTCAGCATGGACGTTCTGAGTCTGTATTTCCTCCCCCGGGCCGAGGGACTCTGGGTCACGCGGCTTTAGTGCTGGGCGCTCACAGTACAACGGGCGGCCGGGCCCCGGGTCTCCCGAGAGGGGTGCACACAGGGCGTCCTGTGCCACCCTGATTCTGAAATGTGTGTGTGTGTGATCTCTCCAGCGTGTGGACCCAGGAATCCATGTGCTACCTGATTGAGGCCAAGATCTGGGACCAGGAGGAGCTGGAGGGCAGGAAGGTGGCCCAGTACCCGTGCCTGTGGGTCAACGTGTCCACCGTGGGCCGCTGGGCCGTGCTGTACCACACGGAGGACACTTGGGACCAGAACCAGCAGGTACTGACTGGGGGCATGGGTACCTGTCCCCCAACCCCTGGCAGGTGTGCGGGCCTGTCCCCAGCTGGCACCCCCTCCCCTCTCTGGAGAGCGGAGGCTGAGAAAGATGAGCCCCCTTGACCAGGGACCCGGGCTGGCATGAGGTCCAGCCAGACCTAGCTCTTCTGTGTTGGGATCAGACAGACCTCAGTTCGAATCCTTGCTATGCCACTCAGTGGCTGTGTGACCTGGGGTGGCTGACTGAGGCCCTCTGTGCCTCAGTTTCCACCTTCGCTGAAGTGCTCTTATGGAGTCAGGCACCGCACACAGGGTGCCCAGCTTCCTGTCGGGTGGACAGAGCGGGCTGAAAAAGAAGCGGTCACTCATTCTATAAAGCGAGCCAAATGAGAGGCCAGGCCCAGAGCTGACCCCACCGAGGGAAACCCCTGTGAGCCCTCCACCCCAGGAGCCCAGGGGTCCAGGGCTGCAGCCAAGCCAGCACTTGGGATATTTTCTCAATCTTCTCATCGCAGCCTCACAGCATCCCTCCCGCCCCCGCACCCACCATCATGGCCCTTCCTCCTACAGGGAATACGCGTTGGCCCACAATCCTTTGCTCCTTCACTGGCTCATTCATTCGACAGTCAAGGGGGTGTATCCTGTGTTAGGGGCTTTGGACTGAGGAGGAGAAGGCCCATATGGGAAATAATGCCCAGTGGGGGGGGGCATTTCCCAGCCCACGGGGAGGGAGGCAGGCAGGGAAGGGACTCGGGAGGGCACCTGGGTTAGGCTTTCAAATGCCAGGCAGGTGCCGGACCCACGCAAACATGGAGGGGCATGTGAATTGAGCGCAGGGCACAGGGCGAGGCTGGACGGGAGGGCTGGGGACACAGGGACCCCGGGACCTGTACAGGCACTGACACATGACGGGGCGCAGCGGGGACAGCTGCAGAGGTGAGCACAGGTGTGTTCCCAGGCGACCCCCGCTCTGCCCAAGTGGGGAACAACCTGTGTGTGTGTGTGTGTGTGTGTGTGTGTGTGTGGTTGTTTTTCTTTTTTTTTGAGAGAGGCAGAACTTGAATGAGGAAAACTACGTGTTATATCTATTAGTTCCCGGATTTTAAAAAATTACAGAAAAACACTTCGCTGAAACTGTTTCGCTAAGAAGAGCATCTTCAAAGGATGTCCGAGAGACAATAGCAACTACAACACGGTAGGAACAAAGACGGGAGAGTGGGATTCCAGCCCGAGGCGCACAGCAGCGTTAGGGAAACAGGGAAGCCACCCTTTTTTTTTTTAAGACTTTATTTATTTATTTTTAGAGAGGGAAGGGAGGGAGAAAGAGAGAGAGAGAGAGAGAGACATCAATATGTGGTTGCTGGGAGCCGTGGCCTGCAACCCAGGCATGTGCCCTGACTGGGAATCGAACCTGTGACACTTTGGTTCGCAGCCCGCGCTCAATCCACTGAGCTATGCCAGCCAGGGCTGGAAGCCACCCTTTGACAAAGCACAGAGTTGGGCGTGCCTGTGCGATCAGGACTCTCTGTTACGCCTCCAAAGTCCCGCACAAGGAAGGGAGCTGAGGGGAGGGCTCTGCCGACCCACAGGCACCACGTTGCCAAAACACACACAGGCCCGGCCGCTGGACGCCGAGGGAGGCTAATCCTGTCCACGGAGCAACGGCCAATGCCTTCTGGTCTCGATGCTGATGTCACGACCTGCCAAACGGTTTTCAAAGAAACTCGGGTTCCACAAGGACTGGCGTCTCACCTTCCCGGGCTCACAGCAGACGGAATCCCTCTGCATGGGCATCAGAAGGAACAGTTCGCTCCCAACAGTGCTCCCGGTGCCGGCTGTCACAGGGAGTGCGAGTTGTAGCGGCTCCGAACCCCCCTAACCAAGTCCACTACTTCCTAGGAGAAGCGTCTACTGGTCACTGGGGCTTGAAGAGAACCGTGAAGAAGGCAAATGCTGGTGACAGTCTGGCACTGCTTAGGCTGGGTGCCTTGTCGTCGCTGCCGAGGACTAGCGAACTGTGGAGTCGAAAAGGGGTCACGCAAGCGGGGGCCCCTCAGCACTGGCTGTGCAGGAGAACCGCCCCCACCCCGGAGGGAGGCTCAGCAGAACCAGGCTCCCACGCTGACGGACGGGTGCAGAGCCCCTGGGCCCTCCAGGTGACCCTGAGGTTGGGAATTCCTGCTGGGGGAGCAACCTGGGGTCTTCACTGGGCTGGGGGCCCCGGGAGCACCGCCAGGGCGGAGCAGAGCGGGGTGCGGGTGGGTGACTGGGCAGCGGCACGGGGCCACAGCACACACCCAGGATGACGACCGGACCTCCAGCAGGACGGATGCCGGCAGTCAGACTTCAGTGGCAGATGGGACGGGGAGGGGCCAGGGGCCGGGGGCTGAAGGGACGGTGGGATCCCTGGCAGTGCCGGCGGTGGGGAGCCTTGGAGGAGGGGGTCTGGTCTGCACAGTGCAAGGTGGCCTGACCCATTCTGTCCTCATCACCGCAATGACTCAGCCCCACCAGCCGGAGGAGGAGCCGCCGAACCTGCTGAGTCAGCCCTGACCGGGACTCCTGCCTCTTCCTGGCATTCCGTGGCCCCTGATTTAACCCAAGGAGCGAGAAGCGCATTTTCAAAGACAGACGTGATCACGGGTGTGACAGGGATTGGGAGTGGGCTGGCTTGCAGACTGCCTCCCCGAGGCCACGGTTGCCAGCTCAGAGGAAGGAGAGGCCAGATTACCCCCTGAGACGAGCTGTCAGCAGCTTGTCCGGCCCGGGAAGGGCGGTGCTGGCTGGCGGCCACGGCCGCTGCTCCGTCTTCCCTCCCACCGCACCCAGGCCTCACCAGGGGCAGTGCTGGCGGCCGGCGGCTGCATGGGTGGGACGGTGGAAGTACCTTCCTGCTTCTGTCGCTAGGCTGGGTCAGTGGGCCGGCTGCCCCTCTGCTTGTGCTCGGCTCTGGGGTGTAGGGGGCCCGTGCTGCAGGCCAGCCGGGGGCCGTGTGAAAGGCCCCTCTTTGAGAAGAGAACGAAGGAGCTGTTGTTGCAATATCACCGTTAAGTTACATTACGATGAATGATAACGGCATCTCCCGTTTACTGAGCGCTCACTAAGTGCTGGGCTTTGTGCCAGGTGTTAATAATATGCATCTTCCCTCTCAGTCCACACAACAACTCAACCAGGCCGCCACCCTCACAAACCCACATCACAAGGGTGTGGCAAGTGCCACACCACAGAGAAGCTGTGGCACTTGCCATGGTCACACAGTTTGGAACTGGCCGTTGAACACCGGCCTGCCAGGCTCCACACCCACACGTGTGGCTCAGTGGGCGAGGCTACCCAAGGTCACAGTCAGAGGCACGGGGCAGGCTTGGGCTTGCCCCTCTCACCTCGGGAGTCTGAATCCACCTGCTAACGAGACCCTGTAGTGCCCTACAACTCTGCACGCCAGGTTCCTCTGGAGCCAGCTTCTCCCCAGCCCCAGCTGCTCCCTGGCTGGCAGGTGACCTGCTTCTGGGTGCGGCTCCCTCCCTCCCCAGGCTGTCAGAACTAGGGTGCCACCACCCCTTGTTCTGCTAGGCCGAGCACTGGCAGGGCAGGCAGCCTTGGGGGAGGGGCCTCATTCAAACCCAGGGAGTAGCTGAGGCCTGGGGAGAAGCTGGCTCAATGGTTGACACATTTTGGTCTTGGACATAATTTGGCCTCCTCCAGTGGTCTCAGACTTCTGAATATGAAGGAATCACATGATTGCTGGGCCCCACCCTCAGGGATTCAGGGGGCCAGCCTTCTGGGTGGGCTGCTGGAGGGGCTGGGGTTGGGGGGCAGGGATCTCACTCACAGACGTCTTCCACAGGCCCCCCCGCAGAGCTCTCCAGGGGGACCCCGTCTGCCAAGGCCAGGGGCTCACCAGGGCAACAGTCAGTGTCAGAATGAACTGCGCCCCGTGTTCCGCCTGCACCGAGCTCTTCTCCGTGCACCCCCTCCCCCTTTCCTTTCAGTCCTGGTGTCGAATAGCGGCTCGCCAGCATCTTTGTCTGCCTCACACCAGGTTAGACCACAGAAGCTTTTCAATTTGAACTTCTGCCCAATATTTTTAAAAATGTGAGTGTTCATATTAAAATCTAGTTTTCTGGCTTCTCGTGAAATGTCAGGGGCCTGGCTGCAAAGGTCTTCTGGGTCCCCTGGTGTCCATCGTCCAGACGGATGGTGACCGCCAGTCTGGACGCGTCTGGCCGTCTCCACTCCACCGGGCCCCACCACGCCCCGACAGTCTCCCTGGCACCTGCCATCCTGTCCCTTCACCCACACCCCTTGGGGGCCTTCCCTGCATGAGCCCTGCAGGTGATCGCGCACTTGACCTCTGCCCTGAATCCACACAAAAAGCCCACTGGGCCTGTGTCACTCACTGCCACTCACTGGCCCCGTCTGACAGCCAAGTTTGAAGCCCTTCTGTAATAACACCCTCTGAAAAAGGTCCTGCTTGTGACCCATTTAAGAGATGAGGTTATCGAGGCTCAGAAAGGGTGAGTGAACTTGTCTGAAGTTCCTACAGCAATGGAGGCAGAGCCGGGACTCCAGCTGGGCCCCTGGCTCCAGGTGTCAGCGGGTCCCTGGAGCAGCTCTGAGGCCACCACACTCACCAATGACACGGTGCAGGTGCCCTCTGGGACTGCGCTGTGCACAGCCCACGGCCTGCACCCAGTTCTGACTCCCACTGGATGGGGGCCCCACCCGGAGCAGGCACTGTCCTTCGAGGGCCTGGGAGGCAGGGACGCCTCAGCCCACGGGCGGCGCTCTCGCTCTCCCCACAGTGCTCCTACATCCCCGGCAGCCTGGACAACTACCAGCTGGCCCGGGCCAGCGCGGAGAAGGTCAGAGGCAGATTCCAGGAACACCGGGCCTTCCGCTGCTTCGCGGCCCCGCGGGAGAACGAGACCCGGGTCCTGTACCGGCGCCTCTACGGGCCGCAGACCCTGCTCTTCTCCCTCTTCTGGCCCACCTTCCTGCTGACCGGCGGCCTCCTCGTCATCGCCATGGTGAAGTTCAACCAGTCCCTCTCCATCCTGGCGGCTCAGAAGTGAGCCCGGCCGTGCCGCGCCACCGTGCAGGCCGCCTGGCGCTGGGGAGCCTGGGCTGTGCCCATTTCCGTGCCCATGCCTCTTCCTCTGCCTCCCCACTCCCCCCCCCCCCCCCCCCCCCCCCCACACAGTCCGCCTGTCTCCCGTCGCACGTGCGGCCCTTGTTCAGCCCCTTTCTGCTCAGGAACGTACAAGTAACGGCTCCCTACTGCCCTGGAGAGCGCAGGCCGGCTGGTTCCAGCTCTCCATTCCCCGCCCCCGACCCACTGACCCAACCCACGCCCCCCAGACGGCAGTGGCTCTGACCTCGCGCCTGTGTTCTCACCGGGCTCCACAGCCACCCCCCCCCCCCCCCGCCCCATCCCACCCAGGAAGCTGTCCTTGGCAAACTTGGAGTTTCACAACGAAACCTGCGGCTCCCTTATGCAGAGCACATTGAGAATATCTCTTGTTTTTAGGGCAGTAAGTGCTGTACACGTTTTTATTCCAATGCTAACAAATACATTAAAAAAAAACCTATGAGACTACCAGGAAATATACTAAAATACTACGTCGAAGTACTAGTACCAGTGGGCTGGTGGTTCATGTTCATTGTCTTCCTTATCCCCTTTTTTATCTTCGGTCTTGTCCACAAGGGGAAGGTTTGGTTTTGCTGTGTTTTTAACCAGAAGAGCAGCAGCGGATGTGATTTCGGGGAGAGCCTGTGAGCCCCCGGCCCCCGGCGTGTTTTCAGAGCAGGGCCCTTCGAGCAGAGGCCGTGGGAAGAGCCCTCTGTGGAGGGGGGGAGCCGCGCAGGTGGGGGCTGACATTGCAGGTAAATGCAAGGGGGCACTGGCCCTGCTGGGGAGCCCTTCTCGGGGGGGTGGGGGGAAAGGGCAGAACTGGAGGAGGCTGCGACCCCCACTGTCACTGCTCCTGGTGGCTTTCCTGGGACGGGAGTCCCCAAAGTGCAGCCCCTGGACCGGCAGTGCCAGCATTCTGTGGGGACCTGGGAGGAATGCACGTTCTTGGGCCCCCGGGCACCACCTAGTCAAACACCCTGAGGGTGCGGGGTGTGGGTGGGGGCTTCTGACGTGTGCTCGTGCACGGGAACCCCTGGTGTGGCGCACCAGTGTCCTGGCACCAGGCTTTGGGCTCGGCGAACAGCCGCTGGGCAGGCCAGCCCTGCGTTGAGTGCAAGGCTGCCTCCTGAAGCTGTGTCTTCTGGACGCGGCCCCGGGTGCGAGTCCCGCCCTGCCTCTGCCAGACCGCAGCCCCCCCCGCCCCGACTCTCGGTGGCTCCATCTGTGTGAGAGAGAGACGCCTCCCTCTGGGCCACTGAGAGGGCTGGGTGAGGGTCTGGCACGAAGTAGGTGCCCCGGAAGGAGGCTATTGTTCATAACAGTAAGTAACGAACACTCAGAAGCTTCCAGAAGAAGTGATACCAACAACAGCATGGACTAGCAGTTTAGGTGCTTGTCTCTTGCATGCCTGGCACCGTGCTGCGTGGCGTGCCCTGTAAGAATTCAGTGAGATGCTGAGGGCGTCACCGGGGAGACACGCAGGCCCCTGGGTGTGTGGGGGCTTGCGGTGTGGGCGTCCGAGTCCGGACTCCCAGACCGGCCATTCGCGGGCTGGGCGACTTCAGGCAAATAACTCAGCCTCTGTGTGCCTCAACTTCCTCTTCTGCAAAACGGGAACTAATAATATCTCCCTTTTGGGGCTGCTGGTACTAAATGGGCTGTTACATAATGTTTCTAGAATAGTGGCTGACAGACACACGGTAGGTGCTGTTGAAGATATTTTTTTAAAGTTATACATGCATTTTTAAAAAGATTTTATTTATTTATTTTCAGAGAGGGAAGGGAGGGAGAAAGAGAGAGAGAGACATCAATGTGTGGTTGCTGGGGGTCATAGCCTGCAACCCAGGCATGTACCCTGACTAGGAATCGAACCTGCGACACTTTGGTTTGCAGCCCGCACTCAATCCACTGAGCTACGCCAGCCAGGGCTTTATTGAAGATATTTTGAAAAACCATGGCTCTGAGCGGTCAGTGGCCGTGTAGCAAGGGCAGCTGTCCAGCTGGGGAGACCCTGGGAATCAGGTCCTGGCCTCTCAAATGCCGTGCTCGATCCGACTCAGCTGGTGGGCTCAGGGACGCAACCCCCCCCACCCCTGGGGCCAGGTAAGGGACAACCCAGGAGCCCAGCGGCGCCCTCGGGCAGGGAGGCGGGGGCATCCCGGATCTGCACCAATGCCAGTCACGTCCAGTCCGAGTCTGACGCACCTCCACGCCCTCCAGGCTCTTGCCTAGCATTCCCTCTTCGGGGAGGCTAGGGGAGGCGAGGGGAGGCGGCCTGCTGCCCCCCAGAGGCCCTCCCTTCCCAGGCTGGTCCTCCCACTCTTCTAAGGGAGCCCCAGTCATATTACCTTCCCGCGGGAAGCTGCCACTGGGGAAATGAGGTGAAAGGTACATAGGTACCTTTCCTTACAGCCGCCGCCCGTGACTCTGCAATTATCCCAAAGTCTTACGTTTAACTGTAACAAATGACAAAGAAAAAGAAAGCCCCCACCCCGAGTCTCCCTTACAGGGCTCCTTTGCACAGGGGTTCCATGCACAGGGGTTCCGTGCACCGTGTTTATTTGGGGCTGAAACACACAGAAACTCAGAACGCCCACCAGCCCCTGCAGGGGGAAGGGGCATGTCCCTTTAGAAAGTGTAGCGCCTGGGGAAGCCCAGACCCTGAGGTCTCTTGCTGTAGGGACCATGACCTTCATTTGCTCGAGGCAAACGCCCGGCTCCTGTCCACGTCTGCCTGCCACTCACGAACTCCGGGAGCAGCGGGACGAGCGGGAGATAAAGGGGCACTGACGTGTGATGGAGTTATACACGCCGAGGAAAGATGTTCTGGGGAAGAATGGCCGCCCGGGAGCCGCGAGTGCTCGTCAGTTCTCAGTAAATCACCCCGCTGATGGCTGCCGTGTCACCGTGCTACTCTTCCTCTCCTGGGCCAGTGCCTCACACCTGGCTGGGGAGGCGCCCCTGGCTCTCGCTCCCACGTGCCTCTTTGGGAACCGAGACCCCCCCCGCCGGTGGAGGTCAGAGGCAAGGGGATGGGCAGGGAGGCCCAGGGCACTGCCTGCCTCCAAGGAGCTGTCCATCTTCTTGCCACTCTCCCCACCAGACCCCTCCCCACCATCACCAAGGTCTTCCCTCCTCACCGCGAAGAACCCACTCTATGCGAACTCAGCAGAGGCGACAGGAACTAGCCCCGGCATCTCAATTCCCGTGACTCATCGAAATGAGGCTCTCCTCTCTCCAAATCAACAATTTATCCGAGATTTCTCCTGATTTCACAACTGCTCGGGCGCGTGGAAGTGTACCACATTCGTTCCGTGGCTAACTGGCAGCACGGGTCAGTGAGCAAGGATATCCAGTGTCCTCTGGATTCGTCTTGCATTTGGGCGGCGTTTGAGCGACACAAAATATTTGCAAAGATACTGTTTGAACGAGGTGAGGCTGTCCCGTACCTCGCCAGCCGCGGTCCTTTCCCATGGAGGGACCGGAGAAAGAGCAACACCAGGTCAGAAAGACAAACAGACATCACTACAGTCCAGCCTGGCAGTTCTCTGAGGGGAGGGTGCCTGCAAGGTCAAAGCCTTTTCCTAATGACGCTGAGATGCTCCCTGGTGTTGTCACTCACCTCCTCTCGCTCACCTACGCAGCACGGCTCACACCTCCGGGGACGTGCGGCCCCTCCACGGGCTGAGCGCAGAAGCAGGTGTGAGGCCCCGGCTGCCTCTGGTGAGCCGGACGTGGGGACGTGTCAGAATGGAAGGCGACACCACTTTTCTCAATGCAGTTTTTTTTTGGAAAGTATCATTGTTTCTCATAAAAATAGGTTATTTTGTTAACACGGAAGGAGCTTGCTATTTTAACGTAAATGCATTCACATTAAGCTGTCCTCTTCATGTCTAAAATAATCAATGTCAGGAGCTACCCCCCACATAAACCGAACCTCCTCGGAGTTCATGCACTCTAAGACTGTGACAGGACTCTGAGGCCAGGAGGTCTCAGAACTGCTGGCTCGGTGTGTCCGGAGACAGGTCTCTCTGTTCCCCCCACCCATGCCCTGCGGCCCCTCAAGACCTCACAGGGTGCCGTCACATTCCCACGGTGGGGGGGGGGCGGTGCAGCAGGAGGAGAGCTTCCGTTTCCCAGCACCTCCCGGCTCCTGGTTCTCTCCCCCACGGACGGAGGCTACAAGGGTTATCTTCCAGCCCCCAGGCGCCTTCCCGGGCCTCCGTCCGTCCACTCCAATCCGGAACGCAGCTTCCTGCTGGGTTTGCACAGCCCTCGCTGCTGCCCCACCCCGCCCCCCACCCCCGGATAAGGCCCACGCTCGCCAGCCAGCCCCTGACAGCTCGGGAGGAGGGGAGGGATGTGCACACAGGTACGGAGTGAGCCACTCCCACCCGAACGTCGGGTGAAGTGGGCGGTTCGTCGCCCGGCGTGCGAGTGAAGGGTTTGACTCAGAGACACTGGAATCTCCCGAAGTGTCCATCACCACACGCCGAGCTCCCCGGCTCCTGACACACATCAAAGAAAACCGACACACACGGGCTCGCTAAGCGCAGGCGGGGGTAAGGCGGGTCCTCTCTCCCTGCCCCCCCACCAAGGGACAGGAGTGCCGAGTCCTCCTCCTCCATGGGTTCCGGAGCCCCTGCTGCTCCACTCCCCTTTGACTCCTGACACTCAGACACAAACTAACATTCTCACGGGTCAGGAGTTCTTTAAAGATCTAATCTGGCAGTTCGAACCCTCCCTCCCACATTCCCCTGTAGTGACACTCTGTATCAGCCTCTCTGCGGATGAATGACTCACGGTCCCCCCCGCCCCCCCCCCGCCCCGCCGGAGGTGGCCACTTCCATTTCAGGGCATGTGTAGCGAATCGCTCCCTGTACAATCATCTGTCATCGCTGATAGTAATAAGGGCTAACATTTGTTCAGCGCCGATAGGCCGGAATCTGGGTTAAGCTTTTCCATGAGCAGCACAATACCCTTTTGGTTGCTGTTACTATCCCCGCTTACAAAGGTGAGGCAAGAGGCGAAGGGGAGGGGCTTAACTTGCAGCAGGCAGACACCAGTCGAGGGCAGAGTGGGGACCCCTACCCGGAGACCATAGCTTCCGACGCTACTCTCTCTAACCCCGGCCCTTCCTGCCCCTTGTCTCTGCCCCCCCATCCGACAGGCAGACTGCCCAGCAGGGCGAGGGTGGTGCGGGGAGCCTGGTGAAAGCCTCCTCAGACCTCCCCAGGGAGCCCAGGCTCTGGGGGCTGGAGGGGGAGGAGCTCCCTGGAGCCACGCCTCTGAAGAGTCAGCAGACGTAGGTGGGACCCGAACAGACGTGTCCGAGAAAGCCCTGTAGACTCTGATGTGGCCACTGCCCAGACAGGGCCACGAGTCAGCTGCAACGAGCCCGACCCCACGCTCCCTCAGCCCCCGGCAACCAACTGACCAAATGCCTGCAGGGGCCCAGGCCAGCCATGGCCACAGCGCCCCCCTGACTGGTCCCTCTATTCAGAAGAGAGGCGGGTCTGATGCGACTTTTCTCAGGGACCCCGCCCACCTCGGTCACACCCCCGCTGTTGTTCCCGAACGGTCCCAAACCGCCGGTGTAACAGTCCGCGCCGGCATTTGTCGGGGAGTGGGTGATGTCCATTTA
Source organism: Phyllostomus discolor (assembly GCF_004126475.2). NCBI lineage: Eukaryota > Metazoa > Chordata > Mammalia > Chiroptera > Phyllostomidae > Phyllostomus > Phyllostomus discolor. The sequence goes on along the minus strand of NC_040915.2, from coordinate 34,753,254 downwards.
CATGTAGCTTTGGAGCCTTTCACTGCCGTTAATCAGAGCTGGGCCTCGAGACGCCGTCGTGGTCCCTAAGTGACTTTCCTGCGGCTCCGCTGCCCACAAGTCCTATTCCTAGACACCAACGCACACGTATCTCCAAACGCTGTTTCATACGCTCTGCTGGTTCCTTCCGACCCCTGGAATGGCAATTCCCTGGGCCACGAGCCAGAGCCCCGCTGGCCGGGGGCAGCTGGGGCTCTCTGAGGAGCCCCCGAGCCCCAGGGGGACTCTCAGCCACCGGGACCGTCCTGCCCAGGTCTCGGGCGTACTCCTGCAGGGAAGGCGGGAGCGAGTCTGACAGGGCGGCCGTGGCTGGTCCCTTTCTCAGGTCAACTGCCCCAGGCCGACCCGGCCATCACTTATCGCCACTCTCAGGACACGTTTCAAGGCTTTCTCTCCTGTTACTCACATTTGGGGGGAGGGAAGTTTCCGCTTCGTGTGACCGTATTCTTCTGGCCCTAAACTCTGCGCGTGTCTTTTCTCTGGACAGGGGACCTGCGGAGACGAAAGCTCAGAAAAGCCACGAGTTGGAGTCCGGCTTGTCGGTGTTTATGTCAGCTCTCCGAGTCTCAGTTTCCTCAGCTGGGAAATGGGTGCAACGTCGTTTGCAGTACAGGGCTCCTGAGATGGCTGGACACTCGCTGTAAGGGAATGTGGGGCCCGAGGTGCAGCGTCTGGGGCGTAGCAGACACTCCGCACGTCTCTTTTGTTTCTGAGCAAACGTGTCTCCGCCCCCTGATCAGACAGACCCTTCTCTGCCGGAGCTCGGAGAACTCCCGCCCACCCGCCCCTCCCTCTCACTGGCAACTCCCTGACTCTCTTGCTCGGGAGGGAGCACACTGGCTGGCTGTCTGGCATCTCGCCCTCTCCATCCATCTCTAGCTGGATTCCTTCTTAGAAAGCCCCGCCACAGGCAGACGGATGCACTTGGTTTTTAACTTTCTTGAACCGACTCGTACAAGCTTGGCTCCGGAGGAAAAGCGGTCCCTGGCCGCGGGGCATGCCCCTACCTGGTGGAACCTCCCTGGGGTCCGAGGCCCGGCTTCCTTGAGCTCACGCTTTGCAGGCGGGCCGTCCGTCACTGGCGACGATAGGTCTGCTCGGAATGAGCCTCCGGTGCGGGGCCGGCAGGTCCCTCGGCCCAGAGATCAGGCTTAATTGGAAATTAAATTGCATTTCAACACCAGCTGCAGGAGGCCCGTACCCAGAACTAATTTATCAAGCGGACGCCTCAGCCCCAGGAAGCCTGTGGGAACGGAGTGGCTGCATCAGCAAAACTACGGGCTCGTGTCTGATGAGCACTTTCTTTTTTATTTTATTTATTTATTTTTAGAGAGGGAAGGGAGGGAGATAGAGAGAGAGAGAGAAACATCAATGTGCGGTTGCTGGGGGTCATGGCCTGCAGCCCAGGCATGTGCCCTGACTGGGAATCAAACCTGAGACACTTTGGTTCTCAGCCCGCGCTCAATCCACTGAGCTATGCCAGCCAGGGCTGATGAGCACTTTCTTTAAAGAGCAAACGGAACCCTTCGAGTGTCTCGCTTTGGGTTTTGGGCGTTTCTGGGTGGCCTGCTCTGGGCCAGGCTCTGGGCCAGGTTCTGGGCCAGGACCCGGGGACACGGACACCGGTGGGACCTGGCCCTGCACTCTTGCTGCTCCACAAGCAGAAGGTCCCTCTCTTTCTCCGGGGGTGCCCAACTTTTTGGCGTCTCTGTGCCCACTGGAAGAAGAAGAGTTGCCTCGGGCCACACATTCAATACGCTGTGACACGTCATCCCAGAAAGATCTCATAATGTTTGAAGTAAATTTACGATTCTGTGTTGGGCCACGTTCACAGCCCTCCTGGGCGGCATGTGGTCCGAGGGCCGAGCGGGGGACACCCCTGTGAGTCACCCAGGGTTGAGCAGCTTAGTGGGGGTCGGAGAGTATTATAAACACCTTCGTGGCTAAGAACTGGGCTTTTCTATTTAATGCTCACTACACGGACAGATCCCAACGATCTCAGGTGCACCAGACCCTCCGCCACGCCCTTCACACACGTCCGTTCCCCCCTGCAGAGAGCTGCGGGGGAGACATACATGATGATTTCCATCGTCCTCACCGTGTGGATGACAAACTGAGACCTAGAAGGTAGGTAACGTGCCTAGGGCACCGGGGCGGGAGGTGAGCTGAGGCCGTGGGTGTGGGCCGGGCGGGGCGGTCTGGGTGGGTGTGCGCTGACACGGAGGGGACAGGCAGCGACACAGCGACAGTGGGAGCACCGCGTGTACTGAAGGCGTGGAGGAGAATTAACACCACTGAGGCTGTGTGTCGGTTCCGGTATCTTTACAGTCTGATTAAACGTACGTGCTTATTGTGGTCCGTGCTGACAGTACAGGTGAGAATCGGGAACTTTGAACAATGGCCCTTAACCTCGACCAAGACCCAGGCGAATACTTCAGTTTCTTTCTTTTCCATTTTGCTTTTTCCACGCGCACACAGGCGCTCACAGGCTGGAGCCTCGCTGCACCAGCACTTCCGCTCCCTGCGTCCCCCCGACTGTCCTGTCGGCGGCGGCCCTGCTGCCTGCTCCTCTGAGCGGTCCCCGGAGGCCTTTCGCACAGGGTTAGTGCCGTCCCACCAGGCAGACGGACCGAAGTCCATCCCACCCACTGTGTTTGGAGGGTTCAAGATCGTGTCCAGTTCTGCCCGCTGTGGCGTGCTTCCGCGGCGAACACCCCCGAGGGGGAGTCTGTGTGTGCGTTCCGGTGGTCTGCTGGGAGCTGGGGTGTATTACCTTCCCGGGGCCGTTGTAACAAAACACCCCAGGCTGGGCGACTCAGACAACAGAAATGTATCTGGTCGCGTTTCCCAAGGCTGGAAGTCCAAGGTGAAGGTGCTGGCAGAGCTGGTGTCGGGTCGGCCCCTGTCAGCTTGTGGATGGTGGCCGCTGTGTTCTCCCTGCTGTGTCCTCACGCGGCCTTTCCTGTGTGTGTGTGTGTGTGTGTGTGTGTGCGTGGTCTCCGGGTGTCCTTTCCTCTTCTTGTAAGGACACCAGTCCCGTGGGGCCAGTGCCTCGCCCTTACGACCTCCCTTTCCCTTAAGTATCCTGTTTTGAGTTCTAATGCACAAATACCCAGTACCAGGGTGAGGGCTTCAGCGTGTGAGTGTGGGGTGGGGGGAGCAGAACTCAGTCCATGACGGGGGGGTGAGGGTGCTGAGGGGTTTGGCCATGACAGTGATCCTCAGCTCTGGGGCCTTGGGCCGGTTGTTTGACCTCCCCCAGCTCCAGGGCGGGATAACAACAGTAATAACTAACACCCAGGGCTCTGGCTGCACTGAACAGAGGGGCCCCGGGAGAGCCCCAGGGAACCAATGAGCACCGACAGTTCCTGCCCCTCCCGCGGTGCCCGCTCGCTGTCAGGCAGCAGGCCACTGTTTCTGGGCTGCCGGCAGGGGCAGGGTTCATGGGCACCGGGAGGGACGCAGGGAGCGTGCCTCGTAGCCTGGGAACGTCCCAGCTCCAGGGACGGCAGGTTCCCAGCTGACGTCTGCAGAGGGCGAGCCGCAGGCCGAGGCTGGGCTCTGCCGGTCAAACGCAGATGGTTTGGAAAATGCCACCCAAGCCGGCCCCGGGTCAATCAGAAGGTTACAGCCCTGGCTGGCGTAGCTCAGTGGATTGAGCTCGGGCTGCAAACCAAAGCATCGCAGGTTTGATTCCCAGTCAGGGTACATGCCTGGGTTGCAGGCCATGACCCCCAGCAACTGCACATTGGTGTTTCTCTCTCTCTCTCTCTCTCCCTCCCTTCCCTCTCTAAAAATAAATAAATAAAATCTTTAAAAAAAAAGAAGATTATAGATGGGAAACTGGGGTGGGCTAACTCATGCCTCTCAGACTCAGCCTCAGGTTCGCATCTTCCTCCCTGACTCCTGCCCAGTTCTAGCGAGAAGCGAACATCGGCCAGGTTGGAATTATCATGGGAACGCTTGCGGGGGGGAGGTTTCCCGTCTCCGCTCCTTGTAGCGCTGGCTGTCAGGCCAGTCCTCCCACGTGGTGCGTCTCGTGACTGTGAGGGTGACCCCATGGGTGACGGTTGGGGGTGTCGACTGGGGGGCTCAGGTCTCAGGGGAGTTCTCCCGACTGGTGCCACTTCAGTCAGCACAGCGGCCTGGGAACCCTGATGTCTGAAGTTGGCATGTTGTCTCTTTGCCAAACTGGGAAGGAATCGGTTTTGTCTTCACTGCTTGCTGTCCTGCATCTGAGTTTCAGAAAGGGAGCCGGTGTGATGTGGAGGGGAAAGCTGGCACCTGGAACCGGCAGCCCGGCCTCCAGGTCTGGTCCTATCCCGGGCCGGCTGTGTGACTCGGAGCCAGGCCCTTCCCTGTCTGAAGCTCAGGTGTCTTCCCACCTGTCGGGGGGCTGACCGGAGCTTTCTACCTCCCAGCGTCCTTGTGCCCATTAAGTAAATGGCACGTGAGGAATGACCAGAGCAGTGAGCAGGTGCCATGGGCGGTGTCACCATGATTGTCACCAGAACTCGTAACTGCAAAGCTGAAAGGGACTTTGCAACCGGCACCTCGCTCATTGCAGAGATGAAGACATTGAGAGAAGGGCAGCTGCTTGCACAGTGAGCAACCACGAGGATTTGGATTCGAACCCAGGCCTGGTTCCAAAGCTGCTGCTTTCGTGGCTCGAAGAACATGGAAGGGAAATATAATGGCTTCGACGGGGAGGACCGGGGCTGGCTCTGTGTTCATGGCCCTTCCGCCTTCCCCCAGGGGAAAGGAGGCTTCCTCCCACCTCCAGGCCGGGGCCCTGCAAGGAGTGGGGGGCGGGCCCAGCAGTGGTGGGCGCCTCCCCTTGCATCTTCTCTGGAAGTCCTGCCTTCCCCTGCTGACCCGGGAAGCCCATGGGATCTCCCCTTCTCGGCTTCCTCTCCATAAAAGACCCTCCCCAGCTCTGTGGGTCCTCCCTCCTGCTCTTCTGGCTGGGGTGCAGATGGACACCGACCAGCTGCAGGGGACGGGCCAGCTGCCGAGGGGACAGGCCGACAGAGCATGTGGGAACTGGACGGAGAGGGGGAACCAGGCCCTCGGTCTGGCTTGCACTGACCTCCCAATCTCAGCAAGGTCATTCTGGCCAGTCGCTTCTATCAAACCCAGTGCAGAAATTCAGGCCAGGGAAGTGGGGCGTGGGAGCTCCCGAACCAGTCCAGCCGAGAGCAGGCCTCACAGGGGGACTCCAGGCATGCGGCGGAAGGCACTGAGTGGCGGAAGGGCCCGTCGTCATTTATTCAACCTCCCTCAGGCGCGGGAGGCTGGACACCAGCCCCACACTGAGCACGCTTATGCAGAGCCCATGTGCCCTGGGGTTGGGGGGTGGTGGGGAAACACGTGAACCCCGAATAAATAAGAAGGGCCATCTCAGCGGCCGGCGAGGCCAGATTCCAGAACCTGTGATCAAGAGTGGCTGAGGGTGGGGGCCGCTCTGGAGGCACAGAAGGGCTGGGAGAAGTCTTGACCCAGAGCCCATTTCCATCTCAGCTCTGCCTCCTTCTCTGCCTCCTTCCTCCTGGCGACAAGTCCAAGTTCAACGGTAGGAGGAGGGGAGAAGAGTGGGAACTCGGTTTGCATGGGGCGGCTGCTACGTGCTGGGAACTGCGAGTGTCACAGGCACCGTCTCAGGCTCCCCGAGGCCCCGCGTGGTGGGAGTGACGGGCCCATTTTCCACGGGAGGACAGAGACACGGGTGGGAAGTGGCTTGTCCAGGGCTGTCCCGTCACCCGTCAGCACGTGGCAGGCCTGGGCCGAGGGCCGTCTGGGCGCAGAGCTGTGCCTTTGGTCCCGGCATCGGTCCCGGCATCGTGCTGCCCTCCGCGGCTGCCCGGCTCCACCGCACCCGCACGCGGGAACCCACGGCTCTCAGGACGCGGGACCTGGTGAGACGGGGGCCCAGGGAAGGTTCTGTGGCCTGGAAGTTCCTGCTGCCCTGGGAGTGCTGAGGGTCACACGGACGTGGCCGGGTCCTCTGAAGGCTCATCCACCCCTGACTCGATCCACACCACCCTGTGCCTTGGTATCACAGACCACGGCACCCTCCCACCCGCCAGAGGGGCCCACAGCCAGCTACTTGTAATTGGGAACAGCTAGCCGCTCCCTTGTGGTCCTGACGTCACCAGGACGTCCGAGCAGCACTGTGAGGCTGACGCAACAGCTCTTGACGAACTCGCCTACAAGGTCAGAGGGAAGCTGGGGCGGTCTCTGCTGGGGCCGAGGTGGCGGGCACGCCCGCAGGGCTCCCTTCTCCAGCCCCGTGGAGGCAAGAGGTGCGCGCCTGGTCTGGGCCACCGCAGGGCCTTGGTCCTAATTCCAGCTCCACCAGCGGGGCCACCTGGCTTAACTACAGTTCAGCCTCCTTATCTGTGACCATGGCGATAACGGGCCCTGCTGTCAGGGTCAGAGCGGAGGCGGGAGGACAGCGGCACCTGGGGTACCACGCTTAAGGAGGGCCTCGCCCTCCGCAACTTGCAGGTGCAGGGTCACCCTGAGAGCCGCCAGCCTATTACGGGCATTCCCCTCACTAAATGAAAAACAACCTGGTGCAGGTGATAATATTATCGTCTCCAAGTGAAAGCGAGGGGCCTTGACTTGGGGAGGGTGCATGACTCCCCCAAGCTCCCACAGCGGGTAGATGCCAGAAAGAGCTGGGACTCGAGCCCAGCCTGCCTTAAGGAATGACCCATCCCCAGGTTCAAAGGCAGTTTTTTGAGGACCCTGAAGGGCAGCTGAGGAGGAGGCAAGAGGAACGGCATGTCCCTGATGGCCTGGAGCTGAGGTCCTGCCGCACACAGAGAGAAACAGCCTGGGCCTGGGAGGGCGGTGGGTGTCGGGGCTCCAGGGCCTCGTCCGGACATAAATCTCACAAGGTCAGCCCCCACGCCGCCTGCCCACCCTGCAGCCACGTGGGTGGCCGGGACCATGCTGCAAGCTCTCCTGGATGGGATTCCATTCTCCTGCTTGCTCTGGCTGCCCCGTCTCAGCCTGGGGTGACAGATGGGTTCCCCAAGTACGGAAGGAAATGGGCTGAAACCTCCCTGGCTAGAAGGAGGCTGTGCCCCAGCAGCCCCGGGGGCTCCGTGAGGTGTGGGGCAGCTGGGCGCACAGGGAGAGGCGGGCCCCCCAGACCCCTAGTTTAACTGGGCCCCTAAGTCAGGAGCTGGGCTTCTGCTGAGTTAGAGAGCTGGGCAGGCCCGTCTCGGGGAACCATGCCCCGAACTCCGAATGAGGAATCAGGTGTGGGAGAGGCTTCCAAGCCATCTCTGCGCGGGGAGGGGCCTTAGCAAAGCAAGTGCAGGAGAGGGGAAGCAGGGAATGTTCTAGACACTAGAGACACCTCCCTGAATCTGCGCCCAGCACTGGAGAAACCAGCAGCAAGTGAGGAGCCTGGGCCGGAGGCGCTCACAGCCCTGAGAGGAGCAGCTCCCGCAGCTCCAGGGAACGTCTCCCGGGCAGGAGTTGCGCAGGGAGCCGAATGCACACGCTCGCATTAGTGCAGCAAGGCGGGCACACGGGTTCCGCCCGATAGTTTAGGGAGCCGAGGCCAGAGCAGTGCGGGCCAGCACCAGGCGTCCCCGCCACTGTGCCAAGGACCCGGGATGTCCCAGCCTGGCACCGACTGCCTTTCCCACTGCCTTACAGGTTTGCGGCCATTTTTTTTAAAGCAAGAGGAGCTTTCTCTCTTTCGATGTAGAGAAACCCAGTATGTAAAGCAAATCGAAGTGGAGGGGCCGGAGTGGAGTGCCAGAGCTCCACCCACCCACGAGTCAGGACAACGTAAGTGCCTTCCCGAGGCCGGAGGACACTCAGGCACAGCTCTGCACGAGTCGCCCACGTGGAGGCTCACGCTCCGGCTGCGTACGGACAGAGTTCGGAGCACGTGGGCTGCACAGCCCAGGCGGGGGCCTGCACGGTGCGCCCTGCGAAGCTGCGACTTCAACCCCGTCGTGGGCCCCGGCGGGTGTCTGCTCCGCTCACTTAACACGACCACAAAGCGCCTGCTCTGGGCTGGGCGCCGGGCGAGGAGCGCAGGTGACAGTGGTGCGTAACGCCGCATGGCGTCCCCACCGACGCAGAGCCCAAGTCCACAGCCGCGGGCAAACGTGTTCCTAGAGGAACGTGGGTCCCGTGCGGTGGTCGGGGCTACGGAGGAAAAGCTCAAGGTCAAGGGGACTCGTGAGCAGAAGAACCTGATCAGTTCACCTCTGAAAAGGGCGCCAATGAGCATTCCAGGCCACAGAGCGGCTTAGACCCACAGCAAAGGGGATGGCCGGCTTCGAGGGGGGCAGCCGAGGTCCAGGGACAGGCAGGGCTGGGGGGGGCAGTGCTGGCTCGCCCTGCTCCCCAGGGGTTCCCTAGGCAGGTAAGAAACACTACGTTGTCCCTAGGGCCAGCAGGAGGTACCTGGTCCTACAGAATCTTTACGTTACTCAATCCCGAAAGGGACAAAAAAAATCTTTCCAAGGGTTGGATTACTGCAAAAGGAGGACTCAGTCGGTGCCATGAATAATGAGTAAGTGAAAACAATTAAAACCAGACGTCATTAAGCAAATGTAATATGTCCACAAAGCGCCTAATCTAAACCCACCCAGGGCTGCTCTATACATTAGAAAGATCTTTTCCGCTCCCTGCTCCGGGCCTGGCCCGGCTCCCACAGCCATTCATTTAGCCAGTATTGTGCAAACACCTGGGCTGGGCAGCACACCAGCTGCCAGCGCACGCCTGGCGCAGAGCCAGGGCCGTGTGAACACCGGGTGCCCTCTGTGGGGCGGGGGCACGGGGTCCCGTCCTGCCACCGGCCGTGGCCAGCGCCCCGAGCCTCGGCTACAGACAACTCCGGCCTGCTGCCGGTCAGAGACAGGCCAGGTCCCCAGCTCGGGTTCCCATGAAGCACAGTCCAAGCCATGTGGCCTTCAGCCTCTGGGGTTCTGCGAGGAGACGGGGGACTGTCCCACTGTACCCACCGGCTGGTTTCTCTGCAGGACCCAGCACCCCTTCCCCCACCCAGCCCCACCCCCCTGCTCACTCAGCTTAGAAGCCACCTCCCCAGCAGCCCTGCGCCGGCCCCCGGCCCCCACGCCTCCCTGCAGTGTGCTGTCCAGGTGGTGTTGTGTCCTCTGTCTGTGCCCCACCCAAATGCGCGTGTCTGGACGGAGGACTTGTGCCTCATTCACCCGTGTGTCCAGCGAGGAGTGCGCGACAGAGTAGGTAATGAACACACCCTGAGCCAGTGACTGTGGGCAAACACGCAGAGGACACCACCTTCACGCTCGTGAACTCGGACAGCCGTCTATCCATCCCCTCTCTCCATCTCTCGTCCTCTCTCCCTCATACACACACCCACCCACGCACACACGCCTTTGCACACACACTCTCTCTGACTCACGTTCTCACACTCACCCTTCCTGCGGCATCACGCCTCCCCGTGCTCTCTCCCCGCTCTGGCACTCACTGCCCGGGGTGCACGGACCCACCGTGCTCAGCTGAACCCAGGGGCGTCTGCCCCCGGCCCTGCCGCAGGACGGCCTGGGCACTTGCTTTGGACCCAGGCCCGTCTCAGCCCCCGACTACTCCCCCACATCTGGCCACCGCAGCACACTCTGTATAGGGGCCCCGTCTCAGCGGCCCGGACACTAGCGACAGGGCCGGGGTGAGACAGGCAGGCGGTACGGACACGTTTTACACACGAGGAAGCGCAGGCACAGGGAGGCAGGGGCTTGCCCAGGGAGCAGGGCCGGAGTTGAAGTCCAGGTTTCCTAACTCCGGCCCCAGCTCCTTCTGCCGCATTTCTGGGAAGCAGAGGCTGGCAGAGGGTGCTGCGTGTCACCCCCACCCCCGAGATCCTGAGGTCACGGTGCCGGCTGTATGGGACGGGGACCCTCAGTTCGTCTGCGAGGACTGAGTGGCAGGACTTTGTAAGGTCTCCGGAGCCCTCCGAACTCTCCTCCGCCCCTCGCTCCAGCACACTCGGGGCCTCCAATAATTCTTCCCGGCAGCCAACCCTCAGCTGACCCTCAGCCTTGGGCATTCAGTCCACCTGGGCTTCCTGGAGGAGGAGTGCCCCATTTCAGAAGTGCACTGGGACAGGACAGGAATGACAAAAGGGCCTGAGACAGGAGATAAGCAAAACCTCACCATCACCACCACCCACATCTGCCTCTCAATCTGCTGCAGGCCAGACCCGTGCGTGGGGCAGCTGGGGAGCTGGCCACACTCAACCAGCCCTCCCCGCTCACCTTTATGCTTTCAAGTCCTGCCCAAGCTCTGCGGGCCTCCCTCCTTCCCCGACCCCCTGCCTGCTGCTCCAGCCTTGCATCCCGAACCAGGGCATGAATATTTAAAGACATTTTTTTCAGCTAGTGAAGCCACGTCACGCTGCTGCTGCCCCCGTTAAACATGATCTCCAGAAAGTTTGCCAGAGTGTCTCCGAGCGCCTCGCCCTCCCTGGTCAGAGGGGCAGATGGGGCTGCAGGGGCGGCGGCCGCCCCCGAGGTGCAGCCTCCCCTCTGCCCTGGGGCCGAGTCACAGGCACGCAGTCCCGGCTTCAGTCCACAGCCACCCCTTCTGGGCCGCCGGGCAGTTAGCCCGGCAACCTGCCTGCCAGCCTGGTTCTTAGAGAAGTAGGGGAGACAGACACCAGCACAGGCAGGAGGCACGGAGGGACAGGGATCCCCGGAGGCAGAAGCTGGGCTGCAGCCCCAGAGACGCAGCACTCTCTCGGAACCAGGAGCCGGCGAGAGAGAGCTCCCGGCACGTCAGTACCGGAGCCCACGGAGCACGGAGGAGGGCCACGGCCCCTGCCGCCTCCTGCCGGCCCCTCCAGCGTCTCTGCTCCGCAGAGTTACTCACAGCCCACCGCACCTAATCCCTTTCATCAACAACACACAACACTCCACGGGTAACTTCTTGAAACTCGACTCACGGCTAAGCAGCACGCAGCGCTCTGGGAAGGGTTCTCTTCCCCGCCCGCCTGTCACTCATCGGCCACACGCCACCAAAGCCGTTTCCGAAGTCCCAGGCAATCAGAGCCAGCTGAGCTCCCTGGCCGGGTGCCTGCCTGCTCCGAGCCAGGACCCAGGGTGTCAGCAACCCCAAGTCCCAGCCGCCAGTTCCTCCCCGCCTCCTCTGAGACCCGAGCACACTGGAACAGCCACGCTTGCCACGCCGAGGCTCCCCGAGCAGCCAGATCACATCAAGACAAAAAAACGAAGGTCAAGGCCAGGCTTCCTACCTTTGCTGAGGGTCCCGGTGATGAGCTTAAAGATGGTCTGGGCAAATTTCACGAACCCGAGCTTGCATCTTTTGGAGCAGCCGCTCATGGTGGTGGCAGAGGGGAGGCGGGCTCTGCTGTCCGTGTCCAGAGGGGAAGGCTTCCGAGGCACGTGCCCCCGGAGCCCGCAGCCTGCCTGGGCGCACCCCGAGACAGGGACGCACCCCAGAATCTCCCGGAACAGCGCAGCTGCCTCTGCAGTGAGTCCGGCTCCTGCATCCAGAGAGCCTGCCCGGCACGATGTCGGTTCCCTTCCTCCGTCCTTTCCTCCTCTACTCAGGTCCGACCCACAGGAGGGCCTCGGGGTGCCAGGGTTCAGGCAGCGCTGCCTGGCACGGGGTGCGCCGAGGGCACCGAGGAGGAGAATGAAGCGGAGCAGAGTGGGGAGGGAGGAGCTGGCGCGCTCCCAGGCTTTGCTGACTGTCTTTCTTGCGTGGCAGTGGTAATGTAGCAATTAATACTCCGGTCAGGAGGGAGGGGACTGCTACACAAAGCACTCCGCCACTCTGCAGCTTCCCCGCCTGCTCTCCTGCCCTCTGCTCGCCCGTTAATCTAAGGGATCAATTTTCCGTGCCTCTCTCGGGATGCGGGGGAACTCCCCGCAGAGCAGGAAGCTGCTGCTGGGCACTCAGTGGAAAGTTTTCAGGCAGCCTCCAGGGGGGCCTGGTTGGGTCCCAGGGAGGCCGGACTGAGGGAGCAGCGCCCGCCCACAGCAGGGGCTTTCTCCCGCCTCTTCTGACCGCCTCCAGCTCCAGGCGCTCCCTCCGACCTGGAGTCAGCTGCTCTGGCTCCAGCTGCGTGGTCCCAGTGGGCAGGAGTCTGTGCGCTCTCATCGGGGCTGGAGAGGAGGGTGATCGGGCGTTTCTTGATGAAGGAAGGAGTCCTCGGAAACGCACACGGAATGCCCAGCACTCACACCGTCTAACGGCAGGACAGTCCTCCCAGAAGCAGAAGCTTGAGGCAGTGTGCAGACGCAGAGCCCGGCTGCGGCTTCGCGGAAAGTCCAGCTGCCGTGGTCTGTGTCCCCCAGGGACCCCCAGGACGTCTCATCCCTCCTCCACCCGGGACACCGCTGTCCTTGGGGCTTCAAACGGTCCTCATGGGCCCTCAGCCCGAGCACCGGGGGCCCATGCACTGTGGCTGCACGGGAACAGCAGCCACGAAACACGCCCTGGGAAGGTCTTTCCCTTCCTCCCCGTCACCTTGTCTGTGTCGCCCGCTTCTCTGGGCTGTTTGAGAGGGTGGGTTGCTTAAGAGCCAGAGAATGGCAGACGGGGCGGGCGGGGTGGGGCTGCCCATTGATAAAGCACCAGAGGAGCTGGAATTCCTGCTCCAGGCCTCCTGGTTCCTCCCCCAGCTGCCATGAGGTAGGAGGAAGTGCACCTTGAAATAAACCTCCCCTTGGGGTGGTCACCATCCAATTTCAGCTTCTGGAACAGACCCCGGGGACAGGCTCCAAGCACAGAGCCCTTCTCCCAGCCTCACGGGGGTACCAGCACAGCACGCGTCACAGCGCACCCAGAGGGAAGGAGCCCGGGCAGAAAATACCCAGTGGGCTCGAGGTCTTGGGTGTAGACACTGTCATGCAATTCTCACATTGCCTTGAAAGCATCGGAGGCCCCAGGTAAGAGGCACGTGATATCTGGGGCTGTGCATGGCACTCAGTGCCACCAACCTGGTGGTGGCTGCCACCAGTTCGACGCCACCAGGAGTCCCCCGTTCGCCGCCAGGAGCCCTTCCTGGTGGGTGTTTTCTTCCTCAGGCTGGACAGTCTTTGGTTCAGGCGCTCACACATCCGATATTTACCAAGCTCCCGGTCCGCAGAAAGGAGCCCAGCAGCCGGGGTGCGGGAAGCAGCGAGCACCAGGATGTAGAACATGCCGCCAACTAGACAGATGCAGTTGATGCCCTCTTGGCCCGCAGAGTGGACAGGGCTTATCATCCCACACCAAGCCCTGGTGGCCACTCCATGTATCCAGTGACCTCTGTTCCCCTTGCAGCGTCTCAGCGGGCGGGCAGGTGTTCAGAAGCAGAAGGAAAGAACTGGGTCACGGAACACCACTTGGCAGGCAAGGACCAGGCAAAGGGCAGTGCCGCCCCGAGGCCGAGGAGGAAGAGAAAGGTGAGGGACAGGAGGTTTGGCGAAGGCGGAGGATGCCGTCTCCCCTGACCGCTCCACCAAAGAGAGGCTGCCCTCTGAACCAGAGAGCCCACTTGGCAGGACCTGGAGCTCTCGCGAGGCTCAGCCGAGTCTCTCTCCCATCGCATGTGAGAGAGAGGGAAACGGAGAACCGACAAGCCCGGAGGGACGGTGGCTGTGACGTCAGTGGTGTTAGCTGGCCCCAAACCGGGTCTTCTGCCTGGAAACCCCGCCAGGAGTCCCGCTGGAGGCGTGGCTCCCAGGAGGCCGTCAGCGGCACCTGTGTGGGGCGGACAGGAGAGGTCTGGGGGGATCTGCATGGGGGCCCCCGGCTCAGGAGTCCACAATCCCAACATCTGAGCTGCTGAGGGGACAGGAACGGTGGCACCTGTTGCTTGAGGGATCCCTTTGCACCAAGTGTTGAGTCACTCACTTGTTCAGCCTACACCTGTGTAATAAACACACCATCGCCGTGGCCTCCATCCCAGGTACCGAGCACGTGGTGGCGGGCAAAGCAACGTCCCCGGGCCCGTGGCGCTCACTTCAATCGGAACGCAGTCACGTTGACGACTGTGTCCACGGACAGGGCTGTGCTGTGAGGGAAAAGAAAGCCAAGTGATGGACAGTGGCCGGGGCCCCCACTTCACAGGGCCATCGAGGAAGGCTTCTCTCCATGAAAATGATACTGCAGCAGACACCCCAAACCAGCCCTCCAGCTCTCGGGGGTGGTCACTGTTCAGGCGGAGGGAACGGCAGTGCCAAGGCCAAAGGCAGACCTGGGATTCCAAGGTTGTTGGAATCCCAACAACCTGGTTGTTGGGTGAGCAAGGGAGCCTCAGCTTTTCTCTTCTGAAAAATGGGGGTGATAACCCTTACCTCACAGGATTTGGGGAGGTTTAAATGAAATCACCAGGCTTAGCATTGGTGGCAGAGGTCATGACCGCTGCTCCTCCTGCAGCCCCTGTGGGTGGCACTGCCACCCCTGCCTCTGTCCCCCACAGCAATCCTACACGCAAGCAGCGGCCGCGTAGACAACGCTCCGGCACCACTGGAAGTCACGGCGCCGAGCCGCCGTGTGTAATCTCCCTTAGTGGTAACTCAGACGTTCGCACACGCCCCCCTGATCTCAGCAAAAAAAGGCACCAAGCGTTTGCACTCATCTCAGATAAATGACTCAGGCCCAGAGAGGGTCGGCTGCATCCAGAACGTCACAGAGCAAAATCCCCAGGAATGTGGGCAAGGTGTTCAGTGTGCCAAGGACATTCTCGGCAAAGGAGGGCAAGGTGCGCCAGCATTAAATCCGTACTAGGGGAGCTCGGGGGAGAACTGTTCTCTGCTCAGGGCTCAGGCGACTGCACAGGAAGAGCAAGAGAGGCCGCCACGTGCTAACGTGCTAACGGCGCGGTCAGGGGGCACCGGGGAGATCAGGCCGTTAGCAGGTCTGTAATTAGCCTCCCTGTCACAGATGCGCAGCAGCCAGAGGGGCCTGGGAAGGCAGCGCTCTCCCCCTACCTGGAACCATCTATCGGCATCTTTAGCTGCCAGATCCCGGGGAGGGAGAGGCAGGTGGGGGCTCCAGATGGCCTCTGGGCCCAGGAGGGTGCAGTGGCCTCTGTGAGCACGAGGCCAGGAGAGGACGAGCATGCTGTCCTTGGGAAGGTTGAAAGGCTGCCCTTGAAATGGTAACGACAACAGCAGAACCCACCAGGTGCCTTCTCTGGGCAGGTCCGAGTGCAATGCCTACGTTCCACGTATCCAGCCCTCATGCTAACCCTACAGAGGCAGGTCCTGTTGTGTTACCATCTACGGAAGAGGGGACAGGCCCGGAGAGAGACAGTAACTTGTAGATGGCCACACCCCTGAGGCTCAATTTGCATCCATGACCGTTTGACACTTGACTTTAAAATCATGGGAACTTAGTTTGTACCTCACAGGGTTTGAAATTCAAGCAGCTGGCAGCATGAGGGAGAAAGGGTTTGGCTTGAAGGTGCAAGAAACAGGCAGCTGCACGTTATGGCCATAACCTCCCTGTCCCTGGAAGCGTCGTGGAGAGAGCATGGAGACATTTGTCCTGGCAGGAGTTCCCTCCCTGGCCATGGGGGGGGGGGGAGAGGGAGGGGGGACAGGTTCGGTCACCACAGCCAGCAGACACAAGCCCACCGGCCACTGAACAGAGAATCACGTGTAAAGAAAGCCTTGTCCAGCAGGTACTGGAAGATGCCAAAGGGCTAAAAGGGACGCTGAAGACATGGAGGCCGTGACCACAGGGGCAGCCCTGTGCTTGGGTGTGTGGGGGCGGGGAAGAGACAAAGGAAAGAATTGGGATCTTCAGAACCGTCAATCCTGCAGGGGGGCCCCCCTGCAAGGCTAAGACTCTGAGGAGGAGGTGCTGGCTGGCTCGTGCTGGCCTCCGTCCTCTGTGAGGCGCGGCCACGATGCTGATTCTGGGAGTTTAAAAATTCATAGCAGACACCGGAACCAACTGCCTGGGCAGGCACCTCCTGTCAGCGGCGGGGCGGAGAGCGTGGGGGTCTGACACCAGCGGGAAGCTGCCTGGAACAAGGCCCGCTCCCCCTGCACCCCCTCACTGCCCACATGCCTGCATCCCCTCCCTCCCCCCCGGTGGAACAGGGCCTACTCCCCCTGCTCCCCCCGCCCCTGCCCATGTGCCTGCAACCCCGCTCTCTCCCCCCTGGCAGGCCGTCCAGGGGCTGCTGGCAAGGCAGCAACACGGCTCACAGAGTCCCGGCCCAGCATCATGGAGCAGGGCGTGAAAGGACACCTTCTGAGCTGGGGGTCAGTAGCCTACCAACCAGCCCAGTCCAGGTGCCTCCCCTTCTGAAATGACAGAGCCCCACTATGTGCCGGGCACTGGGGACAGGCCAGTAAATGAGACAAAATCCCTTTCTCGCGGAAACTGCGTTTTAGAGGCAGGGTCGGGGGTGGTGCTCAGGCCATAAACAAGCACACAGAGCGAGAGGGGGAGGATTTCAGAGCGTGAAGCTACTCGGAGGCAGACGGTGTCCTGCGGCCGTTTTCTAATCAGCAGGACAGCGCCCCCGCAGAGCGCACCGGGCAGCTGAAAACAGGACCGCCAGTAAGGGGAAAAGGGCGGACTCCGTGACGGGCTGGGGGTGCGTCAGGATCGCCATAAACATGATGACTGTGACGTGTTAAATACCGTTACCAGATGCTGTGCTGGGTGCTGGTTAGCCTGCTCTTAATGCAAACTCATGGGGTTGGTACGACTGTTCATTAAACCCACTTTACAGATGAGGATGTGGAGGCTTAGTGAGATTCGGTGATTCGCCCCAGGGGCGGCGGTCGGATCACAGGGCCAGGGGGCGGGTTTGAGGGAAGTCCAGGGGCGGGAAGGGAGTCAGAAGCCCCCAGCAGACCTGGAAGCAGCACAGGAAAGGGATACAGAGGGTCAAGTCTGGGCACAGAGACCGGTACAGACCTCCTCTGTCCTGGGCACAGCGACAGCCTGCTGGTGGGCGGAGGTGGAGGCGAGGAAGTCAGGAGCCAGGGCAGGAGCCCGAGTTCTCATAAATAAATGATTTTTGTAGCTGCTCAGGAAGAAAATAAATGTGGCGTCCCAGCAGGCCCAAAATATTAGCATTTAGATACACGCTTACACAGGTGGGTAAGAAGGCAATTTCCCAGGAATTAAATCAGATTTCATCTTTTCTCTGAGTCTTAGGAAAGAACCATCCTGTTCCAGCGTGGTCTTCAGGGAGGGTCCGCCGTGCGCTGGAGGCGCGCCGGCTGCACGGCTCCGGAGTTCTTTTGTAGTGGGGAGCCCTGTCCCCTCCCCTCTGTAACTATGCAAAACCGATGCCTCGGAGCCAACAGAAGTGCTTCTGCACCGCTGGCTGCAGGGGCTCGGGCCCACCTGTGTCGAGGGCCAGGCGCCTGACGTCGGGGTCTCGGTGCCCCTGCACCCAACCACGCCAGCGGGTCCACCGTCTCGGCTGGGGCTGGAAGATCAGTCCCGTTTATGCAACGGAACTGGCAAGTGGCTGGCGGGAGTGCAGCTGCGGGTGGGCCCAGGGGAAACATGGCAACAGACCAAGTGGTCCTTGAAGCCAGCCCCTCTCCTCTGGTGCCCCCACGTGCTTCCCCACCGCTACCCGCTGACTTGTCCTGCCGCACACTACCTGCCCCTCTGCACCCAGTGCTCAGAGCCGCACTTGGTCCTGGAGCGCCATGGGGTCCCCTTAACTGTGTCATCATGGAACGAGAAGACCCAGTTTAAACTGGACACCAGAGGCCGTAGGTAGGACACCGGCTGACCCCCAGACAGCCCCGTAAGACAGACTAATTCATGTCTTGCGGCTGCCTCTCTTCCTCCCAGAGACACTGCAAGTAGGACACAGCCCCACCAAGGGTGGCGGTGAGGGCCGCCGCTCCGATTCTTAGATTCCAGTGACTCTGGGTGCTTTTTCTCCTCCTACTTTCCCATCACAATGTACCTGTCCTGTGTCCCAGTTCCTCAGGGCCTCGCTCTTTGCAAATGGCTCAGCCGGCATCTCCTGCATCCTCTAGCTCAACAAACCACATCCTCAGCCTCCCAGGACATTCTGGTCACAACACTGGGAGTCGACCTTGACACCTGCCTCATGTCCGTCCCCTCTGTATTAGTGTCCTGTGGCTGCTGCGACACACCACCTCAAGCCAGCTGGCTTAAAGGCACAGAGTTCAGTCTCTCACGGTTCTGGAGGCAGAAGTCTGAGCTCACGGTGCTGACAGGGTTCTCCTGGCGGCTCTGGGGAGACTCCGGCCCGTGCCTGTCTCCCAGCCACCCGAGGTTGCCTGCGTTCCTTGGCTCGTACACACATCAGCCCAACCTCGGCCTTAATCTTCACGTGGTCTTCTTCCCTTCTGTGCCTCCCTTTTCTCTTCTTACAAGGACAACAGTCACTGGAACAGGGCCCGCTCTACTCAAGCTTGGCCTCAGCTCAATGTCATCTAATTCTGTCTGCAAAGACCCCATTTTCCAAATGAGGTCACATTCTGTATGCACCCAGGGTTCCCCTCTATCCAAGTGATCACCAGCTCCGACCACGTCTGCTTCTTTCGTCTCTCTCAGATCGACCCGTTTCTCACAGTATGCCTGCCTCATCAGGCCCTCGTTCCCGGTCCACCAGGGACTGCCCACTGCCCCCCAAATCACGCCCAGGCTGCTTGGCAGTGCTCTGGAGGCCCTTCCAGATGCCACCCCGGTTCACGGCCCCTGGCTCCCCTCACACAGGGTACGCCACTGTGCTGATCTGCATACACGGGGCGGGGGGGGGGGGGGCGTCGTGAGTCTGTCTGTTTAACGGGGGCCTCTCTCGCTGGACACAAGGTTCCCGAGAGAACAGAACTGGGAAGGCTTCTCTTTGGCCCACTCTTCTGTCCCCGGGCCTGGAGCACGCGGAGCAGTGAATGAACTCCCCTCTCCCTCCGATGCCGGCGCGGTGCAGGCGGGCATGCGGGCTCGTGGAGGGCTTCGATGATGGGACGAGAGGCCCCAACCCTGCGGTGATGCCGACGCACAGAGGAAGGGAGACCAAGGTTTTGGAGCCCTCAGACTTGCACCACTTCTTAGGGGTGTGCACGTAAAGCAGTTATTTTTAACTCCCTGAGCCTCTCTTTCCTTATCTTTAAAATGAGAATAAGCCCACCTAACCGTCACGATCAATGCTGGCATTCAGCAGGCGGGCGACCCACTGTCCTGGCTTCCCCAGGCGGAGGGGACTCCGGGACCACTTTCAGTGCCAACCTTGGAGCATTGCGGGGTCCCTCTACGGGGACCCCACACACAGGGCCCCTGCCCAGAGCAGCTGCCTCGCCCACAGCAATGGAAACGAGAGCGGGAGGCCTGCATTTTTAACCTACATTCCATACTTACTGCCTTCAGATTTCGGGTCACTCGCGTTTTATATTTTACTACATGCACTTTCACAAATGACCCTAAATCCTTTGTGGCTTCAGGCGGGTGTCAGAAATAGCAAAGGAGTAATTAGTCACGGGTGCCCAGTCCTTTTTGCTTCTGTGGCTCCTTCTCCCTCATCCACCATTCAGAGTCCTGTCCCCTAACATCTGGTGACGGCCGGGGGCGGGGTGGGGGGTGGGGGAGGGGGTGGGGGCTGATCCTGAAGTTCACAGCCAGGACAGACTCACCCGTCACCTCTACTCACAGCCAGGACAGACTGACCCATCACCTCCACCTGCAAGGCCACCCGCTAACAAGGAGGCGGGGAGAGAATGGTTACAAGACCAAGGCCAAACCACAGGCAGCTCTGGGTCTAAGTCAGAACAATCGTTCTAGAAATCCATCCGGAGACAGTGGTGGAGGGGACTCGGAGAAGAAACATTTACTGGCTAAATAAGAGTCCCTTTAAATATTCATCCTCACATCGGTGATTACGTCAGTGCCGGGAGGGGCCGGCGGAGGCCAGGGTAGCCGATGGGCAGGCGGGAGACGGTGGGGTGTCTGCACTGAGCCCACGGTGGGGTGCCGAGTGGGGGCTGTTTCCCAGGCTCTGGTGTGATGCTCACTGCAGATCTGTGGAAACTGCCCCGTGTCACTGTGCCCAGTGCCTCAGATGGCAAGACCAACTTGACTCTCAGAGGAAAGGCAAGCCCAGTGCCGAGCCGGCTTGTGCCAGGAAGAGCGAGAGGCACAGGGATGCCAGCGGGGACCCCGTGGCTTTTTGGTTAGGTTGTGCCATTCCTCTCCATCTAGCCCATAGGGTTGCCAACAGGGAAGGCAGGGGACCCCCTGCCCATGTCCCCCCCCCCCCCAGGTTATCTCTCTGCTCTCTGCTGCAGGGTGGCAGTTCCTCTCACTTGGGCATCACCCTGACATTCCTGTGGGCAAAGCGGAGGTGAGCAGACTCCTCCCCTGTCTGTGCCTCGGTTTCCTCGTCTGGCCTCAAGGTATTGGAATGAGCCCAAGGACGCAGGAAGACGCATGACTAACATTCACTGAGGCTGTGTGCATGGCTGTGAAGTCGAATCCTGTCCCTTCTACCCTCCCATGAAGTTGGCGACGCACAAGAAGACTTGTCAGATTTTTAAAATAATGAAAACTAAAAGAAGGGATTGGAACACAAATTCGAATGGATTTGATGAGAATAGGACCAAGGCAAGAAACCAAGCAGGTCCCTAGAAAGGCCCACTTTAGGGCAAGCAGGTACTCAGAGGGCCAGGGGACCGGGTGACGCCCTGCCCTATGGATACCCCGCCCCCACAACACTTACATGACAGCAGGAAGATGAGAGAGGAAGCAGCCACTACAGGGTGAGGGGACATTCTGGCAAATATCTTCAGTATCTTAAAGGATAAGGCATCTCGGCTCCCTTCTGGGTTTCAAACACAATAAAAATACTGTACCCTACCAGCACGCACACTGTCCTTTCCCAAGTGCTTTCTTATCTTTTGTCGCTTTTATCCTCAGCATTTGTTTCAGTTTGCAGACCAGGAGACCGCCACTCTGAGTTGCTCGACTCACTCAAAGCGGCTCTGGCCGGGGTCTGATCCCCACGGCTGCCGGGGCCTCCGCCAACTCAGCAGAGCCCAGGCATCCTGCAGCAATAGTTTGCCAATGTAAGGATGTGAAGTGGCTCAGAAATCACTAAGGGATGCCTCCCAGGAGGCGAAGCTGAGCCTGGAAATGGGGCTCAGGACCAATCTCTGCCATGACCCCCCACAACCCCAGCTAGACAGGGCTGGGGAGCAAGCCCAAGCCAACAGGCCCAGCAAGAGAAACGGTGCGTGCTTGGTGTGGCACAGAAAGGACGGTGAAGAGGCTGAGGGGGGCTACATGGGGCCAGACCCCATGGATCTGCATGTGCACGGCTGCAGGAAGTTCAGGTTCACTGGCAAGGACCTTGGAAGAGTGAGCCAGGTACCATTTTTGACCAGGACTCACTCCACCCCATCACCTCCCTCCTGGTGTGGAGGAAGTCCTGCGGGGGCTGCTCCGCACCAAGGACACAGGTGTTCTCTGCACCACCCCCCTCCCGCACTAGAGGGAGCCCAAGTTCCCACTCCCCACCTACCTCCCACCTGGGCAGGTGGAGCCACCCTTCTGCAGCAGACAGAGGCCTCCCCCCAACCCCCAGCGATGGGGATGGTTCAAAGGACTTTGGAAAATGTTTTCAGGAATCAGAGGCTGCAAAGGCTAGATTCGACTGTAAAATCAGTCCTGTTTCGACTCACAGTTTGGGAGACCCTGCGACCCCCACCCTCAACCTGCCCCCCGCCCTGACCCCCATCAGAGTTCGTCTCAGCCAGTCTCGCCAAGCACAGAGTCCCAGGAACCCAGACACAGGGACAGGCGCCGGGAGAGGCCCGGCTGCGTCCTTGACAGTGATGGTGAGACTCACTGCCCATCAGGAGGCAGTATGACTGGTGGTCAGACCTGTGGGCTCTGCAGGCAGACAATCTTGTTTCCAATCTCCCCCAGCGAGACGTGTCAGCCGGGAGACCAGGAGCCTTGTCTGTGTCGTGCACCACAAAGTCCCCAGTGCCCAGAATAGAGCCTGGCCCACAGACAGCGATCGATGCTTTATGAATAAACCAGTGGCTCCAACCTTCTGCTGCTTCAACCTTGCCTCAGGTACTTTCGTCCCTGTCCCTGAGTCTCAGTTCCCTCCTCTGCACAACGGGACAAAAGCGTACTTACCACACAGGGTGGTGGTGAGGATTACATGGGAAACCAGCTATGGCTCTCCACACTGTGCTTAGTAGATAGTAAGCTTTCAACAACAGCAGCTAATTGGCAGTTCCTACATGCCCGGCACTCGGCGGCGTACTCCGCATGCGCACACGCACAATCATAAGCATGCGTGCTCGCACATGCGTACGTTTGCGTCGGCGTACGTGCATTGTGTGCATCCGCTCACTTGCTCGCACCTGCGTACACGTGCCTGCGTGTACGTGCACGTGCATACACATAATCTCAGGTTAGCCTCGCAGGAGAACAGTTCCATGATTACCTTATTTTTACTGTTGAGAACCGTGAGGCACAGAGAGGAGCCGCCTGCGTCCAACGTTGTTTTGCTGGGAAGCGGTGGTAGGAAGCAGATTTTTAAGCCCACTCTGGTTCTCCAGCTTTGCTCCTAAAGCTCAGAAATTGCTTGCTCAGAGGGCCCCTGCAAACAGCAGTGTACTGTCTTGGGTCGTTTAATGCAGAGGACAAGGCAAGTCTCCAGGAATCCTTTTTGTTTTTGTTTTTTTTTCTTTGCATCTGACACTCACTTCCAAAGCCTATGCCCACTGGCACTGGCGCAGTGACAACTGAGTTGCAATGATCAATCCCCGAGTGTGGGACCTGGAGCCAGCCTTGCATCTTGCGGCCATGGGGAAATAGGATGGGCTGGAGTTCACAGCGCCCCCTCCCACCCCCACCCCCGCAGGGCCTCTCAGCCTTCTGTCCGCCCCACCCCCTGCCCCACCCCAATCTTCCAGGCCGCTAGCGCCACCCACAGGAGCAGATGCCGATTCTGTAGGTCTGCGGGGAGGTGTGGTATCCGAACCTTTGACCAGCACCCTGGGTAATTCCGTGCAAGTGTTCTTTCTACTTTTGGAAATTTGTGGAAACAAAAAAGATCTTCCAAATCATTATGCTCCCTAGGGTTATCTGTTAACCGGGAGAGGAGGGGAGAGCAGGCTGATTTGGCTTTCCAAGGAAGAGGGAAATGCCAAAGAGTTGTGCGTCTATGGGTGCGACCCCCACTCACCCACCCACGGCCAGTCCCCCCCACCACCACCACCTCACCAGTGCTGTCCTGTGGCATACTCCCCACGGGACGTGCTGAGTGGCCTCTGAGGCAGCCACCCAACACTTGAGGGCAGGGAACATTAAGCCCAATAAAGGGAAGGAGTAGGGAATCTGAGCTCCTTCCTGTGTCCGGCTCCTCCCTCCTCCCCCCTTTGCAGCCCCTGGAAAAAAAGAAAATTGCCAACTAATTGCTCCTTGACAACCCCCGCTGCTCCTCAGTCATTTCTTTCTTGCTGAGATTGTAATTAGGGAATCAGTGCATTTACATAGAACATCCAGGCGCAGCACAGAGCTGTGGTATTTCAAACACTGTTTCTCGCACCCTGCCCGTGCTCTCACGTTGGGTTGTGAGCAGAGGTGGCCGTGAGACCCCGCTGTCAGGTGGGGCCCCCGAGAGCACAGCCCCTGGGCTATCCTCCTGCGAAGGTGCAGAAGTAGCCGCTGCATGGATAAACTGTTTGCGGTGCCCTGCAGGCTGGGCCAGAGGCTTTCTAAGTCTTATTACCTCCACCCTGGTTGGATTCCGGTGTTACAGATGGGGACACGGACTCCCAGAGAGACCCTGGCTTGCCCAAGGCCACACAGTAAATGGCGGAAAAGGCACTTACCACCCCGTGTGTCTGAGCCTTTGGCCCATGCATTTTATCCTGAAATGTGACTGCTTTCCCAATGGAGTGGGACCTGAGCAAAGTTCAGGTTGAGCAGCCCAGTTCTTCCCCCACAGAAGCATGGAGGCAGCCATAGGTTGACCTGGGCCTGCCTTCCTGCCACAGGCCAAGGGGCGGCTCCTGGTGGGGCTGGGAGACAGGAACGAAATTCTGCTCGTCCTATGAGCTGTGCTGTCTCTCTGGATAATGAACTGGACGGTCTCTCCTCCCTGGGTCCTCGAAGCAGCCGGTCTGGGCAGGAGGACCCATAGGGTCAGCTCCGTCTCCATGGTGGAGACAAGGAATCAGAAGCCTCAGACAGATGAAATGACTTTGCCGGAGATGCTTCCGCCAGCTCTTGGCCGATGCAGCCGGATTCAGGTGCCTCCCCTGCTCCCCACCAGGCCCGAGCTGCTTCTCCGGGTCACAGGGCTGGGCTCCACCTGCAGGGAATGGGCGGTCAAACAGAAGATCAACACATCCGCAGGCGGGGAAGGAAGGGAAGTTCTGGTTTCTTGGTCACCTATGTTATAGTAGCTGCTAACAGGAAGGGGCTCGGGGGCCACTCTCTCACCAGTGACTTTCAGCTTTGCCTTTCTAAGCATCCTCTTAAAAAAAGTGTGGGTGTCTGTGGCCCTCACCTGGCAGAGGTGATGGGAGGACCAGCTGGGATCGTGGATGTAAAACACGGACCAGGGCCGCGCTCCATACAGGTCGGTTATGAGCGGAAACTGTGATGCGTGTCCCCGTTTAATAGCATACTAACAGCATTAACAATTCCCGGAACCACCCTGTGAGACTTTAATGCTCCCATTGTCCAGATGGGAAAACCGAGGCCCTGGGAGATTAGGAAACTTGGGTCAGCTAGACATCCCATAAACAGGATTCCAACTCAGGACTGTATGATCCTGGGCCCTCACTGCCCCCTACCCCCAACATGCCATTCCTAGCTTGGGGACAGCAGTAGGACAGAGTTATCCAGGGGACAGGGAGACACGCGGCACCCCAGACAGACAGATCACTCCACGCCCTGGGGCTCTAGGACAAGATTCGGGGTTCGGGCTGCTGTAGTTTCCAATGGCCTGGCCCTGCAGGGAAATGCAGAAGGCACTAGATGTGCTACAGGTCCAGAACAAAGGCCGGGACCTGCTGTTTAGCTGGCCCTGGTTCTTAGGGAACCTCCCCTGGTTGCCAGTCCCCTGTTGCGGGGGCTCGTTTATTTGGTAGTAAACAAGGAAAAATTCCTCAAACATTACAACGTGCAATGAAGAAACCTTAATCCCTCTTCCCTCCCTTCAAATCTTAACTTGTGATTTTGCAAAATATTTAAGAACTGTCCCACTTCTTCCTTGCCCTTTGCCATTAAGATTTTTGGCCTCTCTCCTCTCCAGTGTGTCTCTGTCTCTCTGTCTCTCCCCATGTCTTCTTCTGCCTCCCTGTTTCCCTCTGTGCTTCCGGCTCTGTTTCCTGGCTTGGGCACATCTGAATAGGTGAATCTCAGAAGTCAGGAAGAAACTTAGACCCTCTCCTTTCCCATCCTCCCCTCCAGAGCCCCTTCATTTGTTGCTGCACACAGCCTGGGCCCCGCACCGGCTCTGCAGCTCAGGGAGGGCGGCCCCAGCACCTACCGCTGTCATTTCCCCGGCCTCAGAGATGCCCGGCTAAGCCTCTCTCCGGGTGTTCCTAAGTGTAAACAAACACCATCCCCAGCTGGGAAGGGCAGGATCATTAAATGGCTGTGTTTCCACAAAGCAAAACTTTGTCACCAGAAAGAGGTGCACTCTTCATCTTCCCACCTGCAGTGAGGAGAGAGAGGAAAGGGGGCAGAGGACAGCGAGAGAGGGAGGGAAAGAAACAGAACAAGCAGAAGGCAGTGGGGAGAGAGAGAAGGTGACGGGCAGGGAGGAGAGGCTGCGGAAAGGCCCACGAGAGTCACCTCCCTCTCTCTCCTACTGTAGGTAATGAGTTTAAATAAGGTTTTCCATTGTGCTGGCGGATAAACTGAGGCTGCAGGAAGCTCAGTGACAACACCAGGAGAGGGCAGTTTCCCCCACGGTTAACCACAGGGCAGCAAGGGCAGGAAGAGAGGTTTTGGAGCTCCCTGAGCCCCGGGAGCTGGAAAACCATATCCCGCACCGCCTTCCTTCCTGCGGACGCACTGACCCGGCCTCCGAGTGCCAGCCTGCTCCTCTGCTGATGCGGCTTCGTGCAGCATGTGCGCTGGGGTTCCTGCAGAGCTCCAGAGAGACAGCACCTCTCCTAGAGCATCAGCACCATCCCTCGGCCCTTGCTCTTTTCCGTTTGGGGGTCCGCCCCGGCACAACACCTGGACCCCGCTCTGCTAAAGGAGGGAAGCTTGTACCGTGTTGCAGTCATCTCAGCAGGAAAGGGTGGTGTCACTTACGGGTGTAGGAGAACCTCGGACCCTCTCTCCAGCCTCGCCGTGTAAGGGACGGGGACCCCGGGTGAAGGGGGCCCCAGCCCTGCACACAATGCCTGCATCTCCTGGAACAGCCTGCAGCTCAGTGCAGCAACACCTGAGCCACCCAGGGCTCAGAAGCTAATCAGGCTTCGAGCTCCGCCTCACCCAGAGAAAAGCCACTCTCTGGCTAAGGAGCATCTCCCCGGCGGTGGCCCTGGAGGCAGGAAGGGGAGGGGAGAGAGCGGTGCTACTCTGCCCTCTACTGGGGGAAGCACCATCCGATCTGAGTGCAGAAGCCAAGGGCCCAGGAGGGGCGTCTCAGGTTCCTTGGGCTTCCGGTTACCTGAGTAGAGACCCTGGTGAGCGCCAAGCCTCAGGGTGGAGGGAACTCCCTGAGACACCGTAGCCTGGCAGGCACAGCCGGGGCCACCCTGGCCTCCTGGCACTGAGCTCGGGGAAGCCAGTGACCGGGTCCCTGGAGTCGGAAGGGCCCTGACATATGCCCACCCCGGGGGGCGTGCTGTCAACGTTTTCTGTTCCGATAGACCTTCGCTGAGAGTGCCCGTTTGTTATGCTCCCTTTCCTCCTGAAAGTCAGGTGCAGCGGGCGCCTGCCTGATGTTTCCAGGACGATCATCGGACTTTCTCCTGGTCTGGCCGGCCACTGTCCTTGGTGTCAACCTGTTGGTTGGGGTTCATCCTCGCCCACCCGCCCACCCAGGGCTCCAGTGGCCTACAGAAGCCTTTGGTGTCCTGACATAGGTGCTGGGCACCTTAGGGGGCTGGCCAGGCCCGTCTGCTGACCACAGCGGCCCTGTGGCTGCCTCCACGTGTCCCGGAATGGAAGGACCATCGACAGAGCCGCCCCAAGGCCACACTTGCCATCAGCGCTGCGGCTGTTTTCAGACCCCTTGGCTGTCCTTGGTCTGCCTGTCCCCCTCCCCGCCCCCCATCCTTCCAACGATGGCAGGGGGCCAGCAAGTGGGTCCCAGGGATGGGAGAGGGTCATTCCCACCTGAGAAAGGAAGGAGCACGGAAGAGGCCTGATCCCAGCCTTCCCGGAGACTCCTCTTCCCCATCCTCCAATGAGCCTTGGCAACACTGCTCCTCAGTTCCGGGGTGTCCCCTGCCCAGCAGGCCCCTTACCCTACAGCCAGGGTGCTCTCTGGAGGGAGGGACTCCTCCCCACTTCTTTGCTTTGTCCCAGCTGATCTGAGGGGAGAGGGTAGCACTGGGGGAGCAGCAGACCTCGCCAGCATCCCTCAGAGTCCTAGAGGGCTCGGCAGAGAAGGGGCTGGCAGGCAGGGCGGGGCACGTGCCACGGGGTCCTCCTTTATCTTCTCCACAAAGGCAGCAGCTCCTAGGGGAGACTTTGCAAGTGCCAGTAGCCAGCTGTGGTGCCAAATATTAATGGCCTCAGTTTCCCTTCCTTCTGCACACAAGTGTGAGTACACACACACACATACTCTCTCCCCCACACACATTCTGTGGGACCCTGGTTAGGCTGCTCTGAGGAGCCCATACAGGTCATATTAGCCCTCCCTCCCCGCCCTTCCGCCACGCGGCACCAGTCCCTGAAGACATCAGCCCTGCCCGCCGCCCCCCCCGACCCGGGAACGTGGGGCCGTGGAGGGGAAAGGGCACCCTGGCCCTCCAGACTGCTGACTGTGCCCTTCCCCAGGCCCTGGACCTGCGGGCGGTGCAGAAGCGGGAATTTCCCTCGAGGCCAAGCCCACATCTCCTTCTCAGCAACCCATTGACATTCCAAGAGCGAGAGGGAGGTCTCATGCCCCAAAACAAAACATAACTCTCTGTGACTCATACCAGGCCCTGCTGGTTGAGAAATCTACGAATACTTCCTGGGCTTGGGGGTGGGGGTGGGGTTCAGTGCTGGGGCCAGGGAGTGCGTGTGTGTGCACACCCCACACTTGGCTTCCTAGTAAAGCACACGACTTTCTGCACTGAGTTTCCCCCGGACCAAAGCTTTCAGAAAATCCGCTCCCAAACACCCATCCCCTTCGGAGGACGGTCACGTGTGTGGCCCGAAGCCTGGGAGGACACTCTTGAAAGGAGAAGAAGAAAAAAGAAAGAAACGACAGCCAACAACACTACAGCCACGTGAATCCAGTGACCTGCTCCCACCGGAAGCCTGGGAAGGAAAGGGTCTTTGGTGAGGTGCGTTCAAGGGGGCCCAGAGAGGCCGAGTTCGCTGCTGGCACCCTGGTTCACAGTTCTCCCTCCCAGGTTTCCAGAGCCTTGGCAAGCCCCCCGTGCTGGTTGTCAGATGCGGTTCTGTGGGGGTTACAGCTGGGATTGTTGCTGGAGCTGCAGAAAAGTGAGAAGTGAATGAGTTTCTGTTTGGGGTTTTTTTTTTTTTCATTATTGTTACAAACAGAAAAACAATCCACTTGGACATCAGCACAAAGGGGAACTGAGACTCGCCACGTGACTTTTGCCCTTTTCTCACTGTGGCAGAGCAGGAGTGGAGCACGAAGCTCTTTCCCACGGGACAAGTCAACGTGTAGGCTACGGGGTCACTGTGTGTTTAATGCAAGAAAAGGAGTGCAAATGAGGTCTGTGGAAACCTATTATGCTGCCATACCACCTTGTGTCATCTTTCCCCCAAACTCAATGACATTGGTACCTGTGCCCAAGTGTCATAGTGGGGAAACTGAGGCTGAGAGGTGAAGCGACTTGTCCAACGTCACACATGTAGAGGTGAGTGCTAGAGAGAGGATTCAGACTCCCATCTGTCGTCTGGCTCTCTGGCTCTTGCCTTCACCCCTTGTCTGTGACCTTGCTCTTCACCCAGAGTGCCCAAGGGATTGCGAGAGAATCAGTCCTGACCGAGGAGATAAGGGCTAGCCCTGAACCATTTCCAGGCAACGCTGCGGTCTGTTCCTTCGCCCTGACTCTGAGACGGGGACTGGAGCCACGGTGGTGACCTTGGTTTGTCCGATAGCAGTGCACTGGAAGCTCAGAACCAAGGTTGTCTTACCTGACACCAGATGGTCAGAGGAGAGGACTGGGCACGGGTGGAGCAGAGGGCTCCATGCAGAGACATGCCACAGGCAGGCTAAGGCCAAAATGATGCACACACATCAGGTCTATGGACTCGCTCACCCCTACGGGACCTGGATAGTCACGTAGGCCTGCAATGCACTTTGAATTCCCCAGCCTGCAGGACTCCTTTCCACAGCCTGCAAAAGGTGGCAGTACCCCGAGGACCGCCCGAGGACTGCCCCACCCCTCCCCCAGCTGACTGTGCTTGCTTCTGTTTCCTAAACACGCACAGCTGGTTCCCACCCCAGGGGGCTCTGCCCCTCTTCGTTTGCCTGTTCCTTTTTTTTTTCAGTTAATTTTTTTTAATTTTATTTTAATCATTGTTCAAGTACAGTTTTCTCCCTTTTACCCCCATTCCAGCCCACCCACCCAACCCTCCCTACTTCCCTCCCACTACCATCTTCCCCCTAGCTTTTGTCCATGTGTCCTTTAAATTTGTTCCTGTAAACCCTTCCCATTCTCCCCTGAAATTCCCTCTACTCTCTTCTGTGGGCACTGTCAGCCTGTCCTCTATTTCAGTGTCTTTGGTTATATTTTGCTTGTTTCTTTGTTTTGTTGACTGGGTTCCTGTTAAAGGTGAGATCATATGGTATTTGTCTTTCCCTGCCTGGCTTGTTTCGCTTAGCATAATGCTTTCCAGCTCCATCCATGCTGTCGCAAAGGGTATGAGCTCCTTCTTTCTTTCTGCTGCATAGAATTCCATTGTGTAAATGTACCACAGTTTTCTGATCCATTCATTTACTGATGGGCATCTAGGTTGGCCTGTTCCTTTCTTACCACAAATGCCACCTTCTCGTAAGGGGACCAGACCAGTCCTCCAAAAGTGGTACCCTCTGTGACGTCACTCTAGCTAATTTACTTTAGAGGATGTCTCACTCATCTATCTTGTGCTTTGCTTCTTTTATTTTCATTTTCTATGCTCCCCCCCCCACCAAGGAGAATAGAGCACGAGGGAGAATAGGACCCACACCTGCCTTGTCCTTCTCTGTCTCCACGGAGCCCGGAAAAATGGCCGGCACACAGAGGGAACTCAGTCATTGGATGGATGGATGGATGGATGGACGGACAGACGTGCAGATGGATGATGGTGTCGACTGTGCACCAGGTCCGAGTGGAGATGTAGAGATGAATAAAAAGCTGTCTCTTTGCTCAAAGAGTTCACTATGAAGTAAGGGAGGTCCTCTCATAGTCAGAGCGCTGTGGCTAGGTAAATTATACGAGGTCTGTCCAGAAGGTATCCGTCCATGTAATATGAAAAATGGAGACACTTATTGAAGAAGATATAAGACACAAGAAACACTGTACACAGGACAAGGACACCTCCGTCCCCTTCAAAGTAGGCACCTTGGGACCTCATACAGTTCTCCCAATTGCCATCAGCTGCTCTGTGGTATTTTCCTGAATCTCGTCGATGGTCTGAAATCTCTTCCTTTTCAAAGGTGGCTTTAGTTTTGGAAAAAGCCAGAAGTTGCAGGGTGCCAAATCTGGGCTGTAGCGGGGTTGAGTCCCCTGGGTGATTTGATGTTTTGCCAAAAAACCTCTGCACGAGACGTGATGCAGGAGCAGGTGCATTGTTGTGATGAAGCTGCCAATCACCAGCTGCCTTTAGCCATGGCATTCTGAATCATCTGAATAGTTTCCACAGAGGAATGTCCAAGCTTAAGCTAAAATTTGATGCAGATTCGTTGCTCAACTCACTCAGTCATTTTGAATATGACGGCCACACAGTACACATGCTCACTCAGTGGTGTCTACCACCCTCACAGACTAGTACAGTGAAGTCCTCATTGTTCACACATGCACATTCCAGTCCACTCCCCTTGGCTACCAGGTTATATCAATGTTGTACAAACTGTTCTCATTATATTAACAAAGGCCGAACTTTTTCCAGACAGACCTCGCATGTTCTAGGCAAAGAAAGAAACACATCTGGGGTAGGAAGGAGGAAGGGATCCATTTTTGCTGGTGGATATAACCTGGAGATGTTCTACAAGCAGGTACACACTTTGATCCGTGAAGGTTAAATGACAATTAGTCAGTGGCCAATGAATTTAAGAGCCTTCCCTGGAGCCCAGGAAAAGGCAGAGAGGCTGAACACGGTCTTACAGAGCCTGGAAACTGTGAGCTGTTTGATGTAGTAGGACGTGGGATAGGAAAGTTCTTATGTTGTTTGCCGCTCCAGCTCTGGGGTTTTGCATCTAGCTACTCAAGAATCATTTGTAGAGGAAAGGAACAAAAGGAGAGCAATGTGAGAAGTAAGCCAGGCAAGGTTGACCGGAGTTAAGTAGTGGTAGGCTAAGGAATTTAGATCTCAGCGGCGGACAATAGGAACTCAAGGAAGGGTTGCTGAGGTGTGTTCCTGATCGTCACTCGGCGGTGGCACAGACAGCATGGTGGGGGACACATCTGGGCTGAAGCAGGAAGGGGGAGACTATGGCAGTGGTTCCGGTGAGGGGTGTTGGGGGCTTGAGCCCTGTGAAGATGGTTGATAGGAGGGACCCCAGAGATTTGAGGAAGAGAAGGTAGGAGGCATCCTTGATTCCCCATAGATGGAAAAGGGAAGGAGAGAATGGGAGGAAAGGAAGGCTCCCAGGTCTCCAGTTAGAGTTACTAGATGCTGGTCATTGAAATACACAACGCAGAGGGTGGGAAGTTGGGGTACAAGTGGATTGCATCAAGTTAATGGCATTTATGTCTCAGGACCCCTCACTTTCATGAGCCACTCTTAAGACCCTGAACCTGACTTTGTAACTCCTCTCCTATTTTTATTAAAGAGCCTCTTTCTGCCTAATTACAGGAGCTTCAGGCTCCACCAACCCTGGATTCTCTTCTGGAAATATAGGGGGAAAATATTTTAAATTTCACTTGGGGCAGGTTGAGTTCAAGATGGATGAAGAACCTTGAGATGGAGACGTTCTATCTGCAAGGAGCACAGGGTGATGAGCAGGGTCGGGGTTTCAGCCCTGGCTTCCAGCTGTGTGAACTTGGACATGCTTGAACTCTCTCTGTGCTCAGTACAATGGGATGATAATAAAAGTGTCCCTTCCCCAGGGTCGTTGTGGAGATCAGATGACAGAATGTATATAAAGTGCTTAAACAGCACCCACTGTGTAGCACTTGCTACTCCGTGGGGAAGTGCTGATCCGGGCATCCTCAGAGTGACGGGGGTCTCGGGAGGAGCTGGATCATGCAGGAAGTGTGTGTCAGGGCAGGATAAGAAGGTCAAGGACAGAGCTCTGATATTTATTAGGCTGACCAGAGAAGGCGGAACCAGCAAGAGAGGCTGACGAGGATCAGCTACATGGGGGAGGAGTGTGCATCCTGGGAGCCAGAGGAGGGGAGTATGTCCAACAGGCACTCGGTCATGAGTGTCACCTGCTGCTCGAAGTCCAGGCTGCTGGTGTGCTCCTTGGGGGAATCACCAGGGAGCTTGTCGGGGGTGGGCGGGGGTGCTTCATGCAGAGCTGGGCATGCGGAATGAACGAGCATGCCGACGACAAGAGCAGACTGTCCTCCAGAGAACTTGGGCCACGGGACACAGAGGAGGACAGAGGCAGAGACAGGACTGCGCGGCAGCTGGTGTGGCTTGCTCTTGGAGGACATGGTTTGCCACATAAAGATGAAATTCACAGGCTTTGGAGGCTGTGAAGAAGAATCGGTGGAGAAGGTTTGGGGAGGCAAGAAAGTAATCGATGGAAAAATATACCTGTCGTGGGAGAGTGAGAAAGAAGGGAAGGTGAAGGGCAGGGTGAGGAGTCAACCCCAAATTGCTATCTGAGTCTGGAAGGAAGGGGCGATGTGGGGGAAGGCTGGAAATACGTCTGTAGGTAGGAGGACAGGAAGTGGGGGAGTTAGGCCTGATAACCTCATTGGTTCTTTTTCTGTGAAGTAGGATAATAGGTCTTCTATGGAAATATGTAAATATAAGGCGTCTCTCGCGCTGTGGGGCTTTTAGGAGAAATGGTGATTATGAAACTTAAAATCTCAAGGGGGAATCCAGCATTGCGGGAACCAAAGTGGACGGTGAAGTTATTAATATCCTTATAAATTATTTTATAATGAGTAACACAAAGCAGTGAACACAGCTTCACCAAGTGAGGACAACCTTGGAGGCAATTTGCATGTCTTTATTAGGATTATACAGTTCATTTTAATTTACCATCCTTCGCTTGCAAGCTACTTGAAGCATTTCAGGATCTTCCTACCCTGCAGTTGAAACAAGATTCTTGCAAATTTATTTTTTTTAATTATGAATTATTTCAAATACAACAGAGTTGGAGGAATGCTACAGTGCACGCTACGGTTCCTTTGGTTGTGACAATTTCTTGGTCTTTCCTTGTTGTGGATGCCCTTGACATTCTGAGGAATCACAGTCATGCATGCTCTGTTCCTCGCTGAGATTTGTCTGGTTTTCTTTTCTTTTGAAAGTTAGTTAACTCCTCCAGCTTTAATAGCATCTAAGTGACATGCGACATTGCGTGAGCCTCAGGTGTACAATGGGATGGTTCGATGCCCTTCCTTCCGCACTGGGACGGGGTCACCAGAGTAGTGTTAGTTGACACCGACATTACGTACATATGGGTCACGTCATAATGGTGAGAACATTTATGACCTGCTCTCCTGGCAACTTTCAAGTATACAATGCGGTGCCGTATACCACCGGACTGTGTTATAACTAATCACCACGCTGCACGCCAGGTTCCCCAGCACTTACTCACCTCCTGAACAGAAGCGCCGACCTTTAGACCGCCGTCACCATCTCGCCGTCCCCCTGCCCCACCCCCACCCATCTCTGGCAGCCGCCCTTCTAGTCTCCTTCTGTGAGCGGGGCGTTGTGAGTGCTGCACACTAGTGAGATCAGACCGTGTTTGTCTTTCTCCGTCTGACATGTTCTGTTCAGCAGAATGCCCTCCAAGTCCGTTCTTTTGACACAGATGGCAGGATTTTCTTTTTTTCTTTTTTTTTATGGCCGGATAACATTCCATTGTGTATCTTCTTAATCCATTCAGCCATAGACCATCGGGAGTGTGTCCACCTCTTGTCTACTGTAAGCGTGACAGTTTTCTCATGCTTAGACAGGGACTGAAGGTTTTTGGAAGAAAGGCCACAGAGGCAAAGTGGCATCCATGTCACGTGACACGGAGGGCACCGTCCATGTCCGCTGTGGATGTCGGTCTGCACCTGGCTGAGGTGGCACCGGCCGGGTTTCTCCACCGTAAGGTCACTCCCTTTGTTCCCTTTCCCCACGTGCTCGTCAAAATAAATGCTTCACTCAGCCCCCATGAGAAGAGTGGGAGGCCTTACTTCTTGGGGGACACGCTTCACCTGGAGACACGCTTTTGCCCATGCAAAACCTCCGGGTTGCCGCCAGCCTGAACTCTCGATTTTCTAACACATGGGCTCCCCAGAACTTCCCTGTGCATAATCAAAAAAACCACAGCTTCACTCCATCACGTGCTCTTTTGCCACTGGCCCAGAGAAGGCTATCTCTCTCCCCCAGGCTTGGGCTTGCTGATCCTGGCGGATAAAAGATAGATGGGCCACGGCACGCAGCAGCTTCAGAATCATCCATCTCAACCAAGGAGGTGGTACCAAGAGGACGCGTCCCCTGGGACTGACAGACCAGGGACCAGCAGCCTGCGGCGGCCCAAGACTCTCCCACGTGGCTGGAGTCTCGGGTGTCAGACCATCACGTTTTGTCTTTCTTAAGATTAAAGACAGTTACTTCTATTTACTTAACCATTTTATTTTTGTTAACTTATTTCTTTTACTTCCAAAAGTCTTTTCCTCTTTCTGAGCAACATCTCGTGAATTCAGGCACGTTAGAGGGGCTACCTGTGCACGCACACAACACCTACGTGCTTTAAAACAGTGTGTTCTGCGCTGTTACACAGGTCCACCACACCAGTGACACTCTACACGATGCTGAGCTCTCCTGCTGCACGGGCCTGGATTGGGCCATGCTAAATGCACGATTTGGGAAGTAATGGCGTGCGGGCCTCTGGGAGGAAACCAAACCAAAGACCATGTGCCCTTTTTGGGTGCCAGAGCTCCAGATGCCGCTCTGCCCACCCTGGACTGGTATTTCTTGATACATGAATTCTGTAGGAGGGGAGTTTTTTGTTGTTATGTTTATGGGTTGTTTTTTTTTTTTTCTGAAGAACTCTAACCCAGAGCTCACCTTCTTTATCTATAAACTGGGGTTAATAATCCCTGGAGATCAGACTAGGTTCTTGGTTATAAGCAGCAGAAACTGGACTGTCCGTTAAAAAGCAAAGGACAGGCAGTGACTAGCTCTGGGGACTCAAAGAGAATGGATGGAGATGTGGACAGGCTCAGAAAGTGGGCGGCAGCCGTGGGGTCTCAGTGGGCCAGGCTGCAGGACCCACACAGCAGGCTCCCACCTTGGGCGACAGGCGGTGCACACGTAGGACTCCTGGGGTTCCCGCTGAACCCACCCCTTCCTGTGCATCACGTGTTCAGAGCTGGGACGGAATCCCTGATGGGCCACACGGAGAGGAGCAGGGGGCAGGGGGGAGGGGGAAATCAGCCTCTCTGGGTGTACACTGTCACACACGCGCCTTCCACTGGGGCTGCACCAAGGAGCGCTCCCCAAGCGAAGAGGGGTGGTGATGTGCGACAGCCAAAAGGGACAACCAGCCCCATGCCCTGACCTTTCTAACTGGTTTTGAGAATTTGAAACAATTTATGCAAAGTCCTTGATAGACTGCCTGGTACCCACGTAATTAACTCTGCGGCCTGGGGAGATACGGAAACCTTCAAGGAGAGGGAAAAATAGGAACTTGAACTTAAAATGGAATGACATGAAATGAAATGAAAGAGCAGGTATCTTCCCGGGAGGACTGCAAGGACCGGAACTACATGTGAAACGCTCCTCCCTCTTTTTCCAGACCAAGCCGCCAGCTCTGAGCGATGCGGCTTCTGCGGATGGAGACAATGCCGCGGCCTGCTTTCAGGGGTAACACTGCTATGGCCGAAGGACATCTGGCTGGGAAACAGCACGTCCCCCAGAGTCACTGTCTCCTCGGGGAGGAAGTGGAACTCGGGGCTGTGCCGCCTGGCCAGCACTCTCGACCAGAAGGCGCTGTTCACGGGCCCCAGACAGGCTGGTCTCGGATGCAAGGGAAAATACAACAGCCCAGCAGGTTTAAAATGAAGTGTTAACCTTTGTTAAAAGACCCAACACCATGTTCCCTCTGGATAGACTAGAAATATTGCTTCGGTTAGTGTTTTTAACAGAATGGAAAATAAATTGGCATCTTTTTTTTTCTGGAAATCCCTGAATATCCAGGGTATGGGTACCCTCTAGCATTTCTGAGGCCAGTTTGCAGGGTAGGGTCCAGCTCGCTAGGAGAATGACCTGGGAGTTTGCTAATGGGACGGCTCCCCAGGACCCACCTGGAGATCTGAGGCGGTGGGTGCGGGGGAGGACTCGGGGAGACCCAAGCATCTGCATTTCCCCCAGGCTCCCCAGCCAGGGAGCCTCTGACCTGGTGCCCGGGCCTGAGTTTGCTTTTCCCTTGCAGTGGAGAAGGCTTGCTGGGGGAAGCTTTGTGAAAATAGGGCCTGTGGAGCCGAATGAAATTTCACAGGGACTCCTAAGAAACACGGGATTAGGAAACAAAAATATAGGAAATATTTCAGGAAATTAACTCATACAAGCACCTCCCCCTGAGAAAAGAGATGTTAGGAACCATTCTCAGCAGTTTAACAGATCTCTTAAGAACCTCAGCTAAACAAACAACTTGTTATAGTGACTCAAATCATTGCGCCTATTTCATAACAACCCTAGATACTATGTGCGAAGGCCCCCTTGCTACTTCTGCTATGGGCTTTACACACCTGATCACATTTAATTCCCGATAAACCCCATCAGGATGTGATATCACAATTCCATTTCACAGCTGAGAAAACTGAGGCTCAGTGAGGTCTTTCCCAAGTCAAGATCAGGATCCAAACTCAAGCCTTTGTGAGCCCGGAGTTAGTCACCTCCGCGGTGTGTTTGATGGGCTTTTCGTAGCATTTCTTTAATCATGTATTGTTCCAAGTGTGAATACTGGCATAAGCCCGGTTTATTGAGGTATCTCTGGAGTTTTTCCTGAGTGGGTACTGGAGCCAGCCGTGTGGCCTGCCACCTGCCCAGTCCCAAAGAAACAGGCTTCGTGGACACCAGAGACAGCCTTGGCAGCAGGAAATGTCACGGAATGACAACACACAGGGCTAGACCCTCTGGCAGGAGCCACAGTGAAGGCTTTCTTGGTAGAGGGCAGTGGGATAAAATGTAGCAAAATTATTGAAGTTCATATCCTTGGCCTACCAAGTCTCCATCCAGCGAGTTATTTTAAAGAAATCATCGGTGCAGCTAGAAGATGGCTCATTTCTGAGTTGTGTACAACCAAGGATTCAAACCTAGGGAATTACCGAGATAAATTCTAGCACCTTCACAGCACAGGATACATAATGGCATTTCAAAAAGCTGCCTTGGGCCCTGACCTGTGGGCGTGGCTCAGCTGGCTGGGTGCTGTCCCCCAAAGCAAAAGGTCACTGTTTCCATTCCCCATGGGGGCACATGCCTGGGTTTTGAGTTCAGCCCCAGGGCAGGGCGTATATGAGACGCAAGCCATTGATGTTTCTCTCTTTCATTGATGTTTCCTTCTCTCTCTCTCTCTCTCTCCTTTCCACTCTTCTCTAAAAATAAATGAAATCTTAAAAATAAAAACAAAGAAAAAGGACTTTAAGAAAGAATTGTGTGAAGAGTGTGATCCCATTTTGACAGTGATAAAGATTTTTTTTAAAAGAATAAATAAAATGTTAAGCGTTTTGTTCCTATCATTGCCATTTCGTGATTGTATTTTGTTGGTTTCCATAATCATTGCGTTGACCTTTGCAGACAGGAAAAATATATACAACTTGGTTCAAACAAAATACCAGCAAAGGGGGACAGATACCTTGAGAGGCTCTGGGTGGTGCGTGTGTGTGAAGTGGTCCTCTGGCCGTCCTCGCCCCGGACAGTGCCAGGGGGCCCCTCGTTCCCAGCAGGGGAGGCTTGGAGTCTCCCTGGAGGTGCAGAAGTCCTCACGTGCTGTTTTGCTTGTTTCCCAAGAAGCCTGGTGCCCCTGCTTGCAATCAGAGGGTGTTCTCAACAACCGTGCTTTGGGCCCCCCAGCCCTGGCTGTGCCTACGGGTCCCCAGCAGGGGTTTTTAGGAGAAACCAAAGGGAAAGCTGAAGAGTCACCACATCTGGAAGGATTCCCAGGAGGTGGACAGAAATGGAGATGAGCGTGTGCACGGGTTCCCCATGGCCCAGACAGCAGGGGCTGCAGAAGCCTAGTACTTGGGCCAGGTGGGCTCAGGAGGGCCATTCATCCCTCTGTGCCGGGCACCTGTGTCACTCCTAGAGGCCCTGTGCTGGCCTGCCCTCCAGGAGACCTCAGCTACGGGAGAGATGAGAGGTCAGATGGCCACGCCTGGTTGGTGCTACATGAGAGGCGGGTGCGGCACCCTGGGATGCACTAGGAAGGACCCCTGACCCCCATTTGGAGGCTCAGGGAGGTGGCGCTCAGCGAGGACAGGGAGGGGAGTTAGGAGGCAGCTGCACACACTCTCAGAGAAGCGACGGGATGATGTTCGCAGGCTGCAGCGCAAGCCACGTGCACTGACTCTGCAGTCTCGTGCCAGGTAAGTGGGGCCCGGGGCTCTGTGTCGGTTGCAGTGCCCTCGATCCTTTGTCAGGAGTTGAGGCCACAGCTGAGGAGAGCCAGCAGGGGTGGGCCCCTAAGCCCAGGGGCGGGGTGAGGCCTTAGGTCTGAGCACATTTCCTGTGGGAAGGGGGCCGGGCCGAGAGGGGAAAGAAGAGGTGTGTGTGTGCTGCTGTGGACGGAGGTGGGGGCATGGGGGATGTGGGGGCACCCAGGGAGCAGTGGGGGGTGAGATGGGTGCAGCCAGGAGAGAGGCCCCCCGGTGGAGCTCAAGGTAGCTGCTCCAGCGCCTGCTACCTCCCCTATAACTGGCTTTTCGGTTCCTCGGCCTCTGGTGTCATAGGACAAACAATGGTAGGGGACCCAGCAGGCACAGTGAGAAAAAGGGGACAAGGATAAGATAAGAGCTCTTTGGCATTAACCCTAACGAGGGAGATGGTACGTTACTGCTTCATAAACAAGGGCCGGCGGTGAGGACCTCAGATGCCCCTGCACGGTTTGGTGAC
Organism: Phyllostomus discolor; assembly: GCF_004126475.2. Lineage (NCBI taxonomy): Eukaryota > Metazoa > Chordata > Mammalia > Chiroptera > Phyllostomidae > Phyllostomus > Phyllostomus discolor. The sequence continues at coordinate 34,713,642 of NC_040915.2, read as the reverse complement.
AGACCCCTGCCATCCTGTGATTTTTCTGGGGTTAGCCACACACCTCCCCACCCTCCTGACAGTGCACCTCACACCCCACCTGCTGGGGAAGGGTTTCCTGTCCCTGTGTTTGGCTTCCACCAGCACGAAGGAACCTCTCCCAGCCCCGCCCTGGAGACCGAAGACCCTCTCCCCTGTGCTCGCACGCGGGCTCGTCCCCGCGCATCCACAGCAGGTGTCCCTCCCGGAAGCGGCCTTGGCACCTCTGTTTCTCACTCCCTGTTTTCTCTCCTGCTGTTCCTCCGGGGCAGGACCTGGGCTGCCTTGTTCATTTTGTTCACCTGGTGCTTAGAATGGTGCCTGGCATGTACTATGGCTTTGATTTAACAACAACAACAATAGCAACAACCACTGCTGAACAAATAAACGAACGAACGAATGAGGAATGAGTGACTGAATGGTGATTAGGTCTGGAGAAAAGAAAACAAGTTCCAGAATCAGGCCCAGAGAGGCCCCGGGATGGAGCTCACCCCACCACTTACCCACGGGTAGTCTTCGGGCCCCGGGCCCCGACTTGTAACACGGGCTATGTAAGGATTGCGGATTTGCCCGGGGCCTGATGTAGAACAAATGTCCTAAAAGGCGGCTTTTATATTTATTACTATGGTAAAGAATATGGAGGAGATTTTGCTGCTACACCAGAGGTGGAGTACCTGTCCAGCATGGACCGCAGGAGAGCTGGAAAAGTACACCGTCCTGCAACCTGTGGGTCAGGAAGCGGAGGGGAGGAGGGGAGGCGAGGAGGGGTCTCTCTGCTCTCAAGAGCAGACCCAATGAGGTTCCTCGGGGCAGGCCCTGGGCAGGTGCCAAAGCAAACTGCGTGCCCCCCATCGTGGCTCTGTAACACGTACGTTTGGGGGAGGATGCTGAGCTCAGCATTGCTCCCCCACCCGGCCCCCACGGCCCCAGCCACAGGCTGTAGCTCTGCATCGCACTGAGCAGCCTGCTCTCCCGGAGAAACCGGGCTGGGCACCGTGGCTTCCTGTTCCGTTTCTTTCACATGGTGCCGATGACCGGCCGGATATTGCAGTGGGGCCAGGCCTGCAGAAAAAGGGAAAGCGCAACCCAACAGAAGAGCGCATTCTGGGGGAAATGGGGGAGAGACTAGCTTCACAGCTGGGTCAAGGGGAAAGCGACCATCGCACACAAGGAGCTCCGAGAATGAAGGGAAACTTTCACGAGGTGGTGGGGAGCAGAGGAGGGTGCGGGACCCTGGTCCGGAGGCCTAGGCTCCTGCGCAGGCTCTGCCATTGGCTGCTGTGTGGCTCCGGGCCAGTGCCTTCCCCTCTCTGGACTTCAGTTTCCTCAAGGATCACTGTTCTCCTTCCTCCTCTATATCATTCACTCATGGACTCAGAAGCATTTCTCAAGCCCCTGGTGTGAGCTGGGCACTGCTGTAGGGGCTGGAATTCAGTCATGAGTCCAGCTGACGGGAAGCCTTTTCTGAAAGGGTGACTCCTGAGTCAGGACCTAAGGGGAGAGCCAGGACAGCCAGGCACACAGGTTGGAATGCACAACCCTCGCAGCTCCGCTCCTGCTCCCGTGAGGGCCTCCCGCGGGCCTGCCCGCTGTGGCCTCCTAAGGGGGCTCCTTGCCTCTCTTCCTGCCCCTACAGTGCTCTCTCCACCCCGGCCTGGGTGGCGCTTCAGAATGAAGTCAGACCATGTCACTGCCCTGCTCAGGACCCACCACTTGCCCCACCCCACTCAGCAGTGGCGCCGAAGCCCTCCCAGGGGTCCTGCGGTGTCTCCCGAGCCTGCTCCCTCTGCTCTCCCTGGCTCACTCCCCCCCAGCTGCTCCAGTGGGATGCTGTTTCCCGAACACAGCAAGCAAGCCGGGGCCTCGGGGGCTCTACCCATGGCCTCTGCCCGGATGTCCTTCCCAGGGACTTCGTGCAGGTGCTACCTCCTTCAGGGCATGTCCCTAACCTACCTGTCCAAGCACACCCCCTCCCTACCCTCTGTCCCTCATCCTGCTCCGTCTCCATGATATGGATCTCTGCCTCCTATTCATTGTTTTCATTGTTATAATAATAGCCATAATCAATCAGATGTGTACTCTGTGCTGGATGCCGTCTAGACATCCGGGCATGAATTCATCTGCCCCGACACCCTTGAGGACATTAGTAACAGATGTTACTCCCCTTAACAGATCATTCACCTGAGAGTCAGAGGGGTTAACACTCTTGCTCAAGGCCTGCCAGCTGATGAGCAGCGTCAGGGCGGTTTCACACCCTGGAGCTTCCACCCCTGAGCACGACACTGCAGATGGCACAGCCCCAAGGGTCTCTGGGAGGGTAGAAACATTCTGTGTCCGGAACAGTAGCCGCCGGCCGCAGGTGACTGTCGAGTCCTTGAAATGTCTGTGAAATTTTAATTGTATTTCATTTTAAAGATTTGTAATGGCTTCCATTACTTTTAATGAAAATAGCCACAGGTGGCTAGTGGCTGCCACATTGGCAAGTGGAGTCCTGGAGCCTCTCACCGGTTGGGGTGCTGAGGTCTGGTTCCCACATACACAGGGAACTTCTCTGTGTCTCTGATTCTGTATCTGACAATGAGGAAGATGCCTTATAGGGCTGTTGTGAGGATGTAAGGAGTGTGTGTGCGTGTGTGTGTGTGTGCGTGCCTGCACGCACAAAAAGGGCTTAGAACATAGCTGGGCATGAAGTATATACTCAATGCTTGTTCAGTGTCTCCTTCATTGCCACCACCATTATCATTATGAGGTTCCCTAAGACTAAGGACTTTGTCTATTGCTCACTGTGAATCTCCATTACCTAGAACATTCTTGGCACGTAGTAGGTACTTGATAACTATCTGCTGCATGAATGAATAAGTGAACTGAATGGAATGTGGACCTTGGGTCAGGATCAACTGTTATGAACTCCAACTCTTGCGGGGGCTTGGCAGGGACAACGAGTGAGTGAAGGGGGTGGCCTAAGAGGGGGCACTCTGGCGAGCTGAAGAGAACACGGCTCAGCTAAAGGCTTTCTCAGTCCTGTTCTGGGGGTGGGGGTGGTGGAGAGGAGCGTCGTGGTCCAAACAGAACAGCCACAGCTGATGGACACTCAGGAGCGGCCACTCCGGGGGACCCAATCAGTGCATAATTACAAGCCACAGGTTCCACCTGCCGGAGGTTCAGCTCTCGATGTGCCACGGTCTCCACAGGTGGGTGCCCCGTGGGTGCCAAGCGATCCGGGACCCGCGCTCAGAACACCAGCGGCACAGACGGTGCTGGAGGCAGGCCTGTTTGCTCACCGTGTCGCTCTGGGCGGATCTCAAATGGATAAAAAGAAAATAGGGAAATAAAGTGTGGCCAGCTTGAGAAACAGGAACACCAGTCTGGGAAGTGGCCAGTTCAGTGGGCAGCTGTGACAGAGAAAGGGCTCTGTGTCTAGAAGGAAGTTTTTCTTGGACGAGGTTTGACTGCTGAGGATGACACCTGTGGTTGGCTCTGTCGAGCTTCCCCTGGGGCATTTATGTATTTATTTATTTTTTCTTGACTAGAACAGTCGACGAAATGGCCCCGGATTCTCATTCACATCGATCTTTCTCTCCTCCCGGCCCTGTACGGTTGTGCTTATGTAAGCACAAGGGCCTGTGACGGGACGGCCGCACTGGTGGGGACTTCCCAGCGTTAGCTCACCTGCCTCTGCCTTCTGCGAAAGCGCAAACAGTGGCCCGAGTCCTGTTCTGAGAAAGAGAGGCCCTCGTGTGAGTCACAGCTATGTGACTGTGGTCACCACCCAGCCACTGCTTCGGTCAGGGGGTCCCTCCAAATTAAAAAATTGTGTCATTTGCTCTGGCCGGTGCGGTCCAATTGGTTGTATCATCCTCCTACGGACCGAAAGTGTGTGGGTTCAACCCCGGTCAGGGCGCATGCCCGGGTTGCAGGTTCTGTCTTACGTACTGGAGGTAGGAGAGGTAACCGATCCATGCTTCTCTCTCATGTTGATGTTTCTCCCCCTCTCTCTCCCCTTGCCTTCTTCTCTCTTTCTAAATCAGTGAGCATGTCCTTGGGTGAGGATTGGAAAAAAAAAATCTGTCCTTCAGTGATTCTAAATCAGAGGAGGCTCACAGGTGCCCCACAGCCAACAGGTGGTTTGTTTGTTTGGCTCCCTTGGCTTTTTTTTTTTTTTTAAGTTAGGGGAGGCATTACTTTTCCATTGCTGCTGTAACACATTACCACTAGCTAAGGGACTCGAAAGACCAGAGATTCATTACCCTCCGCTTCCGGAGGTTGAAAATCTGACCTCACTGCGCTCCAAGAGAGGGCCACCCTCCTCCCTGAGGGGTCTGGGAGAGAATCCCCTTCCCTGCCCTACCCCGCTGCTTGAGGCCGCTCACGTTCCTTGGCTCGCAGCCTCCTTCCTGAAACCAGCAACACGGCATCTCTCCGAGCTTTTCTTCCCTTTCCGCATCTCCTGTTGACCTTTCCGCCCCCGTTCCATTTTTAAGGGCCCTGGTGGTTATATTGGGCCCACTCAGATATTCCAGGATAGTCTTCATATTTTAAGGCCAGAATATGAGGAACCTCAATTCCCTCTTGCCATGTAAAAAACATATTTGGATTCTAGGTTACGATGTTGATGACATTCCCCCACCCTTGTTTTTGAAACATAAAATCTAGCTTTCTAGCTACTTGTATGCAAAGATCTGGCACCACTGGGCCCCATCCTTGCACTAGCAGCTCTCATTATAATATGGCAACAATCGGCTTGAACTAAGCTGCTCCCTGTTTGCCCCAGTCCCCACCCGTCCTAATCATCTTGCTGCCTAATGCCATTTGCCATCACATTGGATTAACTGTTCTTCCCAGCAAGCTGGCTTCACTCATTTGCATTCCTCGCTGGACTTACCAGCCAATGAGCTCACAGCTCCTTTTCTTAATTTTTAGGGAAGCTCAACTCCACCACTTTTGCTGTCTGTCTACCTCAGAAACGTTACAAAGTAGAATATGCAATTGATTCCCAGCCACGTGTGATATACGGGAGAGGGGAGCTCTGTGTTACGTGCAACCCGGGGAACCTGCAGCAATGGGGGAACTACTTGCTCCTCCAGGCTGGTCCTGGGGAGGAACGGAGGAGTCAGATATGCTCACGACAGTGAAAACCGCCAGCGAGGGTCACCTCTACGGTGTGCCTTCGTGCTCGTGATTTTATTTCACTGCATCCTCCCAACCACGCGGGGAGGCTGGTGCTCCAGTTGACCTTCCCCTTCGCCCTCTGGAAACTGAAACAGGGGCTTTGACCGCCCTGCCCACGGCCACACAGCTGGAGTGCAGCGGAACGGGATTCAGGCATGGGTCCTGACTCCAGAGTCCGAGCCTCGCCTCCCGCAGCCTCTGTTTTTGGAAAGGGAGATTTGTCTGTGGTCAGCTTTTGAGGGGTTGGACTTGGGCAGAAAAGCTGGACCAGGGGGATCATTCCAGCTGGTCTCCGGGTTGGACCTGAGTGGCTCCGAGTTCCCAGGTTCGCACAGGAAGCCGTGAAACAGGAACAAAGGCCGTCTCGCAGAGAATGCCACAGCTCAGGGGAATTCTGGCCTTGATGTTGTCTGGGTGAGACTTCCTAAATTATGACCTTGGCAGTCTGGGGGCATACAGGTTTGCCAGAGGGCCTGAGACTCTCTAACCGATAATGAGGAGCAATGGTAGGGGTGAGAATCTGGTACTTTCTGTTGCCTTTTCAGACATTCCATGTAGGGCTGTGACCCTGCTAACCTCCCCGGGTCAAGATAAAGCAGCACAACTCCCCCCCACCCCCCACCGCCCCTGTTCTTGTAAGGGCTGGATAGGGCAATGCTCCGAGGAAGCCCATTAAACAGCTGGGAACTAGCAGCCACTGGGCTAATGGCCAGGGGCTCCAATGTGCCCCCTCCTGAGTTCCACTTGTGGCTCCTGCCTGTGGCAAATAGGATTCTGGTTTCTCGCTAAAAGCAAAGAGAGTCGCCACGTGCCAGGGCAATTAAGGATGGGGAGCAGGGCATTCTGCTTAACTGGGACAGACGAGACCTCTCAGGAGAAGGCTGGCCAAGGCATCAGTGTAAATGCGTGAGTGCTGGGGTCAGGGTGCCTGTGAGTTCCCGCTTGCCCACGATGGCCCTGGACTGTGTCTGCCGTCCTGATGCGCCATTCATCGGGCCTCTTCCATGTTTCACGGACAACATGGATGATCACTAGGAAACGACCGTGCTGGCCACTTGATCTAGGACCTCCAGGTTCCAGAACCGAGAGAAATGAGTGATTGTGGTTTATCAGCTCCCCAGTCAGTGGTATTTTTTGTTATGGCAGCCCAAACAGACTCAGGTTGCAAGCTACAGAACTGAGCCCTGCACACCCAACCAAAAGGTAGCTCATTAGAAGGATACAGGGGCATTCCCATATCCCAGGCGATGCTTGTAAGAACTCAACTGGACCCCGGAGAAGCCAGACAACCACTGTGCGGGTCTCCACAGCAGAGCGACACAGGGTCCCGGGCTGGAGGGAATGAGGGTGGGCTCCTTTCCTCCCTCACCTGCCTCTTCTCCCCCACCCCGACCCCCACCTCCCACCGCACTCAGCCCGACTGGCCTAGCTGAGCCATCGCCCAGAGTGGGTGTCTGCCTGCTTGTGGGGTGCGTTCCAAGGATCCGACCCATGAGCCTGCACCACTAACTCAGCGTTAGAATTGCCAAACCTGTTGTTTTTTAAAATTAAGAGAAAAATACACGCCACCCAAGAATCATTATTTAAGGAAAACTCGAAGGAAAAAATATCCTTTTGTTCATAGCCCAATGAATACGGTACAAGCTGTTCTAGGTAAGTGCTGGTTACTCACCTACATACTGGTGTCTGTCCTCGGAAATTGCATCTCTCAGAGGAGCCTTAGCGTCAGACAGGCCTGGTTTCGAATCGCACGTTCTACCTCTGACTCTCTGTGAGGCGCTGGACAAGCACTCCCCACCCCCAAGCTTTTCTCTGTAATCTGCAAAATGGGTATGTACACCTCTACCCCTTTCACAAAGAGTGGTGAGAAGGACCACGTGATAAAATTAATCGGTGCACGAATCTAGCATTTATTTTCCCCAAACCCTTGGGGCCTCCTGGAAGGGCTGGGTAGGCAAATGACGTGTTCCTGGATGCATCCTCTTCCCTCCAAAGCCTACTCCCTTCTCTCCGCCAGCAACACGCTCCCAGGAAGGCTCTGACGCCCCTGCAGGGCGAGGAATAAGATGATCCCAGGACTGTGTGCTGGGAGTCGCAGGCAGTCTGGGTCAAAGGTCCAGAAAGTCAGATAAGAACCGGACGGGGCAGGGCACTGAGATTTTCAAGGCAGGTAATGCGGTCCACAACAGGAGCCCCACACAGACAGAGAGTGAGGAGGCCACCAGCACCAAGGCCACCGGTGAGGCAGGAAGTGCAGACCAACAGCCACCAGCCGAGTGAGTGGCGTGCCCAGACAGAAACCAAGGGAAAGCCACCCGGCCCTGCGTTGGCCTGTCTGCTCCCTGTCCACTCGCTGGGGGAGCCTGGGTGAGTGAATCCCAGTCTCTTGGCGTCTGTAACATTGGAGCAATGCTGTCCACTCGCAGGGCTGTTGTGAGGGTCAGCAGTGCTGAGAGGCAGAAGGGGCTGGACCCGTGCTAGGCGGCTGGGCTTGTCGGCCAAACCTCCACTTCATCTCAGGGGCACATACATGCTTCCTGGGCCCACTGCTCTTCCTCGGAGAGGCAGCTGGGCTGCAGGTAAAACTGTTTTTGCTTTTCTGCACCTATCCTGCCCCCTCCTCCCTCTCTCTCTGTGCATCTCCAGCTTGCCGGGAGGAGGAGGTGGGCAAGGTTTTTCCTCTCCTGTCAAGCTGAGGAGCCTGCCTTCCCCGCTCCTGACCCCTGCCCACATCCCACCCACCCTTGCGGGCACCTGGGGAGTTTCCCTTCGAGCAGAGCTATCTGGGGATAGGCTGCCCGAGTCAAAAATAGGGCAGACAAGGAAGGGAGGCTTGACAGGAAGTCCAAATAAGCACTTCCTCCCACCCACCGTTGAACTTGTGAGGTACCTCAGCTAAAACAGCAGAGAAAGAGACACAAAGAGAGAGGATGAAAAACATACCATTTTTTTTTTTTAAAAGAATGAAATTGTCAGCTCTGAGGAAGTGGAAAATATTGCTCCTCGTAGCCTCGCATGGGGCAGCTGGTTCATGCTTTTGTCATGCATGCCCCAGGTTGGGGGCGGTGAGTCGTGCCCAGGCTGGGCTGGGACGAGGAGACAGCACGAGGTGGCTTGCACAAGCCCCTCCTCCCCTTTTCCCAGGCCCCAGCTTCCAGGAGCGCTGGTTGGTCAGGACAGGGATGCCGCACCACTGGCCTGTCCCTCCCGGTGTACCCGTTCTGGGGCAGCGCCACCAAATTCTGTGCCTTAGTGTATAGCTGCTGGTGTGCACTGGGGGGGCGGTCAGGACCCTCCTGGCTGTCCCCCCCCCCAGAGTGGGCAGGGCTCTTTGACATCCAGAAGGTTCCACACAGATGGTGGGTGCTTCCACCACCAGCCTCAGAGAATGGAGGGGGAACTGTCCTCCCACCCCACAAAGGTGACAGTTCTTTTTCCCTCATCAGGTGAACCCACCCAGGCCCAGGGAAAGGTCCAATGGCACCTCGGCCTAAAATGTCGGTGGAGGTGAGGCCGGGGCGAGGCAACGAGGAGGCATCCTCTGCAGTGGCCCCAAGGGGGCGCCCTCTGTGGGCCACACGCCTCCTCCTTTTTCTCCGTCCTCCAGCCAACACCCTCTTTCAAATTAAATCCAAAGTAGCACATCCTCCCACCTACCTCCTGACTCCTAGGTACCTCTTCTCAGAAGGTCGACCCACTCTCCCCTCCAAAGTCCCTCTTCTCTCTCTCCTGGTCCCTGAATGATAGATCCCTCCTTCCCCCGCCCGCACGCACAGACGCTGAGGCTCCCGGATCTCTCCTAAGGAACGGCTTATTCTTCTCACCTCTAACGTCAGCTGTGAGGCAGGCCGTTCTCTCCGCTGCCCACCCGAATCTGCCGTGGGTTAGCCGGAAACAGAGGGACCCTCGAGTCTGGATGGGGTGGGGTGGGGTAGGGCAGGAAGGATACTGGGATGATCCCTCTCTGGGTTGCAGTGTGCTAGCTGCTCCTACACCTATTTGTATCCTTAACATTGAAAAATCCAACTTACCACTCCCTGCAGGTACTGCTTTTTTGTCCACAGGCTGTGATGCACTTTTAAGATTCCCATCCCGTGAGCCCCACGCTGGTCTCCTTGAATGATATTCTTCTCACTGTGCTTGGGGACCGTTGGACCTCGCCCCAACCTTGAACTACAGACGAGGAAGCCCCGGAAGGCCTCTGCTCACTCCCAGTGGGCTCCTTTATGAGCTTTGGGTTTCTTCGTCTGGCTGGGAGATAGAAAGATGGGGAGGGCCACCCCAGGAGGGTCCCACCCAGACCCTGGCTTGATATCACTGTGCTTAGTGCTCCCCACTCAGCTCTGCTTCATGCTCAAGGCCAAGAGCGGTGCTCTTCAGAGGAACGGTGTGAGGTGGCCTGGCCTTCACGCTGCAGCCTCCCATCTCTACCCGGAGGCCGCTATTGTCACTGCCCATTTCACAGGCATGCAGCCCGAGGCCGGGCCGGTGAGCCGGCCAGGGTCACCCTGGGCCTCTCTTCACCAGGGCGACCTAGCCCTGCCTCTGCAGCTCCTGGAAGTCTCCGGCCAGAGGTGGGAGGTGTGAAACCCACGAGCACCGGGAAAAACCCGGGGACAGGAAGAGGCAAGACTTGGCGTCTGAAGTAACCGGCTTCCCCTGGGGTCACCTGCCCCCCCCAGGAAAGGGCCTTTTGTAGCTTGTCCGTACTGACCCCCTCACTTGCTCTCCACGGAGGGCAGGTGGACAGTGTGGAAACCACGCAGGCCCCAGAGACAGTGTTGGGTTTGAATCCCTCCTGTAGCTTGGGCTATTCGTGTAGCATCTCGGAGCCCAGGTGGCACAGAAAGGACACTGGGCCCCGAGTGAGTCGGTGGCCAGTAGCTCTACCTCTGTGAGCCTCCGTTCTCCCTCCTGCAAAGGAGCCACCATGGTGCCAACAACCACACAAGACAACCAGCTCGGAGCCCGTGCCCCTCCCCCTCCGCACCATCTTCCCAGGCCCCGCTCAACTCCCAGCCATGGCTTCTATCTTGGAAGTGACTTCTCTCTCTCCTTCTCTTTTCGATGTCTTCTTCTTCTTCTTCATTATTATTATTTTATAGTCATTAGCTGCTCTTCTGGTGATGTGAAAAGTGAAGTGACCTCTGTCACCAGGGGTGGGGCTCTGGGAGAGCCCAGCCAGTCCCTGGAGCCCCGAGGCCCAGGCCCTGTGAGGAGTGCCCAGCCTGGGTTGCCTCCACCGAGGCCCCAGCACCCTGTGCAGGGGGGAGGACAACACCGTCTCAAGTGTGCGGACCCCTTCCATGAAGGTGCCGGCCTGGGGTGACACGCAGATCTCCCGGAAGCTGCACATGACCCCACAACCCGGCAAGGCTGCTGCGTGACAGTGACGGTGGGGACGGGGCATGGCCACAGCCTGCCTTGGAAAAGCTCGGGGACGGCACCGCCTCAGAGGCAACGTAGCATCCCTCCGGAAGTGCAGCAGAGCCCTGGCTGGTGTGGCTCCGTGGACTGAGTGCCGGCCTGTGAACCAAAGGGTCGCCGGTTCGATTCCCAGCTCAGGGCACATGCCTGGGTTGTGGGCCACGTCCCCAGTAGGGGGTATGGAAGAGACAACCACACATGGATGTTTCTCTCCCTTTCTTTCTCTCTCCCTCTGCTTATCTTTAAGAATACATAAAATCTTTAATTAAAAAAAAAAAAAGAAGAAAACAAAACAGAGCCAGGTCTGTTCCCGAAGCGTCGGAGCCCACGCCGCCTGTGGCCCGCTGCTGTCTGTGCGTGTGAACGCAGGTCACTGGAGGAAGCCGTGAACTCGTGTTGAGAGGCCGCAGTGCGGCGCAGGTACACGTGCTGACAAAGTGCTCAGACGACGAGGAGCGCACAGGGTTCCCTGCCCCCCCCAGTGGGGGGCCGACTACGGAAACAGCAGGCCCCCATCCCTGGCTCGGGGCCACTCCGGGAATGTGTGCTTCGGATATAGTATATGGAGGACTTCTGTAGGAAACGGAATACGTGGTGGCGTCCAACCCGATCACTCGTTTCCTTTGAATTTTTTTCCTTCAAGGGTGTCTAGTTAGACGCACCTAAGTTCTAGGGGCCCGGGAAGCAAGCCCGCTGTTTTCCTGCTGTACGGACGGGGGAGCTGAGCTTCCTAGCTCTCCAGGCCTCACCCATGGCGTGGGAACCATCCTGCAAGAAACTAAGCCTGCCCTGCCCACCGCATCCCTTTTCTTGGCCCTGGGGGCCTGACTCACTCACTCACTCACTCACTCACTCGCGGAGAATCCTCTGCTAATAACTCTAAGGAGGCAGCTGGAAAAATCTCACCGTTGCCCTTCAGAGCGAGCCTGCGGGGTGGGTGGAGGATGCACGCGGGCCCTGCCCCTTCCCCCCGCAATTCACTGATGTGGGCGCTTGTCTATATTTTAGGTCAACTGTCAGAATAGATTTTAACCTGCGAAGACCCAGCCAATCAGGGTTGCGGTGTAGACCCACGGGCGCCAGGACGTTCAAGGGAAACCACTCGGACTCACACTGGAGCCCAGCTCCCCTGCAGCGCCACTCCCCCTGCGCTGCTGGCGTGGCCGGGACCGGTGGGGAATTACCAACCGGCTGGCGCTCTCTGGCCCTCCAGTCACTGGAGCTGGGCTTCCTTGTTTACTTATTTAGAGCCCAGCAGAGGAAGTGGTAAAGGAAACTTGCTGAGTCGTTTTCTGAGAAGAGACCATATTTGCTCGTAGAGGAAGCGTTGCTTTCTGGGATCCAGCTGCAGCAGAAAGGACGTTTGGAGCTCCGACGGGGCCGTTCCAGGGGGTGGCTGGGAGTTGGAAGAGCCAAGGACACCTCCCTGCTCTGGGCCGGGGGCTCTCGGCCCATGGGTGCTGCTACACCCACGCTCAGCTTGTGAGTTTCCTCCCAGGAGAGCAGCCATGGCGTTGAGAAACGTGCCCTTCCGCTCCGAGGTCCTGACCTGGGACCCCGACAGCCTCGCGGAGTATTTCAGGAAGGTGAGCCTTGCTCTTGGTCGGTGGTGGTGGGGCCGCCGGCAGTGCCCTCGGCGGCGGCGGGCTGGACGGAACCTTGAAGGTGGAAGAATCCAGGCAGACACGAGAGGCGAAAAAGATGGCAGTGGCCGTCCACCCTCGCGGCAAGCTCACCCCCCGAGCGAGGGCCCTGCAGATCTATCCGCACCGCGGAGTGTTCCCGCGGCGAGGTCGGGGGAGAAGGGAGGCGCCCGCTCCGAGCCAGGGCCTGCGGTGTGCTCTCCAGGCACCGCCCGTTTAACACTGCCTGCCCCTGTGGCTCGGCTGCAAAACAAGCTCAGGGAGGTTACACGGCCCAAAGCCCCGGGGAATACATGTGACAGAGGCGGGATTCCAGTCCCCTGTCTGGTGTCAAAGTCCGTGCCCCGAGTTGTGCAGCTGCTGTAACTGAGGTCAAGGCTACTTATCAGAAAGGGAGGATTGGGGTCCTGGGCGTGGGGCGAAGGAAAGGCAGTGTGGGAGGGTGGAGAAGGCTCTGGTGAGCGATGCTGGAGGTAGCAGCACCTGGGCCGGCATGGCCGGTGACCCAGAAAGAGGGTCCTTCAATGTCTTACTTGGGACAGAGTCTCCCTGGAGCTTTATGACAGTGTTGAGAGGCAGGTCTGAAAACTAGAAGGAGCCCAGCTTATAGCTGGGGAAGCTGTCTCCTGCAGAGGATGGGCCTGAGCCAGGCAGGGTCAGTGGCCGAGCTGTGGCAGAGCTGAGACCAGAATGCTGGTGCCCTACCCTTCCAGCCTTGGGGATGCTCAAAGGTCCCCATGCCTGGTCATCTGCTGGGGGGGCCCCAGGCCACCTATATGCTTGGGCAGATCTCAAGCCGTGTGACTGAGTTAGGGACCCCCTGTCCCTGTGCAATGGGTACAGAATCTTGTGGGGGACATTTGACCCATCTGAGGAGGCTGGCACCCTCTTCCATGGACACTCCAGACCATCATACGGATGAGAGTTTAAAGTCAAGGCCTTAGAGACCATCCAAGCTCAACGTTCTGCTTTTCCTGGGGTAGAGAAGGCTCCCTGGGGCACAGAGCCAAACCTGGGGTCTTCGGGGGACCAAGAAGGCATTGACTGTCACAGCTGTCCTTCCCCAACGTTAAGAAGGAGAAAAGTATGACAACGTTGCACCGGGTGTGGCAGGACGGAGGCAGAGCCCAGAGACCCTATCAGGGGCCGCCGTGCGTGCATCTCGTTTCCATTCCTTCTCCCTCTGAAAGGCCAGAGTACATTCGGGTCTCCGAGCTGCGGGCATAGAGATGGCTGGGACACCTGACTCTCCAGGGGTATTTCTAGCCACTTTTCTGAAATGTAGACCAAATGAACTGGAGCAACCGGCGACATTTGTCAGGATGCAATCAAGTGGCATTGAGCTCTGTACAGAAAGGGGAAAAGAATCAAGAATGAGGGCGGGAAACCAGGGCACAGGCTGGGAGGCCCAGGCAGGCTCCGGCAGCAATGTGAGAAGGGCAACGCACGACCCAACCCAGTGACAGAGAATCCATGGGCCATGCTCCCTCAGCGCAGGGAGATGGGCTGCAGGTCAGGGTGGTTCAGGGGGAGGGCTCTCTGCCCGAGCTAGGGAAAGGGAGAACTTTCTTCTTGGAAACCCTAAACCCTGGGACAAGTCCTCAGCACCCGAACAGGCCTCCCCTCCCAGCACAAAAGGACCGAAGGTGGAAACAAGGAGACTGAGGGGCATCTGTGATCTGGAAGACCCCCCGCCCAGGGACTCAGATAAACACCCTTCAAATCCTGAGCACCGCAGTCCCCCAGAGAGAAACTACCAAGTGCACTACCACGGAGTTGTCTGGGGATGGATCTTAGCCATCGAATCTCCTATGTAAAAGACTGACGGGCAGGTGCGATTTCTAATGAAGCAGAGCTGTCAGGCCCTCCTGGGAAACACCTCCCCAGCCGGCCCCGGGGTCAGACACAGCCCGGTTTGAATCCTGGCTGTGCCCCCTGCTAGCTTGGTGACGTTGCCTTAGTTGCTTGACCTCTCTGTGCTTCATCAGTAAAATAGGGGTGCTAACAGTGCCGAACCTTGTGGGGTGGCTGGGGGAATTAAAGGGAGGAACGTGCAGGATGCGTTCAGCAGAGAGAGAGGGGCGATTTCTGTTCGAGCGTCCATTCTTCCTGCTGTCGTCACCAGACTCCAGCAGGCTGGCACGTCTGTGTGTCTCACGGCCTCAGTGCCGTGCAGCTCATCCTCTTGTCTGGAGCGGAAGCCCCAGGAGGTCTTAGGTCATGTTTTGTTTTTCTTCAACCCCTCCAGTGCCTTTTGACTTGGCTGGAGAGCATCTCTGGGCCGTGCAGTGCAGAGGGCTCTGCTCAGACCCAGAAGTTCTAATCCCAGCTGTGTTCCCAGTGCACTGTGTGACCGCAGGCCTCAGGCGGCAGGCCTCTCGGGGCCTCAGCTGTCCCCTCTGCAACACCAGGCACCTGCTCTGGACCCGTGCCAGCCAAAGCGGGGTGGCCAAGCCCAGATATTGTTGGACCAGAATCAGCCTTCTGGGCAGGCCCCAGGCTACGGGGCTGGCTGTCTGTCTGTCTAGAGTGGAAGCCAGCCCTCTGCACAACCAGAGATCCCTCTGATAACGAGGACAGTGGAAATGACGCATTAAAGGCAGTTGACGCTTCCAAGAACCACGTACGGCTCAGAGCACGAAGATAAGAGGGACGCTCAGGGTTGCTCGGATGCTGCTTGTTTCCCACCTTGACCTCTAGATCAGCTCCTTCTGCGCTTCCTCACACTCACCTGCCCTTTCCAGCCCAGGGGTCGCGACGGCTGTGCTTACTTTGTAGTCCTGTTGGCCGTAAGAAAAGGCCCGGGTTTTAAATTTGTGCCCGAAGGAGGCTGCCACGAGCTGTGAGACTCAGCACCAGTGAGGACTTAGGACCCTTGGGGACAAACATTTAACCTCAAATACTCCGACTTCGAATTAGAGTCATTTCCAATGCAAATTCGAATGCTGTCCAAGACGCCTGATAGAATCGTTGTCTGATGTGACTCTTCAGGAAAGCAACCAGGACCCTCAAAGTGACGATCCTTGTTAACCCTAGGACTCTATCCTGAGAAGGTAACTTAAATGACTTATGTCACGCAGAAGAAGAGACCAAAACTGGATGCGGAAGAATGTCTGTGGGGCCCGTGTTGTGACCTGGATGGTGCGATAAGCTGCCCTTCACCTTGCTCCCCTGTACTTCCTGCGAGTCAGCTCTAAGGTCATAAACAAACAAAGGGTGGCTCCTGACGGGGACGTGAACGCCTCTGGCTGAAACCTGGTCATCATCTCTGTCACCTACCACCCTCGGAACCTCATGCCCTTTACTTGACTCCCCGAGCCTTTGCCTCTCCCTCTGAAAAACGTTGGGATTGAATGAGTTAGGCTGGTTTAATGGGTCAGAGCAGCGCCTGCCCGGGAGCGAGCATCCAGTCATTTCTAGCAGTTGCCATTCTCATTATTGGAGCGGCAGTTTGGTGAACCCCCTAGATGTCTAGCAACAAGGGAACGGTTAAACTCCCGTTCAAAGGAAGTTTGCAAGAACGGGAGGCAGTGCTTAGTGATTCCTTCCAGGTAATTTTGGGAGACAAAGTCAGGCTAACAAGACCGAATATCAATGATAACCTCTGTGGTATTTAGCAGTATGCTTCGAATAAAACCATTGACGGCAGCACACCGCCCTGTCCACCCAGGCCACCTTCGGGAGGCGAGACAATGGATGCTACTTAGTTTCTTCTTTCGGCTCCCCTGCACTGGCCTGAGGTGCACAGCCTCGTGCGGCCTTGAAGGCACTCTCTTTCTGTTGGGGTTGGCCCCGGGGCCGTGGACCGAGGCAAGTTCTCCATTTCAGAGAGTCCCAAGGGATCAGTGAAAGCAGGGCTGAGGGAGGGGCCGGCCGCTCCGTTGACAGGGGAGGGACCGGGGAGTCTGGCTAGCCACAAGTACCACAGATTGCTACCTTCGGGGGCAGGCGAGGGAGGGGAACCAATGGCATGGGCCTGCCGGCACTCACGGCGCCTTCCTCTCCTTGTTGCAGCTGAACTACAAGGACTGTGAGAAGGCTGTGAAGAAGCATCACATTGACGGGCCGCGTTTTCTGGTAAGTGCTGCCAGTCCAATGCACGGAGACCGCGGCCGTTCTGTCCTTTAAGCAGTGGCCGCAGGGTGCGCTGGTCTGCCCTGTCGCTGAGCATGCCCAGGGTCAACGCCTGCCTGCAGGATCTGAACACCACCCTTCGCCGCCTGCAGAGGTGCCACAGGAAGCCTCACTCCTCGCCTCTCAGGGTCCTCCTGGCAGGACACCTGGCAGAAAAGCGCCGGTACCAAAGCACGTTCCAAAGGCCAAGTTTAAAGAAGAAATCCAAGTATAGTTAAAATCACCCCTCGCCCCTCCCCCCACGCACCCCTTGAAAATCTATTCACATCCACTCACACTTGGAGAAGTCCCCTAGGAAAAAAAAGACCACCTGGGAGAACAGAAGATTCTCTCTTCCCATCTCTCATTCTGGGGCACGTGCTCACGGAGTGGAATGAAGAGTGGACTCACCCTCATTATTCCAATTACATTTCTGTTTCTGGCTACTAATTTCACATAGTTAGTCCTGTGCCAATTAAACACCTGCGATCTGGCTCTTTCCACTCCATTACGTTGCAAACCGTTTCAAGTGTAGGCTAAGTAAGATACGGTTGTCTGTCTGTTCAGGATTCGCTGCCGGATGGAAGGCATGCGGCTCTAATGGGGGCGACAGAGGCATTAGCCGCTGGCTGGGGAAGTGGTCTGGGCGTTTCCCCTGAAATGACACCTTTGCCCATGGAACACAGACTCTGACCACACACAGATCTGTCTCTTCCGGGCACACTTCTTCACCCTTTAAACAGACTTCAAAGGTCTCACGGGGTAGATGCTTCTGATTGGCGTTGGGAACGAGGAGGGCAAGCCAACCTGTGTTTCCCTGCAAGGCCTAGTCAATTGGGCCATGGGGCCCCAGGGTTGGAAGGGGCCAGAGAGGTCATGAGCACTAGCTTTCTACCCAGCGCACCAACCCATTTCCTGTGCTGCATCCCTGCCACCAGCATCTACTTGAATCCCTTCAGTGATGGTAAGCTCACTACCATCCACAGTCACGTGCCCCTTGCTGGGCGTCTCTCGAGTCTCATGCTGAGACCAAACCTGTGTCCCTGTGGGTCTGAATTATGCTAGTTTGCCTTCATGTGCCAACTGGACACGTTTATTCGTGGTTCCATGTACATCGGTCATTCGTGGACCCATCCATTCCCTTGACAAGCATTTTCTCGACTTCCTTTCACACAACAGCAGGCCATTCCATGTGCTTGGAGTACAGAGATGGTTAAGATGTGATTTCTGCCTCCCAGAAGCTTATTTTAGGGCAGGAAGGGCCCTTTGGGCTCCAACTACCTCATTTGCAATTGAGGAACAGCGTAATGTGACTTGTTCTAAGTCACACACCTAGTAATTGGACTCAAGCACACCTTTCATATAATCTGACCCCACGTGAGCTTTTAACAATGCCACTTCTTCATCCTGAGCTTCGCGCCAGTGGAATTCCTGGAGTGTCATTATGGCGTTGTTCTTGCAAATTACTGACAGTTCTGAATGTTTCCTTGTGGTGCTGGTAGCACTGAGAACAAAGACTCATCGGGGCAAGTGGGAAGGGGGGTGGCATCTTTGAGGGTGGTCCTGGTTATAGCCCCGATGCCCTGCCTCACCTGGAATAAGCGCCTGCCCTCTCCAAGCCCCCCCCATCTCCCTCCTCTGTTACCTGAGCACACGAAACTGCGTTGTCCTCCCTCCCAGGCCTGTGGGTCCCCCTGGCACCTCCCATGTGAGTGTTGGGTCTGTCAGGGCAGGGTCCCTTCCCAGGTGAAGTCGTATCTGAGCCACTTTCTCTCCTCTGCTCCAGTACCTGGGGCTTGGCAGACGCGCTGCGTATCCTGATTGTTGTGTAAACGGGGAAGTAGAAAGAGAGGCCTCAGAGCCAGGAGGGCAGGGAGCGGAGCCCAGCACCTGCTCCAGCTTCTGGTGAGGCCCACGCTCTGTGGCAGGCGCCCTGGACACGTTGTGAGCTCCTGACCTGAGCTCCAACCTCTTGTCTGTCATTCCTCCCAGCTTTGTAATATCCAGGGCCACTCTGCTGTTAAAAGCAAAAGTGGAAGGCCCTTGCCTTCTCCCCACCCTCCCTCCCTCCCTCTCTCCCTCCCTCTTCCTTCCTTCTTCTGCAGCATAGGAGCTGGCGGGCCTCTTGAATGTGTTTCGCTACCATTTTGTTTTCTAGTAAGAAGGGCGAGACCTTCTTTTATGGGAAACGGGGGGTGCGATGCTTCCAGAAGGTTGAAGAAAAGGAGGAAATGGGCTTAGGAAGGCGTACGGTGCGTGCGACAGAAGCCTAACCACATCGGGGTTTATCTTTCTCGAGTGATAAGAAATGGAGAGGCGGGTGCCTGTGGCTGGTGGGCTGCCGAAGGAAGCCGTTGAGACCCGAGGCCCCATCCAGCTTACGGAAGAAGCCGGTGGCTTCTTTCTGTCCTCGTGGCTGCAGGATGGCTCCCCCATAGTCCGCCATCACGTCTGCATTCCAGGCGGGAGGAGGGGGGAAGGGCACAAAGTAAAAGGTGTGAAAGGGCACGGGGAATACCTCGCCTTCCCTTGTTTTCAGGAAAGCAGTAACTTCCAGAAGCTCTGTCCACTGGAACTCCGTTATATCCCACTGGTCACACTGAGTCCTGTGACCCCAACCCTCTGCGAGACAGTCTAGTGGGGGGGGTCCAACTTTTTGGCATCTCCAGGCCACACTGGAAGAAGAGTTGTCTTGGGCCGCACGTTAAGGACACAAACATTAATGAAAACTGATGAGCAAAAAAAAAAAAAAAAAGGATTTAAGTAAATGTACCATTGTGTGTTGGGCCGCATTCATGGCGATTCTGGGCTGCATGTGGCCCGCAGACCACGGGTTGGACATCCTTGGCAGGGTATTATGTGTTTTGAACGAGGCACCTTTGCCGCTCTGGGCAAAATGCAAGTCCTGTCAGTAGGGAAGAGAGAGAGAGTGGGTACTAGGTGTTCGAGCAGCAGCGTCGCGTCAGCCACGTCACCCTTCCCGGTGGGGCCGGTTTGTAGCTTTCCCGTCTCCGTGCCCCCCTGGAGGGTACACTCAGCACAGAGTCATGTCCCCGCAGAGCCACAGGCCTAACTCCGAGTCACCGTGCAGGCAGCTCAGAGTTTGTAGCAGGCTTGTCACGGAGGTGGAGGAGGGGCTATATCGCACAGCAGAACTCCCCACTAAACGTCTCTCGTCTGTCCTCCCAGCTCCTGTCGCTGTTCTAAAGGGCTCGCTTTTCCCTGAACTCCTGCTGCTCTGTGTCTCCAGGGTCACAGCCAGCTTCTCCTTCCCTCTCTTCCCGCAATTCCCTCATTTATGTCCCCAACTCAGCAAAACCGAAGGTGGTGGCCGCCGCCCTGTGCTCAGCTCTCTGTCCCTCAGGGAGCTCCCAGGAAGCCCTCCGCTGGTCCTGCCCCCCCCCCCCCCCAACCCCACCACCACCACAGGAGTCTCAGAGTGATCCTGGGAGGGGGTGGTTTGGGAGGGAGGAGATGCCACTGCTCAGTGATGTTTAAAAAAAGAAAAGGAAGTTTAGAAGCTTAACCCAAAGCCCTGGTTTTCTCAGGACTCTTGGCAGACGCATGCCCCAACCCCGCTGCGTGGTCTGAGGACTGAGTTAGTTGGTCGCTGTTCCTAAGAGCCGGAGCGGCGAGTCTGCCGTGCACATTGCTACAGGCCCCTGGGCCTGTGCCAGCGGGGCTCAAAGGGCAGCGCGCCAGCCCTTTCCGGGGGCAGCAAAACACCCTCCAGGTGTCTCTCAGCCCCCGGGGGGAGAAAGCACACACACTAACCTCAGAGAGCCAGCCAGACCCCAGCTGCTCCCTCCCCCGGGGGTAGAATTACTCATCTAACTCCCCCATTTTTCACACCTATATGTGGTGTGTGCAACATGGTGTCAAACACATAATATATATATATAATCTCATTCGGTCCTCACGACCCCTGAAAGGTGGCCATTATTACCCAGATGATTCCCATTTTACAGATAAGGACGCTGAGGCTCAGAGATGCGGAGTGCGGGCCTCAACCAGACACCTGCTAAGCAAATGAAGCAAGATTCAAACCCAGCCTGTCTGACTCCTCAGCTCCTGCCCTCCCGGCCTCTGGCCTCAGTTAGAACGTGAATGGGGCCCCTTCTTGGGCTCAGCATTGGTTCTCCGGCAAGCGAGCCCGCCCTCCTCTTTTCCATTTCCAACGTTGGCACCCCCACCCCTCCTCTGCCCTCGCAGCCGCCGTCTTCTCTGGCCCCCTTCCCCTCCAATACTCAGGCCCTCAAAGGGCTCGGACGCAGGAGGAAGGAAGCCGACAGGAAGAAAACTGACCGCAGCTGCCTGAGAGCAGGCTTCCAACCCCAGCCCCATCCCCTCCAAGCTGAAACTCCCCTCACACCCCAAGCAAGCCTCAGCTTTCACATCCAGAAAATGGGAATGCTGGCAGTTCCCACATCCCCAGGGTTGGTGTGAAGGTTAATCGAGGTGCTGTAGGGCAGACACCCGGCATCAGTTCTTCACAAACATTATTTCCTCCTTCTTTCCCTTCTCAGTTATTGCATCCCCCAATCTAGAAAATTCTATTGGTAAGCCTGGTGAGAGAGGCTTTAGGCTGTGGTGGTGGATTCAGGGTACAGCCCCCCCGCCCCCGCCCCCCCGCTGGCTGCCCATAGCTGCTCAGCTCAGACAGGGACTGAGGGGCCCTGGAGTCTGTGGTAAGAGCCTCACACGGGAAGAGGTCAGAACATGCCGGATCTAGCCCACAAAACACATTCTGTTTGGTCCTACAATTTAGCTCTCACATTGTTTAAGTTAAAATTACTTGTCGATAATCTAGAACTCAGGAAATTTCACCCAAAATCCACATGTTGGTATTCCCTTTGAAAAAAGCAGATCTGGCGATAGGCCTGCAGGCTTCTGTACAACATCTAGAAGCTGCCCTTGTTGTGTGAGCGGGCCGGGTGCACTCTGCAGCGTGCTGCAGTCCCCACCACTCCTTATTGTGTCACACCCGGCTCTGCTGCCCCGGCCCAGAGCCCTGCCTGTGGGTTGTAACCTGCTGGTGTCTTCCTTTCAGAACCTGACGGAAAATGACATCCAGAAGTTCCCTAAGCTCCGGGTGCCGTAAGTACCCCCCTGACTCCTCGGGTGGTTTGGGGAACGGAGGTTGGGATGGGGACCTGAGTCAGTGATCTATCAGTGCTGGCCTGACACAGGAAAGGGAGCAGGAAGAGTGAAATCAAGTGCCATGTGCGGGGAAGGAGTTTCGGGGTGAGTCGGGAAAAGGAAGTTACAGATCCAGGGCTGCTGGTGTGCCCACTGCTCTGGCCAGAGACGAGCCCAGCTCCGAACCACGTTCTCACTTCCTCCCTCCCTGGCAGGGTGGCCGGGGCCTCTGACAATACCTCCAGAGTCAAGCGACCTGAGGTTTCGTTGTGGTGTCATTGCTGACCCGGAGATTGCTTAAGTTTCGAGCTTAGTAAAATGAGGGAGTCAGATGTGTGAAGGATTGGAAGGCACACTGTGGTGTCCGCCAACACGGACCGCTTGGCAGCGGCTGTCGGGGGCGTGCCCCGTCACCAGAGTCCGGCGTGGGTGCCGAACGGGAAGTTCGGCATGCCTAGCGTGCCTTCTGTTTCCCATCCTCTAGAGAAGGCCTCGCGTGCTCAAATGCTCCTGGGAGCCAGGCAGGTGATATGAGTGTGCAAAATGGGCCAGGGTGAGAAGTACAAAGCCCTGCTGAGTTTTGTTTTTTTCTTTCATTTGACCACCTTGGACTAAAACATGGGTATGGAGAAATATTTCTCCACTGTGAGAAAAATAATACCACAATGAGGGCGATCGAAGAGGCGACCAACACGAAGCCTTCTTGCCGATGAACAATAGGGCGCGGTGGAGGCTGGGGCAAATCAGAATTACGTTCTCCACCCACAGAGAGCAGTAGCTCCTCAGCTCATCGATGTGGACCCAAGGATGCTGTGTCTCTGAATTTACCAGAAGGAGCTAGCTACATTGGTTTTGTGTGACGTGCCTCAACTTTTAAATGTTGATTCAGAAGTTGTTAAATACTATAGGAGCCCGAGCGAATATCTCTATGAGCTAGATTTCATCTGGGGGGACCCCAGTGTGAGACCTGTGCTCTGGACATGCTCTGAGCTCCTTTCTCCTGCCCCAAGGGCCTCAGAGCTCCTGATAAGGAAAGGGAAGCAGGGCAATGGAGTAGCAGGCCAGGGGTCTCTGAGTACGTAGGGCGTCTGAAGGAGAAAACCAGGGAAAACAGGACTCTTGGGTTTTCTGCATCTGAAAGGGTGAACAGGGATAAAAAGGATAAAGATTCGCTTTTGGTGTGCCTCTTTCCAGGGGCAAACGTTGTTAAAGAACGCTTATTCTTCCTGAGGGTTTTCTCTGACTACGTATGGCTACATACATTGAAATTAAGTGAAAAATTCTAGTGGTGGTGTGGTGGCGGGGGGTGGGGAGGAATGCAGACAACTGTACTTGAACAACAATAAAAGAATGAAATAAAATAAAGAAAAACAAAAAGATAAATTACATGAACAATTCAGTTCCCCGGATACGAGCCACATTTCCAAAGCCAATGGCCACGCAGAGCTGGCGCCTGCCACACTGGAGGGTGCAGATGCGGGCCACTTCTTTGTCTGCAGAGATGTGGAGCTCTAGGAAGGAAACTCCACAGCTCCATCTAAAGAAGAGAACTTAACACAGCGGGGGCAGCACGGGCTGGTGGGCGCCAGCCTGCCTGCAGACACGTTAGGTCTGATCCACATGGTTTAGTTCAGTTTTAAAACCGAAGACTATTTCACAAAATCGAGCTTCTGTGGAGGTAAACGGAAGCGTGTGTGATCCAGAGCCCGGAGTAGACCGTGGGGACGCAGTCGGGTGAGCCTGAGTGTCTACTGCTCTGTCTGGACGGGGTTCGTGCCGCCCAGGTCGCCGTGGTCCCCGCCACTCCCCACCTGCTTTAACCATTTCTGTCACGTGAATGGGGACTTTGGCTTTCTGCCCAACGAGACGTGACGAGACCAGATTTACCCTCCCGCCTGAAATCCCCACATAACCAGACAAAATCTACGAAGCAGTGGTTTTCAAGACACTGGGTGTCAGATAATGAGAGGAGGAAGGCAACGTGGCCATGTTTGTGACTGCTCGCCACTCCGAGAGGGTCTCCAGGCCGTGGCCCAGAAGGCAGCTGGAGTCTGGTGAACTCGAGTTGAGGAGAAGAGGGAGCTGCCCTGAGAGAATGTCCCGGAGAACCGCAAGGGGTCCTGTTCAGCTGAGTTGCGATCGGCGCAGGAAGGCCAGGAGACCCTCTGAAAGGACCACCCAACGCTGGAGGAGATGGGATCTAGCCACTGGGCTGGAAATGGTGCCTGGTTTTCCCAGGCAGGCTGGAAAAACCTCAGATTCATCGTCCCCAGGTAGACTGCACAGAAAGACCTTGCCTTTGCAGTGGGCAATCATTAGCTGTCGTCTAAAAGATTGTCTGTCCCTACCTAGCAAGTCTTAAGAGCAAGACTGAGAAAACAAACAAACAAACAAACAAATTAAACTGCCTCCAAGTAGCAGAACTGCATGCTAAAATAAGGCTCAGAAATATTTACAGGAATACAGAAACATCCATCACCCGACCAAGTACAATCCACAGTATCAAGCACCTAATCAGAGGTGAAAAGGTATGCAAATGAGCAGGAAAGCATGACCTACAACGAGGAGGAAAACCAAGGCATCGAAGCCGAGCCACGACACACAGGAGGCGGGAGAAGCGGCAGGTGAGAGTCACACCACGGTAGCCCCTGTGTTCAAAAAGTGAAGGTGACGCATGAAAAACACAGAAGGACCCAAACAGAACTTCTAGAGATAAAAACAGTCATGTCAGGAATAGAAAGTGCACTGCCCGGGCCTAACAGAAGATCAGACACTGCAGAAGAGAACGCTCGTAAACGTGAAGACGCAGCCCTGGCAACCACCCGACGTGAAACGCACAGGACGGTTAAAATAAAACAGTGAGAGGAGCACCAGGGGACTGTAGGGAACTTCCGGCAGTGGAGTTTCAACTTCCTAGTACATGTGGAATTAAAGTCCAGAGGAGAGAAGAGAGTGCGGAGAAAACCTACCTCGAAGGGCCAGTAGGAAGGTTAGAGGAAATGATGGGGAAGCAATAAAATGCCTGGGAAAAGGGTGAGCTCTTCTTATTATTTCATGCAAAATCCCAGTGAGCACATCATCACATGTTGACTAATTGTTCTGTCCTGATAAAGTGGGCGGGGAATGAAAGAAGACAAAGGCATGGATGGGCTTTGGAGCGAGGGAGTTCCAGGTTCCAACGCTGGCTGTGCCTCCTCCCAGCGGTGGCATGCGGGGCCAGTCACTTCCACTCTCGGGGCCTCGGCTTCCTCCTCTGGGCCGGGGAAAAGGATGAACTCACGGGGATTTTCAAGGAGGCGGCCCACACAGAGTTGCCTGGTACCCTCCTCACCGCATATCAATAGTCCATACTTACTCATTCCCGTCCCTAGTGTGTAGGTGCGTTTTCTATGATCCTTACCCTGAAGGGCTACGGGGCGGAAGCCGTATTTGTGTGCAGCCGACCGAAACAAGATCACACTCCTCTGAATCTCTCTACTTCCTTCCCCCACGATTGAAAAAAAAAAAAAAAAGAAAATCAGTCTTGAGCAGGTTTTGTCAGAATGCGGATCCTGGTGAGAAGGGCTGTCGCTGCCCGCAGAGGAGGTCAGACTCCCGGAGACACCCCGAATTCTTTTCAACGGGGAAATGGAGCCCCCTTGGGAGGGCGCAGCTCGAAGCCAGTGCACAGCTGAGCGGGAGGTCAGGATACCCGTCGAGAATGCGTTCAAGTCTGCCGACACCCATTGGGAGGTTACTTTTGTAAAAACCGTATTATAAGTTTCACATTCAAATGCGTACAGAGGGCCGATGCCTAGCTTGAGGTCACAGGGTGGGTTCTGCCTGGGCGCAGGACGCTGCAGCCAGACCCTGGGTGCAGACCCCACCTCTGTGCTCCTAACGTCACCAGGAGAGGCCTTCACCTGAGAAGTCGGACCGGCCCCATCCTGCAGCGAGCTGGGGTGGGGGGGGGGCAGCCAGTCGGGGACCCAGGTCATGGCACGGTTCCCCCTGGTGACAATGGCCCAACTGCTTGCCAGAGGGTTCGGCCCCTCTTCCTGAACCCGTTTGTCCCTAAAAGGAGGCAAAGCGGAAACCTAGGTCTACCAGCTGCCCATCCCCCTCCACCCCTCTCCCTGGTTCTGAGTGAGGCCTGAGGTTTGTGGGGAGGAGGAGGAATGAGTCACCTCCGGCCACTCACTGTCACTTGGTCCTCCAGGGTGTGGGAGTGGGGGACAACTTGGCACACAGAGGTAGCCACTGCCTTCCTGCCCTGTCCTCCAGCCTGGCCACCTGGTCTGCTTGCTCCCCAGCTGGGTCCCAGCTGGCTGGGGAGGCACCCTCCGAGGCCCACAGGGGAGGAGGAGCCCTAGGAGCCCGATCTCGGCCCTGAGCGGCGGCGGCGGGCCCTGCTCTGCTCTCTCAGCCCCCTGCTTCTCCTCTGCTGGGGCTGCGGTCGGGCGCTTCCTTCCTTAGCCCCCAGCCTGGCAGCTGAAGATACTGCTGGGGAGAAGTGACTCGGTGGAGAGCAGGAGGTCCTTCCAGGATCAAGCAGCTTCATGAGCCCCTCGAGGGAGCCCAGCCGGGCCCTGGGCCTTGCGGGTGGAGGCGTGAGGTGTGACCCAGCCCCACCTGCGGCAAGTCACAGCAGGGGGGCGGCTCATTTTCAACTGCATCCACACCCCTCCCCTGCACTCCGTCCCCTGCACCCAGCCCCCCCCCCCCGCGTGTTTATATACACAGTTCTTATCTAGAATTTCACTTCCTTAAATGCGCATTGTTTATTGTCTGTCTCTCTGACTAGTGGGTAAGCTCCTTGAGAGCAGGGATCTTGGTTTTGTGCTGGGAGGCGCCTTAGCAGGGACTGCACTTCGCTGAATGAAGGGGGTGGGGGTGGAAGGGAGTGGCATCGGCTGCCACCTCCTCACCTGGCCAGTGCGCAGGACGCCACCAGGGGTCCCCTGCTGGCTCTGTAGGAACCCTTCCGTCCCCCATGCTCGAGGAGGAGGAGGAGGGAGGAGAGGGACTCCCCTGGTTTCCCAGAACAATCACTTACAGGAAACAAAAGGGACCCTGTCACAGGCGACACGAGTCAGAAGGCCCCTGGGAAGCCCCAGCGCATTAAAGCGCCTTCCCGGGGTGGGAGGGGCGGCCAGTGAAGTGTGAAATCCATCGGTGATGCTGTGACAGCACGCTCTCCCCTGTCCTCCAAGCCCCCCTGGGGCAGCTGTCATTCTCGTGCGAGGGGAGGGCTCAGAGCAGAAGCAGCAGGTGCGGAGGCAGGTGTCCGGGCCGCGCGCAGATGGGCCATGGTCGTGAAGGGGGGAAGTGGCGGGTGCCAAGGACCGCCTTCGCTAACGTAGCGATTTTGTTTGAGGCCAAACGTGTCACCTTGAGACAGTCGCTCCGCAGAAGGGAGGTAGTGTCATTCTCAGGTGGGCCGCAGGCTCGACGGGGTTCACTGCTCAAGGGCGGTGAGAACACAAGGTAAAAGCATGCCGTCCCGGACTCTGGACACCGGGCAGCCCAGCTTCTGTGTTGTGGGGACAGGGGTGGCCTTTGTCACCAACCCACAGGTGGGCCCGTCCCTTCTTTTGTCTGGGCGATCTGTACCATGACGTTAGACCAGATCATCTTCGAGGCTCCTCCCAGCTGCTTACCTCCTCGGTCTCAGCAGCGGGCACTAAAGGAGGCTGGGGTCCCGTTCGAGGCTGCTCCCAGCTGCTTACCTCCTCGGTCTCAGCAGCGGGCACTAAGGGAGGCTGGGGTCCCGTGTCCCGAACGTTCCAGAGACGCCAGGGACCGGGCACCTCCTGCTAGGGCCAGCCCGTGGGCAGTCCTGCTGCAGGAGGCCCTCCCTGCCCTGGCGTCTGGGGATTCGCCAGTCCTCAGCCCTCAGGAGTATCTAGGGGTGTCTCCGAGGGTCCCGGCCGAGGTGGGCCTCGCGGCACGGGTGCTGGAGGGAGTCTCCCGCTCTGCAGGCTGTTCCTTGGTTGGAAACACTTCTCCAACTTTCTGTAAGAATCCGTATCACCGAGGAGGGAGGGGACAATGGAGGGAGATACAGGCTAATGAACAGCCTCTGGAGCTCTTGCCAAGAGGGACAGGAAGAGCAGCTGATTCTTAGAGATGACAGGAGGATTCCCAGAAGCCGGACCTTACCCCGGGGGCACCAAACCAAGACTCGGGGTGCCTTGGCCCCGGGAGCCCTAACTCGATAAATCTCCAGATCTCCAGGCTGCAGGGCTTTGGAAAAGGGGGCAGCCAGGTGGGGGCCCAGAAGTCTTTAAGGGAGGCTCGGGGCCAGGCTGGGTGAGCCCAGCCAGACATGGAGGGCTTCCAGGTGGCAGCAAGGGCTGGCGGCGGGGTGATGGTGACGGGCTCTGGGAGGAAGCGGGGAGCAGAGGACCCACGGGGGGGGTGGTACACTGGCTGAAGGGCCAGACGGGAGGAGCCTGGAGGAGGTGCCTGGGAGCAGACAGGTCAGGGAGCACCAGGTCTCAGTGGGAAGCTCGGGGTCTGATTGTTTCGTCACCTCTCTGTCCCTTTGTCCTGTAGGATTCTCAGTAAGTTAAGTCAAGAAATCAACAAGAACGAAGAGAGGAGGAGCATTTTCGCCCCGCGCAAGTGAGTGGGCCCAGGGCGCTGAAGTGGCCCGTAGAGAATGTCCGAACCCAAGTCGGACCTTATAAGGGAGGCGCAGAACTGGTTTTGCCCATTTTTCGTGCGTGTTCCTTCCGTCCCACGAGGGGAGGGTGTTCCCTCCCCCTCCTCTGCCCCCTGCCCCTGGGCCTGGGACGTCAGGGGAACTTCCCCTAAACAGTCAGGCAGTCACGAGCTGCCAGTGGCACCATCACTGTGGCTTTGGTGGTTCCTAGAATTTGGGGGCAGTCTGGCCCTGGTTGCCAAGCAACCAGGCCACACCAGTCCTGGGTGGTGAGGTGTACTCTCCACTGGGGGCCCCTCCTGCGGGGTTGGGTTGAGGAAAGAGGAGCGCCCCTGGGTGGGAAGGACGTTAATGTGATGCTGTTTGTCTTTGCAGACCCCAAGTCCACCGGTTTCCTGAGGAAATAGGTAAAGGTCTGGGGGTGGAGGGCAGTGGTGGCTTTAGGAGGTGACCGATGCTTCAGTGTGTCTGCTGCTTCCTCGGGCTCCTCCGGTGGCATGCGGGTGGCCTTACTCACTTGCCTGTCAGCTAGCTCTTACCCAGAAAAGGGTTTGGGTCCAGAGTCGGGAGGAGAGATGTCACTAAGCTGGGCCATTGGTGTGTGGCCCCTGCTTCTCCAGGACCCTCTGCAGGGACACAGCGAGAACTCTGTGGCGGGATGGGGGTTATTAGAGGGTCGGTGTGGGGGAACCCAGGCTCTGGATGAACACGTTGGGTGGAGCCAGCCCCAGGCTTCTGAGTCCTTAAAGCAGGTTTTCAACTGTCGTGTTGCACAGACTTTAAAGCGCTCTTGGTGGATTTTATACCCGGGAAGGTTTAAGCGCCCCCACCCCAGTACCCTGTGGCAGCGTGAGCCCCTCAGGTGGGCGTTCCGGGGCTGGCGCTCAGGTGTGCGGAGGAAGGATGGAGGCCGAGCCAGGGAAGCGACGGGGGAGGGCCCCGGGTGGGAGAGGGTGCTGCTGTCGCTTGCTTCCGGCGGCTTGCTCGCTGCTAACGGCGCTGCTGTCTTCTTCCGCAGAGAGCCACGAGGAAGACAACGGGGGCTGGTCCTCCTTCGTGAGTATGGCTGGGCCTCGGCAGTAAGTGCCTTTGCAGGAGGGAGCCAGGGCTCCAATGAGATGACAGTGGACCCACCCACGGTCAGGAAATGGGTCAGCGAAGGCCACATCGTGCACATTTTCAGCTTCGCCGTCCATGTGGTCACAGCCCTGTCTACTCGCCTCTGTCCTGGCCGCACGAATGCGGCCGTGGAGGAGACCCGAGGGAACGGGCCTGGCCGTGTGCCGACCAGCCTTCCCTCACGAACACGGAGGCTGGGCCTCGCGTGGCCCGCAGGCTGCAGCGTGCAGGCTACACCGAAAGCCACCATTACCCCAACCCCTGCCCCCAACCCCTGCCCTACATTAAAATAGCTTTACAGTAGCTTTTCTCGTGCACCGAAGTCCCCACCAGTGACAGAGTAGGAAGGGGATTTCAGAATCAAGCTTTAGCTCTGAAAAGACCCCAGGGAAGGTCTCGTCCAGTGGAGGGTTACATCTCAGGGGTCCCAGGGATCCCTTGGAGATTCTGATATGTGCTCTGCACACCCTCGGCCCCTTAGCCCACACACACGCAGTCAGTGCACGGGAAGCTAGATGCAGGCTGAGGCTCCGCGGGGGATCGGAGTCCATCTGTGGGTTTCACAGCTGAAGTAGCTGAGCCCGCTGCAGAGCCTGACTTATCAGAGCCACTCAGCTCGTTAGAGACCAGCCTGCGACCAGGTGGCCCGACCCGCAGGCCAATGGTCTTTTTGGTAAGTGGCTGTCTCTGTGCCTTTAGGACCACGTTCCTTGTCCCACTGGGATTCTGGCAAAAGAAAGCATTGCCTCTGAAAAGCATGCCAGCTACGTCTGTGCTTTCTGCCCGAACACAAAGGAACAGAACACAACAGATGTATTTGGTACAAAAAGGAAAACAGACTGGAGCTTCCCCTGAAATGTTTGCACATTCGCACAGAAGCCGCATCTTTGCCACTGCCCACCACCAAGTCCCTCCTGGGCCGGGCTCCGCCTGCGGCTGGTCTCTCCAGGGCTCTCTCCACGCAGAAGGTCCCCGTGAGCCACTGAGCATAGAACTCAGGGCCTCCACGGCTGCCTGGCACGGCACCGGGGCTCTGGGGCGTGGGGTGGAGATAAAGACCCCACTGTGTGAGCATTTTGCAGCACAGATGAAACGGACACGTGGCAGAATAGGATTAGGGAAAAAAAAACATGTGTACAAATTTAGAAGCCAAACTGCTGGCTCCTACATAATTGTTCTAGAAGAGAAAAAGACAGGTCTGCTGCTGGAGAAGGTTATGGGATAAAAGCCTGCTGGAAAGCCAGGAGCCATGGGCCCGGGGTGGGGGTGGGGGGCTGAGAGCAGCTCAGGGTGCCCTGTCAACCTAGGGGCGGTCACAGGGCTGGGGGGCCTGATGCCGCTGGGCTGACGCCTTGTTGTCAGAGTTTCCATGCCCCCCACCCTTAAGCTGTCGCTGACGGGACAGGCCTTCTTCTGGGTTCAGGGAGACGCTCCACCCCCACTTTGCCTTCTATTGGATATTTTTCAAATGCTCCTCAAGTCAAAGCTTCACACAGGAATCTTCCCCTTGAACAACCGGGTCTTCCTTGAGCCGCCTAGCAGGGCCGTCAGGATTTCTAGATTATCTCTCCTGATCAAGTTGCACGCTCCAATTGCTTCTTTGCACACGGCCCTCAGCTGCAGGGAAATGCCCTGAGTTCCTCTACGGCCTTTGAGTTTGGCATGAAAGCGATGAGCCACTAGGCGGCAGATGGGACCTCATTCCCGTGACTGTCCACTCTCCTGGGCTGCTTCAGAGGCAATCACCCGGCCCCTGGGGCTGACTTCCCCGAGAGCCGCTGAGAAGTGCACATTCAGTACAATAAAAAATTTAAACTGTAGAAAGAGCATCTTTGCAAGGGAGCAGCTTCAAACTCAGCGTCAGAGGCCGTGAAAAATGAGCTGTTGTTTCTGCACCCTCAGCCCTCAGCCCTCAGCCAAACAGATGGGCGCTGCACTGGGTTGTTATGAAAAGACGTTTTTTGAGGGCAGGCACACTAAGGACAGAACCGGCCATGAACCTGGGGCATCGCAGATGCTCCAGGTGTTTAAGTCTTCCTCTTGGTGATGCCTGGGGTAGAACATGTGGTCGCTCATCACGGAGCCGGGCCTCCCACGCCTCTAGTCCAGGGCCCTCCTCTTTCTTCGGCTTTTCTCGGTCATGCCACATGGTGCAGAGGAAAACGCACTGGCCTCGTGGCCTGAAGACCTTGACAGTGGCCCCAGGTCCACGACTTGCTGGCCCTGTGACACTGTGCTCCCCGACCTCAGCCTGCCCATCTGTGCAATGGGTGTCACCGCCCCGGTGCTGCCCGTCCCCGCGCGAGTACCCCTGGGAAGCTTGGCAGGGACAGAGCAGACACAGGCACGCTGAGCGCCGAGGAGCCGCTCTGCAAACGGCACTCACTGTCCCTGACCCTGTGTCGGCAGGAGGAAGATGACTACGAGAGTCCCAATGAGGATGAGGACGCGGAGGACGACGGTGACTACGAGTCCCCCAACGAGGAGGAAGAGGCGCCCATGGAGGACGACGCCGATTACGAGCCCCCGCCCTCCAACGACGAGGAAGCTCTGCAGAACTCCATCCTGCCCGCCAAGCCGTTCTCCAACTCCAACTCTATGTACATCGGTAAGGGCCCTGGCAGCCCCGCCCCCAGCCCCGCCCCCATGGAGGCACGGGAGGTGGGGGGTGTCCACGTAGCAGAGAGCCCTGCGTGCTGATGCCAGCTTTGGGCAAGTGACTCTATCTCTCTGTGCCTCAGTTTCCTCATCTGTGAAATAGGACGATGATAATCATAATACAGACCACATAGGTGTGTTGTGAAGACTATTATTTTTATTTTTATTTTATTTATTTTTAGACAGAGGGGAAGGGAGGGAGAAAGAGAGGGAGAGAAACATCAATGTGTGGTTGCTTCTTGCACATACCTCCCAGGCACGTGCCCTCACCAGGAATCAAACTGGTGACCCTTTGGTTCACAGGCCGGTGCTCGATCCACTGAGGAACGCCAGCCAGGGCTGCTGTGAGGACTATTAATATTGCAGCCCGTGGTGGCTGATATCAGTGCCGAGCTGCCAGTAGGAGTTGTTTGGCGGTAAAAACTTGTTCTGTGTGTTACTTAGATACTCAAGGCTGCTCTCCTGTTTCTCCCCACTGTTTGATCAACTCTTAGGTAGCACGGCCACCCGCAGTCTGTCAGAATAAACCTGACCATATTGAGTGGGGTTTGACCACAACTTTAAATCACTTCGAACAGTATTTAAGATCTTCACTGTTTCTCTGTTTCTGTCAGCCCATTTCTCCCCCATTCACTTATTCATTCAGTCATTCGTTCACCAAAACTCACTGCTCTCCTGCTAGGAGCCAGCGAGGACCAGGGTGGGGAACACTTACATCGTTCTAAGTGCTGAGAGTTGAAATTATCAGGAGGGATACAGACCCGGCCTCACGGGGCTTACATTCTGCTGGGTGGTGACAGACAACAGCCACATACACTTGCATAATAGATAATAGAATATCATGGGGTATACTAGAAAAGTGGTGATCAGTATCACAAAAAAATAATACCACGAATCCTGTAGCTATACAACTCTTGGCCATTGTACAGCCCTTCTATAAACTCTATGTAGACATTTTATTTTGTGCTTTTTAAGCACTCTCTGTGACAAGGACAACAATTACCAAGGCCTTTTTCACATATAGGGAAACTGAGGCCCAGAGAAGAAATAACTAAGTTATTGAGTACCTTGTATGTGTCAGTGACGAAGATACAGATTGAGTAAGACACTCCTCACCGTAAAGAACTCACAGTCCAGTGGGTGAGGCAACATCAAGTGAATGAGTCACAAAGCGGTCTCATTAAAACATGATACACACTCGGGAAGAGGGGTGTGGGAGACGAGGCTGGGGTGTGTGTCTTGTCTGGGTTTGCTTCCCTGAGGATGCGACAGTTGAACTCAAAGTTAAAGGATGAGCAGGGGCGAGGCTAAGTGAGGAGAGCTGGGGAAAAGTGCGTGTTCTAAGCAGGAGGAATGGCCGTGCAAAGGTCCCGAGGTTCGTAGGGGCGTGGCGCATCAGAAGACTGGAGAGATGGCCAGTGTGGGTGGAGCAGGGTGAGAGTGGACCAGGCTCGCCCTAGCTCTAAGCCCCATTCTCCAGGGACAGGTAATGCCCCTCGAGGACAGGGACTAGGGTAAGGGACTAAGAGAGGCCGCCACTGGGCACTCGCAGTCCCGGCCTTTCCCTGTCGGAGGGGCGGGGACACTGTCAGCCTGTAAACCTGGCGCAGGGGTAGTTCCGGATGACCAGAGAAGTAGGAGCGGCTGTCCACGGCACGGCATAGTGAACCGGCTCCGAGTCTGTGATTTGGTGAGGGAGTCGGAGACCAGCTCCTCCCTCCAAGGGACGAGATGAGCCAAGGAGGAAGTAGGATAATGCAGGGCCGCCCAGAGCATTGGTGAGGGGAAGGAAGGGGGCCCGAGCAGGGTCTCCGTGAGCCCTGAGTGCCGACTTCACCCTGCCCAGGCGGCTGGCTGGGTGTGCCTGGGTGTGCCCAGGCGTGCACATGTCTTTGACCGCCCACCGCTGTAACGCAGGCACAGACAAATCCTTGCGCAGGAGCCTGCGCTTACATTGGAGCTGGCGGGAGACTGCGGGGGTCCAGGGCCCCCGAGGCCTGAGACACGCAGCACTGGGCGCAGGGCCTATACCTGGAAAAGCCTGAGTGTGGCCCACCCTCACCCGTAATGCACTTGCGTTTCACAGACCGGCCCCTCTCCGGGAAAGGCCCACAGCAGCCGCCCGTGCCGCCC
Organism: Phyllostomus discolor; assembly: GCF_004126475.2. NCBI lineage: Eukaryota > Metazoa > Chordata > Mammalia > Chiroptera > Phyllostomidae > Phyllostomus > Phyllostomus discolor. The sequence continues at coordinate 34,679,577 of NC_040915.2, read as the reverse complement.
CAGAGACCGATGGCTGCCCTCCCGCCCCCGCCGGCCAGCCGGAGCCACACGGTAGGCCCCCTCGCTCCTCCCTGCACTTGGTGTCCCCTCCAACGATTCCTCCACCAGAGAGAAAGAAGACACTTTCCTCTCGTTCTAACCAGTAAGGCCAGGAAAATGCACACCAAGTACTCCCAGTGTCGTGGGTTTTTTTTTTTTGGGGGTGGAGAATGAAATACTCGTGATTTTTATTCACATCTTAACACTTATTGGTATTTTCTTTTTACCATAAACAGTATAAACTAATTGGATAATAAAAAATCTCCTTATCATATGTATTGTGCTATTGTCGCCCACTTTTGAAATAAGAGAGCTGAGTTAAGTCCCTGGCGCCTAGGGTGTTTCAAGGATCCCAACTCACCTCTCTCTGCAAAAAAACCCGTCTTGCGCCACCTGCAGGCCAACGCCGGAAATTCCGCGGGCAAATTCCTAGGAGACAACAGGGGTGTTTGATGAGGCAGTGAACTCCGGAAGAGAGGCAGCAACCCCTTGTCCTCTCTCTCCAAGCTTACAGCCCCTAGTCCTAGGGTTCTAATAAATTACCCAGAGAGATCCGAGAAGTTCGGGATCAGGACTCAGTGCCTGGAAATGTGTTCTTTTCACGGGGGGTCCGGCACTCTAACAGCTGTGCAAATGCCGAGGTGCCAGGGCGAGAAGCGGAAGAGGATGTGTTGACCCCAAAGGTCAAAAGCTAGACCATGCCCCAGTCAGGACCTCCCGTCTAAGAACAGATGGCTCCCTCCTGCTCGTGCAGTTTTCTTGCCAAGGGGTCTCACCGGAGCTGAACTTACCCACAAATGCATTTTGCTTTTGAAATCCAAAGGTCGTAATTTCCGCCTTTTTTTTTTTTTAGAGATATTTTATTTAGTTTTAGGGAGAAGGGGAGGGAAGGAGACAGAGAGGGAGAGAAACACCGATGCATGAGAAAGACATCGATTGGTTGCCTCTCTGACGCCCGCAACAGGGGACCTGGCCCGCAACCCAGGCGTGTGCCCTGACCGGAAGTGGAACGGGCAGTCCTTCCCTTTGCAGGATGATGCCCAGTCCACTGAGCCACACCCATCAGGGCCGTAATCTCCGCTCTTGGGATGCACAATTCACTCAGCAGACGTTTACCGAGCAGCTACTGTGTGCCCAGCGGTGTCCTAGCTGCTGGGAGTAGGGTGCAAAAAGACAAATAAGCTCCCTGCTCTCGTGAAGTTTCGATTTGATTGGGGGGGTACCGATAATGAACAAGTGAACAGATGTATAAACGAGATCATCTGAGTGGTAAGGTGAGGTCAGGGAGACAGAAGACCCAGGGATGCGGGGACGGGTGGGAAGGTGACACTGCGCTGGACAGCGTGAGCTGGTTGTGCCAAGAGCTGGAAGGAAGGCTCCAGGCAGAGGAAAACACCAGCGCAGAGATGCCAGAGAGGGTGTAAGTGTGAGCGAGAAGACACTTACAGACAGTAGGGGGCGCCCAGTGGGCGCTGGAGAGGGGCGTAGCGTAGAGAAGGGGTTGGAGGGACAGGAGCCACCTTAGGCAGGGCCTGGCGGGCCACAGTGAGTTTCTCCTGTGTCCCCCAGTGTGACAGGAGCTGCAAAGGGGCTTGTCCGGGGAGCGGCACGCTCACTCCGCTGCCACACAGAGGTCACCTCGGCTGAGCCAGGGCAGAGCAGGTGCTGCCCAGGCAGGAACTGAAGGTGTACCTCTGTGCGTGGGACGTGGACACGGGGAAAAGTGCACGGACTCAGACGTATTTGGGGAGATAAAGCCAGCAGGACCTGCTGATGTGTTGGAAGCACTTCCTAACACTTGGGTTTTTTCCTTCAAGCAGCCCCTCCCCATACCCCAGCCCAACCATGAAGAGCCTAACAGAAGTAGAGCCCACAAAACCGCCAAGAGTAAGTGCCGCTCTCCCTTGCCCACTGTGCCCCCCCCCCCCCAGCCAACCCCGTTCTTCTTGTCACTGACTGCAGTCTCCTCCCTTCCAGTCCCTGCTCCTTCCGTGGACAGAAGCAAGAAGCCTCCCCTCGACCGTTCGTTAGCGCCTTTTGACAGAGAGCCCTTCCCGCTGGGTGGGTATCGTTCACAGTTGACGCATGGTAACGGCCAACGTTTATAGAGCGCTTACTTCATGCTTCCCACACGCAGCATCTCACTGAACTAACCCCACGGCACTGTGAAGTGGGGGCTGTTAAACATCCTCATTTTACAGATGAGGACGCTGAGGCTGAGGCCCACAGAGGTAACGCCCCGCGATCACTCAGCTCCTCAGTAGAGACCCAAGCCCAGAGCAGCCTGGCCTCGGCCGTGTGCTGGGCCTGCTTCCCCATGCTGGGCGCACTCCTCTCAATGTGCCCCCGAAGGCGAAGCAGGTGGCGTCGTGGTACAGAGGGAGGGACCTGGCTGAGGGACAAGAGGTCTGGGGGACCTGTCATCAGCCACCCTGGTTGTATTTAGCAGCTCTCTGGCCAGAGGGACCTCACTTTCTCAGAGCTCTCCCTTTATTTGTGAGGTGGGTATTCTGTAAGGAGAAAAATACTTTGTAAAACGCTAGCAAGCTGTTCCAATGGCAGGGTTACTTTTTTGTTGTACGTGTGCAGTTGACCAAACGGTGGGTATCCGACAACCCCTTTCCCCCAGAATTGACCCAGGGTATTCTCGGATTGCAGCTACCTCCAGCCCAAATCAAAGTTTTATGAATCATAGACTTTTTTCAGTGCTACCCAAACTCTCTCCCACCAGGCAGTGAGTTCTTTCTTCATGGTGGGACAAGATTCTTAGGCTCTATCATGGGCTGGTGTGGGCTCCATCTTTAGAAAGTAAATCATGTTATAAAAAAACAATGCCGGGTGGATCGTATCTTCCTTCGCCTTAGGGTGGCCACTGTGCAGAAGGGAGCGGGGGGGGGGGAGGGGAAGCAAGAGGCGCTATCTAATGCAAATCAAGTGCCGGACCCTGCGCGTAAAGTGTCACCTGACTCTCATCGAAACCTACGCAGTTTTAATCCACAAGCCCCATGTGACAGGCGAGGACACTGAGACTCAAAGACCTTAAATAACTTGTTCAAAGTCATACAAGGTTTGCTGCTAGACTTGCTTGAATCCAGTGAAGTGGTACTTGTATTAATTGGAGACACGGGGCACATCTACTCTGGGGGACTTCGGACAGGATCAAGAACAACTGCTCTGAATGACTGCTCTGAATGGCTGCCACGCAGAGTTCTCAGGGGCACCCAGCGTTTCTTCAGGGAACCTGCATGGTGTCTGCGCCACGGGAGAAGTGCAAGGAAGGAAGGAGGGAAGGGAGGCCGGGAAGAAGGAATAAAGAAGGCCAGCCAATAAAAGCCGAAACAAAATGATTTGCAGCCTATCGGCAGAACCTTCTAAAACCCTCTTCCTCAAGTTAAAAGTTTTTCCAGAAACTAAGTACAGTACTTTATATAATGTCAAACGTACCAAAGGAGTAGAAGAAAATCAATCCCTCCTGGTAAACGGGTTTTTTTCTCCTCAGATACAAAGGTAAACTTAGGCTTCACAAAAGAACCTCTTGACCAATGAGATTTTAAAAAATCAAAACAGAGAAAAGGAACTTCCGGCCAAGATGGAGGCATAGGAAGACACACTGTGCCTCCTCGCACAACCAAGATAGGGACAGCAACAATTTAGAAACAGAGTAACAACCAGAACTGATAGAAGACTGAACTGTATGGAAGTCTGACAACCAAGAAGTTAAAATAGACTCGCTCACCCAGACCGGTAGGAGGGGCGGAGTCGGGCAGCCAGTGCGGGTAGTGGTGGCGCGGAGAGCAGAGAGCATTGGGACCGGGCACGTAAGGCATCCGGGGCGTGCAGGACCGCAGTGGGTGGGCCCAGAGCACTCAGGTGGCAGCCGGCAGCCCCAGCGAGGCGGGGATTGTGAAGCAGGGCACTGTGCACCACCCAGGATCCCAGCGCTGGGAAATAGAGCCTTGGGGCACTGATTGAAAACACCTGTGGGGGTTGAGGTGCAGGGAGAGACTCCCAGCCTCACAGGAGAGGTTGCTGGAAAGACCCACAGGGTGTACAAGCCTACCCACACGGGAATTGGCACCAGAGGGGCCCAGTTTGCTCGGGGGAAGCAGCGGAAGGGACTGAGGTCCGACAGAGAGCAGAGTAAGCGCCATTGTTCCCTCTCAGACCCCGCCCCCACATACAATGTCACAACCCAGAGACTAGGGTGCCCCGCCCTGGTGAACACCTAAGGCTCCGCCCCTCATACGTAACAGGCGCGACCAGACCAAAGGTGGGGCAGGGGGAGATGGCTCAAACAGAATTAAAAGCCCCTCAACAGTACTTTTAAGCGACTGAGAGATAGCCAGCCTATCAGATGCACAGTTCAAAGCATTGCTGATCAGGATACTCACAGAACTGGTTGATTCTGGTCACAAATTAGATGAACAAATGCAGGCTATGAAAGAGAAATGAAGGAAAATGCATAGGGAACCAATAGTGATGGGAAGGAAACTGGGACTCAAAACAATAGAGTGGACCAGAAGGAAGAAACAACCAACCAAACAGAAAAGAATGGAGAAATAAGAATTCAAAAAAATGAGGAGAAGCTTAGGAACCTCCAGGACATCTTTAAACGTTCCAACATCCAAATTATAGGGGTACCAGAAGGAGAAGAGGAAGAGCAACAGGTGGAAAACTTATCTGAACAAATAATAAAGGAGAACTTCCCCAATCTGGCAAAGGAGACAGACTTCTCCTAGGAAGTTCCTTCTTCTAGGAAGTCCAGGAAGCTCAGAGAGTCCCAAAGAAGTTGGACCCAAGAAGGAACACACCAAGGCACATCATAATTACATTAGCCAAGGTAAAAATGAAGAAGAGAATCCTAGAAGCAGCAAGAGATAAGGAGACAGTAACCTACGAAAGAGTTCCCATCAGACTGTCAGTTGATTTCTCAAAAGAGACCTTGCAGGCAAGAAGGGGCTGGAAAGTATTCCAAATCATGAAAGGCAAGGACCTACATCCCAGATTGCTCTGTCCAGACAAGCTTTCATTCAGAATGGAAGAGCAGATAAAGTGCTTCTCAGATAAGGTCAAGTTAAAGGAGTTCATCATCACCAAGCTTTTATTTTATGAAATGTTATAGAGACTTATCTAAGAAAAAGAGGATAAAAAACACATATAGTAAAATGACAGCAAACTCACAATTATTAACAACCACACCTAAAACAAAACAAAAAGAAACTAAGCAAACAACTAGAACAGGAACAGACCCACAGAAATGGAGAACACATGGAGGGTTAGCAACAGGGAGTGGGAGGAGGAGAGGGGGGGAAAGGTATGGAGAATAAATAACATAGATGGTAGGTAGAAAATAGACGGGGAGGGCAAGAATAGTCTGGGAAATGTAGAAGCTAAAGAACTTACGATACAAGGACATGAACTCAAGGGGGGGGATGTGGGTGGGAGAGGGTGTGCAGGGTGGAGGGGAATGAAGGGGGGTAATGGGACAACTGTAATAGCATAATCAATAAGATATATTATAAAAAAATCAAAAGACATTCAATCCTTTTTCATGTATTATGGGAAAGCAGCACAGAATCCAGAACCCTGCATGCATACAATGCTGTGTGACCTTGGGCAAGTCGCTTAATTTCTCTGAGCTCATAGAAAGCAGGTCCGAAGTCTGTGGTTCTTCATGGTGCAGACCCAGTCGGCACCCTCACAGGACTCGGTTCATGGTTTCATCAAACTGTGTTTTAACACCTCATGCTTTGCTGACCGAGCCCAGAACTCAAGGTCCTCTGCCATTTGTCGTTTACAGGAAAGAAACCAGGACTTTCTGACAAGGTAAGCTGTTTTCCTGTCTTGTCGTTGGTTTTTGTTTTGGTTGTGTCTTGTGTCTTTATTCTTTGATGAACAATGAGACCACTCACACGTCTTCCCTCCTGTCTTGCAGCCCTCAACCCCGGGCAGGTAAGTGCCGTGTCGTGTCTGCGGGAGGGACCACGGTCTCCCTGGGGAATGTAGGTTGGCATCTCACGGGTCCTTTCTCTCCACTCTGCAGGCCGCTCGGGGAGCACTTACCCAGGATACCAAAGCCTCCCTTACCGCCCACCACGGAGAGATACGACAGAAGTAGCCCCCTGCCAGCGAAGAAGCCACCTGTGCCAAGGTAAGCGTCCTCTGTTGCTTGAGCTGGTCATCGGGTGTGGATGCCCCAGCAACCTTCCCAGCAGCAGCTCTGCACGGGAACCGGAAATCCCGGGCCTCCCCAGGCAGCTGTGGCTCATTTGCTGCTGTGGCTGGAGGGATGTTAAGGCTCTTTAGGCTGGAGGTGGAGTCCCAGGTCCCTTTGAGGAGAATGGCAGTCTGGCCAAGGAAGGACGAGGGAGAGGTCTCACTGGGAGTGTGGGCGCAACTGCTGTTAGTGGAGACTTGTCTTCTCCCGGCCAGCGTGGTGGCTGTGCCTGCTCCGGCCCCAGGCGTGGGAATTGGACCTGGCCTGTGGGTGCCCCATCCAGACAGCAGAGAGGTGATCGTGAGGGAGGTTCGTAGGTCACTCAAAGTGTCTTCCTCACCGCCAACCACGTTTTATAATCGCAGAATCCTGAGGTCTGCTCTAGCGCGGCTGACTTTGCTATGAAGTTTTGGGGGCCTATTTACCAAAAGGCACCAATGCATTTGGGGTCAGGCCCCACCCCACTGCTTACTAAGGACACAGCCAAGGCTTCTGTTTATCAGAGTAGTCAGGGTTCATGACTCTGGCCCCAGCTTGGCTAGTGGGAGGGTTCAGTCCAGGCCAGGGCACAGGCGCACCCCGAAAAACCTCAGCGATTGAGTTAGTGTTTTAACAGAATATTTTAAAAGATCCAAATGAATGCAAAAAAAAAATACCATAAAGGACAAAATATCAGAATGGTAAATACACGCAGGCTGAGGTGGCAGGCGGAACATCCGTTCCAGACGCCGGCCCCGCCCTGCCCGCAGCGTCCCTCTGAGGAGAACGGAATGTGGGCCTGGCCTAGGGCCACCTGTCCCTGCTCCGAGGCAGCTGTCGCCAAATCTGCTCGACTGGCTCGTGCGTCTGCGGAGCGTCCCAAAGCAGCGGCGTCTCCCAGCTGTCTCCCCTTCCCCCGAAGGGTGCCGTTCTGACACCCTCAGCAGAGGAGAATATTACCTAAAATGCTCTCATTTGCTGGGTGAAACATCTATTCAATGAAATTTAATAGCTACTAAGGAGTTAGTTTGCTGACTAACCCTTTTTTTAATGTGTAATTATTTGCTGCAGCAGCTAAACAGAGTAAAGGCTCGCCCAGCTCGGCTCGCAGCGATGCCGGCACACTGACTCACCAGACCTCCCTCCCCGGCCTCTGTCCCTCTTTTCTGCTGGGGTTTTTTTTTTTTCTTCCATTTTTATCACGGCTCAATGGGTTTGATTTCTCATGATTAGATTAAGTGAAACGATCTATGTTCTGAGGCTCTTGGAAAATCGTCGTGCTCAGTGCTTTCTCTCTGCCCTAATTCATTTCAGGCACGGATGGGGACAAGACAGAAGAGAGAACGTAAGTCCACAATGTCGCTGGGTGACTGCCTGGCCTGGGGAAGGCCAGTGCGGGCTCCGTGGAGGTCGGGGCGCCCCCTGTCCCTGCCTTCACTGAAGTCCACATCGGAGCAAAGCCTCCATGCAGTGGGCTCCTGAGTCCTGTGCCTGTCGGGTCCCCCCATGTGTCCTGCCTGCCTGCCAGGCTGCATTGCGTAGCTCCGGCCTCTCTGAGAACTCCTGGGGTGGCTGGGTTAACAGCAGCCCCATTAGCAGATGGCAGATAGCAAGATGAAGGGCTATGGGGTGGAGGGGACAGTCAAGGGAGGGATGCCCAAGAGGCTGGGCCTCACAGCAAAGTATCTAAGTCCTCTCTTTCCCTTTGAATACCTCCACAACCTGAAAGGGCATGGGGTAGCACTTACTAAATGCCTACTGTGTGCACGTTAGCAACCTAGCGACATTTGGGCGACCAGTTGTTTGCCCAGGACTTTCCCAGTTTTAGCAGTGAAAGCCTCACTGCTGTGGTTCCAAGAATTTCATCAGTTTCAGGCAAGCCAGGAAAGCTGGTGACCTGGTTTTATACATGCTTTGCATTTAATGGCCCCGTGAGGAATCACAGTTTCTCTTGTACTAAGAGGAGACCGAAGTTCAGACGGGGTAAGATACTCACCGCGAAGTGCACAGCTGTCTGAGCTCCTTTGCCCTCGAAGCCTCTGCAGCTGTCACACGCCGGCCCCTAGTCGAGGGCTCAGCCTCCAAGTGCCCGCTGCCCCGTAGCTCTGTGCTAGACGCTGTGCGTGTTCAGATGCAGTGATGGAGACAGGGAGCCATGTGCTGAACAGTCTGTGATCATGGAATGAGCTGGAGAGGCGAAGGCAGGAGAGTGATCCTCGGGGGCGAGGAGCCGGGGGTGGCTTCTTAGTGGTGAGATTTGTGATGGTCACCGGGTGATGGGGAGGACAGAGACCGCAGTCTCCCTAAGAGAAAGCCCAGTGCATCCCGGCCTCAGGAGTGTCTTGAGCGAAGGCAGGTGGGTGGTGATGCCCATGGAGCCTGTGGAGATAGCAAGGACCGCAGCTTGGCCACACAGCCGTGGGCACAAGGGGTGAGGCTGGCAGCAAGGGTAACATCCCATTCCTGAGGTTCCCAATCTCTGGAAGGGTGGACCTTCATGTCATGAGAATCTGGGACTTGTATATTCTTGCACCGGATGGACCTGACATGGTTGCAACCGTGCGGAAGAGAGATTTCACTGTAGGCATTCCCTGAGCTCACGCGTGTTTATTTATGCAGCCCTGTGCGGGGACTCCCAGTTGGGCAACTGGGATGAGTCATTCTGGCTGGGATCCTTCTTGCCTCATCTCAGTGGTAGACTCATGACAGCTAACTTCCAGTGATCACTCCACATACGCAGCACACAAGTAGTAACTAATTTAATTCTCACAACAGCACGTTCATCGCCAGCATGCCGTGCTAACAAAACAAGTCCAAGTTGCCAGTTCTAGTCTACTGGTCAGTGGCAACGTGGTTCTTTCTGCCTCTTCCGCCACTGCTTATCTGAGGAGTGGCACACACTGCCTTTCCCTTGCGTGCCTCACGAGCTCGCCCTGCGGCTAGCTGTGCTGAGCCGAGCTCCTTGTGAGCCACATGGCAAACAGGATGGGGGTGCTCTGTGCAGGAGTGGCCACGGGACCGTGGAGCCCAAAAGAAGGCTGAGCTTTGGGTCAGACACGCTCGGGGCTGAATCCAGTCCTGTAACCCGCGGCGAGTCAGGAACCCCTTCCGAGTGCATGTGTCCATTGGTAAATGAGGGTGTGAAGTTCTGACAGGTTGCTAGGGGAACTGGGTGAAATACCATGTATGAATCATTGCATGTAGGAGATGGCGTCATGATTATTGCATCCTCAGGCCCTCTTAGAGGCCTCGGACCCTACTGGATGCTAAGTACACAGAGAGACTCAGGGTGGGGTGTCCTCAGATGCTGGTTTGTATTAAAGAGCCACAAACCACTCAAGGCAAGTCCTACTGTTCCCTATGGTATGCTAACTGCGGAGTTGTGCATGGCTGAAGTAGAACAGAGATGTCTGCATGGTTGAGGAATCGTGTTTTGACGATGGGTTAATATCTTTTCTTTTTCCCTTCCCTTCACCAGGATGAAGATGATGGTATGTTCAGAAAAGCTTCCTTATAACTTATCAATCCTCCCTTCATTGTTCTGCCCAGGCATTCGAATGGCATTTTTTAGTACAGATACCCCATAAAGTCAATTATATCTATGACATTAGCATGAAATAGACACGTATCAGTTGGCAAACTGCATAACTAGAATAAAATGGGGTGGTTTGGCCCGATTACCCAAGAGAACCATTGAGTGCGTGCACATCAGTGCAATCACTGAATAATAGTGCAGCAGAATTAAACATTGCACCCATGGTTGGATAGAAACATTTCCGTTCATGCCCTCTCACGCATATGGGTGAAGGGTCGCTAACTGCAGAACGAGACAGCATAAAATTTGGCTTTCATCAAGCACAACAAAACTTGTGAATCATTTCTGAAATTCACATGGTTTCCAACGGGTAATTTTCTGCAAGTTAACATTTCCAAAATGAAAAGAAGAAGATAAGGGAGTATTATTGGGAATCAGAGCGAACAGCAGCATCTGAAAATGCATTCTAAGGTGATAAGTCACCTGGAAAGTCCTTGGGAGGCAAGACTTGTCCCACCACTTCCTGATAACGTTGGACCTTTTGGATTCGGGGGGCCCCTCTTTAGACTAGTTGTTCCTAATGGGGGAGCGGTTCTGAGATGCTGCCCGACGCCTGGATCCTGACAGCCCGCTGTATGTTTTCCTCCTCCCCACAGCGCATCAGAGGCCTCTGCCCCAGCCAGCGATGTCCCCCATGAACTCCAACACCTTCCCTTCGAGATCCGCCAAGCCTTCACCCAAGCACTCCCTGCCCTCGGTGCACCTGCCCGGAGCATTATCTGAGAGGTTCGTGGCAGCGTCCTGATGATCTAATGTAACGCCTGGGCCCACTGACACTGTGCTGATGGTGGGCAGGTTGAAGAAGGAGGGAATGAGCCAGTGGGGTCAGAACATTGTGGGGTCTTAACCAAAACCAAGCTAATCCTAAAGAAATATGTGTATTCACCCACCAGTGTCCGCTGGGTCTGTGACTGGGGTTAGAGGGACTCAGCACGGAACACCCCAAGGTCGCCCCAGAGAGTGGACTCTTGGGCGGGAAGTGGGGGATGTTTTCCCTCTGTGAGTTCAGACCAACCAGCCACCACTCAGGAAACCCACCTACTTAAGTACGTGGCGTTCCCTCTGCATCTCAGATGGGGAGGTGGAGAAAACGTACCTTGCACGTGGCAGACGCTGAGTTCGCTGCACGGGCCGTCCTCTCTCTCTCAATAGCAGTGGCGCACCTCAGGGCCCACGATGAGGCTGTGCAGGGGGAGAGGCATGGACAGGGAAAAGACTCAGGTCATTTCTCCCTCAACAGGCCCACCCGGTGGCCCCTGGTGGCCCCCGAGCCCTCCAGCCCTTTGGGCTCCCTCCCTCCTTTAATCTCCAGAGGCGGAGGCCCGGTCCCATGAAAATACAGGAGGAGACTCAACCACTGACATGACCCCTCCCCAGCTGCCAAAGAGCTGGAAGGATTCTGTTTTCTCCAACTTCCTGGGTGCCTCTTGTTCTGATTTTCTGTCGCTTCCTCTTTTCCTTCCAGCTGCTTTTCTTCTTCTGCCACCTCTGCCGTTTTTCATGCCATTCACCCCATGCCGGGCCCCAATCTAGCCTTTATTCTTGCAAAATACTGTTCACATTTGATTGTGGAGCAGAGCTGCCCACTTGAACAGAAGGTTTGGGCTAATGAGTTGGGGCACTGCCGCTCAGCACGAAGCAGGTGGCGTTAAAGGCCCCCAGAAGGTGTTACCATCGGCGGCAACGCCACCTGGTCCCTTTGTTTCTCACCCACCCTCTCGTTGTCCACCATTGGGCCCTGGGGATTCCCTGTTCCCCAACGCCATGCCCATGACTGGGTTTTCCTAATAACCAAAAGACAAGTCCTCTCCCCAGACGACTTCTGCCATTCCGCAAACTCAAAAGCCTCACACTGCAGCTAACTTTTAAAAGTCACTTAAATGCTCTTTATATAGTTTTCTTGTTTTGTTCTTTGGCTTGTGAAGCTTGTCGGACTTTGGGATGGCCCATAGGGGGCAGCAGTGAGCTGCCGTGTCCCAGGAAGGGTGGGAAGTGACAACAGAGGAAGTGGTGATTCCAGTCTGGCTCCTCCCCTCCAACCCAACCTGAAGTCCCTTCTTTGTCTCCACAGTAACAGCAGTTTCCCGCAGAGCGCCTCCCTGCCACCACACTTCTCCCAAGGTTGGTACTCTGGGGTCCTGGGGCCCGGCCTGGCCCAGGCAGCACACCTTCACGACTGGGTTCCCAACCCACCCCGAAGCTTCTTGGCAAAGGTTCTGTTGTTCCCAAAAGGCATCTCACTTCCTCACCCAGCACTTAACGCCAGTTTCTGCAGCGCGCCAAGGGCTGTTGGAACAATTGATACTATCCAATACACTAACACCACACACACACACACACACACACACACTCTCTTCCCCAGGAAAGGGGGCCTTGGCCTTGACCTTCCCAGACAGAGCTTCCCGTGCTTGCTGTCTTTCCACTGTGCTCAGGGTAGTGCTCGACTTTGTAGTTCTGGGTGTCCATCGGAATCTGCACTCGAGTCACAAATCGAGGAGCATGTTTACAATACAGAGAGAACCTAACCCACAAGAGCCCGATTCAGTAAGTCTGGGTGAGGACCTGCATTTTAAACACATGCCCAAGGAGAGTGGACAGCAGATCACAAACTCTGGTTCTGATAGGTAACCGTAGCCTCCAGGTAGTCTCACCTTGACTCCGGCCACTGACATTTGTCCTGGTGAACACGATGAAAACACTCTCTGTCACTGCCTCGTCACCCCGGCTGGGAATCCACTCCGGGGGGTGCTGGAGTCTGGGAAAGACCTGCCTCCTGCAAATCCTTTCTGATGGTCGCATGGAAATGGCTGACTTTTTCATCCATGGGTCTAGTCCCTTCACATCATGTAACATACACAGTGAAGAAGTCCCTTGAATTTGTGGCACTGCTCTTGACATTCCAGTGCCAGGGCTGCTGGGGAATGCCTGAGCAGCCCTGTGGTTTTGAACACGTGAAAATTATTTTTGAGCCTATGGCTTCTTGAAATGTTACTATTTGCTGGAAACAATTTAAAGGACATTTTTTTGGGGGGGGGGGATGTCGTGACAGAAGTAAACAAGGGCTTACGGTAAATTAACTTCAAAATGCTATCCTTTTGAAGGCTCTGGCGGCAGGCTGCCCCCCAGACCTGAAGGCAGAAACATCTCCTTGCCGGTTCCAAGCGCGCCTCGGCCTCAGTCCACCGGGGAGGGAGAGGTAACGAACCTCCTGTTTTCGTTTCCTTGCCCCAGCGAGTGAATCCTCATAAATTCCCACTCAATAGCCTTTTGTGTTTTTATCCTCCATTGGCTTTTTTTCTTTAGTGAAAAAAATTAAGAGGGAGGATCCAGATGAAAAATACGTTCTTTTTCCTTGGTGTTCTTAAGACTTCTCTGAAGGCAAATATATATTTTGCAATTAACAATGAGTAATATAATCCTCTTTTTTGCCTAGTCTATGAGTAAGTCCCTTAACTGCTTGCTAATTCAGTTTTTCATTAAGTATATTCATAAACCGAAGACATTATGATACCTGTATCTTTCCTGGTTAGAGGTTCCGTTACGTAAGGAATGCTTATTCACAGCTACCCTTGCAACCAGCACCGCGATAAAACGCAGCTGACACGGAATATCATCTGCTGAGGCCCCCCTGAGTGACTGTATTCAAATTAAGAAAAATGTTTCAGGCCTCATGGAATTGAGGTGGTGATTTATGAAAATGATGACTTGGAGACTTTTCTTTTTACTTAATATGTAACTGCAAAATTTATTCCGTTTTTAAAAATGTACCTTTTCAGAACTCATTACACGAGGAGTGGTACGTTTCTTACATTACCCGACCGGAGGCAGAAGCTGCTCTTAGGAAGATAAACCAGGTACTGTGCTCAAGTTTATTTCTGGGTGGTTATACATATTCATGGCAGGAGAAAAAGGGAACTGACTTTTATGGAGTACCAATTACGGGCTGGGAGTTCTGCGGGGTTCATGCTCTTAGACCGAGGGGACCCATTAGTGCCAGTTTCATACCCGCCAGCAGCCGTAGTGGTGACTCCCAGGACCCTGGGAAAAATGTCAATTAAGGCCGCCATTTGGCTGGCAGAATCGGAGGAGAGACTTTATCATCGGAAAGGCCCCGTATCAAAAGGAGACCCTCCTTCAAATTTCTATCATCTTACCGGTTCCGTCTTCCTACTCAGTTGCCATTTACGATGGTGTGAGGGGATCGTATCCAGAGAGACAGCAGCAACTTTTTGCCCTTTCCCCTAGAAATTTCTGGCTGTGCTTTAGTATTAGCAGGTCTTAACCAGATTTCGTCACCTGGTGCTTAACCTTAAATCTGTGTATCAGAGAGGAGGGAGCAACGACCCTCCACCTTTCATGTCTCCCGTCTGCACCAGCCGTTCTCAGCCTTAAATGCACATTCAGATTGCCTGGGGGGGCTTTAAAAGATCCCTGTACCTGGGTCTCACCTGGAGTCAGTCTGACTTAATTAGTCGGGGGCGAGGTGGGTGCTCTGGGAGTCTTTAAAACTCTCCAAATGATTCTAAAGTGAAACCAAAGATCTGAATCACTGGTCCACGGCTATGTTTGTTCAACAGAGATGTTCTGATGAATTTCACTCATTAACTTGGCATGAAAAAAAAATAAAGGAAAACCATTAATGCGGATTGATGGCTATTGAAAGCCATCCTGACTCAGTACACCAAAAGAGAGGTGTGCGTGTCCTTAGCAATTCTGTTTTAATATTAGATCTTTACAGTATTAATATTATATAGCAGTAAGTTACGAAATAAAAGTTTAAAATACAGGACACATCGCAACACTGTTAGTAAATACCAGAAAAACAGCAGCTCACAGGCGGTCTGCCTTCAGTCTTGTGCAGGTGGAACCCTTCACCTGAGATCCGGAGGCTTAAAACAGTGCGTGCATTTCACGGGCATTTGGGTGCTTTCTACTTCGGCTGTGGAAAGAAGGGTTAGAAAATGAGCTCCCAGTGGTGGGAAGGTCTGTTCTTGGTTAACCAATCAAGTCCTTGTGTCCCTGGCCCTTGACCCACACCCACCACCTGCTGCTTGTTTCATTCCTGAACCAGGGGTCCTTTTTATCAAGAGGCTTCAGAGGTTGACTTGGAATTTTGTGAGTCTCTGTTGCCTCCTCCTTGACAGCCGGGGAGTCCGTGGCATGTGGGAGTCGAGCTGTTGGAGGGGCTGACGTGTCATGTGCACGTCAGCATTCCCGCTCCCGAGGCACCCGTCTGCTGCTCTAAGGGACCACAGGCGTGTCGACTTCCACGGTGCCCATAGTAACAAGCAGTTTTCCCTCCAGGATGGCACTTTCCTGGTCAGAGACAGCTCCAAGAAGACAGTGACCAACCCGTACGTCCTCATGGTGTTATACAAAGATAAGGTTTACAACATCCAGATCCGCTACCTGGAGGACAGCCAGGTGTACATGTTGGGAACCGGACTCCGAGGGAAGGAGGTGAGCACTCCCAGTTGCAGAACTGCCCCCCCCACCCAGTTTTTCTCACCTCTTTGAAACATCTGTCTACGTGAATTCTGCTGAGACATTCCTTGTGGGGCCACACCACGTGACAGCTTCGGAGTTAAATCGCTTTAGTGAAACCCATCGTTTACTGAAAGGAGGTGAAGCAAAACGTTAATCGTAGCCACCTCTGCCATAGGAATCTTTCTTGTATCTTTTATTCCAAAATAATCTAAAGATACACGTGTAACTTTTGAAAGAATATGTAAACAGTTCAGTTTTTTTGAAAGAGATCCAGCTGGTGTCAAAGGTAAGTCCCTTCACCAGTCACCTTTGTGACATAATTTTAATGTAAGGTTGCAGTGTCTGTTTAAGGCTGTATTTTAAATCGACAGATGGAAAAGGAAAAAACCATTCTTGTTGTGGTGATCATTTAGATACGGTGATCATTTAGATACTTGGTTAGTTTCTTGCTGAGAATGGAGGTTTGGGCAACGAAGGTGGCCCGACGGCCCAAGACGTTTCCCTCTGTGCAGCCGGGGCTCCCGCAGTCACCTCGCGGGTGGCAGTCAGACTGCAAACCACTCAGGGCTGAGGCACCAGAACGAGACCCCCTGTATGAGATTCCCCACATGAGGGTAAAATATACATATATTTTATAGTCAAGCAGCTACAGTAGTCATCTATATGTAGTCTATAATCCACAGTTTATCGGATGTTGGTGAGGAATTTTTTCAAGGTACTCCACCAGAAATCATTAAAATACTTGCCAAATTTTAGGGGGTTTTAAATCAAAATCCGCATAACTTTAAGCTGCTGAAAAAAACGGTGGGTGACCGTGGCGCTCCCTGTCCCAGTGCTGACCCACCTCCCTACTCTGCATCTTCCAGGACTTTCTGTCCGTGTCAGACATCATCGACTACTTCCGGAAGATGCCCCTCCTGCTCATCGACGGGAAGAACCGGGGCTCCAGATACCAGTGCACGCTGACGTACCCCGCCGCGTACCCGTAGCAGCCGGCCGCGCCGGCGGCCTCCCGCGGGACTGTGCTGGCGGCCTGGGGACGCGCGTCAGGCTCGGTGCCTGGGCGCACACTTAGGCCTGGACCGAGCCCCTCAACACGAACACAAGGGTTTTGAGAAGTGTTTGAAATGAAGACTGTCAAGTACCCCATAATTTATTTATTCTTCTTCAGTATTTGTAAAGTGCAGGGGTAATTTTGTTCACACTTGAAGTGGAGTAGTGTACTGGGGTAATTCATACAAATGATGTATATTTTTGGTACCCATTTCAAAGTACCAAAGTTTAAGCTGTTTACACAGCTACAAGAATAATGTGGGGCAAGTTTCAAAACACTTAAACAGTAGTATTGTTATCACATAAAACTGATTTTTTTTTAAATAGCCAAACCTTTGTCAGGGGCAATCATCACTTTTATATGTGTAATTTGAAAATTACTAAAATTAACTTTCTCAGCAGCAATAATTTAAAAGGCTTCAAAAATATGTCATCCTTTCTTACTTGGTGTTTCTTTTTGTTGGGGGGATTTTTATATACTTTTTTATGAAAACATAAATACATGTTGGAATAACTTCCTGAAATTAAAATTTGCCTTCTGCTTTACTTTTGGGTTCCTAAAAACTTGCCTGACCTCACTGTTTAGTCCGTACTATTGTATTTTTGTTTTAAAGCAAATTTAAACTAAAAATACCAAAAGAAAACGTTTTAGAGAGGAGGTTTTGGCATCAAACACACCTGGATGTAAGCCCATTACGTCTCAACCACCCCATCCCACCTCCACTCAAACGGTGTAGATTTTACCAGAGTCTCCTGGGAAGATGGAAAGAATGCACGCACACAGGAAACCCTGACCCAAGTTTCCGG
This sequence comes from Phyllostomus discolor, assembly GCF_004126475.2. Classification (NCBI taxonomy): domain Eukaryota; kingdom Metazoa; phylum Chordata; class Mammalia; order Chiroptera; family Phyllostomidae; genus Phyllostomus; species Phyllostomus discolor. Next base: position 34,662,400 of record NC_040915.2, on the reverse strand, counting down.
CCAGATAACCTCTCTTCCACCTCTTTTTGTCCCCCGACAACTCTGTCCTAAAGCTCCTTTCCTCCTCCTCCCCAGAAGCGCTTACAAATCCCGCAGAGCAGCTCAGCTCCTTCCTCAGCTGCAGACCTCACTCAGGAACAAGCAGCAGGCCATCAGGGGTCCTTTAGGTTTTACCCTTTGGGCCCTTGGTTGTTATTCCACCACTGCTATGAACAAAAATCGTTGGCTTCTCTGCTTAATCTGCAAGTTTTCAGAGTGGCAAAGTATGTCTTGCTATTTCATTTTCATAAGGTACTAGCACACGGAAGGACCTAGAAAGTCACCGGGTTAAATCGGACCATTTCCTATGATGAGTATGTAGACACTTTTAACCGATGATGGTAACAGTGATGTCTCACAAACCTTCATCCTCACCAGCTCTCAGTGTAGAGCCCAGAACTCGGACGTGCTGCAGCTGAAAAACTCGCGTTTACTCAGTGTGTTAAATACTGAGCTGGGTCCTGGGCAGTGAGCAGAGCAAACATGTTACGTTCTGTTACGGAGGGGCAGACCTTGTGTCCTGCTTCACAGTATTCTATCCTTTGTGTGCGAAAATATCTAAAATGAAGGATACGGTAGATTTTCAAGCAACTATTTGGTAGCAAATCCTGTTTACATGGTGAATGAAAGCCTATTACTTTGAGTTTCCTTTGGTGGAAAGAGACAGCAAGTGGGAGGTTTTAGGATGAGGCGCCCTGAAATGAAAGCTGGCCCGCTGCTGTGACTGCAATCAGCCAGAGCGCCTGGCGGTTTTTATGGCTGGCATTCTCTCCCCCCTTCTCAGGCAGCGGCAGCCCCTTCTTCTGGCGGGGTCTCCCCACCGCTGGCCACAGACCTGGCATAGGACCCAGCCTCACCGATCATAGTTGCTTAGGACCTTGCTCAGGGCTCAACATCTTAACCGAAGCTGGTGTCCTCCTCTGGAATGTGAAACACAGAGGCTGAACCCGAGGATCTCTCTTCTCCGGGGAGCTGAACACCCAGAGCTGTCTGTCTGTACACCTGGAGGCGTCCGCTGCCATGCCCCTACCCCTGGGTCTTTCGGGGGAAACCAGTCCGTAACAGGCGAGGGCGAGGCCACAGCCCAGAGCCAGAGCCAGAGCCAGAGCCAGGACACAGACAGCAGATCAGTCAGTGGTGCCCCTGACACCCAGTCCAACCAAGGACTGCCAAGTCAAACAACCCTACATGTGCTTCAGCAGGCTGAAGTCGTTTTTGGCGCTTGCTACCAGGAGAGATCTTACTCGTATAAACTCACCATCCATTTGAAATTTAGTGACTCTCAGCGGGAGCCAAATCCAAGCACAAGGTAAAGGATGAGCGGTGCCACACGGCCAATTACACTTGTCGTTCGTGAAATCAATTAACCATTCTTTGAACTATTAAAGCAACAATAAACCAGCCTTCAGGAACATGAAATGATTATTTTCAACTCAACAATATTTACGTTATATTAAATACGTTAGTAAACTCAGTTCTCCCAGATATCTGTTAATTCAACAACACAGTTATAAATTCACAGCAGACAAGTAAGAAACTAGGGGGGAACACTGTTAGAAGCAAGGGCTACATCTGATATTGTAAACGCTTCGAAGGGGCTGCTGCTTCCTACTGTTTCCCTGAAGTCCTCTGTCTTCCCAGGACGAGTAAAATGCAGGGTGAGGTCACACAGCAGCAGCTGGGAGAGCTCTGTGTAAACAAAACGAGAGGGTGTCATATAACGCAGCACGCACGTTCAGACAACCAGTATTCCTCCGGTAGCCATTTCCTGGTTCTTGGTTTACTTTTCTTCTGAGTGACCACGGACCAAACCACAACTTGGGTGTGCTCACTGTGACCCCAAGCCAAATGTATGTCCTACAAAGCAGGGTGACAAAAACTTACCAGCAGGGTTCTGTAGCCCAACTTGTCAGCTGGCTTACCAGCCTGCAGCTTGATTTGTGCAAATCTGAGTTCCAGTTTGGAAGACTCACTGCTTTTACACGTTACACATGCACACGGGATGGAATGTTACACAGGCCCGTGAGGCACGGCACAAAACCCGGCAGCTTTATCTCCCAAAAGCAACCACGTTTCTTCAACTCCTTTTGTTTTTCGTGTCTGTGAAGTTTCGTTTCTTTTTTTTTTTTTTTTTTGAGGTGGGGGCTGGTATTACCTCCATCTCTCTAAATGACATGCTTAGTTTTTTTCAATTTTAGTTATCTATCCAGTTCTGATTACAGAAGGTTAATATATAACTCTTTCACTCATGCTATCCCTGATATACTTGAGTACAATTTTTGCCAGGTCAACAGTTAATATTTAAAATTTTTGATTACATAAATATTCTTCACAGCCGAGTTGTATAATATGACATTTCCCTTCTTATGTATTCTCTGTAGGGGTGTCCAACCCATGGGCCACATGTGGCCCAAGATGGCTATGAATCTGGCCCAATACAAAATCGTAAATTCACTTAACACATTGCGAGATTTATTTTGTGATTATGTGTCACACTGCATTTAATGTGCGGCCCAGACACACCAGGAGGCTGGACACCCCTGCAGGGGATTTCCTTCATCTTCGTCTCTAAACCTTTCTGTCGAGTTTATTTCCATGATCACACTTTTAATTGCCAAGAGCTCCCTTCTGTTCTCTAATTGTTTTTGTAGTTTTACATTCCTTGTTCATGGACACAGGATCTTCTCCCCCCACCGCCCCCCCAGGCATTAGTGACGATTTCTTGGAGTTCCCGCCCCCTGACTGGGTCTGTGTGCTGGTTCTGTGTCTGCCCCTCGCATTAAACGCTCTCCTCGGACGGCCTGCCGAGCCCCCGCCTTTGCCCACGCTGAGGCCGTGGCGCTCGCTGTGAAGGTAGCTGGAAGCTCTATGCCCATGGGAGTCTGTACTGTGGAGTGATCTGACTGGGTATTTTCTTGGGGAATCCTGTGCTACCAGCACTTCTGGGTCTTTTAGGCTGCGCATACTCCTGGAAGAGGAATCTGCTTGAGGATATAAATTGGGCTGTCAGTGTTGTGGAGCCAAGTGGGAAGAGGAGGCTGGAGGTAAACTTGGTCTTAATGCCCTCATTTTTAGCACACCGCTCTCCCCGCCACCTCGTGGCTGGTGGCTCCAGCCAGAGACCCCTTGCTCTGCCTGCCCAGGGAATAAGCCTGGTGTCCCCTGTCCCAGAGAAACAGCTGCCCAGTTAAGCAGAGGGGGAAAGAGACCTCGGGCTCTCTAACTTCTGAAACCAGCATTTAACCAGTCCTCCCATCCTTTGCTCCACCTTCACCCCAACTTCCAAAGGATTCTGGTGCCATGACGTGTTGGGTCTTTGGAGCTATTTCTTGGTGTTACCCAGCCAGCTCACAGTGCAGATGTGTGGACGTCAGGGTTCAAGCTTCTCTGCTTCCATTTGCTTTCTGGGTTGTAGTTAACACTTTTTGAGACCTCTTTGTCTTATAATAGATTTTGTCTGTTTAAAATTACTTTAAATCTCAGGTCTACCAGTGACTAGCATTTGTCCCTAGGGAAGTTAGTTAACTGCTCCATGTCTGTTCCTGTGTCTGAATGCAATGGTACTACTTCCTACCGCGTGGGGTTGCTATGACAATTGAGTCCAGGGATGCAGAACTCTCAGAAGAGTATCTGGATTATGGTAAATATTATAAGTGGTATCTACTGACATTATTTGGGGGTGGGGGTAAACAGTGTCCATTTGACCTTCAAAGTCTCCAAGTCCCTTAGAGCCTCACTGGATGACGTACCCCAAAACTTTCCAGGAACACATGCACCATGTTTATCATTTCTATTTTACTTCATGAAAAAATAATCCGCAAGCTAGAACAGTAAATCAAATTTGAGAGGAATCTAAAGCATCTCAGTTATATATGACTATGAGCACCCAGAACCAGTTATGCATTTAGTAGACATTTTCCAAGAACCTATTCTATCCATGTACTGTGTTAACTGCTAGGAATACCTTTAGAGAGCTTACAGCTGAGCAGGGTAGGAAAAGGTGGTAAACGTGTAGTCACAACACACTGTGAGAGGTGACATGGAAAGGCAGACAAGATAAAGCATGATGGCCTGAAGGAGTTTCCCAGCCGAAGTGATCACAACTGACAGCGTACAGTCGGCAGCGGCTCACCCTGGGGAGGGGGGGCAGCCGGGGTGCAGCGGTGGGCATGTCAGAAGGCGGTGCACGTGTCCAGCCACATGCACAAAGACCCAGTGTGCAGATACGCACCCAGGTCAGCATGGTCAGAGCACAGAACACGCCAGGAAAAAATCCTGGGCCTGATCTCAAGAGGTTTTACAGTCCATTCAGGGAGGTTCAGACTTTATCTGGAGGACAACAGTGAACCGAGGAGTGTTTTCAGCAGATTTACATTTTAGAAAGATAATCCCCGCTGTAGAGTTGAGAGTGGCTTTAGAGATGATGAATTAAACACAGCTAACTGGATTTCTTTACACCAGACTCCTCAGTGCCTTTTCAATGCTTGCTGTGAATCTGTGAGGGAAATTTAGAGCATGCTGCACTTCCCGAGCGATATGATCCCGAGCACGTGGGCCCCATCTGTGCTGCACACCAACTGCTAACACCCGTGAGACAGCAGGGTTCCCGGAGCCAAGCCTGGGACATGCTGCCCCGGGAGGAACGGGCAGACACAGCACAAGCAGCCCTCACTATCCAGTGCCTGACTGCGAGCCCCCACCCTCCTCCTCTTCTCCGTGACAGTTTGTCTCCCTCTGTGGTGGTCCTCTCCTCCCCAGCCTCAGCAGTGGGCTCTGACTGGTGTAAGCTGGTCTGGCAGCCCTGTTCCCCTTGGTGGTGGCAGCTGCTGCTACTGCAGAGGCACGCCTGTGATGCAAATCTGGCCAATGAAAGGAAAGGGGCAAGTGCTGGAGGGAACTGGGAAAGGCTAACGTGGGCAGACACAGGCAGAGATGGCATCTGTCTGTACCTGGCCATGTCTGCAGGCAATGACCACGAGAAGCGGGGAACAAAGTAAAAATAATGAGAGTGCCCAGTCCCCAACGAAGTCTTTAAAACTCTGAATTACCTTTAGGGCCACCCCACCTTAGTTCTTGTTACGTTTCTTAGTGTATAAGCCATGTTAGGTTGGTATTTTTTTACAGGTAGATGTAGGCCTCACAACTATTTTCAAATATCCGAAAGCTGTCAGAAGAACTACATAATCAGTGCAGTTTTCAAGGTTAGCAGTAGGACCGGGGCTGAAAGGAACGGGGCACAGATTCAGCTAGTCCATTAGGAGCAACTTCAAGTGTAACAGGTGGACTGCTGAGACAGGGAGTCCCTCGGCACAGGGAATGTCTGGTCAGGGATGGACTGGCCCTGGAAATACACTGTTTATTTTATAACCGTAACATGCAAACATTTTAACGTAGTGATTCCCTGCTTACCTTTCATCTTCTTCAACTCCAAAGAAATTGTATTAATATTTTTGATTATGGCTTCCACATTTAGCTTATGGCCAGCAACATCATTCTTCAACATCTGATTTTAAAAGAGAAATAAGAATATATAAACCAGAAGTATTTATGTACATTAAAATACTCATATTTTCAGTACTTCTAAAAGGACAGTCTGTTTTTTCAGAACTGAAATAACTGTGAAATCATAGTCTTTGTTAAGGGGTTCAAGTTCTAACATAAGGAAGCATCAACTGAAAACACCACCCCCTGGAATTCTTAGGGTGAGGTTCCCCCTGTGATCAGACTGTACCCACAAGGTGGGGCCCTCGCCATGGAAGTGCAGAGGTCCCCTTCCCAGAAAGCCTGGCACTTACAAACTGCCTCACAACTGAGCAACCATGTTAGACCTCCTCTCAGTCAGGGTCTTAATCCAACTTGTTCTTGAGTGACAAGGTCCATGCACAATTTCTTTAAATAGATAGGAAAATTCAAGATAAGATTCCATTATAACTCATTGACTGAGAGGATGGCAAAATAACCACTACTATGTTAGCTAAGGGAATTAGGGCAACCTAATTCCACATTTGAATATCGGTCAACTGAAATCCATACATCCACATGTTACAGCGTTGTATATATAGTACATATACTTACACAGCTGTGTCAGAAACAAATGCAGAGGTGGGTCACTGGAAACCAACCTCAGCCATTCAATTCTCTGCAAACAGCTTGAGAAATGAACCCCAGGCCGCACACACAGCACCTGGCCATGGGAAAGCCGGCCAGTTACCAAGCAGTTATGTGACTTGTCCAAAATCGTGAAAAACCAACCTTTATTTCCTTGCCTCCACCTTTTCCTGAGCCAGAGGGACTGATCCTATTTCTCTCCCGCACTTCGGAGCCACTGTCAAGGAAATACAAAGTTCCTCTTCAGGACAACCTATAAAACACACTTTGCATCCACGGATAAGCCCCTCGCGCTGATAAGGAAGTGGCGGCTCTTGTGGGTGTGGCGCCCCCAAAAGATTCAGGTCTAAGGGGAAAGGAAAGAGGACACAAAAATAAAGGGGGTACGTGGCATGTAAAAATTAATTTAAAGAGAAAAGAAAGAAGTAAAAACTAAATAGAGAACTGTCCGAGGAAGCTGACCCTCCCAGTCTGGGGTCGGGCCACCCAGGACTCTCAATCCCCCATGGGTGGGTGGGGTCAGCAGCAAAACCCCACTGGCCTGGAGAACGGCCAGGGCTGCCCTGAGCCTCCCCCACGGAGCTTGGCCAGGCCATTAATCAAAGACATGGCGGCTGAGGCCGGCATGGAGCTCATACCAGGAGGCAGGAAGCAGACCCCGGGCTTTGGGGCAGAGGGACGAGTGAGCTCAGAGGCTGAGACCCCTGCCCGACCCACAGCCAGGAGGCACTGCACACTCGGCCCACACCCTGCCGGTAACTGTTACCCCATAGCCCACGCTCTACCGGCCGGACCCTCCTTCCCGGCCCAAGTGACACCCGCACAGAGCCCCCGGTCTTTGGGGGCCCGTCTGGCCACCACTCGGGGCCTGGAAATGGAACCCTAGGCAGCTTCGGTATCCCCTCGGGCTCCCAGACCCACGGGGCTTGGCAGACGCTGTGCCGGACAAATGACAGCTATTATCTCCATTTCTGCAGATGAGCAGAGTACTGATGACGTCAGACACGTTCAGCGGTTTCTGGCCAAATAGAGACATTGACGCGGCAGCCATCTTGGCTGGATTCTAGGAGTCTCTGCCACCCGCCCCTATGCGTCTAGCTCGGAGACTTTCCGGGGCGCCCTCGGGACAGGCGTCGGCCTCCAGGAGGCGCTCACCCGCCGGTGTCAGGTTCTAGGCCAGTCTTGGTCTTCTCGGAGCCTCCCCGGCAATGCACACCTGCCTCGGGAGCCAGTCCCTTCCGGACAACCGCCCTCCACGCGACCCTGCGGGACACCGTAGGCCCTGCCGAGATCTGCCCAGCCACAGCCATGCCGGAAGCACCTACCTCCGTCCAGCAACAGCTGTGCCGGACGCCTCCGCCTCCATTGCTGAGTTCCGGTCCGGTCCTCGACGCCCACTAGTTCGGGCTAAAGATGGCCCCTGAGACCACCTGGAATTTCAACAACCTTTACCCACCCGGAACAACTGAGGCAGGCCCACTTCCGGTTCAAGTCACAACCCGACAGGTCAAAGGTCACAGAAGCTCTGGTTGCGGGGTGGGGCAAGCTGGCGGTAACAGTGAGACTTCGCTTGGTGATTGGCCAGCTCCTCTGCCCAGTGCAATCTGGGAGTTGTAGTTCCAGTCAAGGCCCCCTGTGGTGAAGGTTCTAGATTCCTGGCTGAAAGTGGCTGGTGGGAATGGTGCTGCCCTGCCTGTTAGTTATCCGGCGCTGTGCTAGATGCTTTTGCAGGCCTTGGCTGCATTTAATTTTGTCCAGATAGGAGTGCAGTTAGGGTCAGACTCGGGACTGAAAGCGCTGGGGTCTGAATCCTACTCCATCCCTTGTGTAGCTCTGGAGAGGCTGGGAAGTGCACTCAGGGTTCGAATGTCCTCATCTGCCCTGTGCAGATAAAAATAACTGCCTTCCCGTGTTCTAGTGCATCAAAAAGGGCTGGCAGACGATATGCCCGACAAATGAGGGCTATTGTCACCACTCTGTGTTTTTCCAGATGAGCAGAGCACAGATGAGGTCAGAGATATTTAGCCGTTTCTTGCTAAATAGAGACACTGGTACTGCAGCCATCTTGGCTGGATCCCAGGAGGAGTCTCCGCCACCAGCCCCTCTGCGTCTAGCTCAGAGACTTTCCTGGGCACCCTTGGGACAGGCGTCCACCTCCAGGAGGTGCTCACCCGCCGGTATCAGGTTCTAGGCCAGTCTTGGCCTTCTCGGATCCTCCCTGGCAACGCACACCAGCCTCGGGAACCAGTCCCTTCTGGACAACCAGCAGCACGTAGCCTGGTGTTTAGTTTATGTCCCGTTACCTTCAGTTTAGCACAAGAATTTGTTGTCTGGTGCAGAGTCAGACAGGTGAGGAGGCACGGGGGAGAGCTGAGCATCAGTCCTCAGGATAGCCAGCCATGGAAGCTTAGAAGAGGGAACCTTTCTTTCTCTGAACCTCAGTTTCCCCATCTGCTTCCTCGTAAAAGGAATGGTCTAGATCAGTGTGTCCTAAATTTCATTCGCTATGGAGCCACTGTGCATCAACTATTTCATTATTACCTGCATATTTTAAATTTACTTCCTTTTAACATTTAAGTCTACTGGAAAAGCTTTCTATCACCAATGTAAATGGAAGAAGATATAAACAGAAGGTCACAAGAAAGATAAAAACCATGAAAATAAAACATTACTTTTAATCATCAGGATATTCTCGCCTATTAATGGCTATGATCCTGCGGCCTGCTCTGCTTTGTTAAAATGGGTTTTTATTGCGTGTTAGAGAAAGGTTAAAGGGAGTCTGTCAGAAACTGAAACTCGCTTCTTGATGTAATCAGGACTGCAAGAATTGGGAAGGAACACCTCGCACTGTGTGATTACGTGATTTTTAGCACCTGTGTATCATATAAAACCATCATCACTCACACCCCTGGTGGGATAGGTCTGTCCCATCCTTTGCAGAACCTAAGATCATGTGCTCTCCAATATCCCATCTCTTCCTAAGTCTCCTTCATTTGCAGTGCTCTGTGGACGCCTTTCATTCAAAACTGCAATCCTGGAGGGAGCCTTCCCGAAACAGCCCTACCCAGCTCTATGGTCCTGTCCCTGTCCCTCTCCGCCAGTGCTTCCCTCCCTCAGCATTTTACCTGTGCACACTTGCTAGGGTCAGACTCTTGCATTTTCTTGTTTCTGATGCGTGCGCTGAGCATCTTTCTTCTAATCCTTCAAGAGCTGAGGAAGGGAGGAAAAAGAGGCACAGACGGTCAGAAGACACACTGTTGGAGCATTCATGGTAAGTCACATGCTGTGTTAGAAGCCCTCCTGTCCTGACAACCCTGTGAGGTCGCCATGACCAGCCCAGTTACATGGAAAATGAAGCTGAGGCTCAGAGGGTTCGGTGCCTGCTCTGGGGCACAAGAGCCAGCAGCAGATCCTGTCTGTGCGACTCCAGAGCCTTAGCTTCTCTGGGCCCGGTTGTCTCCAGAACAGGGATGCAATCTCCTGAGCCAGCAAAATAGTTCCGCACGGCTCCGTGATGGTTAGGGGTTCCCAGATCACTGAACTTTTCAACAACAACCGATACTCACACACACACACACGTGGAAACACGGTGTGACAGACAGAGGGGGAATTGAAGACATTCACAAAAGCAAAAACAACTGCCATCACTGTTTTATAAAAGCAGGGATAACTAACATAAAAAAAAACAAGGGGGGGACACAGAAGGAAAAAGAAGGAATATCGTAATAATTTCAGAATAAGACAAGCTTAACTGAACTCTTATTGAGGGCGTCTTTTTTTTTTTAATCCTCCATGCTGATGCAAACGAGTTAAAACTTTGCCTCAGATCTGCAGGATCCTATTAGATGTGTCGTTGGAAACTCCCCATAGGTAACAGCAGAAGAAAAGAAGGTGTTTAAGAGAAGTAGGGTGGAAAAAAGTGGGTAGGTGGAGAGAGCATTAAGACCGAGAACCTGGAAAATCGGTGATGATGGGGCCAGGCCGGGGCGGAGGCTGGTCTCCGGAGCCCCATCCTCCCTGTCACACCGAACCCGTTCACAGGGTCCTGCCTGAGTTTGCGGCCCTAGCTTTGAGCTCAACCACCTGCCTGTTAGGATTCTGTTCGCGGGACTTTAGAACTTGACCCAGCCAGGGTGCTGATGACCTTTTATGAGTAGATATTCAAACCGCTGTAATTTGGGAGAAATCATCATTACACTTTTTTTTAAAAAAAAGGAGACTCGACTCTGTGTTGATTTTAAATAAGTGTTATAGGCGGGAGTAAAAAAAGAGATCTGGCCTTAGAAAAACTGATTGTAATAACATATTTTTCTCCATAAAAATGTCTTGAAGCGATGACGACTACTTATGTGGTATTTTTCCTCCTGAAACACAGATTCCTTTTTATCCCCCTGAGAAAATACAACTTTAAAAGCATGAGCTGCTACTTAAGACTTGAGGCTGTTACAGATGAGGCCCTAAAAAAAAAATCTATCTCCCTTAATAATTTTCCAAATACAACACTTTGCTGGAGCCCGACACAGGTTGTAGCAGTTAATTCTAATGTTAATCAAATAAAGGAAATTAAAAAGCTGGCAAATTCTCCCATAAAGAGAAAAGCTGTTACAGAACAACAAGGTGATTAAGCATTTTATGGACCCGGGTGTACGTGCCTCGGTTAGTTTTATTACAAATTCTTCACATAAAGTCTTCCTTTCCAGGAAAACCAATTGATTGAATTATCTCACATCTTCCTCTTGCTCTCAGAGCTCCCACTGGCGTATTCCCCCTGCTCCTCATCAATGGGGACTACCGGTCTCTGTGCCCAGGGACTGGCTTCCTGCTGGAGCACCAGCAGCCTCTGAACATCGCTTTGTACAACCCTGGGGGACGCAGGCTTGGGAGGTAAGGAGCACGTGCTTGGGTCATTACCTACAGAGCTTGATGAGTGTGGGAAAGATCAAGGAAATTCCCACATGCCAGAGCTCTGCTTTTCCCAGAGCCAATCACGTGCAGGAAGCCTGAAGGCCCGTGACTTCTGCCACTGTGGTCTAAACTGGAAGTTGGATTCCCTGCCCACTGTCTTCTTCAAGGAGCTGGTGTTACATTGGGCAGAGTCGTTCTCTTTTTCTCTGGAAGAAACTCTTACGAACTATAGAAAGATGTGGTCCACGAAAATCCAAATTGCTCACTGCGTTAACTAAAATATTTTCCCCTTCTAATTAAGAAAATCTATAAAAGAAGAAAATCCTGCCATTTGTGACTACATGGACGGAACATGAGGCCATGGTGCACTGACACAAGTCAGAGACACGCAAGTACTGCATGACCTCACTTATGTGTGACATGTAAAAACACTGACCTTCTAGAAACAGAGAGTAGAGTGTGGTTGCCAGAGACCGAGAGGTGGGGAAGTTGGGGAGACGATGGGCAAGGGGTCCAAGCTTCCAATTATAAGATGAGTAAGTTCCAGCCCTGGACGGCGTAGCTCAGTGGATTGAGCGTGGGCTGTGAACCAAAGTGTTGCAGGTTCAATTCCCAGCCAGGGCACATGCCTGGGTTGCAGGCCACGGCCCCCAGCAACCGGAAATTGATGTTTCTCGCTCTCTTTCTCTCTCCCTCCCTTCCCTCTCTAAAAATAGATAAATAAATAAATCTTACAAAGAAATATATCTCCCTCTAACGAAGGGTCTCCAACATAATGTTAAAAAAAAAAAAAAGACGAATAAGTTCCAGAGGTCTGACATACAGCGTGGTGGCCATGGTTAATACCAGATTGTATACTTGAAAGTTGCTGTGAGAATAGAGCTTTAAGGTTCTCTCCACAACAACAACAAATAACAACAGAAGGGCGATCGCGTGAGGTTAAGGATGTGGTAACTAAACCTTATTGTGGTTAACATTTCACAATATGTACACATATCTCATCATCGCGTTGTACAGCTTAAACTTACCCAATCTTATAAGTCAACTATTTCTCAGTGAGGCTTGGGGAAAGAGGGGTGGGAAAGGAAATTAGAGTTCTGTATCAACATTTCCCTCTAAAATAGGAAGCTACAGCCCTGGCCGCTGGCTACAGGACCTGGCAGCTCGGTGGATTGAGTGTGGGCTGTGAACCAAAGGGTCGCCAGTTTGATTCCCAGTCAGGGCACATGCCTGGGTTGCGGGCCAGGTCCCCAGTTAGGAGCACATGAGAGGCAACCACACATTGATGTTTCTCTCCCTCTCTTTCTCCCTCCCTTCCCTTCTCTCTAAAAATAAATAAATAAACCTTTAAAAAATAAAAAACAAAATAGGAAGCTACCCAAGTGGAGTTGCCAGATAAAATATAGGATATCCAGTTAAATTTGAATTTCAGGTAAACAACAGATTTTTTTTTACTATAAGTATGTCCTGAATATTGTCTGACACATCCATATATAAAATATTAATTTGTTTATCTAAGATTTAAATTCAACTCAGAATCCTGATGTACTTTTATTTGCTAGATCTGGCAACCCTATGCCCAGAACACTTCAACCGTGAAAAGAGAAGCAAGCAGTCTGAGGTGTGTATATAGATTCAGTAGGTACGGAAGCCAGGAGGATAGGGACATTTTCCAACTGGAAGTCCAAAACAATAAAATGCTTGTACTCACTGCGCCAGGATGTGGCTCCCTTCTTCCTTCGACATTCCCACGACGCAAGACAGAAGCTGAGTCTCTGAGAAGACAGATGGACGAGAGCTGGCAACATTCAACGTGGTGTTGCTTGGGACAGTCGCTTGCTCTGCCCGTTTGCCCGAAAACTGTTTGCAGCTGGCTTTTCAGAAAATGCCTTCACCCAGCTGGGCGCACTCAGGACACCCGTTGTGTTTATTCTCAGCGGTCCACCAATCAGAGCACACCTTCTGTCCCCAAATAAAATATGTTTCTAATTCTAACATATCAGCCTTCTGTTCCCCCAACAAGACTTCCCCTGTTTATTAAAGAAATAGGTTCTGATCACATGTTTCTCCCTCTGGACACTGCCCCTAACTCTCATGCCTCGCCCTCATCAGCCAGCCATGCAATGAAAAACGAGCGTCTTTAGGAAAAAAACGTATTAGGTTCAGGAAGTCAGTTACAATGGACTATCAGTGTGCGCTCACCTTTTATAATGAAAAAAAAAATGTATAGGTGCCTATGAGCAAGTTGGGAAAAATATTCACCAAAATGTTAACGATGGTTATCTCTGCGAAGGGAGATTTATGGGTGATTTTATTTCTTTGCATTCATTTATTCAGCCCAGCTGTAACTTTAGTCCCAACCCTCTTCTCTGTATTTTAAACTCTCCAGGGCATTTCTCAGGGTGGTACCACATCAATCACGTTAAAGCAGAGACTCTCAAATATTCTAATGCACAGTTTCCTGGGCAGTTTGGGAACATGCAGGTTCTGGGCCCGGCCCCGTGACTCTGATGGGGTGCTGGGGCTCCTTGAACCTGCCTTTTAAATTCCTCCTCCTCCCATTTTCACCTCCGAGGACCGAGGGCCGCACTTTGAGGACCATGGCACTGACTTACAGCTCCATTGGCATCTTCTACACACCTCAAATGGATGACCACAGTGGAAACTTATCTTAATGGCTTCTGATGCCAGAATTTAGTTGTTCTTTAAAGTTATACACATATATGTGTATTACATATAATAGACTGTGTGTGCAATTTTCAAGCATAAATCAGATCCACTTAAGGTTCATTTAGGAGAGGAAAGCGTTGCCCCCGGCCCCAGCCCCGCAGCATCGCAGCAAACAGACTCAGTGAGTATCTGCTTGATTCTTGGAGGTGGGAGGAAGCAGGTGGACCTTCCAGCTTCAGGTTCTTCCTAATTTAGGTCTTTATTTCTTCTGTTTCCTAGCCTTTTTGTTTGCACATAGTAGACGCTCAATAGGTCTTACAAAATGGGCAAGTTGGGCTATTACAGTGGCACCCTGGAGAGTCAAAGAAACCGAGGTGTGTGTCGGCACCTGCCTCTCTGTGGGACTCTCAGCAAAGCCCAGACAGCTGCAGGCTCCTCAGCCCCTGGAGGAGGGACAGCCCCGAGCTGTCTCAGGAGAATGTGGATGAACCACAGCGCTCTGAACACTGGAAATCCCCTACTCAGCCCTGTTTTCTGATTCTGCGCACAGACCAAAGATCTAAGAAGTGATTTCACAGCTGCTCTAGGAGGCAGCCACCAGACTGACAGCTTCAAAGCAGCCTGTGTGGCGTGGGCAAGATTATGAAACTCTGGTCTCTGATTTAAAAAAAAAAACCACCAAACAACAACAACAACAAAAAACCGCTAAAAAACTATCCTGGCTGTGGATCATCATTTGAATAAGAATCAAATGACTCAGGATCTGTCCAAAATGAAGGATGTTTTAATACTTTGTGTGTAAAAACACTGATATTTGGCTTCTCTTTTATTAAACAGATTTTATTATTTTTCAGAGTCTTGTCAGCATAATCGTTTTATGGGCGGATGAAATATTCAGCCCTGCCGCTGCTGGAGTTCTTGCACAGCAATTACCTCGTGGCGCTTTCGCCGTAATTAGGTTTTCGCCGAGGATTTTTTCCCCGGGTCTGTGTAATAAATGAAATATGACCAGAATTTAAATTTGTCAATTACAAGCAAGCACAGAGCGCAAACGCGCAACAGAGCCACGGATTCCAAACCACAGGCTTGGCGTTGCTGAGGGGCAGATGCTCTGAAAATTAAAATGGAAATGAAACTACTGACTGGCACATGAATAGTGGCCCCAAAGAAAGCGGATCTCCCCTGACACTGTGCAACACTCCCCCCCCCCGCCCCCGGACAGTGCCAGCTCTTGATTACAAATTCATCGGCGTGAAACTGACAAATCAAGGAGCCAGCGGTGGGTCGCTGTTAAAGGGATCTGCTCAGGGCTCTGCTCTGCTGCCCTGTGCATGGCTGTGTTCCCTGAGGCCAGATCAGAGGAATTTGGGGCCTGGAGGGCCAGAGCCTCACTACGTTATGCTGCTGGTATTCTCGCTGAGCGGCTCAAGGACAGGCAGATGTGGAGACAGGCCTGAGGTCTTCCCGCCACTCTTTTCTCTGTCTTGACTTCAATAATTGCTCCTCTGGGGCCCTCTGCCGACTATTTCTCATACAGGGAGAAAATTCTAAAAGCCTACACTATCAAGGACCCTGACAAACTGTTTATTTCATTGAAACAGCAACAAAACAAAGGGAAATGTTTTTGAACGCACCCTAGGCGAGCAACATGGAGAATGTGCATTTTTAAAAATGTACTGAGTGCCTGCATTTATTCATGTAACCAATCTTTCTTGATTTTCTCATCTGTCAGACACCGAGTTTTAGGCATAGAGCAGGGAGTATAATCCGACAGGCTTCTTGCTAACCCAGAGCATGTGGTCTGGGGGAGGAGGTGGGCTGGAACCCATAAACGGCACAAATACAGGTGAAGTGACAACCTAATTAGGCACTATCCAGGAAGGATGGATGTCATGGTGGGGAATGTGACTTGTGGGAGGAAACTTTTAGGGAGGGCTTCCTGGAGGAAGGGACATTCTGGTGGAGATCAGGAAAAAGGGCCTCCCAGGCAGAGGGAACAGCAAGCTCAAGGGAGAGCCTGGCAGACAGGAGGGCTTGAAATAATGTCCAGCCAGGCTGGAGTGCAGGGAGTGGGCGGCTAGGGCAGGGGGAGGCTGAAGAAGGGGACAGGGCTGGACCATGCCAGGCCCATGGAGGTGGTGCCAAGGCTTCCGGTCTCTCCCAACACGTGTGGGGAAGCCACTAAGGACTCTTAAGCAGGTGGGGGATGGGCGTGGTGGTGGTTGACATGATCACACTGGTGGTTCGGAAAGACGCCCCTGGTTTCATGGTGGAGATGGGATGGAAAGAGGGAGTGGATAGACACAAGCAGGCTGGTCGGGGGTCTGATGTGAGAATCCACGTGAGAGAAAGCAGTGCCTGGTTTGAAAGGGTGGCAGCAGGGGTGGAAATGAGACTAGAAAGTATTTAGTAGGTAGAATGCACACAGACTTGGGGAGGCGAGATACTTGATGATGGAAGAAGGGGACGTTGGGCAAGTCCTACATGATCTCATTTAACTGTCAAGCGTTCCACATAATAAATAGCATTATCTCCACGTTGTACGTGAGGAAACTGAGGCTCAGTGAGGCTGTGGGTTGGGCTTGAGGTCATTCAGCTGGGAAATGGCCAGACCATGTGCCTACTAATCTCCTGCAGGGTTTCTGAGGCCACAGGGGGAATCGACTTAGCCACCCTCCCCCTCATCCTCTCAGTGTATTCCCTGCATCCGGCCTGTTTGCAGTTATTTGCCTCTTTTTCGTTCTTTCCCGCTAGACTGGGAGTTTGCACTGTGCACACTCAGTCTAGTGCCTGGCTCGGAGGAGGAACAAGGAAGCTCCTGAGGAGTGGATAGGAAGCCCTCTGGAGTCACAGCAGGGGCCCAGCGCCCAGAAGTCTGTGGGAAGCAGCAGTCCCACCGGCTTAATTGTCCCTTGCCCCAGGGGACAACCTATTGGGATTTTCTGCTGGGATGCTCAGAAAGGACCTGGAAGTCTCTCCCAGCCTCGGAGAGTTAAAGGCCTACGGGCTGTGGAATGCCGTGGCTCCGGATTTCAGCCTTCGCCCCTCAGCTGACAGGCTAGACACCACAGAGTTACACATCCTCTCCGAGCGCGCAGCGTCCTCGGGCGTAAAATGGGGATAATTTGAGTTTGTGCTTAATGGGGCTGCTTCCGGAGACTGCGTCATCGGTGCAAAGGGCCTGGTGCGTTCATGTATCGATTCCCTGCCTGGGTAGAGAAGGAGGGCAACAGTTCGTGGCTAGCCAAGACTGGGGCAGGGGCTGGGATTTTTTTCCCCACGTGGTCACAAAGCTTTGTCACTGACTCCTCTCCTGTGGTTTAATCTGGAACCAGGAAAGCAGTTGGCTCTCTGGTGGGGGGGTGGGGGGAGTCCCTGACAAGCTGACAGATGTTCCCTATGGCAGCTTTCAACAGAGAGCTCATTTTTATTCTTCTTCTTCTTATTCTTTGTGATTTGCAGTGTGCGCCTCCAAGCCTCTGGGTACGATCCTGGAGTTGGGATGGAATTAATAAATCGGATCTGGTTCCTGCTCAATTCACGGCTCTGACAAATGAAAGACAGAGACAGGTAGGGGAGCCCAGGCAGACGAAGGGCCATGGAGGCAGCCGCCTGGGGCCTGGGGCCCCGTGGGGCTGTGGGAGGACTCTGCAATCTGAGCTGCGGCTGAGTCAGCCGGGTGCCCAGACGGGGCAGAGGCGCCTGAAGATATTCCAGAGACCTTTCCCAGTCCTTCCAGTCCAGTCCAGTCCGAACCTGTTTGACACGAGGAACCCAGGACTCTGGGATCCTGTGACACGTGGCTTCAGACCCTGACTGCCCTGCTCGCTTTTCAGCCGAGCCAAGGGCTCAAGGTCACAGGGCTGGTGACTTGCAGAACTGGATCCAGGGGCAAACCTGAACCCAAGCTGGTGGTGTTTAGCCGCGGGTAGGAGGGGAAACATAATTACCCCTCTGCTCTGCTACGCTATTGGCTGAGAGTCCCGTAATCAAGGACAGATAAACAAAAAGTGTATTAACATTGTTAAAAAGTAAAACTCAACCCAATACCTTGTGAAGATCGTATTGGCTGTATTCAATGATTTGTGAATCAACAGCACCCAATGTAGCAGACAGAAGGGAGCTCTGAGGAGCTGAACGAGATGAGAGACTTAGAGGCAGAGAGCAGGAATGAGGAAGTTACACCAGGCAAAAAAAAAAAAAAAAAAAAAGAAGTGGGTTGGTTATTGCAGTCACTTGCCTTTAGTGGACGATGGGGGTCTACCAGGCAGATGACCCAACCACTGCTGATCAGGGAATTCCTGACCAGTTTAAGATTCCATTTCTGGGGAAGTCAACATGTAATGAAGTCTTGTTTTGATGACATGGAGCTTACATAAGTGACTCCATTTGGGGTCTGCCGTCTTGTTTTTCGCAACATGCATACTTCATGAATTCATGTGACCTGAGAAACTGAGTCATTCCCCCAGAGGACCCAAGCCACCAGCTTCAATACCATCTTCTGCTAAACTAAAGGCAGGAGGAAAGTGTTGGGGAGGCGAGGGGAGAGGAGGCCAGCTAAGGAGGGAGCAGGAAAGCACAGTAAAGGAGGGTACGGTTTGCGATGCAGGTTTCAGGCAGAACCTCACCAGGTCGGAGAGGGAGATGCTTACAAATCGAGACTTCCTTTACACACGTAAATGACCCTCTCCAAAGCATACCCTCTGCTCTGTGTCCATAGCTTCTTCTGGGGCTGCAGTTTCTCAAAAAACAATCAGCTTAAAATAATTCTTGTGCCTAAAAAGGCATGTTTGGGGGTGGCGTATGCAGGTCACCCTTCACCATTATAGTATATTATTTATGAACATGGTATATACCATATGAGAGTTGCTTAAATATTTACTGTCTAGCTTCGAGATCCTTAAAACAGGTGCCTAGCTTACAGGAGCTCAGTGGATGCATGCTGAAGGTTTTCCTGTCTTAGATTTCCCCTTGGAAACCCTCCCCCCACCTCCTCAATACCCCTACTCCCACCCTGCAAACAAATACACTGGTCACTGGAAAAAGCATCTCAGAGAAACTGATCCTAAGACCTTCGTGTATTATCACATTCACAATATAACAGTAAATAATTGGCCGGCATGGGCCACCCCTCAAATCTTTTCTCCTCCAAAGTCATGAGATCCCCAGGTGGGGCGGGGTGGGGGGGAACCCTCAAGTCACACATTCACTGCCGACCTTTCCTGTCCTTACCCGACGGCTACACTTCACAGAGAAACGTGGTTCTCACCTTGAGGGTCTTGCCCCAAGCGTGTAGCAGAGCAAGCGGTGATGGGACTGGGAGTGGGCAGCGGGCAGTGGGCAGCGGCGGGGCTCCCCGCCTCCACCCCTAGGACAGACAGCAGGTTCAGGCGCTGCCCTCGGCCGGCCTGTGCCACTCCCTGACCTCCGGGCTCCGTGCCCATGGTCAAAGCCAGCAAACGCCAGGGGCTGGTGGTGGGGCCAAGCGCCTTCACCAGCACCAGCTCAACCCTCTTCGAGGCCACAGACTCCCTCCCCAATTTTGATCCCATGCGCTCTAACATTTTCAGGCTTCTATCTTATATTCAATTTATTATTTTTAACATAAGTCTTTCCTAGTTACCAAAACCACCGTGGGAGACTCGGGAAAGCACGGGAAAAGAGCAACCAAATATCGCCTGTGATGTCCCCACAGGGAACACGGCTGCTGTGCGCAAAGCCCTCCAGGCTCCGCCCACCCCGCTCCAGCCCCCACCACACAGCTTCCGACAGAGGATGATTCCTTCAAACATCCCTACGTTTCAGGAAAGGAGAGAAAAGAAGTTCTTATGTGAACCCTTCCAGAAAGTACCCACGTAATCCCCATTATGCAAACTCAAGCCTCCTGTTCAAAATTGTTGCTAAGTCGTTTGCTGCTATAGCAACGCTTCCCCCCCCCCCACCCCCAGTACAATCAACAACCATGCTGACTCCAGCCTCTAAATGGGAGCTGCCACTATCTTCTCCCAGCTCTTGGGTGGGGGGCTCGTGCTGCCAAAGCTATTCATTTAAATTAGCTGCTTCCTTTGGATTTCTTTTGCTTCATGCCAAGACTCACCAGGGGCTGAGAAAGCAGTTAGGGCAATACATGGAGGTGCTCAGGGTTGGGGACAGCACCCCTCTGGCCGGTGGCCTTCTGGGGAGCTGAGGCGAGTGCGGGTTCTTGTCACGTGGCTGCTTCTTGTCTGACTTTGCTAGGCACACGGTTTTCCGCCTTGGGTGCCAGTCACCCAGGGCCAAGGGAGGCTCGGTTTCAGGCTTAATGCGTACAATCCTGTTTGTGTGATAATTCTGACACGGCTCTATTTACCCAGCCCCGCATTGCTGTTTTGAACTAAAAGTCCTGAGAAAATCTCACAGAGAACATTCTGAAAAGCTGCAGAATATTATAGCTGAAGGGACGAGGGTCAGGGGTTGGAAAGATGTTCAAAGAGCTTCATATGCATCATTTTGTTGGATTCTGACAACAACCCTATAGAGGCAGGCAGCTCCCCACCTGTGTGTGTGTTTTTTTTAAAATTATTTTATTGTTATTCAAGTACAGTTGTCTGCATTTGCCCCCCACCATTCCCGCCCCACCCCAGCCGTCCTCACTTCCCATAAGGAGGCAGAGGCGTAGAAATTAAGTGACTGCCAAGAAAGTGGTGGAGCTGGTTTCAAAGTCCTGCTGTGCCTCCCTTGCAGCCTGCTCTCCTGACCCTTCCCGAAGAATGCAATGGAGGGCAGGACTGGACGTTCAGGGAGCACAGGGTACCCAAGGTTCTTTTCCACACATTGTTTAAATGCCATGGCTGGCCTGGCTAGACCTTATCATCCCATCTCCCAGGTGGGGAAGCTGAGACCCGGCGATGTGGTGGACGCAAAGGTCGTCCAGGCACTTGTAGTACAGACGATTTGAACTTGCAGCTCCCTGGCTTTGCAGCCTGGCATTGCCTGGTGCCGTGGAACCACCAAGGACAATACCTTCTTTTTACAAGTGAGGAGACAGAGGCCTGGAAGGACTAAGCGGCTTGCCAAAGCTGATTTTTCAAGGTCTCCGGGTCCAGAGAACACTTCCCTGCAGTCTGATAGGGAAGAGGGACGGGTGTTCAGCTGCTCTGAGCTGGCCCGGCATGCAGACAGTCCCTCGTCCCAGGACCCTGGCCAGGCTGTCTGCAGAGCAGCTTCACTCGAAGCGGGTGTGTTTATCGTGGGGCCAAAGTGGAGTCCTGAGCCTCTCTGCCCCCTTCCCGGCCACCTCTCCTCCCTGCCCTGGCTTGGCCAAGCCTGGTGTAACCAGGGAACTTGGCCTGAGAAGCGAAGCCTCTGAGGGCCGCCTCTGAGCCACACCTCTGAGCGAAGGCCTGTTTCTTCCCCACTCCCTGCACTGGGCGCTTGAGCTGGATGGTGCCTCCTCCGAAAGCCACAGCTCCTGCCTCCCGGGCTCCCCAGGGACCTCTCGTTCCAGATTCTGGTGACTGCTCTCTGTCCCCCGGCCCTATTATACTAGGGCTAGGAAGGGTGGTCCGCTGCTTTCAGTCATGGGGGCTTCTGCCCCATAACTTTCTTCTCTATCCATTCTCGCCGATAGCTCTGTGTACTGGCTCTTTAATAAGCCCTCCTCGGGTTACCCAACTAGGTGTTTTTTTATTTCTACTCTAACCAGAAATTTAAAAGGCTTGTTTATCGTTGTGTTAGGACCCCAGCCAAGGAAAATTTGTTGGCGATAGGAAATATTTCCCCACCAGGACCCCCCAGTCCTGCTGGGGACCTTTAACTCCCCCACCTCACCCACCAAGACCCCGGGGTCCCAGGTCACCAGCATGCAGTGTGGCTGGGCCCGGGAGTGTGTGAATGAGTGGGTAGCAGTCCAGGCCCCGGGTTGGAATCCCGCATCCGCCGTTTACTTCGCTGCGTGAACTCAGGCGCCCTGTACGAACAGCTCTGAGCCGAGTTTCCGCATTTGTGAGCACACTGCACCAAACGCTGGGACCCAGGACTTGGGAATGGAAGCGCATTTCCATTCCGCTTAAGATTTTATTCTTTCCCCTGGAGGAGCTTCTCCTATGCTCAGGAAGATAAAATGCATATTTCTAAGATGCCCGTGATTGGGTCTAATAGTTAGCAGCAAGTATAGGGCCCTCCTGCTGATTAAAGTTCTTCAGTGATTGCATTTCTGAGCTTTCTAATTATAGATGGCTGCCTTTAAGTATTGATCTAATCAAATGCTAATTTCTTTTCTTTCTTCTTCTTGTTTTTTTTTTAGGGGGCGGGTGCTGTGCTGAGATTGGCAATAAGATGAGCAAAAAAAGGACCTGACGGTTTTTATGCAGGTGGAACCGCCCCTGGCTGCTTCTCCACCCTCAGAAGACAGCCATAACCCTGGCAAGTGCTTTTTGGCAAGTGTCTCCCCTGCGCAGTCCTCATTGCTCGGTTCTTCACGGTGTCTGAGAGAGCCCTCCGGCGCCTGCGCCTACCCCGGCCAGCCTCGCCTCTCCCCTGTCAGCCCACCTACCCATAATCTGCCCTTCCCCAAACACCACACGCTGCTGGACTCAGCTCTGCCTTTGCCCTCCGTGTGCTCTTCTCCTGTTGTTTTCCCGTGTTCCCTGGCCAAATGCTACTTATACCTTCCAGATGGACAGACAACAGCCCCCTGAGATGCTAAGCAATGCTCCTCAGAGGGTGCTCCCTGGCGGGTGCCCGTCTGTAAACTGTTACCGGTCCCCCGAGAGATGAGTATAAAAATAGCAATTCGACAGAGTGACTTTATGTGTGTTGGATCTAGTAATAAGCATGTGCTATTATTTCGTATAACTTTGCTTTTTTAATGTTTGTCCTTATTGCATTTTACAAAAGTGTTGGTGTGCGAGGGGGCAGAGACACAGAACAGACCTTGAGCTTCCCACAGCTGGTGGGAGAAGCGCTGCGCCAGGGCGAGGTCCCAGCCTGGCTGGACGGCCCCCCGGTCCCCGGCGTCACCTCCTTCCCAGCCTCCCATTCTCCCCTCCCTCCCAGCCTCAGCTTCCTCCCGTCTCTCCTTCTCACAGCATTCCTGCTCCCACCTGCTTCCCATGTCTCCTCTTCACAGCATTCCTGCTCCCACCTGCTTCCTACCGCAAACTCTCAGACATGCTTTTCCTCCTGCCCCGCGGCGCCTCTTTCCATCTCCTCTCTCCGTTTGGCCCTCTGCTCCCCAGCTATCGAAGGCTGCCCCAACGTGACTTCCTCGGCCCGGCCTTCCCAGCATGCTTCGCTCTTTAGGGCACTCCTGGGCTTCCCGTAACACCTGCTCTTTCTCTTTCTTCCTCGCACCTGAGCCCAACTGCAGAGTCTACTGGGAGATCCATCATTCCATGCTAGACTTCCCTGAGCCCCGCGATGGTCAGCTCCACCAAGGCAGGTATCGTCATACTAGCTCATCCATCACCTTTCCGTGGCTCCCAGTGAGGTGCCCAACACATAGTAGGTGCTCAGGAAACATTGTTGGGCTCACTGGAGGACGGAGGAAATAAACGATCGACAGAACGCAAAGATCACCAACCGTTATAGCAAACCGTCCGCCCTACCTTGGGCAGAGGTGCTCATTCTATCTTCCCGATCCCCTCCTTGGCCTGAATAAACTTTAAAACAAACTAGAATTTCTGCTAGGGTATACTGTCAAACACGGGGCTCTGGCATCAGGAAGAACGGAGTTTAAGTCCCAGCTCCTCCGCCACTCAGCTGTACTGTCTTGGGCGAGTAATCTGAAGTGTCTGAGACTCCGTTTCCCGCATCTGCAGAAGGGGCATGTGAGCACCTACCTCACAGGACTGACAGAGGGTTAGCTGAGACGACGAGAGTGAAAGCAGGAGCAGAGTGGCACAGAGCAGGTGCTCGATCAGTGGGCGTTCCCTCTCCCCGCTCTCGTTCCCCCTCCTTACTCCATACGACCCCCCGAAGGCACGGGCCTCACTCCTCGTGGCACCTCTGGAGCCTGAGCCAGGCACGGCAGGTGCCAGAATACAAGCGTGTTGAGTGAGTGAATGAATAAACAATGATTAAATTATGAATACCGAGTTGTTGAGTACAACTTAATTTATACCGAGTGATCCGTGTTTTCAGTTTCTTAGTCTACAAAGGGGGGCAATAACATTGATAAATCAATGTGTGTAAGTGCTTAACACGTAAGTGGTCAATAATTCATCGTCGTTGTTATTATTAGAATTAGTACTAATAATAAACCGGAGTGTATCCCCGAGTCCTTAGCGGTAAGGTCATTTGAAGTCAAGCAAATCAACAAACGAATAAAGGCAGCGAACAGTGGTTCTGGCTGGACTTCTTCCAGAAGCTGAGTAAGGAGTGAAAAGGAAATCTCACTCCCCAACCCCGCCCCGCCCCGCCCCTGCCGGGCACAGCTCAGGCCACACTCTAAGGCAAGTCTGCCCGTAGGCAGGAGTGGCAGCAGGGGGTGCTGTTTTCTCAGTAAAGAGGCTCCCCACTCGCAACAGTGCAGCTTGTCCACAGAACTTAGTGAGGACTTAGTTTAGGAAGTTTCTTGGAACAGGAGGAGCTGGGAAGGTTCTGAACGGAATCCGTTGGCTGACACTCCTGAGCCCAGGGCCCTGAATACCAGCCTCTTCTTGTCCTTGACCGGCTTTTTGTCTGTGGACTAGTAACGTTCCCTCTCCTGCACCCTCAGTTGAAAGGGAGGTCATCAGCATGTCCGGGTGAAGGAGGGGGAGAAGCAAAGGAACCCTAACCCGAACCCCTCCCAGGCAGGCAGGCCCCTTCCTGCTGTACTTGGGTCATGCTTCCCCCACCAGACCGAACGGGGGTGGGTGCGGAGAGCAGCGGGCTGAGACTGCCGGGGCTGCCTTCCTCCGCCTCTCGCCTGCACAAAGCCCCCCACCTCCCCGTGAGGGGGCGCCTGGGTATTCATCAAGGCGACGCTCCCTCTCAGATGGAAATAGTGTCCTGGATATGGCAGGCTTAGCTTTGGTCCTGTCCTCACGCTGATCAACGGCAGCTTGGAGGAGGACACCGGAGCCTCACGGACCTGATCCAATGACACACACTCTCTGGTCATCTTGAAACGAACCAGCCCTGTCACCTCCTCCAGAAGGCTGCCCTGGCCCTGCGGGCTGGTGCAGGCGCCCCGCTGTGTGCTCAGCGCTGACATTCTTCACACTCACCCCACTGAGTTGTCACTAGCTGTTTACCTGCCTGTTTCTTCCTCTGGGCTCTGCCCTAGATTCTCAAGGGCAAAGACAGGTCATTCATTTCTGTGCCTTCAGCGCAGGGCTTGGCACAGAACAGGCGCTCTGGGAATACGTGATGAACGAGTAAGTGAGTGAATGAACGACTGAGTACAAGGCTTGGGAACACAGCTAATAGCCTGGCTCATAAACAAGGATCTAAAAGATGATAGTCAATAGCAGGAGCTGCTGAAAGAAACAAAATAGAGCTTATTCAGATTAAGTGTAAGCCGTGTTCCCAGTCTGAAGACATCAGCTGGACAAGGACAGGATGGGTCAGCGCTGGCCTGGCAGAGAGTCCTTGTGTGTTTGTGGTGGGAGCGGCAGAGTGGACACAGACCCAGGATGCAGAGCAAAGGTGTCGGGAGACTAGAAGTCAAATCTTGGACAGGATTGGCAGGTGTGCGGTGCCCAGAGCGTGGAAGATCGCAGCCCTTTCCATGGTCTGATCCAGTCCAGGGATGAGAACCAGGGAGCCTCCTTCCCTCCTGGCAGGGGCCAGGGCGAGGCAAGACAGGCGCCCAGGGCGCAAAACATGAAGAAGCCTCACTCCCAGGCTCCTGCACGTGCAGGATGGGCACCTGAGAGCTACAGCTTCTTCCATGCCGCCACCTGGGCATCTCTCCTCTTCACCCTGGTCCTCACCCTTCCCGCTCCACTCTGCCTGAAAAAATCATAATCATCCTTCACGGCTCAGCCCAATGTGACCTTCTTGCCTCTTCTGGAAGAATCGCTTGCACGTGCTCCGTTCTGATGCCGGCTGGCTTTTGAGAATAGTAAGTGTCACCCATCAATGCTGCCGCTCTGCAGCCTGTCTCCCTTCGCCGGCACCTGCCCCTCGCACTTTCTGTGATCCGACGATGAGACCTAGACGCTCCCTAAGAGTTTGCGTTTTGTTGGTTTTGGTCTCTGAAGGGGCGAGATTCCTTCACAGGCGCATAATGTGTGGTCCTGTGTCTTTGGTGGTGTAAGTGACCAGCAGTGACTGTTGACTGGAGCTGTTCATCCGTGAGGCGTGCACACACCGAACGGTGGCATCCTGCCATTCTTCTGCATTTACTTGCCGCAATTCTCCCGGACAAAGAGCCTGCTCCTATTCACCTATTTGATTATGCAGAGGGTCGGTTCATATCAGAAAAGCGGGAAACGCTTGATTTTTCTCCCCTTTGTCACTCAGTTCTGAAAAGAAATGAGTTGTCTGTCTAGAAGCTTTCCAACGTGACCCCTTTTGCAGTATCATTTATAAACTCATGGGTTTGAGTATATAAATGATACTGAGGAGCTGTTTTCAGTCCTTCGCAGCTATATCCTTACTGATGCTCACGTTGTCCCATTTCAGGCCAGTGGGAGCCTCTTCGAGTTGCCTTGTGAGACCTCTCGTCACAGCCCTGGTTGTCCTCGATGGCACTCTTGCTGACAAGATGTCTCAGGCTTACCTTGTGCCTTCCTACCCTCCGCCTGGACTCAGCCCTTTTCCCCCACAAGGTCCCTTTTGAAAACACAACCCCATTGCCATTATCATACCTGGAAACGTAAGTCATCCCTCCACACATGAATCTCGTTCAAAATAATCCGCCCTTTATGGGAAATGTCCAGGGCACTTTTATCCAACTCGACTTCCACATTTTATTCTCGTAGTCTGTCTTCACAGTTACGGCGTGAGGCCCTAGTACCAAGCACGTGTGCCCGTCACCTTGTGAGGGGTGTCGCAAGCTCAGTCCCTGAATACCTGTGCCCCAAGGATTAAGGAATAAGGAATACGACTCCCATCTATGGACAGGAGCACTGAGGCCTGGAGACGTGCAGCCACCTGCTGGTGAGTAGTAGCCCATGCAGCACAGTAGCCATTCCCTAATCCGGGGCCCCGCCCTCTCTGTTCTGTGGTCACGAGGGACGGGGACTGTGTGGCAGGCAGGCGAGTCATGCAGATACATTTCCAGTTCTTGAAAGTGACTTTTCACGGCATGGTGTTTGACGCTGGTTATCGTCATTAGCTCCATCTTATTCTACATCTGAGCAGCCCCTTGTAAAGCCGGGCACCTTGCCGTGGCTGTAACTGGCACAGTGTTTTTAAAAGTCTTATTCCTCTTGGAAAATGCAATCTCACCTTCAAGCTTAGAGAAAAGCCTGTGTTTATTTTTGTGTTCTTTAACACAGGACTTGAACATGAAGGACCTTCGTGAAATCAATTTGAGGGATTTGTTAGAGAAGGTTTCGAACTGTTTTTCAAATTCACATTGATTTCCCCCCTCCCATAGGAATGACCAGCTCTACCAGCAGAACAGAAAGAATTTTCTTTCTGTCCCCCTCCGCCCTCCTGGACCAGATAACTTTGAAACAAAAAATGCAGAAATAAATACACGTATCTATATGCCCTGAGGTGCTGAGATGTACAATCTTCCCTCTTTGTTTGATATGACCACACGGGGCTATTAACTTTATTTAATAAACAGTTCGCATAGGCATAGTTCAGAGCATTCTGAGAATACCTGCTCATCTAACCCTCTCACAAACATCTTTGATGTACATACTTCTCATAGCCCCATTTTTCAGAGGAAAAACAGATACAGCATGGTAAAGAAATGTGCCCAAGGTCACGAGCCTGGATCTGAGGACGGCAGCCTCACTGAAGGTTTTTTTTTAGCCTCTCCTCATGCGGGTCTCCCTCCCTGCAGCCTCCACACCCACCGAATCAAAGGCTCTGTAGCTGGTGGCCCCTTTTCTACTGGTAAACATGCCTGGGACATGTCTGTTCAAGACCCAAGGATGGTTTCAGCCGACTGAGGGTTCCCGACCAGATTTAGCAGAACACAATACCTGTCTTGGTTCTAGACACCGGGGGCCAAGAATTTGAAACTGATCTCTGCTTTATTTGGCCCGAATCAAGGTTTGAGTTTGATGACAGAAGCACAGATCTCATTTGCAGAGCTAGAGCCCTCTTGAGGCAAGACCCCCAGATGCGGCAGAAGGTCCAACACACGGTTAAAGGGTCGATTACACGTGCAGATGTTTAGTTAGGTTTGCAGGGCAGCAGCCCGCTGAATGTCTAGGCGTGATTCCTTTCTTTTGAACATGGCTGTAACAGTTAAACAATCATGATGGCAATCCTCACACCATAACGAATCAGAATCATGAGGGCCAACATTTATCCAGGGTCGGAGACGGTGCCAAGAGCTCCATGGATCTAATGTCGGAAGCTCACACCAAAAGCATGAGTCAGAGCCCACATCCAGCTGCATTTTCCAGATGAGGAAGCTGAAGTGTGGAGAAGTTTGGCCACGTGCTGAGAGTCTCGGCATTGCCAATCTGGCATTCAAAACCGGGTCTGCTTCACCAGCCTGAGTTAATGTCTTAGGCTGTCTCTCACATTATAGGACCATGGGCTTACGTCAAAGCCCCCACCACGGCACGTGAACGTTCATTTTAAGATGACTCTCTAGTTCTTCCTGCAGCTATCCAGGGATCAAGTGTCCCATGTCATTATTCTATGCTATCCTACGGCCAATAAACAGGGAATAAGACACAGTCCCTGCTTCGTGAGACAAAAACGACCCAGTAAGAGGAGAGAGATGGGCCTTTAACAAGAGAGTAAGAGGGAACGAACCAAAACTAATACCTGGGTGCCTGCAGGTCCCATAGGAGGATTACCTCTTCGAGTCTAGGATTCAGGGAAGGCTCCTGCAGGAAGTGGTATCTAGCCTGTGACGAGAAGGACAAACCGGAGTTTAGCAAGAGACATTAGACTTAGGAGAAGGGGCGTTCTGGGTGGGCATAGGGAAGAGCGTTTGCCCGAATGTGGGACCAAATCAGACCCTTTCAGGGAAATGCAAGATCTGAGGAGCGGTCAGCCCCAGAGATCAGCTTTTCCCAGCCCCCCTGGGCCGAGCGGGGTCTGGCAGTGGACTGGCCCTTTGACAAGAGGTGGCCCTGGGAAAGTCAGAGCACGTGGGGATGGTAATTCTGGCACCTGGGGAGCTGCCATCGCTTCCTAAATTCCCCACCGTGCTCAGGAGCCAACCGATGCCCGATGGCAGCAAAACCATTCCTTACCGAAACCTTTCCAAAGATGCTTCTCCAGCGAAGGAGGTACCTGTCCCAGCCCCTAAGTGTGGGGACCCTGAGTAGAGATTAGGAAGTCAGGTGTGCCCCTTGGGAAGCAGGCAAGCTGGCACGGTGTTCGGTATGTAGTGTAGTCTTCTACCGGGACAGCAAACCGTTTGCTTGTATAAAATATTGCGTCTTTATAGAAGCGAAGTTTGGGCTGTGGGCTCCGACATGCCTCAGTTCCAACCTGGGCCTTGTTACTCACTTGCTGACGTACTTGGGGCCCGTCACCGCACTCTCTGTGCCCAGGTTTCCGGGTCTCCATGCGGGTAGTAAGGGTACCCAGCTTCTGTGGTGCTGGGGCCATCAGTCCGATTAGCTGAGACAAGGCGGAGGAAGCGCATCCTGGCCACGCCCGGCATGGGGCGCCCAGTAAATGAGGATGCGAACGGGCATTTCGAGCTCGGACCCCTTGGGATCTGCATGACAAGGAGCTCTCAAAGGTAGATGCCATTGGAACTGGGCATGGCGCAGAAGGAATGAATTCGTCGTGGCGGGATTGGAGGCAGAGGGAAGGAGGTAGGACACAGACAAGGGCCGAACCGTCCTGGGAGCGGGACTCGGGGGAAGGAAACCCCTCATGACACCTGACAGTTCTCTCGTTCCCTCTTTCCTTTTAACTTCTTCTTTGGAAGCTATCTTCTGCTTATAGGAGAGGCATACACCCATCGGAGTCATATAACCTTAACATTTTTGCCTCACTTGCCTTTTCCCTTCTCTCTCTACACAGGCGCGCATGCACACACATGCGCCCGCATGCGCGCACGCGCCCACGCGCTTGTTTTTCGGAACCGCGTGAAGAATGCGCATGCCATGGCATTTGACCTCTGCGCGCTTGACCACGTGTTTCTCTCCAAGGCGAGGGTGCTCTTTTGCGCTCTCAGAGCGGAGCCACCAGCGCCGCACGTTCAAGATGGCACGGCGGGACTATCTAATCAGACATCCACATTCCTGCAGGGTCAGGTGACCACAGCAGGCCCTTCCCGGCACCTCCTCCGCCGCGCGATTCCCGGTTCCAGATCAGGTTTTGCAATAGACTTGCCCTATCTCCTTGGTCTCTCTCTCTCTTCGCTAAACAGGAGTATTTTCATTTTTTTCCTCCGTTGGCGCCAGCCTCCCTCCTCCTGGAGGAACACAAACACAAAAGCAGGCGTCAGATGGCCTTGGGTTTGAATCCCGAGGTTGTCAGTCCGGAGCCGAGTGCCCGGAGGCAGTGGCTTCTCTCGTCGCCACATGCCCCTCTGGTGGACAGGAATGGGGCCAATCTATGGAGAGAATGCAGTGACGTCATGTGCGGCCCCGAGGCGTCTGACCTGGAGCCTAGTAAATGGTCGGCACATCCGGTTAATGGAATTAACAGGCAATTAGCGCTACATGAGTGGTTAATATAGTCAGGTCCTATAATTAGCTCTGGCCCCGCCACCTCCTTGCTGTGTGAGGTTGAGCAAGAGGCCTTGCCTCTCAGAGATCCAGTGTCCTGGGCTGTGAAAGTGAGGCCTGAGTCACTAACGTCCTCCTGGGGCTGGAGCACCCAGTGAAAGGCCGTGCACAGGGGGGTTCAGTTACCGCCAGCTGCCTTTCCCCCCTGGGAACGCCGGCTAGCCTCCGTCAGCAATAAAGCCTCCCGCCTCCACTTCCCCTGCCAGAACCCGTTTGTTGCAGAATTTCCAAAGGGCGGGCAGAGGCTCTGTGGGAATGAACTCCAAGAACAAAGCTCTTCCAGCGGCTGAATCCCCCCAGAGGTGACCGCTGTTTGCCGGGGAAACTGGGGACCTCCCCGCCCTCGGGAGATTTTCCACAAGGTGTATTTTGGAAAAATATTTTCTCTGTTGGTCAAACAAACTGTCATTGTGGGTGTGGCGGGGGGTTGGGGCATGGGGAGGGTGGCACTGGGAGAGTGACCGTGACTCATTTTTGATGGAAGGTAGAGTCTGGGGATCTTCGTGACTTCCATGGAAACTCGAATGTGGTGACTGCCCAAACCAGGGCTCTCTGGTGCTGCCCGAGTGCCCGGGTCTCCCCAGGGCTGGCTCCTGCCCAGCAGCCAGGCCTCTGCTCCGTGGTCCCCTCTCCTGGAACACTTTCTCTGGCCTCCGCTTCTCACGTTCCCCTCACACACCATCAATATGCCACCCCTGTTTTATTGTCTTCTTAACGCCTGGCACTGTCTGAAAGCTGGTCCGATGTATCTGTGTGCCATTGGTTCTTACCTGTTTCCCCACCAGGACATGAGCCCCAGTTATTAGGGGACATGACTGTTACTCTCCGTCCACCCACAGTCCATGGCACCGGTATTTGTTGCCTGAAGAAATGAATCCTCTCCCAGTCTGGCTCTCCTGTGAGGATGGGGCCCGGGGAAGGCGAACCCACAGAGCCCACCACGCCTTGGGCCCCGCCATGATCTGGGGGCACCTCTAGGAGCGCAAGAGGGGGTCTGTGATGGATCAGTGGGGTGGACTGAGTCAGGAAGGTCGTGACGTTTGACCCCTGGGAGCAGAAATGACATTTCCTCCTTTCCTTCTTTAATGGAAGTCAGTTGTCACGACCCCTCCAGCCCACGCTGGATGAGAAAACCCTGGGGACTGCCAAGAGCTCCTCTCTCGACCCTCTTCTCAAACATGAGTGGCGTTCCTTGTCCAAATGAGCTGCGAGTGAAAAGGAGGCTAGGAGCCTGTGGGTGTGAAATGAAGCGACCGACTTGGCCGCTGAAACTCATGAAACTCTCCCCACGTACAGCCCTGACGTGTGGGGGTCTGGAAAAGGCACAGCCGCTCCATCTTCCGGCTCTGGTCTCGAACCCCCATGGGCCCGGAGTTGGGACGTGGGGACCGAACCCCACGCAGGGGACGTGCTCTCTGTGTGACTCGGGCAAATGCTACTTTCTCCGCTCTCATGCGTCAGGGACTTCACCTGTGACTCGGAGCCACAGCGACTTCCTCACCAGTGAGAACAGAGTGACCTACGCACGTCAGGGCCCATGCACAGGCTTTCCGGATGGGGCTCAGGCAGGTTTGCGGGGAGTTCAGGTTCGAGGGCTCTGTGGTCGGAAAGACCCGGATTTTCCCTTGATCCTCCCTCTCGCAAGCAGGTGACCATGGAGAAAGCACTTCGCTCTCTCGAGTGTCTGTTTTCTCACCTGTAAATGGCTATAATCATGCCCGCCTATTTCCTAGGGCTGCTGGGACGATCCGCTGGCATGTATATCTCCTACACAAAATACAATTCAGGGAACTCTTTCTGTCTCAAGCCTCACGGCGTTAGATCCGTCTCAGACAGAAACAAAACCATCGCTGTAATCAGGTCGAATATGACGTGCAAATCCCCAACTAAAAGCACGGATCTGCGGTTCCACCACATCCATGAAAATAATCGGTCTCTCGGTTCCCGGAATCCTGGGCCACGCAGGAGTGGGTGGAATGCCCTTCACCACGCAGGGCTGTGGGGGCTGGCGCCACGGCGACAGAGAAAAGATGGACGCCATTGTCCCCCTCCTTTCCTCTGCTGCCTCTCCTCTTCTCGATGTCCCTCTGCCCAGATCAACATGCATCGTCTGTGGACTCGCTCTCGCCCGCACCTGCCTTTGGGAGGAGAGCCGGCATCACCTCGGACACCGTGTGCCTCTGAGGGCCTGTCCCCCCAAATAAATCGATGGTGTGTGCTCTGTTTGAGGACAGAGGTAGGTGGCCTGTGGCTCCCAGAGGCTGGACATGACCTTGTCTAACTCGCCTCCATGGGTTTGTTTGCGAGAACACTGACACACGAGTGGCCGCTGACTGTGTGTTCCGGCATCGTACGCAGGATGTATTTTGCTCAGAAACAAGCCCTGTTAGTTGTTGAAACCTCTTTTGCATTCCCCGAAACAGATGACTGCAGTGTGTTTTCTTTTAGGGGGGCGCAGTAAATAATAGTCTTTTGTGTTGACAATGATAATATTATATCCTACAATCTATTTGCATTTCTCTCTTTCGTGGATTTGATGGCTTGGTATAAATGCCCAGGCTGGGGCCAATGAAGCCTCACTTGGGGAGAAGCAGTGTGTGTTATCACAGGGCTGGAGAGCTACCTGCACAGGGTGCGCTGGGGAGCTGCATAGAAACACATGTGTGTGTGTGTGTGTGTGTGTGTGTGTGCGGCTTTTGGCGTGTGCACACCAGGCCCGGGAGAATTTTCTATGGCTTCGCAAACTGGATTTCCAAGCGGGAGCCGGCCTGAGCACATACCTCTTCCATGTGCTACCCGCGGCCCCAACCAGCCAGTGAGGTCCTGAGAAACGTGGTCTGCGGCTGCTTCCGCTCTGCCCGGGGCTCTGTGGCCTGGATGGTGGGCAGAGAACTGAACGGGGACAGAGAGGCATCTCAGAGCCGTGCAGAGGAGCTCGGCCTCTCACCACCTTCCTGGGGGTCTTCTGAATACTTCTGAGTGAAGGAGCATCTTCTCCAACAGGCAAGTCAGCAGGTCTCCGAGAGGAAGGAGGACACAGGCCTCGGCCAGGCTTAGCGTTCAGCATCCGTCCATGAGGCGCTGACTCTGTGGCATGCGCTGCGCTGGGCCCCCTCTCCCTGAGTCCTCACGACAGTCCTGCGAGGTAGGTGCCGCTGTTCTCCGTTGTACAGATGGGGGAACCGAGGCCCCGAGTTCCACAGCTGGTAATTTGCAGAGTGGGAATCTAACCCCTGGGTGGTCTGGTCCCGGAGGTGGTTATTTGTGGAAGGAGGCAACAGGGTACTCCGTTTGCCCTGAGAAGCCATCAGCGGCGTTGACGGAATCACGCCTACGCCAGGAATGAAGGTATCAAGAAAGAACGAATGAATGGTTATCCGGGGGTGGAGGGGATCACTGTCTCTGTTTGGTTGCCTGGCATATGTCAACTTCCATAATGTCTTTCCATTGCAGTCCAGGCCGCCTTCTTTTCCTCTTGTCTAGGGAGGGTCCCTAGGGGTCAAAGTGTCCTGGGCAGCGCTTGTGAGCAGGCGTCCCTGTGAGTCGTTGACTCTCTCAGAAGGTTTGGTTGTGATTTCATCCCAAATCCTTTGGAAAGGAGCAGAGTCTCTGCTTCAGCTCCATTGGGAAGAACAGCTGAGCCTAGCCCTGGCTGGGGAGCTCAGTTGGTTAGAGTGCTGACCCGATATGCCAAGGTTGTGGGTTCGATTCCCCAGTCAGGGCACATGCAAGAATCGACCACTGAGTGTCTAAATAAGTGGAACAGCAGATTGGTGTTTCTCTCCCTCTAAATCAATAAAAAAGATTTAAGAACATTTGAGTCGTTAGACTGGGTAAGTTAAGCAAATGGGTCTTGTAAATATGCAACTTCTAATGGAGAAGTTCTGTGGCTTGATCATCAAAGTCATAAAGTGCTCATTTAATTGTATTTCAAGCCCATTTATCTTTTTTTTTGAGTCTACCGAAGATTCACTCAGTCGGAATGGGTAGATGGAAGGAAATTAATACATGATTTCCTCTTAACCTGGCCGGGGCCTCATTTAAATGCCTGTTTTCAAATGAAGCTTTTAAGTAGGGCATTTGTGAGGGAAATTGCCCTTGTATTTTCAAGGCAATTGAATCCCATTTTTCACTTTCCATTTCCCTCTAGAAAAATCAAAATGTTTATAGAATGTAGCTTCCCCGTGGAGGATTTCCTAAGGTGGGAACTTCAGTATCATCAAAGAGACTGGTGTGCGGCCGTGGCATTCAGGCCTGGGCTGTCAGCTCTGTTCTCCGAACATGAACCCACCGCACCAGCCAGCCCGGGAGAACAAGTTGATTTCACTTGAAACATCAAAGGAATGTCCATGCCTTGCCCTGGTCCCAGGGCTGGGGGAGGAGGAGAGCTAGAATTCTGGCCGGAATGTTGTCATCAACGGAGTGGCTAAGGGCAAGGTCTGGAGTCATGTGCTAAATCGCCTTAGATCAGGGTCTCCCGAAGGGGTGGACGAGGGCGAGTTGGTGGCATTTGGATGGGACTTTAAACAACATTGAATTGCATAGTGATCAACTGATTTTCCTCCCAACTGTATTTCAATCCTGATTCTGTCAAGGACAAAGTCTCAGTTTGATGTTCAATCTTGAAATTTGTTCTTCTTTTTGTTCTTCTTGTTGTTGTTCTTGTCCTTTCTTTTCTTCTCCTTCTCTCTCTCTCTCTCTCTCCCCCGCTCCCTCCCTCTTCTCTCTATTTTCAAAAAACACAGACCAGGACTTTAGAAGCTTATGGTTTCTGGTTCAGATTTAATAACATTGCTTTATTTTTCATTGTGTTGTTTCTATAATGATATTTGATTGCTTGCAGTTTTAAGGGAAAGGAGGCAAAGTTTCATTTTAAGGCAAAAGGGTTTACTTTTTTACTTTTTACCATTAAATAAATGACCGCGTCTGACTGTGTGTCCACACACGCCTACACGTCATGTGAACCCTTGTATCTGGGCTGTGCTTGTCCAAGTGGTGCTGCGGGAAACTGTAGGAGGTGGCTTCCCCTGAACTCACAGATGGGATCTCCGGTGCACCCATGGCCCTCGCCAGCTGTGCCTTGGGCCCCTGGGCACCTCGTTGTTTTCATCCCCAAAGTGGGTATTGTGAGCAGCGGGAGGACCAGGGGTGAGAGGGCGGGCCCTGTGCTTGATGGTCACCCATGAAGTAAGCCAGCACAGACTCCGATCCCTGGGCTGACCCCGGGGACGAGCAGGCTCCCTTCCTTGTGGGTTGGCTGTGTGCTGCTCCCTTATTGCTGAGGCACCGAGCTTGCTGCTGGGGCTGGGGCTGGGGGCCCGCTAGAAGCTGACATATGGTTCACAACCCCCTGCAACCTGGTGAAGAAATGCACTCCCGAGGCCAGGAAATCAAGCAAATGC
Source organism: Phyllostomus discolor (assembly GCF_004126475.2). Taxonomy (NCBI): domain Eukaryota; kingdom Metazoa; phylum Chordata; class Mammalia; order Chiroptera; family Phyllostomidae; genus Phyllostomus; species Phyllostomus discolor. Next base: position 34,626,477 of record NC_040915.2, on the reverse strand, counting down.
ATTTGGCCGAGATGGCCCAGCCTCATGAAGGTCAAAGTCTCACACTCGGGTAGGCTTTCCCCTTCTCGGGCTGCAAATCTTTGGCAGGGGAAGGCAGGCTCTGAATTAAGCTTAATTAAAATTCACTCTTAATTGGGGCCATTACTTCAAATCAACTCTACGTAATGAAGCCGTGTAATCATAATTAAGCCCCAGAAATAGAATTAGGAAGCGCAGGATGAGAAAGCCAAACACGGACGGGCCCCGTGCCAGGGGCGACAGCGATGGGACTTCCGGAATCACCAGGGTTTTCCGACCGTCGAGCACTGACGAGTGGGTTGGCGGGGGCAGCCTCGGCGGCCTGACCATCAGGACAACGCAGTCATCAGAGAGGGGACCTGGGGCAATGGAAGCCCGAGAGGCAGAGCTTGAGGGGCCCCAGGCAGAGGGGCACCGGGTGGGGACGAGAACAGGGCCCTCTTGGGGGGCTGTGACCCTAACTTGCAGGTGACGAGGGCAAGTCTGCTCCCCAGAAACTGCTTCCCCAGCAGCAAAATCAGGGCGTCTCTCTTCAAGTTCGTGCCGGGCTCGCTGCAGGGGATTCCCAGCAGCCACGCCAGGGCCCGTACCTCTGCTCGAGGGTACATGTGGCATTGAGCTTCGGAGTTGTCGGCAGCACTGTGGTGGCAGTGGCTTATCTCTTACCTAAGGACGGTGGTGAGGTGGCATGGGACAGTGAGGGGCTCTCGCCCAGCCGGACAGGCAGAGGCTGGGAGCGTGGGTTGAGGAGTGAGGTGATCGGAGCATGAACTCTGGATGTGGGCTATGGCAGCACTGAGTTTCTCTGTCTGCAGGGCAGGAATTACAATAATAACGGGTGCCTGAGAGGCCGCTCTGACAACGATACAGCCAAAGCACCCACAACACAGCGCCCAACACACAACAGCTGAGGGTGTGCTGAGAACTGACTGTGTACGCGGCAGCCCTGTTTTTCACACGTGATGCAAACGTACTGTGACGAGCACCCTCCGAATGAGTATTGGTTTGTCTGGCTTAAGGATAAGGAGTCTAAAGCTCAGAGAGGTGAAGTGACTTGCCCGAGGTCACATAGCAAGTACAAGGCAAGTAGCAAGAGAGGCATACATAGCATTTGTCATCGTAAAGGCACTGTATGTCTGCCTCTGTGCTTGATTGGCTGGTCAGGGTTACTTAGACCTACAGACAACACCTGCCCAGAAGTTATACGTCGGTCCCAGGGGGTGTAGCTCGCCCATGCTTGTCCCGAGATCCCAAGCCTGTGACTCTAACATGGCCAGACTAGGCCAGGCATGTGGGTCCTGAGAGGACGGAGCTGTTGGGTGCTGATTCCAGAGCCGGGGAGTCGGAGGGGAGAGGGCCTACAAGAGGGAGTGCCCCGCCCCAGCACCCCCCCCCACCCCCCGCCGTACCTGTTTTGTGACTCCGTGTGTCGGTTTTTCTTGCTCAGGAGACCTTGGGAATTACGCTCAGGAGTAGTGAGGGGCTGGTTAGGCACCTGCAGTGGAAAAACAGCTTCTACGCCTCTTTCCTCTTACGCCGCCTTTACGAATGCCGACCGTGCGCCTGGAACAGAGCTGGCCCCGCTCACACGCTGTCTCACCTGGCGTGCATCTAAGGCCCTGCAAGTCAGAGACAATCACTCCCATTCTGCAAACGAGGAGACCGAGACTCCCAGAAGCAAAGCTCCTGGCCCCCCAGGCCAGTGTGAAATACACTCTTTGACCCTCAGATGTGGCATTTCATTAACTGCACCAAACCCCTTCCCGTCCCCGAGCTGCCACGTGGCCCGGGCGCCTCCCAGACCTCTCCCTGCTCACAGCCAAGTCCGGAAGGACCTCTCTACCCCCAGGTTCAAAACCTAATATGCCTTTGGTGCCAGGAGGGTCCTGCAGTTCCTGTTTCCTAAACAGCCTCGGGGCTGTGCGGCAATACTCCTCTGTGGCACTCATTCTGCTCGCATGCCTCCGGCAGTGGGGGCATCACTGCTTACCGGGTTCAGTCCTTCACTCTTGAATGACAGTGTAGAGCAGGAGGGAAATTTGGCTCAGTCCTAGTATTCATGGAGGCCTTCCCGTTCAGACTTTGGATTTCGTCTCTACGTGAGTTCTATACACGGTCACTGTGTAGAAGTATTCATCTGTTGCAACCGATTCAACCATATCACTTTTTTCTGTGAACCTGTGTTACTATCTTCTCATACTTTGCAATGTACCAGGAACCCGAACTGGAAAAGAAACCGTGAATTGCTAGGTCCACTCTGCATGTCCAGGAGGCCCTGAGCATTAGCAAGGACGTCCCTTGTTGGGTCCTAACCTGTGTGTTTGCAATGTTTCTGCTCCTGCTTGAGTCAGGGTCTCTTGTGCCCCTGCTGTGGGGGGGCATTTGGAGGGAGGTCTGGCTCTGAGAAGGGAATGTTCGAGTTTACTGCCCAGTACCAACATTCGACAGCCAAGAACCCTGCCGTTTTCGATAGGAGGGTAATGGAGGGGGAGGGGGTGGGGCCTTGGGACCAGTTCCGGTTGCTCAGGTGCAACGCCAGGCTGCCCCACGCCACGGCTCGGGGGGCACCCTTCACACGTGTTCTGTGCACAGGCCTCCCATGGGGCTGTGCTGCATGGAGGTCCGGATGCCACCCCCAACCCCAGAGACCCCAGGGCGAGCTAACGCCACCTCAGGGGACTGAACCCCAAATTGCAAAGGTATTCACAGACACTGGCCTATGAGGAGGCCACCGCCCCTCTCCCAGCTGTGACCTCTTTGTCCTTGATCCTGCGAGCACTGGCCTCTATTTACACTAAATAGACGCAGCACCGTCTATTGGCTGCTGTGATCGGGGCCAACCCAGCCAGGGGCCCCCGAAGCCGGTTGGAGCAGGCAGCCGGCCTGGGGAAGGTCACCAGGAAGGTCCTGCTCTTCCACCAAAGTTTAGCAAACACCTTATCTCCCGCCAAGTATGTGAGGTAATGTTTATGAAAAACTACTCTGTCGCCTCGTCCTGGGCGGGGCTGCCATGACCAACCACCCAATGTGGACTCTCCTCAGCCACCTCGAGTCCCCCCTGGAAGACCCTGGCTCGTGACGGCTCACCCACCGGAGTTCGGGCCCGTGTCGCCTCCCCAGCGAGGGCTATTCCGCTCTCCCTGCACCTCCCTGCCCTTAGCACAGCCTCTCCTACTCCGTACAACATCCTTCAGCACTTTCCTCCCCTGACAGTTATTTTGCATTTACTTCCGGGATCACTTGGGTAACACCTGGATTTCTCCACCAGATCGTGGGCACCCCGAAAGCAGGCACGGTATCTTTTTAGAAAGCCAGCTTGCTGCGGTAGAATTTTGGTACAACAAACACAGCAATCTTACACACACGTTTCATGGAGTGTTGACACATTCACACAAAAAGTCTTCCATTTGTGGAAACCACCACCACGATCATGATACAGAACTTTCCCTTCACCCCCAAAGCCGCCCGAGCCCCGTCCAGTCGGGGTGCCGGGCCCAGGGCGTGGCCGCTCTGCCTCCCGCCTCCCAATGGCACTGAGAATCATCCCTGTCGCGGTGTGAATCAGGACCTCGAGCCTGCTTCTTGCTGAACGATTTTATTCTCAGACGGGTCTGCAGGAGGAGTCTCCTCGGGCAAGCCATCGGTCTCTTGGGGACAGAGGCAGGCTCTCTGACACCTCTGATACTTGACGTGGCTGGAGGCACGTACCCGACCCTTGGGAATGGCATGGCCCATCTGCCCTGCCCCAGAGCCTGGGAGTGACCACTCCGTGCCCACATTTATAGTCCCCCCAAAACACTCACACCTTTCCCCTGCATGCCCACCGGCTGACATTCTGGGCTGAGGGAACCCCAGAACACCCGCCTCTCTTCAGACTCAGTCGGGGGTGGCCATGGCCATGGAGAGAAGTACGGTCAAGCCTGGGCGACTGTGGGCTGATCCTTCCAACGCTGCGAACTCCGGTTTCGCCAACGGTTGGGTAAAGACCCTGGTGTCTCCCTTGGGGCGCATTTCATGGGCATGGGGGGTGAAAGTGCCTTTCGAAGTACAAAATGATGGGGATTTGATCATTTAATTTCACCCTCCCTGGATCAACTGCCTGCATCAGCCGGGACATCCTCTCTGTGTCTTCGGTTTCTTTACCTTTCAGGCGAGGCGCTGACCCAGAGTTCTCTGCGGTGCCTTCCGCCCGAGCCCCCGTGGACTCTAAGGTGCTCGGACGTGGGAGAAAGGAACCACCTGATGGTCCAGCATTAGAAACATGCATGTGAGATAGAGACGTGTCTATCCATATCGAGATCCAGGTTTTAGAGGAAAAGGGGCCTCTCTGAACGCTTCCTAGCTGGGGAAAGGGTCCGACTCCGGTTCTCAGAATGAGCCAGTACTTCTGCATCACTCGTCTGAAATCTGCAAGTCTTTCCAGGCCCATCGTGAGGACCCTCGAGTCCCCCCTCCCGGGCGCGCCGGGGGGCGCTGTGAAGCGTGTGTAGGGACACAGGCTGTCCCAAACCCCCCATCTCCGGGCTGCCGAGTCCAGAGCAAAGGAGAGCAGGGCTCTGGGGACCAGGCAGCAGAGCCGGTTTCATAACTGCCCTTAAAACAGCACGACACCGTGTCCCTCTCCCGGGACCTCTGGCCGACTCAGGGGCAATGTTCAGAACGGCCACTATGCTCTGGACCCTCCGAGACCCTCCCTCCCGCACTGAGACCCGAAGGCTTCAGAGCAGCAGTTTTGATTGTACAAGCAAAGACTCTGCTCTTGACGCTTCGGCCCCAAACATGCCTTGTTTTGGAAAATCGTGACTAGCTATTATTTCCTCTTTGGTCATCGATCACACACTATTTTCCCCATTCTGTCTCAGAGGAAAACTTCGGGTCAGCAAGGGACAATCAGCTCATTGACGGTGACTGGCGAACTGCCACCTGTCAGGGGTCGTGCTGATGACCCTTGGAAGTCTCTGCTTTTATTACCCTCATGTCCCAAGTGCAGGGACTGGAGTTCAGAAAGAACTTTGGGCTGGGAAGAGGCAGGGCTGGGAAGTTCTGAGCCCCTGAGCTGGGCTGGGAAGGACCTTCCATTATTTTATGCCACTCGCTGAGACCGGAAGAGCCAGCATTTTGAACCTGGAGCCCTTGGCTACCTCCAAGGACCTCCTCCATCTGATGTTTTCCAGGGTTTAGGTGGCTGAGGAGCTGTGGAGGGTGAAGGTGAGACGCAGGAGGACCCCCAGCCATCCTGAGAAGTCTGCACCGGGGCTCGCAGGACCCCTCAGCACTGCACATGGTGCCCGCTCACCCAACAGGACACAGGCAACCCGCAGCTGGGCGGGCTGGGGCAGACGACCCATGAGGCAAGGCAGTAGGGTGGCCAGCACAGGGGTTTGCAAATGGCAATCAGGGATGCAGACCCAGATTCTTCCATCCAATAGCTCTGTGACCTTGAGCGAGGTTTCCATCTCTTCAAGACTTGATTTTGTCACTTGTGAAATGGGTCAGTGTTGCCTACCTCAGTGTTACTTCAGGTGATTTGGCCAGAGAAGGTGTGCTACCTGGTGCCTGGAAGATAGTAGGTGCTTCACAATGGAGAGTTGCCATTCTTGCTACCTGGCAGGCAACGCTCCAAGGATCTGCCTTGGTCATGAGCTTGAAATACTCCATTTCTGTCTCATCCAGAGTCTGGAGCACCGCGAGACAGGGCTGTGGCTCTTGGCCTGGTCGGCTCCCGGTCCAGAGCAGCCCTCTGAGGGTCACCACCCCCCACTTCACAATCTGGGGGAAGCGTGTCTCCTCCCCCCAGGACAACAGTGTTGGACTGTTGACCTGGAGAAGCTGACAAGCCAACCGATTCAAGGCAGCAGAGAGCGAAGACAGGATGGAGGAGAAGGGGGGGGACGAGCGATGGGAGAGAGACGCAGGGATGACACTGGGAGGCGGGACATTATGGCAGGGGAGGGACACGGGGTCTGGCATCACACAGGCCCCCTGGCTGGGAGCCTGGCTCGACCCTTCCCCATGCGCACCTTCGGGCAAAGGGCTAACTCTCTTTGTGCCTCAGTTTCCTCGTTTGTAAAATGGGGATACTGATGGTGCCTTCTCAGAAGTTGGCTCTGAGAGAAGATAAAATGAAGTATCACAGGCAAAGCCCAGGGCCTGGCTCACAGTCAGTGCTCAACGCAGTCATTACGTCCTGGTCTACGCATCATCGAGCTCTCTCAAAGGCCTGTTTCGCAGATAGGGAAGTCAAGGGCGGGGTGGGGGGGGAGCATAGCCACCCCACCGTGTAGATCCTTTCATTTGCACCCAGTTGCCGCGTGGCTGGGCTGGCCTGGCCCCTGGCCTCGTGACCTTCCCCCCTCCTGGGGCTGTCTGTCCCACACCGAGACTTCTCCCAGCCTCTCCAAAGCTAGGGCGGGGCTCAGGGGCAAAAGCCGCAGGAGCCGACCTATAGAGGGCAGTAGGAGCTTTGGAAAACCCAGCTGGTGCCAAGGCTGGGCAGAGCTGGCAGCTGGTTTCGGGGCACACAAGAGGCAATCAGGGACCTTGGGGCCCAGGCTGACCCGCTGAGCACAGTCTGCCGGCCCTGGGAGCTGGGGTCGGGGCTGCCACTACAAGAGAGAGGGGAGCATGGGGACACTTGGCTCCCTCCTGCAGTCCCCTCTCCCTAGCCAAACATTTGTGGTCCCTGTCCCTGTGCCATGAGAGGTTAAATGGGACACCATCCCAGCCCTGTAGGCTGCGAGCAAGCGAGGCCAGTGCAGCCTGGATGGCAGCGGGGCCAGGAGTGGGGGCGGTTGGGGGCACATCATGCTGGAGATGATCAAAAAGAGCCACCAAGAATGGCCCGGAACCCAGGATGTCTCTCGGGGCTGCACTTGAACCCCCCAGCCTCTGCAGAACTTGCCCCCCTCCATGTGGGGTCCTAGGGTCCCATAAGGACCAGACTCCCAGGCCTTCCCCAGGCCCCCGCATCAGAAGGTCTGTGGTTTTGGCCGGTGAGCCAGGGGATCTTGGGGCAGACTCAGGTCTTTGCTGGACTGAGGCTCAGAGGGGTGAAGGGACGGGCCCGAGGACACACAGCAGCCAGCACCCGAGGCAGCATCAGGATGCAGGGCCGTGCAGTGCCCGAGCAGTAATGCTTTCACTCCCCAGGGTACTGGGCAGAGGCTGCGCCCAGCGCATGGCCACGAAATGGAGCTGGCAAGCTCCAGGCCCTGCGGGGGGTGCCTGCCCTGGATCCTGCCCCATGGTGCTGGGCAAGTATCAAACGCCGAGACACTTAGACTTGCTAACACATATTTGATGATGCAGGAGAGCGGAGCCTTCCGTTCTGTCCTGCACCCAGGCCTCTGCCAGAGATGGCATCACCGCCTGATAAACCCAAGTCCATGCGGGCTCTGGGCTCACACCCTGGGCATGTTGGCAGGAAAGGGGCTGGGGGCAGGAGACCTGCTCCCACGTTGTCCACTGGTGGTCTGTCTTCAGACTCCAGCATCCGCAAGCTGGGCTTTCCAGCTCTGCTTCCTCTGGCCCTTGGTGGTCGGCCTCCATTTCCCTGCGGGCAACCCGGTGATTTGCAAGGATGCTGTGTGGTCCTGGGGCAGAAGGCAGCTCCGGAGGCTTGCACGTGCGGCTGAGATCATAACCGTGCACTCTCCTGCCCTGGTATCGGTGCGGGCGATGCTCTGATAACGCCATCTCTCTACCCCACTAGTCAAATGATATTCAAATAATCCATTTGAAGGCTGCCCAGCAGGGCTCGGTAAACATCTGAAAACTCACATGGGCTCTTCCCATTGGTCTCACGGCCCTAGTCCATCTCTAATCTCTAGGTCTCAGTTTCTTCACTATTCAAATGACTAGAAGCCAGGATTTTCTCTCCAGGCCCTGTGGCCCAGAACATGCTGAAGAATTCCCCTTTCGGCTGTTGGTTGAGAAATGCCCGCTGCCCTCTCGGCCCTCTGAGGTCCATGGACGTTCAACGTGGTGGGGCCGCCAGGAGGGCGTCCGCCCCCTCCCCGGCCTAAAGAGATAAGGAGAGGAACAGAGGCCGCGTGGGCATCCTTGGCCTCCTAGCGGGCAAACCCCTTCCGTCTCTGGTCAAAGGTGGCACTTAGCCAGGATGTGGATGAATTGGTAACGCAGAAAACAAGACAGCAACATCAATAATAGTGATCATTCCTGAGCAGAGAGAAGGCCCTGGGAGACCACCCGGTGGCCCTGACACCAAACGCTTCTCCTTGCTTTGGGAATCTTCCCGGTCTCCCGCGCCAGGCATCTGCTCGCAGCTCAACCCACAGCAGCACCTGTGCGGTGCTGGCGGCCCTCTAGCTCCTTGGAGTCAGGCCGGGGTCTCAGGATCCCCCAGTTCGGGCCAGGGCTTTCCCCTCTCCGAGCCTCTGTTTTCACATCTGTGCGGTGGGTGCTCCCTAGCCCTTCTCCCCCGATCTAGGACTCACGGGATTTGATGAGATCGTTTACGGAGGTGAGTGCTTAGTGCTCTGTAGATGGAGGCCTGCCCCCCTGCTGAGTCCCCAGGGTGTCCAGGATGTCGCCCATTTGCAGTTGTCAAACTTGTGAGTCATCAAATGAAGGTGCGAGAAATACTTTCGCTCGGGCTATAAACTGCCCTCGTGGGGCTCTCGCCCGCACGGGGACACGCGGCCACGGACGGCTGGGGCTGCATGGACCGCAGTGGTTTAGAGGGAGCTAGAACATGCCTACAGAATCATGTGCATCAGTAGGGGAGAGGCGGAGGAAAGGATGGCACATTCACAGGCTCAGACTAAAAGGCAATGGACAACAAGAATATTTTTCTGCTGATCCGGAGAGATGGCCTTGATGCATTCAGTGAAAAATGTCTGCAGAAAAATGGGGACGTGTGATATTTTTACAAAACAAACCAGCTTTCTCCCCCCTCCACTCCCTTGGGTGGGCATGGGACCCAACAGGCGGCGGGGAGTAGCCCGTACCCGCAGCCGGCACCGCTCCTTTGCGAGTGGCCTGCAGAAGGGAGACATGAGAGGGGAAAGGAGACTTCAGTGTTTCTTCCATTGATTTCCCTTCATTTATGAACTGTTTGCTTTTTTCCCTAAACACATGGATCCTTTCTCTGTGGAAGGAATGACATCGTGAAAAGGCCACCGGACCGGAGAAGCCCCAGTTAATGCAACGAGTAGACAAAGGCAGTGCACCCATCCTCCCATTTTGCTCTTCCGAAATGGAAACTGTCTTCCTGTTCTAGGTTGTCCACCAACGTGCAGACACCTCTGACGGAGCTGGTCAAGGTGACGTTGTCACTGATCTCTCCCCACCCCGAAGCTTGTCAACCTCAGGCCAAAGTCAAAACAGGAGCGTGTGTGTACTCGAGCGTGTGTGTGTACGCAAGCGTGTGTGTGTACGCAAGCGTGTGCGTGCGGTGTGTGTCTGGAGGGAGGAGAGGAAAGTGTCATGGGTCAGATGCCTCCTGTGTGCCCAGCAGCAAGCTGGTGCCTGCGCACGCCTGGCGCAGCTCACTGCAGACGCCGCCTTGCAGGGTGGAAATGTTCTGAACAGGGAAACTGGGGTTTAAAGGGTTTGGGATTTGGGTGTACGTGCAGGCTGTCTGACCCCATGGCCGAGGCCCCCCTTCCAGCAAACGTCTGCTTTAAAGCAGTGCCGGCGACCAGGGCGGAAGCACTGAGACAACTGAGTCTGAAAGCCTCATGCCTGCCAGGCGCTTTGCAAGAACGGTGGCCCTTGGTCTCAGCCCTGCAGGGTCCCGGGGAGAGGGACCATTAGCATTCCCATTGCACAGGTGCCGGAAACTGGGCCTCAGGGGAGTAACTAAACTGTGGAAGGAGGGGGACTCAGAAAGTGAAAAGAAGGCACTAGGATCTCCACAGTGTGACTCTGGAGCCTGCCCCTCCGACCCCCAGAGACGCAGCAGTTCACGGCAGGGCAGTGGCGCGCCGCAGAAGTCCCCACCCAGCTCAGAGCTATGCGAGGCGGGTGCCAGCCCCCGGGCGCTGTCCAGAAAAGCACACCCAGGCTCGGGGAGGCTCTGGTTCCCCTCTGGCTGGCCCGACAGGTTTTCGGTCTGGTTTCCAGGGGCAATGGTGGCCTTCTCCGAGTCACCTCAGAGCATCTGGTCCCAGCATTGTCTTGGACTCGCTGCTGCCACGGCCAGCCCCTTGCTGCCTGGGATTTGGGTGCAGTTGGTGCCTGGTCCCCCTGGGGGGCTTCGCCGGGAGAAGACCACCCTCATCCGTGGAAGACAAGGGCGTTCCAGAACACACCCATGCCCTCCTGCTGGCCCACTGCGGTCATTTCTGCCAACCACCCCAAACACTATTCACTTACTAGTATAATTTAAATCATCTTATTGCTTACAACTAAGACACAAAACAAAAAATACAAAAAAAAAATGAACTCGTTTTAAGAGGAAATCTCTTTTGCTGCTAGAGACGGAGAACCAGCCCAGCTCACCGTGAACAGAGGGTCCCAGTGACGTGGAGGCATAAACCAGCACCCAGCCACTCGCGCCCCCGAGACGCCCACCCACCCTACAGAAGCTCCCACCCTGCACGCACCCAAAACAAGACAGCCACAGTTGGAGAGGCGGCCCTGACCCACCCGCACCTAGCAGGCTTTCATCCTGAAACTGCCCGAGGGCCAGAGGAACTGTCTCCATGGTGACGGCAGCCCTGCCCTGCAGAACGCCTGGGGCCTTCGGCCAGCTCCCAGGGTCCCTTTGAGAGCCTCCCCAGGAAAAGGTGTAGGAGGAGCTGACGTTACCTTTCAGGGCAATACGGCCCCTGAGGAAGGGTCTGGAATTAGGAGAGACAAACTCTGTATTTTTTTTCTGTCATCTGATTGCCTTTGTAACACTGAGAAAATAGTTACATATTGTTTTGTCCCGGGAAGACCTTCCAGAGGCAGCCTGGCACCCCTGTCCTGTCCTGCTCGGAGCACGGTGTCCTGCCCGGGCATCGGGAAGGCAGCTCGGGGGGTGGGGACCAGCCTCGGTGGCAGCTTCTCCTGTGACGGGGCTGCCCTCCCTGAGCAGCATGAGCCCCGGGGGGCACGGGGCCGGGCTTGGGTTCCAGCCCTCCCAGAGCTAGGGGGACAGTAAGCTGTGTCCTAGAGTTCCAATCCACCCCGGGGACTTGCCACTCAGGTGATCTTTGGCAAGTGACTCGACCCCTCTGAGCTTTCTTGAGAGCAAGACCATCTACCTTAAAGAGTGGCCGTGGTGCCCAGTGAGACCCGACAGTGGGGAGCCCTCGTCTGCCATGTGACTTTGGTGACGCGGCGGACAATGGGCTGGGCAAGCTCGGGCACCTCCCAGCCCCACCCTGGACCTCAGGACCCCCAACAGCAAACTCAGGGCCCACGAGTCGGAGGCCCCCAGCTAGGGCCCCCTGGCCGAGCCCGGGCGGCAGACATGGTTTTGTGTCCCACAGAGTGTTTTCTGGTTAGCTGCCAGCACTTGAACGTCAGGTGATCGCACGTGGGAACCTGGGTTTTATGCGTTTCCCGGAAAACCCGCAGAGCTGACCCCACGGGGCCCACGTGGCACATTGGATGAGCCCGGGGTAGGGGTCGTCCCCTGAGTCAGAACCACCCACCCACACGGGCTTCTTAGCCGTTGAAGTTAGTGGGTGGCTAATACTCGGAACAGCTATATTTCAAGGTGAGGAGACTGAGGCACAGAGAGGGTGAAGAACTGGCCCCCCGCCACACAAAGATGGATGGGGAGCTAGGACTCGAACCCACGCAGTCCAGTGCCACGTGTACTTATGTGAGCTGGGCCAGGTGCTGGGGGCACAGTGAGGCAGGGAGACACCCAGCGCCCTCTGACTCCACCCTACTGGGGTGGGGAAGTAAGAGGTAACCCTACCCTGCTCATCTCAGGGGTCCAGAAGCCTGCTGGAGGTGGACAAGTTGACCTTGACAGCAGCCTCAGGCCCGGGGCGGGCCCTCAGGGCCCTGGGGTGCAGGGGAGCCTGCACTCACTCTCTGTCTGGGCCGGGCAGAGGTGCGCGTGCACCGCCCCTGTGGCTCCAGCCCTCCTGTTTACCCTGCAAACAGCCGGCTGCCCCACACCGCCATTTAGAGGCCAGGGGGTGGCTGCCCAGGGCACTGGGCGGCTCAGGCCTGTCCGAGCTGTCCTGGGACCTGTGCCTACACGTGCCCAGAGCCCATTTGCCTTGGGATTAATGGGCTCCCCCCACCCCTGCTCCGTGCAGACACGAGCCAGGGAGGCAGCCAAAGGGGAAGGCAGAGGGGCGGGGATGTGGGCGAGGTGGGGGATTGCCGCTGGGCTCTGCCGGGCTCCACTCCTGGGGAGCCCTGTGACCTTGAGCCCCTGGGGCCTGGGGCCTCAGTTTCCCTAGCAGTAGCTGCCCTTCCAGAACTCCGGAGGTGCTGGAGAGACATCTGCAGTGGGGTAGGAGAGCAACGTTGACCTTTCACTGCAGAGGGAGAAGAGCCCAGCACCAGCCATCGAACTAAATCTTTGGAAACGTGTCACTGAAGCATAAAATACTTTCAGAATCATGTGCAAAGGATAAATGTTTCCTGCAACGAGTCTCCGCCCACTGAACATACCCATGCAATTAGCACCCAGGTCAAGAAGCCGAATGTTCCTGGCGCTCCAGAAACCGTCCCCGCGTGCCCTTCCTGGGCCCTCCTCACCCTCCGACTCGCACCGGCCACCTCCCGTTACTCCTCACTGCCGGTGCACGAGGCGGGCTGCAGGAGACCCTGGTTTCGTAAACTTAGGGATGAGGGCTCTGCGTGGTCAGTCCCGCCAGCTCGTGACTGCGCTCAGCCTTGAAGGCAGGCCCTTTCCCTCCAGAGCCCACGCGTGAACCGCTGTGCCGGGGAGAGGGGCGGGCACGGGCTGAGGGTGCCCTAATGTCCTCGTCTTCCAGGCACTTTCCGTCCTGGGATGCGAAGGCAGAAAGTCCACCACTCACTCCTTCAAAGGGGTGAACGTTGTGTGATTTCCCCTCCGTCTTCCCCAGGCCGTAGGGACAGAGACCACATCCCCTTTGTTTCCCAGGCAAAGCCCTGCTGTGTGCCTCGCTCAGAGCAGGGGCTCAATAAACTCTGGTCAACTGGCCGATGAATGAATGAATGAATGAATGAGGGAATGAATGGAAAGGGGAAAAGAAGGGAGGGGGGCAGCGAAGGAGAGTAGAAGGGAGAAGGGGGCAGAGAGAGTAAGAACAAGCTCCCATTCCAAATTTCAGGGCTTTCCTCTCTGGCCAGCCCTCCCCCGCCACCATGCGTCTCTCCTCACCAGGTGAGAGCCTTTGCTCTAGATTCCACTTCCCAAAACATCTCCCTGGACCCGCCCCAGGGCTCCCTGATGCCTTGGAGACCACTTTGAAATGTGGACGTGCAGCCTCGCCTTCCCTGGGGGTGGGCACGGGCTGGGAAGAGGCCAAGGACTCAGGCTTAACCCCATTGGTTCCTGGGGCCCAGACCACTCTCCCCCCAGGGACTTCCTGCTGCACCCCCCAACCCTTTCCCGCTCTTCCCTAAAATTCCACAACCCCGGCCTTCGCTCACTGCGCTTCCCTGCCTGGGGGACCTTCCCTTGGCCAGCCCACCTGGCAGGAATGTCTCCTCCTCGGATCCTCTGGGACTCAGCTCACAGGGCCTTGCTGGGTGTTTTTCCTGACTTTCCTTCCCCAGAGGAAGGAAGCCTCACTCCGGCATTTTCTTCCTCTAGAGCCTTCCACGCCGCCCCACAGTCCCTCCCTCCCAGTGAGTCCTAGTGACCAGAATGCCTCCTGGCAGGGCGATCCCCGGCACCTGTGGCTCCCGCCCCGACGGGCACGGAGGAGCCGGCCACCCACTCGGCTGCTATGACTCTGCAGCTGCCTTTCACGCAGAACATGGGCCGATACAGCCAAGGGCAGTTCCAGTGGGGTCAGCGGCCCCAGCCGTGACCGGCCTCGCCCCTTCTCCTCACCCCAGGCCGTGTGCATCATCCATGTCTGTGCCCCGCGCGAGGGTCGGAGACGGAAGCGTGGACAAACCCGGCTGCCTGGAGCGTGCGCAGCAGGCTGGGCCCTGTGCTAAGCACCTCGCCTTTCATGTCCTTCGTCCCCACAACGATCTCCATTTCACAGACGAGGGAGTTGAGGCTCAGGGAGGTGAAGGGACTTGCCCAAGGTCACGCAGGTGGTGGGAGGAGGGGCAGGCGAGCTGGAGACGAAACTCAGTTCCCCTCGACTACAGACCCGCCCTCTGAGAAGCTATTATTGAATCGCCCTGATTGAAAGGCTCCCAGGCTCCAGCTCGGGCCTTAGAATTGGAGCCTAATTCTACGACCCGAGCTGGACCCCAAATTTGGGTCCTGTTAGCATCTTCCTGGCTAAAGGCCAGGCAGGCAGTGACCCCCTTCCATCCCCTAGCGGGGCCTCAGTTGACCCCTGAGATTTAGGGCTGCCTCCTGGCCAGCTCTGGGGTGGCGGGGAGAGAGGGTCACTTCCTCCCGCCACCTTCGGGAGCACCTCTCTCCGGCCAGCTGAGCCCCACAGCCGCTCCAAACCCCTGCCCCGCCCCCGGCAGTCCTCGCAAGGCGCACGGACAATCAGACCAGATCTGGGAATCACCGGCGTGGAAAATCCGGGGCAACAAACCCTGTTGGCTCTAGGCAGGGGCAGCTAGCTGTCCCTGTCCTCGGCCCCAAGTTCTGGCCGGCTGGCCCCCTCCCTGGGGCAGGAGAAGGGGGGGCAGGTGCTGCGTGGGCTCCCCGGCCATGCCCACACCGGCCCCGGCAGCCCCTCCACTGGCGCAAACCTGTTCCCCACCCTGGCAAGGGTGCCTACTGGGCAGACTGAGGTTGTGCCGGCCAAGTAAACTCAGCTTAGCTCTTTTGTGCATTTTTCCCCCAAACTGAAGGCCCTCAGATTGCCCCTGATCTCAAGGTCCAGGCTGTTGGGGAAGTGGCTCTTCCTCTAACTGATCCCGGTGAGAGAGTGCTGGCTCAGGGCAGAGCTATCAGACTCACCACAAACCACCAGCTCCATCTTGTCCATCTCACCGCCGCGCTCGGTTTCTGGGTCCGGAATGCCCTGAGAGGAAGGGCGCTCATCATCCTCCCACATGGAGCCCTACTGGAGGGCAGGAAGTGGGTCACCCCCAGGTATTTCTGGAGCCCCTGCCGTGGGCTCAGGCTGTCCTCACCAGCTTAGACTGCCACACATACCTAACCACAATCCATCCATCTGTCTGTCCAACAAGCAGTAGCCGGGTGCGGGCTGGGTGCCACACCGGGGGCCAGGGGAGGAGGCGCCCTGCCTGTGCAGAGCTTACCACGCGGTGGAGGACAGACAGCTCGAGGGCGGTCACAGGGCAGGCAGCCACGTGCCCGGATGCCACCCCCTTCCCCGGAGCTGACTGGGCTTTGCCATCACGTCAGCTCTTCCAGAGCACAGGGTGCTCCCAGGCATCGCCCAAGGCAGGGAGTGACCGGGTCTGTGTTCAGAAAGTCGTCACGGACTTGGGAGTGTGAGGTCAGAGGCGGGCCCACAGCGGGAGGACGGCCACCTGGACCTCAGCGGCTGGGAAGGGCCTGGAGAAGGGGAGAGGAGATGGATGGCAATGGGTTTGAACCCTGTTGGGAGGCGGTGCCAGTAGGACTGGGTGAGAGGTGAGATGGGGGTGCTGAGGAAGAGAGAGGGTCAAGGGCGACTCCGTGTGTTGGGCGATTAGGGGGCATTGGGGTCTTTGTGGATGAGCGAAGGAATGCTGAGATCAAGCGCCGACCCCCCGGGGTCAGCCACAAGCCAGGGAAGTGGGGAGCGTGCTCAGACTTCTGGTCACGGCGTCCCTGTCCCTGGAGACAGGGTGCCGATGGGGAGGGGACTGCCGTCGGCTTAGGCGAGGGGCAAAGTGCTGTCACCTCAGAGCGGCGATTTCCACCTAAGAGTCTCAACCCAGGGGGCATCTGTGCATGTCTGGAGACATGATAGGTCATCACAGCTTGGGGAGAGGGGTGACACAGGGCTGGCATTGAGAGGGTAGAAGTGGAAATGCTGCCGAACACCCTACAACACACGGGCCAGAGCCCCAAACAAAGAGCAACCTGGCCCCCAACGCCCCGCCCGAGAGGAGCTGAGGAGCGAAGTCCACTCATGGCGGCTGTGGAGTCAGGCGTCCAGGTTTGAATCCCAGGTCTGCCTACCACTGAGCACTGGCCCGATCACGGGCACGTTCCTTAGGAGCTCTGGGCCTCACGGGAGAGGAGCTCCTGCCGGCGCCTAGAGCACAGGAGATAAGCATTGAGCAAAAGGTGAGCCGCCTCGGAGCCTGTTTTCCACTCAGCTCAGACGGCCACGCCCTGGGAGTGAGAGGAAGCTGGGCTTTACCTGCCGCAGCTGCTCGGCTCTGGGCACTGACTGTGATGCTTGCATTAGGGAAGGGAGCTACGCTGGGGGGTTAAGACCACCGTCGTCCTAACTGCAGTGTGCCAGGTGCCACACAAAGCACCGTCCACGCATCAGCTCATGCCACCCTCACAAAACTCTGCCAAGGAGGAACTCTGTCCCCGTTTCATAGGGAGAAAAACCGAGACTCTGAGAGGTTGTGTGCAGGCACTGTGGACACAGAGGAGAACAGGCCTACCTGAGATCTCTAGGGCCTCCCTCTGGTTAGGGAGACGAGCAAAAACCCCCGATGCAATAACAAGAGAAAATGTAGTTTCCACTCTGCCTCCCCTGACACACACTCAACAAATAATTAATGAGCATCTACTACGGGCCAAGCGCTGTCTCAGCTGCCTGGGTTCCTGCCCCCGGGCAGCTCACAGTCTAGTGGGCAAGACTGATCACCAGATAACGCAAGCCACGCATACCCACCCTTAGTACCTGGCATTTCCTCAGCGCCTGGCTCTAACGTGCTTTGGTTCATTTAACCTTGAGATTTGTCATGCCAAGGTACCAATGCTGTCCTCATTGCTCAGTTTGGGGAATGAGGTTTTGAGGGGTTAAGGAATTGGCCTAAAGTATTACAGCTGGTTTCCGGTGGAGCCAAGTGGTCTTTCTGACCCCAGAGCTCAAGGTCTTTAACCACTGGGATGGATCCCTGCCCTGTTTTGGGTCCCTCTTACTCACGCCCAGTTCCTGCCCATGTCCTTTTGCCCCAGGAATCCCTCCAAACCTCACCTTCTGGATGTGATCAGCTTGCTCAACAGATGGGAGAGAAGTGCTTCATGGTTCCAAGCCAGCAGGGGCCTGAGAGATGGAGGATCCCCAGAATGGGAGCCAGAAGCTGGTCCCAGGGAGCCCAGATGTGCACTCAACAGAGCAGGGCATCCTAGGGCATCACCCCTCATTCCCGAGACGGGATCTCCGTGCCCAGAGGTGGCCAGGAACACGCAGGCTCCCCCCGTCCTGTGAGAGAGGCTGCGGGCACATGGGCATCGAAGGAAGAGGAAACCTGCGATGACATCTTGCGAAAGGCGCTCCCTGCGGGGGCCCGGGGAGGTGTGTATTCGCCTTCCCGAGTTTCCTTTCCAGGTTTTCTTCCGTGAAACCCAGCCCCGGGCTCTAGGGAGCACGCCCCTCCACCAACATGGGCTGGCACGCCCACTGCTGCCGGCGCCCCGAACCACCAGCACCTCCCGCACCCTGAGGTTCAAGCCTTTTTCAGTTCTCTCATCTCACACCTGTCCGCTGAGCCTCTCTGAGATGCCCGGCTCCGCTGTGTGGAAGTCCCAGTGCGGGCGGAAGGCCTAAGGCTGAGCCCAGGGGATTCGGCTCCTGCCCTCAAGGGGCACACAGAATGGAGGCCGTTGGCAGGCCCGTGTCATGGCTGGGGGTGTGGGCTTGGCCTCCAGCAACAGACAACCTGTAACATGGATGTGGAACGTTCTGGAATGAGAGTGTCAAGCAGCCTCCACATTCATCCTGGGGGGAAGGGGTCCCCAGAAGCTCCCTCTCAGAGGTGGTGGCCACTCGCCAGGCAGGATTCTCACTAGTGGACGTGGAGAAACCCTTTAGGTGGAGGGAAAAAAACTCCTCAGGCAGTTATGAGGATGAGCTGGCAAGTGCACCCCTTTCTAGGCTCCGTGCGGGCTCCATACACCACAGATGAACAGCAGGGCGCAGGGATGGGAGCTGAAGACCAGAGGCGGCAGAGTGCATTGCACAGCCGGGGAGTCCCAGCTCTGCCACCCTCGGCGGGGAAGCGGGGACTTCCCACACCTTGCTTGTCTCTTGTCTTGTGTGCAAAGCCAGCTGCCGGGGGCTTAGGTGCTCCCAAAGACCTGGTCTGTAGATGCCCGTAGTAGACTTCAGTTCTCCCGCGTGTCCTGGCTGCCTGGGGTTCAGGAAGGGCTTGCTCTGTCCCTGCAACTTAGCCCCCTCAGCCCTAAGATTATCCATTCATTCCTGACCTTCTGGGGCATCCAGGACAGCTGAATCCTGGATCCAGTAGGACCCGAAAGCACCTCCTGGTTGTAGGAGCCAGTGGTTTTCTGGCTTGCCCTTTTATGTATTTTTCCCCCTAAAGTTAGTTGGCCCCAGGTATCCATCCCTTGTACCTAAGAATTCTGACTACTGGGGGCAGGGCGATGGGGGAGCCAGGCTGGCTGGGAAGAGGGGTCTAGGGCGAGAGGGAGGCTGAGGTACGGGGGAGGAGGGTGGCCTGGAGGCCCCAGAGGTGGGAGTCAGGAGCACTGGGAGGCTGAGCAGCAGCCCCTGGTGTTGGCAGCAGACGGGAGATCGTGGCCCCGCCTCCCCTAGACCTCAGCGGGGAAGGGGAGGGTTGATAGAGTGCTCCCTCCGACCCCTCTGGTTGATTAAACAGGGGCAAGGAGGGGTGGGTGGGGGGTGGGGAGGCATGCGGGTGGTGGGGTGGTGTTTTTTAGCCTGGGTTTTTAGCCGGGTTTTTAGCCGGGTTTTTAGCCCCTCCGCCCCGTACACTTGGCTCCCTTCGGCAGCAGGTTCCCCTTTGCCCCCGGCATCCCAGAAGACCCTGTTTCGAGCTCTTCCCCGCCCCCCACCACCCCTGTCCCGCCTATATTCAAAGATCTAGATCTACATGGGAGCCAGGGGATCAGGATTTCATCAAATTTCCCAAGATGATTCTCAGAGCCTAACTCAAAACTCCACCTTAGGGACGGGAAGTCGAGGGTGGGGAGGGAAAGAGCCTTCCTGGTCATCACGCAGCGCGTCAGTGGCAGAGCCCGAAACGCAGGTCTGCCGGGCACAGGGCCTGGCGTGCTGGTGGCCGGAGGACAGGAACACAGGCCCTACTGCCCTGTTTCAGTGGCAGACCTCGGGGGGCAGGGTGCTTCTGGTCTAGAGCCAGCCCTCTGTGCCATGCCGTGGTACAGTCTGCGTGCCAACCAAGAGTCACCTGGCTCCGTGTCCCACCCCACAGCTGCAGGCGCTCATGGCGGCCAGAGAGTGATGGTCAACTTTGTCCCCTCCTCCTTTCCAGGTTCTCTGGAAGCCCGACCTCCAAACGAGACAAGAGTTACAGTGTTTTAATTTCTTGTTGTTCCTCACCTGGGAGCTTGCAGAAGACGGAATCTCAGGCCTGCCCAGCACAGGTACTACGTTCGGAAGCTCCGTTTTCACCAGCGGGAGGGGGTTGATTCCGCACGCCCCGCCCGAGGCTGGGGATGCACCTCACTCAAACCCTGGGCATCGCCACAGCATGAAACAGGCAACGATTGATTCCACAGCCATGCAAATTGGCCTCGTTTATGTATTTGGATGGGCTGTGAAATATTGGGTGTCAGATGCGTTTTTGCAAATCAGGTCTTGTTAGAAATCCACCAGAGGAATTAGCCAGTGAAAACAAAACCGCCAGGGCCGCAAGGATGATACGCAGGGGAGCCTGGTGTTACGCTGCGGGAGCCTGGCGACTTCCCTTAGAAAGTTTGTTTTATTGTATGATGTGCAGTTAACCTGAAGCATGGCCGCCCACCCAACATGCTGGTGCCTGCTATGAGCTCACACTTAGGGAGCTGTGGGCTGTGCCAGGAGGCTGTGTCGGGCAGGCTACACGCTTGGCCCTAAGGTGTCCTCACCGCAGCCTCTGAGGGGGTGTCCTTTCTCTTCCCATGTAGCGAGTGAGCCCATGAAGGAAAGTACAGTAGGTTGCTCTGGCCTGTGCAATGCATCTTGCCCATCTCTTGTGTTCTGTAACCTTTTGCCTACTGTCTCCCACAGCCCCTCCTCCCCCCCCCTCCTTCCAACTCTGTTTTCTTAGATTCTGTAGGTCCACTTGGCGCCAGTTCAGCAAATGTCAAGTATGCGTATGGCGACATTCTGTTGTGGACATGGACAAAGATTAAAGAGAGTCTATTTGTTGTGATGGAATTCCAGGCCCTGTTGTGGAGACCTAAATTATGTCAAAGTTGCAACGAATGTTGTACTTTGAATCAAAGCGGTCCCTTTCTTCTTTCCTCCCTCCCTATCTCTCTCCTTCCATCTCTCCCTGCCTCCCTCTCTTCCTTCATTCTTTCCTTCTTTTCTTCTTCTGTCCTAAGAGCAAAGCCCAAAAGCCTGCTCGAAACAATGTTAATAATCTGCCTGCAGGCAAAAGGCAAGCCAAATAGCTCTTCTGAGCCTGGGGCTACTTCTGGAAGAGTTAGGTCCTGGTAGCTTTTCTACCACAAAAATAAGAGCAGTTGTCTTGGAGGGAGAGATTGGCCCGAGAGTAGGAATCTGGGGTGCACGGGTGAGGCCCCCTCCCCACTCCAGGGGGCTGGGAAGTCCAGTAGGACTCAGGGGCTGGGAGGCATCACTGGGGCGTCCGAGGCCCAGGGAGCTCACACGACTTGCCCACACGGCATGGCCAGGCAGGTGGCAGACCCCGAGCCGGCAGCACGGCAGGGTCTAGTGGGCGACGTGCCTGACCTGAGCAAACCTGGCAGCGGACACGTGGGTGTCTGCAGGGAGAACTCTCATTCAGGGGCCCTGCAAGCCCCTGCTGTGTCCAGACCCTCCAGACCTGGAGAGATCTTTTCGGATGGGAGCAGGAAGTGTGCATTGTTCTGTGAGACCCCTCCGTTTCTGAATGGTGGCGGTTCATTCAAGGACCACCACGTACGTGGGTCAAATGCAGCCTGGGGGTCGCCACGGGGGCTTCGCCGGCCTCTTTCTGAGACTAGGAAGGCATTCTGAGTCATGCAGGGGAGAGAAATGAGGGCTCTTGAGGATGACAATGGTGCCTGTAGTTGAAGAGCTCTCAAACTAAGGCAAGCGTTGCCTTTCCCTTCCCTTAAACTTACGTTCAAAGACTTTGGTTGGAATACACAGTGCAACCCCAGGCACACCCAAGTGACACCTTTCAAATGCCGGCTAGACACGGGGCGTCCACCCAGCTGTAAAATGAGAGAACCTGGGAGGCGGGGGAGAGCCAGGTGTACATTAGCAGGCTCGGACTGAAGCTAGGCGGGAAGGGGTGTATCCCGAGGGTTTTCCTCTCAAACCAAAGCAGAGAGGGGTGAGATATCGCAACCAGGGGCGGGACGGTTTCGGGAACGTGCTGAATGACGGAGCCCATCAGAACAAGTTGGAAGGTAAGAGGCGAGGAGGGGCTAACACCTTCTCTAAAGATGGAGCCAAAACAATTCCTGCGAAGGCGTCCGGTCAACATCTCGTGGCTGTCAGGGGACGTGGGGCCAAATCTCAGCTGTCCCCGCCTCCCCTTTTCCAGCTGCTGCTGTGCACGGCAGGACGGGAACCTCTCAGAGCTTCGTAGACGAACTGGGAAATGCAGCACCTGGTGAGGCGGCTGTCCTGAGAACAGAAAGAGTAGCTGTGACAGCTCTTAGCAGCCGGACACGTGCTCTGTGGCGGGCCCAGGTCACCTCGCTCAGCCTCACTCCTTCCACGTTCCCGCCACCATCAGTGTTGATGGGGCGTGTGTAAGCCCCTGGGGAGTGTGATGGTGCGGTTTCCACCACGGTTCTCATTTTCACCACAGCAGACTTGCACGTCTCATTCCGGGGCAGGAGGTGGCTTCCCCGAATCCCCTCAGGGACACCCCGGGAGACCTCCCCTGGCCACACAAGAGCCCCAACCAATCCTGCCCTCCCAGAGTCGGCCTGGAAAACACGCACAGGCTTCCCTGGCCTCGGGCCCTGGTCCTTGAATGTAGTAAGCAGTTTGACATGAAAATAGATGGCCTTTTTTGGTAAGTAGATGTGAAGAGGTTCTCTTCGGCATCTATTCTTACCTCTGATATAATGCTCGCCCAGTACTGGGCACGGGATGCCTTCTAAATACATTTTGTAGAAGAGAAGTGTATTGTTTTCCCCCACAGCAAAAGCAATTTATACCTGCGATGGTCAACTCGGAAACCGTATGCAGGCTGGATGGCGTGAGTTGGGAAGGGCAGTGGGTAAGGCTAAGTGGCCTTTGGAAAGGAAAATGGCGAATTCCCACTTGGAAACTGCAGGGTTGGAGGGTAGATGGCTGCTTTCTTGGCCGAACCCCAGCAGGATCCCCATCTCAGGCTGCCCTGGGCCTGGCACGGGGCCTGGCTTGGGGGCCTGGCAGGGGGTAGATGCTTGGTAATGCTGTGAGCATGCTGCTGGCAGTGGCCCGTGCCCAGAGTGTGTGTAGGATGTTGGGGTTGGGCAGGGGAGCTTCTGGCTGTCAGAATGAGACATGGCAAGTTGTGGGCACGGGCTAAGAATGGTTGTGAGGGACAGTTCTAACGGAGGGCCATGCACACCCAGTGCCAGGGACCACAGTTCCATGTGCATGGGGAGGCGCGGAGTGAGCTCATGGAGGTAACCCTCTGGGCAGCCAAGGTATGGAAGCTTTAGAATTATGTACTCTTTTATTTGCTTTTTCAGATCTGCATTTTAATTATTTTCCTCCAAAGAACTTACGTGATATACAAGGTCTACCTGGAAAAAGCGCAGCCATTGTTAATATAATGAGAACGGTTTGCGTGGCATGGATGTAACCTGGCAGCCGAGGAGAGTGGACTGGAATGCGCATGCGTGAGCCACGATGCCTTCACTGTACACATCAGTGGGGGTGGTAGACACTGTTGAGTGAGCATGTGTGCTGTGTGGTGTCGCATTCAAAATGACTGAACGAGTAGAGCAACGAACCTGCATCAGATTTTACCTTAAGCTTGAACATTCCTCTGTGGAAACTACTCAGATGATTCAGAAGGCCAGAGCCGTGGGCAACTGGCGATTGGCAGCTTCATCACGACACCGTACGTGCTCCTGCATCACGTCTCAGGCAGAGGTTTTTGGTGAAACATCACATCACTCAGGTGACTCAGTCACCCTACTGCCCAGATTTGGTGCCCTGTGACTCCTGGCTTTTCCCAAAACTAAAGTCACCTGTGAAAGGGAAGAGCTTTCAGACCATCAGTGAGATTCAGGAAAATATGATGGGGCAGCTGATGGCGACTGGGAGAACTGTGTGAGGTCCCAAGGTACCTGCTTTGAAGGACTGAGGTGTCCTTGTCCTAAGTATACTGCTTCTTGTATCTTGTATCTTCTTCAATAAATGTCTCTATTTTCCACATTACCTGGCTGGATCCCTTCTGGACAGACCTTGTATATGATGCGATCCATTGAAAAACTGATGTATTTCCTTTCTTATGGTGGCAAGGAGCAATAGATACTCCTCGCCAGCTGGAGGATGGAACGGTTGAACGTAGGGCTCTACGATCAAAGCAATGGATCAGCCAGGGAAACCCTCTCCAGGTCCAGGTGTACCCTCACGCTGCTCCTCACGTGACCTCCACTGAACCTGAGGGGCATAAAGAGTGCTTTATCTTTCGCCCTGGTCTGACCACAGGCAGGTGACTCCTTACTCGTTAGTCACGGAGGGCCAGTGAAATGGAGAAGGCTGCTTAACAGCCAGGGCCTGGCAGTTACCGTCGGTGCGGGCCTGACCCGTGCCAGGGTCTTAGCCCTCGCTTGTATTTCTAGCCCTCTCGCTCCTGCTCCCCCAAGAGGTCCCCACAAAGCCATCTGATAAGATGCATTTAGGTATCTAATTTGCATGATCCTGACAATTTTCAGGCAAAACACATGCAAATACCGAGGACAGGTTCCTAGGGACAGAGGTTGCCATGAAATGTTTCTCAAGTTTTAACCAAATGACTCTATCAGTCTCAAGGAGAGGAGCTTTTGGTTTTGGCCTCTGCTTATATCCGAAGGACAGCCGGGTCCCTGTTCATGCCTCCTCTCTTCTGGCTCCTCATCTCACATCTGAAAGGGAGAAGAAGGGGCAATGGGACCTTTCCCGAAGTCGCTGCGACCCTGGGTCCCTAGTGAGGTGGCCACGAAGTCCTTCTGCATTCTCCAGCTGGGCCTGGGTGAGCCGGAGCCTGGGCGGGCTCCGGGCATGGTCCCAAGCCACCAGGCAGTGGTTGGAGCCAGCACTTACCAGAAGCAGGCTTTTGGGGGCCCCCTGGGGCACCTGCCCAGTGTGTTTATACAGCGGTGGGGTCGGCCAGTTGAGGAGATGGTGCACAAAGAGGCGAGCGCTACACAAACCCTGATGATTGATGAACGCCCTGAATACAGTGTGTCTGGAGGGGTAACCGGACACCCTGCCAAGGGAAGGGCTGATCGCCAGGGAGGCTGCCGATTTCGCAGAGGCCTTTCCTGCTTCCTGCGCCAGGCCTGGCGGGCCCCGGCTACCGCCTCCTCCACCCCAGACGGGACGTCTGTCCGGGCCAGGGCCCTGGGCGGCGTCTGCTTCGTGGGCCCTCGACCTGGGCAGGGGTGGACTGCCTTGAGTTTAATGCTCTGCTGTCGCTGTCTGGAAATCCTCGATCATTTTTGAACAAGGGTCCCACCCACGATGCAGCTGGGGCTGACTCCCAGCACGGGGCCCTGGGATTGCCAAGGGTCACCGCAGCTCCTCAGCTCGGCATTTGGAGCCTTCTGCAGTTCACTTTCCTGGCAGCCTCTCCAAGCTCCCCACACGCCGCAGGTGCAGGGACCTCCTGCCTTCGCCTGAGGTTCCACCTCACTCCTTCCCACCTCTGCGCTCTGTGCTCCCCACCCCCACCACGTCTGGTGAGACTCCCCCTCTCCTGCACTCCCTGTGGACTCCTCCTGATTCAGCAAGGCCCTGTGAAGGGTTGTTTTCGTCCTGAAGATGTCTTTGAAATCCTGCAGGCTGTGTGTGGCTCTGGCCTCCCTGCTTTCAGAATCTCTGAATACCATTGGAGCACTCAGAAACTAGGAGCCTGAAGGGATATCTCTATCTACCAACTGGCTGGGCAAGAAATCAGCCAATGGGGGCTGATGGAAGGGGAGAGGCACAGCCCAGGAGCAGGATCCACTGGATGGACTGGGCTTACCCCTTCACTTGCTGGATGGTGGGAATCAAGGGACTTTGGGGTCCAGGACAGTGGTTATTTATGAGCCTTCCAGGAGAATATCAACCCTTTAAAGTGGGGACCGCAGACCCAGTGCATCAAAGAGCTCCCTACCCAAGCACAGCTGTCGGCAGGAGCAGTGCGGGAGGGATCCATCCCTCTGTCCGGGTGTCCAGGAGCTGGCTTGGTGTGGAGTCGGCGCTCTGCGAAGGAGCAGGGAAGGGCATGGCAAGGGCAGGAAGGTGCTCGGACCCTGGCTCCCGGCATGCTTCTGGGGAGCAGGGGCGGCAGTAAAGCAGCTGCTCCCAGATCTGGAGCCCCGTGTCTCCCCAGCTTTCCCCACGGGACCCTCGACAGCCAAGGAGCCCAGCCTATTGCAAAGTGTCCTGGTGGGATGGGGGTGGGTGGGGGATGGGAAGGGCTGGGGGAAAACGAGAAAAAGGAGGCAGTCCGGGCCTCCTACATCCGCACAAGACACAGAAACACACACACTCACCACCCCCCCACCCACATACACACACACGTCAGTACACACACCCATCTGTATATACCTCCACTCACACATACCACCCCCCACTCAAGTATGCCCACATCCCCTAAAGCTAGGAGTGACCCACAGAAGCCAGCACGTGGCCAAGTCAGGCATTTCTGCTGGGTCCGGAGGGTGGTTGTGGGTGGGAGGGCTGCCGGTGCCCTCCTGGGTACAGGGAGGACTTGGAGAGGCAGAGACAGGAAGGTGGCGGGCACCCAGGAGGGGCTGGAGAAGGGGATGAGCCTTCGGAGGTCATGGGGAAGGAGGGCACAGGCGAGAAGGGTGCAGGAAGAGGGGTGTGGGGCGGGAGGAGGGGGCTGGCCCGTGCGGGCGCCTTCTACGCGCCAGGCGTGCCCTAGGCCCTGTGCAGACGTCATCCCTACGCTCAGACCCCCCCGTGAGGTGGGAATGATGATCACTTTTCACAGGCTCAGACCCATGAGGTGGCCGGCCCTGGACCCCCAGCCCGAGAGTGGAACTCACTGACCCGCGTCTGCTGGACCCCATATCCCCTGTGTCTCCCACCTCGCACCCGCTGGGGTGGTGAGCTGTGTCAACGGACCTTCCCCGCCCGCACCGCCCCCCCCGAAGGACACAGCTGGGGTGGCTGCCCCTCCTCCCCTGCTGGGTGCTCAGAAGCTCTAACTGGAGAAAAGGGCAGAGGCTACAGGGTGAAGAATTTAGGATAGAGCCGTGTTTTCCCGACTCTTGAGACACTTGTCACTCGGGGCCGGATTACTCATCATTGCAGGAGGCTGTCCCAGGCCTTGAAGGATGCTCGAAAACAGAGAATCTGCGGCCACTACGGCCATTCCTTCCCATGTTACCACCGGCTGTGACGAACAAAAATGTTTCTGACATTTCCAAATGTTCTCGGTGCGGGGAGGCGGGAGGGGGAAGGGGGAGGGGGAGGGGACAAAAAAATCAGCCTCCAGCTGGGAACCTCAGGGTTGCACAGACGGCTGGCTTGTGAGGGTCTGGCCCCTTCTGCACAGATTTGGGGTGCGGAGGAGCCAGCCACTCACAGGGGGACGGACCGCGTGACCTCCGGAGGGCCCCGAAGGCGGCCCTGCAGGTCTGGGCGGGCCCCGCCCCGCCTTCCCGCACGGGCCACCGGACGCCCATAGAGACGCTTTGTCCAGCGGCTCCCTTCCGCCTGCGCCCCCAGCGTGGCCAGACCCAATGGCCAATTATGAAAATGAAAAATCCAGGCCTCAAATGAGTATTTTCCTTGGGTGCTTTGATTTCCCTGTAATAAGTGCCTGGCCACCAAGGAATCTCAGGAATGTGGCCTTGATAATGAAAACAGGCACCTGACTGGCACAGAGGCCTCCACGTCTTGAGCGGCCCCTTCCCCTCTGGGCCGGGCCCTCGCCGGAACCGGCCGTCCCCTCCCTGTGCCCTGGGCCCCGCCTCCCGAGGGGACCAAGAGTCCTTATCAATGGCTGGCCTCCTGTGGGGAGGGACAAAATGAAGCACAGCTCTGCCTCCAGATGAACATCTTGTGATTGCTAGGGTTGCCATTCCCGTGTTACGTGTTACGGGGGGCAGTGGGTGGGGAGACACCGAGGTCAAGCCCCTTGCTCCGGGGCTCAGAGCTGGCAAGTGGAGGTGCTGGGATTTGAACTCAGGCAGCTGTTTCCAGAGCTGCTGCTCCAAAGAGCTGAGCCCCCTCCCCCGCACAGGGACCAGGTGTCTGGGCCCTTGTGGGGATGGGGGGCAGCCTGGGTAGGAGAGCGCTGGCTGTGGGTGCTCCCGGGCTGGCCAGGATGGTGCAGAGCTCCCCAGGGGGCAGGGGGCACTCCTGGCCCCAGGAATCTCACCGCCGTCTGTAAACAATGGCACAGGGGTGGCCGGGGAAGGGGGACTGCTTGGTTGGGCAGGCCAGGGGAGCCCACCTTCCTCAGGGCTCCTCCTTAGACCCTAATTCTTTGACGTTTTACCCCAAAAAAGCATGCCCCCAGATCAGGATGCCAGTCAATGGTATTTTCCCCAGCATCAGTATCGGGGGCGGTTTAGGCACCGGCGTGGGTCCCAAGGGGGGCGGGCTGCAGGGCCACCTGCACCTGGTACTGGCACTCTCCTTCCTGCCTACCTGGGCGTCCTCCTCTGTACGTTGGAGGGGGCGCACCCGACATCGCACACCTGTGCCGTTTAGTGAGACAGCACATGTGAAGCCTGCGGCACTCGCTCTCTGGAGACCCCTGTCGGGCCGGAGGAGGTGGAGGTCACCTCAGGTCCTTGAGGTTCATTTGGCTCACCTGTAAAGTACGGGCGACGACACAATCCCATCTCAGGGCCGAGGGCCCTCGGCATAATGCACAGGGGGCCTCGGGTGCTGGGGACAGCACGTGCAAAGGCCCAGAGGTGGGAAAGGGGTGGGCTGGCCCGGGGTTCCAGGCCATTGAGGCACATTCGAGAGAGCTGGGGATACAGGCTGGGCTGGCTCCGGTTTTGAGGCTGAAATTCCCTCTTGGCTTCTAAAGTCCTGGGACTTGGTGGGAGAAAAGATATGACAAACCCGAAATGGCACCCCACCCCGCCACCGGGCCCAGAGCTGGGTGTCCGGAGAAGTGCAGGCCGGTGGAATGAGGGAAACAGCTTGGCCAGGCTGGGAAGGGAGAGATTCCAGGACCTGAGGCCCCGGGGGCCGGTGCCTCCTCCTCCCCGTGCCCTGGTGCCTCCCCGCCCCCCACACCCTGTAATGTGGGACTCACAGGGGGCTGATTGTGGGCCAGAGGACCCGGGGCAGAGGCCGCTACGTATCAGGGCTCGCTCTACGCCGGACGCAGAGCTGAGAGCTTTCCAGGCCTCGGGAGTGTGGGCACTGTGCTCCCTGGGTCGTGAGGAAGCCAGGTTCAGAGGGGCAAAGGTTTTGGCCATGGCCACACCGCTGGCCCTCGGTGGACGTGGGATTCAGGGGCAAGTGATGCCGTCCTGTGGCCTCAGCTGGTTTACCCTGCAGCCCTTTCAGGGCCCCCTTTCCTCAACCGGGGACAGATGAAGGGAATGCGGGTGCCTGCCCCGGGTACCCCTCCCCCAAAACCTTTGTCACAGGTCCCTTTAAGGTTTGATCTCGCTGCATTTCAAGTCAAGTCAGTTCAACGCGCAGTGAGGGTCTCCTGCGGCTGGCGTTCTGAGACCCTTCACCCACTTGAAGGTGCACCGCCTGGTTCACAGTGACAGGACGTGTCAAGGAAGGGCACCCTCGTGTCTGCCTCTGAAGTCCTGCTGGAGGAGGCGCTGAGGAACAGCCCCTGAGTGGATGATTCTCCCTCCCGCCGGCGCCTCTCGCCAGCACGCTGCGCCCTGCCATCCCTGCCCCAGCATGCCCTCTCTGGACGCTCTCAGCGCCCCAGATGCCCACCACCCCGCCCCAGCTTTTCAGCAAAACACTTATAGGCTGCATGGTTTGGGGTCAAACCCTGGTTTTGCTGCCTACTTGCTGTTTGACCTTGGATGGGGTAGTTAACCTCTCTGAGACTCTGTTTCCCCACCCCTACATGGGGGTGATAATAGTTCCTCATTCCTGGGGTGGTGGAGGAGTTTTGGGAGACCCGTGCATTCTTCCTGGCCCCCCTGGTGAGCCCCTGGTGGGAAAGGCAGATGCCAGCTGCGGCTGTAACCTTCCCTGCCCGGTCCTGGTCCTCGGCTGTTGCCTGCAACAGGACAGCACTGGCCAGAGAGACAGAAGCACAGGCTGCAGGATGAGACCAGAGGTGTCTCCCCATCTCGTGTTCAGGATGGCAGGCTGGCGTTTTCCCCACGCTGGTGTGGATCTGTAAAGCAGCTGAGGGAAGAGGGTACGTAGGCTCCTGGAGACGTTCAGAGCCCAGCTCAGTCAGCCGCCAAAGCCCACGCTGGGCTGATTCAGGGCCACGTTCCCTCGGTCGATGGCCACACCTGGCCTGGAAGGGGAGGAGGGAGGAGCCTCACAGGTTGTTATTATCCCCATTTTACAGATCAGCACCCTGCGGCCCACCCAGGTGAAGGGTGAATATGAGGTCACCTAGTGAAATGAGAGAAAGTGCTGGAATTGGAACCTGCTCTTCTTCCCAAGCCTGGGTTGCTAACCACTGCACGACACTGCTGCTCTCCTGTGAATGCCTGTGGGCAAGTGTCTGTGTGGCCACGAGACCCCAAAGGGAAAGGCTCTTCTTGGGGGGCATGTCTCATGCGGCAGGGACCTTTATGGTGGACCCTGTGGTCCCCAGTGGGGTGCTAATGAGATTGGGGTCCCAGCGACGTCTCCCAGGAAGCCTGCAGCCCCTGGGTTGTGGTGATTAGAGGCTTAGTTTCCATGGGAGGGGGGTTCCTTCTGGCAGTCCCCAGCCGCCATGTCCCCAGCACCATAGTGCCCCAAAGCAGGGCTTGCCTGGGTGCCAGCCCGAGCCCAGGGTGACGTCGCCGTGTTTTATTTTTTCATAATCATCACCAGTGGATGTCTGTCTGGTGCCGAGGCTGTGGCTGGGCTTCCGGGTTGGCTGAGATGCCCAGAAAAAACCGCAATTGCTCTGGGCCTTCCACCTACAGGAACCCAAGAGGCCAAGCCAAGGAGCTGTGCCAAGCCTGGCTCCGAGTCTGCCCACGGGGCGGGCCTGGCTGAACCAGGGCTCCCTCTGCCTGCCCCTGAGTCTGTGCTCGCAGGCCCGGGGCCTCGGACGGAACCCCCAGGGCCCGGGCCCGGGCCCTCCTTACGTCTGTGTCCTAGAAAGTGCTGGAAGGCCTGCTGGGGAGTGGGCAGAGGAACTGTGGGGATGCAGGGAGGAGGGCCTGTTTCTGAGAGTTGGACTCCTGTCCTCACACTATCTCCTCGCTGCTCAGGCTGGCGGAGGACTAGGGTGCCAAGGAGGTTGGGGACGGGAAGCCCCAGGGAACTGGGGAAACTGAGGCTGAGAAGTAAGCAGGATCTACCTTTAGAAGTCACTGGGGAAGCCTGGGATTTTATCCTGGGAGAGGGGCGAATTAAAGGTAGGTTTAAGCAGGAGGGGCACACCATCCAACTAGCGTTCTAGAAAGATCTCTGGAGCAGGGATACCAAAGCATGGATCCGTCAGTGTTCTCCAGTGAAACAGAACCAGTTGGACATAAGTTATTTACCTCTCTGTCATCCGCCGAGACCCTAAGGAGCTGGCCCCTGTGATTGCGGACCCCGGCAGGTTGGAGCTCTGCAGAGCCGCCCGAAGGCTGGGAGCTCGGGCGGGATTTGCTGCTGTGGTCTCGGGCCAGGGTGATGTCACCGGTGTGCTGTGACGCGCACCCAGAGGCCTCTGGGGATCTGGACTCAGTCACGTCCCTGAGCTGGGGAACAGTTTCTGCCCAAAGCCGACCTTGGTTTGGACTCCTCTTCTGCATCCAGGCGCCCCCTGTACTCCCCCTGCCCAGTGCGCATCCTGACAGGAGCTGTGAAGTCCTTGAGGGTCAAGGTCGTGTCTTATTTCAGGGACCACGGCATTAACACAGTGCCTATCGCCTAGAAGGTGCTTAATAAACATGAACAAAATGGAGGACTGTGTGACCGGACACCATCCCTGTGCTGCATGCCTCTCTCAGCACCCCCAGCCCCTTCCTCTCCCCGGACACGCAGGGTACTTGGCCCCACACACCCTGCAGAGCCGAGGCACATGCAGGCCGTGAGGTTAGGGATGGAGCAGGCCTGAGGCCGCATCGTGGTTCTGATATCTGCACAGCGCAACTTGTTTACAAATAAATGTTGATGGATAAATGGATTGATTGACTCACTCATTCATTCATTTAAAAAAAAATTTTCACATGTCTATTCATTCAACTTTCGTTGGGTACCTATGTAAGCCAGACTCAGGCACTGGATTCACACAACAGAGTTGAGGCTGTGACCCCTGACCTTAACAAGGACACCTTCAGGGCAGGGGGAATTCACCCAGAAAATAAAGCAGCACCTCTTGAGGACAGTGACAGCAGAGATAAGCAC
Source organism: Phyllostomus discolor (assembly GCF_004126475.2). Lineage (NCBI taxonomy): Eukaryota > Metazoa > Chordata > Mammalia > Chiroptera > Phyllostomidae > Phyllostomus > Phyllostomus discolor. The sequence goes on along the minus strand of NC_040915.2, from coordinate 34,594,654 downwards.
AGGGTGTTCAAGGAGCTTCGGAGGAACCCTAACCTGGTTGGGGGGAGGGGACGGCTGGGCTCAGCCTGAAGGATCCGCAGCGGGGGAGCGGCCGGCGGGAGGCCGCCCGGTGGAAGGGTCCGTCCGATCGGGCCAGGGCGGTCTGGGGCCCGCGTACAGCAGGGGGGAGGTTTCCCAATGCAGCAGTTCCTTGGCACTCCTTCTGGGAATTCTTTGTCTTTTCCTGCTTCTCAGCATCCAGGCCAGCAGCTCCTCTGGTTCTTGCCATGAAGAATCCGCCCCGTGCCAGGCCGACATGAGCATTCCCTCCCCACTCCCTCCCCCTCCAGGGAGCCTGAGCCGGGGGCAGGGGTTGGGGGCTGGCGGAGGGGGGGCGGTGGGCACCACCTGGGCAAGCGGGCTGTCGGCGGATGCCAGGCTCTCCTCACTGCAGAAAGCCATTCCTGTCCAGTGTGGGCCTACATGTCCTGCCTCTTTGTCCCCATCTGTTGAACGGGGTAGACAGTCCCGTTTCAATGAAAGGAGGCTCGTCAGCCATTGTATCCCGTTAGCCTGGGACAGAACAGACCCAGAGTAGCGGCTGAAACGTAAGCATGGAAACAAGAGAGGCTCAGGGGGAGACCTGTGCTAAACACGTTGTTACGAGGGGGAGGAGCGTGCCTTCAAGGGGGATGCGTCCCCGTAGGGTCCCCGGGGTGTGGTGCTCACCCGTGTTTTTGCTGGTTTCCCCCTTAGGCCAGGGACCGTGTCTGAGGGGACCTGTGTCCTAGTGCCTGGAAGAGCCAGTGGACGTTTGCGAAGTGGCCGCCGCGTGCCGGCCCCTGTCTCGGCCCCGACCTCCTTCGGCTTTCCCCACGGCCCCTTGCACGGGGGAGGCGCTGAGGCACTTATGAAACTCGGGCTCCGTAAACGTTTATAGGCAGATTGAATCGCTGCCTGCGATTTAGGCCAGAGATTATAAAAGGGCTTCATTTTACAGGCCAACATCTCCTCGTGCGGGTCAATTAACCTGAACCGTGTTCTATTCCGAGAAAGATTCTGCGGTTGTCAACTGGTGGCCCCACCCTCCAAAGATAGGGCCGCACCTGAACCCGAGCGGCCTGCGGATGGGATCTTATTGAAAACCAGAAATGGGAAAATTTGGAAAACTACATTTGTAGATGACATTAAGTTAAGGGTCATGAGATGAGTTTATCCTGGGTGACAAGGGAGCGTCCTGAAATTACTGGTAAGTGTCCTCAGAGGGAGCGGGAGAGGAGAAGGCTGGTGAAGGAAGGCAGAGGCTGGAGTTTTGCAGCCGTGAGCCAAGGGGCATCTGGAGATGCTAGAAGCTGGGAGAAGCAAGGAATAAGCCCCACCTTGGAGCTTTCAGAGGGGTGTGTGGACCCCTTGGTTTTGGCCTTCTGGCCTCCAGATCTGTGAGAGAACGACTTTCTGCCATTGTAAGCCACCGCGTTTACGGTATTCCAAGGGAGCACAAGAGACTGACACGTGGCCTTCTCAGGGCTCCGTGGGAAGCAGTGCGGGGATGGACTCGTAATGTCTGCATGGGCAAGAGAAGGCGAAGTGCAAGGGCGCATGCTAAGTGTCACCGACCTTGATGTAGACCAATTGGGGCTTCTGGTTCGGGGCTTCCTCTGTGCTGGCAGCTACGAGAGATCATTTCATGACAGCGACTCAGCCCTAGACGGCAATTTCAGAACAGAACTCAATCAGGATGTGTGTCCCCTGGTGAGCGGAGGGTGGGGGACGGGTGGAGGCAAGGGCGTCGTGAGCAGCTCCATGGTCGTTGACTAAATGACATCATCCTGAAGGTGGGAGACCTTTTGGGAACTGGGGGAAAGGAAAGGGCAGTAGCTAGATTCTTTTTCTCCTTCCCCCTTCTGTGCCTCTGATAGAACCACAGAGAATCATCCAGAAAAGATAAGGGCTGACATGGGCAGGGAAGTCACCCTGGACGGAGTCCTGCTTTTATTGGAGTCGTCCATTCTGGAGTCTAACGGTCCCTCCCGTCGGGGCCTCCCCTTCCCCCCACTCCTGAGCCCTCCACGCTGCCATTGAAACTTTTGTTTTCCCGTGCAATCCATGGAAAAAATTACAACCACACTCCCTCCTCCACAGAGCAGGAGGGAAGCCCAGTGTGGGGACAAGCCTGTGGGGACACGGTTTCCAGCCCTGGTGGCCACCCTTTCTTGCTGTGCGATCTTGGAGACGTCGCGAGCACTGGCCCTCAGATTCCACATCTGCACAGTAGGGAAAAAAAATCACGCTCACGTCGGGGTGTCCCTTTGCGGATTCAGTGAGGTCCCCCACATGCATGTGGCTGGTCCCTGTACTTCAACGCCGTGCAGACAGGTTTAACCGACAAGCTGTTGGCACTGACAAACAGACTCCCAAAATCAGTCGTCCCGCTGAATTTGGACCCCTTGAGCTTCTTGCCCGGACCCGCAGTGATCGCCATTTACCGGGCCCTGTCCGCGTGCCAGGCGCCAGGCCAAGCTTTCCCGCCCACTGAGCAGCCCGTTCTTGTAGGCCGCCTTGCCGTGCGTGCAGAGCAGGGGGCACGCCGGGGCTCAGAGAGGCGAGCGGCTGGCCCAGGGCGACAGGGTGCGAGGAAGATCTGTCTCTCCGCCGTCATGTGGCTCAGCCTCCGCCCTGAGGACCCCTTCTCAAGTCCTCCTTCACCGTGCTCGGTGAGGGGAGTGGAGCCCAGGACCCCTGTGCTCTCCTTGGACCACGGACGCTTCGAGGAAAAAGGGAGCGAGTTCCCGGGCACCCACCAGAGTCCGGTCCTGGGTTCCCATCTCCACGTGTGTCAGAAAGGGTGCACGTGTGAGTGGGTAAGGAGCTGAAGAGTGGAGGGTTTCTAAAAACTGTCTTGCGTTTTAATAAAGTGGAACCTTTATGCTCTGATGAAGGAAGTATGAGTTACTGCCCACCTTCTACCCCCGTTTCCCCAGCGATGCAGCCCCTGTCAGGTGTAACCTCTGTCTGAGGGGTTAACAGCGTCTGCTCGGCCTTGGCCTGGAGGTGGGGCCTAGGGGTCGTGTAGGAACCGTGCTGGGTGATGCTGATCTTGTTCACGCTACTTCCCCGACAGCACCCGGCTCGTAGCAGGCCAAGGGCTTCTTTGCTGCATGAGTAATAATGACTCAGTGCTATTCTCAGCTGTTTCAAAGTCATTAATCGCGGGGCCGAATCGTCCTGGTTTGGAACCGGGCTCTCTCCTCTCCTGCGGGAACCAGCTGCAAGCGGGGGGTTTGGTTTGAGCTGGTCCTTCCATTGGAGGGGTGCCTGTCCATTCCCCGGCTGCCGCCCACAAAGGGTTAAGCCTCAGGCCGCGCGCCTGGGTGTTCTGCAGCCCTGCCTTGCCCCATTACCCTGCCTCCAGCTGAGAGCGGGCCATTAGTTTACTCATAAACAGGTGGCACACTCCACCTGAACAGCTAGAGATCAAGGCCATTTTCAAGCTGCAGCTCTGAGCGCTGGCTGCTTCCTGCTCCCCGGGGCCACCCACCACCTCAGTCTCCACAGTCCGAGGCTTGTCCTTCAGGCAGCTGCCTGTCCTCTGGAGACCCCTAGGTGTTTAGTAAGACCCTGGGGACCTGTGACGTCCACAGGGACAGAGGGGGGATCCGTGAGCGGGCTCCCAGAATCGAGGAAGGCAGGACAGCCCTGGTCAAACACTGCACATCGGCCGAGCCAGGGGCAGCCCGGAGACCCCTCATTCCAGCCCGGAGGCCGGTGTCTTCCCAGAGTTCAGGAGCCTCCCTTAACCCCCTACTTCTGGTGCCATCTGATCTCAACGTGTGGCCTTTCTCGCAGGTGCCTGTCTCCTCCCCACCAGTCAGAAGAGAGGGTTAGCTGCACGGACGGTCCTGATTACGAACCGCTTAGCGTGTCCCGTGAGAGCGTGACCCCTGGCCCACACGTACGCCTGTGTGGCCCACGGACTGAGAATGTTTTCTTTTTTACCTCCCTAGATGACTGAAACAAAAATAACAGAAGAAGCCTATACTGTGAATATGTGAAGAGGACACGAGAGTCACATTTCAGGGTCCACACAGTTTCGTTGGAAGGAGACACGCTCACCCATGTGGCCACCATCTCTGGGGCCTTTGCCGGGTGCAGAGCTGAGGAGCTGGGCCGCACCCAGCCCCACGCGGCTCCGTGCGCTGCAAACCCCAGGGAGGCCACACGGGCACCCTGCCTGCTGCGCGAGAAGGTGCTCTCCAATAGTAGCTCCTGGCACCCACCACAGATCCCAGTCTCGGGTGGGCCCACCTGCATGGGAGTCTGAGTGAGATGAGATGCTGACCGCCCCCTGCCAAAGCATCCCACCGTCTCATCAGTAGAACTGTATTCTGACGTATTGGACTGGAGGATTATTATTTTCATTGATAAACCTTTAGGAGAATTCTTTTCTCTCTCTTTTTTTTTTTTTCCATAGTATCTTAGGTTTTGTCTCTCGGCCCACAGAGTGTAAAGTGTTTGCTATTTGGTCCTTTATAGAAGCTTTCTGACCTTTGGCCTAGACCCTTGAACTGTGTCCTGATTTTGTCTTCTCAACTCCATGTCCTAAGCCATCTTACACCCAGACAGAGCCTAAAGATCCTTTGCAGAACGCGGGCAAATCTGGGCTCGCAATGTTCTCACCACCCTCAGCGGTGCACGAGAATGTAAGGGGAGGAGCTGTGGAAATGCATCCCTTGTCCCCGCCTCCTGACCAGCTCCCTTCTCCCCGCCTGGCGTGTGCAGCACCCCCTCCATACGCGCAGGGACGCCTCTGTGACTCATCAAGGGCCCGTTGGTTGTCCTGTCCTCTGCTCTGCCTCCCCGTTAGTTAATCCTGGTCGCCGGCTGGATCAGCTGATACCCAACCAGTGGGCAGCTACATGCCTATCTATCAATCATCGTGCCAGCGGCCCGATCGCTGGGAGAGCCCACCTGGCATCAGTCACAACCCCTGGGACCAAGGGGGTGCCCTGGGCGGCGAGACCTGGAGTTGTCTTTGGCTGCCTCTCCACCACTTCCTCACTGGGCCACCTTCTTTCTTTGCTCTGGCTCTCAAAGTCTGCACCTCCTCCCCTGCAAAAGGTGGAGTATCTCGGGCTGAGATACTCCAGGTTGAAGACTGGCAACGAGGCACCTCTGTGGGGACAGCTCCAAGTGTTGCCAGTGCCCCCCGCCCCCACCCCTGCAAGCAGGGAAACCCAGCCCTGTAGAAGTTCCCATCTGCAGTCTCGGACAGACAGATGTCTCTTTAAGTATCTGCAGCCCTTCCCCCTCACTCCAAGAGCACATGCCCCCGGGATTTCTGGACTGCACTCCTTTCCCACAGCTCGGGGCTCAGCCAGGCCCCATTTCTTCTTCCAGGATCAATGATTTTTTCTTCTTCTCACCTTAAGGAACAATAATGAATCACCCTGGGAGCCCCACAGTCCTCTCTATTATTCCCTCCCTGCTCTGCCTTTGGATTTCCTCTTTGGTTGTGTAATTTGGCCTTTACAATATCCTTTCCATGCTAACAAAAGAGGAGGGGGGCACGGGGAGGAGGCGCTGGGGGGCGCCGGGCCTCCTGGGCTTCCTGGGCCGGGAACCCAGGAGCTCACGAGTCCTGTTTCTCCCTCACTGTCACCTCACCCCCGCCCCTTGGAGCTTCGGTCATCCAGGGCCAATGCCCTTTTCTCTGAAGAATGTCATGCATTTACGTGAGTATTCTGCCTTGAGGCGCACTCCCCTGCCCTGCCCCCGCGCACATAACACGGACATTTAGACGCCTAGCCCAGGGTTGGGGGTTGAAAATAGGTGGTTGGAGGATGAGTGTGCAAACCAGTGGTCTGGAGACGCTTTTGCATGAGTGGGCTTCTACTGTCCTTTTGCTCCAGCCTTGCCTCCTCCAGATAGGCTTTCTGGGCTCTCCCACATACAGGAAATTGTCTTCTCAGACCCTTTTTTGGCATAAGGGGTCCTATCTTCCGGGCAATGCCAAACGGTGGGAGGCTAATAAACGCAACGGCCGTCCATAGCACCATGCATGTTGCTCACTTCTTAGTAGCCAGGTCCCCTGCTTCCGTCTCTTCCTCCTTCCCTCCCCCTCTCCAGCCCTCATTTCTTCTCAGGGCAACAGAACCACAGGGCGGGCCAGGCCAGCCCGAGGAAGCTGACCAGGGAGACCCCCTTCCAGAGCTGGGTCCTGCCCTTCGGCCACGGGACCGGCACCTCGTGCACCTCCCCTTCCAGGAGTTCCTGGCGCCGCTACCAGGAACTCCCCGCGCATCGCAGACAAGCACTGGCAGGGGCTTTGTGTGGTCAGAGCCCTGTAGACGTTCCTTTCACGGCTGTGCCCATGAACTTCAGGCTGCCAAGAATGCAGTGTTGGGGACCTTGGTTCTACATGGCCATCTCCCTGCCCCACCCCCGGGGAGGCTGGCCCCTGCTCGAGACCCCTCACACCCAGCCCCTTGCCCTGTCGGCACCCCTGGCCGGCCTCCTGTGGCGGAGGAGGGAGCCTGAGAGGCTGGCAGAGACATTATCAACAGAAACTGTAGGCCTGCAGGACTGGGCAAATTTGGCGGCGGGGGGATCCGGTGGGACAAAAAGCTTCAGGGACCTGTATGTTAACTCTGCCTATGACCTCATTTCCCTGGTGACACTGTGGAGTCCCTTCCTCTCCCAGACTCAGGGTTCCTTTCTGGGCAGCAAGGTGTAGCCCATTCCAAGTTTTCTGGGGCCATGGACTGTCTGTTGCACACTGTGTCCCCTCCCTTTCCTGCTCTCGGCCACCCCCACACCCACCTCTCTGGCCAGGAGACCCTAGCTCCCTGCGGAAAGGGATCCCCCCGGAAAGGAGCCACGGGGGCTCCAGGGAGGCCCACGTTTCACGTCCCAGTTTCCCCGATGTTGCTATCCTGCGGTCCGTCCCGGTCTCCCCAGGGCTCGGTGGTGCACCAGGTGGGAGTCAGCCGTGGCGTCGGCCAACCTGTGTTGGCATCCTGGCTGCGTCTCTTTCACCGAGTTACACAGTGTCCCTCTCCGGGCCTCAGTCTTCTCTCCCGTGAGGTGGAGACAATAGCACTGGTTGCATTGGGTTGTTTGGAGGATCAAGTCCAACAGGACAGGTCAAGCCCTCGCACAGTGCCTGGCACGTGGCACACCCGCGGTGGCTGCCGTTGGCATCACCATTGTTGTTGCTGGTATCCACCGCCCCCCTGGGTGCCACTCCAGGGGGCAGAGCCCTGCAGAGCCTGCGGGGGCAGCCTGGCATGGCCGTGCAGGCAGTCAGGGGCCTGGCTTGAGCCTTCTGTGTGCACGTCCAAGGAGGGGACTCCCACCAGGAACCCTCCAGCTTCCACGCACAATTCTCAGCGTGCGCTGTGCTAGGCACCCCCGTGCACCGCCCGTTCACACACTCTCGGGCTGTGGTGAGGACACAAGAGCTCCCACTGCGTGGCCCTCGCCCTCAGCACCTGCCCACTGCCCCCCATGAACTGGACTCAACGGGGCGGTTGCCCTCGCCGCCAGGATCAGCCACGTCTGGTGGTACAATGAGGCGCCGGCATCGGAAGACCTGGGTACACCCTGGGTAGACCTGGGGACTTCAGGCACGTTGCCCAACTACCTGGACCCTCAGTTTTCCTGTCTGAATAATAAGGCAGCCCCACCGCTTTGAGAGGCCGCTGGGGGCGTCACAGCACAGCTGTGAGGGAGGCATGTGCTGTGAACACCAGGCGCTGCCCAGGCCGTAGTTTGTGCTCAGGGTGGATGGGGTGCTTCCGTGCGCCTGCCCCTGCCTGCCAGCTCCCCTCTTTTCCATGGGGGCCTCGTCCTGTCTCCACGCCAGTGTGAAGGTGGGAAGAGCCTTGGGCCCGTTCTTTCTCTGCCTGCTGTCCCGAAAGCGGGCAGCCCGGGATGCACTTGGCCCCAGGTAGAGTCGGCTGGCAGCTCAGAAACAGGAAAACTCACAAGGAAGCAACACGTGTGGCTTTATACTTATTTATTTTATTTAATAAGAAAGTAAGAAAACAGAAAAAAAAACCATATTTCCCAAGGTATATTATGATAAGAGCTCAGGCATGCAAAAATACATATAAAAGCAAGAAAAATCCCCCCCAGACCCCCGGGTAGCGGGTGCAGGTGGTGGTCCCGTCTCCCAAGCAGTCGCCTCTCCCGGGCTATGAAAACAGAAGGGCCTGTTCCTCCCTGTTTCTCTCTGAAGACTCGGCCACCTCCCGCTCACCGGCCCATGACGTACACCCAAGAAGCTGCGCTATACAGGGTTTTGCAGGTGGGTAACCCTGAGGTGGAGGACTTGGGGTGCACCACTCCTGTCCCTGCCCTGCTCAAGGTCTCCGGAGCTGGGTAAGCGACGCCCCTCTGTGGGGACAGATTGGACACACTGCCCTGTGGGGGCACAGCTTCAGTTTCCCTCCTTGCAAAAGGGGTGTCTGCAGGGAAGTGGGGTCACAGAATAACCTGGGCCTGGGCCAGCTGTGCCCAGGACTGGGGGTAAGTTTTGCGGGATGGCCAGGAGGCGGTGGAGGTACTCCTGGCTCTGCCACTTCTTAGTTGGTGTTGGCCTGGGAGAGTTACTTAACTTTCTAAAACCCCAGTTTTCTCATCTCTTAAAGGAAGAAGTTCCTATGAACCCCACAAGGTAACTGTACATAGTAAGTGTGGCCATGCCTTCAAAGAGCCTGGTATGGCTCCCCAGCACATAGTAGGCATTCAACAAATGGCCACCACGGTTACTGTTAACCTAGCACCAGCATTTCCATTGCAAAGTTGGTGGGAGTGTGCTCAGGTACACAGGACACACAGAAGGTTTACATCACCTTCTAGAAGCAGGATAGAGATCTCTGAGCATCCTGTGCCTCTTTGGTCAGTGTCGAGGTATGTACAACAGGGGTGCTGGCCAGGAGGGCCTCAGCGTGCCCCTCTGGCTCGGGAGGGCCCCATCTTAGAGGTTGGTGACCTCTGGGGGGTAGAAGATGCTGCTGGCGTCGGCATCGTCATAGAAATGAGGGCCGACCTGGCCGATGACAGCACCTCCAACAGCACCTCCGACACCACCTCCCATAGCACCTCCGACAGCACCTCCGACATCACCTCCAACAGCACCTCCGACAGCACCTCCGACATCACCTCCGACAGCACCTCCAACAGCACCTCCGACATCACCTCCGACACCACCTCCAACAGCACCTCCCATAACACTTCCTATAGCACCTCCGACACCACCTTCCATAGCACCTCCGACATCACCTCCATAGCTACCTCCATAGCCACCTCCATAGCCACCTCCGTAGCCACCTCCGTAGCCACCTCCGTAGCCACCTCCATAGCCACCTCCGTAGCCACCTCCGTAGCCACCTCCGTAGCCACCTCCATAGCCACCTCCGTAGCCACCTCCGTAGCCACCTCCATAGCCGTAGCCATAGCCGTAGCCCAGAGTGTTAACGGGCATGGGGTTGGCCCACTCAACCCCCACCCCCTGGTTGGCGAGGGGGCCCACATGGCTGCCAAGGTTGGTGAGTGGGGCGTAGGTGTTGAAATTCACCAGGTTCTGTCCCATCTTGTCAGCAGACTCGGGGCCCGGACCCGGCGCGACCACGGGGCGGCTCGCGGGGCGGCTCGCGGGGCCCGGCGCGTTCACGTAGGTGGTCATGGACGAGAAGAAGCTGTTGAGGCACGGGGTGCTCGGGGTGCTCGGCGGGGCCACGGCCCGCTGCTTCGCGGGTCTGGGGCCATCCGGCGGGGTGGCGTTCCGGGCGCCTCGGGCATCCGCGGTCTTGGCACCGCCCGCCGCTGGGAGACTGCCCTTGGTCTTCTCCGAGGTCGAGGTGCTCGCGGCGGCGCTCGCGGCGGAGGACCCATCCGACTTCCTCTTCCTCTTCCTGCGGAAATTCCCGTTGTCGAACATTTTCTCGCAGTTGGGGTCCAGGGTCCAGTAGTTCCCTTTGCCTGGCGCAAAAGCGGGGAGAGGTGAGTGGGGAGACAGATAAAGGGGCTCAGCTCCTGTTCCTCGTCCTCAGCCCCGATCAGACCATGAGGACTGGGAACTTGGGCGAGGCATCCACCAGGACAGAGAGCAAACCTCCGGGACGGAGGATCGGAGAAGAGAAAGCCACAGCCAGCCCCACCCACACCCGACCCCTCTCAGGCGAGGGCCCCCCTCACAGCTAGCACAACAAAGGCCTGAGTCCTGAGGCTGTTCACAGAAGGCCTCCTTAGAAGAAGTTCAGGTGCCACGTGGGGGTGGGGTGGGATGGAGAGACCCAGCTGCTCCCATTGCTGAGGTGAAAGAAAACTCGGGACGAAATCGGGGCTCCCCAGAGGTCTCAGGCCTGGAATCCAAAAAAGGACGAGGGTCCCGGCTTTGCCCCTCCCGGAATGCAGGACCTCGGGGGAGCCCGAGTTTCCCAGTCTGAGCAGTGGGCCCCTGGGAGCTGCCCCTCCTCCCCCCGGCTGACGGGGAAGCACACAAACACTCCATGTGGACTGTGAGGACCGAGGCTGAGCTAAGGCCTGACCTCTGCCTGCCCCTCCCTATCTCTGGGCCTGAGGGTATAGCCAGCTCGGGGACGGGAAGGGACAGAGCCCTGCCCTTGCTAGGCCTCGCGCCTGCGGGAAAACTGGAACGGGGACTTCTCTTCTGCGCAGCAGAGGCGGGCGTGTTTACGACTCTCCGAGTCTCCGCGTCTCCGCGTCTCCGAATAGCTCCACATGGCGGAAACCCACCCTTCACAAGGCAAGGTCCGCCGTCCGGCGTCCGAGAGACCCCCCGCTCAGCTCGCATCCCGCCACAGCCCCTTCGCTCAGCCTCTCCCGAGGCGGGCTGCGACCCCCCTACCTGCGATCTCCCTTATCTGCAGAATGGGCTTCCTGCCAGCTACCCCGCAGCACTGCATTCAAGGAGGGGGTATAACTAGGGCAGCTGCGTAATGCGGCTCGTAGCGTCTGTTCTAAGACATTCCATCTCTTCCCAGGGACCCCCTCGGGCTTTTAGTCCGATCTCTCCCCCGCCCCCCGCCAGGACTTCTTCGCGGCAGACCGAGGAGCGCCGCGGAGCGCCTGGGAGCGCCGCGGAGCGCCTGGGAGCGCCCTGGGAGCGCTAAAAACGCACGCACTATCTCGGGCCCCCGCCGCAAGTCTCTGGAAGAGGCACTGTTCGCGTCCCTGTTGTTCAGAAGGAGAAACCGAGGCTCGGCCAGAATGGAATGTTCTTCACAGCTAACGCCCTGTCCCACCGCCCCCCCACCCCCCACCCCCGCCGCTCTCTGGTTTCAGGAGGCTCGGAATGAAGGGAGGCTTCCCTGGGAGCCCTCCGGTGGCTTGCCGAGGGAGTGCACCCCCGCCCCACGCTCCGGGACCCCCTCCCCACGCTCCGGGACCCCCTAGTACCTGGGTCGTCCTCATCGCGGGGCACCTTCTTGAAGCAGTCGTTGAGAGACAGGTTGTGGCGGATGGAGTTCTGCCAGCCCGCCTTGCTCTTGTTGTAGAAGGGGAAGTTGTCGGCCACATACTGGTAGATCTGGCTGAGGGTGAGGCGCTTCTCGGGGGCCCCGTGAATGGCCATGGCGATGAGCGCCGAGTAGGAGTACGGGGGCCGCACCAGCTTCATCAGCTCTTCCTGAGACGGCACAGGCATCCAGCCCACCTCGCCACCCCCCACGCCAGGCATGCCAGGAAGCATCTGCCTCTGCACCCCGTAAGCCTGCGGCATGTAGGGGCTGGGGTTGGGGTTCGGCACGTAGGGCTGCGGGGCCATCGACTGCCCGTTGAACCAGACGTACGGGTTGGTGGTGGCCCCATACTCACTGCCCACCTCGAAGGAGGGGTTCCGCTGAGGGGCTGGCAGGCCCTGCGGGTGGAAGGCGTTTTCGTAGTAAGCATTCATCTCCGGGGGCTCTTGGCTCACGCTGGGAAACTGCGGGTTGCCGCGTGGGGGCGAAGGCCCTGGAGGATCGAAGGAGCTCATGGTCGGGCTGGGCTCTGCTGGGCTCTGCTGGACTCTGCTCGGACACCTGCCTGGCACCTGCTTGGAAGGCTGTCTCTACAGGTGTTGGGCAAGTCCTAGCCTTACTTTTATACCCCTGAGGGTTTGGCCCCACCCAGGGGCGGTCGCCTGGGAGGAAGGACCCGCCCCTTTGCCCTCCAGCAGTCCCAGTGCCCACGAGACAGGACGGGAACCTCCCTGCTGGCCGCATCAGGTCCCGCTACTGACACGCTCAGACCCGCCCCTTCCAAGAGGTTTCCTCTTTCCTTCTCCACCTCCCATTCTCTCTCATCCTCTTTGCCCCGTTTTCCCTCCTCCATTCCGTCCCATTTTTCCCTTTCCCCTCCTCACTCTCTCATATCTTCTTACCTTTTCGGCCCCCCCTTCCTTCTCTATCCTGCCCTTCTCGTGCCCCGCGGTCCTTCATTCCTTACTCCTCGTCGTCCCCGTGCTGCGCGCGCCCCCTTGCGGCGCGCTCTCCAGGTTTGCTTCCAGCGCCCCCGCTTCTCCCTCCGCTTCCCTACCTTCCCAGCCACCCCTGCTCCTCCTTGGCCCCCTTTCCACCTGGCCCCTCGCTCTGGCTTGCACTTCCTCTGCGCCCCTTTCCCCATCGCTCGGCCTTCCCACCAGACCCCTCCGTCTCGGCCCCTCCCCCCCAGTCTGGACAAGACCCTTCGTCGGGAGCCACGTTTTTGGGTCTTTTGAAGTGAAGACACATTTTCTGGAGTTTCCAGGAAAGAACCTGGTTCTAGATCACCAGGAGGGCAGGGAGGAGAAGGGCTGCCAGTTAGGTAGATGACTTCCTGCCACACGCACATGCGTGCACAACACATATGCACACATACACACAAGCACACACACGCACGCTGCAGCCGAGCAGAGAATGGGCTGTGGACAGGTCATGAAAGTGACAAGAGGAAGAGACGGTGAACTGGACCTTGGGGACGAATGAGTGAAACCCGCACTATCCAAGCTTCTTTCTGGCTGCGGGCCGGGCAGGCTCTAGGTTCCTTATCTGATCCAAGCCCTTTCGTGTTCCAGCTTGCACAGGCTCCTGGGATCTGGATCAGAAGTCATGCCTTCTACCCCTCAGCACCGGCACACCCAATCCACCTCTCCCGGGCCCACCCTGCCTCAGGCTCCAGGACCCCAGAGTCTCCTGCTTTGTGCCCAGGGACCCCTCTTTGGGACCCCTCCTCCTTCCCCAGCCTGTCCCTCGTCCCAGGGCAGGCCCTCTGCTTGGGGAGTGGGCGGTGGTCCCCCCTCTCAGAGCATAGGCGGCTGTCCCCTGACCTAGTGTTAGTTAGTAGTGGCCAGAGACTCCTCTCTGGGGTCAGCAGATGGGAAGAAAGTCCCCGCCAGCCCCTCGGGTCACTGCCTCCCTCCTGCTCTCGTAGCCCTACTTCCTTCTGACATTCCAGTTCCCCCAGACCCCGCAGCTTCTGAGACCAGAGGAGTCACACGGTCCCGGCGGGAGGTGCCTCCCAGGGCCCCTGACTCTGCTGCGTCAGAAGACACGGGGAAAGCCGCCGTGTCCAGGCACGAAGCTCCTTGGCAGCATCGTGGTTCCTGGAGGATGATTCCGGTGGCTGGGTGCGAGGGGTGCTCCCAGCCCCTGAGGCACCCCCTGTCCCCACCGTGGAATGGCACACGGTGGCTCTGAAAGGGCCGGACAGCACGTTCTTTCCCAAGAGTAAAGCAAAGGGGCCACATTTTTGTCTACAAGGTTTCTACTCGGCCTGGCTTGCTGCTGCCTTTTTAAAGAGCAGCCAATACAGACCAGAGCCTTCCTCTCCACTTCCGACCGCTCCTCCCACAGAATTAAACATTAGCTGCAGGGTGGCCCACCACAGCACTGGCCACTGCTCTGCCGAATTCTAGCTGACCTGAGTGTCCAACTGTCGGGGATTGGCTAAATAAATCTCAGAGCATCCAGGTGATGTGACATTATGCAGCAATGAAAATAGGAGGTAGAATATTTACTGATATGGAGAGATGCTTACGGTCTAATAATATTACTCAGAGGAACAGGCTGCAACATGCCATCATTGGCAAGGGGCTGGGTAAAGTACATATATTCATACATGAGTATGAAACATGTCCATAAAAATACCACGCTGTCAGAAAGAATTTCTGCATGGAGAATCGGATGCATTTTTTGTTGTCACTGTTTTCCCATAGTTTCTGACTTAAATAATTACAGAAGAGCAGGTAATTTGCTTTTGGGGATTCGATGCAAAAGCCCAGCAAGGGGCAAGAGAGTGGAGATACAGAGGACCCGGGTCCAAAGGCCGGCTTTGCTGCTGAATGACGGGCAAAGCTTCTCACCTGATTGAACTCTCCTTGGCTTGTTTTCTCAGGTGAAAATGGGAACGATTCTGTGTGACCCACGTGGTCACCCAGGGAACCGGTGTTGTCAACGTAAATCATTTCACTCGGAGCACAGAGGAGCGCTTGGGAGCTGTCGGTTATTGTGGGGCAGTGAACACATGTTTGATACGTATAATCGTCCCCGAGTGTGCGATGTTCATGGTCCCCTTCAGCAGCTGGCGGGCAGGGGAGGTGTGGGAGGTGAGGCTACAGTGAAGGAAGGCGTCAGGGAGGGTCACTCGGTGCTGACACCGGTGGGACAGCCAGGCCCTGGTGTCGGCCACTGATGGTCAGGGAGGCCCCGAGTCACAACAAGTCCACAGCTGACCTGGGCCAGGACCTGGCTTCCAACCCCCTGTTCCACCCGTGCCTATTCTTGGGGTGTCCTTTCTTAGAACTGTGTTTTGAGGAGTGCTCACCGGAGACTCCCCGTCATTCCCCGGGGCGGGGGTAAGCCAGGACAGAGAATTGGGGGACAGGGGACAAGCTGACTTCCTTCTAGCTTAAACTCTCTGTGTTTCGGGTTCCTTGTTTGTAAAATAGGGATAAGAAACCACAGGTTTTCTTGCTATTGCCTACAAATATTTCTCTGTGCCCAGCACTGAGCCTCCTGTCCTGCCTGGACAAGGCTCAGGAAAGCTGTCTCTGTACTCTGGGGGCCACTGTGGGGCTGGCTTCTCCATCCACGAGTGTGGGCTCTGGGGGAAGTCTGGCCCTGCTGGGACCCAAGCTCAAGTCCCTGTTGGCACACGTGGGTTGCTTTTAGACTTCTGGTTGACCTGGTGGCTGGAGAAGCATAGGCCAATGGCACCCTCTGGTGGCCATCTCTTTAAAAGCAGGGAGCAGAGTGCAGAGGCTGGGTGACATTTAGGGTCGGCCAGGGGTTTCTGAGCTCCTGTGAGGGACAGGTTCGCCCGAGGAACTGCAGCTGCAAGGAGCAGGTGCACCCCTGGAGAAGACACCTCAGCCCACGGCAATGGAGACAGTGGACACTGGATTGGCGATGAGTCGAAGTGTCTTAGAAGGCAGCCAAGGGGAGCATCCGGACTCCCCTTTGTTTCTCTCAGTTCCTCCTTCAGCCTGAACCTTGGGAAGGAAGAGAGCAAGCTTCCACTCCACACTAGAGGTGAAGCTAAAATGCTGTTCCCTAGGAGAGGAAACGTGGCCCCTAGATCACAGCAAACTGTGGATGGGGCTGACGGTGAGCTCTGTCTCAAAGGCAGAGGACGGGCAAGCCGAAAGCAAGGGGCCTCTGGGTGCTCACAGAGAGGGCGAGGGAGCCCGAAGGGGCGGGGGATTCACCCAGAAGAAAAGCAGGCATAGGGTCAGGCAGGTCTGATTCCAGACCGGCCCCGCTGATCACAGCTGTGCGGCCCTGGAGGAGCCACTCAGCTCTGTAGAGGGAGAGGGCTGGGGGAAGTGATCTCCCAGGGTTCCTGAAAGCCCCCCATCAGGAAAGAAAAAAAAGACAACAAACAGACCCTTCCTCTGACCGCACCCACCCCACGGCATCCTCCCTGGGTTGTGACCTGGTTTGGGGTGGGCCTTGCTCACAGTAAGGGAGCCCCCTCCTCGCCCTGCGGCACAGGCAGGGTGGTGCTGGACACCTGGCCCCCACCCTCCTGGGTCCTGGAGGCCGTCGTCGGCCCTGCGGGAGGGACTTTCAAAACGGGTGCGGACTATGTTGTCCAATATTGAGCTGAGGTCAAAGGCAGAAAGTGAAGGTGTGGATGAAGGTCATGAGACTGGGCATGGACAGAGCTGGCCCCCCAGTGGCTGGGTGATGAGGGACCCCCACAAACTCCCCAAGCCTGGGTTCTCCTGCCAGTGTGGATCATCCTGGGGTGAGGGCATGAGGGCGTGAGGGCTGCTGTGCTAGTGTTTGTTCGTCACCGCTGTCACCACCGGCATCGTGTTACTGCCCAGGACCGGGCGCCCCAGGCCCCTCGCACAGACTCAGTACAACACCTCGGACTTCACGCAGAACTCACAGGGCACCAATGATTCTGAGAAAACACCACTTGGAAATATTATCGCCGTGCTGTTGAGTGAGAAGATCAGAGCTCCGCACATGAAACACAGGTGCCTGCTGAGGTTCACTGGCCTTCACCGTGACCCTCACTGTCCTGCTGAGTGAGGAAATCTAGAAATTACAGCATTTCTGGAGCTTAAAGCAGACTTTCCCAGGACGCAGGCACAGGCTTTGAACCTGGCGTTTTGTCTGGGCCGGGGAGGGGAAGGGTTGTCCAGCTCCTCTGCCCACGCGCACTTCCCCTGTCCCTTTGGCAAGTGTGTCCAGCCGGATGCCCGGCCTCCGGGAGCCATCCCTCACCTTAGGGAGCGCAGGACACAGCCAAGCCCCAAACCCCTCCGTAACGGGACTTTTGGACTGTTGAGGAAACTGGAAGCTGGACCAGCAGTAGGTATGAGGCTCGGTGAGGGCACTTGGAGGTCTCCGGGAAGAGGTGGGGTGAACCAAGGCTACTGTGGGGACTCTCATGTCTTGAACCCCTACTCTGGGCACAAGCGGTAGCCCACGGTAGGGGTTCAAAGCCAAGCTTCCACCGGGTCACCCGGGTTCAGACCCTGGACTTCCCACTTAGCGAGTGCGTGATCCGAGTCACTTCCGGCCTCCGTGCATCAGTCCCTCCCTCTGGGCCAGAGCCGTGCCAGCCTCTCCAGGGCCCAAGCCCTGAACCCCATGTTGCTGTGCCCTCAAAACACACCTGGTGCCAGTTTCCTTCCCAAATGAGTCCCCAGTGTCCTGCCCCGCCTGCCCCTGCAGGGACCCCGCAGGTGTGGAGGTGGCCTCTGTCCCCAGCCTCTCATCCTGGCCCGAGGAACTCTTCGCCACCCTTGGGCCTCATCTGAGGAGCCTGGGAAAAGCCACCCCTCTGACCTGGGGATAGATCCCAAGGCGGGGCCGCCATCTGCGGGACCTCACCCCTCACTTTTTCTAAATCTTCAGTGTCTGGTTGGGTGGTTTGGTCATCTGTCACCAGAAGGGATGAAAGGCGTGAGAAACTGTCCACTGAGTAGGTCGTTTGCAGAAGACTTTGGAAGTCATTCCCAGCGTCCCTGTACCCCGGCATGCCGCCGCTAAGAAACTGGAGTCATGGAGCAGATTCTTGGGGGTGGCAGGGACGGGTACGTGTGTGTGTGTGTGTGTGTGTGTGTCAAGTTTGCCATGGGACGGGCTGCAGCCAGGCCCTGCCCCCGGCCTGCAGGCCCTGGGCCTCCCTGCCTTCCCGGCGCCCCCTGCCCAGGCGCGGGCCTCAGAGGTTCCTCGAATCCAGAATTGTGCAACACGACTTACTTGAGCCATAAAACCATTTTTTTTATTGTCAACAAGAAATAGCAACACTTTGGAGATGACCAGCTAGAAAAAAAGAATGGTGGTTGTATTAAAAAATGTAAAATACAAAACTGTTAACCAGAAATGAAAAAAAAAAAAAAAAATTTAAAAATGTTTTTCTATGAAGGGCCAGGACTTCGGAAATGGGAGAGAAACCCGGCTCCGTATCCCTAAGCAGCTGGGCCGGAGAGGGCTGTGCTAGGCCGCCGGGGGGCGGGGCGCGCACGGAGAGGGCGTTCACGCTGGCTCCTTCCGCCGCCTGGAGTCTGCGTGTGCGGCGTGTGCGGCGTCCGCACTCACCCCGGGGTCACTGCCCGGGTCACGCCGGTCTGTCCACACCTAAGTCCGGGGGGCCGGGGCCAGCCCGTTTCCTCTGTCGGAGCGAAGGCAGCTGCTAGGCATTAGCGTCCCACTGACTTTCTCGTCCCGGAAACTCCTCCCCTGGCGCAGCCCCGGCAGGCGGGGTCAGGGGTCAGCGGACGGGAAGTCGGGGACCTGCTTGATGTCCTCAGAAGCTTTGCTGGCCAGCTGGCGGGAGAGAGGAAACGGCAGGAGCCCGAGGTGAGATTCTCACGTGCACGCAAGCGGGGCGCCCCGCCCCGATCTCCTGGGCCCCTGACCGGCCTCCTGCCCACACCCCGTGTGCTTGGCCGCCCCGAGTGCATGGCCGTCCCGACTGTGAGCGGGGCTGAACGGGCCGGACGCACAGTGGTCAGAGCACAGGCTTCGCTGCCTCACGGACCGAGTCAACTCGGGCAGGCAGGTTGCTTCCCGAGCCCGGGGGTCCGTGGAGCCCTCCCTCAGAGTGGAGGGCGGCCGCGTGGGCCTGGCTCCACGCATGGTGAGCCTGCCGTTGCTCTGTTAGCAGCGTTCTGGGTCAACCCGAGTTCTGGGCTCCCGGGTGTCGGCGGCTCCCTCCACATCCCGAGCCGGCACCGGTCAGCAGCCACAGCAGTCAGCCCGGGAACAGGCGGGGCTTGGAAACGAGCTTATTTAATGAGTGGGGTTTTGTGATACAAGTTCCACAGAAAAACTCTTCCCAAATAATTAAAAAGCGCCTTTGGCTTCTAGAGACAGGCCCGGCAAAGGCAGGCTGGGCCAAGGACAGCTGTGGGCCCCGAGCCCCAGGGGCCTGCACGTCCTCTCCGCCCGTCCCTGCCGCCTGGCTGGGGTCTGTCCCACCCCGAGGGTGGCCAGGGCCCACAAAGAGAAGTTGGCCAGTGTCCCGGCCCTGCCTCCCTGGTGACACACACACGCACACCTCGTCCCTCCTCCCCGCTCCCCTCTCCACCCTGACCCTCGCCCGCTCCTTCTGCCTGTCCGGTCCTCACCATCGTCTTGAAGAACTGATTCACTTTCTTCCGCTTGAGCGTCTTCTTGTCGCCTTCCAGGCCGGGGAGGAAGGTCTGGCTGAGGCGGAAGGACGAGCTGCCCTCCTCTGTCCCCGGCACACCTGCCACCGAGAGCGTGAGGCCTGGAAGGGGAGCAGAGGGCGGGCAGGTGAGGCCCGGGCGAGGAGAGGGCGACTTGAGGGAGGCCGACGGGAGACACGACGGGCACGGAATCTGGGGCGAGCAGGCCAAGGAGCCGGGTGGGAGGCGGCGGCCCGCGTCCCGACGTGTGGAGCTGTGCGGCTGCGCTCTTGGGCTTGGGGGTGGGGGGGCGGCTCGCCAGCCCCGCACACAGTGAGTGGCCCGCCCCCTCCTAGGCCTCTGGGCCAGCAGCATGGGGGCTGAGGTGGGGAAGGCTCCTGACTTCCTCGGGGGATAGGACCTTCACCTTCCAACGCCAAGAACTGGATGTGTCGTTTCCCCTGAAAACAGGGGCCAGTGGGGACAGCTGGTGGACACGCCCCCGGCTTAGAGTCACTCAGACCCTAGGATTTGACATCAGCTGCAGGGGGTAAGAGCACAGCCCCACCGGCGTGTGTGGAGGCCCGCTCGGAGGGCCAGAGTGGCAGCGCCAGGTGCCCAGGCAGACACCCCCCTGCCGCGTGGGGCACCCCTGTCCAGTGTGGCGGGCAGTGTTAGGGGCCTGGCTCCAAGGCACCGGGCGTGGATCTGAACCCAGCCTCCATGTGACTAGCGGGTGACAGGCAGCACATGGGTCTTCTCAGTGCTTCTGTGACCTCGTCCATATGGTGGGGCTACTGACACCATCTGCTTCACGGGGGCGGGGGGGGGGCGCTCTGTGGCCTAAATGACATAACGAGGGGACACAGGTATCCCAGGGCCGGGTCCTGGTCAGCACTTGGGAGCAGCGGGCATCCTTGCTGAGGTATGCTGGCCATGTCCTGGGGGCAGTGCCTGCCTGCTTGCTTCTGCCCGCCCCCCCACCCCACAGGCCCCCTGGCACAGAGCGGCAGACACTAGAGACGGCCGGGTGGCACACGGAATGCTCCTGGGTGTGCCACGTCCCCATCTGGGGCCTCCAGGTCCCCAAAGGAGACACGGAGCTCAGGGACATGCTAGGGACCCACTTCTGGCTCCCGGGGAGGCCTGGCAAACGGAGAAGGCAGGGCCGCCGGTGTGCCGAACGCGTTCCCAGTGAATCCCAAGATGCAGAGTGACAGCGGCCTCCGCCCCCACTCCTGGCCGAGCTCGCTGGGCGGGGGGACAGCTCAGCGGACAGGGCGGCTCTGAGCGGAGCCCTCTGCCTGCAGGGCGCCCGCCCCCTTTGCCGCACTGACCCCCGTCCTGCACGCCGCCGGGTGGGCGGTGGCCGGGCACGTACCTGGGATGGTGGGCAGGGACTGGCTGGCAAAACTCATCTGTGAGAGGACGGACGCCCTGGGCGGGATGGCCGCGTGCTCCGAGAGGTTCGTGTCGCTCATGAACTCGTGCTTTCTGGACAGCTGGACGCACACACACACACACACACACACACACACTGCAGAGTCAGCACGAGGTGGCAGCCGGGGACCTGAAGCACTAGTGACGGCCGCTCGGTGCGTCTTCCGAGGACCTGGCTCCGTTCCACAACCCCGGCCCCGTACAGGCGCACAGGGGGCCTGCTATATGACCCCCGGGTCGGTGGGGGTGTCAGGAGCTTTGGCGGGGGGGGGGGCCTTCATTTAGACAGTACTGTGAACAATCCCCCCTGGAACTGTGAACCACAGAAATCTTATTCCCAGACTTCTTTCCTGGCCGGAGTCACCTCTGAGGCCTATGGGAAGTCTGTTGGGGATCCTTGGTCACCGGAAGGCATCCGGGTGGGCCCCTTGCCCTTTCACCTGGCACCCTGACCCCTCCCAGGCTCCCAGAACACCGTCAGCAAACCTCCCTTTTGGGGGGACACTGGAATTCAGCCCCACAGGACCGAGTCTCGTGTCAGACAGTTATTGGCTTATAAGATGAAAAGTCCCCGAGTCAGAGCAGTGCCTGCATCCCCGGCTGGGCTCCCGCTGTACCGCGGGGACCTAGCAGTTTCAGTGGTCAGGGTGGCCCAGGCCCGGGGACGGAGGGCAGGACAGGCAGAGCGCCTGGCCCAGCACCAGAAGGGCTGCTGTCCTTTCCAGAGGGCGAAGCCCCGTGTGGTGGCAGAAAACACACACAGGTCGGAAGCCGGTGGCCTGGGTTCAAATCCCGCCTCTGCTGTGTCCAGGCTGCACCCACCTCACTGCAAACCTGGGGCTCGGAGCCCTGGGGACTGTGCCTGGCGTGCAGCACGTTGGCCGAGGGGCCCACTCACCCGCTTCAGGTCGGACTCGGCCGCCGCCTTCTCGTCGGCGAACACCACGCTGCTGCGCTTGGCCCTCTTCTTGGACCGCCGCAGCTTGACCTCCGGCAGAGTGCTCCCCGGCGAGATGGGCTCGTCCTGCTCCGCCTTCGGGGTCTTGGGGGCTGCCAGCTCCAGGTCAAAGCTGGAGGGCAAGGGGGCCAACAGTGGGGACTGCAGTCAGAGGAGCGGTGGGACCGGCTGGCAGGGGCCTGGGTGGACTGAGCCACCGCCTTGGGGCCGGAGGGGGACGAGCTAGCCTGGCAGGGTTGGGGGGTCTGTCTGCTTAACTGATACGTGTTGGAAATGCAAGGACAGACTGGCTGTGGTGAGGAGAGAAAGCTGGGTAAGATGTGGATCTGGATTCAAATTCAGACACTGCCACTTTTTAGCTGCACGTTGAGCGAGCCGCTAGAATGGGGTGTTGGTGGTGACCTCGCAGAGAGGCCACGGAGGCGGTCTGAGGCCCCCACACACCCCTGGCCCATGCAGAGGGCTCGTTCAGCATCTGCTGTTAGGGCAGTTAAGCAGGGCCTGGTGGCGCAGACTGCCGGGGATGCGGGTGCGGGAGGAGGGGCCCTGTGTGGGGCAGTGAGGACGGATGGCCCCGGCAGAGCAGAGAGGAGCCCGTACTGAAGCGGGCTCTGCGGCTGTGGCCGAGGCCTGCGGGTCCTCAGGAAAAGCCACCTTGCTTCCCAAGCTTCGAGTGAGCCTCTGAAGATGGCCCCAGGATGTCAGCCTTACAGGGTGACAAAAAGCTCTCACACAGAAGGGCAGAGAGGCAGAGGGAGCCGCTTTGCGGGGGGCCAGGCCAGGGCGGGGGGTGGGGCTCGTCTCTTGGGGGCGGGGCTGACCTCTCGGAGGTGGTCTTGCTGGGCGTGCTGCAGTCCGAGTTCATGGAAGCCATAGAGATGATGGACATCTGCCGGTAGGAGCGCAGCATCGAGCGGGGCCGGCCCACCCGCCGGTCCTCAAAGTCGGGCTGTGGGCAGGAGAACAGGGTGGTTAGCAGCCGGGACCCACAGGTAGGTGGGGCCGGGGTACGGGGCCTCCCCGTTGCCGCTGCCCCCCCCTCCACTGGGGCAGGGTGCCCTCCTGGATGGCTGGGGTCAGAGCTGAGAAGACTCGACCCGGGATAGAGCCAGAGAGACCAGGACAGAGAGACCGAGGGTGTGATTACATGGCTGGGCCTGTAGGCCTGTGATGCCAGCTCAGCTTCCCCCGGAGGGAAGGTGGGCTGGAGCGCACTCTGGGCACCTAGCTCAGATGAGCTGTCCTGGAAGGTGACTCTGCATGCATGGGCCAGCAGGGTAGGCTGGGTGTGTTTGGGACCTTCCCAGACCCCTTGCTGTGTGTCCCTCCACACGGCTGGTCCTGGACTCCGCCCTTAGCCTGACTGTGCTGCCACTCAACCCTGGAACCACAGTGGGGCGCCGCGCAGGGAACGCTGGGAGAGGTGGCCTGCTGGGATGACAGCTCTCCTACCGGGAGGGCGTGGGTTGAGCTCGCCTCTGTTACCTCCCACTAACTCCCTCAGCCCCCGGGGGCCTCAGTTTTCCAGTCTGGGCTGACTGACGTTTTGTGACTGTGCTTTCTGGGGAAGAGGACAGAGAAGACACCCCGTGAGTGCCAGGCCAGTGGCCTTGTTAGGCCATGCAGTGGCTCCCGAGTGGCCCAAATTGCTGGCTTCGCAAGGCTAGCAGAGCTGGGCGCTTCCTCGGACTTGGATGCACTTGCTTTGTGGGCTTTCACAGGTCACTTGAGTCGCTGACCCTCCAGAGAGGGGCGTGGGGTTCAAGTCATGCCTGCCGCACAGGCTTGTTAGGGCTAAATGGCTTAGTAAACGTCAGGCGCTCAAATCGGACAAGGCACATAGTAGGTGCCTCCTCCATGGAGCTTTTGTTATAAGCACAAACCCTCGTGTGTTTACCACTGGTGTATGTCTGGGGGTGACTTCCGAGGGGTGGGGGCTACAGGAAGCTTCCTCTGAAGCGTCCACCCCAGCATCGCTGGCCCGCAGGCCCTTCTCCCCACGGGCAGGCTCTGTTGCTCCGGTCCCCACCATCCGCCCCTGCGCCACTGCCCCCACCACTGCTGCCCGCCTCCCACCCCCAGCGACCTCCGTACCATCTCTCGGACACCATACTCCTTCTCCACCTTCATTTTCAGGTTCTTGAAGCACTCCTCCATCCGGTCGTGGAAGGGCCGCAGGTTTTCTGACACCCTCTTCTCATGGATCTTAATCCCTGCCCCCAGGAAGGGGATCTGGGGAGAAAGGTGGTGGGCCGTGAGTGGGGCCCGGGCCTCTGAGCTTGGACCCAACCCCCCAGAACCGCGGGAGGCCACTCCCCGCAGGGCGCTCAGGTTCCCTGAGACCTTCTCTCGGAGCCACCAGCCTGCGGAAACCGGAAAGCTGCAACCTTGGGGCTACTCTGGACGGGAGAGAAGGGGCTGCGGTGGCTCGTGCCCCCCAGGGAGGTTGGACCCCCCCCCCCCCCCCCCCGCAAGGGGAGGCTGTCTTTTTGTGGATTCTGGGGGCGGAGTGTGCGACCGGAAGAGGAAGCTCCGTAGCTTGGACTCAAAGCCTCTTCTAAGAAGCTCTTGGTGATACCAAAGGGAAACGTGGGTGCGTGTCGGGAGGTGGGGGAGGGGAGGACTGGAAGGACAAGGGGAGCGTGCTCGGCCTTGCCGTGGTACAACACAGCGGTCTAGCGGGACCTTCTGCGGCTGCCGTGGAACGAAAGGGAAGTGAGTATCGTGGACCTCACCAGCTGACAGCGGCCTGAGAGAAATGGTGGAGGAGACGGGGGAGGAGGAGGTGACCGATGGCAGGCAGTTCAATTCCCCTTCCCAACCAAGAGACTGTCTACACAGGTAGACGTGAGGATGGCAGCTGAGCCACCGGGGCCACTAGGAGGAGGAGGAGCTGAGAAAGTATCGGGGCTTTGGGGAAGCAAAACAAGGCTGTAAAGAAGCAGCATACAGGCTACTTTGAACAAAAAAAATATTTCTGTGATCAGTGATGTAAACATGTTTCTGCTTCCTTCCCTTGGCAGTCTCCCGGAAACAAGAAAGAAAAAAAAAACTCCAAGAAACGAAACCCAGAAACGTGGAGATCTATGAACGTGGTGACGCACAGCACGTCAGACGCGGCTGGAAGGAGGATGTAACTGGCCGCCAGAGCAGAGGGGGGCGCTGGTGAGCAGAAGAGGCCGACCTCCAGGTAGGCAACCAGGAGCGGCTGGGGAACTGGGGGCTCCGGGTACCTCCGCAGGACACATGGGTGGGTAGAAAGGCTGTGACGAGAGCCGCGGGGCCTGACAATCTATAGCTAAGAGGCAGCAGGCCCAGTAATGGCCAACACTGTATTCCTGTGGGCAGGCACAGAGGAGGGACGCGGTAGTACGAGCGGTAGGAATGAATGGAATGGACAAGGAAGAGGTGATAGGCTGTGTGTAATAATGCGGAAAGGCTGCGTGCCACAGGAGGAAAGCAGCACCTTTTCAGAGCGCCTGGACTCTGGGCGGGAGGGACGTGGCCCCTGGCAACCCCCTTTTCCAGCCGAGTGGGCCCGGAACCTAGTGGCAAGGCCAGGTGGTGGCTGCCGGAGAAAGTGGCCACGAGGGGCTCTGCCTGAAGAGGCCTTGCTAGCGGCTTTCAGAAGCTGTATCATCTGCTAGATGCTTTCAAAGCCTCCTTATTTCTCTGTAGCGCTTGTCCCTTAGCTCCAAGGCTGGGGTAGGACTTCCTTAGCGGGCACAGCCCGGTGTTAGCTGTGCTGTGAATCTGAGGTCCTGGCTCCAGGAGTGGTGCACACAGCTTGGGGAATCCATCATCAGGTGATAAACGGAGTCCAGTGGAGACCCCAGGCAGTGACATGGGGTGAGAACGGCACCCAACAAACAAAGGAATTTGTGCGACCTGCCAGCCCACCCTGGCGCGCCCCAGAGTGATCAGAGGCAGGGAGCCCATGGGAGCCCGGCTTTCCCACTTCCCGAGTTGTGGGGAGGGGACTACCAGTATTTGGAGATCAAAGGGCTGATGGCCTCAGAAGGCTGGGGACCTGGAGCGTGTTTGGCTTCACCAGGTAGCACAAAGTAAGAAGGGGGAGAAATTTCCAGACGCACAGGGTGTGTTCAGGAGAGCACTTGTGGGCAGCACTTGGTGTTCCTCCCCCTTTAAGCCTCGCTTTGCATACACTGGCAGAGGCAGAGAAGGACCTGAATTAGGAATCCTTATTTTAAGAAAAGAGGCTGCACCCAGTGTTTCTCACTCCCTGATTTCCCTAGAGTAACAAAAACTCCCCAGCGCAATAGCTGCTTTGCTTTGCCCTGTGACTGGTGAGAAGAGGGTGGGGGTGGGGAACAGGCAGCTGCAGACTGCTGCCCCTGTGCCCGCTGTCCCCCAGCTGTGCCCTGGAGCACACCCCCACCTGCAGGGTGGTGGGGGGTCCCCAGGTGCAGGGAGGGGTTGGAGGAGGGGGCTGCCATGGGCCTGAAGGAGCCCGGTCCTTCAAAGCCTCTGGGGGGAAGTGTCTGGTGGATTAGTCCTTCCCTAGGGTGTGGGAGAGAGGGAGAGAGGAGGAGGGAGAGAAAACAGAAGAGAGAGAGAGATCCAGAGAAAGGAGGGGAGGAGGAGGAGAGAAGCAGAGAGAGGAGTGAGGGGGTGTGGTGCAGAGGGGCGGGTAAGATGGGGGAAGGGTACAAACAGAGGCAAAAGACAGAGCAGGAGGGACAGCAGCCAAGCACTTCTGAGAGAGGGAAAGAGAGACAGATGCACAGGAACGAAGAGCCAGAAAGCAGCAGGGCATGGAGGGAGGGGGCAGGGCACAAGGTGGAAGGGAGGCGGGGCAGGGAGGACCATGTCCCCCTCTGGGTCCGGAGGGCTGAGCAGCCTGTGCGGAATGAAGGTCCTTTGACGAAAAGCCAGCCGAATAAAGGCCTCAGTTATTTCCCAAAACTGATCCCCGTCTGAGCATTACCTGCAACAGACTGGGTCAGCCTTAGGGAACAGGAGGGTGGGGACCAGTATCTTGTTATCTGACGGGCATGAGCTGGGTGTGGGGGCCTGGCTCCCACTGCGGTCCTGCTGGGAGAAGCCACCGCCTGCATTCAACACCCCATAAAGCAGTCTTAGCAACATGCACCTCAGCACTGCTGCCTGGCCCCTCTGCGGCACCCCACGGGTGTGGCGGCCCAAATCGAGGCTCTGGGGGTCCTGCTCAGGTGAACAGAATGTCAGGAGAAGGGCCGAAAACAAAAGGACAGGAGGACGTGTGAAATGAGGCCATGGCGGCCAGAGGCTAGCTCAGGTCAAGTGTACAGGGAGTGGATTGGAGAAGACAGGAGGGAGGAGGGCACCTGTGTGTGTGGGATGGGGCTGGGGAGGAGGGAGGGTGGGCAGGCGGGCTCCCTGGTCCGGCGCTGGTTTACCTGCCACGCAATCAGGTCCTTGAGGCGGTTCAGCTTCTCCTGGTCCTCAGGGTGGTCCCTGGTATACTCTTCAGTGAAGAAGGCCTGGGGAGGACAGACAGGTGTTTGGGATTTCCTGTTCCTTCAGTGTGGACCCCCCAACCCAGCTGTCTGGTGCTGAGAGAGGATGCTACCTGAGAGGGGCAGCAGCGAGGTCACGAACACTTGGTGGGGCAGGGACCCACAGTGACCTCGCTGTTTGCTCTCCTTGGAGGCCCAGGTCAGCACCCACGGGGGATGGGCCACGACCCCAGGGCGGCAGTCCTCAAGCAGGGTCCCCGGGTCCGCAGCATCCACACACCACCTGGCCGCTCACCAGAGATGCACATTCCCGGCCCCGCCCAGACCTACTAAGTCAGAACCTGGGTGGGGGCACCTGTGTTCATTCAGAAGCTTTTCCAGGATCCCGTTCATGTCCGTGTGTGCGAGTGTTGTCCCCAGCTCAGCTCAGCACCTCTGGCACTGTGTGTGATCCTGGCACCCCCAGCTCTTTCTGGAGCCCACGTGCTCAGTGTGTGTGCGTGTGCACACGCACACACATATCAGCCCTCACAGCTGAACAGAGGCTCACCGAAGACAACTACGTGGGGTGCCCGAGGGAGGCTGGAGGGACTGTCGGGGAAATGACTGAATTACCGTGAATTGCAGGACTGTGTCGTACTCTCAGTGTCACATCGGTGAGCGGCACAGAACAGAGAGCAGGGAGTTCACTGTGAGGCTCGCTAGCGTGAGGGGTCGTTTTCCCCCTCAGTGTCTTCCATAGTGTGTGGTCTAGGTGGCAGCCCGGTGAGGGCTTGCTGCTCTCTTTCATTGCCAGGGAAAGCCGTGCTCACCTACTGAGAGCCTGGCATCGTTCCCCCAGTGGCTCACGTGACTCATGCATCTGATGACTTTTCCCTTTTTGCCCTGGACAGCAGGAGGCTCAAAAGCAAAACCGTGGCTCAGGTGCGTGGGGATTTCTGGAGGGACCTTAAGACCTGGATAGCCACATTACAGCTCTCAGGGTTGATCCTCTGCTCCGTCTGTATTGTCACGGATTCTGGGTTTCGTTTCTCTCCATTTGTAGACGACATTTCCAATCCTCTTTGATTCACAGTCCCCCCACTGCAGTGGTCTGGCTTATGGTCACCTGTCATCCCGGAGCCTGTGCTCGGCAGAGGCACCTGGGTGTGTCCAGCGAGCTAAGGGGCCCTTGTGACCCCGGCTCCTTCTGGCCACAGCACAGTGCGGCACTGGGGTGCAGGAGATGAGGGAGGGGCAGGCTACAGGACCTCTGGAAGGTGAGTGAGGTCCAACCAAGCTGTGGTCTCTTTGGGGGCGAACAGCCCCAGTAAGATGACAGGTTGCTGTGTCTGTCCCTGGCCCTCGGGCCCCTGCTCTGTCCCCCACCGCCGGGCCCTGGGCCGCAGAAGCGCTCACCTTCTCGTACTTGGCGAAGCCCCCCATGACAGCAGGGTCCACGATCCCATTCAGGAGCATGGACAGGGGGTTGATGGGGAGGCTTTCGTCACTCTGGTACTGGTTTATCATCATCAGGATCTTCTCGTTGGCCGTGGACATGGTCTCGATGGCATTCTCCAGCGGGCTGATGGTGGTCTGTTGAAACAAGATCACCAGAATGAAAGGGCCGTAGCAGGTTGCTTTAAAACAAATACACACCTTGGTAGGGATTTCATCTGGGGCTGGAACTCAAATGAGCGAATGCTCCCTGCGGGGCAGGGTGTAGCCAGCTCTGGTAATCAGTGAGCTGGGGCGGGGCAGGCAGGCTGACTTCCAGCGAGACGGGATTTCCCCAGGGAGAAGGCAGCCCGGCATTTGCCCGTCTGCTCCAGGGAGGGTGTTCCTCCTTATACCTGGAGTGAGACTCCTCCAGTTCAACCCCTCTGTCAGTGCCTGTGTGCCTACTACACGTACGTGAGCTGTCAGCAGACAGGGCAGAGTGGCTGGCGACCTGGGCCCCCAGCCTGGCCCACAGTCGGTCCTAAAACTGACTTTTACAGTTGGGGGTGGGGGGTGGTCACTGTCCCCAGGTGGGCTCTGTTGTGTTGGGAAGATAAAACAGAGCCCCTCTCCAACACCCCTTAGAAAGTGACGCCAACAACACGCTGTCAGACGCTGGCTGCGCAGGCAGGGTTGGTTCTCAAGAGCATGGGGTCTGGAGCAAAAAGGGACAAGGGTCTGTGAACCTCTTCTGCAAAACCCCGGGGACTGGGTGAGCTGGGCGCTGCGGGTCGGACCCTCCCTGTGGCAGCCACTCAGCCTGGTGCCCGTAGGCAGCGAGCAGCTCCGGGCAACGCGCACACCGGTGAGCGCGCCTGTTTCAGTAACAGTGCTACAGCGCGCAGAGACGGGGGCAGGTGGGAGCTGGCCCACGGGCCGAGTCTGCTGACCCCTGGATGAAGCCCAACAAATTAAACTGAGTGCAGATCTCAGCTCTGATTTTTTTTTCCCTAGCTGTGTGATCCTGAGCAGGTTTCCCAGCCTTCCTGAGCCTTAGCTGGCTCATCAGTAAGACGAGGCTGAGTGAGCCTACTCTGAGAACAGCGGATAGCGACCCTTACTGCCTCTTGTGGGGGCGGGGACAGAGGACAGCAGAGGTCCTACCCGGGGAAGACTCAGGGCACAGTGGGGCGCCCCCTGAGTAGGTAGCGAACATCGGCTGAGACAATGTGACCGTGGACTCAGCAGAACGAACTCCGTGTTTTGCGTACTCACAACCTACTCTTGGCAAAAGTAGGTTTACAGTTGTGAGAACGTGAAACTCGAGTGTGTAGCAGGTAGACTACGAGAGTGTGTAAATGATGAGCCCTTACGAGATTGTGCTAAGCGCGCTGTGCCATTGCGACATTCTTTTTTTGAGTTGATAAAGCTGTAAAGCTGGTGTGATAATCAGAACATGGATGTCTTTTTCCCTCCACCAGTAAACCTACTTTTGCTTTCCTCTGTATGCATATCTATACACACGTGCACATACATACACATACATGTGTATATGCATACATAATCCTTGTTCCACCTGCTGCGAAGGGAAAATGAACTGTCGGGGAAAACGCTTTGGGGACAGTGTCCAGGGGGAAAAGCGTCAGCCCAGAGATGAGGCGACGCTAGCCCCTTGCAGTCTGGGGCGTTCCGTGTTCCCCAGAGGCGTGTCATCCGCTCCCCCTTCTTAAATCCGGTCCTCTGGGACCCCACGAGCTGCCCCCACGCCACTGCCTGCTGTGGCCGACCGCGTCCCACCTCCGGGCCTCAGTCTCCTCAGAAGCAAAGTAGTGGAGACAGACAGGAACCGGGGGGACTGCAGATGGGGGACCTCCAGGCCACCCCGAGAGGCCGGCTGTCCAGACTGCACACGAGTCCTAATTTTAAAAATCTTAACAAATATTCTTGAGCACCATTTACGGACCCGGGTCTGTTGGCACTCAGCGGTATGGCAGGGAACAAAACAGACACGAATCTGTCTGCCTGGGGCTTATGTAATAGTGGAGTTTATATTCCAATATAGTGCATGTAAATTCTAGGTACTGAAATGGACATGCAGGCACATGGCACAGTCTATTAGGAGGCGGCCGGTGTGTTGAGGGAAGGGGACACAGGCAGGGGCTCCGTCGCCCACAGTCTGAGGGGGACACGGAAGGACAGGAGCCGCCTTGCTGGGCCCCACAAGGAGGGGAGGACACAGCCAGGGCCACCGGGTACAGGCTGCAGAGTGGGAGGGAGTTTCTGATTCTTCCCCTCAGAAGAGGGATTGATAACAGTGCGTAGTCCACAGGGTTTTGTATCCCAGGGGACAATGCCATAACGCCCTTGCCGCAGTGCCTGGGACACTCACAGGTACACCCCGTGTCAGTCTGTCCCACGAGTAAGAGTGTTTCCGGGACACTACTGATTACTAGGGTGGCATGGGGACACCGAGGAGGAGCAGGAGAGAGGGGGACAGTCCAGGCACCTGAGGTTGGGGGCAGACCCCGCCTCACTTACAGACCTTGACTAGCCCACCAACCCCTCCGCACCTGAGCTCCTCCACCTATAAAATGGGGGGAGAAGTCATGTTGTTGGTAGCTGTTGAGGGGTCCGAGGAGGGCGTGCACGTGAGCAGTTCAGCGCACGCTCAGTCAGTGCTGGTTGATGTCATCACCATCACCACTCTGTTCTCCCCGAGGTCCAGGCTGCGCCTGTGAGCAGCAGCCCGGAGGGCCCCTGGGAGGCTGGGCTCCCTGGCAGGGAGGTGGGCACTGCTGCTGACGACGGGCGGCGTGTGACACCCGTCAGAGCACGTGGCCCCTCTGCTCCGGGCTCCAGGTCCTGATGGGGGCCCGTAGGGCCCTGCGTGACCTGGGGTGAGACTGCTGCCCAGCCCTCCCTTGTTCTCGTGCTGGTGTGAGACTGCTGGGGCACACGCACGTTCTGGCTGCGGGGCCTTCACACTGGCCGGTCCCTTTGCCGGAGTGTCCTTCTCTCCTCTGTCTGCGTGGACTGCCCCCTGACTTCCTCCGGGGCTGTGCTCAGAGCCCATTTACCAGGGAGGCTTTGTCTGGTCCCCCTGTTCAAACACCACCTCCTCCACCATCTCTCTCTCTCACTCGTCCCCGTAATGGCTGTCACCGTTTGACGCTAACATGTATTCACTTTGACGTTTCGGTCTGTCTGTCCCGGGGAAATGTAAGCTTCGTGGCAAAATCCTCCAGTCTTAGAACAGCGCTTGGTGTGTGTTAGGTGCTCACGAAGCATTTGTTGAATGAACGAGACCTCCTGAATTTGTCCTTCAGGTGTCCTCACGGACACCCTGGCATTTCCCCTGTATTGTGGGCACTGAAAGGCCCCTGGCTGTCTGAGGGCGTGAAGACCCTGAAGTGTGGAGATGTAAAATACGTGCTGTTTGCACAAGGGAGTGCAACCATTTGCACACTAGCCAGAGCTTTGCTCCTGTGGGAACTCTTCTCTGTGAGCCTCATTTTATCCAACTGTAAAATGGGTTCGTGGTGGGATTCTGCAAACGTACCGCGAGGGGCTGCTGGGACCCAGAGGACACAAGGGGTGACTGCATGGGTAGAGTTCTGAGCCCCCTGCCTCCCCCTGCATCCAACCGCAGGAGCTCCCCATTCATCAGCGTTCACTGCATCGGGCTGCTTTTGTGCGGAAAGGTTATCTGACGCTTAAGCATCTGAACACAGATAATCTGGATGCTGCCTCGGGCCCCTGCCTACACCGGGATTCCGGAGCCCCTGCAGCGGCTTCGGACAAAAGCCCCTGAGGCTGGGAGAGGGGTGCCAGGAAGGACTGCAGACTCACCTGGGACATGTGGACCACCTCAAACCAGCGCAGGATGCCCGGCAGCTTGTACGCAGTCACGAAGGAGGTCCTCTCGATCCACATGGACTGTGCCACGGGCAAGGGGTGACAAGGGAAGGAAGCAACATGTAGGCAGCCTGGGTATCAGAGATGCTCGGCGGGGTCCTAGTCAGACCCCCAGGCCTCCCACCTACCCAGAATCAGCATAAATCATGCACGGCCCAGAACACACTCTCACCTTACCCTTAAGAATTCTTTCCCAATGTGAAGTTTAAGTTTTCCCTGGCCTTGGGCCCAGTAAGTTTTAACCTGGGTCTCTGAAGAGTTTGAATTTTTAGGCAACATTGAATGCATCTACCTGCATTTTCTGGGGGAGGGCCCACAGGGTGCTTTAGATTCTTAAAGGGGCAGTAACTCCCAAAACAGGAAGAATGAAGGCGAAGAGCTGAAAGAGACGTGAAGCCACCTCCTCTTACCAGCCTTGACCTTGGGAATAGAAAACTGGTTCTAGCTTGGGAAACGTACAGGGAACAGTGGGGACTAAAATCTCTGAGGCTTGTAATTGGTATTTCCATTTTCTCAATGCCCCTGCTTAGCGTGAGGGTTCCTTCCTTCTGCAAATGCTTAGATGCCTGTGCTTGCAAGGCACACCTCACACAAGGCCCAGGTTGTATCTGGAAAGTGGAAAGGCTCCAGAAATAAAACAAACCCAACAGAAGAGACCAGGAATGGGTGTCACTACATCAGTGGATGCTAGTTGTACTTCCTTTGGCTTTGGATCCAGCCCCCTCTGGTCCTGAGGTTGGCAGAGTGCTCTCTGCATGGTAAAGGGGGCCCGGGGGAGTGGTCAAGGCTGCTGAGGGCATGGGGAGGTACTCACGGCAAACTCGTTCTCAGGATCGACCGTCCCCCTGCGCACTGGCCGGGAGTAGTGGAACCTTTGCACGTAGTTGGATTTATAAAAGCTGCAAGACAGGAAGAGGCTGAGGCTCCTAGCAGCATGCCTGGCTGCAGACACAGAACCTGACCTGAGCTGGCCAGGGCAGCCGTTACTGCAGGCTGCAGGCCTGGCAGCGTCCTTGCTGTGACCCGGAAAGCCAGGCTTTCCTTGCAAGGTGATTTAGAAGGGAGACTGGGTTACGCCTTCCTGGGAACACAGCAGCCCATAGGGTACCCAAGGAGCTGGAATTCTTGCATGAATGCATGGAGTCCCCTGGGCCATCATTTCCTGTGACCTCAATAGGCATCTTCCAAGGACTGCGTTAGGGGTCTCAGCCTCCCCACAAACCACTTTTCCTGAATCTCTAGTGAGGTTCTGCCATCAGGGCCAGCAAGGCTGCTGTCCCCCACCCACAGGAGCCTGACTGAGAGGGTGACAGGAGGCTGAGGTCTGAGCGTGTGCTCTGAACACACCCATTGTCAATGGACAGCCTCAGTGAACGCTGAGATGACCACCCTCTGGGAACACGTGCTCAGCATGAGCACTGCCCCACCCCTGAGCTCCTCCTCCACACACTTGCCTGCAGGATCAACCTGAGGGACAGGTTCTCCCCTCACAATTCAGGGACTCTCACTACTGCTTGCTGAGGGTCCACCGCGCCTCACAGCGAGGCATGCCCTCACTTCTGCCACCCACCTCTGGCTTCAGCCTGTCCAGCGACAGGGCCCAGATGGCTGATTGGGAGTGACTTTCCTCCCGGAAGAGGAAGGGGAAACAGGCTGGCTAAGACAGAGAAGGGACTAGAAGGGCATGAGGCCTATCCTGCCACCAGCTCGGCTTGGGGACCCCATGGGATTTCTTCCCCATCCCCTCCTTCCAGTGAGCTGTGGGTCTTACTTTATAATCTGGTCAGGCACCGGCTTGTTCTTGAACCTGGGGTGTTCATCCAAGACAGGCTGCACAGTGAAACACTGGATGTCTGGACCCTGGGTTAAGGATTCACGACACGTCTGTAGGCCACAGGGACGGCTCCAAGCACAGCAGGTCCCGCTGAGACCGTCCAGGCCAGCCCTCTGGGGTCAAGTGTGCTGGGGTCAGGTTGCTGGCTGACAGCTAGGTCCTATTGACCAGTTGGCAGCCAGAGCTGCTTGTCACTGGCAAGCCTGTCCCAGGGCTCAGCCCCTGCTAACAGTTGGTCAGTAGTGCTTAATCATCATTATCATTAACAATAATGCCATCTGATGCATTTATGGCTCCAAATCAATTGCAGAACACATCTCCCCATGGTCTCCTTTCATCTCTCCAATTCCACAGAGCAGCACTATTAATGCAAATTGTCCCCGTTTCATGGATGAGGATGTCAAGGTCAAGGATGCTGGACAACTTGTTAAAGCCTGCACAGCTAGTGAGAGCAGAGCAGGGATTTGTATTTACATCTTTTAACCTTGAGCTCAGGGTTCTCTGACTGCAGCCAGCCACGCAGGGGGGCCCTTGGACCAGCGGAGTCAGCATCACCTGGGAGGCTGTGAGAATGGGTGAGTCTCAGGCCCTGCCCCCGACCTACTGATTCAGTCTCTGCATTTTTGTAAGGTCCTCATCTGCACGCTCACATTTGAGAAGCACTGCTTTAGGGTGTGCAAATGCGCCCCCTTGTACACCCTGACTCGGACAGTCTGAGTGTGAGTCCTGTGGCAGGACGGTGAGGCCGCATCCAGGCTCCGTGGGGAAGAGTCCCACGATCGATGAGTAATGCCTGCCACGGGCACTGATGCAGAAGAGGTTGTTTGCGTGCCAGATTTTGTCACACTTATTCTAGACTTTGATTCACTTTACGCAAATGACATGGGACACGAAACGAACACAGTCCGTTGTCACTGGGCCGATGCCCGCGCCCTCTTTACCCACCTCCCTTTAGAGACCCAAGTTCCCCCATTGCTGCGTTCTACCACGTGGCTCCAGACACTCCTCCCCTGCGTCTGACGCTTCTGCCGACTGCGGAACCACAGGCTCCTCGTGTTGGCCTCCTAACGCGGACGGTTCAAAGGCTCGACTGGGATCCGACCCACTTCCCACCGCTGTCTCCGGGGGTCGAACAGATGCTACTGTCCCCTCTGCATGGGGGGCTTTCCCTCAACCCAGCACCTCCACCGGGACCCGGTTCCCCCTCAGGCAGGCCCATGCTGGGAGCTCTCATCTCCCAGCTCCCCGTCTTCACCCCTGCCCCGCCCCCCCGCATTGTGAGCTCCCTGATAGCAGGGGCTCTGGGTCTCGCACACACAAAAAACGGCCAAAACAGAACTCCAGGTTAAATTCCCCTGGCCTTCCTCCCCAGGAACTCACCGCACACCAAGGTGGTCCCGTATTTTCGGGCATCTTAGCTGTAAGCTCCGCGGCGGCGAGCACTTCCGCCGCAGACACTTCCGCCGCGGAACTTGTGTGCCGTAAGGCAACTTTGCCGTAACAGACAAAATAACTGGCCGACAGTTCGGTTTCACTTCTCCATTGACAAGTCCATTTAAAACGTTTAAATACTTAAACGTATTTGAGCTAGTTGTCACGACAGCTTGGTTTTATTTCATTTCTCCATTGGCAAGTTCTCGCAGTATTCCCACCTTTATGTTACACAAATCGTAGCCCTCGTGACAGTCTACACGGTGACGAGCAGATGGGGTGGTCTGAAAACAGTGGGTGATAACACGTGCATGTATTTCCGCGATAGAAAATACGGCAATAAAACTTACGGGGCCGGATTGCGTACTTCACTGGAAAACGACCACACGTCAGCTTGTAAACCCTTAGGTGGTATTGCGTACAGTATTGCGCACAGTAACATTCCCCGGATAGCTTTGGAACATCTAGCAATGCACGTGTGAAAATATGTGACTGCAAATCAACCAGTAAAAAAATTGGTGCATAGCAATCGAGTCTGTTTAATATTGTTATTCGCTTTTTCCTGTTTCGGTGTGTCCTTTCACGACAAAATTGCTTTACGGCAAATCAGTTCCACAGCGAAAATGTTTGCGGTGAACACGCCGGTGGCCAAGATGGTTAGT
This sequence comes from Phyllostomus discolor, assembly GCF_004126475.2. NCBI lineage: Eukaryota > Metazoa > Chordata > Mammalia > Chiroptera > Phyllostomidae > Phyllostomus > Phyllostomus discolor. The sequence continues at coordinate 34,558,461 of NC_040915.2, read as the reverse complement.
GTGGAAATGCCTGGACCCGAGGTAACACACCCGCCCGCGACCCGCGGCTGCTCTGCTACCTGCAGGGCAGAGCGCCGCTGTGACAGAGACCATGCGACCCTCTACGGCTGAAAGATCGTCTGGTCTTTCAGAGAGGAGTTTGCCAACTCCTGTTTTACAGAAGGTTCTGGGGTCGTGCCTACTGGCCTTAGCAGCTGGCCTTGGCCCAAGAGGGTTATCCAAACCTGTCCTGACGAAGCCGGTGGCCTGGGAGAATGAGTGACTACCCTGTGGTTAGAACTGTGGCCCCGAGGCCGGCGCAGACAGGACAGCAGGGGACAGGAGACACCCAGCTAGGGCGCCTTTGTTTTTAAATGCTTTCCCCTACTTGGATACCTAAGTGGAAAGACCTGTCACCTTTCCAGGGATGTGTCCGCTTTTCAACAAGCGAAGGCAAGAGAGTGGGGCTCAGACCTGGGCAACGGGCCTTCCGATCCTAGTTCCGGCCCTTCGCGTGGTCTTGCGCCGGCGGCTTCCGGTTTGGGAGCCTCGGCTTTCTTGCTTGTAAAATGCGGAGAGCAGTAATACCCACCCCACGGGGTTACTGTCAGGATAAAAGGAAAGGATGCATGAGGCGTGCCTGGGACACAGACGGCCAGTTCGTAGAGAACATTCTGTTCGTCGCTCTCGGGCACAACGACAGCATTAGAGGAGACCCACAGGTCTCAGAGTTCAGATCGAGACTCCGGCGCTAACCTGCTCTGTAGCGTGATGGCCCTGCCCTATGTATTCCTTGTCTGTGAAACAGGGGAAATTCACGCTAACCTTGTAGGATTTCATGGGGGCTAAAGGAATAATGGTAATAAAGCGCTTAGTCCCGTGCATAGCGTGAAGAGGACATTTAGAAAATGTCAGGCCTTCCCCTTTCCACCTGGTTCTGGACCCCAGATCAGGCCTACATATGAGCCTCTGGTGCAGGGACGCATCCTCTCCCCCGCCCCCAAGTTAAAGGCCACGAGGCTGTTCGACACCAGATGTCCACTTAGAAAGGCCTTAGTACTAATCCCGTCTCCTCTGTAACCAAACGCACGTCCGTGAGCAGCCGGCTCCACCACCAGCTGCATTTCCTCCCGCAAATAACCACGGCAGAGCAGGCATGAAGGACAGGCGAGCGTAACGAAAAGGTTGCAGATGAATATGTATCACCCGAGGGAAAAATATTTGGATTACGGCTCGGCAGACTTAGCAGACCAGTCATGCAACTTGTCAGCCCCATTTTACGTAACACAACTTAATTTGTGTAACAGGCTGCAAAGCGGAAAGCCGGGCCGGTTGAACGCACCTCCGCTCAGCGGTCTGCCTTGTCCCGGGAAGTCCGCCCTGCCGGGGGTTAGCTCCTGGCCCTGTGAACGCCACACCCTGCCCAAGCCCACTGGGTGATCTCGTGTCACCTCTGTCCTCTGTGTACGCCAGTGAGCTGGCGCCCTCTCTCAGCAATGACGCTGGCACAGTCCTGAGCTCTGAGATGCGGCTCTGTGGGCTCGAGTCCCAGCAGGGCCACCCGTGTGTGGCCCCTTGGCCAGGCCATCTGCAAGGATACACTGGCCTGGGGCGTTCTTCACGTCGTCCCCGGGGGCGGAGGTCGTGTTCATCTTCTCTGCGTTGGGGAACTGGCTCATGAGCTGCATCTGGAAATCTTCCCTTCGCTCATACTCCTTGCCTCGGTAGATGAACACTTTGTTCTGCAGAGAAATGACACCCACCAGCGATCTCAGGGCCCAGGGTTGGAGGATGTGGTTCAAGCAGAGCTGGGAGGATGGTGACAGGGCCTCCTGTGGACCTTTCTCCTCTCTGCCTGCCCACCAAGGAGAGGAGGAGCTGACCCCACTGACCTCCTCGGGGGGCACACCACCTCCTTAAAATGATCGGCTCTAAAGGGAGAGGGGGTCATGGGTGCCGGAAGCTTCGTCTTCCTGCTGTCCCAGGCAGAGCTTTTAGAATAATTTCTCACTCGGCTTTCACCATGTGGGTCACACCTACCCCCTATCTACATGGCCACAAGCATTACCTCCGGCCTCTGATGGGCCGCGTGTGCTGAGCCTGTGGGGTGGGAGGGACCAGCGTTTGGGTCCTTCATCCCTTGGCTCCAGGTCCTAGCTCCGTGGAAACATACTCTATACCCTTCCTCGGCCATGGCAGCCTCTCCTAGACAGCAGCTCTCCAGCAGAGGGTGATTTCCCCCGCTGTGGGGCACTGGTAACATCTGGAAACGTTTCTGGTTGTCACTCGGGGGCGGTGGGTACAGGCCTGGGATGCTGCTCCACATCCTTGAACGCGCAAGGCAAACGACTAGTTTAAAACGTCAGTACAGCTGAGGCAAGACACGCTGTTCTGGACCCGGTCTGTGCAGCCTCTGATGGCCCCCCAGGCCTTCTGTCCAAACCCGTGTCTGTCAGCCCCACAGACCAGCGCTTCCAGACCTGGGGGAGTCTCCCGAGGAGCCCAGGACAGCTGCGGAATGCAGATGCTCAGGCCTCGCTCCAGACCTGCTGAGATGGCCCCTGTGGTGGTGGCAGGGCCCAGGAACGAGCATTTTCATCAAGTTCCCCAGGACGTGCCGATGTGGGGTCAAGTTTGGGAAGGCACCCCTGCTGCATTGGGGAATGCTCAGCGCTGCCTCCCGCTGCAGCGCACGCCCACTTGGGCTTCCGTGCCGATCCCTGACGGTGAGTGATTCACTTCCTCCAGCGGACTGCGGACCCGGCGGGTCAGAGACCACGTTTACTGTTTCTTCTGAATGTCACTGAGCCCGGAAGTGAACCACAGACACCCTGACCGGAAGGAAGCCTTCGGCTGACCAGGTCCAAGTCTCTACGTGGTGGATGAATAATCCACGAAAGCAGGGGTTCAGAAACCGTGCTCCAGGGGCCCCAAGGCCCTTTCACGGCCTCACAGGATCCAAGCTGTGTTTGTAGTGACCATAAATTGTTACAATTGAGAGATTTGCAGAAACAGGAAACGATTCACTATTTACAGTCATTTTAAAATTAGAAAATATAGTTATTTTTCATGCAGATGCATGTTAGTGCGTGATGGATTTATTGTTTTGAAATAAATTGGTAAATATTTGTAAATTTCCTCAGCTTTAATTTTGAATGTGGTAACTACAGATAGGGTCTGTACACACAGAAGTTCTTCGGGGACCTCAGTAACTCTGGTTCTGAGAACCAGTGCCCCACAGGGCCTGCTCGGGGGCAGAGCCTCCTTTCAGGGACAGGGGGGCACAGCGCCTCGGGAGGCAGCCCTGGTGGCTGTGTCCTGAGAGCAACCCAGGGGTGACTCCCGGTGACTCTGATGAAGGGACCGGGAGTGAGTGGGGGCGGGGGGGGCAGCGGTGCATGGAGGCAGGAGAGCCGGGTGTCTGCACACCCGCAGGTCCCCCGAGCCCAGAGGGACAGCCGTGACGCAAAGGCCCCATGCCCGGCCTGGGTCTGAGCCGCCGCACACTCACCCGCAGGAAGGAGGGGAACCCCTGGCCGTAGTACCCGACGGCAAAGTAGTCCGGTTTGGGTCTGAGGATTTTCATGATGTTTTCATAGAACTTCGCCTGTTGGATCTGAAAGGAGAAAACCCACAGCTTGGAACGACCCACATGTGTGTCAAAGGCACTCGCGGCTTGGAGAGGCCGCAGCGGAGACATGATCGTCACACCTGAATGAGTGTGCCCGGCATACCTGTGTGCACACCAGTGGGAATGCCTGTGACCCTAACGGTGCAGCGGGTTTCACATCCACAGAGTCAAGCAACAGCAGACTGAAGATGTTAGAAAAAAGCTCCCAGGAGGCCCCCCACCCCCCAAAATGCTTGCATTTGCCCCATGCCCAGCCCTACGCTGCATCCACGGGCAGGAAGTGACGGGTGGGCGCACCCTCCCGCAGCCCCTGGAGAGACAAAGGTTACAGGCGAGCCCTACGCCAGGATGTGAGGGATGTGAGGGTCTGCAGAGTTCATTGTTGCTGGGGGCCCTGGAACCAGTCCCCCACGGGCACCAAGCGACAACTATGATAGCTCTGTTCACCGCACACTGGGTCCCGCGTAAATCACGCTGCCTGGGTGAGCTCAGTGGCTGGCGCCATCCTTAGAGCAGCCCTGCGAGTGCTGTGATTCCCTTTGCAGATAAAGCAACGTTTTCTCGCAGCGCAGCCAGCTGTCCCCATGCGTGAGTCTGTGAGGGTCCCTGGGTGGATGTCGGGGTCTCCCTGTGTGTGCACACCGCATGTGTCATCGGCCCTAAGAGCTGTGTGTTTTCCGTATTTTAGCGTCTCTGGAAACACTGTGCATCTCACTGTACACCTGATGGCGTCTTAGCATTGGTATGAGCTCGACAGAAATCATTAACCTGATGTGACACAGCACATGTAAAAGGACAGACTGTGACACCTTACGTGTCACACAACATGGAAGATGAATGTGCATGGACCAGGCACGAGACTGCAGTGTGCTTGGTACCCAGATGTGCGTGCACATCAGCATGTGCATGCAAGTGCGTTGTGTGTTTGTGTGTGTACAAGTATGTTCTGGGTGTGTGTGTGTGTGCCTGAATATGCTCTTTATAGCGCCTGTGAGCAAACACCTATGTGGACGATCTCACGGGGCAGGTACAGGTTGTTGCGCGAGCACATCTCTTAGAGCACTCGACTCCCTAACCTGCCCCCGCCAGAAAGAACTAAAACCCCCTCCCAACGCTCTGGCTCTCCCTAGAGCTGCCCTGGCCTCTACCAATGGGCTGAGGTGGGGCCCGGGGTCGAGACTCTCAGGTCACCAGGAGGTAGGTGGGGGGTGTGGGGGCCGGGGGGAGCCACCCAGCAGTTCTGCGTTCTCCCTGCAGGGGCCACCTCCCCTGGCCTCCGCGGCTCAGGCAGAACAGGCTGGCTCCCCCCTACCTTTCCACTTCCTCCACCAAATCACAAGCACCGAGGAGCTAATACAGAATGGCCAGATGGGGAGCATTTTAATGTGATTTATTTGTTAATCGGAAAGCGCAGATCTGCATTTTTTTAATTGGCTTGGTGATCGGTGGGGCGCGCGCTCACTGCGCACAGAGCACAGCGTTGATCGGGAGCAGCGGCGGCGGCGGCCGCCCGGCACCCCACAGGTGCTGAACACCCACCCCTGGACTCCAGGAACCGGCTGATGGGTTTTCCCAGAATTCCTCCCTTTGGAAATATTCCCACCTGGGAGGGAGCCGTTCGGCACAGCCTGGCTCAGCTCAGGCCCCACTCCCCTTCTTTATCTAGGGGCCCACCTGCCTGGCCTCCCTCCTCCTCGTCCTGGCCTCTCTGGGGAGCCCAGGCCCTGAGCACCTGGCCTGCAGGACAGTCGGCTCCGCCGGTGACACCTTACCAGGTTCTGGCTGAGCAGCTCGTAGTCAAAGATCTCCATCTCGTACTGCTCCGCCAGCTCCTTGCACAGGCTGATGGCCTCCTCCCACATCTGCAGGAAGGCCGAGAAGGCAAAGGTTAGGGTCCCCCCAGGCTTGCGGAGCCCTCGCTGAGGAAGGGGCCTGGTGGCTCTGCCTCCTGGGACTCAGTGGCAAGTCTGGCCCAGGCCCAGCCGCAGCCCCACACTCAGGGAGCCAGGGGCTTCCTCTGCCCCTCAATCCAGTTTCTTTGTAAATAATGGAGCAGCCACAGACTGGGCTAGGCACGGTCCCTACAGGCTCTCAGGACCTTCTCGACCCCTGAGGGGTGACCAGAGGCATCCAGGCTTCCCAGGTGAGAAACAGCGTTTCATAGGCAGAGCAACTGCCCCAGCTCAGTGCCCGCCCCAGGGCCGGGCCGGGGTGCCTGCTGGGCGGCCCGGGGCCTTGCTTCATTCCCCGCCTTAGCAGTACGTGCACCCTCGGTGCCCGCGGCTTCCCCGTGCAGGTGGGGCAGCGGGGTGTCAGCGCTACTTTCCACGGAGAAACAGTCCACAGAGAAGTTAGCAGGTGCCAAAGGTCAGAGAGGTTTCTGGGGCGGAGTGGGGCCAGACCCAGTTCTCCTCAAGTTCACGTTTGGGGTCTTTCCATTCTGCCAATCCCAACATCCCCCCTGCCACCTTTCCTCTTCCCTTCTCCCTCCCTCTTGCTCTTTTTTTCCGTGTGTGTGTGGGGGGGGGGGGGCTGCTGAGGAATGAGACCTGCCCTCTTAACCGGATTTCGGTTCAGAACGCAGTGAGATCACGGAGGCCCAGAGGTGCCCAGCGGGTCTGCAGAACCCGGTCCTCCGGTGTGGCCGAGACCCTGCCGTCCCTTCTCGGCGGGGTTGCTTGGGCTGTGCGAGTGGGCCCGGGAGAGTGCAGGGACCGTGGTGGGAGTGGTGCTGGAGGATTAAAAAGAGTGGCTGAGACTTTAAAAATAGGGCTTTTCCCTTTGTGAAGCCAATTCTGAAAAAACAAACCCTGGACACTGGGATCCTTTTCCTCTGCTTTGTCTGAGGCTGGGGCCAACAGACCACTCCTGCAGCTGCCGCCCTGGGCTGGGGGGGTGGGGGGCGGGAGCCCCTGCAGAGCGGTCGGGGATGCAGGGTGGGCCGGGCAGCTGGCGGTCTCCAGGGACGCCATCCCATTTCACATTTGGATGACAATGGGAAAATGCACCTGAATGGAAACGCTGGTGGAGGAGGGGAAGGAGAGAGGAAGTTGCCAAAATGCAGAGTGTGCTTTGTAGCAAGAGTGCTCTCTCTGCAGCCAAGCGTGAGTTAAACAGGCGCCAAGCGGAGGGGTCGTGGCTGCACACCCATGGGCAGCCTAGTGAGCCGGGGAAAGGTGCCTTCCGTGCCAGGAGGCGCCAAGGCTGGGCTGGGCAAGGGGCTGCTGGGCTCTAGTGGGGGTCTTTGCCAGCTTCCCACCAGAATCTGCCAGAAATGCTCTCTCCATGTGTGAAGACACCACTGGGGGACCAGGAAGGGGGCCAGGCAGGAGTGAGGCACCTGGGATTTCCTCCCATGTCTGCCCCGGTGGTCACCGGGACCTCTGACGGTCACTGACCCCTGAGTCTAAGACGTCACAGCACCTGCCGGCTTCGAGCTGGGGGGTGGCACGCAGGGGTGGAGCAGATGTCAGGAAGGAGCAGGCGCGGGCAAAGCATACGCTAAAACAGACGTGCTAGCCGGGTTCTGCGGGGTGCAGAGGAGTGGACCCAGTGATGGCAGATGGACTTACGGAGGAGAAGCCACTGTGTGTGTCTGGGGCAGAGAGTTTCCACAAAGGGAGGGGGTCGGGGGGGGGGGGGGAGAAGTTGAAGGGACGCTAAGGAATTCAGGCTTCTTTCTGGAAGCTTCCACAGCAGCGGCTTTCAGAGGGAGCTGTAGCCCATCCGCTCCCTCTTCTCTGCCCCCAAAGTACTTAGTTGCGACCCTGCTCCCTCCCCTCCTCCGCTACTGCACAGCACCAGAGGGTGATATGCAAACAGAGGTGATCGTGATTGGCATGTCTGCTTTCCCAACCAGAGAGTAAGATCCATCTCTGTGGCCCGGGGTCACGCCTTTTTCCCCTCTGCCCAGCACGGGCCGGTTGACCTGGATGCCTTGCAGAGGACGAAGCTCAGCCTGCACTTTCAGGGGCTGTCCCACGCCACCACCTGCGGGGACCAGTTCCATCAGCTTATTGATAAGCCAACGGGAAGCTCTGACTCAATGTCCTGTCCCGCAGGGCAGGAGGTTCTGGAGCCACAGAGTCTCTGCCCTCAAGCAGCTTATAATTATAAATTACAGAAACAGCCCTCTCCAGCCGCTCAGCTCCGGGGGATTTACAAGCCCTTCCCCAGACATTACCTCACTCAGTCCTTCCAGGGGAAAGTGGGGAGATCAGACAGAGACAGACGCGGCGGATGCAGCGACAGGACAGACCAGATTAAGTGTTCAGTCCTGTCCTGATGAACCACAAGAGGCTGGCCGTGCAGGGGAGAGGCAGGAGGTGGGTGGAGGACCCCAGGAAGGCTGGACGGAGGACACGGCCCATCCCCGGGGCCCTTGAAGGTGGAATCAGGCCTTAACAGTGAAGTTAAAGCTTAATGAGATGTTCCCATGGGCCAGGTCCCATGCTAGCTGCTCCATATGCATTTTCTCACGGAATTTTCGCAGGATCACTAGGAAGTGGGTAGTATTAGCATCGCACTGTGGTGGGCGGGGAACTGGGGTCTCCGAGGAGCCCAGGAACTGTGGGCAGAGGAGCGAGGTTTGAAGCACAGGCCGTCTGGCTGCAGAGCCACTCAGCCAGCAGGCCATGTCCCCTCTGGGATGGGGGGGGGGGCTGGCCTTGGGGTCGGCGCTTCCTAAAGGTCCCCTGGCGGGCAGCAGTTGGCCTGGCTCATCTCCTGACCAAACCCCATGGAGCACTCTGTGCTTGCTGTCCAGGGGTCCATGATGGCACCGCAGTGTCCCTCATACACTCTATCCATTCAGTTATTCAACATGTATTTACTGGGCCCTGCGTGTCAGGCTCTGTCCTGGCCACTGGGCACTCAGCAGTGGACAAGTGTCTGCACGCAGGGCATGAGCACGTGGAACCAAAATGAGCACGGCGATGCCTCACAGTGGCAAGTGCTTTGAAAAGGCAACTCGGGTGACTCTAGGCTGGGGCGCTGCTCAGTCCAGGGCGGTCAGGGAAGGCTTCCTGGAGGATGTGACGTCTGCACAAAGCCCTGAGCCATGAGAAGGAGGCCGGCACGGGGTGCTGCAGAGGGGGGACGTTCCGAGCTGGGGAAGGCAGGTGCAAAGGCCCTGCGGCGCAGAGCGCGTGAGGAAGAGGGAGCTGGGCAGGGACGGAGCGAGAGGAGCCATCAGAGGACACTTCTGTGGCTCACGTGGGGCCTCGCAGGTCAGGGGCACGGCTCTGTAGCTTGTTCTGCGTGGAACGGGGGGCCCAGTAACATGGCTGTAAGCAGGACAGCGGCATGACCCAAAATGTGTGTTACGGTCACCCCATTTCCTACACGGAGGAAGCTCTGGCGGGGGCACGGCTTAGGGCTCCTTGGGTGTCCCGGTGTGCAATGCTGGGCCTTGACCGAAGGTGGTGGGGCCGAGGGCGGAGAAGCATGGAGAGAAGTGACCAGACTCAGGACTGGACGGGGAGCTGGCTGCCGCCGGGCTGGCTGTGGGCTACGGGAGAGAGGGGCCCTTCCCAGGAGCAGGTCCCCGCAGACAGGAACGGCAGGGACACATCACCTTTCCCTTGTCGAAGTAGCCGATGATGATCTCGTACAGTGTCTCCTTCAGCTGCCGGTGGGTCTGGGGGTGCTGCTGGCCCGTCTGCATGACCTGCGATGCGCACTGCTCGTCCGACCACTGTGGAGAGAGGACACGCGGAGTCACCAGGGGCGAGAGGCCACCGAGGGCAGGTGTCTCCCCTGCCGGCGAGGAGCTGCCTCCCCGCCCCCCTGCAGTCAGCGGTAGTCAGAGAGATGCTGGTCTGCGGGTCCCGCTTGGGAAGCGTCTCCTGGTTTCTGCCGAGTTCCCCCGACTCTGCACTGGCTCACATGTGTGGCCTGTGGGGATTTTCTCTGAAGCCCTACACGGTCCCAGCTCCTCAAAAGCCCAAGGAAACCCCTCAGACTTCGTCCCGCTAGAGCAGCGCTTTAAGAGGAGGAGAACAGCGCTCTGGGCATGCTGGTGATGGGCAGCTGGTGTCTGGACGTGACATAAGACAGCTGGGTGTCACGCCACACGGTGAGACGCATCTGGAGGGGTTGCCGTTGCGGCTCAGTGTGAAGGTCACTCGAGACCTTATGTGACCAGGTGAAGCAGTGTGGGGTGGGTGGGGGGGGGGGGGTAACCTGTCAGGTCAGGACTTTTGGGACTTGGAACAAAAGAAAATGGATTTTGGTAATTCTTTTTTTTTCTTTTCTTATCTTTTTCCCTTTTCTGACTCTCCAGCTTGCCGTGAGGGCCCCGAGGGGATCCCAGCGGGAGTCCGCCCCGCGGGAAGGGCAGTACCTTCAGGAGCCAGGTGTGGAGGAGCAGTGTGTAGGCGGCCTCCGTGTAATTGTCGCAGTCCAGGTGGAGGTCGCGGAGCTTGTACAGGTACCTGTTCGGGGAGACGGGCTGAGTCACCCGGCGCGGCGATAAGGGGGCAGGTAGGAGTCAGCTGGGACAGCTGCGTGTCTGGGGGTCGCAAGGGAGTTCCTCAGCCCTGCCAGCCAGCGCCCCCTGCGTGGGTCACGTGAAAGCACCCAGCGTCTGTGGGCACTTTGTGCCTGGCAGGTATGGTGCTCAGTATTTTAAATGCCTCGGACCATCGAGTCTCCGTGACGACCCTGTGGAATGGGGGTGTTGAGGATTCCCACTTGAAGACGGGAAAACTACGCCTCCAGCCAGTACTCTTCGACTTCACACCGAAAACTCTGGCCAATGCCATACGACAAGGGGGTCAGGGAAGGGGAACCGGTACCCGTCAGAAGCTGAGTGCTAGCAGACGCAGGGGCTGACTGCGACCCCAGGCCACCTGCCTTTAGAGCCCATGCCCGCATCACTGCCCTGTGCCAGGAGCACGAGCAAGCCACGGCTCTGCAAGGGGACAGCTCCTACCCTCCCTTCATGTTCCCCGGGGATAAAGGAAGCACATTTAAGAAAAGGAAGTAGACCAGGGGCTAGAGATCGGATATTCTCCTCGAGGCCTGCAGCTGTCGGCAGGGAGAACCTCCTGTTCTGCAGGAACCCCATCCCCGCCTCCCGCCCCTGCACAACTCGATGTCCCAGCTCAGAGACCTGGGATGAGTCCATGGCAAGGGCTGCTGCGGGCAGAACAGGAGCAGAGGCAGCGAGCGCTGGCCAGTTCTTAGGTGTCTGATACCTAGCAGGCACTACGGGACAGCGAGTCACCTTTTTGGTGCCTGACTTTGCTCACCTGGAAAAGACTGCGCTTCTAGGACCTACCTACGTGCACACCAAGAGCCCACAAAGAGCTGGCAAAGAGCAGACCATGTGTGGAGGCTCAGAAAACGACAGCAAACATTGCTGCTTGCAAATGTGAGTTTGCCCTGAGAGTGATTAGCACGGGGCCGGGGCCAGGGCCGGGGCCGGGGCCGGGGCCGGGGCCGGTGCTGAGCGACAATGGTTCTTATCTGTTATTGCGGCAAACTCGGTTTTCCTACAAAACCTTTCCTCCTGCTGCTGTTGGAAACATCCTTCGGAGCTGAAGAACCGCTGCTTTGGTGGCTCGCATGTTGTCAGGAGCAGGCAGCTCTTGGTACTCGGGTGAAAGGGAGGCACTGTTCCCCTTCCAGAGGAAAGGCGCCCGCCGTCTGGGGCCACGCCAAGACTCTGCCCCAACTGTCTAACCAGGGGGACAGATCTGCACTCTGAGCAGATCCCAGTGCTCCGGCTGAGGCTCCCGTTAGAAGCGACCTTTCGGCATGGGATGTCGCCCAAGGAGGAGCTGGCGTGAACACCCCTGAGCACATACAACGTGGCCAGCGAGCCAAATGTAGGCTGCCCGACCTCAGGGTGGGGGCTGGCAAAGGTGTTGAGTAGAAAAAAGGTCAGCTAGCGGTTTTTAGTAATACCAATGGGCCAGGACAGCCTGGGGACCGTCTGCTCGCCGGTTCACCCGATCAGCAAGGCTGTCCTGAGCACGCGGGCTGCACCAGGCGCCAGGGGTACGTGGGGACGAAAGCAGGCGCCGTTCTCAGGATTTGGAACCTGGAGTCCAGGGGAAGGGGGCAGATGTCAGTCAAGCAATCACATAAGTAATCGCCAGAATATAGCTGTTTGTGATCAGTGTTTTGAAGGACGGTCTCTGGTACTCTGACAGCAGGATTCCTGCAGGTGGGACTCCCAGAGAGGTTCCCACAGTCGGGCTGAGATCTGAAGGTGAGGGGATAAATGGGGGGGGGGGGCATCTCAGATAGATCCTTCCTTCCTTCCTTCCTCCCTCCCTCCCTCCCTCCCTTCCTTCCTCGAATGGGTGCTTTATATAGTGTATCAACTCATTCTCCCAACAAGCCTTATATAGATAAGAAAGGCGAGGCCGGTGTTCAAGTAGACAGAGGGAGAAACAGGTAAAACCAGGTTTCGAAACCAGCTGCTTCTGCCTCTGCGATCATGGCCGTTGCAACCTCTTCCCTCCCCTCACACTCTGCTGATCCTTCAGCGTTACCAGTGAACTTGCACATGCCGAGTTTCCACCACAGGGGGCTGTGGTCCACCTCAAGAAACCCCAACATACGTGGCTGAACCCTGCCTTATCCCCCCCTGCCTGTCCTTGGTCCCCTAGGTCCCTGACGGTGGAGTCCAGAGCACGTGGAGAGAGTGGTAGGAGGGAGACCCTCCCTGCTGCTCTCTCCTCTCCTTTGTCAGCTCGGCTGTGGAGCCCAGAGCTACACGCCCGATGGGCTCCACCTGGGACTGCAGCTCAGACACCTCCAGAGGGCAGCGGGGCAGCTGGAGAGAAAGGCCCCGGTGAAGTCCAGCGGGGAGCAGACGAGTGGTGCTGTGAGCAGAGGTCTCCTGCCGCGGCCAGGCCCAGTGGCCGTTGTCAGAGCAGGGTCAGAGCCCAGTGTCGCTGTGCCTTCTCAGTTTTTCAGAGGAAGCGGGAAATTTCAATTTTTATGTAAGACCTTTAAGACTTTAAAAAATCTGGCGAACCATGAAAAACGTCTTTACATACTGTGTCTTTTACATACTGTGTCCGCCAAACGGAACAGACTTCCAGACGACGCCTGTTTTACAATGTCTGGTGCAGGCAAATGGAGTTTTCCTAGTGCTACGGGACTCAGATCTGCAGAGCTTATGGAGATCTGGGGGTTGCCATCTGTGTTGCTAAAGTGAGGAGGAGGGAGGAGAGGTTGGCGGGAGCGAGTGTGCACCAGACACGTCACCTACAGCACCACTCGGAACCCTCAGAACAGAAGGGAGGGTGAGCGCACCCCACGGCGGGAAACCTCGGGCCAGAGGCACTGGGCGGTAGAGCCAGGGTCACAGAGAAACAAGGGGAGGGCCCCGGGCCCCTCAACCCCCAGAGCTGGGTGCTGCCCCAGTAAGTCCTATCGAGTGACGTTACAAATACCCTGCGAGCTCAGGCTGACCCACGGAATTGTCTTCCTTCCCAGTGATGGCTCCCGTTCCCGGAGTAGTGCTGAACCGAGCACACAAGAATATCTTCTGTTACGGCAGCGTGAGCTCAGACTTTGAGTCAGAAGCCTTGAAGGAGCTGTGCCTGCCAGCCTCACGTCAGTGCCACCTTGCAGGTCCTCGCCCCGTCAAGACAGACATAAAAATAGATGCCCAAGAATTCTGTCGCTGTGCTCTTTACGGTGGAAAAAAGTTGGCAGCCCCTAAATGTTCAACACCACAGGATTGGCTATATGAATTATGGTATATTCTGGAAAGAGAATTTTATAGTTTCATTAAAAATGATGTTGAAATATATGTTGACATAGAATTCTTGTCAAGCAAGGAAGAAATTATGAGCAATATGATCCCATTTTGGCAAAGAGTATGCAGGCACAGAATTCAATCTATAGAGAAATAGAAAAGGGTCAGGGAATATGATTGGATTGTGGAGGTCGATTTCATTGTTTTGTTTTGCTTGTCTGTATTTTATGAGGACTTTTTGTTTTGGCAATTAATATGTATTATTTCTGTAATGAGTGAAAATAACAATAACTTTCTTAAAACTTCAGAGAATAAATATTAGATTTTGAGAAAAACCGGCAAGGGAGCTCTTTGCTGCAGGCTAATATTCCCCCAGAATCCTTCAGGACGTGTTCCAATAACCCTTTTTAAGTGCCTATAAGAAAGCGGCGCCGTGCCCCATACATTTTTTTCCCCTTGGAAGCCGGGCTGCCAGTGACCTGACGACCTGCCTCCCCCACCCAGGACTCGGGCGTCACGAGCCAGCCTTGCCGCCAACGCGAGAGCGGTTCACCGGCTCCGTCCGCAGGCGGGTGAGGAGGGCCTGGTCTGTGGGCAGCACACAACCGCGCGGCAGGTCCGAGGACCGCCCCCCCCACCGTGGGTTTCGGGGGCTGACTACGGGGGCACGAGAGGAACGGGGTCTGGGGAGGCTGACAGAAATCAGGACGCGGAAGGCGAGCCTCAGTTCTCTCCTGAAGGCAGCGGGGAGCCATCGATGGGTACTGAGCAGGAGAGGGACGCAGCAGGTCTGGGTTTTGGAAAACAAAAATCTTACCTGATGTACATCTCCTCCCGATTGTTGTCTTTGTAGAAATTCTAGGCAGGGAAGGAAAACAGCGGTGAGTGCCTGTCTTTGCAGAGCAGCGGGGGTGGGGGGTACGGCCATGGGGGTGAGAGGGAGGTCGCTGTGTACTGTCTGGACCCCCTGAGATGGGAACGAGACATTTCCTCTCCCGAATGCGTCCAACAGCCCCGCTAGGACAGTCTGCGTGGACAGTCACTTCCCGGACCCTTGGACTACAAGGGACAGAGGAGGTCTCTCAGCCGTCACGTATCGGGGGTGCAGTTGAACTACATCATGGAGGCAGTCTCCTCTGACAAAGTCAAGGGCAGCACGAGGACCCGTGGGCTGTGTGTCTCCAAAGCTCATCCGCTTAACCCCTTTCCACCGCCAGCCTCCTCCCATGTGCTGTGCTTGTTAGCTGCTCCAGGGAACACTCATCCCTGTTTCAGACATAAGGAGACTGAGGCTCGGAAAGGGGAAGTGGCGGGCCTTAAGACATGGAGCTAGCAGATGGCAGAGCCGGGGCCCCAGCCTGCGTCTATTTGGTTTCCGAAGCCCTCGGTGCCGTATGCCCGATCTGGCACAGCGGGGAGCCCCGAGGCCAGGCCCACCCCCAGACTGTGGCCAGGCTCGGGCCGTGGGAGGGCCGCCAGCCCCACTCACCAGCAGGTTCACGGTGCAGCTCATGCGGTTGTCCTTGCTCTCGTCCGTCATCACGCCCCGGTAGTCCAGCAGCTTCTCCAGGAGGCCTTTGACCAGGCCCACGAAGCTCTCCACGGACTTGGAGACGGGCGGGTGCTCGGCGGCGCACTCCATCAGGCTGCGGGCGCAGGCGGGAGGGCAGTGAGCACAGTGAGCACGAGGCCAGGGAGGAGGCTGTGCTGGGGTGGGGGGGGTGGGCGAGGGTGGAGGGGCGCCCACGTCAAGTCACCTAGTGAGTCTCGGCTCCCCTGGTTCACTGGCACATCCTGTTCATGTATTCACTCCCACACTGTTCACCCCCATACAGCCGTCCAATGGACTGCAGGTCTACGGACCCCTGCAACTCACCCCACAGTGGCCGAGGGTCAACTATGGTTTTCTTTCCCCCCATCAAAGTGGGGGAAAAGTAAAAGCAAATCTCCCCCGTGGGCAGCGGTCACTGTTGGGGACAGTGGGGACATGGTCACTGTTCTACACCCACGTCGGGAGGAGGGCGGCGACACTTTCCTGCGTGGCAGTTTTCCTCTGAGCCAGCTGTTCTGCTTTGGGGAATCCAGTCCGCGGAGATATTCTCAGAGGTGTGCAAGGGTATACGTATCGTGCTTTTAAATTATGCCCAGTGGTGAGATCATTGGAACCGTTTTAACTTTCCATCGATAGGCAAATGATTAAATAAATTAAAGCATGTTCGCAAACTGTAATTCTGTTGAGCCTGAGAGATCAATATGTGTTGACATGCAAAGCTCTGTGGAGACTAAGTCTCCGAACAATACTTGTTTTTTATTTAACCGGCTCACACAGAGCCTTACCCTGTGGCAGGCGTGATTTGGACCGTCTTACAATTTTGACTGTTTAAACTCTCATCACTGTCTTGTGAGACGGGATGTCTGTAGATGGGGAGACGAAGTCACAGAGAGGTCGACTGACTTGCCCGAGGCCACGCAGCGGATAAATGCCAGCAGTCTGGCTTTAGCCTCTGCGTTTCCGACCAGCAAACCCTGCGTGAGCGGAGCTGCGTGTCGGTGTCTCTGTGTGTTTGTGAATCTGCAGGACGTGCTCGGGAAACACGCACCACACCCTCCAGGGTGGCTGCTCCTGACAAGGGGTCCGGGGGCGGGGAACAGACCAGGATGGCGCTCGTTTTTCCATTTACATGTGCATCTACTATTTGAAATTTGACACTGGTTGTAATATTAATATCCTACATTTAAAGAAGTGACACTCCCTAAGCACCTGTTCGTTGCTAGGTACTATGCTAGGCATTGCTAGGGGTGGGGATGGGAGAAACGATACAAAATAAAAAAAGAAATATCAGAAAGAATCACACCTACCCTCACTTAACCCACAGGCTAGGTAGGAAGTGGCGGATGGATTTTCATTTGATTAATGACAACTTCTTGTTAATCACGTGTTCTGCACCAGACCCTGTACTACTCACTTTTCCTTAAGAAGTCCTCACGGTGATTCTGGTAAGTAGTAAATATTCCCCTCGTGTTCCATGTGAGGAAATCAAGGCTCAGGAAGGTTCACGGGCCCTCCCAAGGTCATTCAGGCAGTAAGCGGTGACCTTGGGAACCCGGGCAGGTGCTGTTCAGTGTTTTCCCGCAGGAAACTTTGTGCCGTGTTCTCAGGCATCTCTGAGAGCTGCAGACGAGCGTTATCCGGGCTATTTGTTTCTGCCTGCTCCCCTGGGGCAGCTGAGGCCCCGAGAGCTTCCAGGAGGGGGGTTCTGGTGGGGCGGCAGGGTTAGTGGGGAGCTCGTTTCCTCCCAGAAGCCAATCCTCCTGGAAGGAGGTGACGTCGCCAACTGTGGCTGTGACCAGACAAATCCGTCTTCTCAGCGGGAGAAGCACCTGTTTCCCCGCTCTCAAAGAGAGATGCAAATTGCCCTTTGATTTCCCCCGTCTGGCTTAGTCGCAGCTGCGCCTGGCTCTGTCTGGACCGGTGGCATCCAGCCCTGCTTCCCGCCCTAAACGCAGCGCAGTCTCGGGGTGGAGGGTGTGATTTCTCACCGCCTGCCAGGGCGGAGGGCATCTCAGAGCCCTGGCCACAGGGTAGAGTCACAGAGGGGGCGGGGCGACCTTTACAAAGCTCAGTGCCCACCCTGGGTCAACGACTCTGTGTCTTTAGGGGTAGGGGCCGGGCAGCAGTATTTTACTTTTTAAGTAAATCCAGGCGGTTCTGATGTGCAGCCAGCATTAAGAACCATCAGCTCAGTCCACTGCTATGCAGACTTCGGTGTGCGTGGGAGTACCTGGGCGTTGTGTTCACCTGTTCTGCTTCCACAGGCCTGGCTGGGGCCTGCGAGTCTGGGTTTCTAACAAGCTGCCGGCGGAAGCTAATGCCACTGGTCCTTCGAGAAGCAAGGGTTTGGGAGCACTAGGTCTTGGCTTTCCTAGTGTCTCTGTTCTTTAGGCGAGAAGTTAGAGAACTGCTCCTGTGGCCTAGGACTGTGAGGTGAATGGGTGGACTGGTTTGCAATCATCCATCCAGCCCCGGCCGGTGTGGCTCAGTTGGTTGGGGCATCGTCCCATCACCACAGGGGTTGTGGGTTTGATTCCCGGTGCGGGCGCACACCCAGGTAGGTTCTAGGTTGCAGGTCTGGTCCCCAGTCCGGCGCCTACAATTGCCCGTCCAGGTGCCTGCAGGAGGCAACCAACTGATGCTTCTCTCTCACATTGACGCTTCTTCTCCCTCCCTCCCTCTCTTTCTAAAAGCAATAAAAAAAAATTTCCTCAAGTGAGGATAAAAAAAGAAGAAATCATCCACCCACCATCCATACATCCACCCAGTGCACACTGTTCTAGAGCCAGGAAATTGCTGACCTCCGGGAGGTCACCATCTAGCAAAGGCAGTGGATGCAGAAATAAAATAAAAACTTACCATAATAGACATTGACACTGCCACTTATTGAGTACTTCCTGTGTTCCAGAGGCTGTGCTAAGCCCGTGTTATTGATTTCCTTGTTTAATCCTCCCAGAATCTCCTTGAGGTAGGCATTATTAAAACCCTGCATTCACAGACGAGGCCCAGGCCCCCGGGGCTTGGCTCTGACCTTGGTCCCACCTAGGTCACGCAGCGGCTGCTGCGCTTTGAGTCCCACAGTGGGGTGCACGTGACAAGGAGGAAGAGCTGTGGGAATCTCCAGGTGATGCAGATGATGCCCTCCTCCGTGGGAAGAGGAAAGGGGGGAGGGGGGGCCTGCCTTGGGGGTGAGGGGTGGGGGACAGCGGGGAGCTCACACCTTGAGCAGATGGCATTGAGCGTGGAAGGCCTTTGGAAGCAGGGGTCCGGGCCCAGGCCCCCCATCACGCCGCCAGCCCCGGGACTTCCCTTTACTCCTGTCAACACTCTGTGTGCAGTCCCGCTTCTGACATGTCCTCCGGCCCGCGGACAGCCAGCCGGGTCCCAGAGCACACGATTCTCCGTCCCTTTACGCCTTCCAGGCCCCTCCCTACTTCTAGAGAAATCCCCACGCAGACAGAACACAGCCGAGTAGAGAAGGCCTCACTTCTCCACTCGGCACGGGACCCTCGCATTCTGTCGGCCGGTGCGGAAGGGCTGCAGGACCAAGGATGAGTAGCCCGGAGGGCAAACAGAGGCCAGGCTCACGGCCTTGAATAACCTCGTCGCCACCCACCTGGAGATCGATGATACTAATAATAGTTAACATATCTGGCCACCCTGCGAGCTGTCGGAGACGGTGCTAAGCATTTTCTGTGACTTTTCTTGGCTATCCTCAACCACATCTCTGGGAGCTGGGTAGTGTTTGCACCTGCAATACGCAGATGGGGACGCCGAGGCCTGGAAAGTTCCAAGAAAGGAGCGGGGACCTGGCCACGGGAGGCACGGATGGGGTCCTGACTCCCCGGGTTGGGCTTGATTACTTTTTGTCAGAATCGTTCACACCTCTGTCTCAGGAGAAAAATAATGAGCTGTTTCTCATTTCCTCGCCCTCCACGGGCTCCTTTTATAAATACGTGCTCAGGAAGGATCTGAACACCCCGCTGACCACCTGAAGGCTGCCGCAGAGCGCCATCCGCCCACGAAAGTGGAGCCTGCCAGCGGTGGACACGGGGTCACCTCCGGTCAATATTTAGATTTTCCTTTTTAGAATTTGAAGATAAACATTGACTCAGGCAAACTGTTCCCTTTCCCCTGGACAGTCGGCCTCGGTGCCCATCCAGGGGCAGATGGTGGGTCTCTCCTTCCGACTGAGCTGCGTTTGTGTTCCAGGTGTTCGGGGAGGGCTGTGTGCTGACCCCAGGGGCGTGAAGGCCGGCCGGGGTGCTGCCGCCCGGGACCCCACTGCTACCCGAGGGGCTGAGCAAGGCCTTCTGTGTGCTTTGGTTGCTAAAGTTAAAATACTCAAAGAAGATTGGAGGCAGCACCAAAAATCAGAGTTATATCAGAGAACTATACAAATCAAAGATTCTACAATTAGGAGGAGATTTGGGGTGTCTGAGTCTCATTCCTACACCTGGGGTGAAGTGTTGGGGGGTGGGGAGGGGTAGGAAGGCAGCAATGGCCACGACAGAAACTACCACGTCCCAGGTGCTTTATACTCACTGTCTTTAAGGCAGCCACAGAAGGCGCACCAGCCCATTTTACAGATGGACACAAGCCAAAGACATCATGTGACTGGCCTAACTTGTGCAGCTGCTGAGTGGTGGAGCCAGGAAGAAAACCCAGCGTCTTCCTCCAAAGACACACAAGCAGACAGTGTACCCATGAAAAGATGCTCAGCCTCGTTACCCATCAAGAAAATGCAAATCCAGGCCACCACCAGGCACCACCCCACACCCTCTAGGATGGCTCTCATCGGTGGGACGGCATCAGTGAGTGCAGGAAAGACATGCAGAGACCCAGCCTCCAGCGCTGCTGTGGGGACGTGGGGGCTGCAGCCTCTTTGGGAAAGAGTCTCACGGTTCCCCCGAGGGTCCCACGCAGCTCAGCACGGGACCCGGCGACTCCACTCCTAGGTGTCCTACCCAACAGAACTGAAAACACACATCCACACAAAAAAACGTGTGCATGAATGCCCACAGGAGCACCGTGCAACAGGAGCACTGATAGCCAAAAAGCGGAGATGGATGCCTGCGCGTCAACAGATGATGAATAAGCAGAATAGGGCCCATCCGGACGGTGGAAGGTTATTCGGCAAAACTGAGTTATTGGCACATGCTACGGCATGGATGGCCCTCGGAAGCGTGCTCTGCGAGAGAGGCCGGTCACAAAGGACCCTGTAGTGATAATTCCATGTCTATGGAATGGCCAGAACTGACAAATCCATGGAGGCAGAAAGTGGGCCCGGGCTGGGAGGGAGGATGCTGGCTAAGGGGCAAGGGGCATGGAGTTTCTTTCCAGAGGTAACAGAAGGTTCCAAGATCGATGGCTGTCGTGGCCGCACAGCTGTGTGACTGTACCAGGAGCCATCGGATTATACACTGTAGGGGACCTGCGGGGCATGCAAGTGTAAGCTGTTAAAACAAATGACGCCCAGTGCAGCGCTCTCGAGGGCTGCCCACTGTCCACTGCTGGGGTCGGGCAGCGTCGGGCTCGGGCCGCAGCCTGTCGGCTCACTTGCGTGTCCTGGTTTCCCTGGACACGAGACAGCCTGTGCCTCGGGGGCTGCCTCCGTGGAATGCGGATCAGAGAGAGAAGGGGGCTGAGCGAGTCCACACAGGCTGAGCACGGCGTGCGGCGCCCCGGCGCTGCGGGTATCTGTGTGTGCTGCTCTCGGTCAGTACCGGCCAGCGATTACAAAAGGAAAACGGGAAGCACCGCAGAATCACTCCACGGCTGAGAGGTAACGTAAGTGAACGTTGGGGTGGGGTATGTCCCTCTTCCCCACTCAGCCAAGTTTCTTTGTATCCCTCCCATTCAGTCACCCTCAACGAAATAGCCACTCGAGAGAGAGAGAGGTGAGGTTTCTTCCAAAAAGGAAGTTTCCTCCATACCCATGAGTGTCCAGGGGAGGACAGAGCCCCCGGAACCCCTGGGAGTCCTGAGCCCCCAGCCCTGGCACCCCCCACCCCCCTCACCCCGCGCCTTCCCCGCTGGCCCTGAACTCACATGGACTCCAGCAGCTGCATGTACTGCTCGTCTCCTCGGCCCCCTTCCACCTCGTGGTCCAGCTTGAGGATGATTTCGTTTTCAAACTGAGGGAGTCAGAGATGAACATCAGCACCAATCAACACCATTAGAAGGGCCAGCGTTCAGATTACTCAGTTCATCATTGTAACCAAAACGTTAGGGAGCACCCATCCTCTCCCAGGTTCAGTGCTGGGAAGCAGGAACAATGGGGCACTCTGGGTGCCTTCTAGGAGTTCCCAGAGAGCGGAGGGGCAAGGAGAGGGTGCGGGCTGCAGCTCAGGCATGGGCACGGGAGAGAGGACGGGAAAGGGGGAGAGAGAATGGAGAGTTGGCGAAGGCTCACAGCCGGGTCATTCGAGCTTGTTCTCAAAGTTGACAGAAATCTGTAGGAGAGTGGGAAGGGAAAGGGCGTTCCCGGCAGAGGGCACGGCATGTGCGGAAGCACAGAGGGTGGCCACAGAGCACTGTGCCTTCAGGGAGTGGCGTGCTGCCCCACGCAGCTGTTATGTCTGCCTGCCTAGTATTCCTTCCTCCAGACTTGGGGGATCGCACCAGCCCTACTCCCAGTCTGTGGGACTCAGGTGGGGGCTGACCCTACCTCCTGAGCTCCAGGTGTGGCTACGTGACTCAGGCTTAGTTCCTAATCAGTGTCTTTCAGCACCCAGACCCTAGGATTAACAAAGGCCCAGACAAAGCCAGTGAGACCCAAATGGGAGGCTTTGTTGGAGGTCGTAGCAGTCTTTCCGGTCTACTTGAAGGGTGAAGGCTGTAAGCCTGAGACTGCTGGGGGCGACCACAGTGGAAGAGCCTGCCTGAGAATGATGCCAATACAGAGGAGAGCAAAGAGGAGAAGAGATGAAGCGTGACTGAAACCTGATGCCACTTTTTGGGTCCCTGGATCCAGCCATACCTGAAGCTGTCTGTACTATTTACATGAGCAGATGCCTCAGAGAGTCAAGGCTGGTGACAACTGTAATGATCAGAGATCAGACTAGCTTAAGTGAGCCGAAAGTAAGCCTGCACTAACAGTTCTACCAAATCTTATAGACCGAAGTCAGAGAGTGTTCTGTTTCCCTGCTCTCACCCAGCTGAGTGAGTGGCTTATTCAATATTTCAAAGGTTCATAAGGTGCCTCTTTTAAGTGACTTTAACGCAAAATGGTTTGTCCTGTTTCACTGTCACACCCTGAGGAGTGTGTGCAAACCGTGCAGTGCACGTGTCACTCGTTTCAAGTAAGAACCTGGCACCTGGAGAAGGGAAGGAGGCCCTGGGCGATGGTCACCAAGGTCACAGGAGCCTCTGGGGACGCCTGGCTCCTAACCTGGATGTTTTATCCAAGCCCTCACAGTAACTCCGTGAAGTCAGGAGGTGGAGCACAGCCTGTAACTGCAACAACGCACGAAGAGCAGCCAGCGCTGCTTGGCACCGCCCTCCGTGAGTGTCCATTGTAATGACAGATGAAGCCGAGGCTCGGCATTTCCATGGCCTGTCTGCAGCCTCAGACGCGTGGCAGAGGCCTTTCGACCAGCCCTTCCTGGTACACCAGCACCAGCCCAGTCCAGCTGGCTGGGATTTTAGGTGATGAAAGGCAGGGACCGGAGTCACTTCCCCCGGTTTATCTACCATCCACAGGGCTGCTGTTCCCTCACTTTTGTGTGCTAAGGGCCAAAGGAAGGGACTAGAAGATGGAAGGAAGGGAGGGAAGGGAGGAAGGAAGGAAAGAAGGGAGGGAGGGAAGGAGGGAAGGAGGGAAGGAGGGAAGGAGGGAAGGAGGGAAGGAGGGAGGGAGGGAGGGAGGGAGGAAGGAAGGAAGGAAGGAAGGAAGAAAAGAAGGGAGGGAGGAAGGGAGGGAGGGAGGGAGGGAAGGAGGGAGGGAGGAAGGAAGGAAGGAAAGAAGGGAGGGAGGGAGGGAAGGAGGGAGGAAGGAAGGAAGGAAGGAAGAAAAGAAAGAAGGGAAGGAGGGAGGGAGGGAGGGAGGGAGGAAGGAAATAAGAGCAGAGGCCTGGATGGGGGCCAATCAGGTGAGGCTCTGGGCTGCACATGGACCACGCCCTTTCTATGAGGCATCCTGTTAAGTGTTTTTATGCATCCCATACTCTCCAGAGCAGGGGTTGGGGGTCTAGCCTGCTTAGAGAGGTCAACTTTGCTGAGCCTGGGGCAGGAAGAAATATATCCCAGGGGCTGCAAGCGTGGGCACTGAGGTCAGGCTCTCTGTCTTTAAATGTTCCTCCATTCCCTCTGCCGTTGGGGGAAAACTAGCAGGTCTTTCTAATCCTCAGTTTTGCACTTTATAACGGGGGTCAGCAAATGTTTTCTATTTTAAAGGGCCAGGCAGTAAATATTTCAGGCTCCATGGGGTCAGTCAGCCACGGCCACTGCACTCTGCTGTTGTAGCACAGATGCGACCTCAGATGATGCATAACAAATTGGCACAGCTGGGTCCCCATACAGGTTTGTGCACAAAAACAGGTGCGGGACAGGTTTGGCCTCAGCCCCTCTCCACAAGGTTGATAGGCGTGCCTGCCGCCTGGGCGGTTACGGGGCTAGGCGAGATGTCGTGTACGAAGCACTAGGGGGCGCCCGAGCTCAGGCATGCGCCGGGGTTGGCCGAGCCCCTGCGCTGACGGCTAATGCTAGGGTTGCGACTGCTGAGTGGCTCCGGAAAGCAGCTTTGTGGGGGAACTGCATTTGTTCTCGTCCTCGTCCCAGGGGTTCAGTGGTGGATGCTGGCACGAGGTTCCCCCTCGTGAGGTAACCTCTCCCGTGGAGCTGGAGACGAGGACGGGGCAAATAAGCACTTGTCTCGGGTCGCAGAAGAGCCTGCGGGGAGGGAAATGACGGGCTGCTGGGGATGTGCAGACACTGCACCCGCCACGCCGGAGCCCTTGGGGCGGGTGGGAGAGCGCAGGTCTCGTGCTCCCGGGCAGGTGCTGTGCTTTCGAGTGGCTGTTCCACAGCCTTTGGCATCCCGGTGAAGTGCCCAGCCCCATGCAGGAGCATGAGAGGCATGTCACCCTGCCTGGGACACAGTCATACCAGCCACAGTGTGGCCAACCCGAGGCCACTCTTGCCGAGTCTTCCTTGTCCACAGGTGGTCTGGGGTGAAGTGCTGTGCTCAGGAGGGGTAAGGTTCTCAGTCAAGCGCATCAGCTGTCTAATTTAGGCAAGAGGGGGAGCCGGGAAAATCTGGCAATGACGTTGCAGAAGGAGCTCAGCACAGAAAGTGAGGTTGTCCTGGGGCCCCCTCCCTCTCCACCATCACCCCCTGAGCGCCCAGAGTCTAACTCCTGCTTGAACAAACTAGGTGCCTCGAGCTCGGAGGAACCACGGTTCCAGGAAGCAGGGAAGCCTTGCCGGAAGGTGAGCGCTGCCCCGGAGGACGGCTGGGATCTCTGCAGGTGCAGGGGGCATGGAAGGGCCAAGCACAGGCAGGACAGCACCAGAACGGGACGTCGGGAATCAGGCTGGAGGGTGCACACGAGCTGCAGCAAAGGCCCTGCTGAGGTTTCCCCGTGGGCTCTGCTAGCTCCTTGAGGAACCCCACAGTTTAGAAAGGGAGCCCCATCATCTGAGCAAAGGCCCTGCTGAGGTTTCCTCATGGGCTCTGCTAGCTCCTTGAGGAATCCCACAGTTTAGAAAGGGAGCCCCCATCATCTGCTGGCCCTCCGGCTCTTCTCTTATCAGATTGTTCTGGCATCACGCCCAAACGTCAGTTTGCATGCAACACCTTCTGGATTTCAGACCTCAGTTCTGGGGTTCACTCTGGACCCAGCCATCATGGCAGCTTGGGGTTCCTGGGGGCCTTGTCCCTGCCCTTTCCTGGGCCACTTTCTGTGGCCGCGCACCCTGCATCGAACAGCTACGCCCACGTCCGCTCCTCCCACAGCTGAGCAACCACCGGGCACGCCAGCTGGTGTCCACACGGGCAGCTGCCCCGCCAGCCGGCCTGGCTGGCCCGTCTCTTTCAACAAGGGAGAAACAAAGAGGCAACTGGGGAACGCGCGTGCGATGAACCCACGCCCGGAGGGAGGAGCCCCAGGCCCACCCTGGTCATGGAAAAGAGGTAGGTGCACGTCACAGGGCTGTCACTGTGACGGCATCCTTTAGGGCAGGAAAATCACATTACAGGTGAACCTCTGAAGACACGAGGCCACTGAACAGCCGTCAGGACCAGAAACGACTGGCGCCTGCTTCCCTTTGGGACCATCGGGAACCTGGTGTGTTTCATCTGCACACTCGTCCCAGGTCATCTTCTAAGCCAGCTGGCGCCCACGCCTTTGGCGGGGACGTGGGAGTAGCTCACGACATGACAAAAGGCTGGAAGGTGTGAAAGTCTGCCTGGGGTCGGAGGTCAGAGCAAGGAGGGCCCCGAGCTCAGGCTGAAGTGTTCGGACTCCATGGCTGAGGATTAGGGAGCCAGTGAGCACCGTGGTGGGGGCCAGGTGCCTACCGGGGTTTGGGGAAAAGCTGTTTGGAATCTGCTGCCCTGGAAGTACCGGTTTTAAGAAAAATTATCTGGGGGCAGCATATGGCACAGAATGGGGCAGACACTCTGGGGAAGGCGGGGGAGGACCCCAGTTAGGGGTAAGTGCAGGACAGAAGGCGGAGCGGAGAGGGCGGGGGCGAGGTGTGAGGGGCCGACACACCCTAGCAGGCAGCCCCCACGGGACCCGGAGGCCAGCCCTCCTCAGCTGGGTGAACCTCCCAACATGACCAGGAGCCTGCTGTGGGAGTGGGTGCTTCTTCCCCCGTGGGGAGCTTCTAGAGTGCCCGGGCCCAGAAAAGGGTCCTCACCCTTCACGTTTGACCGGATTGTCAGTGAGCATCCTGGGCCAGTGACCCTGGCCTCACGCAAGGCGCTCACTCCCCACACGCGGGGGCACGTCACCTATTCCCATGTCGGGAGGGGGACCCGGCTGACACCCAGTGAGAAAGCACACTTCAATGTCGGCCCCGGGCAGGAGAGCGCAACGGAATGCCGACCGAATCCGACCTGCCAGCTCACTCCGGGCACACGGAGAAATGTCCCCATTCTCCCGTCGAGCCGCTGGACGGAGGCCAGGCCGAGGGGAGGGAGATACCATCATCGGGCAACGGGCTGGGGATTAGGGGTGTCGGCCCGAGCGCACGGGCTCATCGCTTACCTTTTTGAAGTCGCCGCTCTTCTGGTATTCGCACAGCATCATGTCGAAGAAGATCGGGATGGTGGCCTTCCGGAGCTCGGCCTCGGGGATCAGTGTCATCTCCAATATGGGTCCCACCATGCCCGGGATGAAGCAGATTTTGTTCTGGCCTGAAAGGGAAGAGGGGGCGCGGCGCGTCAGACGGCGCTCGTGGCGCACGCCCTGCCCAGGCCTGGCCTGGGGAGAAAGAACGAAAGGAGGGGACCCGGGAGCACAGCAGTGAACCCATGCACAGTGGTCTGCGCAGAGCGAGGCGCCCTTTGAACTCTTCGCGTGTGTTAGCTCCTGCAAGAGACGCGCGCGCCACCCCAGCGAGCTCTGCTAGTAAGGGTAACGGCGCAGCTGTGGGTAGAGCGCGTCCCCGTTTCCGAGGGTTCCCACCTGCGCGAGCTCCGCTGCCAACAGGGCCCAGGTGGAGCACGCTAACGGCAGTGAGCCGCGGGGGTATTAGCAATTACGTCCGTCTGCAACACCCCCCGTGTTTCTGAGACTTGGGGAAACGTGCTTTTTGTCAGCCGTGTCATGAGACAAATGAAATTTGCTGCTAGGAATCTGCTACAATAGCACCGTCAGTGGGCTAGTCGGGGTTAAAACACTGCTTTGCGGTCAGGTGAAGGGTAGCTTTGCGTTTCTTCCCCCTCGTGTCAAGGCATTCCCGCGCCCCACTCCCCGCGCCCTTGGCGTTCCAGCCGCACGGACCCGGGTCCAGCATCACACACTCGCCTGGCTTCCTCCACCGCCAGGCCTGTGCTCACACTGCCCCCTGGTCCACGATATTTTGTCCTGCTGCACCCAACGCCGCCCCCACCCCATTACCACCTGCCCCCCCAGGACAGGTCCCACTGGATGGGTGCACTGAGAAGAGCCCCCTCCTCCACGTTCCCAGCCCACCCCAGACAGGTCAGAAACACTGCGTGGGCTTCTTGCGTTCTGTCTTCTCACCCAACTTTGCAATGAGGTCTTTACTTGTGGAATCATTTGATAAGCATCCGCCTCTCCCACTGAGCGCTTCATGAGGGTAGAAACCATGTCTGTGTTTGTGGCACTGAGCACGGGACGTATTGGGCATTCACGAACTGTCTGTTGAATGAGGAAGTGAATTTGTCTGGCTCCTACACTCGTTATATGAACAGGATATGCATCTTATAAAAATGCAATAGCAATGCCCACCCGTTGAGGCTGCGTGAAAATGTGTCTGTGTGTACGTGGCACAGAACCTGGAAGAATCGGTGCCCGTTACCCAGGTCGTGTGGCCCAGTGGTTAAGGGCGCTGATTCTGGGGCTAGATCGCCTGATCCTGTAAACCGACTCCACCATCAGCTAGCTTTGTGCTTTTGAGCAGGTTGATCTCACCTCTTGGGCCTCAGTGTCCTCATCTGTAACACGGGAGAATAGTGGCATTTATTTCATGGGGCTGTTCGGGAGAATGAATGAATGATTATGTGGCAGGCGTTCTGCTTGGCTCAAGGCACACTCTGCGGTGTCAGCTCTTACTGTCGGGATGTTTCGCCAAAACGGGCTCCAAAGGGCGGCCTTGCTGAGCAGAACTGAGCGGACTCCTCGGAACACACACATCACATGGGGCACAGAAGGGGGTGCAGAGGGACACTCAGGGCCTGGAGACTTCCTGGGGAGCCAGAGCAAGCACATCCACGTGCCCCCGGCCCTGAAGCTGAGCCCCGGATGTTCCATCAACGGCCGCCTTCTCCGCTCCTGAGTTTCAGCGCCAAGGGGCCCGAGTTCCCCACTCTCGGGACAGACCGTGGTGGGCTTCGCCTGGGGCCGAGTGCCCCCGGGGTGCAGAGGCTCAGGTGGAATCTCGCGTAGCCTGGCGCTGTTGCTTCCAATTAAAGCGGAGAAAAGGAGACGAGAGGGAAGGCAGCAAGAAAATGAATTTCCCTTCAGTCTAAATGAGGCTTAATGTCGGAGCGTTTCCCCGGAATTCAGATTAAAAAGGCATCAGCCCAGGAATACATTCAGCTGGTGAGAAAGGAATGGCGAAGTCAGGCGGAGCGTGCAGCGGAAGATAAAGACCCTTTCCCCGGGCGTCAGCTTCGGTGTACGATGCGTCTGGATTACACTGGAGCCTCAAGCCTCTGCTTTGGCCCAACTAAGAAAAATATGTACATGCTTCCATATACATATACCCATATTTTACTTCCTTGCAGGTTCACAGTAATGGCTAATCTAGGTTTCTGATCTCGTCCTTCAAGATCCTTTAAGCCCACAGTGGGGTTTTAAAATTCAAAGTCGAGTGCAATAATAAGTAGAAGGTAAATGGGAAACTGTCAGATAAGCTGCCACGGGATGGAGAAATTGCTTATGCAACAAAGGCCTTTGGAATCCTGGAGGGCACTGCGCACGATAAGGATACATTTAAGGCGGTTTAAAATAAAGAGCAGACGGACGGCGGACCGGGGGTTTCTTGGATACCACTGACGGGCGCTCTTTGCAGGCAGCGGTGTTTGGGAGAGCGGGCGAGGAGGGGAGGACAGACAGACTGGTCTCCACAGACAGGGTGATCCCCGCGGCCCTGACGACGCCCTGGGAAGCGGCTTTCTTCATCTGCATCAGAAATGGAATTTTAGCGCACTAGATGTTGTGTTTAGGTCACCCAGATGTGCGTGTGTGCGTGCACGTTTATGTGCACAGATGCCTGTGTGTGCGCGCACACAATATATTTGTGGCTAATTGAATGCTAACTCATTTGGAGAAAAAAAAATCCTCATTCAGGAGACACACCGGCGGCTGTGTCTGAAAAAAGGAAGGGAATCGGCGAAGGGGTCTTTTTCATATAATGCAGGCTGAACCTCACTGGGAACAGACAGCAATTAGAAAAGGCTTTTCAAGTGCCAATAAGCCAGCAGGATAGAATCGAACGCCGGGGTCGCTGTGGGGACGGCGCGGTGCCAGCGAGGCTCGGAGCAGAGCTGCGGGTGTGGGCGGAGTGCCGTCCCGTGCTCTCGGCCCCGGGTCTCATTTGTGCAGTGGCCTCCTCTGTCGTCCCTCCCTCTGTCCGGGGGAGACTGAGAATGTATGTCAGAGGTCCGAGGGCACTACGAAGATGACCCGGCAGAATGGGAAGAAAGGAAGAAGGCCAGAAGGAAGGGAGGGCGGGAGGAAGGGGACAATGGTGAACTTGGCCGACAGTGAAGTTGGGTGAGCCCCTGGCCTTATGAAATACGGGACGGGGGTGGGGCTCTGGCTGGGAGTGTGTGGCTCTTGGAAGGCTGGCACAGACTCTGGGATGAACAGGAAGGAGGGTGAGTAATGCTCCCCTGGACTTCAGGGCCCTGCCTGCCCACTGGGCACTCTGACATAAAGCTGGGCTGACCAGACAAGGTCACTCATTCAGTTCGAAAAAGGGAGGAAAGAGCGGAGATCCCTGCTCCCCACTGGCACTGCTCCCAGACAGCCAGTCAGCTCTCCCCTCGTCACCCAGAACGCGCTCTGCGGCCAAGCCCCTCCAGGCCCCGCCAAATCTCGGAGCCCCACAGCCTGGGTCAGGTCCCGCCACTGCTGCCCGAGGGCTGTGTGGCCTGGTGCCTGTCAGTCACCTTCCCTGAGCCTCTGGTATCTCATCCGTAAAATGCAGATGATAATAATCCCTGCTTGGCAGAATTGTGGATGAGCGTAAAAGACTTCACATAAACAAAGGGCTTTGCATCACGCCTGGCTCATGAGAGAGGCTCCGTAAGCATCAATGTCAGTTGTGAATCATCTGCATGTGACAGTCTCGATGACCGTCAGTACAGTGAGCCCGGCCCGTGCTGGGTTCCGGAAAAAGCGACAAGAAAGGACATGGCGCAACCTCACAGAGCCCGCTGAACATTTTCATGAGCTTTTCAGGCCGGTCAGTTTACTGGTTCACCTCTGGAGTCCGGAGCTGGCCTGGGGAGAGGGCGGGGTAGGTTTAGCTTGTCTCCCTTGGCTGGCACTCGCAACCCTCTGAAGCCTTCTCTGTGCCGTCCGAACGTTTCGTAATCTGGCCTGGCAGGCACGTGAAAAGCCCCAGTCTGATCCCGTCAAGCCACAGCCGGTGAGATCCTGCGGTGGTTTCTGCTGTGCTTGGGGCGGAGCCTGCAGGTAGTGTGGTCTGATGCCCCTTCTGCTCACCCTATCTCGTCCTCTCCCCCGCCCGCCCTGCACTGGCCGCCTCCTGCTCCGGACCACTGCTCGCCCCTCCTCTGCCCGCCATGCTCTTCCTTCCCTCTCCCTGACCCCATCCCCACGCAGAACCTATATCCCCCACATATCCCGCCTCCTACCCAGGTGAATCCTACTCCTTCTCTAAGGTCCTCTAACTTCCCTGTTTCTCTTTTACTCCTTTAAAAATGCGGACACCAGCGCATTTGCCTTTCGATGGCGGGCTCACATTCCAGCTCCCCAGGACAGCACTGCCCCGGAGCTCGGGCTGCCTCCGCCTCAGTGCAGCCGCCTTCGCTGGGCAGGCGTCCTTCCCAGACTGTCTAGGAGCCCCAGGCTCCTACTCTACAGTTACTTCCCTTTTGCAACCACAATTAAATAGCTCCGCCATGAGTGTGCTACCGCTCAGTGCAACGAGGGCAGGGCGAACCCCCTAACTGCTCTCAGGGGCCGTCCCAGCCTCGGCTATAGCGCCTGGCACTGAGAGGCTGCTTCCACTGGCTCCCTTCACCACTGTTCTGAGTCATCCCAGACTCAGCGGCCTGTCATGGCACAGGTTTATTTCCTAGACTTCTGGAGGTCAGAAGTCTGAAATGAGTGTCACTGGGCTAACGTCAAAGTGTGAGGAGGGCTGAGGTCCTCCTGGAGGGTCTAAGGAAGAAACTGTTTCCTTCCGTTTTCCAGCTTCCAGAGGCCACGCGCATTCCTTGGCTCGTGGCCCCTGCCCCCGCCTTCAGAGCAGCCGTGTAGCTCCCTGAAGTGTCTCCCTGAGTCTCCTGCCTCCTTTTCCCCTTACAAGGACCCTGGAATCACACTGGTTCCACCTAGATGGCCCAGGAGACTCTCACCATCACTGAGATTCTCACATTAATCACGCCTGAAAAATCCACTTTGCCACGTAAGGTAATATAGGCACAGGTGCTGGGGATCAGGACACGGACATTTTTGGGGAGCTGTCATTCTGCCTACCCCAGTGCCCCATTTTTGTTGTTGAATGAATGAATGAATGAATGGATGGGCAGGTAGATGCCTCTCTCATCGCATTTCCCATTTCTCCCCGGCAGCTTCTCCCCTGCCCAAAGAGGCCATGCTTACTGAGGTGGGTTGCTCTCCTTAAATACCTGCCCGCTCCCCCTTTCTTTCAGTCCTGACACGGGCCACCTGGGGGTCTCACTCAAGAGCCCTTTGCCCTGATGGAGCCATCCTTATTTTCCTCACTTATCTCCCATTGGCCCGAATTTCTGAGTTCCTACTCCATGATTCACCTAGAAGAACACACTCCTGGCTGGAACTTTCATTCTGAGTCTGTCCTATTTGCAGATCTAGATGGCAGCTCTTCCTGGCGGGGCAGGGACTGTGCCTTGTGCTTCCCCCACCCCCCCACCTTTCCCTGGAGTTTCACACCCAGCTGGGCACCCTGTGGATGGCTAGAAAGTAACAGCCCAGTGGCTTGCACAGCAGCTCTGCCAGGAGAGACCTCCCCGCGAGTGAGGCCGCAATGCCAGCCTCTGGAATGTGCCTCTATTTTCTGCAAAGACGGTTAGCACAGCAGCCTGATGGTAACCTAAGTGAGTGCGGAGTGGCTGAGTGCAAAGCCATTCCGACAAAACGTGCATCGCTTCCCTCCAAGCAGAAATGGATGGGGCGAGGCCACGCTCTCAGGGAGAGTGCGTTGCATCTGGCGTCTTCCCAGGATCCAAACCACAGATGCATTAACCCCGTGGTGGCGGGGTCCTGGTAGCCACACGTGGTCCTTCTTCTCCCCCGCAAGGCCTCCCTGCACCTGCCCTCTCCCACGCACGCGCGTGCACACACACTCACACACTCTTCATTTAGACTTTTCCCTGAAGAGCGTTAAATAACCTTCAAGCCTGGGATGATCTTTGCAATTAGCTATCTGATAATCACGGGTTGCTCGAATGTTTCCTGATGAGGAGAAGAAGATGATACTGATGATCATGGTGATGATGCCCTGATTACTCTGGGCATTAAAGCAAAATTGAGCCACTTAACATGCATTATGATCTACTTATTATGAGAAGTCTTTGAAAAACATAGCAAGTTCACTACTTCACAGCCTTGGAAAATAATTTGCATATTCTGGGAAAAAAAAAAAGGATTAGTCAGAACATTGGACTTGGGGTCAAGGGACAGGTTCTTCCTCCTCAGCTGAGTCACTGATTTGTGGTTGACCTTGGGAATGCCCTTGTGCCTCTCTGGGCTGTGGTGACCTCAGCTGTAAAATCTGGGGGTTGAATTGGAAGATGCATCGGTTATGGATGAACCGAAATCTGGTTCACAGGCTAAACGGGGTAAGTTCCGCTTTAGGTTTCTTCCTGCAGAGCCGCACCTCCGCCCTGATGCCGTCACTCGTGTCTTCGCAGCTTTAAGGGGGCACCTTGGTTTCTCAGAAAGAAAGAGGAGGAAGGACTGTGGGCAAAAAACCATGTCGTGCTCATTGAATTTTTCCCACTCCCTTTTGTTTTAACTGTGGCAGGGGCCAGGGAATGTTTTCCTGAAGCCCCCACAAGTTTGTTTGTGCTGGCTCTCATCAGCCGGAGCTGGGTCACATGGCCATCACCTGCTGGAAGACATTGTTCACTGAGTGAATTGTGAGCGTGAAAAAAAATCGGGGCTCGGGTAGCCAGGAGAAAGGAGAAGGGCTGTGGTGCAGGCACTCAGCCACGCTGGCAACGGCAGCTTCTGAGGTTCACTCTGTCTGGCCACTCTGTGAATTGCACTTTAAAGCCTATCACTACCCGATGCAGTGTTCTCACCACATCGGCCCCCAGTGCACACAGTGATTTGTCCCAGTTTGGATTAGCAGGGTCACCTCATTAGTGTGCTGGGAGGAAGCTTGCTCACGCCAGCATCTGATGGAAGGCAGGGTGGGGCGGGCATGGGGAGCCATCCATTCACTCGGCTGGGCTGGCCTCCCCTTCCCGCTCTCTTATCCCTGGGGGAGGCAGGCAAGGAGAAGCAGCCAGGGAACTAATGAGTAACAGGAAAGCCCCTTCCGGCTGATGACATACTACTTCCTCTTCCTGGGAGGCCAGGCCATGAGGGGAGGCAGGTGGCCGGGTTCGCAAAGCATGCTTTGCTCTTGGTTTTCTGCAGCGGACATTGGAGGCTTTGTCGGACCTCTCCATGAGTCTGTAGACATTTGATTTCAGGAATCTCTGCCTCCCTCGATGGATGCAGGGTTGGTGGGAGCAGCAATGGGCAATGGAGCGGCCATCCCAGGAAGGCCAGTAGAATGCTGTGCCCCGGAGACTGGATCTGTAGCAGAGCTATGCAGGAGGAACGGACGCCCTGAATGCAAAGCTGCCTCTCCTGCCCTGCCTCCTAGGGTAGCCCTGGCCCTGACCTTCCCACAAGTAAGGATCAGGGCAGCTACAGTCAGTGTTCTGGTTCTTGCAACTGCCAAACCCTGACAAGTATATCCGTTAATTGCTTTAATTCATCCTACAGGTATTTGCAAACAGCAGAGAGTCTGTGATACTATTTAGGACAAACTCTCAGGCCACAGTGCTTGTCCTGAATCTCTTCTAATCCACTGTATGACCTTGGACACACCTCTTCCCCCCTCTGAGCCTCAGTTTCCTCACTGGTAAAACGCTGGGTTCGACCAGAACTGTAGCTTCAAAATATGATCTGAAGTGCTTCAGGATTTCTCCCCAGAAGATCCCCAGGGGTCTGTGTGAGGTGCTCAGGAGTGACCTATTATAACGGGCTGTGGGACCCTGACCCCACCTCAGTTAGAATAGCTCAGATTTCATCCAAAATATGCATTGAGCATCAGTTGTTTTTTATCAGTCCTCGGCTAAAAAAATAAACGTTTGAAAAACGCTGGACAATATGATCGCTGCAGGGCCCTTCCAGCTCTGATATTCTGTGGTTCTAAGCAGGTGGAATATTTGGTAACATCTTTTCAGTCCTCAGCATAATTGGGAGCGCAGGAAAGCCTGCCAAAACATAATCTATATCTAAATAGAATCTCGTGTGTGCAAAACAATGACCATGAAGGGCGTCCAGGGAAGAGCGGGCTGTGTGGAGGGCTGGAGGCGGACGGAGCACGGATCCCCGTTTTGCAATCCGGGCAACGCCGGGGCTGTGGCGCATGGACCCTGCGGAGGAAGCCCACGGGGGCTCTCTCTGGTCTTTGCCGTTGTTGCAAAGCAAAGAACGCAAACTCACACGCAAGCTAAATCTGGGCCCTGTGTTTTGCCGGGCCCAGTCAGTGTTTTAAAGACTTTCAGGGAGTTATCAATATTCATAAATTGGAAAACACATTTGAAAATTCTGTCCCCTGGCTTCCTTTGAAAAACTGGAAGCGGTGACAGCATCAGCCTGGCATTCTAATAGGACGGCAATCAGCCAGAGCCAGGCGGCGGGCCCCCTCCGCTGGTGCAGCTGCTTCCCTCTGTTCCGCGCCCAGCTGCTCCCTCCCCGGCTCCTGACCCCGGGGCCAGGTGCCCGCGACCAGGTAGGCCTGCACCTGCACCGCGCTTCTCTGTTTTTTTCCTCTTGCGGAGTGACGGCAAAGAAGACATAAAATGCTTCTTACATCCCCATCCTTATCCAACGTGGAGAGACAAAAGGTAGATGGGGAAAGGCAGGCGTTTCTGGAAAAACGGGGCAGAGGTGGCGTTTCTTTAGGACAGTGGCTTTCTAACAGGGGTAGTTTTGCACACGCACGCTGCCATCCTCGTACCCCAGCCCCACCCCCCGCTGATGAGTGACACAGGCCTGGCGTTGATGCTTAAGGAGCCAGAAGAGGAAACTCGGTGTCTGTCCTGGTGGGGCGGGGGTGAAAACACAGAGGAAAACTCCGACATCCGTGTGGCCTCCGTGTTTTCCTTCTCTCCCCGTTTGCATGTGTGATCCTCATAAGCGCCCTGGGAGAGGGTGCTACTCCCCTTGCTTAGCCGGGGGCCACCCAGTCCCCTTGTTTTGGGCCTCACAGCTTGTCAGTGACAGGGCAAGGCCCACGGCAGAGATGCGGCAGTCTGTTCTGGGCCCAGTTCCCAGCTGTCGCTTTGATCTGGTGAGGCAACCCACAGCCCCGCCCTCCCGTCCCCAGTGTGCGCTCTCGGCCCGAGCCCAGTGCTGCCAGCAAGCACTGGTCCCAGACTGATCGCCGATCCCCTGTGCTTGCTTCCCCTGCAAAAATGAACCTACTGGAGTGGGGCAAGAAACTGCTGTCCCCAAACAGATGGGGACGCAAGAAGCAAGGTCAGGCAGGTGATTCGGGTTGAATCCAAGAGACGGGCACAGTCAGTCCCCGCAAGTGTCTCAGCTGGAGAGGGTCAGCATCCAAGCCTAGGGCAGAGCGATTCAGCAGCGGAGAGCTGAGGAGGGCTCCAAAACTCGGGGGTGGAAACACCTCATTACTCATTCCTTTCTATCCATCCACCCGTCCGTGCATGCATGCATCCGTCCATCCCTTTGCCCTTTCGGCACATATTTCTGGAGCGAGATGCGGCCTTCAAGCAAGGTTTGCGGCCCCCATCCGTGTGGGAGCAAAATCAAGCTCTGGGATTTGCAGCTCCTTGATCTCCAGCCACTTACTTCCCACTCCGAGTTTCCTGATCAATAAAAGGAGGGGGGAGGCTTTCCATCTTGCAGAAGGGAATGTGAAGATTAAAAAAGATCTCCTTAGCACAGACAGGCCTGACTCAGACTCTCGATAAATGTCTCCCTGACTCCATCCCCCTTCCCACGAGTACCACGCGGCTCATACGTGACTCCTCCAGCTCACCGAGGCGGGGAGAACAGCTTCCGGGGCCACCTTCCGGCTCAGCTCACGTCACAGAAGACCCTGCTCTTCCATAGAACCAGTTCTCCCCGGGAGATTGGAGGGTCGTTCGTAGACCGCACATCACATAAGAAGCGGGATGCAGGACAGCCCACCAATCAGCAGGAAGCATGCGTGTGACGGACGTGCACATGAATTCTCACAGCTGTCCGACCCTTCCTCCTTCTTATAGATTCCAATTTGACATCTTAACCCCTCAGGGGCACCCCGCAGAGGCAGACCCACAGCTGTCTAGGGGTGGGGGGTAGGGGTGGGTACTCTCTCTCATCAGACACTCATTACGGACCCTGGGGCGCACACAGCGATAAACTGTTATTTCAAGTTCCCCCTGCTGGAAACCCCGTGGCCCTCTAACAGATGGCCTTCAAGAAGGAGCTCGGCTGGTGCAGATGCGCCCGCCTGTGTGCCTGCCAGTGCCTACTCACCGAGCTTGTACCACATATCGCGGATGGAGAAGCCGATCAGCCGCCTCATGTCCCCGTACCTGAGGAGGGGCACAGAGAGTCTGCCTCAGGCACCGCCCCCGAGGTTCCCCTGAAACTCCCCCTCCCGGAGACCCAAACACGCCACCTACTTATTCAGGATTTTGTTGTACTTGGCGTGCGAGAACTGCTCCAGCTGCAGAGAATCCTGAGTGATGAAAGCCACCGCCAGATGAAAATAGTTATTCCACAGCTGTGAACGAAAGGGAACAGGGACGACAGTCAGGGAGCGGGCCTGAAGTGGGGGGGCATAGTCAGTGCTGGGTAACCTGAATCATTTATGAAGGCGGCAGAGGACGGGAGCAGAACCAGTTTAACTCGGCACACTGCCATTTGCCAACCGGCGCTCCCTCCGAAATGAACATCCCGGCCCCCTCGAGGACAAGGGACGGGTTTCTCCAGGCGCTGACTCCAGCCGGCCGGCCCCTCTCTGACCGCAGGGTCTGGGCCAGGAGGAGGGTTTTAGGGCTGATTTTTGCTTTGCTTTGCTTTGCTTCATTTTGTTTCGTGAGAGACCAGTAACCCGCCCCAGCTGGGTGTCCTGGCAAGCTGACTCCTCTGCCTCTGCCTCAGAGGGTGGTCGGGGACTCCGGGCCTCCCCGGAAGTCCTCCCGGAACTTGCCCGGCAGCTCCCAGGACCGGCCAGCACCCGTTCTGTCTTACAATGGTTTGTCTTCTCCTTACCCTGAGCTCAATGTTTTCAAAACGTGGCCCCAGGCCAGCAGCACCACCTGGACACTTGTCAGAAATGCACGTGCCCTGGCCCCGCCCCAGCCCCACCGAGCCAGACCCCAGAAAGCTGTGCGTTTACACATTCTCTGGGCAATTTTGAAGCTCCTTTGAGGCTGGGAACCACCGAGGACCCAGCTTAGATGCGGGCTTGTCCTAGTTTCAACATTCACACGGTCTGCTGGTGTCAAATGCAAGGACTCAGACTAGAAGCCACTCCTCTGGCTCGTGGTGAAGCAGATGACAAAGGATTCAGTGCGTGGCAAGTGCTCCAGAGGATTAGCAGCGGTGACTGTGGCGGCACCGATGCAGGCTACAGAGCCCGAGAGGTGGAGACCTGCACCCGGGCGTTACTGAGCCTCGGTGAGCCCGTCTGCAGGACAGGCACCCTCCGCACCCACTGCGGAGGCTGCAGGAAGGATGCCACGAGATGATGTGTTTAAAGGGCACGAATCTCAGTGAGAGCTGAAAAGCACTTTTTAGCCTTACTGTTCTTTTCATTAGTCTAGTGATTCCTTTGGGACCAAATCAAATAGTACAGCCGGGCTCCTGGGGTACTCAAGGGCAGTTATTACAAGATGCCAAGGCCTTGCACAGAGCAGGTGCAGGACAGCTTTGCTGGACAAAGCCCACCCACTCTCAGCCCCCTGCCAGCGCTGCAGAGCAGGAGAGGAAGCTGACCGGAGAAGCCACCCGCCATTAAGAACTTCATCCTTAATTCAAAGATGTTCCTCAGTGGGTTCAGGGGCAAGACGAAGTCAAACGCAGCTCCACCCTGGATAACAGCGATATCATTGCTTTCCCATGGGCAACACGCTCCAGTTTTGGAAAGAAACAAAACAAACATTTCACTTTTTCCCATGGGCCAGGCACCTCCCTCCAGCTGTCAACACTACTGAGCTGTTATGAGTTCCATTGTACAGATGAGGAGACAGAGGCTGAGCTGGGTGTGAGCCCAGGCCTTCTGTTTGACATGCAGGACTCTTTCCACGCGTCCCAGTGGTCAGTCTTTGGCTGAGGACGTGTTGATGCATATTTAATGAATGTCCATGGGCCAGCCGCTGTCCTCATGTGAGGCCAGGGCAGGGCTCACCCAGGCCGCAGCCCCTGCCTTGAGCCGCTCACGTTCTGTGGAGGGAATGTGCGTTCTTCCCCCGAAACCTACCTATCTCCCAGAGTCCAGAGAAAGACCAAGCCACTCTCGGGGTACAGTGACGTGACCTCCTGGTTTGTGGCTCCCACGGTCGACTCTCCACACAGAGACCAGAGGACCTTTCAAAACAAGCTGGGCCCTATCACTCCCTTCCTCGAAGCCCTGCAAATGCTTCCCCGTGACCTGAGAAGCAGAATCCAAGCCCTGTGTTTCCACAGCAACGGGGCTTACCCAAACACACAGTGAGGGGCGGGTCCCCTGGGGTCACTCCACTCTTCCCTCCCCAACACCCCCGTGACCCGCAGGGTTTGAAAATGTGCTCCTCCGGTCCGCGAAGCCCAGATTTTACACTCCTGCCCATTTAGGACCAGGATATAAATCAAAAAGCCAGGAACAGGGAAAACCTGGTGACCAGATGTGGAAAGAGTCATTTTGAAGGTGAGAAATGCGTGATTTTAGGGGATTTCATCAGACCAGTCAGGATACAATAGGAAGTCTGCACAGGACAGAGTAGGTGGCATTGCTATGGATTTTGAGAGCAATTCCAGAACCCCTTCCTCCCCCACCCCGCCCCACAATCTGGCAACACACAGATGTGTCGGGTCCAGCCCAGCCTCTTGCCCTCCTCTCTTCTACCCGATTCAGTCCTTCAAAAGTGTTTTCTCTGTCACCTCATTCCTAATTCTCTCTTTTTAAAAACTGAGGTATAATTCACTTATCACAACGTTCCCTTTTTACAGTGTATAATTCAGTGGTTTTTAGTATATTCATGAGGTAGTACAACTACTATCAGCACCATCTCATTTCAGAATGGGTTTATCGCCCCCAAAAGATACCTTTGACCCGTCCGCAGCCTCCCCCCATCCCTCCCTCCCCCTCAGGCCCTGGCAACCACGCCTCCACTGTCTGTCTCTGCCTGGTCTGCCACTTCACAGAGGTGGGGTCAGAAAATACAGGACCTTTCCCCCAGCCGAATGTTTTCAAGGCTCACCCACGTGGGCATGCGTACTGGTGCCTCATC
Organism: Phyllostomus discolor; assembly: GCF_004126475.2. NCBI lineage: Eukaryota > Metazoa > Chordata > Mammalia > Chiroptera > Phyllostomidae > Phyllostomus > Phyllostomus discolor. The sequence continues at coordinate 34,518,974 of NC_040915.2, read as the reverse complement.
TCTCTTTATTGCTGCGCGCTCTTCTGCCACACGGATGTACCACGTTTTTGTTTGTCCACCCATCCAGGGATGGACATTCGGGTTGTTTCCACCTTGTGGCTGTTGTGAATCATGCTGCTGTGAACATCTACACACAACTTCTTGCGTGGGTGCGTGTTTTCAGTTCTCTGGGGTACAACACATACTTAGGAGTGCATCTGGCTTTCTTCTGGCTTTCCTCCTTGAAGATCTTTGTGGGCCACAAGACTGTCGATCTGGGGCCTCCTTTTCCGAGTGGATCAGAAGTGGCGCCCCCCAGAGCCTCACCCACAGCCCCTGCCGTGGGCTCTGTGGGACCGACTCTGGAACGGAGGGAAGGCTGTCACGGTCAGTGGCTCTGTGCGATGTCTGAGAGGCGAGCCGTGGCCACGGCTCGACGCTGCTGGGCACGCACAGTGCCTCCTCAGCCCTGACCCTTCCTTGACTTTGCTCCTGAAGAATGGGACCAAGTGCACTTGACCTGGCATCTCAGGCCTCGTTCATTCTCCAGAGCTTCTGCCCTCAACCAACTGCCGCTCTGGAGGGCTGGTCCGCTCACACTGCACAGACACGCCGCGAGCATCTCGGCACCCTTCCTTGGCTCGGCTCGCTGGGGTTCCCCTACCCACCCACCGCGTCTGAGTCCTGTTCTTTCATCAGGGCCCAGTTCAAGGTCCACTGCCTTCGTGCAGCCTTCCCTGATTGCAGAGCAGTTGGGGTCCACGGTCCTGCACCTGGCCTTGGGGTCCACCCACTCTCCGGGACAGGATCGCCCAGCGGTTAAGAGCACGAAGATCAGGGTCTCACAGGCAAGGGTTCCAGCTCTTACTAGCTGGGCTGTCTTGATCGTACTTGACCTTTCTGAGCTGCACTTTCCTTACCTATGAAATGGGAAGCATAATGGTAACCACAGTAAAGCACTGTTACATGTGCCGGATAAAGCATGAAGGCACCCACCGCAGGCATGGTGCCTGGCAAATAGTCTGTGGGACGGTGGTGTTGGTGGTGGAGCCGGTCGAAGGCAGGACACATTTATTTGTGTGCCCTGCCTTTTCCAATGGGGAGCCCCTTGAGTACCAAGGGTCCCCGTCTTTTGTGTACTTGGGTCCCGAATGCCGTATTCAGCACAAGAGCTGGAGTGCAGCCGGGTTCCAGAAAATATGTTATTTCTTGATTACCGTATTGTTAGAGAAATTCTCCAGTTATTTCAAAAGGTCTCGGATTTTGCTTCCCTCCCTGCCCCAAGCTGCCTGGCGGCGTTTCTGCTGACTCCCCGGCGCGGCCGGCCCGGAGAAGCCAGAGGGGATTTTGCAAAACACACGGCTCCCTGTTCCCGAGTGGGCGGAGGCGAGGTGATTTTTTTGATTGGGAATTTAATATTTTGAAATCACAGGCCAACAGAAGGTTAGAGCTGGAATAAATTTCAGGGCTCTCTGATGAAATGCCCGTATCTCGCAGATGTAAACAGTAAAATGCAGCCAAAATCATACGGCTATGAGATGTAACCCGAATTAAGTAATTTTTAATTAACTCTAAAAAAAAGTATAAAAGTAATACCCATATAGTAAAAAAAAAATTAGGCGGTAGAAAAGATTAAATAATAAAAAGTTATTTCCATCCTATCTTGCTTGAACCCTCATTTAATTTCCCAGAAGGAAATCCTAACAATTTTCTGGATATCCTTCTGAAAATTAATATATAAACCAATATATATATATAGACATCTTTTAAATAGCCTGCTGTACTTTCCTGTTTTCTCACAAATCTATCTCGCAAATGTTTCCACACGAGCATACGGATCTGCTTCATCCCCTTTGATTGCTGCATGGTATTCTGCTACGAGGAGGTGCTTTCATTTGCACCCATTCGGGAAGTCGTAGGCGGTCAGCCTGACCCCGCCTTCTCTCCTCTTCGCAGCAGCGCTGAGACGACGTCCTGGTTCCTACGCCTTCCCGCAGAGAGACCGCTCTGCAGCATCCATTGCTAGGGCTGCCTGTGGTGGAGGCGCCGGGGCTCTGCTGACGTTTTCCGTTGTTTTCCTTGTGTGTTTTCATGGACACTCTCGGGTCGCCTTCCGGGATTCCACTCCGGTTTCCAGCTCCGTTTTCACGGGCCAGTCACCCTACAGCTTGGAGTTTTTGTTTCCTCGCCTGGAAAATGAGGCTGATCGTATCTAAAGGGGTTAGTTATAAGGACGAAATGAGGCGGTCGCTGCCTGGTAAATTCCCACCGGGTCTCGTGATCTCGGTTCAGATGTCACTTCTAGGAAGCCGTCACAGCTCCCCCAGGCCGAAGAAGGCCCACCCGCCATTCCCCCGCATCACACCCTGTTCGCAGGATTTACGATGCATTTTGAGTGGAACTAATTATGTCCTGTGTCCTCTACTGGGTGTAAGCTTCATGCAGGCAGGAACCTCATCTTTTAAATCGCTTTTCCCAGCATCCAGTGCTGCGTCTAACCCAGCACGTGCTCCAGAAACATTTGTTGAATGAGTTCTCTAATGAGCCCCTTGCTCTGCAGGTGCTGTTGGTAAATCCTCCTGAGAGACTCTGAGATTTGCATTATTATGCCCCCCATTATAGACAGCAGGAAGCTGAGGCCCTGAGAGGTTATTTAACTTGCCCAGGGTCACAGTGCTGCAGACTGGTAAAGTTCATCTTCGCTTGACCCCAAGTTCATCTCCCTCTATAACTTGTATTCTCTCGCCACTGGGCTCTGCTAAAAATCACTCTCCTTCTCCTTTCTCAGTTTCCTTTAGCCTTTGTTGTTGGTTAAAGTTTCTATTGGTTCGTCTGATGTTTTACAGCCTGGACAGCAGAGAGATCGAGGATTTTTTATCTTATTAGATTTTTCCTAACGGCCTTGAGTTATCATTTGCCCCAAATTCCAGGTGGGGAAAAAGCGCCCAGCAGCAGGTGCCATCAGCGCGGCCTCCCCTGAGCTACAGAGGCGCAGCTGTCACGCCTGCTCTGGGGATACGGCTGATTCTGGGGGTGGGGGTTTGCAGATGCGGACTCGGGGTAGGGACATCGGGCCAGAGGTTCTCTAGGGCCTCCAGCTGAGGCAGGCAGGGCCCCGAGGAAGCCACCCCAAGCACGGGGCCATCTTCCTGCCTGGCGGAGGTGTCCCACTGTGGGCCTCCGGGCAGGTGGTGCTGCGAACCTCTTCAAGGCCTTGGTGAGTGCTCCTCTCTTTGTGCGCCTTCTCGCACTATTTTATTTCATTTTGTTATTTTATTTTTAACATCACTGATTACATTTCCCGTGATACAACAAAGCCTGCCCCCATGCCTCCTCTAATGGCTAGGAAGAAACTTCATTTCACAGGCTTCTCCAGTACAGATTCAAAAATGATCCCGCCCTGCCTGGGTAGCTCAGTTGGTTTAAGCATCATCCCCCTATACCAAGGTTGTGGGTTCGATTCCCAGTCAGGGCACATATAAGACTCAACCAAGGAATGCATAAATAAGTAGAACAATAAATTGATGTTTCTCTCTCTCTTCCCCTACCCTCCTCTATCTCACTAAAGTTAATAAATAAAACATTTAAAAAATAAGTATTACTTTAAAAAAAAAAGCCGATCCCAAGGGGGTCTGGTGCCCAGAAGCTAATCCAGAGACGCCTCCAGGCCAAGGCTGGAACTGCCAAATGCAGAGGCACTTAGAGCTTCCCAAGTAGAGAGACGGACCTTAGCAGCCACCAGACAGCCGCCCAAGGCAGAAACAACTCTCCTGGAGCCAAAGAGCCCATCCGAGGTGTGACCTCTGATTCCTGGGCAGATCAGAGTTTCCTGCGTGGAGAGTCTGAGCCTGCAGTTGCCGTATGGCTCTCTGTCCCAGGCCCGGCAAGAGCTAGCAAGGACAGGCCATGTGTCTGGAGCTAAAGAGAGCTGCCCCGTAGCTTCCAGAGGCAGCATGTTTCTAAGGGACAGTCCAGGAGACTGGAGGAGCCTGGGCTTTGCAGACAGGCCTGAACCCTAGCCACCCCACTGAGTACTCAGAGGACCTATAATATTCATCAGTATTCATAAGTTAATATTGATGAAGAGAGATCAACCACTTTTCTGGAGCTCAATTTAATTCATCAATAAAATGGGTATATCCCAACCTAACAGGGTTATAATGAGCATCGGAATGTCCTAAGTAGATGCGTGATAAAGGTTAGTGACCTTCCTTGAAAGCCTGGCTGCTAGAAGACGGATTTACAGCCCACTAGCCGGACTCCACAATCCTTGAGGGCAGGGCTTCGAACCCCTCAAAGCCTGTCGCAGCAGCCCGACCCCACGAAAATTACTCCTAAACAGAAATGCTTGCCGAGTTGAATTCCACAGCCTCACTTGGTATTCCCTGACCATGCAAACGGATGTGAATGCCAGGGCCTGGCATCCTGAACGGGGCCTGGAAATGCAAATTATTTTAGCCCCAAGCGGAAAACATCATTTGTGTAATTCTCAGGTCTCGTCACCTGCAGAGCGGCACCACAGAGCTTCCAGCTCTTGCCCTTTGAATCACAAAGCCACAGCTCCGGAAAAGACATTTGGGATAATCTCATTGCCCTGGTCCCTCCTTTGGACAGCGGGCTGCCAAGGCCAGCAGAGCTTAGTGATGGATGCGGTTCCTGCCGATATTAAATGCATAATTAATGAGCCCGTAAGAAGAAACAAGGCATGTTCCAGGCAGGGTACAGAGAACAAATCCATTCTCGCACGGGGTGAGAAGAACGTGGGCGGAGGACAGCACAGATAAGGCTGAAAAAATGATCCCGTCCGTGAGGACTTTTCAATAAATATCTATGGACGTCTCATTAGAAAGGGAGACATTTCATTCCACAATGCTGGCCACTTTCCCGTTTTACGCAGCCCCGCGAGTCTGACAGCCCGAGGCAACGGCGCCGTGACCAGAGAGGTGCCTCTCTGCTCTCCTGCTCACCGAGAACTGACGTGTGGGTTCCCAGGCCTGACACGTTCAGGACCATCATCGTTACCACCATCGAAGTGGTAACAATTAGTATAATTATAATGAGCTACCATGTTCCTGGCACTGTTCTGTGCGCCTCATGTGACGATTCGCTAAATCCTCCCAGCAGTCCAAAGAGGTGGCTGCTATGAATGTTATCACTGGGTGTGGAGGCAGCTGAGCCACAGAGAGGTCAAGTAACTTGCCTAAAGTCACACAGCTCGTACACACCCTAGTCCATGTATGAAACCCCCACTGCTCTGAGCATCTCTCAGGTGCAGCTTCTCTTTCGGGAAAACAGGATAAAACCTGCAAGAAGGGCCTGAAGGGACGCTGAGCTTCCCTGGGACCAGGGGGCAGCTCGGGAGTCAGGAAACCAGGTCCGAGGCTGTGACTGCGGGCGCCGCAGGGGGGTGTGGACAAACCAGCCAGCGGTTTCACGGCCCCAGCTCGGCCCAGCCGCTGGCCCCTCAGTGTACTGTTCCGAGCGTGGCCTCATTGACTTCCCTGAACACACTCTCAACCGGAGCCTGCGGGAGCCTGGGCTACAGCGCAAGGGGATCGAACATGTGTCCCATTCATACAGCCAAGTGACACGTTCTGTTCCCAAATCGGAGGTTTATACGGCCACCCGGATGCTGCTGCCAGGCAGTCAGGACAATGCGCCGGTGAGGCTCCATGTCTGGCGTGTGACCTGCTGGCTCTGTGTCCCACTGCTGCGCGCTAATCCCGACTCTGCAGTGACTCGCTGTGTGACCTCAGGCTATCTACTCGTCACCTCGGAGTCTTAGCTCCCGCATCCTTCCGGCAGAAAAAAAAAAATACGAATAGGCACTAAGTCGTAGCGGTACGGATGGAGAAGATGGTGCCCATGAACGCTTCCCGCGGGGTCCTGTGGGATGTGCGGGTCCTGTGGGATGTGCGGGACTCTCATCACAGGTACAATTCGGGTTGTCGGGCTCGAGTGCAAGGTGGCGGGAGAAGATCTTATCCAAATAGAACGATTATTAAACACGTAGAGGCTGGTGCTGTCCAGCGGAGTGGGCCTCCGAGGCCTCGGCCCAGGCGTGATCTTCCCAGGGAGGCTTGCTGGGTGCTGGTGCTGGGTTCCGGAGGCCGGGTCTCTGCACTCACGCAGCTGACCTTCTCCCGGAGGGAGGAGGCAGCAGGTGCACGTGACAGGAAGAAAGGTCACATCTGGTGCTCGGAAGAGACCACAGCGGGCTAAGTGGTGACACGTAATGCCCGTGGGGCTGGCGGGGCCCTCCGAGGGAGGGAGTCGGGCAGCGGAGGCCCCTTTGAGGGGGAAGTATTGGAGAGGGTACTGGGGGGCTTACAAGGGAATTCCCCCAGCAGGCACGTCAGCACGTCCCTATGAAGGGGCAGGGGGAGGTATTACGGGCATTTGCAGAAGAGTCAGCTGGCATGGATGCAGCCCAGGCCTTGCCTGAGGGGCTGAGCTGGCCAGAGGCCAAAGCCCAGGTAGGGACTGACCACCCCTGTGAGTGGGCAGAGAATGCCATTGCCCCAGGTCACCAGCTGCTCCCTAAGCTGGCACTGAAGGAGATGCTGTGGACCAGGGAACCCCCAGCCCAGGATCCCCTATGGGGTACTCTCTCTCCCATCTCCAGCCAGAGGCAGCAAACTGGACTTTTCCACAAGGCTTTCGAGAGTTGGTGCTTCAAGAGCCCTGGCTGGCGTAGCTCAGTGGATTGAACGCAGGCTGGGAACCAAAGTGTTGCAGGTTCGCTTCCCAGTCAGGGCACATGCCTGGGTTGCAGGCCATGGCCCCCAGCAACTGCACATTGATGTTTCTCTCTCTCTCTTTCTCCCTCCCTTCCCTCTCTAGAAATAAATAAATAAAATCTTAAAAAAAAAGAGTTGGTGCTTCTTGCCTGGGTTTTGAGCAGATGTCACTGTGCTGGCCCCAGGGGCATGCTCGAAGGCCCTGTATTTCACTGGTCACCCCAGGTCTTGTCTGAGCTCACTGAGAGTGACTTCTGGAGGAATCAGGGATGTACCTGAGAGCTCTGTTGTCCCATGTCTATGAGTGGCTGCCTTCACAGGCTCCGGTGAATAGAAAAGTAAGAAAAGGTGTGAACGGTGGTGCCTACTCTGACGACGCATGGGTTCAAGTCTCTTCTTTAGCACGAGATTCATTGTATAATTACATTTGCATATGTTGCTCATCTAACGACTATTGCATCAACAGCCCAATTCCAGACCCTGACACTTCCCACCCTGCCCACCCCCTGTAGGAGCCGCCAGAGACATGGGCACACCCGTGAGTGCACTGGGACGTGTCCCATGAGCACCCAGTTTGAGAGCCCAGAGCAGCCCTGCCAGGGTGCCCGGAGCCACCCCAGGGCCCCCTACTCACCTGGAACTCGAAGTTCGTGTGTTCTAGGAATTTCTGGTTCATGATTTCTGCAAACTTGTTGATAGCTCTCAGGAAGACCCTGGAAGAGGAGAGAAGGTCACCAGGTCATCTGAGTGGTCTGTATCAGGCACCCCTCCCCTCCCCCATGGTCCAGACAGAGACCCCTCAGAGAGGGTCCCGAAGACCCAAGGGAGAGGTCAGCTGGCCCACCTTAACACCTGCTCACACTGTAGACCTGGGGCCACGTTTGCCGTGCAAGGACTCTGAGACCATCTGTTTGACTTCCTTTAGAAAATCTGCACTGCCTTTTGTTTAAACTATTACATGCTCAGGGCAGGAAATGCACGCCAACCAGAAAGACAGAATTTGCCCCCTTCCTAAACAAACAAAGACACACCACCAGATCCCATCCTCTGCAGTAAACCATTGTTGACATTTTGATGGATGCCAATGGTCTCCCTGGACATGCACGCACAAATGCTGTTCTACAGACCCCACCGTGGTGAGTGGGGCCAAACGATAAATACTGTTCCACAGCCTGTCTGTTTCACTCAGGAGTACATTGTATGTTCCTTTCATGCCAATGAATTCAGATTTACGAGGTCTGTCCAGAAGGTATCCGTCCACGTAATATGAAAAATAGAGACATTTATTGAAGAAGATACAAGATACGAGAAACACTGTGCACAGGACAAGGATGTCTCAGTCCCTTTCAAAGCAGGCACCTTGGGGCCTCACACAGTTCTCCCAGTCGCCATCAGCTGCCCTGTTGTATTTTCCTGAATCTCATCAACTGTCTGAAATCTCTCCCCTTTCAAAGGTGATTTTAGTTTTGGGAAAGGCCAGAAGTTGCAGGGCACCAAATGTGGGCTGCAGCGGGGGCTGAGTCACCTGGGTGATTTGATGTTTCACCAAAAACTCTGCGTGAGACATGAAGCATGAGTAGGCACATTGTCGTGGTGAAGCTACCAACCACCAGGTGCCCATAGCCGTGGCCTTCTGAATCATCCCAGTAATTTCCGCAGAGGAATGTTCAAGCTTAATGCAAAATTGGATACAGATTCGTTGCTCTACTCACTCAGTCATTGTGAGTGCGGGGCCACACAGTCAGCACACGGGTTCACTCAACAGCATCTACCCCCCCACTGACTAGTACAGTGAAGTCATCCTTGTTCACGCAGGCACATTCCAGTCCACTCTCCTTGGCTGCCAGGTTACATCAGTAAACCGTTATCATTATACTAACAATGACTGGGCTTTTCCCAGACAGATCTCCGATGCCGTCCCTTTTCATCGCTGAAAGGCATTCCACTGTGTGGCCGAGTTACAGTGTATTTAATCAGTCTCTTAGCGCTGGACCTTCCTGCTGTTCCACAGCCTTTTTGGTTACAACAGCGTGTCAGTGATCACCCTTCTCTGCGCCCCTTGCGCCCGCTACACACACACCTCATCCCCCGTCTTGCCTCAGAGTGGTGGTGCCGATCAAATGTCATGTACATTTCACATTGTGGTTCCTGCAACGTCTTCCTGTCTGTCCCTTCCTGTCCTTCCTCCTGCCACGCCCTGCCAGCTGGTCTTGCAGCCTCCTTTCTCTTGTCCCTTCAACCTCAGGAGTCCCTTGCCCCACAGGACGGCTCCAGGCATGTCAGTGACCCCTGTCAAAGGCTCCTGCTGCCCACAGGGTCAGTGCAAACTCTCTCTCTTGACAGTCGATGCCCTCCTTGATCGGACCCCAACCTTCTTTTCTAGACTCATCTCTCACTCTTCCCTTGCGCTTCTTTCTGGCTGTTTTCTGAGTACACAGCGGTGCTCTTCCTCTGTACAGAAAGCTCTCCCTCTCCTTCTCTTCTCTTCAGGACAGTGTCTGCGGCATCTCCCTGACCCCCAAAGGGTACTCATTGCAGCCCCCCCCCAGTAGCCATCATGGTCTAGGATGACTCATTGGGGTCGCTCAGTAATGTGTCTGCTCCACTGTACTTTCTTTGGAATCAGAGACTCCCTCCGTGATCTCATCTGCTCTCCAGTCTGCATGCCTCTGACCCCCAACGTCTGTGTCTTCACTGCTGGCCTCTGCCCAAGCCCGGCTCGCCGTCCCTCCCAGCTCTGCTCTGCAGCCTCGACTGGATGGCTAACAGGCACCTCGAATCCACATGTCAACAACTCTGCTCCCGTCAGCTGTTCTCCTTCTGCAGCCTTCCATCCAAGCTAGGGACAAGTCCACTCTTCCAACTGCTTAAGGCGGGGGGTGGGGGGAAGATGGGGAAACCTCTGGTGGAATCCTTGACTTTTCTCTTTCCGTCACATCCAATGCTTGGCCTGTCAGCAAATACATTCCGAATTGGGCTCCTTTTTATCACCCCACTGCCACTGACCTGAGCCCAGCCCACCTCTTTCCCTCCTGGGTGTGTGCAGTCACCTCCGAGGCGCTCCACGCCCACCTATGGCCAAGTCTTCGTCGCGTGTGTGTGTGTTTGTGAAATCCGAGAGGGCAGCGGCCAGATCTTACCTGTACAACAGTCTATAACTTTTGACTAACAGTGGACAATCAATACTTTCTCTGTGGAGTGGCTGATCCAGGGAAAATGCCCATTGATCTACCCGAGACTCAACGTGAAGTCGATGGAGGAAGTATTTATGTGAAGGTCATTGCTTTGGGTAATAACTAAAACTCAGTGCCGCTTGGGAACTTCGGGGGGACTGTACGGAACGCACTTGCACATCAGTGTGTCCCCTTCCCAGGGGGTGAGGGAGCTGCGCTATTTATCCACTAAAGCCAGCCCCTCCCTGGCTGAGTGTGGCTCTCCGTGGCCATTACGTCCCTGACACTGCTGGCCTGCCCCGCGGCGGGGCCGAACACTCCCCTGCAGCCAAAGCCCAGAGAATAAAAGAAGTAGGAAGCCTTCAGGATGCATGAGAAATGCCCGCCGAAGCTGCAAGTATTTTGGGGGTGGGCCAAGAAAGTGGGTAGGGCCCCTACAGCAACTGCTAAAGCAGACATTGCTTGTGGGGAACCCTCAGGTGTTCATTAAACACTGAAAAGTTTGTTGAACAAAGAGGGAAATGCATCAGGATCACAAGATTTGCACACACACACACACACACACACACACGACTGGATATAATTTTTGGCTTTGCCACTTCCCCTGGGTGGGTTTGGGACTTCTGAATATCGCCTCTGATGGCTCGGTTTCCTTGCTTGTGAAATAGCAGTAATGCAACCCCTTTTCACGGGGAGGCTGCGGGGTTCAATGACAAATGCACGGTGAGTGCTGACCGAGCACAGTGCCTGAACCACACTATCGGGTGACACGCAGTGCCTGCGACACCGTGCCTGGTGACAGCAGGAACACGGCAGCTGTGGCCACTCCAGAACCCTTCGGGTCGCTGCCTTCCTCTCCTGCAGGCAGGGACTGACCCCCAAATGCACAGCCTGGGGACAGGGGACACGGACAGCCAGGTACCCGTTCCGAGGCAGGCAGGACCGCGGGAGGACAGGAGACAAGAGTCCCACCAAACCCTTCCCCCCATCAGGCTGCCGAAGCATGACACGCCCTTGGTTTTGCTCTCCCGTCATCGCCCATATGCCCTCAGAGGAACGTCTGTATTTCCTCCTCACAGATCAGCATCTGACTCCCCAGACGGAAAGGCGCTGAGTGGCCGTCACGTCACACAGAAACATTTCAGACTGAGATGTGAGGCCGACACGGGGAGTTGTACACGTTCCTGGCGGCGGTGGCAGTGTAATCCATGGGTTCTGTGACGGCCTTCAGTTTGACTGCCGTCCTAGCCCCGTTTCCGGCTCTCGAAGGCCAGCGCAGTAACCAGAAACTGACCAGCCCCCTGTGCTGCAGGGGGCACCGGTGGCCCAGAGCATGTGGGGGACAGCTTGTCGGGGCTCCTCTGTCGCTGTGGATTCTGCTGCAGCCACACTGTGGGAATCGGAATGTCATCTAACTTCGGTTTCCCGTGTTTGGGTTTGGAAAGTAGGTCTTCTTCTTCTCTTTTTAAAAGATGATTGCACTTAAAGGCTAAGCACTAATATAGTGAAGAGGGTTAGAATATAAAAAAATACACTCATCTCTTTCTGGGAAAAGACTTTTAACACTTTCAACAGTGAACTTGAATTGTTGAAAACAAAGGTCACGCTCACTTATCAGCCTGACGCTTCGTGCATCTCAGCCATGATGTGTAGCAGGCTCGACAAGGTCAATAACGGTCACAGCCACAGTCACCGAGAGTGTGCTCCGGGCCCAGTGCTGGGATCCTTCCTTCCTTCCCTCCTTCCTTCCCTTCCTTTCCCTCCCTCCCTCCCTCCCGTTTTTCCTTCCATTGTCACAGTAACTTTCTCAGTTAGATCTTATTTCCATTTGAGAGATGTGACTTGTTTCCATTTGAGGGATGGGGCACTGACATCAGGCAGACGAGCTACACACCTTGCTGAGCTCAGTGCACAGTGAATGTGAGTCGCCACGTTGAAAAATTATTTAAGAATTTCAAGGTGGGCGGGCCCCGGCTGGGTGGGCTCAGCTGGCTGGAGCATCGTCCCATACAGCAAAAGGTCCTTGGTTTGATCCCTGGTCAGGGCACACACTTAGGGTTGTGGGTTGGATACCCTGTCGGGGTGTGTACGAGAGGAAACTGATGGATGTTTCTCTTTTACATTGATGCTTCTCTCTCCCCCTTTCTCAAATCAATAATATCCTCGGGTGAGGATTAAAAATATATAAATCAATAAATCAATCAGTAAATAAATTAGAAGGTGGTGATAACAAGGCATTAGACCAAGCGCGGGACCCTTTAGAACACAGGATCTCACGTGGCTGCACAGGTTGCGTGCCCAGGGAGCTGGCCCTGACATACGGCTACGGAGGCACCTGCATCTGACCTGTGATGTGGCCTGGACCTAATTTCCACCTACACTTTAATCATTGCGGAGCCAGCCTCCCACCTGCATGATGTGAGCAGGAGAATCAGGTCAAGGTTAGCCCAGGCTGAGAATTCTGACATTTTGCTGCTGGGCTGATTTTCCTCCTGCTGCCATAAGCGTGAATACACAGACAGACACTTCTTTTTGGCTGGATAAACCTCTCCTCCCCTTCGCCGGCCCCTGAAGCTGGCCCCAAGAGCCCTGTGGGCAGTGTGTTTATCAAGTCACACGGCTGGGCACTTGGGCACCCAGGCAGGGGACAGCAGCTTTTCAGAGGACAAAAGAGTAAGGGCCAGCTGGCCCTGGTGTCAGCTCAGAGGAACACCTAACGCAGAACTCTCAGACTGCACTAACGACAAAACTTGGATATACAGAAGTGTTCGCAGCCTTCCCTCTTTGCCTCCCTCTAGAGAGGATTCTTCTGCTTCTGCCTCTTCAGTGTTCCCCGCCCCCGCCACCCCCTCGGCGTCCGAGGTTCAGAACGAGAGTACTCAGAGAGGCACAAAACTCCTCGCTGGTGCAGAGTAAAGGGCTTTTCATGGGAAGGACTAAAAACGAACATAAGAAGCCAAAGGAAAGCGGTTGGAGGAGGGCGGGCGAGGAGCCAAGGAGACCCGGTTCTAAAGGAGTGTGTGGAGAGGAACTGAGAATGAGGTTCTGGGAGGGGCCTGCGTCCGCCCTGAAACCTGAGAGACGCCGGGAGACAGGGGACTGGGGAAGGGGGACATTACAAAGTCTGGCTGCATTTCATCTGGTTGAAATAATATCATCTGAGGGAAGGCATTAAAGACTGAAATTGCTTATAATTACTTTGATCTCATGTCCGCTTGGGCTATGGGGGATCCGAGGTGCACTTGAGTTACACTGGGGTTCTTGGGATGTTAAGAGGTATCATACATACACATGGAGACATACATGTATGCATGCACAGTTTCCACGGGCAAACCCAACTGCGAGACGCTCTCACCTGAACACTCGGCTAGAGAGTCACACGACACAGGAAGGGCTTGGAGAAAGCCCGCAGCACAGAAATCTCGGCACAGCCGTCTGATCCCATGCTTCCCACACTGCCTCTTCCATATGTCACAGCATGTATTGCATCATTTCGGAAAAACAATTAAAATAATATCATCCTGATCAGGCTGACCTCAAGCTCTCCTGCCGCCAGGGTTTAGGGAAGGAGTCACAGACACAGTAGGGTATTTGCACTGGCATTTAAGGAACGGAGATGGTGGGCAGTGGCCAGTGCGGTATAGGAAAAGGCACGAGGAATAAAAAGTTTAAGGAAAAAAAAACCCCAAGAAAGTTCAAGAGCGGTGAGGAGTTTCCTGGGGTTTAAAAACAGAAAGAGAGGCGCTAATATGCTTCCATTTCTTCTCAGCAGGGAGGAACCTCCCCACCCCACCCCCGGCAGCGCCCTTTAGGGTGACCGCCGGGGCGCGTGGCTGGGGGAGGCGGGAGGCAGCTCACCTGTTCTGAACCATGCTCATGGCCATCCAGTCCCCGGGGTACACGTTTTTCCCAATGAGGTCCTTGAACATGATGAATGTCTCCATCAAGAAGTCCTGAAATAGTTAAAAAAAAAATCCCCATCATACCTGTCATTGTGTTTTATAGGGACAAAGTGCCCAGATCTCGTTGGCTGTTTATATTTTTTCTTTGTGATTCTATGCAGGGGGGGCAGGGAGGACAGGGGCACAGCTTCACCAAGTAAGCCCAACGAGGCCCACAGCAGTGGGGTTTTAAACGGAAGCGTAATGTTGCTTACTGAGAGACTGCTGCACAAATACAATGGAGCGTGAATGTGAGCTGCAACAGCGTGCTCAAAATAAAGCGCTATCAGTTCTGTCTTTGGGAGTAAAGAGGCAGATGCATCCACCGACGTGGCAATTTTATAACCGTCTTCCCAAATATGTATTTGAGAAGGAAATAATCTACATTATGTGAAAGCATCTCAGGTCATTGAGCAAACAAACTGTTATTAAAATGAGCGCTGAATTAGCGGCACTGTAAACACAGATAACTCGTGTGCCACAGACACGGGCGTGGGCCAGTTAGGGGAGACGCCGCAGGGACCCTCTCCCTCTCCCCCTCTCGGAGGTTCTCAGGGGACCTCACGCCTCACATCAGACGCTGCGGTGGACCCGAGGTGCTCCCCGTCTTTGGAGAGCACAGACTCAAGACCGACCCGAGGAGCAGGAGCCAGAAGCACTGCCAGCGGGGCGGCCCCCCGATCTGGAGGAAATGAGGCCACGCCGCCTTCACCTGTGCGCCTCAGGTAAGACTTGAAATCCATAGGAAACCCGTTCAGAGCTTTCCTTAAGCTCGCAGTTTTCAAATTATTTTAACAGCCGAGTTCTTTGTTCCAAGAACATCTTACCTGGAACCTAACCTATGAAAGAAGAAGGGCTGTGGATGAAGACAGAGAGAGAGAGAGAGTGTGTGTGTTTACGGTAGAGGAACAGTGGGGCTGGGAGGAAGAGGATTCGAGAATCACTGCTTCATACTAAATTGCAAAATTCTGGGAATTTGATCAATTCCTTCCCAGCAATCTTTGCTCCTAGGGAAAGCAGCCTCAGTGCTTCCACAGCACGGGGCCAGCGTCTTCCTCAAAGGGCTACTGTGAGAGCGAGGTGGACACTGTCCAGGTGACGCTTTGCACGGAAGGTGCTCATTGCGTGCTCAGTGGTGACGATGGCAGGTGTTGGGATTCATCCCTGATGTCACGTGGGGAGGTGTGGGTGTTGTCCCAGGCACCTTCCCTTCCTGTGGGGAAGGGGAGGGCCTCTGGCTCGCCCCCGTAAAGCGTGGCTTCCGAATGTGATGATGGAGCATGGGGGGGGGGGGGGGTTGGAGCCGAGGTTCATGCCCTGCCTCTGCCCCATGTCAGCAACGCGGCCGGAGCGGGCAGGCTGCAGGCCTGCAGAAGGGGGCAGCAACCCCTGTGTCGTGCTGCTGTGAGGCCGGATGAGAAAGTGTGCGTGTTCACCACGTAGAAACTCCCTTTCCTACCTTCCTTCCCACCTTTCCTTCCACTGAGGATCAAACAGTATGAAGCTGGTCTTCTTCTTCCCACGTCCCAAGACACAGAGAAGCTGAGGTGGCGAGAACCTGTGTTTTTAAGCTTCACTTTTGTTTTATACCCTGAAAGAGGTTCCATTTCTTGCCCATCCCACTCCAATAAGGAGACTCTCTCCCATGAATGAATGGATGAATGAATGATGGAAAACAATTGGCTTCCTAATGATTCCCTTTTCATGGGACATTCTCTGAGGTTTGTCCAATTCTGGTGCCTCTGGTCTCTCCAAGGGGAGTTGAAAGTGAGCCCCAGGAGTGGAACCCATGACTATGGCAGTAGAAAGGAGACAATGACAAGGGTGACCACACTGAGGGCAGAGGGACTGGCACCCCCTGGGACAGCCCAGGCTGGGCTCTATGTGGATCAGGCCATCTGCTGCAGAAGAAGAGACCCACAGGCCACAGGCCACAGGCAGACAGCCCTACAGCAGATGAGTCCGAGAGGCTGGACGGAGAAGGGGCTCAGAGGCCAAATTCCTCCATGCGCTTGTTTTCGTACTGAAGTATTAGCTGTCTTCTACCGAGCACGTAACATCTCAGAGCTACTGTGCTCTCCCTTGACCCCTTTGCTGTGACATGAACAATACCAGCCCCACTTTACAGAGGAGGAAAGTAGAGTTTAAGAGAGGTTGAGCTGCCCACGGTCACACAGCTAACTGGCAACAAAGCCTAGATTCAAACCCAGTTGTGTGACTCAAACACTCACGTGCTTAAGCCCCCAAATGTCCACGATTCACCAACAAATGTCTGTTGAACCACATCTAGACTAGACATCTGAGTCTCATCTCTGGCACGGACTGCAGACACGGTCCAGAAGATGTGTACACGCAGAGGCGACCACATGGTCATGTGTGTGAAGCTCGACTCACGCATGCTCAAGGCCCACAGCGGAGGCCTCCTTGCCCCGGTCTCTTGAGAACCAAGAGTGTGACGTGTGCCCCTCACGCTGGCCCCCGGCGCCCCACAAACTCACCACAAGTTCGGAGCTGGTCTGGAAGGTCTCGATATAGAAGGAATAGTGCTGGTCGCTCATCTGGTGTAAGATCGCCGTCATACACGCCACAAAGTGACTCTGTAAGAAATTTAAAAAAGGCCGTGAAGTAGTGGAGACAGGACCATGAGATTTATTTTCTCCATTTCTTTGACCCCAACCATCCCAGGCAAGCATAAAAATGCCCCCCAGGGATGGAGGGTATCCCCTTCCCAGATCATCGTATGCAACTTCCCTGTGAGGAAATGCTCTTTCTGGCTCTTTCATCAGCTCGTTCAGCCAAAAAGCGCTCACGGAACACCTATGGTGTGCCCGGGACTGCAAGAGGAGCTCCAGATACAGAATAGAGGGCCGACCCATCGCCTCTCCAGCTGCTCAGCACTGGGAAAGGGCCCCTGTGCTGGCGTCGGGAGAGCCAGCCACATCGACATCCTGGGGAGACAGTGGAATATGTGGTAGTCTTACATGTCTAAGCCCCGGTGCTTCCATCTGTAAAGTGGGACAGTGATCCACCCACGGACCCCAACCGGGGTCTCAGAGGAATCCAACGGCTCCTGTGGCGCTTCACCCTGACGTTCTCTGCAGGAGGATCAGTGGTTGGGCCACCAGGGACCAGCCCCTGTTCGGGGCCATGGAGGATAAAAGAAATGAGAAGAGGTGGTCTTTGCTCCCCAGGAGCTCGTGATCTCGTTGGGAAAGTACGATGCACATCCGTGAGGGGAAAAGTCCAAGACCCTGGACCCGGGAAGCAGACCAAGCACCAGAGGGATTCAGATCAGAGGGAAATCAATGCAAAGACTTGGAGACTCGGGGGGTCTGGAAGGATCTGTGGGACTAGAGGAGCAAGCACCACGCCCCTTCCTGCACCAGAGCCCGTTACCACACCCTGTTCTGCTTTTTCCCTCCCAGATGTCATGAGTCTGTACCGGTGCATTTTCTGTTTGGGCTACAAGCAGGATTTGGGGAGACCCACCCTGGAAGCCTGGCAAAGGAAGTAGTGACCACAGATCCATGGGGCGGGGGCAGAGGCCCCCTGAGACTATCTCCTACGAGACTCCACCGGGGCTGCTATCTTAGCCAGGGAAGTCCCACTAGGCTGGGTCAAGGACAAGGTTGGGGCAGATGGGCGGCTGGCGGACACACGGGTTTCTCCAGGGAACGGTTAAAGGTGTCGGCTAGAATGCTGCCCTGGCGGGTGGGCTGGAAGTGCTGCATTTGAGCCGAGAACATGGGTTCGGCATCACAAACTGCTCTTGCTGTTAAAAACAACAATAACACTCACACACACACACACCCCACAAAAACAAAAAGAACCACCCCTTCTTCCTTTGTTAAAAATATAACACAGATGAAACCGAAAATATCACAAATATAAACCAGTGTAGCAGCGGAAGAAGAGCCTGACGTCCCCAGAAGCCCCTCCCGTCCTCCCCCACAGGACGTCTTTAGGGACGTGAATGGGCCTCAAGTCCTCACGCCCGAAAGCAACCCCCCAAACAAGGATTCTCATCTGCTTCCAGGTTCTTTCCGATCGGGACGTCAGGGAGAGTGTGCGTCCCCAGCCAGCCAGGCCAGCTACGTAATCAGCGGGGCTCAGGATGAAAGGAAAACACAGAGTCCCCGATAAGAAATGATTTGGAATATCAGGACACACGCACGGCCCTTTGGAGCGCCAGGCCAGGTCACACATCGAGAAGCCAGCCCTGCCTGCTAGTGACCGCCACACACACCATACATGTTCCAAAAACATGCCAGCCGGCCGACAGCACAGGGCTGGGGCTGTCCGGAGTAGCGGAGTGGGCACTGTTGATGGGGACCTTGAGCTTCTGCCCTGAGGGGGTGTGGGGGGGCACCACCTGGACCATCCAGGGAGTCCAATGCCCTCTCCAGCTCAGGCCCCCAGGGGGTGGTGGTGAGTTTGTGAACTTGACAGTCCCTTTCAGACCAGAGTGCCACAATCACTGCTGACTTACCCAGGTCCCCCTCACACCAAGAAACAGGCTTTACCATTCATTGTTTACCCTTCCGGCCAGGGGCGATGCAAGAGAGGAGAAATCTTAGAGTTTGAGAGTGCTGTGTGTGTGTTTGTGTGTGTGTGTGTGTGTGAGAGAGAGAGAGAGGAGAGAGAGAGGGAAGGAGAGAGAGAGAGAGAGAGAAGAGAGGGAGAGAGGAGAGAGAGAGAAGGGAGGGAGAGAGAGGAGGGAGAGAGAAGAGAGAGAGAGAGAAGAGAGGAGAGGAAGAGGGAGAGAGAGAGGAGAGACGAGATAGAGAGAGAGAGGGGAGAGAGAGAGAGAGAGAAGGAGAAGAGAGGAGAGAGAGAACAGGCGGATAGGAGAGAACCGAGAGAGAGAGGATATAGAGCGAATTAGGGAGAGCGAGAGGGGGGAGAGAGAGAGAAGGAACTACTGTTCCCCTACTCCCTCCGTCTCCTCTCCCTCCCTCCGAGAGATTCAGCCCGTGGCCGCTAGAGGTCTTTTTTCACATGGTAGCAGCCGTGCAGTTTGTTCGGCTTTTTATTTATTCCTACGTGAGCAGACCCACTACACTCCTGGCATATAAACAGTGAAAATTACAGCGTAAAGGACTTCTTATTCCTTGGGTTGGAGTAATTCCGCTGCTGGCCAGAGCCGGGCTCGTTTTGCGAGGAAGCGGGGACCTCCTCTGCAGGTAATTCCACTGCCTCAAGGTAAGAGGTCTGGCTGGGTTTTATTTTTTCTGATCGATGATCCCGTGAGAGAGAATGCTATCGCCTCTCGGACAATAGTTTACTTTGAAAGCTTTGGCATCAGCGAGTCCCGGGATTTGAGCTCCGTGTGTGTGTGTGTGTGTGTGTGTGTGTGTGTGTGTGTGTGTGTGTGTGTGTGTGTGTGTGTGGTGTGGTGCTGTGGGAAATCCACCATTGTCAGAACCGCAGCCTGCCCCAAATGCACGGAGATGGAATGCTTGTTATTTCCAGTGGCTTGATTTGAATTTAAAGGGGGTAAAAAAAGGAAACCAGAGAACCCCGGGTGCTCAAGTTCACTGGCATTGCCTTGAAAAGGCTGCATTGTCTTAAGCCTTGTTTGAGAGAAACTTCCATGCTTCCTTTTAGAAGAAAATAACATTAAATAAAAAGGGGGAGGGGGCTCCGGTGCCCAGCTACAGAGAGTGACCGTGGTATGAAAAAAGCATTCTCTTTTTATGAGCACTGGCTCGGGGCGTTCCGGTTCACCGGTCAATCAGAATTACTTTTACCGGCTCGTTCATTTCTTCGTTCTAACTACCACGTAGGAACACCCAGCCGGGTGCCTTTCGGTAGTGTGGTGTGACTGAAGTTTGGGCAAGTTACCTGCATTTGGCTGCTAATGACAAATACCAGTGTTCCTCCCCCCCCCCCCCCCCCCCCCCCCGGAAGCACCCTGGTTTCTAGCATGGTGTCTACCTTAGGATCAAATTTTTCAGAAATCGCACCACTGCGAGTGACTGCTTCGGGAAATGGCATGAGACGCCAGCAGCAGGTTCCTATTTAGAGAAGCTCCTCCAGGCATTTACATTTAGAAAAAAAACAAAAACAAAACAGAACAAAAAAACCCAAAGAAGCCTCTGTCACGTGTAGATAGAATGACAGAATAACATCCTGCTTTCCTGCTGTGTACCCCTTCAGTACTATCCTCAACACGGTAACTCCCCCTCTCGCTGCCTGCCCCTCCCTCTCTACGAGTTGGAGACCCCACTTCTGTGTGCACTGTGATTCCAATGTTCAGAAAGAGGGACAGGAATTGGGTGGAGGGGGGGAGGGCGATGATCAGACTGCATTTGCCCAAGCAACTCAGATACTCTAAACGTTGGCGTAGCTCAAACTTTATCGTGTAGGAGCCCAAACTCCCCAGCCCTGTCGGCAGCATGGGAAAGCCTTGAAACACTGCATGGGGAAATGGTGTGTGGGGGGGAGGGTATGGGTCCCCTGCAGTCCGGGCTAGGGAGAACCCCCCTCCTTCCCGGCCCGCGCAGTCCACTGTGTAGTGGACATGTATTTACTACCGGGGCATGAGGCAGCCACTCACCCATACCCGAGCAGCATGCCGGGCGTCTGGGTGGGAAATTGCTTCTTAAAACAGAATATCAGGGGACTTGCCTATTAAACCCCGGAGAGAAACAGTATCCGAGGCACTGGCACAAGCCGGCCAGAGTCACCTCGGCTCCTTTCAGGGAGGTTTCAAATGTAGCTAATGAATCACAGCATGAAGACACACGGTTTGAAACTAGGTCAAACGTGTGAAAATAAGTGCGATCCTCACAGGCTCTCGGCCGATGGGGGGGCTCCTTAACGCCTTGAACAGCCGGCTCATTTCCCCTATGGAAGCCCTTTGAGTGGTCCCAGACCATCAGTCCTCTTAATTAATTCAGCCCATCAGTACGGGGCGGGGGGGGGGGGGTCTTGCCCACCTGGGAGGGAGCAGAAGCTCCAAAGGCAAATAGGCAGGCTGTCTTCGCTGTGTAATGGCAAGAGAGAAAAAGAAAAACCCAATATTGTGTGATTAACGTTAATTAGGTAGGAAACTAGGTGACTGTGATTAGGAGAGGAGCCCTCCCCAAATCATTCTACTCTTTTGCATAGAATATCATCATCATCATCATAAACTGATAGAGCGAATCTATTCAATCACCTCTCATGCAAACACACCTATGCTCCCGGCAGGACCCCTGCAGTGCCCCATGAACCAGGAAGAGGCTATCCGTTTGCCCAGCCCCGGAAAACAAACGAAACTGGGTGGGGGGAGGTGCTGGAGGGGGAAGAGGCATGGTTGCTGCGAATGTGTCCCCCACTCACCTGAGATCAGTGGGTGTGAAGAGATCGCAGAGAGAGAAAAACAGCCAACTTTACTATGCGATACCAGCTGGTGACACGTTGCTATAGTAACTTCAAATAATGTGCAAGACCAAAATAAAATAAAATATAGAAGGCACCAACGAGAGGAGATGAAGGAAAGTTTGCATGCCGAGGGAGGCTCACAGGGAGATGAAAAGTTCTACCTACTGGACCATCTATTTCCTTTGGAGGCTGAAAGTGGCCAGGTGCCACTTTTAGGTTGCTTCTCCATTTACCCCTGTGTCTGCCATGTGGTTATGTAACGGATTTTATTCTCGGATGGAACCATGGCTGGCTGCGTGGCGGATCTGGGACCAGAGGTGGGAGGCTGTGGTGTCAGGAGAGACGGGCACCATGTAACCCCTTCCGCCGTCTCTGAGCTTTGCTGGCAGTGCAGAGTGCTGGCTGGGGGCAGTGTTTGGGGGAACGAGCGTGCGCGTTCCATCTTTGCCACCATCACGTTTTGGGCACGGTGCTGGGGTGCAGCAGTGAGCAGGATGGGTAAGGCCGTGCTTTAAAGGACTCCGGAGAGCTTCCATCTGGTTCTGCCTGGATGCAGACGGAGCATCAGAGTGGGGGCCTAGGAGCCAGGCGGCCTCAGTTCAAACCTCAGCCCTACCGCTTACGGGGAGTGTGAGCTCGGGCAGGGTCTTGGGCCTCAGCGTCCTCATCTGTGAAAGGGGGTAGAAATATTCCCTACGTCACACAGTTTTGTTGCAAATGAAATCAATCTGTAGAAAGCACTTAGAACATAGAAAGCCCTTGATAATGATCAGCTATCACTATTATTGTCATTGTCGCTGACTCCCGTCCAGAGAAACTATGCAGGTCAGCGAACTGAAATTCTGGATCCGGGCAGAGGAAGGGATGACACCACCTCTCTGGGACTGCCTGTGGACACACCGAGTGCTCCCAGGCACAGCTTGGGACAGACATCCAAGTGCCCTTTGACTCCGCTGTTGCTTAACGACACGCCCTGCATCCCAGCTGTTTAGTAAATCTAGTGTGTGCCTCTCGAAACAGAGCATGCTGGGAGGTCTCTTTCATTTGGGGAGAGTTGCTGGCAGGTAGGAAGGGTGACAACAGTGTCCAAAAGCATGCAATACGACTGTGTTCATTGAAAACTCAGTCCCCAGCGGTTGGCCGTGAGAGGCGCCTGTCTTTGCGTGCAGTGACATTCTTTGGTTACCCGGGGGTCCTGCTGGGTGACGGAGTTAACCAAGTCACCTTCCTCCAGGGGAAGCTTCTTGATGTCACAGATCCAGGGGTTTCTCGTGACCTGCTCCCTGTCACACGCACAGCATGGCAGGAAGGCAGAGCAGTGCCCCTTGGATGCCGTGTCCTCTGGACGGGCCCCGACACACACGTGTGTGCGACCCCGCCTGGCGCTGTGGGCCCTGGGGACGGGTCCAGCCTGGCTAGGCCCAGAGCTGCAGGCACGCCGTCCCCTCGGGGAGCTGTCCTCGCTGACCAGGAGCAGGAGGGGAGGGGTAATGAGGCGGCTCTGAGCCAAGGCTGGAAGAGGAGCCTGAGCTGGCCACACGTTCTTCCTTCGGAACTAACCCGGCCTGCTCCCGGTTCGAGCCTGCGTACGCGGCTCCGTGGTGTGGGGTCACTTTAGATCCTCCCGAGAATGCAGTGGGACGTTGAGTCCCGAGGGGAAGTAAGTGGAAGGCGAGCAAATTCCATCCATTCGTTCTCTCACTGAATCGTCTCAATAGCCTCATGAGGTCGGCTTTCTGCCCATTTCACAGATGAGGAAAGTGGGAGGCGCGGTAGACAGACAGGCCGTATACAGTGGGGCAGGAATGGAAAATGTGGGCTTCTCTGACGGCAAAACGTGTGTTCTTTTCGTCATTCCACCATGACGGTGCCGGCAGCTCCACCTGGATGGACAGAAACTTCTGTCCATCCCCTCACCCCCGTGTTGCCAGAGTCTAGAAGTGACCTTGCACGGAGCCCGGGATCGATAAGATAGCTGCTGGATGAGGAGCTGCATGGATTACAATATCCCTGTCTGTGAAAGATGTTGCAGGGACCGCTCCCCTCACAAACCATGAGAAGCCAAGGTCAGCTGTTGCCTTAGGAGAGGCCGGAAATGAAAGAATGTTTGTTCTACTCTGAGCGCGCTTCATCTTAACTTACATTTGATCAAGACGGAGTGAGGTTCTTCTTTCACACATTTCTTAATTCAACAAATATTTCTTAAGCATCTACTACGCTTCAGTGCATGTCTCGGTGGTGGGGACACAGCCAGGAATGAGATAAATAAGGGATTTCTTCGTAGAGAGCTCATATTCCCACTGGGTACAGGGCCAGGGCTGGGAAACATACCACAAACAAGTAAATATACAAGTAAGATAATTTTAGATAGCGATACATAACTGCTAATAAAATACTGCAAAGCAGTGAGACAGAAAGGCGTGGGAACGGACCCTTTTGCAGTAAGGGGGTCCGAGGTGGCCTCTGAGAGAGCTGATGTTTCGGTGGAGCTGAGAATGGCGGGAGCCGGTCATGCAAGAGTCCGGCAGAACAGCAGGAGCAGAGGCCCTGCGGTGGGAGGCGCTGAGAGCGCCGGAGGAGCCCAGGGAAGGCCGGCGGGGCTGGCAGGTACGAAAGGAGGGAAGGTGCGGTGCGAGGTGAGGTCAGAGGGACAGGTGGGGGCCGGGCCCGGGGCCCTCGTGCATCAGAGACAAGAGTTTGGATTTTCCCCCCAGTGCAAAGGGGGGCCATCGATGTGGCTTTAAGAAGCTCACTCGGGCTGCTGTGTGTTTGAAGAACCCTTCTGTGAGGAGGCATTTTCTATGTCTTACCGCATAAGCCCACCTCCAAGACACTACACTGGAGGTCCCCGGGCCCCAGGGCCGTGGGAAACACACACGTGATGTTTTTCACGTGGCCCCTTCCTCCTCCGTGGTGGAGTCTCGGCCCCTCAGCAAAGTGCCTCTTGCGGAACAGTTGTTTTGCAGCAGGCACTGGCCCTCCTTTGGCAGGCGCGGTTTGGGGCTCTAGTTTTGCGTGAGCTCATGCCCCTGTGGTCCGGAGCTGAAAGAAGAGGGGACTTCTCTGGCCGCTCCCAGTGCCTGGGGGGAGTCGTCTGTGTCTGTGGGACCCAAGAGGGCTGCTTGTTAGGAGAGGGGTGCTATCATCCAGGGCACCCCAGTTTTTAACTGAGCAGAAGGTGGCTTTTCTGATGGAGGTGTGGGCAGGGACATTCGTGAATGTGATTGATTGCAAAAGGACTAGTTTCAGAAACGAGGGTTTGCTCTTGGGCACACACAGCAGTGATGTCCTTCCAAGCTTCCCCCTGAGGGCCTCAGGATAAGCCTGCCTGCGCCCTGGACAACGGGATGCTGTCCTCGCCTCGCGTCTCCCTGACAGAAACCACAGCCAGGGGCATCGAGGGGAGGTGGGCCCTGGGGAAGCCTCCTAAGTAGCCCCTCACCTTCTCCTGCAAACATCTGCGCCCAGGTTCTGTATGACACCAAGGTCACCTTCACCTGGGAGAGGGGCCGCAGGAGGATGTGACATCTCACGCAGGAGGCACTGTGGGCTGAAGGACAACGACAACTACCAGTTAAAGAACCAAGCGTGTGTTGGGCAGCACGCCACGCCCTCTACTTGTCCAGCAGTCAGGCCTCTGTGTAGGGTTGTGGCAAGGGAAGAAAAGGACTGGAAGAAGGAGAGCTAATATTAGTGGGGCATTTATGCGTCAGGCGCTGTGCTAAAGAAGCATGCTGATGGTGACAACAGCCACCAGTTATCTGGCATTCACTGTGGGCTGAGCGCGCTCTGTGCTTTATCGCATTGAACCCTCCCAACATCCGATCGGTGTCGGCAGAACCACGGGTGCTGGACAGATGAGGAAACCAAGGAGCAGGGAGGTGACGTGACCTGCCCGGATCAGCTTGAGTCCAGAGGCTTTTGCTTTCTTTAGAAAACACAGAAAGACTATTTACTGTTTTGGGAACATGACATACTGTTAATATGAAAATCAAGCAATCACACGAAGAGAGGAAAAGTGCATAATATTTCACCTTACCATGTCCCCTGCCTCTCTTGAATATTAAGAACATTCGGTGCAATTCAATAAGCCTCTAAAATATTAAGAAACATTCTAGACATGTCTTGTGCTTATGTAGAGAGAGAATGGATGGAGAAACTGATGGATACAGGGCTGGCTGGCTGGCTGGCTGGCTGGGTAGATGGATGGAGGAATGAATGAACAGATACATGGATGGAGAGATGGATGAATGAAGGAGTAGACAGATGAATGGGTGAATGGGTGGATAAATGGACGGATGGATGGAGAGATGGATGGATGGATGGATGGATGGCGCTAGTCTCACTGATGATATCAGCAGACAGACCAGTTGATAAGGCTAGACACGCGGCTACACAGATAAGACCAGTTCTCTTAACAACTGTGCTCCACGGCTTACAAGTCTCCCATGATTTTAGGCTCCGCTGGGGATAACCCCTCCATTTTCAGCATTGCTCGGGGCATTGAAGGTCAGGAAGGATTCGGTGTGAGACGCCGGCACCACATTATACATGGTGTAACCGGTTTCCCATAGAAGCAGCTTTCCTGGAAGGCCCTGGACACAGCATCCTAAGTCCTGGGATCAAATCTCTTCCACACACTCTGGAACTCTGGGCAAGTTGCCTCCTCTCTCTGAGCCTCTGTTCTCGTGTCTTGGGGAGAGCAGGGCTTACTGCCCGCAGGACCCTTGTGAGGGTGGGTCACACGCACAGCCCAACCCTCCGGAGGCGCTGACGCAGCCTCCTTGCCGCGCGCAGCCTCGGCCCCCTTTCCGGTTCACCAGGAGCAGTCTGCCGACCAGCTGGGGAAGTGCGGAGCGAGCTTCTGGTTGGCTCGGGGAGGATGATTTAGACCTCCCTGCGGACCCGGAGAGCTGCATTGCGGACGGGGGCCGACAGAAGCTCTGTCCGCCCTTTGTCTCCCTTCGCAAAGCCTCCAGGCTGCAGGGAGCGGAGGGGCAGGCAGGCAGGCGAACGCACTCATGGACAACTGGGCAGCCGGGCGAGGAGTTCTGAGGAGGGATGATCACTTGGTGGAGGAAAGTTTTTCCCTTGTGTTTCCTCTGGGTATGGAAGAAAGACAAATGAAAAAGGTCTCTCGCCCCACCGTGTCCTAAACTTCAAGTCCAACTTTTCAGCCGGGCATCTCCTGGCATTCCCACCTTCCCCCAGATAGGTCTAGCTGTCTGTGATGCACGTGGTCTGCCGGCCCCAGCACACCCAGGCCCTGGGGTCTGAGAGGGGCCCACTGGGTGTGTGCGGGGGTACAGCAGACGTTTGCAGGCGGAGACCGCGAGAGAGGTTTGGAGGGGCAGACTGGGAGGGTCGCAAGTGACGGGCTGAGGGCTTCGAACCTCGGTCTGCAGGTAACGGGAAGCCACGCCAGCACCTGCCTCCTGGGCTGCCTCCGGGCCAGCTCTGCTGACAAGGCTTTGAGAACTAAGGGAAGCCCTCGACGTCCTTGCTCTCCGTTTCTATAAAGGGAGCGCCGTTTTGTGTGTTAACAGTGAAAACTGCCAGAATCATCATGCTCTGGCTTTTGTGAAGCTGATCCCAATGGTGAAAAAAATCCCATGAAGCTGAACTCAGAGATAACTGTTTGAAAAGCTGACTCCAAGGCTTCCCATTAATGAGCCCCCGTAAAGCCCTTCTGGAGAGAGCATTGCTTTTGATACTGTTCATGGGGAAAAAAGAGTCTCCAGGAGGAAGGGGCTGAAGGGAGTGGAAGTCCATTCTCAGGGCTCCTGTCCAGCGGACCCCCCGGCGAGAACGCTGACCTTGTGCTTCCTTCCGGTCAGCCCCAGATTCCCGACAGCCTGGCTCCTCTCTGCCCCCAGAATGGCACCTCATTGATTTATTGGTTTGCAAATTTTCCCAATGACATCATACTCCTTTTTTTTTTCATTCTTTCCCTCTGCTCAACTCCCTCCTCTTAAATTCCCATTTGTCCCACTTTCACTTCCCCGTCCTCTGGGATGGTAACAACACCTTCCAATTACCATGCGCTGCAGTCCACATTAGCTGCCTGCTGACTCCCTCTCCCCGTCACCATCAATAAAGGTGACAATGCAGCTTGGCAGGAACACAGGTCCTCCCCCACCTGCTCCAGCCTCCCCTCCCCTGGAGCAGACGGCTCCCCGGTCAGAGAGCCCCTGCGTCGGACTCTGACTTCCCGCAGCCACCCCCCGACCCCTTGCTCCGACCTGCCCCCAGTGAAGGAAAAATCGGGCAACAGTGAACAATGCCACCGGAGAGCTGGCCTGGCGGCGTCCAGATAGATCCATTTACTACAGCCCATATCTACTAATCCCATCTAGAGAAGAAAAAAGATGCCGCTATTGCCTGGGCTGATTTGTTCCTTAAACCCCCTGCTGACTCGTTCATGCTGGCAGGCCAGACAGAGGAAATCCTGGCAGCAGCCTAATCAGAGTTAAAGCTTAGACTTGGAGAGTTGATGGGAAGAGTGATTCTTTGGAGTCCTTGCGAGCTAGACTCTTCACAGCACAAATAGGGACAGCCCTGGACCTGAGAGGTTAGGTGGTTTTCCCTGTGGCTGCCCAGCCTCTGACACTGGCAGAGCGGGTCCTAGAACCCAACCATTCTCAACAGAGTGTTAAAACCATATGATTCTCTACCGCCTCCAAAGGCTGGCCCCAGAGCCTCCAAGTTCCCTGCAAGCAAAATGACTATTTTCTCCCCCAATCCTGTCTCAGCCAGGTGGCTGTCTTGATACCCAGAGCTAATGGACCTCAACTAATAACTAAGGCTGATGTTTGAGATGCACATTCTTCTTTTTCTTCCTCATCACATAGGTTCCATATTTGGGAAAGAACAAGCCATTCAGCGCTAATTTCATCTTTCAAAAAAATTAAACGGGTGTCTCGATTACCACTATTCATCCCTGCTTGGATCCATTACGTTCTGTGCCCAGCATCCAAATCCGGTCAAGAACATTAAATTAAAAACCAAACGATTCATCATTGAAGTCACTGCGCATAATGAAAGTCTTCTGGGTGTGCGTTCAAGGGGCCTCAGGGCAGGGAGCGGGGTGGGCTGTGGGAGGCTCTGCTTCCTTCCGTCACTTTGCCCGGCGATCCTCCCACTGGCGGCCTGCGGGCCTCCCAAAGCCCAGGAAATGCTTTGTTTGGCCAGCACAGTGTGTTTTTAAAACATTTGCCTTTCTGGTCAACATTCTTAAACCCCAGAAGCCATTGCATACAGTTCTGGAGTTTTGGCTTCTCTTGGGTCTCGGGAAGATCTAAGATACCTTCTGCACCCCCACATGGCAGCATGGGGGGCTGCCTCCAGGGGGGTGGGGGCTGAGGCGGCGGACTTGCACCTTCCAGGGAGCCAAGGCCTGGCCCCGCTCTTGAGCGACCAACTTGCCCTGGTTTGCCCAGGACTGGCCTGCATTTGGCGCTGAAAGTCCTGTGTCCCAGGGAACCCTCGGCAAACCGAGACTGGAGGTCACCCTACCAGTTCCTTTCATGCCCCCGACTGGTCCCTCTGGGCATTTGCACCTGTGGCCTCCTCCTCACTGCTTCCTTGGTGCCCACATCCCCAAAATGACTTCCAAGCCTGCCCACCACCTGACTCCTGCTTCTCCCCTGAGCTACGCCATCTACTTTAAATTCCTCTTCACTCCACTGGCATTTGCACAAACCATGGTGTGACTTCTCTTATGCACCATGAAGCCAAGTTCATTTTTAAAGACCTATTCACTTGCCATTCTCTCCTCCAGGAAGCCTTCTCTGATTTCACCTGGTGTCCTTGTACCCCAGACAGAGCCAGGCACTCCCTCCCTCTGCCCCAATAACACCCCGTACTTCCTCCTTTGTCCTCATCACCATGAACACGGCATTGACTGAGTAGGCCTTGGGGTGGCCTTCTGCAGGACTTGGGGGGAGTGAGAATTATGATAATATTGAAAAATATTAAAATAACAAAACTTAATGAGAAGGCCCAGCCTCTCTGCGGTTGTGAGTTTTGCACGATTTACCAAGTGAAAACAGAAAACCATCCTACGAGTGCCCACACCTACTCCGTGGCAATAGTTAACACTCCGAGGCCCGTCTGGGTCTCCTGAGCGTTGGCGTCTGGTCTCCCTCTGCCTCTCACAGGGACTCACAGTGATATGTCCAGGTGCCTGTGTTCTCCGCTCGCCCCGGAGATGCTCAAGGGCAGGGACCTTCCTCCACAGCCCGTGTCCTCCGTGCCTGGCACAGCGGACGTGCTCTGCAAAAAGTCACCCAAATGCCTGGGTGGGGGAATGGGCGAGTGGGTGATTGAGTGAACTCCCACGGAGGAGACTGGGAGGAGTGCCTCATCTTCTGGCATTTTAAAGAAAAGAGGTCTTCTCGGCTGTTCCGGGGCCTCTGTTGCTTCCCGTGTCCCCTGGCCCCGTCACGAGCAGTCTGTCACTGGGATCCAGCTGTCATTCTTTCTCCCAAGGTCATACAATTACAAAGTGTTGACAGCCTTAGGGTCTTTCCTGCTAAATAAAGAGCATTCCGGGCGTCCAGCTTCCTCCTGGACAATTCCCCGGGGACACCCCACAGGCAGCTCATAATAAATGTGTTGACACCCTCCCTCCCCTCTCAGAACGCTCCTCGTCCTCCCCGCACTCCGGCTCAGAACCACCCGCTGACTCAGGATGACAGTCCAGCCCTCATCCCCGATCCCGCTCTCTCTCCTCTCACATTCTGCAGCTCCGCAGGCCCCGGAGCTTTAGAAATCCGTCGCGAACGTTCATTTCTCTGCCCCCATTCCCGCCGCCCTGGGTAACCCTGAGCTACCACCTTCGTGACCTGGGCTACGGCAACAGCCTCCCAAGAGGTCCCCGGTCCCCATCTCTGCCCCTCTCATCTACATATTGCAGCCGAGTGTGCTGTTGCTGAATAGGAATGAGGCTGATTCTTATTCCTGTTTAAAGCCTTCAGCGGCTCCCACCGACTCCTGGAGAAAAACCCAAACCACTCAGCAGAGGGGCAAGTCCCTGCCTCACCTGGCCCTCTGCACCTGCAGTTCCTCCTTCTTGCTCCCTCACACTCTTCCATCGGAACTTGTCCTGACTCCCTCCAACTCACGTATCCAGGTCATATTCGGACCGCCTCGGACCGCCTGTCCTCACGGGGTCCCCAGCCTCGCCACGTGCGTGTGCACGTGTGCGTGTGCATGCGTGCTCCTTTAAACAGCTGGCCTCATCACCTCTGCTAACCTCCAGCTCTCACATTTGAACTCACTTCCTCCAGAAAGGCCTCTAGCTGGAGTGGGGGCCCTTCTCTGAGCTCTCCTGTCCCCGGGATGATCGCTGATGGCACTAATCGGTTTTGGGGAGCCTTCTCCGTGCCCGCGCATGTCTCTGCCGTGGGGCTGTGAGGGCAGAGTCTGGGCCAGGGCCCTGTCTCCTCTCTTCATCTGCAGTGCAGCGCCTCACTCGCAGCAGGTGCTCAGCAAATATTTGCTCAGTGAGGAGACACGCGGTCTCAGATGGAAGAGTAAATGGGGCACAGAGTGGGAAGGTACGGGAAGGGCCTGTGCCCATCGGGTCTGCTTGGCGGGAGCGCGCAGAGTGGTAAAGGGCGCTCTTCTAATTAAAGAGCTTCCTCGGGGAGCTGGACCGAAGTCTGGCCTGTCAGGGAGAGTGACATCCTCCCTGAGTAATGGCTGGAGTCTGAGCGGGGAGGGGAGTAGCTCTGGAGTCCTGGCCATGCTTTCTGGCCTCCTGTCCCGTGGGCGTAGCAGGACACAACACTGAGCCCGGAGTTAGGAGACCTTGGTCTTGGCTCCAGCCCTGCTGCTGTTCCTGTGCGACCCCGGGCAGGTTGCTCTCCCTCTCTGGTCTTCACCTACAAAACAAGGCTGCGAAGCCGGCTCCTCCTACTCGGAGGGTGGGGACTTGGAGTCACCCACGGCTGAATTTGCATCCTGGCTCCGCAGCTCCTTGCTGTGTAGGCCTCTGTAAGCAATGCTTACTTTGTGGGGGTGTTAGGTAGATTAAATGTGGTCACACTCCTTAAGTGGATAATACAGTACTTCTCACAGAATAAGCACTCGATTAATGGATACAATTAAGAGTGTAGGCAGGTCAGATGGCTAAGTTATCAACGGTTATAAGTTAAAGCTACACAGAAACAGCTAAGATTTGGGCTCAACTCTGAGTCAAGGCGACCTCCCCTCCCAAAAGGATGATTGTGCCCCTCTGCAGCCCCCTGTGTCTTTAGAATGAAGCATCCAACACAACGGACATGATGTCACGATTAAGACAACAATGCTTACTGCGCTGAATCAAGCACCGGTTGTGCTTTTACCACAAAGGGATTCTATACTTTGCTTTGGAACTTTAAAGCCCCTACAACTTCAAAGCATTGTCTTTTGCATGCTCTCACTTTGGGACCGGTGGGGTACTGTAAAAGAACCCTTCCGTGCCCTTGTGATGCCAGCTGACGTTCCCCTGAGGCACCCCCCCAGGACTCCTTTGAGTCTCCAAGGTTCCTGCGGGTGGAGGAGCAAGAGGGGTCTTTCCCATGAGCACCCTGTGTTCCTGGAACCCTCCTCCAGCACAGGAACCACGTGGGTTGTCACCTTCGCTGCTGGCTGGAACACGGGGGCACCTGGAAAGTGGGATCAAGAGGCCGGAATTCTAGTCCTCACTGCCGTCTACGAGTTGGGAGATTCTTGGATGAATCTCTCCATTTCTGTTGGCCTCAACACCCTCACCCACAAAATGATAAAGGGACCTTCAGCCTATGATTGGTAACTGAAATGGGAGAGACTGTAGATCAGGCCCCTGCCTTTCTTGTTCCTTGGATGAGTTTGGGCTTGGAGCCTGGGGTCCCCAAGCTTGGCTGCACAGCAGAATCAGCTGCCATCCAAGTCCCCAGACTTGGGGGTTCTTACTACTCCCTGGGCCATTCTAGCACGCAGCCAACTTGGGGGACCAACCACTGCTCTTAGGGAGTCAGTGTAGCTCAATGGACAACCGAGTCCAGACTGGCCAGTTGTCTGAAACAAGCTGCTTACTCCCCATGAACCTGCATTTTCCTAACTCACAAGGTTTTTACGAGCAGTCAGTGAGATAACGCACGGGCGTCTAGGGCCTTGCCGCTCAGAGTGTGGTCCACAGACCCACCGCATCAGGGGCGCCTGGGAACCAGTTGGAAATGAAGAGTCCCCCTCATCTGGCCCCAGTCCAGACCTGATGAGTCAGAATGTGACTCTGTGAAGTCCCAGAAGGGCAGCAGGCCACTGACGCTGGAGTAGCCCTGCTCTGGCACTCCGTGCTGCTCAGTAAGATGCACCTTCTGTAACCTTCTCATCAAACCTCCATCTTCATTCATTAACCGTTCATCAACACTCGCATACCACAGGCAGGGCTGGATGCTGGGCCCCTGGCCCAGTGCCTGGCACACAGTAGGACTTCAGCAGATGTCCGGTGATTGAACGAATGGATACAAAAGGAAATCAGATCAGACCCCTGCTCTCAAGGAGCTCCTGGTGCAGGAGGAAAATGAAGGCGTGAACCCCCATGTCCGGAGGAGAATAACAGTAATGAATGATGGAGGCTCCCCTTCATTTGCACACTGGCAATGTGGCAGATGCATGCCAAGCAGCCACTCGAATTATCGCTTTGAATCCTCACCACAACATTGGGGTAGATGCTCTCATTATCTGCCTTTAGAAATGAGGAGGCTCTGGAACAGAGAGGAAGCAGCTTGTCTCAGACTCTGCTCGGCTGGAACATGGCACCAAGATTTGGAGGCCGGGCAGCCCCGGCTTGACCCCTCTTCAGCACTGTCACTGGGAGAGGAAGTACCAGGGGCATTTCCACTTGACTTAGACTTCCAAGGGCAGCCCCACCCCCAGCCGCTGAGGGGGAGGCAGCAGGAGGCCCTGCAGGCAGGGACACCTCCGGGTTTCTATTTCCAGCCGAGGAGCTGGCCGAGGGCTACGAGCTCCTGCAGCCTGCCTGTCTGACACAGTTCGCCACATCTCGCTGCCCCTCTCCCTGGCCCCTCTCCCACCACTGGGACATTTTACTTGCAAATACATTCTGCAGACGGCGCCGGGCTTCTCAATGACAAGTGCAGGCAACAGAAAGAAAAATCGCTGTCTGAACTTGGGGGTGGGAGAGGAGCAACTTTCTGAAAATCACCTGACAAGGACCAGAGGCGGAAGGAGTCCCAAACCAGGGGTCCTGGGCTCCGGGCTGAGGAGGAATTGCAGACGAGGACAGGCCAGCGTCACCTGGGGGTACAGACGCAGTGCAATCCCCTGGGTCTTCCTCACCAGACGCGCGAGTTTCCGAAAATCTGCATCTGGATCGTGTTTTGGTCAATATAATTTTATCGTTCAACATGAGATGGTGGACAGTGTGGCAATTAACTGAACTGTTTATTTCTGCTCACGCCCTCCTGTGAGTAGCAGGACTTTGTCCTCTCCCCTTGGAGCTCTGTGCTCACAGCCGGAGCAGCAGCCGGCGTTCCCTGGCTCCCGTTTGAAATGCACGTTCTCGGGCCCCACCCCAGACCTGCTGCATCAGAGCCCCGGTGCCTGCCTGCCCGCGGCCCAGTGATCTGCATTTAACAAGGCTTCCAGGGGCTCTAATGAGCGCCATGCTGGAGCCCGGCTGCCTTAGAGAGCTCTGAGGCAAAGCAGCTCCATGAGCCACGGTGCCCGGAGGGAGCAGGAGGGACACAGGATGCGGAGAGGGAGGAGGAGGCAGACACCGAGAGAGAAAAAAGGAAAGGGGTGAAAAAAGACTGCCGGGACTAGGAGGGTGGTGGTGGGTTGAGGTTCTGAGCAGCAGAGAACAGCAGCTCCTGCCCTTGGTGTGCCCCAGAGGGGGCTTTTCTGCTAGGACAGCCGGCCCCTGGCAACAGTGGCTCTGACCCGGCAAAGACTGCACTGTTAGGGACGTGCGTGGCTGTGTGATGGCTAAACTGGCAGGGACTGGGATGCACCTAAGACCAGAGGGGACTTCATGAACGTTCAGCCAGGAATGTTTCTATGACTCTCTGGGTGCCGTGGGAGGAAGTGGAGACCGAGTCCTGGTCAAAGCCGGCTGAGTCAGGTCAGGGCTGCTCCGGGTGAGATCTGATTGAGAGAAAACCAGGGATCGGTCCTCTCCTATCTCACAGTAGTTCATGGACGTGAATTTACACCCACGACACCTGGGCTACCTTAAAGAGGCACGTCTTCACCTACCATTCTCAGCCCTTCGCAAACTCCCTTTAGCCAAAGATGACAGTGCCTTGGAAACATAGAACGACAGGGTGGGGTGTCTTATTTCCCAGGACAGATGTTCCCGGGGCAGAGGCGGGGGCCCCAGGGGCAGCCCCAAGCTCTGCTTCCACTCTCTTTGCTTCTAGGGAGGAGGGGCATCCGTTTCTCCAGAGCAAACCTGGCCGACATCCCTCCCGTTACTTGGCTTCTTCTCATGGTGGGAAGGCTCCCTTCGGATCCTCGTTTTAACCATCCAAATGTCCGTTCTCACGCCCTTGGGTGTAGCCCAGCTGGAGTTGAGAATCTGGTGCACCTGTCCTCTCCCCAGGCCACGCCCGCTCAGGTGACGGTGGCAGAGCTCTGCCCAGGCAGACACAGGTGCTGACGCTCCCGCTGTTCTGGGCCAGGAGGCTTCCGCCTCGTCTGGAGTCTGGCCCAGATGCGGGCTCTCGGCGCTCTGACCTCCACCTTGATGTCCGCGTCCATCATCTCCGCCCTCCGTCATGTCCGCACCCTCTCGGCGAGCAGGGCTCCCCTGGTCTTTTCAATTCACGTAGCCCTCTTTCTTTTTTTCTTTCTCTCCCTCTCATGGTTTTTAAAATTCTGTCTTGCCTTTTATTGCAATATTTTCTAATCTGTCATCTTAAGCAATCGGCATTAAGGCCCTAGAGGGCGGGGATCAAGCCCCACACACATCCGTGTATTGCACCCACCCCAGCACCTGACGCAGTCAGGTCTTCAGTAAACATTTACAGAACGGCTCTCTGTTCTGTACACAACTCCCCGCCTGAAATCTCCAGGTGGGTATTTTACACACACCTCACACTCAAGATGCTCAGCTGGAATTCTTGATCTTCCCCTCTCTGCTCACCTCAAAGCCTACCTTCTCCATCACCCTCGTAATGGCACCTCCATCTCCCAAGTGTCTCCATGAAAAGCCTCGGGCGTCTCAGACTCGCTGCCTTCCTGGCCACACCCGACTGCTGACCAGGTTCTTTCCAGGGCTGCCTTCAGAACGTGGCTCGACTCGCTCCCTTTCTCTGCCCCAGCTCGGGCAGCCGCCACATCTCTCCTGCTCTACAGCCGTGGCCTCCCCACTCACGTCTCTCCTCGGCCGCAGGAAAATCGGAAGTCTCTGCTTCGGTTTTCTCTCTCACTGCTCCGCTCAGACACCGTGGCTTTCGGATAAACGAGCTTGTTCTCACAGGCACCTCGCTTTATTCTCTTCATAGAACTTCATATTTTCCTTCTAGGCGCTCGTCACGATTCTAAATGAGGTGTTTACCTATGCATTGGCTTGTTTGGTGCCTCTTTTCCTTTCCTTGGTGGAACTCCTGAAGGGCAGGACAGTATCTGCTTGGTTCACCATCAGCTTCCCAGCACCCGCTGGACAGCCCGAACATAAGCGGTGTGCGATGCATAGTGTTTGAACGAACACACGTTGAAATCGTAAACATGACGCTCAGCATGCTGTGCTATGCTCCCTCTTGTTCTGTTGTTCAGAGCTGATTCGCTAACAAAGGTGAGACACTCCCCTGATGTAAGGCAAGACTAGGCAATTCAACTTGATGCTGGCCGGCGCAGTTGAAGTCATTTCAATTGTATTCCATTCATTTTAACTTAATTAAACAAACCTTTGCCGACACAAGAAATCTGACAGCCTTCATGCTAGGTGAGAAGACATCAGTGATAAAAACTATCCATTCCTTGCCTTCCAAGGGCTCCCCGTTCCCTGCTTCTGATCTTGTGGGCAAAGACGAGACGATGTTGGACACGCAACTGGAGGGACCTGCGCTCAGAAAATTACAGACAGACAGTTGGTTGAGCTGAACTGGATCTCATGGCCATCACTTGTCAGTGTACGGGCCGTCCAGTGACAGCTACGGAGGTGGGAACGCTGCCCGAGAGCAGCGGCCGTGAATAACGAGATGATGACCGGGAAGGCGGAGCCGCACGCCTCACCCTCCGTCACCGGTCATCTCCCGTGACTGGAACCCTTCAATCCACATTTCAAACCTGTCCCAGGGCATCGGGTTCCTTTCCAATCGATTATTTCTCCCTCCTATGCTATTTCATCCGAGTATATGATTTTTTAGCCCAGTCACTTCCCAAAAGATGTGAGACGCGTGACAGGTTAAAACACAAGACATGTCATCAATGTCCCAAAGGGAGTTCGTCTGTTTTATTACAAGAAACAGGAACAGAGCCTTTCAGGCGCCCTCACTGAGCAGATATAAATGCCTGGCGACCTGGTCTCAGTTCTCTGACAGCTAAGGCCGGGAGGAAAAAAAGGAAATGCATCGCTTTACACGGTTTTAATTTTCTGACATGGAAGGTGGGTACGGCTTTCTGCAGAGACCGCATTATTTGCTCTTCTATAGCTACACACCGGCAGGGATGTATCACGAGTCCTTTATTAAAAGACTTAGAGAAGAAGCAGGATAGACTTTACCGTAATCTGTTTCATGAAAGCAACAAATGCGGCTCAGCCCTGTTCTCATAGCCACCCTCAAGGAAGGCGATTCTTTGAGAGACGGATAGCGTGGGACCCGACACCCTGCCTGCTGACGATCCAGCTTTCTGTTGGGCTCATTTCACTGAACTGCGTTTGCTCTAATCTGGACCGCAGTAGAAATCAAACAACGGTTTGCCCTCCTTCCAAGTATCAGCAGACTCAGCTCTCCGAGGTGTTTCTGTCCCTCCTTTCCAGGCCCCGTCTTTTCTCTGCCTGCCGTTAGACTTCCTACTTTCCCCCTGAGTATTGCACCTGGTCTCCACGCTGCTCGTTCTTGATCCTTCCAGTTCTGTGATGGCCCTTACGACGGGGGAGGCACAGCCGGAACGGGGTTTATCAGTAACACAGCTGACCGAGGGAGAGGGGTCAAGTCAGAGGATGTCAGGCCCGGAAGGACACTCCAGGGCTATTCAGTCACCCTCATGCATGACCCCCTCTGTCACCTCCCCAATGACAGAGCCCCTGACCTCTGCTTGAGTGACTGCAGAAAGAGAGAACTGTCCACCTCACCAGGAACCCCTTCTCCCTGGGGACAGTGAGAATTGTTGGAAAGTTCTTTCTTATGTTGTACTGTAAACGCCTGTCTTCTAACACGCAGACAGGGAGCCAGCTCTGCTTCTGGAGAGTGATCTTCTGGTTCCCTAACGTATGCTCTTCATACGCACCCACTCGCGCTCGCCGGAATACTCTGAGATGCCATCTAGATTTTCATACTTTCTTTATGTCTAGTCAGAGGTCCAAATACTTCGGAGATCACTAACTTATTAATGGAATCTATTTGATCTAAATTCTGGGAGTATAACCAAACCTATCCTGAGCTGGTCGTGCTCCTGGAACAGCCGCGTGAGGCACACGAAGCATGTGAGGCACACTATACAAGAAGCATGAGAGGGGAGAGAGCCTGTGTCTGAGGTCAGGAGTGAGGGTGGCTGTGTGGCTGATGAGTGACAGAGGCTTCTGCAGGAACGGCCCCCCTAACGCCGGGCCTGGCTGCCGCGCAGCTTTTCTCCTGGCCTTAATGCTTATTGAACAGTCTCTGAGAGAGCTCTGGGCCTGACACTGAATCTTGAAATGTGGCATT
Source organism: Phyllostomus discolor (assembly GCF_004126475.2). Taxonomy (NCBI): domain Eukaryota; kingdom Metazoa; phylum Chordata; class Mammalia; order Chiroptera; family Phyllostomidae; genus Phyllostomus; species Phyllostomus discolor. The sequence continues at coordinate 34,480,914 of NC_040915.2, read as the reverse complement.
GCTATTATAAAACGAATGTGTAAACCACATGCTGTAAATTCTCACACACACACAAAAGAGAGAAAAATACCCCTTTATCCTCTATTCTAATCAGAAGAAAAAGGGGTGTGGCTGGGATGAAGAGAACCGCTACCCTGTGTGTCTGGGGAAAGCTGTGATTGCAATGTGCACGTGACGATTTTAATGAGAACATTCTATACCAGCAGCCTGTCATTTGGATGATGGTGTTGGGGGCTTTCTGTTTGCCCTGCTCCTGTGTGCCCACCTCTGGGGCCTCTCCTGGCCCCTAGAATGCAAGCTCAGCCTGGGGAAGGAAGGCAAAGATGGTCCCTCACAGTCTCACAAGCTCCTCGGCAACCTCAGCGCAGTGGGTGTGGCCGGGGCGGTTCCTCTCCCTGCCAAGCAGTTTCCGGATTATCTGTGTGTATTGGTCAGGACCCCTCCTTCCCCACCAGGAGGGCAGGTGATGGAGTTGGCCGAAGGCTGAGCTTTGTCTGACTGGGCCCATGGATGTCTTGTTTCCCACATGCTCACCCGTTTGGGCAGCACATCTACTGGGTGAATTTTAAATGTGCCCTTCAGAGGAGCACGGCTTTAATTCTCCAGAGCACAGGCCTTCGGTGTCGGGGCGAGGGGAGTGGGCTGGCCCTCCCCTGGCACCATGCTCACTCCGGGTGGACTTTGCAGTCAACACCTCCCTCCCCTGGGCTGCCTGCCTGGCTCAGGGTGTCTCTGCAGGCAGGCGTGTTTAAGGAAGTAACAAATGCCTGAGAGCAGGGCGAGTTCAGGGGGCGAGGACAGCAGCACCACCTGGAGCTCCACCAACCAAGACAGGGCCAAGAGCAAATCAGCAGCCCGGGGAAATGCAAAGCCCTCCTCCCCGCACAGCCAGGGCGCTGTGCGAGGCCGGAAGCCCCGGAAGGATTTCCCTGTGTGTCCTCAAGCCTCCCTCGCACAGGGCCTCCGCTGCCTGTTAGCAGGCTGCTCTGCGGTTTTCCTTCTCTGGCAGGCCAGTGGTGGAAAGAGTCCCAGTGTCCCCTGGGACCTTGGGCAGGGACCCAACACCTCTGGGCCTCGGCTTTCTCATCCGCTCAGTGGGGATGGTGACGTGAACTTACCCTCCCAGGGCTGCGGAAAGGACGGAGTAAAGAACAGTAACAGCCAGCACTGGCTGAGTGCTTGTTCTGTGTCAGGCACCGTGCTCAGTGCTTCCTGCATTTTGTCTGATCGCATCCTCGCGGCAATCCTACTAGGCGGAGATACGGATGCAGAACCTGGGGCTCAGAGCAGTTAAGTAACCGGTTCAAGGTCACACAGCCAGCTGGCACTGATGGTGCCGGTTGTCACTCATTCATTCATTCACCACTATTTACCGAGTGCTCGCTCCACACAGGGCGCTGAGAGGAAGAGCCACACGCCACCCCTGCCCTCCCGCCTGGAATGTGACTGGATGGCACCAGTCCAGAGTGAAGGGGAGTGGAATACAATTCCAAATTCCATGCAGCCCCCTGTGGGCCCCGGGCTGCACCCTCCGGAAAGAGCCCCGCCTGGCGCTGACGGGGCTGAGACCTCCCCTAGGAGACAGGTTGGTTCTGCAGGTCCCCTCGGGCACAGAAACCAGGCAGAAAGGCCTAGTGTGGTTTCCTTAGGTTTGACGCATTCCCAGCCTTACGGGTCTGAAAGGAACCTTGAGAAAGCGCTGAAGCCATTTTTCAGTCTCTGAGCAAGGCTGCGTTTGTACTTGCCTTGGCTGGAGAGACTCGGCCAGGGAAAGTCACTTTAAAAACCTGGTTAAACAGAATCTGTGTTTACAAAGAGGTAGCTTCAAAGGCGTTCCAGCGCCTTGAAACGGTGAGCACTCCCAGTGCATTTGAAATGGGATTAATTCAATGCATTTTCTTAGCGCACGGCTTTTCAGGAATGCAAAATACACCTGTGCCCGGCATCGCCAGGCTCTCGAAAGGTCGACGACGCCTTTCTCCCTGTTTGGCCACGTGCTCTTGCCTCTGAAAGCACTTGTAGAGAAGTCCTTCCTCAGATCTGACTCAATCCTACCTGAGATGCTTAAGGTCACTTGAGGGATCTTCCTAATACAACCTGAGAGAGAGGGGGGGGCCCTTGAGAGGAGAGGGCGGGCGCACCGAGGACTCCGTGAGACCTGGGGCAACCTCAGGGGTTAGTAACGTCACTGTGGCTGCATCTCGGCACAGCTCCCCTCCCGCTATTCCAGCTGCTCCCAGACACTCAGTCCCTCTCTGAAAATCCTTTTCTCCGAGACGCTTAAAGCTGAATCTGTAGTCTGTGCCATGCAGTACTCGCTCCACCCGGATGGTCTTAGAGGGCAAGTCCTGCCCTTACAGGACAGAGGGGGAGGCTGGGATCCTGGGAACTCAAGTGACTTGACCAAGGACACACAGCAGATTTATGGCAACACGGGGAAGACCATCCAGAGGGGCGCTCTTTCCTTTACAAATCTGAGTCCCCTCTGCCTCCCCTGACTCTGTTTCCCTAAGCTCCAGAGGCGTGTCTTGTTCTTCGGTAAGGACCCGCCACCCTCCGAGAGTGTGCACGTGCACGCACACACACACACACATACAGCTAACAAGACATGTTAGTTGCCCACAGCATTTGTGGCTTGCTTGGCCCTGAGTGGATCCAGGCAAGACCCCTTGGGCCGTGAGACATGAGCAGGAACTCAATCTACGGAGCCTCTGCGTCTGCTCCTAAACGCAGACTGCTCAGCCAGGCTTTTAAACGGAGGCTCCCTGGCTGAGTCTCTGCAGTGAAGAGGTGCAGAAATGCAGATTCGCTTCCTTCCTCTTTGCACCCTGATCGCCTATGGTAAGTGTCTGAGCCTGGAATGTTCCTATTGCAGAGAAAGGCCCATTGCTCCCTGAGCATGCCCGAGCCCTGTCCAGGCGACCGGCTGCCCGCAGTGAGCTGGGCAGGGGTATCCCCTTCCTTTCCCGTGGGGTCAGCCACTCTGAGCCCTAATTAGATGGAAGTCTGGGGTTCTCAAGCCCTCCCGAGAGGCCAGGCAGCCCTCAGCTTTCTGTCGCTCCCGGATCTCTGCAAGGGTCTCTCCCGGGCTCAGGAGGGCACGGAAGTGCTTAGCTCTGCCCAGGTGTGCTGTGGGCAGGCAGGCGGGGCCCTGGGGGTGCGCTCCCACTCCCCCGAGCTCTCCTCTCGGAGGTGTGCCGAGTCTCAGGAGGCAAGGTCTGCGATCGATTCCTAATGCCCTGCTAAGTTTCAGCAACGGGCAGAAATGCCTGCTCACATTTCACAGACGCTCCGTGGCTGGTGGTTCAAGTCACAATTGATTTAGTCATTGAGTTGCAAACATGTGCAGCCCAGGGGGACCCATCTGAGCCTTGCCTGGCATTGGCGACCATGACCACTGTCAATGTCATTCACCTTGAATTCGGGAGCCACCCCTGGAAAATGTGTAAAAAAAAACAACAAACTTTGAGAAGGCCTGGGACTCTGCATTTGGGGAATCAAACTATCTTTTGGGCAACTCGCTCTCCTCCTTGGACCTGAGATTCCCCATTCGTGAAATGAGAGAACAGGGGTAGATGAGCTTATGGGTCTCTTTTGCGTCCAAGTCCCAGCTGCCTGCTGACAGCTGTGGGGAGGGAGGTTGGAGGAGTCTTTCTGGCCACTATCTGGCAACCTGTCCAAGCCCTGAAAAAAACCCATTTTTTTTCTGCTCCAAAATACAAAAAGACAAAACCGCAAAATCAAAATGAGCAAATATCTAATTAAATGTCTACATAATGTAACATTATGTAAATGCAATTAATTATTAAATTTGATATCCATAAAAATTTCATTACACTTAAAAACAATTTGTTCCTTACAATTTCTCCCTGGGAAGAAATTTTGCAACATGCCTAGTGATTGCTGAGGGCTTACAGCCATGAGTTACTTATCGACAAAGATTTTTAACAGCCAAATCATTGTTTTAAGAAAAAATTCCCTTTTAAATATTTTACACCAAAAAAAATGTAGAATGCGGGTAACTTTTAATGAGTTTGATAAAACGTGAAGTGAAGTCTCCAAAAGTGAGAATGCCGAGGGCCTTCGAACATCTTTCAATTGTCCTAGAACCAGGGAATGTAGTACTAAGAATTAATGTCCATCAGGAGAGTCATTTCTGCAGCCTCATACCGCACCGGCCCCTTGTCTGGTCCTGCCTCGGCCACCCTCTCCTGCCCACCCTCGTCTTCTCTCTAGCTGACTGTCAGCCCCATCGCCACGCTATTAATAATGCAATTTTTTTTTTTACAAAACTTGATAGCCATTGACAGCTCCGTCAGCATTTTACATAGTGCTTCATCTCATTCATCCTTAACACACACTTCACCTTATAAACTAGGGATTTGGGGTCTAGAGACTTAAAATAATTTGCCCCTGGTCACACAGCTAGCTCTCAAAAGTGGCAGAAGCTGGGAATCACACTCTGGTCTTCTTCTAAAGCCTGAACTCTTTTGTATATTAGGAATGCACGTGTATTGTTCAGCAATTTGATCAATAAGATGTATATAACATAAAAGAGTGAAGCCCTCCCATTTCCACAATTTACCTACTTTTCTACCCCTGTGTGGTCCCTTCTCCCTGTGCACCCACAGCTCATGGTTTGCGGGGCACCCTTCTAGACTTTGGCTACATATTTACATATCTATCGAGATACCTATCCATCTCTCCATTCCTCCCTCACTCATTCATTCTGGTGGCTTCCTTCCCTACGTGTGGCAGCTCCCAGGATGGGAAGGGCGATGACCAGCCCTCGCTTATGATGTCGAAATTCCGAGGACAAGGCTGACCGGAGTCCTGGTACATCCGTGGGATCAGGGACGGCAGGTGGGGGCTTCTCATCCCCCTGTCTCCCTACCCTGTGCAAGGTTTCTCTGGCTAACCAGCACTCCTGCACGGCCTCATGTGCTTTGGAAAGGGCACGCTGCCTTCTCCGCCTGGGCGGTCTCTCCACTGGCTCCGCTCCCACGTGTGGGCGCTTGGAGCAGAACCAGGAACCTGCGGAAGACCAGTGGCAAAAACCTGACTCACTGCTGCTTCTCTGTCCTTTGCTTAAGGGGGAGCCGTAATTAGGATTATCCAGAAGAGAGCCGGGCGACACACCGACTTCCTTGGGGGCAGGGCCATGCTGCTTTGATTTCTGCATACCCAAAGCCAGCAGAGCATCTTGTACACAGTAGGTACTCAATAAATTGTCAAAGGGATAAGTTGGGAGAATGAGAACAGGGTCTCCCCTGGTGTTGCATTCAGAAGCGCTCTGTCACAGTGAATTTTTTACTTGCAAAGATGAGAGATTTCTAGTCCTCAGGTGGATTTTTTTTCCCTTTTGTTTTCATAGTCATAGTACAGGGGGAAAGAAAAGCCACTCTCTCTCTGAAAAAGTAGGAAAACCCCATGGGGTTTGGGTAACTTAAACTACAAGGCTCTGTCTTTCTCATGCTGCAAGGACAGAAATATTTAACAATAGCACTGACAATGTCATCTGTGTTAAAGAAGTGACTTCCTGGCTGGCAGATGGTCAAGAAAACTCTGTGCCTCAGAGTGGAGGCTGGGCAGTCTGCAAACTCAGGGCTCTGCTTCAGGCTGTGTGATCTCGAGCAAGTTACTTAACTCCTCTGTTTCTCAGTTTTATTGTCTGTCAAGTGGTGATAATAACAGCATCTGCCTCCTGTGTTGTGCCTATGACTAGGCACAATGGTATAGGTCAAATACTGAGTGCGTGCTTCGTGTATATACATGTGTACGTGTGTGTGTGCATAAAAAAAGCTCAAAAGTATACTACTATTATTAATAATACAAGCTGGGCCCTCATCATCATGCTAGTGTCAATATTCAAGAACTTCATTTCTATTAGCAACTCTTTGTTGAATGAATGCATGCATTCATGAATGAATGAATGCACTACACGGACCAGGGTGAGCTGCTGAGGCAGGTGTCCCACATAACCCATCTCTGAATCCCCAGATTTGACCAGGTGACACGTAGCAGCCTTTGTAGGTGACTTAGTTGAAAGTTCATAATTCAGAACACCAGGCGGGGAAGGAGGCAAGAGTTTCGAGTTTTTGTCCGGAAGATCTGGGTTCAAGCACCAAGTCTGCCATTTGGCATCTGTGGGGAAGCATTGAGGACTCCTCCCTCTGTCTGGGTGCCTATGCGTCTTCAGAAGGAATGTCAATGGGACAAATGAGAGACGCAAAGGAAGTCAGCCAGAGGGGCTCTACCACTGTCCATGCTGGGGGTGGCAAGACCCAGAGTCTTCCCATTTTTATAAAGAGAGGGGTATGAGAAACAGCCCCCTTTCCTCGGATCCCTCCCCTGTCTGTGCGAGAGTGACAATAAGTGAGAGCAGTTGGGGAGGTGAGAAGGAAGGGTGGAGACCGGGCCCATTAAGGCAGGCGGCTCTCATCGGCGTCAGCCAGTCGTCATTACCACACAGGAAGGCAGGCCCAGCTGAGCCAGAGAGTGGGAGGGCTGGGCAGCTGTAAGCCTGGACGAGCACGTGACACTGACCAAGTTTTGTGTGTTCCCACCTAACTCAAAATTAACTTTACAACTTTGAGTGGGCCAGCACCAGGAGAGACCGTTGAAACACTGTGGGTCAGATCCACCTCCTGGGCGGCCAGCCCTTGGCCTCCAGCCCAAGCTCAGCCTTGACCCTGGAGCCCAGGTCACCCAAGGAGCCAGGCTCAGCTGGTGGGTAGTCACACAGAGTCAAGGGTCGGACCTGGTCCTGCTATTCCAGCCAACTTTAAGAGATCAAACAACGCTGTGACGGAATGTGGCTATTCTAAGGAACAATGACAAAATGCCCAGAAGAACACACCACTAGACAAAATATTTCATAGGTGAAAACGGCACACCTGGGGCTTCCTGTCACACAGCAAAGCCACAGCAGAAGCCAAGTGTGTGAGCCAAAGCCTGGACGGAAGCTCGCACAGCTCCCCATGAACGCGTCCTCGGCCAGAAGATGCGCCGCACGACCCGCGACTCGAGCCTCTAAATCCTGGTCACACAGCGGCACCCACTCCTGTTTACCCGGATTTGTCTCCTGCAAGCCTGTTGTCGGAGGGCCTGAGAAGGCTGCTGTGCTGAGATTATACTAATATTTATTGAGCTCTTGGTACATGCCAGATGCCGTCTAAGCTCTTTGCATGTATCAGTGCACATAATCCTCCAGAAACCCTACCAGGAAGCCTTCCTCGTTCCCCCGGAGGAAACTGAGGCCCAGAAACGTTCATCACAACTGCCAGGGCTGAGGGCTAGGAAAAAATAGCAGCTCTGGGGTCTGAACCCAGACAGGCCAGCTCCAGCGTCCAAGCCTTCGGCTGCCGCCCGCGACGGCTCCCGCCCCACCTTCTGATACCGGAGCAGAGGGAGGGCGGGAGGGCAGCACAATGACGGGCTGTGGGGCTCAGCGTGGCTCCACCTCGAGCAGCTTCAGAGCAGAGGCAGTGGACCCCTCGGTGAGGGGTATCTGGGACCCCCAAAGGGCCAGCCCGTCCCCGCTCGGGACTTTTATTTCCCCTGGTGAATGCGAGTTCTGCCAGAGGACAGTGTGAACCAGGACTCGGTCTCAAAGAGAATCCGGAAGGGAGGGTCCTGGCTGACGGCGGTGAGGACAGACGGTCGTGCACAAGCCCGTCGGCGGCGTTCTCCACTCCGGAAGGACACCCCCAGCTCTCCCACCAGGAAGTCTTGAATGACAGGGGGGCAGCCGGCTGCATGGGCTCCTTTAATTAAACCATCTCTGAAACGTCACACCTCTGCATACACTGCGAGACTCTCCCACCCTGTTCCCTCCTGATCTCTGTAATTTATTTTAAAGATCACATTGAACGTGTTATTTGCTTGGTGAGCCACGGCCCAGAGAAATCAAATTCCAGCCCGATCACAGCACTCCATCCCGCGTTGCCCCAGTTATTAAAAATCTGCTGGGCCCCCCACCCCCACCCCGCCCCCTGTTATCACTGCCTCTGAATTAAGTCCACATTCAGTCTGAGGTTCCAGGCTCCAGCCACCTTTCCAAGTTACGCTCCACCTTTCACTGATTGACTCTCTTCCCCTTTGGCTAAGCTGGGCTCCTGGGCAAGGAATAGCTCCAACCCCTCCCTTCCCACAGCCCTATGCGCGTGGACTGGGGTCTCCGCGAGGCTTCCCGAGCCCCTGTTCACTCCATCTCAGCCCCCCTCCCCCCCATTGGAATCTTCACTGTCAGGATCTCCCTCCGGGGAAGCAAAAGTCACAGCGGGGCAGAGATGTATGTTCAAGGAATCCCCGTCACACTTGACACTTAGTAGGCATTCAGCAAATGTTTCCAAAGTTGCACCCATCGCCTGGGGAAACTGCTGCATAAATACAACACTCTCGGGGTTTTGGGTTTGTGTTCGAGATGGCGCCAAAGGAGCTCCACGGAGGGGCTGCCTGCCTTGATGGGCACGCTCTGCCTCTCCCCCAGCGACGCTCCCCTCTGGGAGGGCACACAGCGAGTCTGAGGTGGAGAGGGCACTCAGAGGCCTCTCTTGACACCTCCCGAGCTGGGTGCGCGTAAGAATTTGGTGCAGTGACAAGCCCTTGTAATGCCTGCCTTATGGTGGACGCTATGTGCAGCACGGAGCAGCCAGGGGCCGGTCACTGGGGAGCTCCTGGTCTGCAGAGGACATAAACCGTGCTGAGGGGGTGGCCCTGTGTGGTGGCCAAAGTGATCTGTGGGAGGAAGGGATAGGGTGCAGGAGAAAGGAAGGAAGGAGGGAGGGGGAGAGAGACTGGAAGGAGTAGACACACGGATGTGTGTCTGCACGTGTGGGTAGGTGGGGGCTAGAGAGATGACGGAGGATGGACGGAAGCACGTGGAAAAAAGCATGAGGTGCAAATGGTCATCCTCCCCACTCCGCTCTAAGCCTCTTTCTGCAACATTGCCGTACTCTATCTTTTGCATAGCACTTGCTGCATTCTGAAAATAATTTATTTACGTGTTTATTTGTTTACCCTTTATTTAAAAAAAATCCAGAATCCCCCTACTAAAATGTAAGCTCTGTGAGACCAGGGACCTCATAGGTCCTCCCCCCAGAGCCTCTCCAGAGCCCAGACAACAGCAGACAAACGACGATTTGCTAAGCAAGCGGACAGAAGAAGCTGTCAGAGGGGACTCTCACACCTAGAATTCAAACGAGGAGGTACTGAGGACATGCATGGAATGACGGCCTGGTTCCCCTCTCGGTGCCTCACCCGAGGGGCTCTCTGAGTCTTGCCGAGGGTGGGGTCAGCCCCCGGGGGAAAGGACCGAGGGAAACAGAATGGCAACTGCTGGCCCCGCTTCCAGCGGCTGCGAGGACGCCCCCCTGCCCTGGGGCCTGGCCTTTCAGAATGCCGCCTGGCGTGGTATGTATTTCTTATTTATGGAAGGTGCCGTGCACACGCCGGCACAGCCGCAGGGACACGGCAGGAGCACTGTTCCCGTCCCTCTCCGCCCGAGAGCGGGCGATGTGCGGCACAAAGCGTGCCCACTGCCAGCCGGCCGCGCCCTCCTCCCCCAAAGAAATGCCCGCACCGCTAAAGTTTTATCACAGTGGGGGATTTTTATACGCACGTCTAGAGGGGGAGAAGAAGAAGAAATAATAGAACGGAAAGGGGGCAGCTTCATGTGGCGGGTCGGGAAAGCCGAAAGTCTGTCTCAGACCTGCCTCCCAATCAGGACAGTCTCCGATGGGTTGAGTGGCCCCGGATGGATGCATCGCCTCTCTGCATGCTGCTTTTCGTCTGTGAAACAGGGCTGACGGAGCCCACCTTGGGGGGCCGTGGGGGCGGGGGGTAACGGATGGGAAAGCGTGCAGCCCGGTGCTGGCACTCAGCCGGGGCACTGCCAGTGAGTGCCGGTTCCCTCCTCGTCCCCCTTGGAGGCTGCTCCGTCCTGTTCCAAGATGCATCCGCTCGTCCCAATCTTGGCTCAGTGTGTTCACTCAAGTGGGTTCACACTGACTGTTCCACGTGCCAGTGAAAACTACGGGTTCCGCTATCAGACTGCCCGGGTTCAAGTCATGGCTCGGTCACTCACGGGGTGTATGACCTTGGAAGGTTGGGGGACCTCTCTGAACTCCGGCTGCTGCAGCTCCAGGTGGGAACAAGAGCATGGACTCATTGGGTGGGGCGAGGGTTAAGTGCCCGCTGCAGATAAGACAGGTAGAACTGTGCCGGGAACACCGTGAACGCTCTCCAGTGTGAGCACGCTCAGTGCTCCCCTGCCACCCCGCTGGCCCTCGCTCTGTCCCTCCAACATGGCAAAACTCCCTCCCGTGCTGCTCCCTCTGCCCGGAACACACCCGCCCCGCAGCCTGCTCATCCCCCTCATCCTCTCGTAGCCGCTCCGTCTCAACATCCAGGCCCCGCCCTGAAGGCCCTCTCCGTGGTGAGGTCTTTGCTGCCACCCAGTCTTAGCCAGCCTCCCTCAACCCTGACATTCTCTGGGACAAGTTCCTTTGGTATGACTTTTGCACTTATTACCGCACAATAGGAAATTATTTTTCCTATTTGGTTTGCTCATTTACTGTCTCCCCACTGGAATGTAGCTCTGTGAGAACAGAAACCTGTCTGTCTTATTCCTTGGAACCGTGTCTGATGCAGAGGGAGCCCTCAGTGGGTTTGCAGAATGAAGAAGTGAGTGCAAGGATACATAGAAGGGTGAACAAATGGCTAAAACAAACTGAAGCACCTGATTCTTTGCAGGGTTTTGCTGAGATTCTGCCTGCCTGGTGCCCGACGCAGGGGCTGTGGTGAAGGCCTATTTCCAACTCTCCTGCCCTTTCTTTCAAATCTCAAAAGCAGCTGTCGATCCACTCGATAAAGCCCACAGGTAGCTCCTGGGAGGGCCTGCCGGGACTGCCTGTGACTCATCCCCCTCGGTCTCCCAGCCAGAGAAACCAGCAGGCCGCATCCCCCAGGTCCCTGCCTCCTGAGCACCAGGCTGGGCTGGGTGCGGGGGCTGGGACCCACTCTCCCACCGCTGCCTTCCAGAATGGTTGGATGTGGCTGGAGGCCTGCTCTTCAAGTGCCCCGGGGCCTGGGTCCCTTCCTCCCTCAGGGGCAGAAAGGCAGTTAAATTAGGCCGTCCTCATTTGCTGCTGCTGACATTGGCTGGGGAGGGGTCTGGGCCCTCTCCAGCAAACCCAGCTTTGGCTCGGAACAGCCTCCTCAGCTGACAGTTTGTGAATGGACTGCGGGCAGCAGGTAGGAGGGGAGTGCATCAGGGTGTTGCACCAGGGCCTCGGAGCCTGCCTGGCCTGGCCTGCGTGGCTTCCTGGAGCCAGCAGTGTGGGGGATGTGCACTTTTCTGGAAAAGAACCACATCAATATTCTGGAAGACTCTTATGCAAATAAGGACAAGTCTTGGGGGCTCAAAGCCAGGGAAGAAAACCAGGCTGCACAAAGGACTGAGGCCACGGACAAGTCAACATAATAATCAAAACCCAGAGATGCTGGCTGCCGGAGAAAAGGAGAAAAGGCTCGGGGGCTGATACTTCCAGAGGGACGCATCCTGGGGGCTGGAAGAACCAGTGATTTTCAGGTGGGAGGAGCACACCCAGTCTCCTTCCTGTCCCTCCCCTGTGTCTGCTCCAAAGGCTGCTGCAAACCCGAGACTCAGCTGGTCATTTACTGAGAGCCTTGGGCAACCTACCTCGCTTTTCTAATAAGCTTCGAGCTCCTCACCTTTGCAACTCTGTGCTGGGCGCAGAGTAATTGCTCAATTAATGGCACTGACTATTATCATTTCAGTTGAGCTGGTTCTCACTGATTTTTCACTCCGAGGGCTCAGAGGTGTTTTCTTCTGTCCTCCCGAGCTTCCTGCATGAAATGGCAGTGGGAGAGCCAGGGCTGTCCGGTTCTAAGCCGCACTGTCTGGGACGGGCCCAAGGGTGCTTCCTGGGTCGGAAGGGAGCGAAGGGAGCGCAGGGAGCTGCCCTGCGTCCCCCGATCTGGAAACGGAGGCTCTTTATGGGCGAGAACGCTCTCCGGTCCCGGACATGTCAAGAAGGTAACTCTGAAGGTGTGATCAGAACCTAAACCCTCCTTGTCATCTGCCAGCCATTCTCAGAGAAGACAGACACGAGAGAGAAGGCCTCAAGGCGGGGGAAAAAGAGCATCTGGCAGACGGGGCGAGGCGACGAGACAAGGCTTGTGGGAAGCGAAGCCCTCTCCCGCCATCACCCAGCGGGCTAGTTAGGAGGGCAGCCTCTCCCGCCGCCAGAGACCGCCCGGCTCCTGCATCGGCTCCGCCAGCACCACGAGGGGCTTCCTCCTCAGGCTGCGCGGGAAGGGCAAGGACGCGGGCGGGGAAGACAGCCACCCTGAGCTCCTTATAAACCCGAGGCCCGTTTAGTCCTCCCGACCACAGTGGAGCGGGGACTGTGTGTCCCCTTTCTGCAGACAAGGAGCCCGGCACTCCGGGAGGCGAAATGCTCTCCTGAGTCACACCTGGCAAAGAAAGGATGGAGCCGGGAGCCCACCTCGGACTAGGGGGCCTTGGAAGCCTGGCTGGTCCTCACTCTGCTGGGTGGTTTGCTCTGCCTCCAGCCTCGCTCCGGGTGGCACCACCCGCTCCTTGGAACTGGGGCAGGGGACTGCCACTGCGGCCGAGTTCTATTTTGATCATCCTCCTTGCTCTGCAGAATGTGCCTCTGACGGCCCAGGAGGGCCAGCCAGCTTGCTCCGAGTGCCCACCACGCTGCTGTCATCGCCTCACAGACACCTCTCCCTCCAGGAGGCGGGGCCCAGGAAGTGGGGCCAGGGCCTCAGGGGCTTGTGGCTCTCTGGGTGACAGCAGGTGGGGGCAGCCACCCTGGCATGTCATCACACCTCTTTTTTTAAAAAAAATTTCATCTTTCAGTGACAGTTCACACTCCACACGATTTTGTATCAGTGTCAGGTGTACAGCCTCGTGGTTCGAGAGTCACACACTTCACCTCAGCTCCCGGTGCCTCACGGCTTCCTCTGTGAAACAGGGACCGCCACCACAGTCAGGGCTCAGGGACTCACCCAGGCGAAGGCCCAGCCTCGCCCCGGCTCAGGGCGAGCGCTCTGTAACCGATAATTACTGGCCCACACACCAGAAGAATGTGGACTCACGTCGCACTGAGGCCAGAGGCCCTCGGAAAACCGGTTGGCCCCCAACACTCCTGCTTACAGAGAAGGTCCATGGGGCCCCCCAAAGCAAAGCGGCTTTTCTACGTTTTCACAGCAAGTGGCGAGGATGACACTAAAACCAACTCCCCTCGCTCCCAAGCATCACCCCGGCGCAGGGGGTCCCAGACGCAACCAGCACCGCAGCCGCCTGGAGCGGGGGCTGACACAGGAGCTGGGCCCCGCCCCAGAGGGTCCGGCCCCATAGGTCAGGGTGGGAGCCTACACTCCGTGTGCTTTCTCGGGGTCCCAGGTGGGGCTGGTGCTGGGCGTTCCGGGGCCCTGCCTTGAAAACCGCCGCCAGGGGGTCTGCAAACTCTACTGCCTGGTGGGGCCCGGCAGGTGGGTTAAGAATATCAGGTGACCTGGGATCTGAGGGTCACTGAAGATCATGCCAGGTCTTCTGGGGACAGCTGCCACTGCTCAGCACCGGGTGGCACTGTGCAGAAAGGTGGGGCCTGGGTTCCCGGGCTGTCCGTTTTTTTTTCAAAAGAAGCCCCCAAATCTGTCTTTTCATGTGCAGATTCCTCCAGTTAAACGTTAGGAACTAATTCACATTTTTTTTAAGAAAAGCATTTGGGCCATTTGGGTAAATCTCATGCACGTGTTAAACTTGGCCCATAGGCCACAAGTTTGGGGACTCAGGTTGCCTTGTCCACGCGCCTAGATCCGAGGGCGGGACCAGCCCTACGAGGAACTGCTGCCTGCCCCCAGGAAAGAGTCTAATCCCGAAATCACGAGTCTTCCCCCAAAGAGAACCACCAATAAATACTTCAAAATCTAGTCATCCAGTTCCCACTCCTCGGGCGTTCTCCGAAGCTGCTCCGACGTGGGTGTGGGGCACACTCGGTGTGCCCTCCACTCGGTGCACAGAGACGCCGCAGGGGGCGCTAGCACAGCCCCCAGGCTGGGCGGGCTCGCCGGCCCACCCTGGAACACCCCCACGGCACTCAGTGCTCTTTCGTGGCCATCGGCATCAGGCTTGGCTGCCTTTCTACGATTCGCCAGATAGTTCACACAGAATATCTCGTCTAACCCTGCAGCCCCGAGAAGGGGGTGTTACCGTCCCGCGCTTCGGCGGAGGAAGCAAACCCCCTCGCAGAGGGGGACATGGGTGGCTGTCGGGGACTGCTGACGAGCTCGCCCCAGCAACCCCCGGGGAGCGGCACGGTCAGTCACCTCCCTGCAGGCTGGCCGGTGGCTTCACGGGCTCCTGAGCCCGTGTGGTCGCCCCGCGGCAGAGGGCTGGGACTCTGTCCTCTCTTTCCCTGCGTCCCTTACGGGGCCAAGGTCAGGCCCTGCCCGCCTTGCATCCTCAGCGCGTCCGTGCGGCAGGCCTCGGGGCGGGTGCCATGCTGGGAGGGAAAATTGCAGTTTTCTGTAAGATATGGAAATAGATGCTTGCAAACGAGTTCAAATTTATGGTAATTTCCCAATACCTCCAGACATCCCTCTCGAACATCTGCGCGGTTCGTGGACGAGCGTGTGAACTGTTGCTCATGAGGAATGAGTTGTGCCAGCTCCACAGGCCGGGTTCCCTGTGTTTATAGGCTCTTCCCCTCCCACCCAGGCTTTCTCCGAGTTAATTAGACCATGGGAGAGGCGTGGATACTCTTCCGTACAGCAGAGTAGCCAGAAGTCACTGGGGAGGGAAAACAGACCAAGGGAAAGAGTATTTTTCTGGCCTTGACAGTTGATTTTTTTAAACTCCGCTCTCCACTACCCATCCACACGCCGCCATAAGTAAGATATGCTGCGGACTTTCTCGGGTGCCAACACCTTAACAAGGGAATCTGATTTCTGACACGTTGGAAAAGGTCAATAAGGAAAAGAAGGAGTTAGAGACAAGCCCCGCATCCCCTCCCCCATGCTCACGGCGGCAGTGGAATTGTTACTTTGCAACTGAAGAGCAGATGTGAAGCCTAAATGATACAGCAGAGCTTCATTTTTGAATGGTGCATATTTTTAAATTGGAGGGAAGAACGGGGCTTGACATTTATGGGCGACAGAGCTCTTGCTGCACGGCGACCTTGCGTGTCGGCACAAGCTGACGCCGGCAGCCCTGGAGAAGTGGGGCTCTGCTCTGGAAGGGCCTATTCCAGGCCCATCCCTCCATGTGGGGACAATTCACGGTACCAAAGGTCTAGTGGTTTCCTGTGGCCGCTCTTGAGCCCTCTAGAGGTCAACAGTCAGAGTGACCTTTCCCAACCCAGATGGGATCATGCCGTGCCCTGCTGCAGACCCTTCAGGGGTACCCACAGCTCCCAGGCTGAAGTCCAGACCCCTGCAGTGGGCCAAGGGTTCTGCCTGGTCTGGTTCCTCCTCCCCTCGTCAGGCACTGCATCCCTTGCACTCTCTGGCCCTCAGGTCTTCAAACAGCCACTCGCGTTTGCCCTGCAGGACCTTTGCCCCTGTAGGGCCCGCTGCCTAGAACACCGGCTCTGCCGGCCTCTGCACCTGCAGACCGCAGCCTCCCGGACCTCGCAGACGTTGGCCCCCAACCGCCTCCTCTCCCTGCACCACATGCTTTCCGGTCAGAGCGCTTCTTCAGTTTGTGATGAAAGACTCAGTCGTGGGTGAGCTGATTACTGCCCGCCCACCCCCCGATCCACACTCTCCCCACTCCACGGGGGCAGGCTCTGTCTGCTTTGCTCGCTTCTGACAGCCTGAGACTGAGCTTGAGCGGGCTTCCTCATCCTTGGGACTACGGGCTTCTTGGGTCAGACAGGAATCCTTTGTTGGAGGCTGGGGGGGGGCTGCCTTGTGCACTGTAGGGTCAGCGTCCCTGACCCCTCCCCACGAGATGTCAGTAGGAACCCCCAAGTGGTAGTAGCAACCAGAAGTGTCTCCAGACACTGTTAGGTGTCCCTGGGCGGCAAAGCTACCTCCGGTTAAGCATCACTGTTAGGGCCTGGCACATAGCTGGCACTCAGTACAGGTCTGCCCACTTCCCAAAGCCCCTTCTACTTTCTTTCTCTTTTTTAAAGATTTTATTTATTTATTTATTTTTAGAGAGGGAAGGGAGGGAGAAAGAGAGAGAGAGACAAACATCAATGTGCAGTTGCTGGGAGCCATGGCCTGCAACCCAGGCATGTACCCTGACTGGGAATCAAACCTGCGACACTTTGGTTCGAAGCCCGTGCTCAATCCACTGAGCTACACCAGCCAGGGTACTTTCTTTTTTAAAGCAGCAGATCCCTTCTGAAAACTTGGTAGACTCATGCAGAGAAAACTAGAACCAGGTGCCACTGCAGTGGGGATCCTGGGACCCACCCGCTGCCCCCTCTCCCCACCCACAGCTGTCCCCAGGGCTCTGGAGAACACAGTCACACCTATTCCTGGGAGAATGTTGAGTGTATGAGTTTGGGGGTGAAAAGTAAAAGATGACTCTGCCAAGAATAGAACGGCTGGCACCCCAATGCCTGCTGGGGCCAGGACCCCGTAGGCCCGGGGGCAATGAGGCACAGCGGAGTCACGCCCCGAGCAGGTCAGCATCGGACCGATGCTGCCAGGCCAGCGCTCCAGGAAGGAGCTACATGTAAGAGAGCGCAGGAGACCAAATGGAAGGATAACAAGTACTCTTTCCTCAGCTACAAAATTAAAATAATTACAGTATCCACCTCATAAGGTCTTCGCGGGCATTAAATGAGTTGATGTATTGAAAGTGCTTAGAATGAGCTCTGCCACACAGCAAGCACTTAACACGTGTTACCATGACTATTGCTACTGTTGTCGTTAGCACTTTATTGAACATTTACTATGTGCCCAACGGGGGAGCAAGTATTATCTCACCTCAGTCTCACAGTTCCAGGAGCTACACGTTGCATGATCTCCACTGGACATTTAAGGAATCCACCCACAGGTCAGGTTAGGTGAGAAGCATCCAAAGCCACACACCCTGGGAACACAGATCCAGAAAGCAAACCCCGGTCCAGGGCTTGGCCAACTCTTTGTTAAAGGGCCAGATAATAATAATTCTTTAGGCTCCGCAGGCTGTTAGATCTGTGCTGCAACTATTCACCTCTTCCCCTGCAGTGTGCAAGCAGCCATGGGCAATATGCGAACAAACAGGCATGGCTGTGTCTCAATAAAACTTTATTTATATAAAAAAAAAAAAACAAGGCAGTTGGCTGGCCTGTAGTTAGCCGGCTCCTCTAAAACACATAGGTTTTAGTGAAAGATTTCTTCTAGGTGGAGGTATTGGCAAGCGCTGTTAAAGCTGTGATGTAGGTCAAAGGACGGGGCTAGGACACAGCCTCAGAGAAGTCATCCAGCCAACTCCCGCGCCCCCACGCTGGGCAGCCCGGCCTGAATCCCACACCTCTCCTCCCAGAGGGTTGGAGGCGCCAGGTCTGCAAAGCAGCAGCGGACAAGGTAGTGGGAAACCTAATCCAGGATGGAGAAGCTTTGTTTGATTTTGTTTTTCGAAGTATGTTTGAATTATTAAGTGCCTGGCTCATTAAGCGAAGGGTGCTGCTATAATTCTATCACCAGAGACAAAATTGCTATTTAAATTGAGTTTTGCCAATGTAGCTAATTTACTAAGTGGGCATTGCCACGTCTTAATTATTATCCTCAGATCGCAGATTATGTATTCATGGGGACGCAGCAGTGTCGGCGCACCGAATCGACAGAGGCCATGGCTCGTCCCCCCGGGGGCGTGTGCCCTCTGTGGTGGACTGGGGGCCAGACTGGCTTCTGCAATAATGTCCTTATACTTGCTGATTTATAAGGACAAGAAGGTCAGTAAATCACACGATAAAGACCTGCCGATTCTCCCCCGCCCCCCGCCAAAACATTATTCATTTTGATTATCTTGCAATTGTCTGTTCCCCTCCCTCCTGGTTGGGTCTGCTATTGACTAGCAGTGTGACCTTGGATAAGTCACTTCACGTCCCCTGGGCCTCATTCTCACTCTGTAAAATTGCCAGGCCAGGTCCGAGTCTGGGAGCAGGGCCAGGACTAAGGCGCCTTGAGCTTGCGTGACCCTCCTTAATGCTGCCCCTCGGATACGCTGCCCTCTGGGCACCGCCCTTGCCGTACCCTCACTCCAGCTCTGTCTCAGAGACAGTGTGACGTGACGGCTGACAGTGCTATTGCTCCTGGGTCTCTTAAAAATTCTGTGCTTCTGTGCGGCACCCCTGCGTGTACAGTCAAGCCATGGATTTTGTTGATTTTGTTTTCCACCCCCTGAAGGGCAGACAGGTGGTTTGGTAACATTTCCAGACAGCTGGAGGACGGTTTTGTTCTTATTTGCAAAAAATACTTAGGAAACAGAAAAGGCCTTCCTTCGAGCTGGTGTCCTCCCCTCACCCCAAGGAAACATTCCTGCTTTTTGTTTTAATTGTTCCATGACGTTGTCCCGGTTTCCTCCCCTTTGCACTCCCCTGCCCAGCCCCGCCCCTCACTCCTCCGGTCAGTCCCTTGCACTGTCGTCCATGTCCGGGGGTCATTCACACACGTTCTGTGACTAGTCCCTCCCCCTTCTTTCCACCACTGTCCCCCTTCCCCTCCCCCCTCCCCTCCGGCCACGGTTACTCTGTTCTGTGTTTCCGTGTCTCTGGGTCTGTTGTGCTCGTTAGTTCATTGTGTCCACTGGACTCCTCCTGTAAGGGAGATCGCGTGGTGTTGCCTCTCCCCACTGGCTGCTGTCACTTAGCACAGGAATCTCCCGCTCACCTCTCCAAGTCTGCTTGGCCTTTATCGGCTGTGTTTCGAGGCGTGCGACTGTAACCCTTTACAGATGTAGCCGAGAGAGCACGTTGTTTTCCGCCCGCTCGCTCGGCTGAGTACGTGTCATTCCTAATTATTATTTATCTGCAGGACTTTTTGAGTTATCGTGTCTCACCCTACCAGCACTGCCTGATTTTTTAATATTTTTACGGATCCCGTTCTTCTCCTGTGCAGTCAGTGGACTGTGCGCCATTTGACAAGTTGTAAGACATAATGTAGTGGTTAGAGCTCTAAGCAAAATAACACGGTGATGAGGGATGACTTCCCCGCACCCGCGGTGTTCATCACGGCCTCCTCGCCAGGGAGGCCTTCATCTCGCTGCCAAGCAGGTGGGACGTGATGCGGCGCTGGCTCCTCGGCAGCAAACGCGAGCCTGGGCTTCTCGGCACGGCCTCTCACCCGACGGCTGCCGTCCGAAGGTGCCCGTGGCGTGCGAGCCGGCTTCTCGGTCTGAACTGCTCCGTCGCGTTGCCCTTCCAGCGCGTGAGCCTGGGTGGCTCAGCTCAGGAGGAGGCAGGGGACTGGCCCCACCCCGTCTTCCGGGCTGGCTCCGCGGGGTCGGAGGGACACACCTGATGTGGGGTCTCCTACACGGGCCTGTGAGTGGGCACCTTCTCAGTGGCTGGTTTTGGATTTTGATCCCATCGTGTGCCGGAGAGAGGATTTGGCGGTGGCTGTGGAGTACGAGATCATGTACTCACAGGTCTTGGCTCTTGCAGGCGGCGTACAGATGAGCTCGGAAGTGCTACCTACCGGTGCGGTGAGCTATAGTCCATCCTTAAACACTCCTGGTTAGTTAAAAGGGCGCTCAGCTGCCTGCCTGATGGACTCCCTGCCCAGTGCTCTTGCTAACAATTATCAGGCCTTCCTGAGACGAAGCTCCCAGCTCAGAGGGCTGCAGCCAGTAGGCTGGCAGCAAAGGGTCGCCTCTGGCTAACGGAGTATCGGTTTCGTCTGCGAAGCGCTTTCACGGTACAAACCGCCTCCTCGGGTTTTGTTTTCTAAAATCAGAATTAATATCAAGGGTAAATGGTTAAAGTTGTTTTGCCAGCATAGCATGCCTCATGTGCTTGTTTGCAGAGGAAGTTGAAATGAACCTGTCACACACATAATAATGAACCGAAGAAGAATAACAGAGACACGATAGCTAGCATTTACCAAGTTCTGACCCCCTGAGCAGCGCTCGCTAGCACTTCGCATACTCTATTACTCTGAACGCCTACTCGTACCTGAATAGGTGGGATCCTGCCACCAGCTCCGTTCCAGAAAGGGCGGAGACGAGGCCCAGCGAGCGGAGTGCCTTGCCCAAGGTCAGGCAAGCCCGAAGGGAAGCACAGGGCCGAGGGGCGGGCTGGGCGAGTCTGCTGCGTGCACTTGGGTTGGGGGAAACGGGGAAGAGGACATCTGTCCCCCTGTACATACGTCCCTGCCGTGCCAGGCCCCAGGATGCCCTGTCCTCAGGGGCTGTGTCAGTGGACAGGTGGCTAGGCATATCAGGGTGGACATCCCAGGGTGGTATCAGCTAGGACCCGCGTTGGGGACAGCTCCCCGAGTACTTAGGAGGGGAATGTCAATCAACCCCGATCAAGGAAGCCTTCCTAAGGAAAGATGGCAGGAGGGACTGGCCCCAAGGAATTCACAATTCTATCATATTTCTACTAAAGGAGAAATAAGGCAAGTGACATAGGCTCTGTCACATTCCCTGGTGACTGCCACCGGACAGCTGGCACCCTACCGGTCCCCTGCCTTGGCATTTCTCAGCCTCAGGGACCCCGCGCACGGGCGGGAGGGGAGCCACACATGCAGACACTGACTGACGCACAGTGAGGACACGGGGGTGGGGCTGGTACTCTGTGTCCTGAATGGTTGCGCCTAACACCCACTGCCCACTGCAGGCTCCAGGCAGGCTGAGGGAGGGGAAAAACAAGAACGCAGGCGAGGTCCCCAAGTCAGCATCACTGAGGGTGACCCCGGAAGCACATTCAAGAAGGGGGGGGGGCACTCGTGGAGCACACCTGGTTCACTCTTCTTGGTGATCACGCGCTATGTCCGGACTCCCGCCGCTCCGTCCGCCCCCACCTTTAAATCGGTGGGCCAAAGGACACCCAAGAAGGGAACGTGAAGGTCGGCAACTGCCTGGAGGCTAGAGAAGAGGGCGGCTGCCCCCCAAACCGCTCGAAGGCTGATGCTCAGGGGGCTCCCCTAGCGTGGCCACGCGTCCAGGACACGGGCCAGCCAAGCCCCTCACTCCGTGAGCACTGCTCCTTCTCGCCAGGAAGGAGAGGAATCAAAGAGAAGGGCGCCAGTTGGACTGGAGACTCATTGTTTCTGAGAGGTAGACAAATGAGCAGGCTGCTTCCCCCGCGGGATGTGATATCAATATTAAAATAAAACGAAAGACTGAATTCATTTGCGCTGACTCCTGACGCTCAGGATGATGACTAATTCACCAGAACAGGGAGAGCCGGCCTGCCCCGGTGGCGCTCAACCTTGACCTGCACGAGAGAATGACTTGGGGACGTCCAGGCTGGGCACAAGGCGATGAAACAGGCGTCAACATCTGCATGGCCCCCAGGTGACAGCACATCCAATGTGCAGCCACGGCTGAGAACCACCATCCCACAGGCTAACTCGCCACTCGCCTTCCAGACAGAGGCAGCTCCTAGTAAACAGAACCTGGTTTCCATGGCAACTCGAGGCTCAGCTCTCTCTCCCTTCCACAGCACACCCAGAGGTGAATTATTTAGTGTTCTTGTCCCCACCCTCTTCCAGGTGGCAGGGAATCTCTTATTTAAGGGCTGGGGGATGGGCCGGGGGCCATGATACAGTCTTGCCTGTAAACATCTCAGCAGAAACCGCTTCTCTGTGGAGAACGGCTGGTGGGCGTGGGGTGTGCTGAGCAGCGGTTAGGATGTGGCGGGGTTCGGGGGGGGGCTTTCTATGAGAATCACTGTGGTTTGAGGGTGCAGCACCGACACTAGAATATTCTGTTACTCTTTCTTAGGATTTGTTCCCTGGGAAACTACGATATCAGATCTCTCCTAAAAAAAAAAAGAGAGAGAGGGAGGTGGAAACCACTGTTGGTTTCTAAACACTACGTGTGTGTGTTTATACATTTGCAGGAAAGGACCAGAAAGGACACATGGTCACTGTCACATGAGTCCCTTTTGGAGAATGGAATCTGGGGGACAGAGAAAGGGGCTTGGGCTTTTTACGTTATGCCTGTTTATAACGTTTGGTGTTTAAAATGAGAAGCATATACATGTTGGCTCCTGGGGCCAGCCCGGCCCTTGTCCAGTGGCCAGTTCTACGGGTCCCCGATCCCAGAATCCTCCAGGTGAGCTGCGGGAGCATCAGTGCGTCACACCCATGTGGGCTGAGGGTGTCCCGAGGAGGTCCAGGTGCATGTGGCACCCACTGGGACCTCTCCGGTGCCTCCCCTCGTTCCTTCCTCACACACCCCCCTCCCCCGGGGCAGCCACCACGGCCCCTCCACACCCCTACTCCACACCCCACACCTACCCCCACCTTCTCCTTCCCTCCCAACTCCTCCTCTGCCCAGCGGCTCCCTCCACCTATTCTCCCCGCCAGCAACACCCAGCCTTTTCACGCCCTTTGTCCTCCTGGCTCCAGGACAGAAGGGACCCACCCTCCTTCCCCTGTGTATGTCTGTGCAAGTCATCCTAGAGGTCACAGAGCAGCCATCAATATCCAATAGGCTTCCATCACCTCCCTCGTCTCCCCTCACCCGACTTCATCTTCCCGCGCAGCGCTGATCGCCATCCGACGGCGTCTCCGATTGTGCGTTGCATCTGTGTCTACCCCCCATGGAAATGTCAGCGTCGCGAGGTGGGACTCCTGCTCACTGCTGCACCCTGGCCCCTGGAGCGGTTTCTGGCGTGCAGGGGGCTCCCCGAGATATTTGCTGACCATGGGAGCGAGTGAGTGAGCGAATGAATGAATGAACACCACTCCTCTGACCCACCATGAAGGAGAGGAACCAGGGAAAGGGCAGGCAGGAGGGAGATGCCTGAAGGACCGGTCCCCTGGGGGAAGGTGTCCCGGCCTCTGGGGCTCGCTGGGAACAGCGTTTTTTGGATTTCTTGGCTCTGTCTACTGAGAACCATGACACTACCCACCTTGCCACACGCAAGCTGTTGTACTAGAAACTTCCCATTCCCCCACTGTGACCTCACCACCACCCACAGCGAAGCATTAGCCCAGTTTCACAGACGAGGAAGCAGGCTCTGATACATTTTTCCCACTTTGCTAGTCAAACAGCCAGTAAGTGACGGAAGTGGGACGAAAACCCCAGTCTGCCTGGCCCCGAAGCACGTTCCATGAAACCCATGCCATCTCATGAAGCAGCCAAATCTCACTGCACAGACCAAGGGCTTAGTGCACCTGGGTAGGTGGGAGGGATTCCCGCCAAGAAGCGCAAAGGCTCTGGGAGAGAATTCTGCATTTGCTGAGAGATGGCAACATCCCCCCAACCCCCGTGAGCAGCGCTGACCCACTGTGGGTGGCAAGGCATGCCTGTTGATGGCCTTGGGTGGCAATACGGCCACGGCCCGCCAAGCTATCCTTCTCTCTGGGTCCTCCTGGGGATGCATGCGTGTTTGTTAGGTGGCCTCCCCGGGCAGGACTCTGTACACGGGAGTCCCAATAAGAAGCATCCCACACAAGGCTTCATCCTGACATCATGGCTGTCGGCAGCGGTGACTTCACCCAATGAGCTGACCAGCCGAAGTCATATTCTGTTTCCCAGGAGGAACCTGACCTTCCACCAATTCACTTCCTAGCAACGAGTTCCTGCTGCGGTGCACACATCTGAGTACGTGCCGTGGCTGTGTGGGGACAGCGCCCGGCTGAGACCCACCCAGGACATTTAATAAGGATGCTGTCTCCCTTGTTTTGTTTTGTTTTGTTTTTTAAGACATATTTATGCAGCTAAAATGTTGCACATGTGGAAAGAAAAATAAAGAGAAACCTTGATGAGGAGCTGAGAACAGGAGAAAGGAGACAGAGAGAGAAGGCTGTTCAGCTGACTAGAAAGACAGGCGCCTCCACAGGCTGCCGCCGCCCGGCGCTCCGAGCAGGAAGGAGAGGGAGATGGAAGAGACAGAACCACCCCTTCCTGAAATCCACAATGCAGGGCAAAGTCACAGAACTTAAGTGTTCCCTGTCAGCCACAGCTCATCTTTATCTTCCCTGATTTTGCGCAAATTGATCTGGCAGCCTGAAACAGCCATCGAGTTCATTTTTAAAGGACTTTTGTGTTATCTGTAGCCTGTTAATATGTTCATCCTTCACCCCCGTAAGTAATTCCGGGCAGATTTTTAGTCACTGGGAGCAAACGAAGCTCTCGTTGGAGAGCGGCAGGAAAACTGTCCAAGACACAAGACGGAGCGCCGTCCCAGAGGACACGCACCGCCCTGCCAGGCGCTGAGGCCGCTGGAGCCCAGGCAGGAGCCCCAGGAGCTTGGGGAGAAGGGGAAGAGGCAAAGCCGGGGTATCTCCTGAAGCTGTGCTTTACCACCACCCGTATGTGCCTAGTGCAATTTAAATAAGTTAAAATTAAACTGAAACTTCCATTCGCCAGCCACATTCGCCCCACCCCGAGTGCTGGAGAGACGCACGGGACCACCACGTCCGTGGCACCACACTCGATTTCTGTCCTCACAGGGGGTTCTATGGGTCAGGGCTGGTTCAAAGGTTCAGACCCCAACAGGGTGTCTTCTCACTGGGTCGTCTCCTCCCTTGGCCAGACAAGCCCACAGTTCTGCACGCAGTCTGCCACCATCTACCCTGTGGACTATCCGGACACAAAACCTGCGGGCTCTGTCTCTGTCTGTCCGTACCCATGGGGGATGATCTCGCTGGTGTCCATAGAGCAAGGAATCGGGGATGTTTATCACGTGGGCCAGGATGGAGGAATCAAAGAGAGGGCAGTACTCTCGTAGCAAATAGCAAACACTGGTCCTGGCTGACAAATGTCCCCTGCATAGAACTCGAGGCTGACTTGAACCCCGAGTGTGCGCTGCGCCATGCCCACGCACGCTGCAGGCGCCCGCCGAGCCTGCGTAGGTAGCTGACTGCGCGGGGACTCGGGTCTTCTTCCCCGGGCACGGCATGGCGGAACATCCGTCTATGGGACCAGCGGCCGACTCCAGCTGGCCTCGAGCACCCCAGCTGCTCTGCTCAGGGTGCAGAGATACAAGGAACGCATGGATACCCCTCATCCGACGCGTTTGGCCTTTAGCCTATCTCCAAGCAAGCTTTTGCTTAATTAACAGGGCAGTTATCGGCTAATTATTCAAGCAGGGCTAGAAGGACCCGGGCACAGAGTCAGCATCAAGGGCATGATTAATAATTGTCATCCCTCAATGACTCGGCTAGAATTTAACCTCACAACATCGGATGCGCGTGGCTGGGTTCGGATTGCTGTTTTCTCCCGTCGGCCCCCTCCCGTGTAGTGGTTCTCTGCAAAGTTTGGATTGGTTGACAAACCGTGATTTTTCCTCTACTTTCTCCCACTGTTCAACAGTGTGGACATAGCTGGGCCTCTCTGCCTCTTTCCAAACTTTTCTTTCCTTTGGGCTCCACGCCCCCGGTCCTGCGGGTGGGCCAGGCTCAGTGGCTCGCTGGTTTTGTCCTCCAGCCCGGCCAAGCGGCCCTCGTGGCTGGGATCCGCTCCCACAGCCCACGCGGATGGAGGGCAGAAGAGGCTGTGCTCTGGCGGAAGTGAGGCTGGGAAAGTCGACCGACCACACGGACTGGTTGTTTGTTGTGTATCACAGTTCATGATCGTTTACTATTTGCTGGTCTCTCTCCGTTTTTATTAAGACTTAGAGGTAGGGGCGTCATCTGTCTTGTCTACCCTGTGTTTCCCGCCTGGCATCTGAGATACGGTAAGAGCCCCATAAATGACCAGCTGCTGAGTGGATGGACCCAGCCTCCCTTTAAAGCTCTGTTTGCAGGGTCACATGCCTCGGAGGCTTTGTTTATCTTCGAATGACATGTGTGGTCCCCTCGAGTCCCATATCACCGGATGATGGGTGGTCCCTGATGTGACATGACGCAGCCAGCGGGACTCGCTCTGATTAGCTCTGAGTCTGTCCTGCTCTGGCTGGCCTTGGAGCCAGGTCACGGCTCCTGGCTTTCAGCCTCGTGCAGCCACCAGATTCGTCTCCCTCCGTCGCCACTGTCACTGTTCCCTCTCTGGACATGGCCCCGGAACGCACAGAAGATCAGTGCAGACCTTCCCCCTTCTGAGGCTCGTGCGACTAGGAAAAAGGGCCCCTCTGTGAAGGGCGGGGCCAAGGCTAACACGGCAGCCCAGCAAGAACGGAAGATCACAGGCTCGTTTGTAGACACTCACCCTGAGTGACGACAGTGCCCTTCTGGGGAAGGTGACGATGTCCTTGTAATGGCAAAGGAGGGGCAGGGTGCTGGGACGAGGCCTGCACATGGCGGGCGAGAGGCCCGGAGCTGAGTGGCCTCCCTGTGGGTCTCAGGCTGCGGCCTGGGTCCACAGCTGCGGGGACCCTTGACCCTGGAGCCCTTTGGCCTCAGCAGCTTCCCAGACCCACGTTTCCCTCGAGCTTCCCCGCCGGACGAGAGAGAGAGAGAGAGAGAGAGAGAGAGAGAGAGAGGGAGAGAGAAAGGGATGCCCTTTGCCAAGATCAGCTCTAAAACCAGGGACCACAGCGGATGACCCCCCTCCCAGGCCTGTGGGCCCCGCTGTGTCCGTGGGTCCTTACGAAACACCTTCAGAAACGTCCCAGTTTGTCTCTGGGGGAAACAGAAGAGTTAAGCCAGGGCCCACTGACAGGGGCCACCTCCTCCTCAGGGAGAGGACACTTGCTCAGCTCCAGGAGAAATGCCAGTCACGGCCATAGATGACGTTTACGGAAGGCTGACTCTGGTGGTCTGGCACGGTGAAGTGCTTTGCACGAATGGTCTCTTTGCATCCTCCCAACACAACCCCATAAAACGGGCGTCATTATTACTGTGTCACCCAGAGGAAGAAGCTAACGTACAGAGGCCCCCCAGGGTCCAAAGCCAGTCGGGGGCAGGGCTGGGATTCCACCCGGGACGGCGCTCTTATCATGGCATCCCCGAGACTTCCCCCACGAGGTCCAGGCTGGTAGGACTTGCTCACTTCACAGATCAGGAGACTTGGGCTCCACTAGGGCTGCTCAGCAGTGCCAGGTGCCTGCCCCCCTCCCCCTCCCCGAGAAGTCCGTCCCCCCCACTTTACTCTGTGTTAAATGTTTGACCTTCCAGAAAAAGAACAGCAGATGGAGGCAGGAGAGGGTGGTGAAAAAAAAAGCATCACAGAGAAAAAATATATAAATAACTTGCACGACTCGGGGAAAACAGTTTGAGACGGAGCTGAGAGTGGCCCGGTGAGACAGGAGCCCTCCTGGGGAGGCTGGAAAGGGCCTCGGTGCCCGGGCGCAGGCTGCTCAGCTGTGGCTCTGGGAGCTTCTGGAGGAAGCAGCCACCAGCGAAGTCCCACACTGAGAAATTACAGCTCAGCCTTCAGTAATATGTCTACCTAACCGAGTGCCGGGCCCGAGGGATGCTGGGGTCCTCCAAACTCACGAAACGGGGGGAAAGGTCAGAAAAGATGGTTTTGTTAGAGTCAGCTGGCGGCCCTCCGTCCCGAGAAGCGTCTCAGACCTGCTGTCGCGGCAGAGGGGAGGCCGCCGCCCTTTAAGCAGGATGGGGCTGCTAATAAGGCGTCTCATTGCCTTCGGATGAACTTCGCCGTGATTAAAGGCAGCCAAGAGATGAACTGGGTGTGCAATGAGAGTCTGAATTGCTCTCCACGAAACGGCCGAACGATCGTTAAGATGTTCAGGTCCTAATTCTTCTTGGGAACAAATGAGTGACAAAAGTCGCCCTATTTGACAGGGCAGGCGGGGAAGTCTGGCTTGCCGAGGGGAGGGTTGGAGGGAGCGAGAAATGGGTCCCTGGACACCAGGAAGGTGGCGAGGCGGAAGTTGAGCTTTGGAGGAGAAAAGGGGGGAGGGAAAGAGGAAGTCGGACACAGAGGGTTCCTGTTTATATTGTAACTCCTCCCGCCCGAAGCCTGGTGTCTCCTGGGCCCGGCCTTGTCCCCCTCGAGCCCAGGACAGCGCAGCACACTGTGTGGCTGGGGAAACCCTCACCCCGGCACCAGCACCGACTCCCCCAATGGCTGTGGCCTGCTGGGACTTGCCCTGTGGGAGCCCCACAGTGAGAGGACACGGGTGCCTCTGCCTCCGAATGCACTGGGGGCACAGCAGGTGGGAGGAAGGGGGGATGGCGGGAGGAGGAAAGGAGGGTCAACCATTTGCCAATACCAAGCCCTTTGCAAACACGACATGAACGCCAAATGTTATTACTCCAGCACTGTTTTTGTTTTTGTTTTGCCAACTGTGATGATCCTAGTTGCAAATGTAGAGAATTCTCCAGGGGAGCAGCAGATTGCTGACCCCACAAAACCTCCACCCTCGCTCGCATCCTGACCGGCTGGTTTGGGGCTGCAGGACAAACTGCTTCCTGGCAAACATTCCAAAACACAGGTTGTGTAACAGCTATGCAAACGACGGAGGATGGAAACTTTCCAAACCCTGTCATAGGTGTCTCTATCTAAACGGAGTCATTAACATGTGTGTGGCGCTTTTAAACTCCCGCATTAGTTTCCATCCCTCAGGTGAGCAAGCAGCTCAAAGCTGAGCAGAGACGGGCCCAAGGTCACAGGCGGCAGGTGCGGGAAGAAACGATAGGGCCTGAAAGACAAGCTTCCCGGCTCCAGATTCCCTCTGGATGGCTGTGTGCGGGATCGTTCGTGTTTGCCAACGTATCTTCCAGCGCCCGGAGGACGGCAGCGACCCTGTGCTAGAATATGTGTTTTCTGAGTGCACCCTTTATTGTTATGAAAGTAACACACAGATACTGTCAAAAATTTAGGAAACATCTGAACACGTGACTTGCAAAGCAAAAACTGCCTGTATCAGTTTACCACCTAGACGCGCCATGTTCAGAACAACAACAACGCCCCCCCAATCCGAGTCGCCCTCCCCGTGATGTTTGCACCCACCCCCCACCCTCGCAGGGACCCCGGGGTGAAAGGAGGAACACAAGGTGTGGAGGAGGAGAGTGCAAGACTCTGGAGCCAGAGCACTGCTCGCAAATCCTGTTCCCATAGGCGGCGGCTGCATGAGCTCAGGCGAGTGACTCGGCCCCTCTGGCCTTTGTTTCCCTGTCTGTAAAGGGGAGTAACATTGTATCTGCAGGGTAGGGCTGATCGGAGAAACCCGAGACTTGGTATCTCCAAAGCGCTTAGAAACCTGCTAGGGGAATACGCACCGCACAGGTTATGTGTTTGAGATAAAGGGGTTACCCAGCCTCAGCGTACAAATTCCAAACTCCCAAACGATTCCCCTTGGGAAATTCCACAGAACGCATCAGTTACCCTGAAGAGGTGGGTTGTACCCGATCAAACAGCTCTGCTTGAAAAGCTTGCTCTGCGGCATGAGACACTACGGTTTAAGGTAGACACAGTGCGTTAGGCTCTGGGTCCCACTCTGCTGTGCATTAGCTGTGTGATCACACACCAACCACTCAACCTCTCTGAGTCAATGGGTAAACCGAGGTAACCCTGACTGCCCTTCATTTGCGTCCAGCCATTCATTTCCATGGAGTTAAGTCGACTTAATAAACCTTCATCCATTTGCTAAATTTTTGACAGTATATTGTAGGCGATACTCTGCCAACTGGAAAACGCTCGATTCTTATGGGTCGTTTGTGTCATTCCTGCTGGTATCGTAAAGGTAATGGCCACTATCTCCCCGTTTCTACCTTGAGCTAATGTAGCACGTCAGGCCTGCTGCCGAGTGCAACACCAAGGGCATTTGGGTGGCTCTGACCCGACCAGATGAACTGGTTCCAGATCATCCGGCTGACAGCTTCAGTGTGTTGACATTAGTCATGCTGCCTTTACTTATTGACATTATTTCTTGGTATTCCCACGGTTGCACCTGCATGCATCAGGGCTCACCTGCCCTGAGGCTCCACCTCTTTATGCATGAAATGGGTGGGGCTGCCCTTGGGAAGCCATAAATACTGTAGGCAGTGCAGACACTCTCATCTGAATTGTTTCTGAAAAGCTCCCTCCAGAAGCGGCACCCAGCTATGCAAATACGTTCCGGCAATTTGTGTTAACGTTCATGCTCTCTCCAGCGGGGATGGCACTGAGGCTCAAGAAATGAGTGAATTGGAAGGAGAGGTCATTCGGGTGACGGCCAAGCTCTTAAATAATATTTGCTCGGCCCCAGGATGTACGTGGCATTCCAACAGACACAGAAAAATTCTAGCCTTTTAATTTTCTTCCTTTTCTTTCCTTTCCTCTTCCTCTCTTTTGAGATCATCCTTCCATTCTCAAGGGGCCAGCAGAGGATTATGTTCCTTGCAGCAAAGGGGCACAATTTGGTGGCTGCACACCGTTCAGCTCAAATCTCGGGGAAAGGTTGTTTGCCACTAATGCTGTCCGCAGACTGTTCTGCATAGTGGGCTCTACTCCTGGGTGCACGCAGTGGTGTCGGTGGGCAGCAACGGGATCGCACCTGAGAGCGGCTTGCCCTGAGCACTTCCTCCCCGCCGGGGCTACGGAAGGGCTCTCGTGGAATGAGTTTGGAAAACACTGATTTAAACAGAGTGAAACAGACAGCTTCCCTGCATGCAGGCATCCTCGGTGCTTTTAATAAACATGGAAGGCAAATTCCTAAGAGGATGAAAGAGGCAGAGTTCCCCATGTGAACTTGACCAGGAGACTGTTGATCTGTGGGCCTGGGTGTCCACGGAATGTGTTTGGGAAAGTTTGATTTGAACATAATTTCCATCTTTAAAAAAATTGAAACAGTCTATAATTACTCAAAAATCCAGGCTCACTGATTTTCTTCAGGACAGACTCTTGAAACTTGATGTGAAGACAGCAAAAACATATGAATAGAGAACAGTGAAGATTATGTGGTGTTGGGGCAGCTGGTCAGTTCAGGTAGCTAGATTTTGCAGTGTTTCTCGTTAGACAATGAGGATCCTGAATGTTACAACCCAAAGTCTCACAGTAGGTGCGATATGCATTTAGTTCAAACCACAAACTCGACTTTCTGAGGGCCCGTCCCGTTCTGGACACCTTTCCGGGTTTGCACTGCGCTCACTCCTATTGGCCGTTACCCAGCATGCTTTTCTTTGATGGAGAAGATGTCCACCCGCATGGGGACTCTTTCTTCAAACATTTGTGGAAGGAATGGAAAAATAACGATGATGGATAAATAGTGTACTTGCAGAGGTAATTGAGACAGCGTGTGCATGGACGGAGGAAAGACCTCACAAAATGAATCTTAGCTCATTTGGCAAACACACGGCGACAATGAGAGCTGCCAGTCTTTAGGACAAGGACTCTGCTAGTGGGCCGGGAGGAGCTGGGGCGTCCTTGGGTGGAGGTCAGAAAGAGGAGAGGAGTCTCCTGCACAGATCACGGTGAGCTCAGCCGAAAGCTCTTCGGCTTTCCCATAAGCCCAACGGAAGGGCCAAGTCCCGGCAGAGACTAAGCCTGCAGAATGCCAATGAGCACAGAGCTCTGTGTGCCCCAGGGTCATGCCGTCTGTCACCCTCCAGGTGGGCTAGGCTACCCCCTTTCACAAATTCTGTGAACCCCTCGGCTGAGTTACCGCCATGCCCTCTTACCAAACTCGTCAGTCACTCAGGAAGTGCTGTGTGCCCTCCCTGGGTGGTGAATGCTGAGCTCTGAACTTGCGTTTGTCTCCCAAGTACGAGTGTAAGCCGGCGCAGTGTCAAAACAAGACAGAAGGCGGGTGGGGCAGTGGCGGGTGGGGAAGCAGCTTTTCGACTTTGCCCAAACCCACCCAGCTTCTGGAATTCTACTAACGGCTCTCAGAGAAAGTGTTTCCGGGAAATCAGAGTATGCAAATGAGTCCCGACATCGCTAATTGCATATAATTATATCTCACACAATATTCTATTTTATAGCATTACAGTCTGTTTTGTAGAATCATAATAATCACATAGTCAGGGTTGCGGTGTAGCAGGACGGCATCATGGTGAAGAGCGGAGGCTCTGCTCAGACTGCCTGGGTTCAAATCCAGCTGTCTCCTCCTGGGTCACCTTCCTCAGTTGCTAAATTTTAAGAAGCCAAATCTCTTTCTCAGCATTTATTCAGGGGAGATAAAATAATCTCTCATAACATTGTTCTGTGCATTAATTCCCATATTCCCATAAAGTGCTGGGTTCCAAGTTCAACATTGATGACAATGATTCTGAGAGTGTGTATTAATGATCAACAGAAAGTGTAGTCGTGCGCTACAGTTTGGCAAATTAGGCAGGCAAAAGTAAAGTTCAATAAAATCCTTTGCACTAATCCTTTCACTAATACTAATCTGCTGGTTCATGGTTAAAGCTTCTACCTTTAAAGCACCATCAGATTTAGCTTCAGGTCCTGATCTCAGTTGACAGGCAAACAGTCCTAAGAAAAATCACACTGTAGACACTTACAGTTGCCTACAAGTTAGCAGGATTTCACTGGGGCTCAAGGGCGTGCCAGGTGGAAAAGGCCGTGAGCACACTGCTCACCTGGGGAAGACAGTGGCACACACCAAGGCAATAAGAACATGTCAGAAAAGTCCTACTCCCATACACTTGCCACTTCTGCAAACCATTAATGATCACCGGACGTGCACATCACAGTGGCATGTGCTGGAGGGCTAGGGTCCAACAAAACCAGGCAGCAGACTTCAGAGTCTCGGCCAGGCGGCCGCCAGTCTGGGCCCCGAGGATGGGCTCAGCAGCCCCAGCCGTTGCCGTCTAGTCTGGGGTTCAGGGAAGCAGAGTTTGATCAGCCTGGTTGAGTTTGCATCCAGCCATTCATCGCCATGGAGTTAAGTCGACTTAATAAATCTTCCTAAACCTTGCGAGAGAGCACTGCCCAGGCACAGAATAAGAGACAGGGTGCCAGAGGCCTCATGGAGGCCTCTGTTCTGTGCTGCGTATTCATGATGTGACCCTAGGAAATTTATGTGGCTCCTCTGGGCCCCCATTACCTCAGTTCCAAACAGTGCGCTGAGTGACATCGCCTCTTAAACATTGTTCCCAAATTTAAAATTACATTTAAAATCAATGATCGGTTCCACAGGCCATAGGAGATTATAGCGTCCTTGTGAAGAAGCTAAAATGCAACGGTCAGGGTCACCCTTGACCACCAGATCGAATCCCAGCCAATCGCTTTAATCCGGCTGAACCCCCTCATGTGCTCATCCGTGCGTCCCCCACACGACACCCCAAATTAGTCTGCATTTTAAAGTAACTTCGACATGTGCATATTGGACAGTATTCTGAAAACCATTTTTTCCCTTGAGATATGTCTAGGAGATTTAGTCACTTGAGTACCTGCAGGTCTGGCACGTCTTTTTAGCTGCAAGATGCTACTCCTTGGGATGACCGCTCTGGGGCTGGGCTGGCCGTTCTCCCTGTAGCGGGCACACGTGCGGTTTCCGAGGCTGTGGCATTACGGACACGCCTGCAATCGCCTCTTTGTGCAGGTGTGAGCACTTTTCTAGGCTAGATCCTGAGCTGTGGGTTCACTGTGGTGTAAATAGGGTATTATTTATCATCCAAACAAGGGCATTTTTTTAAAAGATATGAATAATTATGCCAATACAAGACATCAGCTGGCGTGATCCTGGGAAAACCAGGAGGTATGATCTGCCTAGGCAAGAGGCAGGTTTCGTTTTTTGTTTGTTTGTTTTTTTTTTAAATAGATAGTGACAAACACCATCTACAGCAAATTGAATGGGAGGCTTCCAAATTATACTATCTAAGGTTCGACTTTTTCCCCACAAACGGAGTGACAGAAAAGCTCAGATGCCAGCTACATACCTTTCCTTGCCGACAGGCACGATATATTAACAGAGGGCACGCGTCAGCTCCGAGTGTCTCCCAGCCCCAGGTTTGACCCCCAGGTTTGATCGTTCGAAAGTCCCTCTCCCCGGGGACAGGCCACCATCTTCATTTAACATCCCACGCAGTTTCCGGAATGACGGGCCCAGTGGGAGGGGAGGACGGCCTGTAAGTGTAACTCCTCCCTAATTATCAGTCTCACCTCTCCGCTTCAAGATCATCATTTTCTACATCGGGCCGCCAGAAAGAGGCCCTTTCTCCGAGTGTCGCATTACGGCCCGGCCGTCACTATTTCAGTTCCTCTGTGTGACCCACCCTCAGAACACACCCCCTTTGCTGCCCCTCTGTGTTATGCCTATCTGGTTCCTCTGGGACTTTCCCAGGTTTCACAACCACCAAAACCAAAACAAAACAGCAAACGATCCATTAAATAACCAAGAGCAAGCAACGTTCGATTTTTATTTTATCCTGCAAGCCTCCTGATTGAAAATCAAAGATGATCAGCAGGGCCTCGCCTCAGCAAAGAGCTTTCTCCGCAGACAGAAGGCCGCTTGCTGCACACGCCCTTGGCTCCTCTGATCTGTGCGGGGAGCACAGAGCACCAGAGCTCCGACTTTGCCCCACAGGGAGCTCTGGCTCCCCTACCTGGGCTAGTGAAAAACTGGAAGCAACGGGGACTGCGGCTCTCAGGTGCAAAACGAGGGGACTCAGTCCACACACGGGTATTTATTGCACCTTAGAGTGTCCAACACTCATCGTGGTGTCATGGAGATAAGCACCTGTATAAACATGGCGTCGTTTACCAAGAATTCATAATCCACACTGGTGGAGAGCCAACACTGGGGAGAGCAACCGAAAACAAGGCAGCGAGAAGCTCCAGAAATCCCCAGCCAGACAGGCCTCTGCGGATTTTTCTGCACTAAAAAGTCTGCATCTTTTGGCCCAAGACATACTGTGATTGGACAGCTTGATTATGTCAGCCCTGCTGGCTTTAAACTTTGGGTGATAAGGGAACAAGACGTGTGGCCATCTCTGTCCCAGGCTCTCAGACACCCAGCACATTGACAATGAAGGAGCTCAATCTTGGATTTCAAGGAGGACGAACAAAGGTTGTCTCATCTATATATAACACTGAGGTCAAGGCCGTGGCTTCCAAAGCCTGATGCCTATTTTCAGGTCTAGACTCCCACTTCTTACTAGCTGTGTGGCCTGGGCATATTACTAACATCTCTATGCCTCAGTTTTTTCGTCAACTGCAAATAGAGATAAAATATTATTACTTACATATTCTGTATATATACCTTGTATATTTTGAAGATTAAATGACTTAATATATGCTAGATTCTTGGACCGGTGCCTGGTACATCAAAGGTCTCAAAATCCTAGCCGTTGTTATTAAAAGCAATATCTTACTTTGAAATGTTTTTTTAACAACCTTTGACCTCATTTAACCCCATGTGTGCCAGGTACTCCGCTAAGCACTCTCAGCGTATGAATCTGTTGGACCCTCTAACAACCCATCCTCAGAGAGAGTAGTATCATTGTTCTCACATTGTAGATGAGGGAACTTAGGGACAGAACGGTGTCCCATGACTAGCTGGTGGCAGGGCCATGGTTCAAACCTAACACTCCCACAGGCGGACAGGAGGGTTCATGCAGGTCCAGAACAGAGATAACTGGGAGGGCCAGCAGCACCGCGGGACCAAAGAGATGCTGACCCAAGGGCCCCTCCCAGGTGTCTGGTCCCTTAGCTCCACACATGCGCAGACACGGGTCATAAACAACAGGCCCCTGTTTTGACGAACACAGTGATTTGGTCCCGCATCTGGGCAGCAGACAGTGTGTCGAGAGGTCATTTGTGAGTCTTAGGACTCTGCTCTCAGAATTTCAGCAGCTCATGCTTCCGCCCTGCAGAGCGAAACACGGGCGTCCCGGGGACCTCAGGCCCAGCTTGGATCCTCACGAACTGCCCGAGGGGCCCGCCGCTCTGCCTTAGGGTTCCCCGTGCTACGTTTGAGTACAGACACAAGAGAAGGAGAAAGGGAGAGTCAAGGAGCTGTGAAATGCTTCTGGTCTGGTGTGAAATATTTCTTCTAATCTTACAGAATTCAGCATGATATTTTTGGGGAGACGGGATTTTTCCCGATCGAGTGTTCTTCTAAACCGAATGGTACTCTTTAATCAGGATTACCATGGGGATGAGACTGCGAGACACGGGTCTCGCCCTTGCCTGTCCTGCATCTCTCGCATTTATTTACTGACGCGTCTGGGGGGCGTGATCGCAATTCCTTGTGCAGACTCTGTAGTAAAACACCCTGATCCCTGTCCTTGGTGGCTTCATCTGGCTGCGTCGGCCACAGTGAAAATTTCCTTTCAATGTTGAAAATAAATATGGATAACGAATGCCCATGGGAAAAAGAGAATCTGCTCAGCCCCCGACCGTGGAGGTTTCAGCGTTTTTTGCAGAAGTTTTACACGGAGTGGGTGTGAGCACGACCTCTGTGCCCCCCCCCCCCCCGCCCCGAGTCTTTTCTCAATATGGCCAGGCAAATTGCGAAGTGAGCCCAAATCATCAAAACATCTGAGTGGTTTAATCTATAGTTAGATGACCTTGGACAAGTGACTTAATCTCCTTGGGTCTTAGCTTCCCATCTGTTTAATGAGAGCGGTGGGTTAGGTTCAAGGAGATAGACCTGTTAGCTGTTGTTGTGGCTTCCGCTGCTGATTTTGAGTCAAGATTTTGAAAATACCAGTGTGGTGACAGCCAGAGGGAAAGGGGGTGGGAGGTGGAGGTGGGCTCAGGGGGGACAAATAGGGACAGAAAGAGACTTGACTGTGGGTGGTGAGCGCACGATGCCATGTGCCGATGCTGTGTTACTGAGCTGCACACCTGCAACCTGTGTGGTTCCGATAACCAACGTCACTGCAACAAACTCAATAATGCACAAAGAATACTATAATAATCAGCATTAGTTCTCCCAAATATTATGCAGCCTTTACTTGCTTTCGCTCAATACTTTGTTCCTTAATCACTCCTAATTCACTTGGCCCTTACCAGAGATAATGTCTAATTTTCTGGTTTTGTTGGTTCCACTAAATAGCACTAAATCCCTTGAGAAGTTCAAGCAGGAGCCTCAATGTCAAGGCCTGAAATGGACAACAAGGGTGCTGGGGATGAGAACAGCTTGTCCAGGGTCTGGAGGTGCTTTTGCCCTGTGATGATCCAGCCACCCCTGGGTCCATACAGGTCCCCTTTGGCTGGGTGCCGGCTCTGTCCTGGGTGCCATCTGTGGGAGAGACCACTGTGCTGCCATGGGCAGCCACACAGCCACAGCTGTGGCAGGGTGTGAGCAGACTTTGCAGGCCATTAACTCAGGGCACTGCAAAACCTAGGCTGTCTGGGGGGGTCGGCAGGTCGTGTGAATGCGTCTCACGGGCTGGGCACGAGAAGGTGCAAGTGAGATCCCTCCCTATTCAAAGAGCCCAGAGCTGTGGCCCAGTCACTGCTGAAATGCCAGAAATCCAGATGGTCTTCTACATGGAATCTCTTGGTTTTAAAATGTTACCAACTAATTCAACATTGAAGACACTATATAAGCCAAATTAAAAATAACTGTCTGTGACGCATAGTAGGCATTCAACTTTGTTTTTTTTGCGGAAAGAAGGAATCGGCGAGAATAGCCTAAGAAAGGCTGAGGAAGAGAAAGGCAGTGGTATGGGTTACAAAAGAACCAGACAGGGTGGGGAAGCACTGCCGGAGCTTCATGACACAGCATGAGGGAGGCATCAGACTGAACACCAACAAATCAGGGGGGCCGGAGGAAGGCAGGTCAAAGACAACAAAGGAGCTAGATGGGAGCCCCCCGGGGCTGTCTTTGGGGTGTAGGACACGGCAGGCGTCCGTGCCACAGAGCCTCCGACGAAGGAGGGCGGGCATCCGCGCCCTCGTTCAAAGGCTTCCTCTCAAAGGGCATCCTCGTGGACTGGGGTGTCAGCTGGGTCCGCCACCGGCCTGCTGTGTGATGTGGGGCAAGGCCTTGGAGTGTTCTGAACCTGTTTCCTTATCTGTAGAGATGGACCTGGTCCTACCTACCTACCTGGTCCTCCGCAGCCGGAGACTGAGGATTAAAAGAGATAATGTTCTCAGAACCTCTTGCTCCATACACAGAAAGTTCTGGAATGGGACCAACACTGCCTCTGTTCCTGTGTAAGCATCTAATCCCTCACTGATGATAAAGGGAGGGTTAGAGCAGTGAGATCATTTTTTTAGTCCAGTTCTGGCTAGAAGATTTCGAGGCCGAGGCCATGCTGAGACCACACCATCCGCACTGACTTCAATATGGCCAAGTCTGCAACGCCTCTGCTCATAAACTACTCACTGCCAAAAAGCCAAAAGCATAAGACGGGCACAAATATCAGGAAGTTTTAGTATGCTTGCTTATTCTTGTTTTGTTCTGAATTTTCTTGAGCTCCTTCTAAGTAACACATTTAGGTACCATCTTCGGGAGAGACCGAACAGCCAGGCGCAAACAGAACCTAACCGCCCTGTACTGTCAGCGCGCTTCCTTGGCAATGAGCTTGCCCTATTCCCAGGACACTCGGGGGGAAGAGGAGGGCAGGGGAGCTGCAAACGGGCCCTGGTGAGGCTCTGCATGGCCCTGGCCATTTATCAAGCTGATAATTAAGACGCAGGCAGAGCAAAGTTTAAATGAAGCAATTTGGTGAACGAAGAGAAAGGTTATCTCTGTTCTCGGGATGAGTATGGCCGAAGAGTTTCCCATCAGGAACCACAAAGCTTTATAGACTTCCAGAGCACATTCCGATTCTCCTGGCACACGAAGGAGGCAGTAAAAGCATCGCTGTCCTTTAAATGTTTGTGCCTGAAGTTATGACCCGTTTCAAATGACAGGAAACTGGAGACAAGACTTTAATGGTTATGAATGCATCCAGAAAGAAGCCTGGGTGTCTCGTGAGAGTTGAAAGGGCACCACACACAACTGAGGAACAATTGACTACCAAGAAATCAATTTGAAAATTCTATACCAGATTATCACCCATTAAAGTGTCTTTCTTCGAAATTGCAGGCCTTAAAATGTTACTTCTGGACTGGGAATTTTACCAACAATAAATGATAATTCAGGGATCTATTCAAATGAGTCGACTGAAAGAAGTAAAAAAGGGGGTCACTTCCTATTGGAAAAAAAAATCTCAGCGCCCTGGTTAAAGATCTCGACCTTGCCGCTGCGGCTGCAGCTGCCACCTCTGGTTTTCCTTTCTTTAGTGGAAACCGGTGGCTCTGAGCTGCGAACTGCACCGCTCATGCGCTACGGTCGTAGTGCAGTGTGCACCACTGTTCCCACACAGACGCACACATACACACGCGTTCCACCAGTGACACGTAAAGAATTGCTTCTGATGGGATGCATTCAGGTAGGCAGAGATGCTGACGCACTGCAGGAGCTATAAAGGTGGAGGAGAATGGCGATGTCTGGATGAGACACTAAGAAAACAAAAACACGTGTGCACACGTACACACACATGCACACTCGTCACCCAGCAGGGGAGGAATTCGTGTGCAGCTAAGACTCTCTCAGGCCCCTGGAAAACAGAGAGACGGTCCTGCAAGCAACAGAAAATGAGAAAGGGCAGGCAAGTAGGACCCACCCTTCGGCTGAGAAAGCCAATGTATTTTCTTTTAGCAGCTAAATAGGAAGACATTTGTTTCTCTCTTAAAAAATGTCTGGCCCATCTTTTCTGGTACCACGGCGCTTCTCCAAGAGCTCATTCAGAGACCCAGGATCCATCCGTCTTCCTGTCTAGAGCAAAGGTCAACACATTTGTGTGTGTGTGTGTGTGTGTGTGTGTGTGTAAAGAAGCCAATGTATTTTCTGACCAAAACTAAAGAATGGGCTGGCCTACCACGGAAACATAAAACGAAAGACTCCAAAGCAGAAGAAAACATCACACTTTCCTCTTCTCACATCCAGGGCCCCTCAAATCACACAGTCTTTCAGGAGAGGCCGTTTGCTAAGAGAGCAGGATGCTTTGGTTGTTGGCTGGCCTGGTGGGCACCCCGACAGCCCGAGCCCTCTGGCCTCGGAGACCCTGGGTGGAAACACCGCGTGGGAGCAGGACACCGATTCTGACCCAGCAAACAGCAGGCCAATGAAAGCAGGCAGACAGGCCAGAGCCCCATGGCCCTTTGGGGACAGAGATGATGGGGCATTATTTTCCCAACAGCTGATTAGAAAACGCTCCCCTCTTTATATTTTCCTGGTGCGCAGGCTTCCTGTGGCATGACTCAAAACATCTCCGTGCTGTGTTGGTTTTGCACAATTAGGCAAAGGGCATGGAGTCGGTTTTTGCCATTTACATGGTCCCGACGTCTTGGCTAATTACTGGGTAACTTGGATATTGCGCCCTTTCGCTTCAGCACAGAAGAGTATTGAATAGGAGCATTGATTTAACATCATGTGAAATGAAGCCTGAAGGACATCATGTCCTCATAAAGCATAATTACTCCTAAAGTTTTATCTGAAATTGTCTCAGAGGAACTCTCCCCGGCAGGTAATAAACAGACTTGGAAAAATGTCACTGGCCACATTACACACACCCCCTAGCGTGGACACGGAGGGCGATGTTCCGTACAGTGAGTGTGGTGGGGGCAACCTGCGGCCCCGGGGGCTCGCGAACACCTCGACGCGGAAGGCGCAGCGGAAAGAGCGTTCCCTGATCACCAGCAGTTTGCACAAGATCTGTGTGTGTGCAGAATGCAACGCGGCCCTGGGAACGACTCGAGAAAGCCACACGACTTAAACTGATAATAATTTTTTTTCTAATTCCCCACTTCGAAGCGTAGCACATGCCTGACCTGTTAAATAAATTAACTGAATAGGAGTCGTTTTGTCAGCATGATATAAAATGAAATAAAAACACTAATGAAGGACTGAACCCAGAAAAGAAATGAAATCACCGAGCTATTATTAGCAGCCAGAACCACAGCTGCCTGCAAGTTTGCTAACGAGCAGCAACAACAGTAGCGATACTTTTCCAAGGGACCTTGGGGGGACCCAAGGGGTTCGCTTGTCACTGTCACCTCCAGATGACCTACATGCCAAGGACACAAAGAGCCCGGAGATGGCCTCCTGTCCAAGTTAGTGCCCGGGGGCAGGTGGCGGACCTACTCTGAACAATAAACGAAGAGAGTGCACTGGAGGGGGCCTGGGTCCAGAAAGACCAGAGCTGGTGGCTTCACCAGAGGCAGAAGGGACACCTGCCGTGTTCTCTGGGACGCTGAGACCTGAAAAGTTCATGGTCGTCAGTACAAATGCCTTCAGGATCCCACTTGAAATTGCTTCTTTGCTTCCCTTAGTCTTGTAGCTGGAGGGGTAACGGTTTGTTGGGGGGAACTTCATGGCCATGCCCCGCTCGCTTCAGGGTCACCTGCTGAGAACGTGGCATATTGTCGTCACTCAGAGCTAAACACTCCGTGCTACAACCCTCAGAGAGGCCCCCTGGCACGGGGGGATCAGGCTGAAAAAAGGGCAGTGACGTTTCCCGAATCAGGCCCGGGACAAAAGCTGGCGTGTCTCCCACTGCAGGCAACCCAATCAATCTGCTGATCTTTTCTAAAAAGTTACAAGACTGAGCAATAAATCAGCAGTGAGGTCCTTTACCATCGGACTGTCTTGAGAGGCAATTTGAAATGACTTTGGAGTGACCTTGCCTATGTAATTTCAGGGCTCAATAATTTTTTTCTTATGTATTCCGCGTGGCGGCTCACTCGGAAAACATGCCCTGCTTCGCGCAGACGGCCCCTTCGGACAATTAGGTGTCTGTCGATGGCTCTCCTCTCTCTCGTAGAAGGGCAGACGCAGGTCTGGATTTCTGACCATAACCAGCTGAAGCTAAGGAAGCCACCCGGGCCAGGGGAATGTGTCACGGCAGCACACGGCTCTGCTGACACCAGGCCGCAGGCTCGGGGGCGGGCCTGGCTCTGGCACATTAAGAGCACACTTCTGCGCTGTGATTACACGGAGAAGCTGTTCCAAGGACTCAGAGAAAGGCCCCCTGGTGACTTGCAGAGGCACAGAGAAGAAAGGCCGGTGCAGGACTTGAGTGGCATTTCGTAACTCGAGCTGAACACGAGGTGACTGTGTGACAGGGACGAGCTGAGAATTAGACCCCAGGAAAGGACTCGGTGACATTTAACGTCAAGTACTTCTTGTGAGATTCTGCGGCTGTTTATCCACTCAGAGCCTTCCAAAAGCTCCACATGGGTGATGGTAATCCTTGTAAGTGATGATCTTGGAGTCTGTCTTATTCAAAAAGACATCGGCTTAGGGGGACAATCAAAGCTCTTGTCTTTATTCGTGGTGTAAAACGACATAGATGTGTGGGCTCGGAGGGCAGATTTCAATGTGAATCCTTGCTCTGCCGCTTAGAAGATACGCGTGTTGGTCAAGAAGCTAAACCTCAGTCTCTTCATCCAGAAAATGGGAATGATGCCCGCCTCGCAGGCCTGTCCTGAAGCTCAGCGCAGGGAGAAGCGCCCCTGCCTGACACCTCACCGAGGGCGGGTTCGTGACAAACACGACACCTTCTTCCTTAAAAGAGCAAAACCTTAGTTTTTAAAAAGTGCATTGCAGATTGAATCATGCCTTTTGAAAATACGATATATCTCACAGGTATTATTTCCTTCCTTTAGTCACTCTGATCCCGGGCCTGTCCACGCAGGGAAATGGCCTACACTGTCCAGTGTGGTAGCCGCTGGCAACATGAGGCTGTGGGCACTGGGGATGTAGCCAGTGTGACCAAGGAATTCAATTCCCAGTTTTACTGATTCTTAATTAATTTAAGTGTGAATGGCGTCCTATGGTAAGTGGCTCCTATGGTATATAGGATTGCACGTCAGGCCTGCGCCCCGGCAGACAAGACAGGAAGGACTTGGAAATGCAGACGTAGCAAAGGTGAGGACACGGTCCACAGCCGCCTCCGTCAGCAGCCGCACTGCAGGCAGGCTGCCCGCTCGGCCTCTCCTGTTCGCCCTCGGGGCCGGGGAGGATGACGGCAATGGTGCCAGACAGTGGCTCTCTCTGCCAGGGCCGAGTTCTCCGACCTTGGACAAGTGTCCCGATTTTTCTGAACCTGTTTTCCCATCTATGACATGGGGCTAATGCCTCAAGGTTGTTTTCAAGATGAAATGCAATATTAAATGTCAAAATGTGTTGGAGCCTGGAAGGGGAGGGACAGGGGCAGACACGGGTCACTGTGCCCTTATTTGTGTGATGCTGGTAATCGTTTAGTCTCTTCCCTACCCACCCCAGCGTTATGGGGGTGTCACTGGCAAACAAAACTGTAAGATGTTTAAAGTATACACCGTGATGACTTGATATGTGTATACATTATGAAAGGGTCCCCCATATCCATCACCTCACCTATTTGCTTTTGGGGTGGGCGGTGAGAACATTTAAGCTCTACTCTTAGCAAATTCGAATTGTTATCAACAATAATGTATTACTGGCTACGGTCACCATGATATATATTAGATTCTCAGACCTTATTTATCTTATAGCTGAATTTTAAAACTTTTCTGCTAATGTCTCCTTATTTCCTCCACCACCTAGATCCTGGCAACCACTTTTCCACTTTCTGTTTATACGAATTCGATTTTTTAAAAATCAGAGTCCCCATAGGAGTGATCTAAAAGTGATACCATTCAGTCTTTCTCTGTGTGACTTATTTCACTTACTGTAATGCCTTGTAGATTCATCCGTTTTGTCACAAAGGACAGGGTCTCCTTCTTTTTCAAGGCACAATAACATTCTACTGTACAGACATAACACATTTTCTTTATCCATTCATTCGTCAACACACACTTAGGTGGTTTCCACACCTTGGCTGCTGTGAATAATGCTGCTATGCACGGGGGAGTGCAGACTTCTCTTTCACATGATTCCATTTCCGTTGGATATATGCCCAGAAGTGGGGGTGTGGGACCATACGGTGGTTCTATTTTAATTTCTTAAGGGACATCCATATTCTTTTCCATGTTGACAGTACACGAAGGTATCTTGATCTATGTGTCTGTTTTTATGCCAACATCATACCGTTTTTGATTACTATAGCTTTCCAATATAGTTTGAAATCAGGATGTATGATGCCTCCAAGCTTTCTTCTTCTTGCTCAAGATTGCTTTAGCTATTGGCAGGCTTCTGTGGTTCCATACAAATTTTAGAATTTTTTTTAATTTTTGTGCCATTATAATTTTGATAGAGATCACACTGAATCTGTAGATTGATCTGGGTAGTACAGGCATGAACAACAATAAAAAAATAAAATACTAAAAATAAAAGGAATTTAGCTTCTAATCCATGAACATGGAATATCTTCCTATTTACTTGTGTCGTGTTCAATTTCTTTCAACAATGTCTGATAGTTTTCAGTGTACGGATCATTTACCTCAGTTAAATTTATCCCTAGGTATTTTATTCTTTTTGATGTTATTGTAGATAGGATTGTTTTCTTAATTTGTATTTCTGATAGTTTGTTGTCAGTGTATAGAAACACAACAGATTTTTGAGTATTGATTTTGTGCACTGCAACCTTACTGAAATTATTTATTAGTTTTAAATTTTTTTGTTGAAGTCTTTAGGGTTTTCTGTATACAATATCATTCAATCTGAAAACAGAGACAATTTTACTTCTTCCTTTATTATTTGGATGCCTTTT
This sequence comes from Phyllostomus discolor, assembly GCF_004126475.2. Classification (NCBI taxonomy): domain Eukaryota; kingdom Metazoa; phylum Chordata; class Mammalia; order Chiroptera; family Phyllostomidae; genus Phyllostomus; species Phyllostomus discolor. The sequence continues at coordinate 34,436,277 of NC_040915.2, read as the reverse complement.
AATTCTTTTTTCTTGGCTAAGTGCTCTGGCTAAGACTTCCAATACTACGTTAAATAAAAGTTGTAAGAATGGGTATCCTTGTCTTGTTCTTAGATAAAAAGCACTCAATATTTCAACATTTAGTTTGATGTTAACTGTGGATTTGTAATTTATTATCCCTAATCTGTTGAAGTACATTCCCTCTATATCCAGTTTGTTGAGAGTTCTTAATCATGAAAGCATGTTAAATTTTGTCAAATGCTTTTTCTGCATTTACAGAGATGATCATATGGTTTTATCCTTCATTTTGCTAATGTGTTTTATCACATTGACTGATTAATTTATGTGCATTGAATCATTCTTACATCTCTGGAATGAATCCCATTTGATTATGGTGCATTATCCTTTTAATATACTATTAAATTTGGTTTGCTAGTATATTATTGAGGACTTTTCCATCTATGTTCATCAGGGATCTTGTTCTATAGTTTGGTTTGTTTTTGTTTTTTTCTTGTAGTGTCCTTGCCTGGATTTGGTATCAGGTTAATGCCGATCTTATGATTGTTATTAATTTGTCTTTAAATGTTGGTATAATTTTCCTGCAAAGCCATCTGATTCTGAAATTTGGTTGTTGTTGAAAGGTTTTTGATTACTGACTCATTCTCCTTACTAGTAATTTGTCTGTTCAGATTTTCCATTTCTTCATGATTCAGCCTTGGTAAGTGGTATGTTTCTAGGACTTGTTCCATTTCTTCTAGGTTGTCCAATTTGATGGTAATCATTTACAGTAGTCTTTCACAGACATAACACATTTTCTGTTTGTTATCCATAGATAATGGACTCAGTTGTAATGCCTCCTCCTTTCATTTATAGTTTCATTTATTTGAATCCTCTCTTTTTCTTGGGAAGTCTAGCTAATGGTTTGTCTATTCATCTTTACAAAAGGCATTTCTTAGTTTCATTGATTTTTTTTCCTACTGTCTTTTTATTCTCTACTTCATTTATCTCTACTCTGATGCTTATAATTTTCTTCCTTCTTCTAATTTGGGGCTTAGCTTGTTCTTCTTTTTCTAGTTTCTTGAGGTATAGAGTTAAATTGTTTATTAGAGATCTTTCTTTTTTCTTAATATAGGCGTTTACTACTATAAAGGTCTCTCTTAGAATCGCTTTTGCTGGACCCCAGCAAGCACTGAGTGAGACACTGTGTTAAGTACTTCCTACTCATCTCACTTATTCCTTACAGTACTTTGAGGTTGTTCATTATTTTTATGATTTTACAGGTTAGAAGACTAACTCTCAGAAAGGTCCAACAACTTGCCAGGGTCACACAGCTAATAATCAGTGGAGACAGGATGCAAACTCAGGGAGGTCTCATTCCTAATTCTGTGCTATTAACCAGTTTTCTATACTGACTCAATAAAATAAATTAGGAGTAGAAAAAAATCCAAAAAGTCCATAAGGTTTGGTATGTTGTGATTCCATTTTCATTTGTCTCAGGACATTTCTGATTTCTCTTTTGATCTCTTCATGACCCACTGGTTGTTCAGAGGCATGTTGTTTATATCCACATATTTGTGAATTTTCCAGTTTTCTTCTGGAGACTGATTCCTAGTTTCATACCATTGTGTTTGGAAATGATGCTTGATATGACTGTAATCTTCTTAAACTTATTAAGACTTGCTTTGGGGCCTAACATGTGATTGACCTATCTTGGAGACTATCCATGAGCACTTGAGAAGAGCGCGTATTCTGCTGCTGCTGGATGGAACGTGTCTGTATATGTCTGTTAGGTCCATTTGGTCTAATGTGTAGTTTTAGTCCAATCATGACTCCATCTTGCGATAAGTTATACTTGTCTTTATAAGGAAACAAAAGCACCATCCAAGAGCCATATACATCGAGGAATTTCTTGCTCTAGCAGGTGAGACTTTGTTTGTGTTTCTTTCTCTATTCATTCCAACCTTGGCCCATCCCATAACTTGGTGGGTCACATTTAGAAGACCAGAAGTCCTAACTTGAGAGTCAATATAAAAACATAGAGCAGAGAGAAGCATATTCTCGGGGCATCTACAAGTAGGCCTCTGGTCCATGGGGCCAGATTTCCGTTTACAAAAAGCACGAGATTCACATGTGCTTGTGTACTTATTATTTTCCGCAACTGTTAAAAATATCTTAATAAATCGAATTGCTGCCGAAGGACAAGCGATAAAAATAAAGCCAGGCTTAAATTAAAGGTGAAGCTATTAACATTTGTCCTGCAGCCTATAAGACTCAAATGAGTTCCCTTTCAGCATAGTGAACTTGAACCTTAGCTGAAATGGGGCTGTAAAGCCCATTGGGCTTCCCCTTGTTCTGTTGCTCATTAACAGCTTTCCTTGGGAATGGCTTGATCTGAGTTATTCCACCACAAATTCTGAAGATAAAAACAGAGCAAATGAAGATGTAAACACAACGCTTCAGCAGATTAGGGGATATTTTACAAAATGCCAAATACTTCCGCAGGAAGTGCCTGCACAAGAGATGTCTAGCAACGGGCACAGGGCAGTGGCAAACACCGGGGCTCTGTAATAGCGTTTCTCACCGCAGCTCCATCGTAGGGGCTGTCCTGTGCATTGTAAGATGTTTAGCGCACCCCTGGTCACTACCCGCTAGGTGCCAACAGCAACCTCCTCCCAGTCGTGAGAACCAACGGTACCTCCAGACTGTTCAAAATGTCCCCTCGGGGTCACACGTGCTCCTGCGTGAGCAAGAACCACAGCCCTAGAGAAAGTTAGACCCGGTTCAGTTCCCTCTCTGCCATCTCCCAGCTGTGTGGGACCTGGAGCAAGGATCTGACCTCTCAGAGCCTTGATTTCCTCCTGTGGAAACAGGAATAATCTCACCTTCAGTTGTACTGGATTGTTTGTGAAAATGAAATTAGATGATGTGCGTGAAGAATTTATCACGGCTGGCAAATAGTCTTCACTAAGTGGTAGTAACCATCATCATTAATTACTTCGGCTTTCCAAAATGTTCCAAGCAAACGAGCTGCAAAGCCTCGCTGCTTCTCTGTGCGAGCTCAGTTGTCAGGCGCTTGGTCTAAACTGACAGCAAACAGGGAAGCAGAAATGGCCCAAAGACTCTTTCCTCCTGGAGACGCACTGTTGGCTAAAACAATCTCCCTCCTGAAAATGCACAGTTATTACCTCCAGATGAGAGCAGGCTTTTCTAAGATCGACCTTGGTGATAGGTCCCAGACACCTTAATTTACTTCAGTGGCCCTAACAACAGACACACACCAAATGCAAAACCACGTTGCTTGTAGATAAGCACAGTACCATTTCATTAGTGACCAGACGCCTCAGTGGCTGTCAGATGTGGGCCCCAAAGGCATTTCTGGCCGCGTCTTTCACTTCATTTTGATTGGGGCTCCTGAAACCCCGCATTCACAGCTGCACATCCTCCCGCCGGCGGGGCGGTGACAGGCGGGAAGCTCCGTGAGGGAAGCAGCTCAGCTCTGTGCACTGCTGCAGCCCCAGGGACAGGCAGAGAAAGAGTTCATAAATATTCACGGAATGATAGTATTTCGCTGTGCAGAGCATGTGTGTTCTCGGCACCCTGAGTAGGACCCTTTCACCCAGTTCCGGGAGGGCAGAGCTGGGTGGTCACCCGGGCTCCTCATCCCCAAACCCGCTGCGGTCTTCACAGAGCTTGGAGTTGGGAGTGAGGGTTGCTCCCAGTGTTCTCTGGCAGGAAAGCAGTGAGGCCAGGAATGGCGCGCCCCCCGCAGGGTGATGGGTGCAAAGACGACGGGCTTTGGTGACTGGCTGGTCCCAGCCCTAACCCTCGCTAGGTGCACAGCCTTGCACAAGTTGATTTGCCGCTTTAAAACTCGCTTTCCTCCTCTATTAGAAGTGGGGACAACAGACACAGCCCCAAGGGTTGTGGTAATTGAGATGAATGATCATTTGGTGGCTCACAGTTCTCAAATGAGTGTATGCAGCCTTGTGTAACCCTTTGACTATCAAACGACTTAGCGTTATGATCATCCCCGTTCTACACATGAGGAAACTGAGGCGCTCTCAGCAAGCAGCAAAGCCTGTATTTGATCTCGGAACTTTCTGACTATACGGGTCCCCTTTCTGACACTGTCTGGTGTGTGGTACACACTTGGTATTTATTGAATAAATTATTGAATTAATAAAAAGGTCAAACTCAGGGCTGCTTAATAATTCTCAGTGTGAGAAAAATGACTTCATATTTATTAGCAATTAGTACCCTCTCTACTTCCAGTAACTCGACACCTACTGAGATATTAAACTTAGTACGAGAGAAAACATTTATGTGTAAAGGGAATAGAGGCTTTCTAAAGGCAACGGGCATTTCGGATGCAGTCAGGTTTAAGAGAGTTGATTTCAGGAAACCAATTTGTCTCTGTAAATGAATGTTTAGGTATCTTGTGGAAAGGTAAAAACTCCCTGGCTACTGTGGTTACCCCGGGGGGTGCTCCCTTTGCTTGGAGCCTGAATAGGACAGAGGAGCCAAACCATGCAGCAGTGAGCACAGCACAGGTGAGTGGTTGCACACCTGGATGTAGATGCCACCATTGTGCTGCTTGGCCCTGGGGACCCTCTACCACAGCATACAAGGTCTATCCGGAAACAAATCCAGCCACTGTGAAGTAGAACGAGAATGGTTTTCATGACATGGATGTAACCTCGCAGCCAAGGAGCGTGTGGACTGGAATGCGCATGCGTGGATAATGATGACTTCTAGTCAGTGGGGATGGTAGATGCCATTGAGTGAGCATGTGTACTGTGTGGCCGTCGCATTCAAAATGACTGAGCAAGTAGAGCAAGGAATCTGCATCAAATTTTGTATTAAGCTTGAGCATTCCTCTGTGGAAACTGTTTGGATGATTCAGAAGGCCGCTGCTATGGGCAACTGCTAATTGGCAGCTTCATCACAACAACGTGCCCGCTCCTGCATCACGTCTCATACAGAGTTTTTTGGTGAAACATCAAATCACCCAGGTGACTCTGCCCTGCTACAGTCCAGATTAGGTGCCCTGTGACTTCTGGCTTTTTTCAAAACTAAAATCACCTTTGATGGGAAGAGATTTTAGACCATCATCAAGATTCAGGAAAATATAACAGGGCATATGATGGCAGCTGGGAGAACTGTGTGAGGTCTCCAGGTACCTACTTTTAAGGGGACCTGAGACACCCTTGTCCTGTGCACAGTGTTTCTTGTACCTTGTATCTTCTTCAATAAGTACCTCTGTTTTTCCTAGTACATGGCTGGATGCCTTCTGGACAGACCTTGTGTGACAGAGTGCACATCTCCAATCCCTGCCCTACCTCTCTATTTCAGTCTGATTCTGGACACCACACGAGCCCGCACACAGAACCTGGTGACCAGCTATCACAGTGGGAGGAAGGGGACCCTGCTGCAGAGAGAGTCCGCTCCCCGCATGGTCTCTGCCCGGCAGCCTGGAGCTAGTCGTATTTCGGACCCAGTTTTAAATCAGTTCTTGCAGAAAGGAGAACCCAGAAGTGGAAGAAGGGCAGCTTCCTCAGATGTGTTTGGTTTGCCCATCCCCTTTCCCCTCACAAATTATTTAAGAATTTTAAATCCTTTACCGACCATTAGAAGCTGAGGCATTTAACGCTCAATTCTGGCTGCTTCTGAACACACAGTCGCGGGCTCCAACAGCACTGGCCCTGGATCTCATTAAATCGCGAGGCCTGCCGCTGGGCAGCAACTGTCCCCTGGATAGCGTTTTCCTCTCTGCCAGTCTGCCCCAGCCTGCTTCACCTGACTTACCCTGAAGGCATGTGGGTGTGCAGCTCTCGCTAAACCCACTGTAAAAAAAAACAGTGATAACAGTGCCTTGTAATTTCCTGAATACTCTGCACGGCCCCAAATCACAGTGATCGCAGTCCAGTGAGAGGTTACGACCAGCATCTGTTTTGTAAATGAGTAACTGAGGCTCAGAGAGAGTAACTCGCTCAGGCTTGCACGGCTGGAAATCGGAAGAGCTGGGATTTCAGCTGGGGCCTCCGTGGTTCCAGAGGCTGCTCCCTTCCCTATTACTGAACCACTTTGGTTGGGGAGCAATTGCCACGGTGCCCCTAGTCCCCTGCAGGCACTCCCACATGGCGATGGATCCTTGTTAGGAGTGATTTGGGGGTTAATAAGGCCACAAATGAGCTCCATAAGGTGTTACTGATGGAAATTCCTATGTGGCTAATACAGTTGCTGCTCGGTGAGCTGTGGCCACCGTGGTGTTTGTCTCAGACTGTCACTGCCTGTTTAAATGATGGGGAGCTCTCTTAATTGACCGCAGAGCCCTCGCTTGGGGAGGAATCAATGGGGAGTCTCCACGTGGCTGAGAAAGGATGAGCTGAGGAGGCTCCTGAGGTCACCAGCCCCCTAACGGCCCATGAGCCCTGCCAGCCTCTTCCCTCCGTGCTCCCCCAGGCCTTCCCCCCTCACCTGCACCTCTCCCCCTCACTACAATTATGGAGAAGCTGCTCGGAAGTGAGACCTTGGGGGTGTGTTTAAAGGCACTGGTAGAAATCCCACAGACAGGTAGATGATGCAGAGGGAACAAGTCAACCTTTAAAAAAATAAAGCACATCTTAGCTACTTGGCGAGCCCAGTGTGGGAAGGAGGGACGACTGCCATTAAGACTCAGAGGGAAGCCCTCCTCAGAGTCAAACAAAACCACTTCCCCGGGGGCCAGGTCATCAGGCCGCATGCCAAAGACTCTATCAGCAACCTCTTTGCCCCGAGAAATGCACAAATCGCACAGATTTCCCCGGAGAATGTGTTACCTTCTCTGCCCCTCGAACCCATGGGAGACTTCTCATCGCCCTCTGCGTGAAGCCCCAACTCCTGGATGTAGTCCCTGCAGGCCTGTCCCCTTTGTAGGGGCATGAACACAGGTCTAGGCTGATCTGCCATGTCTCCCCTGCACTTTTCCTGGCCTTTCCGTGTCTTTGCAGTGTTTGCCCTGATGGATGGCATCATCCCTGAGGGTTAAGATGCATCTCTCTTGTATCACGGCACCACAGTAACCCTGCACAGAGAGCTGGAAAACCGGTTTGACGCATTGGGTATCCAGGTGGTCTTTCTCCTCCAAAGGGCAGTGCCTTAGGTGGGATGGCGCACACCACTCACGCTCCACACACGAGGAAAGGACAGGACACCCCTGCCCCAGAGCCACATGCTCTCGAAAGCCGGCCACCACACGGAAGAAGGGGGTGCATTCCTTACCGAAGGATGCACACAAACGTGGTGCAGCTGAGGATCCAGAAAACCCCTCCAAGAGGCCCTGGCAAACCCTAGATGACGCCATCTGTCCAGGTGACTCAAAATCTTGCTTTCTAAGTCAAGTAATTTCCTTATTGTACACCTTTCCCCCACACTGCCACACCGGTTTATCTATTACCAAGTTCACCCGAAATATTTTGACTTTATTCACTTCATACCTTCTTTACTGTTGTCACCTAGTCCAACTGCTACAATTTCACACCTGGATGACTATACTAGTCACCACTCTGGCCACTTGCTTTTACTTTTGTCCCATTCAACACTCTTAAAGTCATCCTGTTGTTTTCAGAATCAGCCACAAGATTTATCGTAGCCTTAGGATCAAAGTCATGGCTAAAGCCCATCTCTTCAGGGCCAAGGTTGTTGGGCTGCCTGGGCTCCAGCTACAGTGGCCTTCACTCAGCTACTACATAAGCCAAGCTCATTTTTGCCCCCAGGCCAGTATGCACAGAACTATTTGGCAGGAACACCCTCTTTCCATGCCCACCCCTCCCCCTAGGGGTGGTCCCCATCCCACTGAACTTAAAGTTGAACTTCCTCAGAAAGTGCTTTCCTTATTTCTGATGCAAATCCAATCTCCCTATTATTCTCTCATAGGACCTCATTTTTCTCACAACACTTAGCACATTTTATAATTACATACTTATTTGTGTTTATTTGCTTGATATTGATCTTTCCTACCCATAGCTATGTTCCAAAATGAGCAGGACCGTGATGGGTGGGTATACCAGTTGTACCCCACGGTGACACACAGTTACAGGCATGCGGTGAACTCCCAATCAACCCTTTGCTTGTCTTTGTTGACCAGCTTACTTACACCAATTCTAGAACAGGTTTCATATGCATCTTTATGCATATGGGGGAAATACTTTTCTGTTTTTTCACCACCAAGAGCCCTTTTGTTGCTCTCCCTCTCCTCACAGCCTTGAGTATTTAAAGACACTGCTAGAAAACTCTGTATGGTAAAACTCTGTATATTATTTTATCATCTTACTCATCAAAGGCACGTATCACTGCTCATCAAAGCTTCCAATTAGCAGCAGTGGACCACAGAGACACATTGTTGATGTACTTCCAGCCGGAACAGAGAGACTTGGCAGTGAAGTCTCCTTTATAAGTGCACTGTCCACCTAACTCCCCGCATCTGAAAAGCGGCTCCAGACCTGTTTGACCTAAAGTGTCCTCCATGCTCCACCTCATGCCAGCCAGTCTTCCCCAGATATTTGTCACTTGCCCTCGCCCTGCCACAATAACCAAGTTCAGGTGGGAGAAAGAACTGTGATGTCCTTGTCTAGACTAGGCACACTGCTGAGTCTGTTGCTTCCCTCCTGAACGCCTAAAAGGCCGGGCTCAGGTGTCCCCTCCAGGGCGGAGCATCCCCGACTACAGCAACAAGTCAGAGGCCCGCAGGTAGATTCCCACGGTACCCTCACCGTGCGTGGAGCTTGCCTCTTCCCATCTTTCCTGTTACTTGCCCGTCTCATCCTTTAGACGTGAAGGCACTCCTGACGCCCCACACGAAGTTAGGCACGGGGGGGGCGATGCATAGAAGTGTGCTGGAAGGGGGACAGGAGAGGAGGAAGGAGCTCAGGAAGGAAAGAAGGGAGGGAAGGAGAAAAGGAGGGAGGAGAGGTGGAAAGGAAGAGGAAAGGAAAGAAACAGAGGGTTTGGGGTTTCTAGTGTTAGGAAAAAGATTGGACCTTCTGTGAGAATCCCATAGCTTAGTGCAGAGAGATGATATAATTAAAAAGCGATACCAATTCGTATATGATTAGGGAAGAGATGCCTGAATAGCATTAATTAGAGCTATAAGAGTCCAATTTTTTTTCCTAGGGAACCTGAGGCAAAGGAAGTAAGGAATGAAAACTCCTAGATTTAAAGTAAAAAGCACGACAGAAGGCTGGAGAGGCCCAGCTGTTAGGCAGCCTTCACGCATCCCCGGGAGCGGGAAGGAACGGGGTGAGCCTCACCTTTGACAGCGATATCTTCCCCGAACGAAATACGAAATGTGGTCAGGCCCATTTCCAGAACACTCACATCAAATAAAAGCAATCCAAGGCCAAGGGCCTTCCCAGAACTGCTCCAGACCCGAGGCTCCAGGCTGCTCTGCACAGCCGAGGACAGAACCCGTATTCTCCATGACTGATGTTTTGGCCCCACTAGCCACAGATCCACTTAGGGAGGGCGCAGCTGAAATGCCAAGGCTCCTTCCTGACACACACAGGACTGCAGTCATCGATTCTGGTGCTGCCACGGCGTCCTATTTCTGGGCAGGTGCTGGGCATGGCCTCCATGGTCTCACTGGAGCTGCCTCTGTAGGGAGAGAGCCAGGAGCACTGGCCCCCTTTATGGAGAGCGGAATAGAAGGCCCAGGGCAGGGCGCCAGGCTCTCGCAGGATCGAGAGCCCTTGCTTTACCTAATGAGCCGTACTGTCTGGGCATCCTTGGGGCAAGGAGAGGTCGTGGCCCAGTTTTGCTTAGCTCAGTTCAATCGTCACTCTGTCATCGTCACCTCATTATCTTCTATAATCCTCACATCAGCCCTTGAGATAGGTCCCTTTTACTTGCCATCTTGCATTGTCTATATTAGGGAGCCAAGGCTCAGAAAGCACACACCAGTCACCCAGACCAGATTTAAACCCACAGCGATCTGATTCTCCAGCCTGAGCTCCAAACCGCTGGGTGCTACTGCGGAAACCACCATTCTGCCAGCTTCTGCCGCTTCCCTTGAGCCCCTGTGGTTGCTGAAATTTTTCATCTGCTCGTCGCACTGGCTGCTTCATAATTACAAGGATCAGTGAGCTATGGCCTGTGTCTTGCTCACAAGCCATGAAAATAAGGTTTACTGGAGTAGCAGCATGCACATTTATGTGTGCATTATCTATGGGTGCTTTTGTGCTATAATGGCAGAGCTGAATAGTGGTAAGCACGACCACATGGCCTGCAAATTTGCAAATATTTACTATCTGGCCCTTGAGAGAAATAGCTTTCCAACCCTTGATACAATAGATAAGGCAACCCCTATGCTAAAAAGCTTAACTTTGATCATCTCATTTGACTTATACTGTAGCTGTATATACGTGTGTATAGAGGTTACTCTTATCCATCTCATTTATAAATAAGGAAACCGAGTCTCGGAGACCCCAGAGCTAGTAAAGGACGGAGCCGGAACTCAAACCCGGGCAGTTAGGCTCGTTGCACATGGCTACGGCTGCCTGCTGTGGGGCAGGCTCTCTGCAGACACAGATCAGACAGTGCTGAGCGAGCTCTGGCCCTTCCCTAAGGGACCCAGGTGAGGACGAAGACCGCAGCAGCCCCGCTGAGCAGTGCCAGGGGGGAGGGGAGCCGGGGCAGGGCTATGGGACCTTGGGGGTTGCTCACTTGCTTCTGCTGGTGGCGACTGAGACCCACAGAGGAGGTTAGGGGCAGGTGACAGTCACTTCTGACAAGGAAAATGTTTCCCCAAATCTGACAATTGCTTGGACAAATGGTTTCCTAACAGTCTTTATCTTAATGGTTTTAAAGAGTGATTTGGTTGCTCTACCCGGCCTGGCCCCAGATTTCTATGTGGGCAGCTTTGTAGGGGGCGTTTTTTTGGTCAGTGTTGCTAATCCACATTCAAGGGGGGTAAGCTGGTCTCTGCCTTTGAGAGCCTGCTCCCGTGTTGCAGAGACACGGGGAGCACGAAAGTGACCTGAGGTACAGGGGTCACCTCTCTGCTCCCCGACAGCGCACTGGCCCTCCCCACACGGCCCCGGAAGGTGGCCATCTGCACATTGCATGCACAGGTGGACATTGGCATGAACAGGGAACTCACAACTTCACGGGCCAGCTCACCACATGGCCAGGTTACTTCAGTTTGGGTGAATTTATGTCTTTAGCTGGAACTCCATGTGCCTCCGTGAGGCCTTCTACCACGGGGTTCTGGTTCTGTCTTCAGAAACAGCACAGAACAGTGCTACTCCGCACTGGACGTTGCAGGGAAATCTCCAAATGCAACATCACGTACCCGACCCACAGCCATTTCCCTTTTCTGGGCTAAAGAGCTCCCCCTCCTTCAACCGTTTTTACTGTGATACTTTTCAAATGTCACCAGGATTCTCTTTTCTCTTAGAGTTTAGGCCTGAAATGTTAGATTTGCTAAGAAATTCATAATGAATATTCTCATGATAAGCTTTTCCTAGAGCTGAAGTCTCTAGTGATGAAACAATATACTTCCCAGCACTAAGTAATGATGACGATGTCTCGCCAGGTTTCCCTTTGTGCCTGGTTTACTAGGAAGCTCACATCAAAGTCCGTGCTTGGTTTTCTCTTCCTTCCTGACTTTGTTTTTTGCTTCCTATCTTCCATCAGTTACTATGGCCTTTGGTTCTACGGTATCTGCTTTTTATTGTAACTAATCTCATGCATCCAATTCTATTTGATCAATCCTCATACGCATTCTGTGCCGTAGCTAGCCGAATGGTAAACACTCACATTTCACTCATGAGAGCGTGAGTGGCACAAGTCTTGGTTGGTTCTCACCTTTGATCGTGATGCTGATGATGCCAACAGCAATGAAACCAGTAATGATCAAAGGAGCCAACATTTACGAAGTGCCTCTGGCCTGGCAGGTACTTTTCTGAATGTTAGTAAGTGCGACTGCATTTAAATCTCACAACCTATCAAGCAATATTATTAGCTACATGTTACAGGCGGAGAAACCAAAACGCAAAGAGGTTAAATAATTTCATCTACTTCGCAGACTCAGAAAATGGCAGAGCTGGAGACCAACCTAGGCAATCTGTCCTCAAAACGCATGTCCTTGTCCACTGTGCCTGACCACCCACGTGATCAGACCCCTTCTGGCGACTTCACCCAGGATTTCAGGGGTCCTGGGACTGCAGATGAGGAGAGCCCCCACAGCAACTCTGGAACCATGAGGTTCTGGACCGCATCCTAGGGCAAGTTCATGTGGCCTTGGGAGTTGCTCACCACGGCCCCCGGCAGCAGTGGCTTGTGGCTCCCTTGTCACCTGCACGTGCACTCTGGGGGCCCCTCCCAATCCTGTGCCCTGACCAGGAGGCCAGGCTAAAACACGGGGCTGGGATACGGACGTCAGCCCAGCAGGGGTCGTGGAGGGCAGCCAGGGCTTGGCTGGAGACCATGTCGTTTGTACAAAGGTCCATGTTCAAGCAAGACAAGGGTGGAGGGGGAGAACGGGGGGACAGTGTCCACGCCAGAGAATAGGAAAGAAGGAAGGAAGCCAAGAGGTCTGCTGGCTGATCCTTACTACGTCCACTACATGCCAGACACTTCCTTCCCTAGGCCGGGCCTTCTCATTCTGAAGTGAAGAGACTGAACTCCCAGGGATCAGGTCACTGAGCAGTGGGTCATTCAGCAAGCATAGGTGCAAACATGGGAATCACTCTTTGTAGGAAGAAGACCCCACTGAACAACTGTAAGTATTTTGCTGCAGGAGACAGACTACCACCCCTACTCTAGGGGGCTGTGGTTAGCGATGGGTAGGTGGAGAGAGGGCAAGACCCCCACGGGCAGGAGGCTGGGTAATGCAGGGGGCACTGCGGGACCTCCAGGCGTGTGAACCGCCTCCCAAATGCAGAGGATAAGTGAGTGCCCTGCCTCTCTCTCTTGGGATAGAGGCAGGAAGAAGACACCCCCGAGCCCCTAGTAACGGGGCTCACCAGCTCAGTGCCTCTCTCCATCTCCTCCCCCAGGCGGCGAGAAGGGGGCCGGAGCTGGGTGCGGGCTGGGCAGCTGCTGGAGACTTGCCACAGCCCCTGCGGGGACTTTCAAGTCCTGGGACTCTGCCCCGTCTCTGTGTGACCTGGAGCCCAGTGCATAGTGGTAATGATGGTACCAACAGAACACCTACTATGTGCTGCCCAACGATACAGGCGGAGTACACCCTCTGCCTGTCTCGGAAACCAGGGACGGGCTCCCTGGCAGCACTGGGGCCTGTGCTTCCGCAAACCGCTGGCTGCCTCCGAGGTCTCAGTTCCTCTGTGATTAGATCAGGCCGTCAGCTTCCCCCCTTCTCTTCTCCCCGTGAAAATTCTGCAGTGTAGGCAGGGATCCAGAAGCGGGAAAGCTGTCTGCAGCTGCCTGCCAATGCCTTGCGGTGCTGGGGCGGACGGAGCTCTGCAGAGTCCCGGCTCGACCACTGTCCCCGGCGGACAAGACGTGTGTATGTCGCTGGGGCTGCCGTTGCTGGCCCTCACCCCGGGCCCCTCTGAAGGGCACTGGACGTCCTCTGGGCCCCGTGGGAGTTTGGAGGTCCTTTCGGTCCTGCCAGACCAAGATCATCTTGGGCAGGTCCCCCCCTCCCTTCCTCAGACCCCCCATCTGCAAAACGGGAGCCATCACGCCTCCCAACACAACAAGGCAGAGCTGGCTGTGAAGACGAAACAGGCTAGGGAGTCAGAACACTCCAAGGCCTCAGCGTTGCCCTGAAAGAGCGAGGGGTCACTGGAGTCATTCTTATTTTTAGTGTCAGCTCTAATATTTCAGTCAGCCAAATACGTCTGCTTGGTTTACACAGAAGCATAGATTCGTTCGGAGTGGGAACACTTTGCCACCTTTATTCATAACTTTAGTGGCAGGGGGAGCTCACCAGGCGTACACTTGGGCTAATCAAGAGGGTCACAGAGGTTCGGGGGGCCACACAGCCAAAGGTGGTGCTGAGTGGGAGTTCCCCACTGCAACTGGATCCCTCCCGGACACTGAAACAGGAAATGTCAACACCTTGACATTGAAGAAGGACCAAGGGGTGGCCTGAGCCAGCTCCACACCCCGCTAATGAGTCTGCTCCCAGCAATGCAAGTCACTGGCTGCTGGTTGGCGTCTCTGACTTGAGCTGATGGAGGAGGGGACTGCGACAGAGCACTCTTTGCTGTGTCCCCGCTCCCGTCTGACACCCGGAGCTACTCCTCTGAGGATCGATCCAAAAGGTTCTCCTCTGCGTCTGGGCAGGCAGCTCCCCACGTCTGACCCGGGGAGAGCAAATTAAATTCTTTAAAGTCAAAACGCTATAACCTAAAAAATGGTGAGAAAATGTCTCTAGTGACATAGCGGAACAGAAATGCAGGGAGAGAGATCAGAGAAACCTCTGGAAAGAACTGGGGGTACTGGGGAGCATGGAGAACTCACTCAGCTTCCTGCTCTCTCCACTGTGAGAAGAAGCCGGACCGACTGGCCAGCAACAGCATCTGGCGGTAGTAAGACTCACACCCCGGAGAGAGCAAGCTGGAGTGACCTTTCACACGTAGTGACAGGAGCATCCAGGGCCTCTAGCCGGGACCATGTGGCCCAGAGGACTGTCCCCGCCAGGCAGGCCCCCTGAAGTTTAGGGTAGGAGAGGCAACTCCAGGAGCTATTGAGTTCCCATTTTGACTCAGAACTCCTAAAGGAATGATTCACTGACCTAGAAACACCTTTTAAAGGTGCAGGGGAGACGGAGAATATAAGAGAAGGGGCGGGAGAGGAAGGAGAGAAAGGGAGAAGGGGACGAGGATGCAGAGGCAGAGGGGAGATGAAGGGGGACATGGCGGGGGGGGTGGGTGGCAGCGGAAGAGCCGGGAGGAGCTGGAGAGCGAAATCAGGAGGCAAACAAAGTGCAGGAGAAACTGGAGCAGAGGGTGAGGCTGGGGGAGACCAGAGAGGGAAATAAAGGAGACGACGGGAGGGAGCAGAGGAGGAAGGTTTTGGCTGGATCTGTGACATTTTCTTTCTGAAGCCAGGCTGGAGGTTTATGGTACATTTTTAAAAAACTTTTTTAAAGGATTTTATTTATTTTTTAGAGGGGGAGGGAGGGAGAAAGAGAGGGAGGGAAACATTGATGTGGGAAAGAAACATCCATTGGCTATCTTTTGCAGTCCCCCCACTGGGCACCGGCCTGCAACCCAGGCATGTGCCCTGACCAGGAATCGAACCAGCGACCTCTCAGTTTGCAGGCTGGTGTTTAATCCATTGAGCCACACCAGCCAGGGCCATAGTGTTTATTATGTTCACTATACTCTCTTCTATGCTGGTTTTCATCCCTGAGACATTGTATTATTTTTTAACATAAGGCAAAGGACGTAGAAAAATGAGAACGGGAATGAAGAGGAGGTCCAGGTAGTCATATCTTCCATTCTTTCTGACACATGTAATCAGACGGCTGGAGTGGTGGAAGGGAACAGCGTTGGTGGCCTGTCCATCCGTGTGAGAGCAGGAAGCCAGGCTCCTCCACTAGTTCTGGATCTAAAGGAGGCACCCGAGTCTGAACCACACGGAGGCCACGGTCCCTCTGTCACCTCTCTGCTGCCCTGGAGGGCCGGGGCCCTAGACCCGGCATCCTGTTCTGTCTCTGCCTTCAGTGCAGCGGGTCACCCGAACAGTTCAACCAGTGCTCCCTGAGCTCCAGCTCTGCCAGGGACCACGCTGGGGGCTGGGATACAAACGGTGTCCCTATTCTTCTTGAGGACTCCACAGGTAGAACAGAGCTGCTCAGGGGCCTCAGTTTCCCCATCAGTAGAATGAGAGGTTTTGCTTCAGTAGTTTTCAAGCTGAGCTTGCTTGGAGCCCTAGGATTCCAGGGTGTGGCTCAGAGAGATGGGGAGAGGGATCCCACACTTTTCCTAGGACAGCTCAGCTTTACTCTGTCTCAGATATTAGGACTGGGATTCGGCGTGGATTTAGAAACACGGTTCCACTGCCAGAGGACATCTGCAAACCGCAGAACGCGATGCCCCCCAAGGGGTGGAGTTTTAAGGTTCTCTGCTCTCTTTCTAAGACTCTTTGATTCCTTGAAGACCCTAACTGTAAGAATTCATTTGCTCATTCTTTCAGTGCATGCTGCATGCCGATTGAGGTTGCTCAATAAATGGGACGGAGACAAGCAATGAGCAAGTAAATAAACAAGCCAACAGAGCAGGGCGCTGCTGCCCAGAGGGACACGGGATGGAGAGCAGGCTGGGAAGGCCCCCTGGAGAGGACGTCCTGGGAGCTGAGGCTTGCTGGGCAGACAGACCAGCCTCGGGAAGGGGGAAAGGACAGTCCAACACAAGGACCGGCCGGCAGGGAGGACAGACGACGAGAACGAAACTGGCACGCCCAGGGTGGGGGGCCAGGTCATGGAAACCCAGGGAAGACGAGACGGGTCAGGGTGGTAGGCGAGGCCCGACGGTGCAGGTTATTGCCGATTCCATAAACACTTGGGATTCTAATTCAAATGCGATAGGATGCCTGTGGGGGTTTTAAAGAGGGGCCTGACGTGACCTGATTCGATTTCATTAGAGACCACTCTGCCCGCTATGTGGGGACGGGCAGGAGGATGAGGACGGAGATGTCTCTTTTGGCGGCACAAACGAGCGACGGCGGAGACTGGGGTACAAACGGCAGAAACCGAGAAAAGGACAAACACGGCATGTTTAAGAACGAGAAAAAGATTTCAGGATCACTTCACGTTTCTAGACTCCGAACGTCTGAGTTTTGAGCTTCGCCTCATCTTCTGGTGCCTAATCCTGCCCCATGTGCACCTGTGCCTGGTGACTGCCGGCAGCGGAAAGCAAGCCAGTTCCCTCTGGCTTCCTGACCATTTGGGGGAATGTGTAGGTTCAGAGAGACCTCCCAAAATTTATCAGCCCCTCTGTTCCTCATTGAGAAGGCTGCTGGGGCCCCTTCATATTGAGATGACAAAGTCCTGGACCACAAACACGGACTTCAATTTCAGATGGGTGTGCGGTCATGCTCGCCAATGGATTCGACCAAGCAGTCAGCTGAACACCAGTGGAAGTGAGGGGAACTTGGATGTGAAGAGCACAAGACCCAGGACGAAGCGATGGGTAGTTATTTTTGAAGCGCCTCCCACAGACTCATACTTTGGAAGATATAAAAAAAGAGTATAAGACACATTCTTATTGTTTAAGAATGCACCCTCTAGCCCTGGCCTGGGGGCTCAGTTGGTTGGAGCCTTGTCCCGCACATTGAAAGGTTGCGGGTTCGATTCCCAGTAAGGGCACATACCTAGGCTGCTGGTTTGATCCCTGGTTAGGGCATGTATGGGAGGCAACAAATCAATGTTTCTCTCCCTCTCTCTTTTCCCCCACCCCTACCACCTCTCTCTCTCTCAAACCAGTAAACATATCCTTGGGTGAGGATTTAAAAAGAAAAGAAAAGGAATGCATTCTCTAGCTGAGGAAACATGACCGACACATTAAATGGTTAGACATCTGGCTGGCTAAATGCAGGGGAGCCACGTGATGGGCTAAATGGGGTAGGGGGACTTTGGGGTCTCCACTATAGCCCCGAGGTAGCTTCATGAGGTTGGGATTCCAGTCCCACTTCTGTGACTTAGCACAAGCCAGCTAACCCTTCTGGGTCTGATTCCACTCCTTTAAACAGGGGTAATGCTTCCTGACACACTTAACAGGGATTACATGGGATTGGAAAATGCTTCGTAGGTTGTAAAGTGTGGTATAAATAGTCCGGGTTATTATTACTGACTCTATGTGCAGAAGGAGAAGGGAGATAGCAATGTGTCAGCAAATAGAGGCTTCTCTGAAAAACCAAAACCTACTCCAACTCCTCCAGCTTTGAAACCAGCAACGATGCCCCACCGTCTAAAGCAGGGTCTGCACACGGGGCCTCGCCCCCCAGGCCGACCCTAGTCCTGGGCTGCGCTACAGATTAGGTCTTCTCGGCGCTCAGTCACAGCCGTGTGTTGACATACTGCCTGTGACTGCTTGCTTATTGTACGGCAGAGCCCAGCTGTTGCAACAGAGACTGAGTGGCCGGCAAAGCTGGAAGTGTGTACTATCTGGCCCTTTAAGGAAAAAAAAAAAAACAATGCGGACTCCCAGAGTACAGGATAAACTCTGAATCCCGTTTAGAATGTAAGTGCCTCAGATGCTGAGGCAGGATCTGGATACACCCAAGTCGTCCCCGGCTCCGCACGACATTACACACCACCTCCCAGGGACGCGTTCCTTGTGAGGTGGCATTTCAAGGTCCCTTCTTTGTGCTGCAACAGGGACCAGGTCCTATTCCTTTTTGTGATCTCCAGCATGTTTCTCACAGCACCCAGGTCATAAGGATCTCCATGAGGCTTAACCAAATTTCGTATGAGTCATAGACAGGGCAAGCCTCGTACGCTAAAGGACAGACACAATTCATTTGTCCAAGAGACCTAGTGATGATGCATCTTTGAAAGGGAAAGCAAGTTGAGAGTGAATCAGTTTTCTCCTAATTAATTAGTCACACAAATATTTATCCCATGCCAACTATGCGACCCTTCCATGCCATAGAAGCTAAGGCAAATAAGGTAGCACGGGGTTACATTCACTCCTCGGGGGAGAAGTCACGTAACATGAGCTCTGAATCAAGCTGGGTGTGAGGGCCAGGCGTTTAGAGTGGACTGTGACCAGGCTCTGCTTCCGGCCAGTCTGCAGTCTGGTCGAGGAGGCCGAAGGCCAGCAAATAACCACTGTCCGGAGAGACAGGTGCTGTGTCCGAGCGGCGCGGGGCACACGAAGGGGCAGGGTGAAGGCAGGAGTCCTGGGTGTGCGCTCCCTGCACACTGCTGCCCGAAAATTCACCTACGGTTTCCTCTCCCGGGGCAAAGCGGAAGGGGCGAGACACACTTGGAGCATCTCACGATCTCCAGCTGGACTCTATCCGACGAGCCAACATGCTAGCCACGTTACGTGGATTGTCTAACTCGGTCCTCACGGCAGTGCTGTGTGGTTTTACAGAGGCCGAGGCGATAGAAAGTGGGAGGCTCTAGTCCAAGTCGACCACAAGCGAGGCCCTACGCACTCGATCCTTCACTGCAGAGCCTGGAAACCGGAGAGAGAGAACTGGGAGTCTGTTCCAGAGAAAGTCTAAAGTCTGTGACCTACAGAGGTAGCACTAACTGTCCCTGCAGCTACTGTGTGGCCACCGATTTCGTGAGGACCGCCCAGCGCGGAGCAGGCGCGGTTCGTGGCTGGAACACAAACAGCCGGTTGGCGTTCGATAACTCAATAACCAAGGGGTGGGGGGAGGATAAAGTGTCGCAAAGATCAGCAATAGCTCCCTGCCGCTGGGTGTGCAATGGGCTGCTGTCACCAGCTCTGGGGAGCGGCTCTGGGCTCCAGCCAGGACATTAATTAAGCCCTAACCGCCGAGGCCTGGGGAACTCCCCATTGATTAATGGCAAGCTGGCAGCCTACGAGACCTGAGGCCTATTCAAGGTCATTCCCTTTAGCCAGGCTACTCCCCTGGACATGTCGGTGCAAAGGTCACGGTGGGCATTGGGAGAAGAAGAACTGGAATAACAATACGCAATATTGTTGAGTAAAAATTGTTATATTTACTAAGCTTCCTAGGTTATGTCCAAGGCACAAGAGTTTCCATATTAGCTTAATTGTTCAAATGATTGCTTTCAACTTTTCCTTCTTTACCTGCTACCAGATGTAGTGTAAAACCAACAAATATATGGAAGAATGCCCAATCTTAAATAAGTTTCACAAGAAATGGCAGCGACAATTGTTCCGCCGTGCTACTGGCAATAATGAAAAAGATCACCAGGAACTGACCAAACGCAGTGACAGAGAGGCTCTGGTGAGAAGCCTTCTGATGCATTCACAGTGGCATTGCACCTTAGGAGAACCTTCTGGAAGGAAAAGTGAGAATGTCAACAAAAGGGAAAAAATGTATGGGTACCTTAACCTACGAATTCTTCTAGGAATTTGCCCCAAGGAAATAATTAGGCAAGCGTTCCAAGATTCACCAAAAAAAGATGCTACTTGCAGGGTTATTAATAATACCAAATATTTTAAGACCACATAAATATCCACAAAAGGATACTATCTGAATAAATCATGGAATCACTAGGCAACAGAGTCCCGCGAGCCTACTTAAAAGAAGGGTGTGAATCTACGAGCCGCGATACGAAACTTCCTCCACGGCGTTCGGATTTTTCTGGAGGCTGCCCGCGAACCTGCGAGTGGAGGCAGTGTGCAGGAGACGCCCGTGCCGGTGCTGCATCGAGGGGTGTCGGGGTGGGGGGGGAGCCCCCTGAACCTCCCTGAATCGCGTGCGTGCACAGCGGCTCTTTCCGGGTGGTGAGATTTCAGACGGGTTTGTTCTTCCTTTTGGGTTTATTTTCATTACTCAGAGTTTTACAACGAATACATAATATCTTCAAAAACAGAAACCCGAGACTGTTTTTTGAAGATCAGAAGAAAACACCTCCAGGGCACGTAAATCTTCTGGAGAAAAAGCAGGGCTAAAACCAGAATAAGGGCTGACTTCAGGAAGGAAAATGCTGGGGGCGGGAGCGGGGGTGGGGTGGGGGAGGGGGATGGGGGGGCCGCAGGGAGGGACTTGAAAGCCTGCCTGACAGCCTTGAGCAGGAAGTCCTGTCCCAGGCCTGGGCTCCAGGGTCAGTCCTTCACTCACTCGGTGAGCACCTGCGGCAAATTACTTAACCTCCCGAGCCCCAGTCTTCTTATTTATAAAAAGGAGAGGGTGGCCGTCCCTGTTCCTACGATAGCCGCCAGAATTAGAGGAGAGAGTATGGGGAAAACAGCCCTCACAGTGCCTGGCACACAATCAGTGTGCCCTAAACACGAGCGCCTATGGAAACCAGCTTCACACAGTGGTCATCTGCGTGAGCTCACTTTGCCGGAATGGAGTGCTGATGAACAGTTAGGGAGCGGGGAAAGGGAGAGGACAAAGGGGCGGAGGGATGCACAACAGCAGACGTGTAAATACCTGGGCTCTGCAGCCCAGGAGCAGTGGCTGGGGGGCCCCGGACCAGCTGACGACTCATTCTCGTTGTACGTGGATCCTGTCCTCTGTCAGGACCTGCCACGCACTGCCCCGCCTCACTGAGTCAGTCAGCTGGTCCCTCTCCGGGTAGCCGGGAGCAGGGGAAGCTGAGACTGCCACGGGCATTGTCTGGTCATTCCTGGACACAGAAGAAGACTGAGAAGACGAAGTGGGTACCCCGACAGAGCAGAGTGCAGGATGTTTGGGGAGCAAAGCGCCCATGCTTGGGGAAGTTGGAGGTTTCAGCCTTTACGATCAGGCGGAGCACCGGAGACAGAACGTGGGCCGTTTCATCACGTTCATTTTCCCTTAAAATCCTTTGTGCAACCCAGGCATGCTCCAAACTTGTCTCGCCCCAGCCTGATGCCTTGAACTTGAGGCAAACAGGGTCACTTTGCCGTGTCAGGGTGAGGGGATAGTGCCCTGCCTCTCTCTGGACCTGCGGGGGCCTTCAGACTCTTTTCTCAAGTCGCTGACACCATCCGTCTGCACTCAGGGCAGGCCCCAAGGGGGGAAATGCATGATCTCACAGCTAAGAGCCCACACTTGGCAATCAAAGGCTCCCGGGGTTATATCTAAATTCCTCCACTAAGTCCTCACTCTCTCTGAGCCTCAGTTTCCCCACCAGTCCAGTAAGAATCCTGACCTCTGACAGGTCTGCAGTAAGGCTTAAATGACATAACGCAATCTGGAGAAGGCAGCGGGGGGTAGAGGGGAGGCGCACAGGCTGTGGTGCCGGACTGTTTAAGCTCAGATCCCGACTCTGTCTCTCACTCGCTGTGTGTCCTTGGGCGCGTTACTTAACCTCTCTGGGCCTCAGTTTTTCTGTCTGTAAAACAGAGACAATGATAGTTTCCACATCTGTAGAGGAGGGGATGAATGACCTCCAGCTTGCAAAGTGCCAGGACAGCCCCTGGCGCATTAGTGAGTACTCAGTGAGTGAGTCGTTGTGATTGATGCATGCGAAGCCCTCAGTGCGGTGACAGTACAAGTTCATTAAATGGCCACTGTTATCGTTACAAGGTGCACGTTCCACAGAGAGTGTTGGGCTCATTCATCCCCTGGAAAGCCATGAGAACATGAAGACGGCGGGGAGAATCTCGTCCTCAGGTAACGTGACGGTCCTGGGGAGGGAACTCGCCGTCCTGCTGCCCGGGCGGGGTGCCCAGGGGCCCCTGTACCCCTGTACCCAGCCTCCCCTTCGCTTCCCAAGAGCCCTCATTCAGCCATCCCCTCTGGGAACAGATGCTCACTAAGCACCCCCAATGAGCCTAAAGGAGCACCCAAGAGAAGAATAAGGTGACTGTGGCCCCTGCCACCCAGAGCTCACAGGGTAGTGGGGAGAGGTGCCACATACACACACACACACACACACACACACGAGCGATCATCTGAGGACGGCTGCAGCTGGTGCTGTGAAGTCTGTGATGAGAAGGGAGTGGGGCCCCGACCTGGTCTAGCCCTGGAGGTGTGCGGGGGGAGGAGGCATTGGAAAGGCTGGCACGTCACCCATGAATAGGTGTCGGCAGGCGAAGCCCAGGAGTGGAGGAGGAAGTGACCCGGGCAGACAGGCACCGGGTGCCGCGGCCCTGCAGCCACGTGGTGACCGTCTCGCCGAGCGAACAGGAGGAGGGACAGTGGCACTGACGTGCTCCTAGACCATCCACTCAGAAGCACTCGGCTGGGTGGTTGGAATTTGGAGAGAAACCGAGGGACGCAGGAACGGGTTCTCAGTTGCGACTGTTGTCTCTTCCCTTTCAGACTCTCCTCGCCCGCTGGCAAAGACCGCCAAGCCTCCGACCCCGAGGCCCGGGGCCAAGGGCCGGCCGTTCTCAGCTTAGATTCCCAGAGGCTGCAGCCGTGGACCATTTTGCCCACGTGTGGGCTTGAGCCACACGTGAACCACGACAGGGACGCTGCCCTCTGCGGGCCTTCCGATGCCTCCGACCTGTGCCGGTCACACCCCGCAGGGTTCTGCGAGGCTATTTGGGAAGATGAGTCTCCCTCACTGAAGAAAGGGGGCAGAGCACGAAAGCGAACTATGGCTCCGAGGGAGGGATCCGTGATTGACAGAAATGGGGATGTGCCCTTCGGAGCACCAGGCATCCTCAAAGAAGCCGGCCCCCAGGTCGTTGATTTCTCTGCCGGTTTACAGGCCACGGAGAGGAGATGTGTTTAAGGTTCCTGTAGTTTTGCCCTGGACGCGGGTGCTCCGGCGAAGGAAGCCGTCTGTTCCAGACGCGGCAGGTTTCTCTAGGAACCCACACGCCGGGAGCCTGGCGCTCCCCCCTAAGTGGTACTTTTGTTGTCTTTCCGTTTAAGACAGCAAGCTTTTCCCAGGCCCACAGCCGCCTGCCAGCCTCTCTTGATAAACAGCCCACCAGCTCTCTTGGTAGATTGGATGTTTAATAATTAGCCTAACTCATTGTTTATCAAAGTGGCAATTATCACCACAATGAAATAATATTTTAACTGCAGGGGAAGCATTACGGATAGCTCCCAAGGAGACTCTACCGGCTGGGAATGGCCACACGGCTTCTGACACTCAGCGGAAACGGCCACCCCGCCTCGGCTGGCGGGTCTCGGTGTCTGAGATGCTCCCACCGGATGCTGCCCCGAGGACCTAAGGACATGTGCCCAAGAGAAGTGAGTGGTCTCAGCCCCTCCCACTGAGGCTCAATGGCCCAGCAAAATATGAAAGTGCGGCCTGTGCTTCTGAAGCGGAACAGCCTGGAGTCGGTGGAGCTGGTGAAGCAGCCGCACCACCGCCGGAGCAAGTCTCAGCAGGTGCGCTTCAAGGACGATGGGACCTGCAAGACGCCACCCGGCCCCCCCGAGGTGGAGGCCCACACTTCCGAAGACCCGGCTGCCATGGGCAAGGCTCAAGCACCCAGACACCACCACCTCCCCGCCTACTCGCTCTCCTTCCCCAGGCCCCAGAAGGCGGGGGGCTCTCGGAACATCGCCATCCAAACCTCCCCCAGTCTCAGGAAGCACTTCCCAATTTTCAAAAGGAAGAGGCTCACGGCCAGCAAGTCCCTGGTGGAAATGCCCACGGCACCCCAAAGTGCCATCCAGGTCAACGGCAACCTCTCCGAACAGGATATTGTGTCTTCTGAACTCGCCTACTTAAGGCTGGCTCAGCGTCTGGAGGATGGGCCTCGAAGGGTCAAGGCGCCCCACCCGTTCCTCCCCAGGATGGCCAAGGTGCAGAGCAACGGGCCCGTCAGCATATGCTTGGAGGCGGGGACTTGGAGAGCCTCGGAGAGCGCCGCCGCTGCCATTCAGGTCCCGGATGACATGTACCACAGTCCTTCCTGGGCAGCGGGGGAGCCCGCTTTCGGCCAACACAGGTCTGCAGAGACGAGCAACTCCATCCCCCCGGCGGCGGTGGACGTGCACGCGGGCGACGGGAGAAGAGCGCTCCCACCCGATTCGGAACGATCCCCCCCTTGCTCAAACGCCACCAGCGGTGCCCACCACGTGCCAGGCATAGGGAAACTCAGACCCGAACTGCTTTTGCCCAAAGACAACTCCAGTGACAAGGACTTCGGCGCACTGTCATCTCTGCCAAAGGACACGTGGGCTCCCTCGCCACCACGGACTCACAGCTGCCCCTCGCCAGGCCAGCCCACCCATGGCCGGCCGGCCCACCCTGGAGGGGTGTCAGACTGTTCTTCACCGGGTGACCATCATCAGGAGCTGCCGTCACTCAAACCCAATGATGCACCAAAATCTGCCCCTGCATGTCCGGAGCAGACGGCGAGCACCCCCACCCCGTCGGACGCCCCGGAGCCTCGCCGTTGCCCAGGAAATGATCGCCTCCCGTCCCCCCTTCCGAGGAGGGAGACCAAACTTCAGAGCGGCAGGGAGGTTGGGGGCATTAATCAAATCCACCTGGCGCGGGGCGAACTCTGCGACCTCCAAGGCAGGCTGCAATCTGTGGAGGAATCTCTGCACTCGAACCAAGAGAAAATTAAAGTCCTTTTGAATGTAATTCAAGACTTGGAGAAGGCTCGGGCTCTCACAGAAGGGTAAGGCGAATTGTTTTAATATTAAAAACGACTGGCTTAACTCATTTGACAGGAGAGGAGCAGAGAGTGAGCGAGCATTGGTTTCCATTAGTAAAATGTCCCCAAAATGTTTGAGTTTCTGTTGCTTTCCCAAACCATAAGCAATGTCCTTTCTTTAAAAACCAAAACAAAACAATTTTACTTATTCATTTTAGAAAGAAGGGAAGGGAGGGAGAAAGAGAGAGAGAGAAACATTGATGTGAGGTTACCTCCCATGCACACACAAATGGGGACCTGGCCTACAACCCAGGCATGTGCCCTGACTGGGGATCGAACCAGCGACCCTTTGGTTCACAGGCCTGCACTCAGTCTACTGAGCCACCCCAGCTAGGCCAATGCCCTCCCTTTATTCCAACCTGGTTTTATTCAATTCTTGGCTCTGGTGGATTTCCACGGCTTTTTGTTTTTGTTTCCAAACATCTACAGACTGGAGAGAGGGGGCGATGAAGCAGCGGGGTCCGAAATGATTTTAAGGTGGGGTTCCAGTTGATGAATGATGGGGGAAATGATAGCAAACAGGTACTGCCCCCACCCCGTCCTTGAAGCAAGCCACTGTTTTTGCACAGTACTTTGGCCACTTGTCTGTTTGTCATGGAGGACTCGAGGTGGCCACCAGGCTTCCTGCTGACCTTGCCCTCCACTGACCACTTTCCCGGCATAGGCCAGTCCATCACTGACCGACTCAGTGGGGGCTGAAATGAGATCACAATTCTGCAAAGAGAAAAAAAGTCACGGAATGCTTGGCTGGGTGACTCAGCACCAGCCTGCGAAGGGAAAGGCAGTTATTTATTTAGGTGTGGAGTGTTTGTCCTGGAAAATGTGCTCCCGAAAGCCTGAGAGGAAGGGATGATGAAAGCTCACCAACCAAAGGTGGGAGAGGGAAGAGGAAATTAACTGGCATTTGCTGATGTGAATCAGCAGCAGCATTGCTTACACGAGGGCAGCACTGGGGTGGTGCAGAGAGAGATGCACTGAACTGAGGGGTCAGGGGTTTAACCACCTGCCTTCCACTCGCTTGCAAAGTCCCTCAGTTTCCCCTCTCTCGAGAGGGGGTAAGAAGAGCTGACTCATCTCCCAGCTATTGTTGTCAGCAGGAGAAAAACCCCTCAGATTTGAAAGCCCTCTAGAAACGTGAGGTCCTACGCTCATGGGTTTCTTGTTCATTTGTCACGGGCACGCAGCTCCACAGCATGGCTCCCGGTGAGAGGGCAACGTGCAGGGTGCATGCATCCCACGGGACTTTCATCCCGCAAACTCTCTGTCTTGCAGGCGCAACTTTTACCGGACTGGCCAAGACCTCAACAACTGCAGGACCTGCCAGAACACGGCGTGCATCATATACAGGTACCCGGCCCCCACGGAGGCCAAATCTGCGGGGCGTGGAAGCTGCGGGACCCCAGAATGCTCGCACACGCTCGCTTAGCTGCAGGGAGTTAAGACACAGGCAAAGACAGGAGGCCTTTCAATACCTGAGACTTCAACACCAAGGTTTGAATGGTGAAATGTTACCGTCTGGTTCTGAGGCCGCCTGGCTTTGTTTCCTTGCAATGAGGGCGAGGAGCAAATCCTTCGGAAAACGATCCCTACACTTACTGAGCACTAAGTGCGGGCACCTCCCAAAGCTCTGTGTGCCCATTTGCATCTCATTTTCACAATTACACCTTGCGAGGTGGGTGTTACTGTGTTCAGGGAAGTTCAGCCATGCGGCTCAGGTCACATAAAGCATTTTCAGAGAAAGGCCCGAGCTCAAGGCTCAAGGTCAGACCTTTCTGATCCCAAACCCGGTGATGCTGGTTATCCCACCACGGTACCTCTTCCTCAGCGGCAGCGATCCCATGCCAAGCACCTACTATGTGGCAAGCAACATGCTGAGAAGCACTTCGCATTCCTTTCTAAGTAGCTCATTTCCTTCCATCAGGGGGTAAGGTTGCTGCAATAAAGTGGGTTTTATAAGTGATAGAAGGAAAACGTTATGCAGTAGTGAGAGCACGGAACCTGGAGTCCCAGCCTCCGAGTCCGATGTCTGCTGACGTGTCCGTGGCTCAGTTTCCTCATCTGTAGAGTGGAAACCGGTACCCGAGGTAACACATGTAGACGCCTTTGTAACTGCCAAGCTCTGCACAGATCCAAGGGCTTATTACTGTTATTAGTGGAAAGATCAGTGCCCCCTTAGCTGGAAGCCCATTTCGGCGGCACGGTGGAAATGTGGTCAAAAGCAGTCATTTTGGTTGATGGCATCTAATTTTGACAAAAGTGTAGGGCTTTGCTTTCTCTATTACGTTTCTCTCTCAGATGGAAAGGGCAGCCTGATGGGCTTGCCTGTGTCTTCTTTCAAATTTGTCCTCTCTCTCCCGCGGAATCCGAGACCCCCTCCTGGCAAGGGAAGGGGGGCTGGAGGTTAGAAGGCCCCTACACTTTGGCAGGGCCTGGGGCATTTTTTCACTGAAATGTCAGTTCCTTACACCTTGCAACCGTGGAACTACATACTTTTACCAAATGACAGAAGCTTTAGGACTCGGCACAGAAAATGCCCTTTACCTCAGTGTAAAATAAAAAAAAAATCCCCTAAGAAAAATAAAACCCTGGAAAAGGCTTGTGACATTGGAAAGTATAAGTAGCCAATCTAGTCTCACCAATTGCTACATTTTTTGCTCCTTTTTTTTCTTTCACATCTCCTTTCTTAAGCAAATTTCCTAAGCTCTAGAAGGACAAAAATTATTAAATGTCTAGACAGCTAGGGAGAACAAAAAAACCATTCATTATAAACAATAATTATTTTTAACTACTCTCCATTTACATTTTGGATAGTCTCTCTTCGTAATCAGCCAGATGATGTATTTTTCCATTACCTTAAGATGACTTTTTATTTAACTTATGTAAATGAGGAGGACAAGTGGTTATTTCCCAGGCTACTGCGAGTGCCACGGCCTGGCCTTGGGCAAATCATTTCTGGCCTCTGAGTTTCCTCATCCGAAAAATGAGGGCCTTTAATTACACGGTCCCTCTGGTCCCTCTCAGTTCTGACGTCCTGGTGTTCCATGCTGAATTAAAAGCGGCAATGTTTGGCTAAACTGTGACCTTCCCACCAGCCTGAGACTGTTTGCGTTTTCCTAGTGGCTCCTTCAAACACCCCGAGCAAACATTCGAAGCGAACGTGCAGCCCTGGAAGGGTGAATAAGCCTCGTGCGCACGTCCCTTCCAGTTTTCCAGGAGGAACGGCCATTGTGTACATCCAGTCCTCATCACCATGCGAAGCCAGGCTGCTCTTCCAGACAGCATCTATAGCCTTGTATCTAAGCCATTGCAAAGGAGCAGGCAATTAATTTGATGAAAGCAGAGAGATCAGAAAACAGCCCTATCATAGTAACAGTGGGAAGATGAGAGTTGTCCTTTTTCTTTTCTTTTCTTTTTTTTAACATTTCAAATGACTTCAAACCCTTGTGTTGTGTCTTGGAAAGTCAGATCTTACAAACTAATGAATAAGTGATGTGAAGTACTCGTCCTCGGGCCTTGCTGAGCTGCGGTCCCTCTCCGCGATGATGGATGGGCCCGGGGCACGTCGCTATACATAAAGCATATGGGCACGTGAAGAACTGCCTCCCAGCTCTTCTTCTCTGGAGATGGTGCTGCTAGGTTAGCGACACATCGGCTGTTCTAGGGGGCCCCATCAGGCGGAAGCTTTGGCTAATGCTACTTGCTTCCATCAAGGCGTGTGAGGTCATCCGTTCTGCCCAAATCATGCTCTCTGCTCCCAGAGGAGCCTTCTGCCCCCCGCCCCCAAGTCTCCTTAGCTTTCTTCTTATTTCCATAGATCCCATCTGGTCATGAAGCACAGTCCCACGCAGATGCCTAAGGACCCCGTGCATAGCTCTTGGGGGCTGGCCGGGGATTTCTTGCGTGGAGGCGAATGGGCTCCTTTGAGTTTTGACTGCCAGGAGCTCCGGGGGAAGGGAGCAGA
This sequence comes from Phyllostomus discolor, assembly GCF_004126475.2. Lineage (NCBI taxonomy): Eukaryota > Metazoa > Chordata > Mammalia > Chiroptera > Phyllostomidae > Phyllostomus > Phyllostomus discolor. Next base: position 34,407,156 of record NC_040915.2, on the reverse strand, counting down.
GATTGGTTCTATGCCTCAAGCTGGTTCCAAGCTGTTCAGTCCCCAGTCATACTCCTCTTTGATCCTGAGCATTGATTCCAGGACAAGTTTCTCAAAGGCTGGGGTGAGAGCCGCCTGCGGTACCAAAGATTAAATAATATTGAATTACTGAGTGAGAAGGCTGTTCCCTTTCCAGAGTTATTTCAGCCCTTGTGGTTACCTGGAGGGGAACATCAGAGTCTGGTGCCAGAATGTCTTCAAAACTTTCTGAAGACCTATCTTCCTTGCCAAGCGAGAGCAGGTCCCAGGTTCACAGCCACAGGCGAGCAACGGCATCCGGCCAGAATGTAATCATGTTGAATTATTTTCATTGAAGCTTTTAACTTTTAAAACTAGTCCCCCTGAATATTCATTGTAAGTGATACAGATCCTTATTTTCAAAAGCGATATTGCCTAGTTTATGAAAAAACACTTGCATAAATGTTTTTAAGTTTAAAAAGAAACTGGATGGAGAGAGGAGTAACAGGAAGTGCGTAACTGGCGTGGGGAGTTCCACCAAAACCACGAAGACCAGGAATGAATGACTGAAGCTCGGGCAGCGGTGCCCTACGGACTCAGCTCCCTCCGCTCTTCTTCACAAGCCCCGCCCCCCCTCCCCCACTGCGGTGTCTGTTCCTCCAGCTGTGTCCCCCTGCCCTTCTTCGTCTTCAAGTTCACGCTGCAAATCATCACCGAGCCTTTCGGAGGACTTTGTCTCCACCAATGATGCATTTATTTTCTGGATGTATCTCCCAGGGGGGGGAAAAGTCTGCTTGGTTTAAGTTGCAAAATCCATCAAATGCTTTAAGGGAAGAGAATCAGGAAGTCTTTCTCAGAAAAAAATTTCACCTGCCATCCGAGCATGTTGCTTAGGAAATGGAGAGAGAGGGCACGCTGCAAAGTTAGCGTCTGTCGTGGGTGCAGGGGGCGGCCGGCCGTGTGAGATTGGAAAGGTGCCAGAGAGGAGGCAGACAGCAGGGCTGCTGTCGGTCTGGGGGTTCGCTCGGACAGGCTGTCTCCTCTTCTCATTCTGAGCTTCTTTTCACGGGCTCCTGGGTTTCAAGTTCTGTCTTACGACGCTCCCGTCTTCCCCCACCTCTTTCATCAGCACATCCTCTCTATTAATCCTAACTACAGGGATATGTAAACTAGATATTTCCAACTTAATATCTCGAAGGCATCTCCGCTGCACCAGCTTTGATTTTCAGAGCTCATCCCTCGGAGTCTCTCTGGAGCACAGGCCAGAGCCTTGCGGCGGTGCGCCCTGCGGGAGAAGCGCCAGGCCTTCTCCTTCCGGAGAGCTGCAGGAGTCACCCGGGGTCACGCGGTTGGTGGCTCGCGGGAGGCTTCCAGGAGTTTCTTTTTACAGCTAAGCTTTTTGGATGCTGGATCTTGGCCTCGCCTGCTACTTAAAGCTATTGGCTAACTGGAGAACAAGGTTATTTCATTAGAAATGTAATAAGCACCCGGGCCTGTGGGTTTGGCAACCACAGTTCTGCTTCAATTATTTAGTATTTTCCTTCGGTCTGCTTAGGACGCTCTCCCAGCACAGAGGCAGGTGAGCCGGGAGGGAGAGCCACAGCCCTCTCTCCGGCCCGCAGTGAGATCTGCAGTGAGAAACACCTACAGAGCAGGCAGCAAACCCGTTCTTTTTAGCAATCACAGATGCCTTGGCAGCTCTCATCCCATTCTGACATGGACCGAGTGGCGTCTGTTTCAAAGTGCTGGACGGCGAACATTACAGGAATGCCAACCAGCCTGCTCAAAACCACCACCACCAAACGTGGCTCATGCCTTCTCTCTGGGAGACAGGTGTAAAGTTTGGGGAGCGTGGGGAAATGTCTCTGAGCCCCGGCAGGGGGATCCCCAAGACGTTTGCCTCCAGAGCCCGTTTCTCTCAGGAGTGCGCTATCCCTCTCTCCTTCTCCCCAGGGTGTGAGAGGAGAGGAGGAGGATTTACAGCATCAGCAATTTATCGGCAATAAAAATGAAACCTCTTTTAATGCATTAATAGCTAAAGAGGCGGAAACATGCCATAAATATAAAATCAAGCAGGCCAAGAAGTTCCCGGGAATAGCAAGTGCATGGCTGCTGGCACGGAGGCTGCAGCCGACCACAGAACACCCCGATCCTCACTTCTCTGTCAAGTCAATGCAACAACCACGACCATTTGTCGTCCCAGGCATGGTGCCAGGCGTGTCGCCAACGCAGTCCGTGCGGCATCTCATCTCCAACTCCCAATGACTCTGACGTATGAGCGTGCTCATTGTCCCCACTTTACAGATGAGGACACTGAGACTCGGAGAGGTCATGTGACTTGTCCAAGATCCAACAGAGCCAGGGCTCAAACGGGTCCTGCTGCCGCCGGGAGATTTTCCCATTCCTTCCCCTCTCACCTTTGACCTTGCCTAGTCAGTGAGCATGTCTTCAAGTTCTCTGAGAAGACCCGTCCTTCCTGAGGGCTTAAGAGGAAGGCCTTCTCGACCCAGAGCCGCAGACCCCGGAGCAGATGTCTTGCACAGTCAGTGGTCGGCGGTGACGGGTCCTGCGCTCGGTCCTGCCTGTTCATGCTCCAGGGGGAGGAGCTGCAGTTCCCTGAGGACCCGGCAGCAGGCAGGTGCCCTCGGAGAGGGGGTGCCCTTGCCAACGTGAAATGGCTGCAAGCTGTGGGGCTTAAAATTATGCCCTAAGAATAACGAGCAAACTGGTCCCTAGGAGGACGTTTTAGGGACAGAATCCCTTCCGGGCTGTGGGGGCAGGGAGGAGGAGAAACCAGCGGAAGTCCCTGCTTTCCCAGCCTGGGTCCTTCCCCAAAGCCACTGTCTCAAGTGACATGATTTATCCAAGCGGACAGGGACAGACTTCCCTCGCTGCTGCCATCGGTTCCGAGAGCAGATTCCTTCGCGGAGAAAGTGGCAGGAGGTCCATACATCAGCGGTGCCCCTGGGCCCCAGGGCGCACGGGCCGCGGAAGCACTCAGCGGAGGCGAGGAGGCAGAGAGGGACCTGGAAGAGGTTTCCTCTTCAGGGAGACTCCACGGATCGTTAGCTTCTAGCCAACCTGCTCCGAGTGTGTGGTTTGTGGCAGCGGCTTGTCACCATTTCTCTTTATTAAAGACCAAGACCCACCCCTCTGCTGAGAAGGAAGGGCAAAGGCCCCCTGCAGACCTCGGCAGCCTGCCCACACCCAGATCACTGAGCCCATGCATTCCTGGGAGTCAGCTGCCCGCGAGGGGGTGCCCGTCTTCTCTGGGGATGCAGCCTTTTGACCAGACTTGCTCCGCACTCTGGAAACACCAGTGTAGGACAGGGTGGTCAGCTGGGTCACAAAGAGCCCTCCGAACAGCCCAGCTCTGCGTGGGGTCGGGTCCCACAGGGGACTGTGTGCTCATTTCGGCGTGCCGCGGCTTGGTCCCCAGCCCACACGTCTTAGGCGGCCAGGATCTCACACAGGCGATGACGACTGTGTTCATCGGCGCAGCCTACTGCATGCACCAGCTGTGGGGCCAGGCCACCTCGGTTCCTGTCCTGGCCCTGTCTCATATCAGTGTGTGTCCTTGACCTGCCCTTGCCTCAGTTTCCCCATTTACGGAATGAAGAGAACATCCGCCTGACGGGGCTGTGAGGGTTACACGAGACGTGAGGATGGTTAAACCCGTGGTGCGGTGTCCACAGTGTAGATTTCACTCCGTGAGTGACAGTCGTCCTCCTCCTCTTCCCTCCTCCCCATCTTCTAATTAGTATCATTCATTTAAATTGCCGTGCATCCTCACCGAACATGATCCAGGTACTTTTGTTATTTCTTCTTCTATCAAGGCCCTGGTCACAGCCAGGCCCTGGGCTGAACCACCGAATCCCTCCTTAGGAAAAGGCAAAGCACAAAGAGTCTAGAAACCAGGCTAAACTCTGACCGTAACTCACGGTGTGGCTTCTCTCTGCCAACTCGTTTGTCAGTTAAATGGGGATAACAACCTTCCCTCTTCCTGGGCCCTCGTGAGGGTAAAATAAAAACACAGACCTGGAGTGTTTGCCGTTTCAGAGTGCTGTGTAAAAAGTAAGGGGCTTCTAGTGTTCATTGATTTCTATATAAAGTTTTATCTCTTGTTGGCATGCCCGCCTTCGGCTCGCCCAGCCAAGCTCCTGCACCCAGCTCCCGGCTCTGTTGCTGGCTTAGGCACGAGTGTATTTACCTACTTCCTGCTTCTCCCTGTTTCTTCTTCCAGATAAGCCATGACTGAGGCTTCCTGCTGCTTCCAGTCACCTAGAAACACCCCCTCTTGCTTCTCCCCTGGCACCACACCTGGAGCACTGACCTGTCAGCTAGATCAGAGAGGTGCCCTCGAGAGGGACGCCTGTGAGCTCTGCCCCGTTCCTGATCTACACCCAGCCCACTTTCTAAAGGCTGTGGCGTACCACGCGCAGACAGCTCAGAAGGCCAGGGCCCTAAGGCTCCCTAAGACAACGAACAGGGCAGTGGTGAAGCCGGTTGTCGGGTCTTCCTTGCACACCTTGCATGCTCCACAGTGTCTCAGTGGCTCCGGGCCCGAGTCCTGTACTGCAGCTATTTCTTGACCACTGTTTGCCCCCACTGTGAGCCAGAGCTCTACACACTAAGCCCTCAGCACTCCTCTCCAGCCACACGGGATATGGGCGGCAGAAGGTGGTGCAGGGGGTGGGAGGAGGGTGGGGAGATGAAGAGGAAGAAGAGAGGAGGGGAGGTTACAGGAGTCACTGGTGTTCACCTTGACACCAAACCCAAGGCAGACGCCATTTCCCAGAATCTACAAGCAACCCTCCCCTTGAACTTTCACCAAGTAGACAGTTTACTCCCCTTTGCAAGAGGCTGCTGAATGCGGTGTGGGTCGGCGAGGAAGGAAGGTGAGGGGTGTCTCCTTTTCTGCACCCAGCTTCCTGATGAAAAGGGATGGGAGAGGACACTGTCCCCCCCGCCGCCTCCATTTATAAGGCAGCCGCTACCCAAACAAAACATACTCCCTCTTCTCTCCTCCAAACCAAACAGTAGTTTGTCAAATGGAAGAGTAAGAAGGAAAGTGACAATTTTCCTTTATGTTAATAAATTGCTTTGGCCTAGAAAACATTAATCAATTTCTTTCCTAAGTGCACACACTTCTCTATACCTTGCTTCTTGCCTGGCCTTGAAAAGAACGTCACATTCAATCCCCTTTCTCTTGTCCAGATCAGTGAGGGCAGTTACAAGAGGAGTGGGGGGAGATCATAATGGAGCCCCGTGGTGTTTCCATAGAAACGTAGAATGTATTCTTCCCTGAATGTACAGGGCGGGGAGGGGTGAAGAGTGATGTTGCTGGCAAGGTATAGCAGTTACTGAAGAACTTAAGGTATGAGTGCGGAGGTGAGACAGTCAGCCCCTAAGACGGGAAGACAAAAGACTTAGTGAAGAGGGCAGTAGGCGGAGACCTAGTCCTACGTGAGGACGTTTGACCTATCCTTGTGTCCCATCTGCGCAACTACCCGGTGAGAGAGCTTTGTAGCCCCATTCTCAACTGAGTCTCAGAAGGAGAAGGGACCTGCCCGAGTGCACCCGGCCAGTGGGAGAGGCACAGCCTCGGCTCACACCCAGGACTGTTCCATGCAGAGCCCTTGCTCTGTCCGCTCTCTGAACTGGGCTGCGCTTGAAATTGTGATGATGAGACAGTTTCATGCTGTCTCCCGGCTCCTCTCAAGTCCTGCCAGTTCTGTCCACTCTGGGTTCCCCCAAAGCACTGCTCTTCCCAACTGGTGTTAGGACACTGCTGTTGAGTCCTGACACACTCGGGTGGTTTGTTGTTGTCGCTTGTTTATTTGAATTATGAAGTCAGAGAAATGTCACATATAAGGAGGAAAAGGAAGCTGGGTTTTGTGTAGGTTCATATAATTTGTTAGGTGTAAGGATGAAGAGCTGGAAAGTGGGGTAGTTGAGATCAATGCAAAGCATATTTTAAAGCAATTGTTAGTTGAATCTGTCCCACACACTGGGCAGTAAGACCTACAAGGGCAGTATGCATGTCTGTCTGTCTTACTATGGCATCCCACAACTGAGCACGATGTCAGGCCACACACTGGCTGGCTGGGTGGATGATGGATGGATGGATGAATAGATGGATAGATTGATGGATAGATAGATGGATGAATGGATGGATGGATGGACAGATGGAATGTCTTATAACAGACAACAGCACAGGAAATTCCTAGAATGAACATGGGGTCCCCACTACCTTTGGCTCCATCTGGCGGCCCAGGCCGAAGGTTACTGACCTGGCAAATCCCGGGCTTGGGCTACAAAGGTCTCAAACAGCTCTTGGCATTGGCTGGCATTTACCAAAGACACAGAGCCACTGCACCGGCAGCTCAGGGTGATGTCTGCATGTCTGCCTGTCTGCCTGTCTGCCTCACGCTCCACCCCCAGCACCTAGCCCGAGGCCTGGCCCATGGGAAACAGTCAACAAATGATTGTTGAATGACTGGCTGAATACTCGGCACCCAGCTCTGAGCCAAGTGTTGGCATGCACGCTGCGTCACTTAAACGTGCTGAGAACCCTGTGAGTAGGCAACGTGCTCATTTTATAGATGAGGACACCGTGGCCTGAAAATGAAAACTGACTTCCCCAAGATCTCACAGCTGATCAGTTGTGGAGCTCGGCTTTGAAAACCACGGCCTGTGTTTCATCCACTATATAGGTCACCCAGCTAGGAACATGTCCCTGCAGAGGGGACCAGGGAGGAACAGGAAGTAAAAGGACATAAGCCGAGAACACAATAGTCAGACATTCTTCCCTGTCGCTCCTGAGCACCGACGCCCCCTCCGTCTGTTTAGCTGCTTCTATCAGCGAAGGCCCAGTGCCAAGCCAGCATCTGGGGCCTCCGTTAGCTGTGCAGCGATCCCAGTTTGCCTTTTCAGCGGCACTCAGTCCGACCCTGGGTCTCTGCGAAGTGACACAGGGACAGTCGACAAAGACAACTGTCCCTGTAATGACAGCTCCTTTCAGCCCTTGCTGGGTAGAAAGGCTGTGGCCAGTCATGCCGCATCACCAGCCGGCGGGGGGTCTTCCATCTTGCACATGAAACACTCCGTCTCTTCCTCGCTGCACGAGGAGAAGGCACTGCTTTCACGGCTGCGTTCCTCCCACAAGCCCTCGCTGGCTCCTCACCCTTGGCCTTCTGAGAGCTCTGGTAGGAACCCGGGGAGCACACAGCTGAAACCTGCCGTCTTTCTACGGGCATCCCCCACAGGAGTGCCTCCCAGGGTAAACGTCCTGGGGAGGGGTGGGCAGGGGAGGGCAGAGGGAGCCCGTGCACAGCCAGCCCGTGCACAGCCTGCAGGAGTCGTTCATTCCGGCTCCGCCGGTTCTGGGAGGGCAGAGCCAGCCTGATTCCCCAGCCCTCGGCAATCAGGGGCTCTCGAGCACCCACTGCTCAGGCCAGAGCCCCTGCCCTGCGTGGCCCCAATCTCTGAATTCTGGGAACCCCGGTCCCTGACGTCAAGTCCTGTATACCTCACAGACCAGTGTACAGACCATACAATGGAGTCTGTACACGAACGACTCTAAAACAACCAAATGAAACAGCAAAAAGGAGATGAGGAAGTGCCCATCACAGGAGAGTGTGTAAATATGTCTGTATTGAGGACTACGAGGAGGTCAGAGTATATGTAACGCAATCCGAGACACAGTAATTTGAGAAGCACGACAACGGCAGGGCACATGTATTAGTAGTAATAATGTTTATGATAATAACAACAGCCACAGAAGCTAACTAACACAGATGGAGTGCTTCTTCCACCCCGGGCCCTGCTGTAAGTGCTTCCTTTATAGCCTCTCACTGTACACACACACACACACACACACACACACACTAATTCCAAAGAAAGCCTCTGAGATAACGTGCTATTAGGTTGTCCATTTTATCGATGAGGAAACTGAGGCGTCAGTTTTATCGTCTATTCCTCACTATTATTTACATCTTTTGTAACGAGGTGGTTTTCGTGCCTAACGTGTAAAAAGAATGAAGAATTAGAGCAGTGAAACAATGAGAGAAAGACTGGAGTGACGTGTACTGAGCCCAGCTATGGGTCTGCCACATCACACGCCTCACGGGAATCTCAGAGCATCCCCAGCAGGAAGGCATTGCAGGCGCCGATTTGATCAATGAGGACCCAAAGGTCCAGAGAGGTAGCACAATTTTTCTGAGGTCACACAGCCAGCAGGTCCTTACGCATTTGGGACCAGGTGCCAAAGCCCATGCTCTTCTGTACCAGCTGGGCCCTCGGTGATGCTAAATCAGTGTGTGCTGGTTGGGACTTACTTTCCTCCCTTTCTCCGTGTTTTTCAGTGTGGAGTACGATTTTCGGCAGCAGGAAGGCAGGTTCCACGAAGTCCTACAGAGCCTGGAGGAAGCGGAACCCCCTGAGGAGCCCTCCCCCCAACCAAAGTCCCCAGCGGAGCCCCCCGTCCCCGAGAGACAGGATTTAAGGCGGAAAACCAAGAAGGTGAAGAAGAAATGCTTCTGGTGGATCTGAGCCTGTCGGGACCCTGCCTTGTTCCCCCTCAAGCACCCCCCCCCCCGCGGTGGGGAGGCCGCCGCCCTCGGGCCTGCTCCACTGCTTAGCAAAGGCCCCAGGCTGTGAGCCACTCAACCTGTGAAACGGGAAGGCCCCAGGGCTGGCTCGGCCGCTGCTGGACCCCTGCCCACCAGCCTCACCTGAGTGAGCGCCACTGCTTGCTGAGGACTTCACGGACCCTACAGTGACCACTTGCCTAGCTCCCCATCACCAGGCCACCAGGCCATGTCCTGGTGTGTGCAGTCTGGATTCCCGCCATGAGCAAAGCCCACGTATCGACTTTCCAAAGCCTCCGTGATGCTGAGCACCTCCTTCTCATCCCTGGTCCATCATCCCGAAAGAAGAAAAAGAGATGCTGTGCGGGGGGGGGGGGGGGGGGGGGGGGGGCGGGGGCTCTGTCAACAGAGACCCCGGAAGAGATCAGATACATGCATCGGCAGCTTTCAGAAAAAACGGGGTACAGGAGCACCGCAGGAATGGGGAGGGCGTAAACATGCAAGATTGCCTGGTGGGTGGGGCTATTTATTTTCATTTTAAATTAGCCCTTTGATCCCAAGCCAAGGACCTATCATCTCAAGCTGTGTGGCCTTCCAGCCTGTGGCAGAGCCGGGTGGCGGCAGGAGGTGAGGAACTAGGAGTGGCTGAGCTGCAGCTGCAGCCCCGCGGCCCACCTTGGACCCTCGTGCTTCTCGGCCCGGGGCCTGAGGCTGCCTGGCCAATGGGCGGGGTCCGGTTTGGGTTTCAATGATAAGATTCCACAGTTAATTTTTTTTTTCTTGAATTTATCGAGGTGACACTTCCACAGTTCATTTCCCCGCAGCCTTTAAGATCATGAGATCCAGCGGCCAGTCTGTTTCATCTCGCCGGTAACGTAAATAAGACTGAGATCAAACACAACACGGGTTATCATTCGTTCATCCCCACGGTCCCTTTGTAGATAGGCTCAAAGGTATATTAATCTACATAATCCCCTTCCCGGTGGCCAGGCAACGGCCACCTGATTGAAGTAGCAGCAGGACTAGGGATGAGGATATATATATATTTTTCCATTTTCATATAAAAGACCTTTCCTTCCCAAAGCCTAAATGTCGGGCTCATTCTTCCGACATGACCCCTATACGTGTGGGCCCAGTCGAACTTGCATGGCTGAACAATGAACATAATATAATTCAGTAATCGCTACATGCGCTTGGGGATGAGGGATGGGTTGGCAAGGCTCTTGGTCCACGTGACATTCCCTACCAGCCCGTGGTTGGATTGATGCCGCTGAGAAAAGGGATCCCACAGCTCAGCACAGCGTTCAGTGAGGAAGGCCTTCGTTCCCCCCTTAGCTCCAGATCCCCAACCTGAGTCAGAGTCCGCAGAGCACAGCGTCCTGCATGCGCGTGGGGTGAACATGCCCCACCGCACACGGAGAGGGAGGGAGCAACCCCTCCGACAGTTGCACCTGCCCTGCCACACTGCTGCAGTGCAGGAGCTATTTCGGTGAGAGCGAGAGGGGAATTTGGCAAGGGATCTCAGCTTGCACTATTTAAGTCTTGGAATGTCATTCAAGATGTTCTTGTTCTGTTTCTAGTGAGATGTTTAAACCCACAAAACGAGACCGGCATCCATAATGTTCCGTTGGAATTAAGATAAATACACTTGTCATACTTAGGAAGCCACATTTCATAGGATATGCTGCCACTGGCTAAAAGCCACGCATCTTTCTGTATCCACACAATCCACTCTCAGTTGGCCCCAACAATGGAAAAGAACAGCACGGAGGATAATCCAATAAAGCAAAATCATGTGGGATCTCTTATGTAATTGTATCTTGTAGTAGAGCTTCCATCTTAATTTGCTTTGCTTACACTAATTTTCAAATGAATTTATATTCCTGGGCAGCATGCTAGAATGAAAATGATCCTGTTCTGGGAACTAAGAGACCCAGGCAACAGAAGAGCCCAGTCCACCACTGTCCTCTGACAAAGCGTTCCAATGTCCAGGGCCGTTTGTCCATTCTCGAGGGGAGCTGTAAACACCTACTCTGCCAGCTTCGTCTGCTCTGTGCATGGTCCAGCATCGCGGGAGCAGCAGGACCCAGGGCGGGGCTGGGTCGTCTGCCAAAGTCGGCCCGGGATAATGAAGAGGCATCTGAGGTCACTCTCACAAAAAGCAGAACCCAATCCTTGGGTAATTGAAAAGCGCATGTTTTTATACACTTGTGTGGAGTTGGGGGCCGTGGATACACCCTCCAGTGGAAAACAAAATTGGGTAGACAATGTTGTCACTTCTAGAAATTCAACCAAATGAGACTGTAATAATGATTCTATACCAAAGCACAACACGACACCGCTCGGGCCGCCAGCCCGAACCAGGGAAGGAGGGCTCTTCTGGAGGTCGAGCATTTACCATCGTTACAAGGGAAAAGGGACTCAGTAAGCACCTTCCTGCTAACAGAAATTATCATCTCTGTTCAACACAATAAATAAAAAACCCATACCTATACACCTACCAAAACTCTCGACCCATCTACTCATGTGAAAATCGCTTCTTTGTAAAATATTAGGTAACATTGACCATGATAATCTATAACAACGCTGTACTTGAGGTTATGTGGTTTTATGGAGAGAGATTAATTTAGCAAAAATTACTTTTGTAAAATGGAAAGGAAAAAAAGACTGATACATCACCTTACGTTGCAGGAGTCTGTGTAGCTGCTTTCTCTGTAGTTAAGGGAGTTGTGTACTCACTATACCTGGAACCTCAGACCAGCTCATCTGTAGAGGACCTTCTTAAAAACTATGTAAAATGTAAGGTTTTGTAAATTTCTAAACTGTTTTAAATGGGATATTATCTTTTGCAATAAACTTACATATTTTTCCTAGGTTCTAAGTCTGCATTTCTAGCTCGGGTTGATTGGGGTTATAAAATTCACACTTGAGAAGGCTACTTCAATGGCCCTGATGACAGGGACAGTTTTCATTCTAGTCTCTCCTGTATGTTTCCCAGGAAAATGAAGAAAGAGCAGATCCCGAACTTCCTGGGAAAAGCATGACGGCCTTCACCGCTGCCCATGCCGCACAACTGCCCCTCCCCCACATTCGCCGGGTGCCAGGGTCCCCTCCATCCAAGTCATTGGCACAGTTGTCCTTGCACCTATATCTGTGTCACCCTCCGGTGAATGTGTTTCTCTCTCATTAGCCCATACCCTTCCTAAGGTAGGAATCCTGCTTCTTTTTGCTCCCCCTTGAATCCCCAGCACCTGCACAGTGGGATTCAACGGTTTGTTGCAGGAATGAGTTAATGAATGGATTGGGTCCAGCGGGGAGACACGAAGAAATGATTCCCAGAGCATTTCCTCGTGGATCAGCGCTCACGTGAGGTTGGGCCTGGGCCCCTTCTGTGCTCTCAGGAGAATCCAGCCTCCCGTGGATCCGGACCTTCAGCAGCTCGCGTGCCCAGGGCTTCTGTTTCCACGGTGGTCCGCGTGGGGTTCAGGGCCCAGGGACACCAAGCCGCCACTCTCCTCTCCCACTGCCAAGCCCCTGACACCTTTATCCAGAACACTGACAGCCCAGTTAACCTCGCTTCAGGACAAATCGCCGCCATAATTAAATCCTAATGCGTTTTGCACATTTTACCAAGCCACTGCCTTACCGTATGAAGGGGAGAATTGGTTTTGAAATTAAAGCAGATTGTTAACTATTTTGCTGTAATGTTTCCATTAAAACACCAGAATTTATTACATGTGACCTAGTCCATTTCAGACAAAATGCAATTTAAAGGAGATAGGGTCTGCTTAACTGAAGAAGCATTTTAGGCAGAACATTTTGCCTTGGCTTAAACCACAACTGAAATGAAAAGACAATAAACATTACACCAAAGGATTATTTGCTCCAAAACAAATAAAAGCTTTATTATTATGAATGCCTTTCACAAATTCTCAGAATCTATGGCCCTCTCACATTAAATTTCACTCAAATGAAACCCGTATTTTTTTTTCCTGGCACAAGTTCAACAGATATATGGCCTATCATCAGCTGACACAGTGACCCCGTGTGGGCGCATGGGCTGGTTGCCCAGGTAGCACATGAGATGCTGTGATACCCTGGAGATGCAGACAAAAAAGCCTTCTTCCTCGGAGCCAAATGGACTGAGTCAGTGCATTTTTATTTTACAGATTTTACTTATTTATTTTTAGAGAGAGGGGAAGAGAGAAAGAGAGAGAGAGAGAGAGAAACATCAGTCATTTGCCTCTGTGACGTGCCCTGTCTGGGGACCTGCAACCCAGGCATGTGCCCCGACCAGGGATCGAACCGGCGACCTTTGCTCTGTGGGGCAATGCCCAGCCCACTGAGCCACACCAGTCAGGGTGACTGAGTCACTTTGTTGAAACCAAGAGTGGTTCACACAGCGTTTCCACCCAGCACACCAAGCCTGACTGCGCCGCGTCCCACGTGCGCAAACCCTGTGTGGGCGCCGGGGGGGGGGGGGGGGGGGGGGCAGTTATGGGCTGTTGTCATTGTTTTTTGTTTGCTCGTTTGTTTCAAGACTTAATAAGAAAGAAACAATATGCCTTCTCTAGCTAGGGTTCAAAGAGGGCAAACCCAAAGCCGTGGGAAGCATCAACATTCACAGACTCAGCCCACTGACCTGTCGGGATTTCCTGAAATGGCTCCCTCCCTCCCTCCTCTCCACTCCATGCGGCCGCCAGCTCCAAGCAAACCTCTCAGATGAGCCTCAGTCCACACTCCACAGTCACAGATCCCCGTCTCCAGGCCAGGCCAGAAAACTGCAGCCGCGCCCTTGCTCCCTGTGGCCCCCTGTGGGTGGGGGGTCTGAGAATGAGCACTAGAGTCCTCTCCTGGTCCGCCCACTGGATACCACGCCCCCTCCTTGGCTGACCCTCTCAGCGCCGTCCTTGTAATTCTCTCCTGATGATTACTGGTCTTAAAGCGTGGCTGTGTCCAGTTTTCTTCTCCCCCTTCTCCGCTATACATTGTGTCCTGAGGACAGGAACTTCTTCCCTCCCCTTGTGAAGGGTTAAGTCCACAAGGTCTTCGATGGAAACGAAATACTCCTCCATGAGCCCTTGTGCGTTCCACGCAGCCCACGGCACTGGCCTCCTTTCCCTTGAGTTTCCCGGATCCCGTGGATCCAGCCTCCTCCTAGCTGCCTTCGGGCCGCTCTTAGACACACAGCGGGCCACCCCACTCCCTGGCTTTTAAAGCATTTCATCTCCAACCACATCCCCCACCATCCTACAGCATGAAAGCCCTCCCCCAGCCAACAAGGCTGTCTGCATCGGACCCCCACCCAGTAGGCTCCGTCTGACTGCTGCCGCGCCACTGTCTCCTGGGCCCGTCCCCTGCCACTTTCCCAAGTGTCCGAGGCTACTACACATCAGGGACTTAGCGCACGTGGCCCCCTCACCCGGGACCCTGTCCCATGACCTATCTGCCACGGGAAACGATTTTCATTTTGACGGAATACATGAAGAGTAGCTATGTCACCATGAATTGTGATTTTTTTAAAGCTCTAGTTTCTTGAATTTCAGTGGGCTATTACCAAATGGATTTGCTTCCCTTATCTTATTTACTCCTAAAAAATTATCATGAGGTTGCTTATGGTTACGCCCATTTTCCAGAAGAGTAACTGAAGCCCGGAGGGAGATAAGGAATCTGTCCGAGTCCACAAGCATGAGGTGGTGACGGCTGAAGTTCTCTCGAGGTCTGCCACATTTGCACGCTTGGGCTCTTAACGCCTGTGCCAGACAGCAAGTTGCAATTTAAATGTCACCTCCTCTCTGTAACTTTTTCTGATCATCCCCACCCCTGCCGTGGGATTAGTCACTCCGTCCTCCGAGGGCTCACAGCGCTTTTGCAGGCTGCTGCTCACGTGGCCTTGACATTTCTCCTTTCGGTCTCCGCCAGGGAGCATGGACCTGGGCGACAGGAGCTGTCGCCTATATCTCCCGTCTGGGACCCTCCAAGTGTTCCTCACATTGCCTGAGACGCTGCCAATGCTTCCTGCGGGTTTGTGGGGTGAACTGGGAGGAGCACAGAGATCAAACATCCCGACCGAGCCCAGCTGTCCTCACTCCGGCCCCGGGTTTTCCGCACGACTCCCGACACGCACCTTCTCCTCCCTCCCCCACCTCTGCCTTCAAAGTGCAGCCATCTGGCTTGCACAGGCTGGTTAAAAGAAAAGTGAAATTATATACATGAAAATGCTTGACTATCTCATTAACTCCTATTTTTTTTAAAAAAATAGTGTTTGAGGTTTTTTTCCCTTGATTATAAAAGGAAAGCAAAATAATTTTAGAAAAAGTGAGACTATAGAAATGTACAAATCATGTGTCCTTTAAGCAGAAGGTGCCGACATAATTTTAGCTTCGGAGCGCGGCCCCTGGGCCAGACTGCTGGGCGCTCCGGGGCCCCTGGTGAGGGGCCACACTTCTCCCCTCCCCTCCCCTTCGGGGTCCCCGGTGACTTCCCTGCTATCGTTGCTGCATTCCCGTAATCCGCTCTTTATATTTAAGTCATAGAATTTCCTTGTGTTTTTTAAAAAATAATCATAAATAGTCCATGGCTGCACAAAGCCTTCTGTGTATGAAAGCGGCATTCATCCAGAAAAATGGGTTCTGGTTTTGAAGGGTCTTTTGACAGAATTGATTCCTTTGAGTCACTTAAGAAGGCCAGAGCCCCAGGCAAGGACAACAGGGGTGGGAGACCTGTGGGGAAGCCTGCTCCTTTGCAGGTGTCCCCCCAACGGGGAAAGTTTCTCCGTGGGCAGCTCCAGCCCCTCAGCGGCATTCCAGGGGGGAACACCGCCGTGGGTTCCCTCCCCGCTTCCCTGTCTGGGATGCCGGCCTCTGTGGCAGATATATGGGGGCTGACTTCCTCTCAAGGGGGCTCTATTCACAGCCCAGCAGCAGCCACAGCTTAGTAATACTTCACACCTTCGGAAGTGATCCCAAATCGAGGCCATAAAATAGCTGCCGATCCGATTCACAGCACTTGCACCAAAGCTGGGAGGGGGCTTGAGCGCTGACGGAGAACCGCACGGGCTCTTCCTGGCCGAGGGCCTGCTGTGTGCGCAGCCCTGCGGTGTGGGCTTCACACCACGCTGTGGATCGGTCCTCACCAGGGGTGGAAGGCAGTAGCCGTGAGCCCCACTGTGCAGACAAGGGAACTGAGGGGCAGGGCTGTGGAGACCCTTCCTAGCTGTGAAATGAGGACCCTTCACTCCTTTCGAGAAAAGGAGGACCAAGTTCCCAGGCAGCAGAGCCCTTGCAAACTCCATTCCCTGCACCCCACCTCCATAGCCCTCAGAAACCAATGTTGTGCATGAGAGTGCTGAGTCAATGCCCGGATGGCAAACAGTCTACAGTTCTAAATTGTCTGAAGTTCTCCAAAGACGAGAAACGGCCAGCCTTCAGTGCCAGGACACGGGACGGGAGACGCAGTGCGGTGTCACCTTTAAAAACACACGAACGCACTTAAAATGACCTGCTCAGAGTCAGATCCACCCAGCTCCGCCAACAGAAGCCACAAGGCACCGAGACATTCGGAGGTAATTTCATTTGCACGACGACATACCAGCCCTGCGTTTCCTAGTGCTCTCTGTTCAGTTCCCACACTCGGTCTCTGCCTCTCCCTCTCTGGGTGCCGGCAGCAGGAGCCGCTGGGTGGCTCTCGGAAGCTCCAGCTTCCCCAGGGCCTGAGGTCACGTCCTCTGCAGAAGCTCAGGCGTGCGCCACTGGGCCTCCTGGGACGCCGTCCGGGCAGCAGCAGCCTCGGAAGGTTTGCTATCTCGGGGCACTCTCTGCTCAGGGCCAAGGTCTGCTCCGTCGGGCGGACCAGGGAGGATGCAGAGGATGCAGACGCTGTTTGAACAGGAACCGGCGTCTCCTCTGAACTCCCTGATCCGCGGTTCATCAGTGAACATCAGGATGGTTTGGAGAAGGAAACCAGCTCTTACACCGCAGCTCTCAGACTTGAACTTGTCTAAAAGAATTAGACCACACAGCGCTAGTAAAGTATTCAGGAATTTCATATTTAAAGGCTCCTTAAGGGAAAGCCTGACATGAAACAAATCTTTTCCTCATCGTGTTTTTTTAATCGGAATTCTTTCAAAGGTAGACATTCACCTGCCTTTCAATTAGCTTGTTCGTTCCGCTCACTCACTCCCACAGCCGCCTGTGTGGCCCCGGGCCTGTGGTCGGGAACCTCTGAGACAAAAGGACGCGGTCCCTTTCCTCAAGGACCTTCGTCTAGCGAGGGACACAGCGAGGTAAAGAGAGAATTCCATCAGGACATGGCCACGCTGTCATTGTACAACGGTCAAGGAACGAGGGCGTCTTGGAAGGAAAGTGATCTTGAGAAATGAGAGGGGGTTTCCCAGGGCGGGAGGGGAGGTGGGAGGGGAGGCGGGAGATGCTGCTCCCTCTCGCTGTCCCACGAGCGCCCCCTCTCCAGCAGTTCAGAGTGCTCACAGTAGTCCGGAACTCGACCCAGGTCCGGACAGTCTGCCCTGATGAATGACTTCGCCGACGTGTGCTGGGGGCTCTTAGGAAGCTGAGATGCTGATCCAGTTTCGGCCCATATATCTGAGGCCTACTGCTCCTCCCCTCTCCCATCCCCAGGGCAAAAGCACCCTCCACATTTCCCTATCAGGCCACAGCCAAGCCCCTCCCTCAAGGGGATGATGCCACCTTTTGGTCACCCCTGGAATTTCAGGTCTCTGGTACAGCGTTTGTTTTCTTTTGTAACCTGATCTCCCTCTAACACAGGGGTCCCCAACCCCCAGGCCGAGGGCCAGGAGCCATGGACTGACTGGTACCGGTCAGTGTGGCCTGTCAGGAACCCGGCTGCCCTACGTTAGCTTCAAACGCTGGGCTCAGACTCCGGCTTCCTCCTCCCCAGGCGTGCCATGCTGGGCAAGGGGCTGAAGCCCCTCGCTTGCTGCTTCCTCCCTGACAAGGGATCAGAACCTCTGTCAACCTCACTGACTGACTCTCAGCCACCACGGGGCCCCTTTCTCACCGAGGAAGGTCTACTGTGAAAGACCCCGGCAGTGGGAAGAATTTGAAGGGGACGAGAGACGAGGCTGCCTGTCTAACAAGAAGGAGTAGCTACGGCGGCTGTGAGAGCCGCCTGGGCCGCACAGGGTCAGCGGCACTGCTGGGGGAGAGAAGCATTTGGGCGTGAGACGCCTCCCGGCCCAGAAAGCACAGAACCTGGAGAGGACTGGATGCGGACGGAGGAGAGCCCCCCTTCCCTCCTGACCTTCAGAAGCTCCATGTCTCCGTGCTAGCGTCATCGCCTGCTGTGAAACCTGCCACTTCCTGCGTGCCGATGCTCACGTCAGCTAAAAGCTCTTGCTCCCATTGTGTAGGTTTTTATGGTTCCATGGCCAGAATGGAGGAGGTGATCCTACAGATGTCATTGTCATAAAACCACCAAGAATGCTGGGCCATGTTATAGGCTCCTGGAAGTCTCCTCCCGGGTTATCCCATTACATCCCACGGTCCAGGCAGGCCAGAGGCTGGCTTCAGGGGAACTCGTTTGTACTTTTAAAACACGTGAGCCCCAAGGAACAGCATTAATAGGTACGGATAGTGTATGCGTGCACAAACCGATATCATATTTAAGAGCAGGGGCTCTGGAAACCGCTGCCCGAGTTCCGATCCTAGTTCTTCCCTTAGCAAGCTGGGTGGTTATGGGCTCATCCCACCGCCTCTCTGTGCCCACTTATCTCACGTGTAAAATAGGAGCGCCCGATGCAGGCTGAGTGAGCTACTTACGGTGCTTCGTTCTCTACCTACAATGGGGTATCTGCTCAAAAGCATATGCTAGCTGATAGCTTTTATTATAAATGCTGTTTTTTAAACAAAGTGTTGGGTCATGGAGCAAAGGTCAAGAGTCAGCCACCGCTTCTGGCAGGGACCTCCGCCTCCTCAGGTCCCAGACTGTCCCCACACCTGTTCTCCGTGGGACGGGGTTGAGCCCGAACCCAGGTCTTGCTGTCGCCCCCTGCACAGGCTCCCAGGAGCCTGTGGTCCCACACTGTGGCAGAGAGTGGTGACACAGGGGCCATTTGCCACTCAGAAAGTGAGGCCAGAGCTTTGAAACCCTGGCTCTCCGATGCCTCGGGTGTTTTCTGGAGTCTTCCATGCTGCTGTGAGGTGAAGCAGTGGAGCATGGGGTGATTTCCACTACGTTTTTCCCTTTTAGAAAAAAAATGCTCTGCATTTCTGGGGCCGGCATGATGCCAACGGTATTTACCTTTATTTAATCACTCAATAGACTCCTCTGCGAAAACCAGGGTAATTAGGCCCAAAATATATCACCCAAAGGCTTATTTTATCTCCCCGAAATAAAAGCTAGATCCCAATTTTAACAATATTACCGCATCGTTTCCCTTCCAAGAACTTCTGGCAGTGTTTACACTCCCTGGTGGATTCTCCCGGTGAGGGTGTCGGTCCCCAGCACTAGAGAGGCAGGGGACAGGGGACAGCCTGCTCCAGAGCCATCAGCAGTGAGGTGCATGGGCCATCAGGGCTCCCTGAGACACACGCCCCACCCCCTCACCCTGTACACACAAGCCTGGAACTTGCCCTCCCTTCCCTCTGATGCTTATGGAACAGCGCGACATCCACCCCTGACTTCCAGTCCCTGGGTTCACGTCCCACCTTGCTCCTGCTGTGAGACTTTGGCCATGACACTGAGTCTCTTCTCCTGAGTGATGAGAGATGATGACCATTAACCTGCGAAGACCCAAAGAAATGCTCCAGCACACAATAGGGGTTTTTCACTGGACTTGCTTTTTTATATTTTAACATTGCCAAAGAGTACAGTCAGTGCAACAATAAACCTCTGGGTCCAGTTTAATTGGCTGCATGGTCACTTTCTCTGGGAACCTAAAATCATGGTGCGTGTCACATTTCATAAAACGTGACATGTGGCATGCAGAAATCATTCCCTGGTAAGATGTACACTCTAGGATTATTGTTTTTTTCTGCATTATCTTCTGCTCTTCAACCACAGCCTTCTTAAAGGAACCAGGACTATGTGGAAGAGAATATTGGGTATGCAAGACCTTTTGGACTGGACCAGAAAAAACACCAATGATTTCGGTCCCGACATATTTGCAAGTGTCTTGCACACATCATGATTCTCCGATCTTATGCTCATGACAGACATCACTAATCGATTCAGAACTCCTTCCCACTGAGCCAACATGTGGCCTCTGAATCTCAGTACGATACCATAGGCAGTTAGTACCAACCCAGCAGAGTTGGCCCATGAATGACATCTATTTTCTGTCCCAGACTCAGGCGCTTGGGAGGTAGGGAAAGAGAATGGGCATCGGCCAAATCGAGACACTTCGATACATGAAAAACACCTCCAAAATGATAGCGTCCATGGCTCAGAAGAAGTCAAGGTCTACAGCAGCGACATCAGCCCAAAGTCACAGAGCCGACTCTGCAGAACCAGTGTGGAGACCTCCCCCTGTTCCCCCTGTTCCCCCTGGTCCCAAACATCCTTCCTGCCAACCCACGCTGCCTTCCTCAGCACTGAAGTCGAACTCCTTGGCTACTTAAGTAAACAAGATAGACTAGAATCTGGCAAACAGGGGAAGACAGGGCAGCAATCATGTAAACGTGTTTTGCATTTAGTGTTTGTCAAATCTCCTTCCGTGCCTCGGTCACCATAGACCCTTCCTGGTTCAGCCAGGCAATCTGCGGAAAAGGCAGGAGGAGTGGTTATTCCCGGCACACGGTAATTACAGTGCGCTGTGGCGAGAAGCAATCATCCTGGCCCGAGGCCGCCCGTGAATCTAACAGCGAACACCTTTCCCCGCAATGCTCCCACTCCTACAGAAAAGAGGAGAATGTCACTGTTTAATCCCGTAATGGCACGAGAGGAACCAGCTGCCCCATGCCCGGCCGAGGCCTTCTTGGCATTTCAGAAGCATGAGATATGTCGGCTGTTGGCCATAAATAGGGGTTGTTTCATATTCCCAAGCAATGAAAGGTAACCAATAAAAATCATATCTGGAAAATTAAAAGTGACGGTTGGAATGGGGCTCTCTTCTCCTCGTCAAATTTCAATTTCAAGTTAAATTGGGGCTTACAGCGCCAGGACAGGGACCCCTGACCTCTGAGTAATTACTTTCCGACATCGTTTTCTTTAATTTGGAGGAGATAGCTCCGTTCCAAGAATTGCTAGAGATGCCCATTTCGTGAAAGGAAGCTGCATCTTAAGGAAAGCCCGTCTGTTTCTCCCTGCTCGTCCAGGACACCCCCACTCCTACTGGGCTGCGCTGGCTGCCGGTCTCGGTTCTCCCCACTCAGCACTCCCGGCTCCATAATTACACAAGCAAACTCCAGGGGTATGGAGACTAATGACACAGCTTCAACTCGGAACTTCGGCAGGCTTCCTGGAATCAGCCGGGGTGGGGGGGGGGTGCTGGGCAGGGAAAGTCTGGGCAGGCAATTCCTCACACTGCTGCCCCCGCCCCCGAGATGTGGGCCGGCTCCCCGCATTTAGAAAAAAGCATCCACTGAAGAAGGGAAAGTGACCTAAGCTGAGGGCAAAGCACTTACAAAAATACGAAGGTGTGATAGAGCGCAGCATTTGGGGGGAGTGTTTCACTCATTCGTTATTTCAACATTTATTGAGTGCCCACGGCATGCCAGGCGCCCTGCTGGGTGCTGAGGATAAAAGAATGAGTAAAGTGTGGTCCTGGCCCTCCATGGAGGGGGCCGGGATGTGGGGGCATGAACCACACAAACGGGAAATCACCTCACAATGGGCCAAGAACAATGAACCCGGTAACTGAGAGCAGATGAGGGCTCTGAGAGCCAGTGAGAGAGCCATGTGGGGAGGGACGGAGGCCCAAGCTGCTGACACAGCAGCACTTGGTGGGTGATGAGAAGTGGCGGCGGCGTGACTGGGAGGGGTCAAGAGGAGGTCAGAACCATCAACTGAGATCCTGAACACCAGGCGAGCGTGGAGTGGGCTCTGGGGTCTGGTGAGCAGCCTGGGTCCGGGACACAGTGAACTGGGGCACTTAGGAGACTTGTCATTGGAGGGGCCCATGGTTTTCCGGAGGGTGGAGACCACATTTAACTCATTTCTCAGTCTTTGTGCTGAGGATACAGGACGTTCTCACGCAATACCAAGCAGATGAATAAATAAATAGTATGTGCAAAAACCAGCTGGGCAGATGCTTCTAGCGTATCATTTCATTTCACTGAATAAATTAAATGCAATGCAACTCACAGCAACTCTATAAGAAAGGTCTCTTATTATCCCATTCTACAGACTCGTCCAGGCCTCCGGAGTCTCCGGTATAAGAGAGGAGCCAGGTATGGCAAGTTCACAGATGGAAATGACTCGAAAAATAAGAGGCAGAGCTCATGAAAAGATGCTCAAAACCATCAGTCATTAGGGAAATGCAAATTAAAACCACAATGAGATACGACTAAAATGGTTATAGATCCACTCGAATTGAGATAATCCAAAGGACTGACAATACTAAGTGGACAAAATGTAGATAACCCCGACCCCACCCCAGCCTGCCTGCTGGGGGGGTGGGGATAAAACACGGGTACTCAGGAAAAGTTTGGCAGTTGCTTATAAAGTTAGACACACACTCCTCCATTCCCCCAACAATTCCACTCCTAGGTCCTACCCGAGAGAAATGAAGATACGTTCACACGAAGTCTGTGTGTGAATATTCATAGCAGCATTACCCATGAAAGCCAAAAGCTGGAAACAATTCAAATGTCTATCAACCAGTGAATGGATAAACAAAACGCAGGGTATTCATACAACGTCCTACTGTTCGGCAACAAAAGGGAATCAGGTACTTACATGTCCTAAAATATAAATGAATCTCAAAATACTATTCCCAGAAAATAAATCAGACACAAAAGACCTCGGACGTGCGGTTTCGCATCTGTGAGCGGTCCAGGAAAGGCAAATCTGAAGAGCAGATCTGAAAGTAGGCGAGTGGTTGCTGAGAGCTGGCCGGGGGCACAGGGTGCGGAGTGGCTGGGAGGTGACCGCCGTGGGACTTCTCGGGAGGAGGGAAGGGAGGAAGGGCTCTGGACTGAATCACCGTCATGGCTGCACAACGGCGTGTGTTTACTCAGACTCATCGCTCCATTTTCCAGTCTGTGAATCACACTTCAATAAAACTGCTTTCCACAGAAGGACGAGAGAGCTGTGTGGCCTGGACGGAGCTGGCAGGGGGGTCTCCCACTGGGGTGGTGAGATCCGGGGTAGCTCTATAAGGAAACGCTTTTGCACCGGCCCTTGCAGGCCGGGGAGGGCTCTGGCAGGCAGAGACGGCACCTGAAGGAATGCCAGGCGAAGGGGGCGGCGCGACAGCGAGGACACGCCAGGTGTGTTGGGCAATATCCAGACAGCCGTTCTGGCTGCATGTTTGGATGGAGACAAAGACATGAAAGGGAAAAATTTGGTTACAGGCCGCTGACAGAGCGGAGAAGGGGCAGACGGATGCATTTATGACTTAATTTGAGTGTTCGGCAGGGAGCCCCTGAGCACTCCAGACGAGGGCAGCTTCCTGGCAACGAGGAGCGGGCTGCGATGAGCTGCGTGAGGGGGGAGGGCAAGCCACCAGGGCAGGGCATCACACAGAGAGTGCGGAGAACTGGCCGTAGCGAGTGAGGGCCACACCGCGGCCACCCGCCCGTGTTCTTAATGCGAAGGGACCAGAAGCGCCTCGTACCCGATGGAAAGGAACATAATAATCACCACCACTTAGTTGGCGCCTCGTCTGACCCAGGAACTGTTTGAAAGAATCGCCCTTCCAAAACAGAAAGAGTTAAGAGCCTGTCACGAAACACACCCAGTGAACCGAGGAGCATCTGTAGGTCTGGCTCCAAAGAAAAGGAATGATTAGAGGAGGCGTAAGACGCTTCCTGGAGGCGTGTTATGGTGAGTACTGACACAGGAGCTTGGAACCGAATAAGAAATGGTGATACTTTGAAGGAGGAAGGAGGGTACGTGAGGCAGCTGATGGAGACCAATTCACATGGCTCTCTGCCCCGGGAGGGCAGGCGTGCCTGGCACCGCTGGCGTTCTCTATGGTGTCCGCACCGCCCGAAACGTGCATTAACACAGATTACGCACACGTGCGCTGGCACAAGCAGCCAGCGCCCCCGGGGTATGGAGTCTGCCAGACTCTGCTGCTTCCAAGGAACAAGTCCTTGCCCAGCTACAGGTAGACTAACACCCAGCACCTGATGTCCTGTGTCCACGAAGCAGGGCCACAGTGTATCCACAACCAACATCCACTTTTAATTACCCACCCGCGTGGAAGTATCAGGCAAGTTCCCGTACATTATATAGATTTGCAGCTTCTCTTGAGAAGTTGGGAGTTCTGGGAACTATCTGACCCAAACCCACGTGGTGTCATCAGAGCTGAGTAGCACTTGTCCTTTTTAAACACCTGAGTCCCTCCTGGGACAACATTCATTCATTCATTCATTCATCCACTCAACAAGTATTTATCAGGCACTCACCATACGCCAGGCACTGTTGTAGGGCCTGGAGATACAAATGAACACAATAGACAAGATTCCTCATGTCCCTGGAGCGCATGTCCTCCCAAGGAGAGTCGGGCAATAACCCAACAAATAGAGGGATGTAAATATTTCAGGTGGTGATAAGGACGAGGAAACATAAGGAAGAAAGGTGTAGAGACTGCAAAGGGAAGGAGAGAGGGGCGGGTATTGGGGACAGGGCAGTGGGGACGGCGGCACCTCTCCAGTGAGATGACACTGAGCCAACACCTGATTAACGCGGTGGAACAAGCTCTTAGACCCAGGGGAGAGACGGGCCGTGGCAAATGGAATCACTGTTTACATGTGGGAGGAACACGGAGAGGAATGAGCAAGGGGCAGGGGCCACTTCAGGCCCCAGCGGTGGTTCAGACTTTGCTCTGGGTGAGGCAGATGGGAGACCACGGGTGAGCCTGAGCCAGAGTGACATGGGGGACACACCCGTTTATGCTGGTGACTGGCCCCGGTAAGCACTAGCTTTTGGCCCTCGGCTTAGAGCAAGCTGGGTGCAGATTCAAGGGCTAGAGCTGGGCTCTGTGTCCAGAGAGAAAACGTCGTTAGACAATGGGGCAGGAATCTCCTGGCCTACAGAACATAGTGTTTGTGCGGAAGAATAACCCAAAACTTAGCAGTGACCTTGAATTAATGGGCATCTGTGGGAAGGGTTAACACACAGCGAAGCCACTTAGGAAACCACGCTCCCAGGGCCCCGAGACTGCACACCGCCCGGCCCTAGGCCGGAAGTACAGGCCCTGGTGGGCGCGAGTGCGGAGCCGTCTGCCAGGCCCTTTTTCGGAGAGCTTCCCTCACCCCTCCGTCTGTGCCCGTGACCTTCCATCCCCACGGGAGCACTCCCCTTGGTGGACAAGTCCCAGCCTCGTTTCACGTCAGCAACCCGAGTTACCGCTCATGTTCTCCCGACTCAGGGAGGAGAACACCTGACCCCCGCACTCCAGAACAAAGCAGGGACCGGCGCTCGGCACTCGACGCGATCTGGTGCTTCGGAAAACCCACGCCTCGACCACGGACACTTTGAAAAGTTTGACGAGAGGAAGCGATGTACTCACGATCAGGACGTGGTCCCGCCCCATCGTGATGACCGTCCGGTTCACCGTGCGGAGCAGCTGGACCATGATCTCTTGGATGTGGTGGTACGTGAAGGCCTGGAACACATCAGAGACATGTGTGAGACAACCGGGACACCGTGTCTGCACGCCTCTCCCAAAGGGCGGACCACAGTGGTCAGACATGGTGACCACCGAGATCCCCACCACCACCGGCATCACCGCCACCTCCCCACCGCCATCACCACCAGGCACTGGACGCCAGGAATTCCACGAACCACATTAAGTGTAAGTTAGTGATTAAGAGCTTAAGGTCTGGAATCAGAAACTGTGGATTTAGAAAGCCGGCCCACTTGGTCAGGAATTATTGTACAGCACTGGCTGAGTTAACTGGTCTGCCCCTGGTTTCTTCACCTGAGTACTAGGCTCTAGCCTGGAATATGGAGGGAATGTTATGGCGGGAAGGATTGGCTGTACAGGTGATGAAGGTGCTGAGACGCCAAATGAGATAACCTAGAGATCAGTGACAGCAGGCAGCCCCGGTGCCCGCCAGGCTGGAAGGACAAACAGAGGAGCTGGCGTTTCTGGAGCCCAGGACTGGGTTCCTGTGACAGAAGCTGTAACCATGGGGTGCTGGTACAGTTGAGGCTGCATGATCCACCTTGGGGGAAACCCACGTGAGCCAGCTTGTGACAATGATGGGGTTCTGCCCACTGTAAATATGAGTCCCTGAGCCCCGGGTAGGACTTGTTGATGCTTTTTGAGCATTGGCTGTGAGAGGTGAGGGTTTCGTGCACCTGCACCTACATTCTCAGATCCCGCACGGCATTTCACCCACGCATACCCGGGGTGGGGGAGGGGGTCATGGCCAAGTGCAAAGGCCCTGGGATTTTAAATTCGGCATTTCTGGACCTGACAGCCAACCCTTCACTTGCCCTGCGTGACTTCACTTGTCACTTAACCTCTCCGTGCCTGGATGTCTTCATCCATAAAATACAGAAGGGTTTCTCACCAGTCTTTCAAGGCTGATGTGAACATAAAAATGACACAGGCAATTCTGGGAAAATGCGCATGCCCAGTTCCCCTGCAGGAGACCTGGGGGGTCTGAGATGGAGCCTGGGCATTGGTCATTATGAATTTTGTGTAGCTTTTGCTGATGCCTCAGAAGCGTGACACAAGCCCCTGTGAAGCTCGAGGCGGAGACTCGGGTGTGGGAACAGCCCACATCGCCAGGACCTCGGCAGAGCCCGGCATGAAGAAAGTGCCGGATGCATGGCAGCTGAAAAGCAACGACCACTCATTCTTACTCATAAGCACCTTATTAAGCTCAGCGGCTTTCAACTTAACCGCTTTGTCTCTTAATGTAACCCACGAAAGGAAAATAGATTTGCAGTAAGGAAAAGGAAAAGGATGTGCTTATTAAGGGCTATTCTCCCTTCCTAACGTGCTTTCAACGATTATTGGCATCCAAAGACGGACGGCCCAGAGATTCCTTTCTCTCTCTCCGCCCCAGACTCACTTCTGCACTTTGGCTGATGCCCGGTTCCCCAGCCCCATGGAGCTCGTCCCAGAACCGCTGCCACCAGAGCTTCCACAGAAGCACATGATCTACAGAAATAAGTTATGCTCCATCAGCCCTCAGCCTATTGCTAGAGTTCCGCCCCCTCCCCACATCCAGCCCTTTCCTCGCATCTGGCATTTTCCTCCTCCTGACGTTTAGGGGCAGGAGAGCGCGTCAGCCTTTAATTCTTGACCGCCAGTCAGCCTCTCTCCTGACTTCCTTTTCTCCTTTATTTCTTCAAGCCTCTTGACTGATTTACAATCTTCAGTTTTCGATGTTACGTGAATGTGAGGTTTATGGCGGTCACAAAAACAGCCAACGTTTTCTGAGGGCTCACTAAATACCCAGCACCCGACTGACCACTACCTCGTCTCACAACAAGATGGGCAACATCATGATAGTCATTGTTAAACAAGAGAACTGAAGCCCAGAGAGGTTAAGTAACTTGGCCAGGCTCACCCAGCTAGAAAGCCAAAGCAGAAAGATTCAAACCCAGCGGTCTGGCCGCAGAGCCTGCTCCTTGCCTGAACCACCGCCCCCCCGCCCCCTCCCCACCAGGCAGACTGGAAGAGAGCACAGATCTCTGGCTGCTATTTGGGGCCCTCGTCAGCCTCTTTCCATCTGTGAGGATGATAGACACGACCCTCCATCGGGCCAGCTTCTGCCTTCAGTAACTTCTGATCTTTTCCTTCCCTTCAGAAAATCACCAGTACTCTGTATTCATTGCTCCCTTATCTTCTCTACATTTCTTTGCAATTTCATCAATCTGAGCGCACTAACAATTCACATAATGGTTTCCATTTGATGTTCCCCCCCAGGGGTTACGTCTCGCTCTCCCTCTACCAAAGGAGATAATAAAACCTCTTTTCTCTTGACCTTCTGCCTGCCCCCTGCTTCCTTTAAATAGCCATTTCTTCATCCAAAGAGCAGCAATTAGACTGCTCAGGAAGTTTGGAATTCAAAAGTGGGAGCCTGTCAAATTTAATTCATTCCCCTTTGAAGATCCCAGTATGAGAGGTGGTGTGGCAGGGTGTTTGGGGATCAGACAGCCTCGAGTTTGAATCTCGAAGCCGCTCATGGGAGCTGGGTGACCTGGGGAAAAAATTATCTTCTTCTTTGGAGCTCAGTCTCTGCATGTATAAAAGGTGGCAAACGATAGAAAACCGGAGTTCCGGTCTGAGGAACAAATAAAGGAATGCAGGTACAGATACCGAGCCCTCGGTAAGCGGCGGCAGCAACTCATGTCCTCCCCGGGCTGCAGAAGCTTCCCGGCCAAGCTTGCAGATTCCCGGCACGTAGCAGAAAGTGCAGTAAAAGGCAATGCATAATCTAAACTCCGGATAATATCGAGATGTCACCCGAAGAATGTATAGCGTCTATGCAAATGGAAAACTTTCAAGATGATAAACCTGTGCTAAGCAGTAAAAATGCAGCCACAAATCACCCACTGTTAATTGCTGCAGCGCCAGGCAAGTGGAGGGAGTCTCTGGGAAAGTGTCTTCCGGGCTCCAGCTAAACGGTGGCTTGTAATTGAAATGACAAAGCCAGTCTTCCCATTATGGCCCTGGCAAAGAAATTAATCCACTCAACCTAAACACACTGCAAAACCGTAGTGATTTTTCTCCCCTTTAATAATTGTAGGCTGTGTGTGACACCTGGGAGGAACTTGGAGTCTTTTCCCTAAATGCAACCTTACACTTAAGCCCAATACTTAACACAGTAGAAAGAGGGCTGGAAAGGGGGGGCAGGTGAATAACCCCTGTCTTCTTGGGTCACCCTGTCCCCCAGGACCGCCCCCAGACTTTGTAGAATGCTATTCAGAATTACTAATTCCCCACAGTATTTCCAGAATAATAATAGAGCCTGCCATATGTGGGATGGTTTTAAGTCATAACACGCAGACACAGCATTTCACAACACTGAAGCAAATGATGTGAAAGGTGTCCCGTTCTTTCAATTTTCTTTTAACCCTTGTGATGACACCACGTAGAACCCCCACCTTGGCGCTAACATGTCTTGCACGACTCTGCAGCTCCCACAAAGCTCCTTTTCACAAAGAGGGGGGTGCCCGGGTCAGAGCGGGTGGGCGGCAGCATCTTTTTAGAACTCAGTAGCATTGTCTTCTTGTGTCTGTTTTTCAAGTATCTATCTATCTATCTATCTATCTATCTATTTTACATATGTTTACATTATATATAGCAAGTGTTCAGGAAAAGATCCCAAAACTTGGAAATAAAGCAAAATAAGGATGTCGTGACGTTTTAAACAGCACATTGTGGTAAGCCCAACTGGGGAGCCTTCTCACTCTCTTGGGAAATGTAAGTCTGTTTGGGCACCCACAGCTGATGAGAGAGCAGAACTACGAGAGCCTTGTACACTCAGAGGGTCGCCCATAGAAAAAATAAAGTGTGATGTATTTGCTGGTTTGC
Organism: Phyllostomus discolor; assembly: GCF_004126475.2. Taxonomy (NCBI): domain Eukaryota; kingdom Metazoa; phylum Chordata; class Mammalia; order Chiroptera; family Phyllostomidae; genus Phyllostomus; species Phyllostomus discolor. The sequence goes on along the minus strand of NC_040915.2, from coordinate 34,377,924 downwards.
TAAAGGTTATAGCTCTACTGCTCTGTAAAAATCTTACGTGTCTTATATCTAAGGATAATTCGATATAAGCATCTCCTCTCCCAGATTCAAGGATCCTAAATACTTCTGAATCAGCTCTTTCTTTGGTCAGCTTTCCCACAGTTTAATAAATAAAACTTTAAAATGTGCTCACTATCTGATTACGTAAGATGATGATAGCCTTAAACATTTGAGAGTTCTTCTTTTATACAGGTGCTGCTGACTACTTAATGGCAGTGATGCTACATTTTATTTATTTTTATCGAAGTTATAAATGTAGATAGTTTAGAAATACTGCCCAATGTTCATTAGAAAAACAAAACACGAGTGCCTCCTGTTCCACCACCAGAGGAATTTTTTTTATTTCTTGTAGCACATACAGTTGTTACTTTGGTATGTGTGGTCATGTGGCCAAAAATAGGTTTGCATTACCCATTCTTTAAACAAGTTTGTTCACTTTTTGGCTTCATCCATGAACGCCCCACCATAAAAGAAAAGAACTCATTCTTGTTGTGCCCCCTGCCCTGCTAGACACCGGTATTCTTTCCATTTCTCCTTCTTCCTCCAAAGTTATCGAACGATTTTTGTTTGATCAAGATTTAGTCTTTAAAATAGTTTGATATGAAACATCATTCCTATTGAAGTCGTAAACAAATCCCCATTTCTCGTGCAACTCCGTATTCCCCCGAAGGGAAGAAGCAAGCTGGGGAAAAGCAAGCAGAGGTTCCTTCCGGGGCTCTGTCTTTTACACCGGCTCTCCCCTTAGTCACGATGGCCCCTCCTCCTAGTTCCCCGAACCCTCACGCCTGTGCTGAATGCGTGCTTTGCCCTGCAGAGCCTCGGTTTCCTCCGAGCTGCTTCTCTCTGTCTGCTTGGTTTGCGCTCTTAATTTCATGGGAGACTTCGTTCCTTAGTTCCCTGTCACCGGTGGTGGCGTACCCACACTTCAGGCGGGTGACCCCCCAGGCGGGCAGCCAGCTCGGAGCCTGCGAGTAGAACTTGTGGTCTGTGAGCCTCGCCGCGGGGTGATCTGGTTGGGACGGTCAGCCGCGGAGACTCACATATCCATCTCTGTGCGTCTTTCTTCTTGGGCTGGTTGGACTCCACAGACACGAATTCTCTGATCTCTCGCCTGAAGGCTGAAAGCCGGGCTGCCGGCATTCCAGGAGTGGCGTGGGAGGAAAGCGCCAGAGGCCTAGCTTCTGAGACGCACACTTTGATCGAAACCCTGTTTGGAGGATGGCTTCGCTGCCCTCACTGCGCCCCATGTCTCCCAGTCCGGGCGCCCTCCAGCTCCAACCTCCTTACAGAACCAACCCCCAGCGACCCCGCTGCACAGTCAGGGGCTTCTTGCACAGACCTGCAATCCATCCTGCTCCTCTGCGTGCCCCTCCTCAACCCCCACCTCCAGGGGCCCCTGCTACCACCACTTCTTGGAACTTGGGGAAGCCTTTGCTTTAGACTCGTGGAGAGGTCAGGTTTCCCCACTGCTGGCTTAGGAATCACCCTTCCTGGGTCTGCTAAAGCATTCCGTGCCTTTCTGCCTGATGTTACCTTCCGTTTACGGAACTCCCTTGACTTTTATTTCAATAGGTTCTCCAGAGCAAGCAAAATACGGGGCTATGTTTCACCCATCATCTATACGGGGATTCTAAACCCAAATTTTCCTGTTGAAATAAATGCTTATAAGTGAGCTCAGTTATAAAAGCACGTGTGGCAATGTTAAAGGACAAAGATGTGACTGCGTTATGCCAATGTCAGACACTGAAGGGCTCTAGCGTGACCCTAATTGTACAGAAAGCAGCACTCAGCTTTGAGAAGGGGGTTGCGCAAGGTCCTGTGACCAGCGGCAAGTAACACTGTCAGAGCTACGTGAAACACCAGGCCTGCCGGGCGACGCCCGGCCCGCGGCTCCCTATGCCCCAGCACACAGGCAGCTCCGTCCTCGTGTTCGCACCAAGGCCGGCCCAGCCCCTCTGCCTGCTTTGTCTTTAGGCCTTTTTAGTGCTAAGATGAAGGTTGCAAGGCCACAGCGACGGAGGGAGATCCAAAGGCCTTCTCTTCTTAACAAAAGATCAGGGAAACAGCTCCGGTCTAGAGCTGCCACTGTGTTCTGTGCCCCTGTCTCCGCTCCGGGTCCCTGTTAGGAGAGGCCTTTCCAGCCTCTTCCTTGTTTCGGAGGCATCGCGAACACTCACCCACAAAGAAAACACCCTGACTCTCTATTTCTTTTTGTTTAACTTAGAAGCCAATTCTGGTTAATTTCTTTTTTTTTATCCTCACCTGAGAACATGCCTGTAGAATTTTAGAGAGGGGAAGGGAGGGAGGGAGAGAGAGGGAGAGAAACATCAATGCAAAACAGAAACACCAATCGGTTGCCTCTCGTGCGCCCCCTGACTACGGACGGAACCACAACCTAGGCATGTGCCCCGACCAAGAATCGGACCTGCGACCCCTTGGACCTTTGGTTTACGGGACAGCGCTCCAGCCAACCAAGCCACCCCACCCAGGGCAATATCCTAACTTTCAAAAGACAGGAACAACCATCATCTAGAGCACAGCCACCCTCTCTCCCTCTCTGGCCCCTTGAGGTCATGTGATTTTCCCATGAGTTCGAGGTTCAAGGCTCTTTCCTCTCCACCTGTGTGAACCGGCTTCTACCCTGAAAGACCTGACGTCACTGCACGGCAGCTCGTCGTGTGGAGCAAGCAGCAGAGGCAGCCAGGGGCTCAGAGGGGCAGGAGTGGGGAGGCAGGCGGTGAACTTGAGCGCCGGCTGTGCGGTGCCCCATCATCTCTATCTCTCCTGCCCTTGGGCAGCCCCCCACTTCCCAGGCAGGACTCGGGCAATGCCGCCACACGGTCCTGGGTGTCTCTGCACCACGGGCTAACCCTCTCTAGCCGGGAGAGTTTGCATCCGTGGTCGAGGGTACAACAAAACGAAAAGAAGGCGGGAGTTCTCTTTCTGGCACTGCTGTTACCTAGCAGCCTTGAGGTCAGGCTAGATGCTGGAAACTGTGCATACAGACTTAACAACCATAATCAGTTTTAAAGTTTTTAAAGCCCCACTGAAGCCCCAGATGTGAGATGTGAGAGGTGAGATTCAAAGAGAGGTTGATCAGCTTGCCCGGGAATGAGCCGCTCAGAGGAGGCCGAGCCTGAACCCAGGCTCAGCTCTGTCTGACCCCCTGCCCTTCCCAGGATACAGAGTGTGGGAGTGCAGCCAAGGAGTGTGTGTGTTGGGGGAGGGTGTTTTACGTTCCCCACAGCGTCTGCTGCAACGTTTTCCAGCTTTACAAAAACAGACAGCCTCTCCCTTGCACAGAGATCATGGCGCCGCCACTAACTGTGCTCCTCCCCTAGGCTGACCAATCCTGCCCCTCTGAGCCTCAGTTTCCCCACCTATATACTGGGTGTGATGGCTCCCACAATGTCAGAATTGCTTTGAGAATCTGTAGCTAGTTCCGACACCGACAACTTATATTTTCTGAATACGTATTAAGTCACCTTCTAAGGACTTTGCATAAGCTAACTTAAGGAATTCTGCAAGCACCTGTGAAAAGACGGAAATCCTGCTATTATCACGGATTTACAGACGAGGAACCTGAGCCCTCGCAGGGGTCACACCCCGTGTGTGAGGGCTGACCTGAGTTCCAGCCCAGGCCTGTCTGAGGCCGGTCCGGGGCTGGGCTCAAAACCACCGTCGCCTCCGTGTTTGGGGATCACAGAAGTGAGCGGATGTGGCAGGACTTTGCAGATGATAAATCTCTCTGCAAATCTGCCCAAAGTAAACAATGAGGCAAACACTTGTGTGCACAGCTGTTTATAGCATATTGTATTGTTTATAATGCCCAAATGCGGCAAGCAAGATAAATGTCCCCAAATCAGGGATCCTGCTATATAAATGACAGCTTAGGAGAATAAGAGAAGGCAGATATGTCTTGATCTGAAAAGATATCCTCAAACATACTCAGTAAAGAGAGACCACAGGCTACCATGTGTAATATAATCCCATGCATGTTTTGGGGTGAAAGTATTTTTCTATGTCCCTAAACCTGGAAAAAATGCACAGCACGCCATTAACAAGGGTATCCCTGAGTAGGGGAAAGAGGGAGAGATGTGAGGTTACAGGGATATTTTACTTGCTATGGACTGTTTAAAAATTTCATAATAATCAATTATGATCATAAAGAAAATAGAACTATTCCCAAATGGGGAAAAAAAAAGAGTCAGTTGATACACCCAAGGAATCACCGCCACAGGGGACTGAATGGATACACCCCGGGGGCTGTGGGGGTGAACGGCGGGGCGGGCAGTTCCGCACGCGGGGGGTGAGGGCGGTGCCTTCCCTGGGACCTCCCGCCCTGGGCCGTGGAACCCGGCTGCTCACAAGACGGAACACTGCAGTCAGCTGACAGGAGCATTGCAGAGTCACACAGGTTAACGCCTTATAAAAAGGCACGACTATGAAATATTTTACTCCATTTATGAAATGCTTTTAAGTTCCATTTGCAGGTGAAGAATATATCTACTAAAGCAATCAGGAAAAAAAAACATAATAAAATGATTGCCTCCACCAAAAAATATCCGAGTGTGCTTAGAGAAAAGTGTTTCTTTTATTCAGATCCTTTAAGTTGCTTTGCGGGGCTGTTATTAAAATACGGCGGACCCTCCAACCTGCCGCCTAGAGCAGAAAAAATTAGACCTCCCCAGGTCTGTAAGTCTAATGTCTTCCTGCTGATGAGGTGCACCTGGGAGGTGTCTGTTGCCGTGTTTTGATCCTCGAAACAGGCGTCATCTACGGGTAAACCACACAGCTAAATTTTGCTGCATTCCTAGTGCGTGCCAGTAATGAGCTGTGGGCCTTGTACTTATCACCCGATGCATCTTGGGAAAACGCAGGGAACACATATTGCCCCGTGTGAGCCGTTCTAATTATGATGACCGTTCAGTAGTTTTAATCGCTTGATATATGACAGACGCTACACTAAGCGCTTTACGTGCACCATCTCATTTGATTCACAGAAAAATCTCATCCAGGCACCACACTGCTCCTCCCCATGCTACCAGTGAGGAACTCTGAGGTTTACACAATGTGTCCAAAGTCCCAGGACCATAGGTTATGGAGCTGGGTTTGAACCCAGGTCTTCTTGGTCGCAGGGCTCACGCAGTGTGTACACAACTATGGACCCCAGCTTTGTGTTGCTTCTAGTACCCAAATGGAACAAGCAGGATAAATGTCCAAACGGCCCAGCAGCCACGGGCTCCCTTAAGGTGTCCGCTGCAGAAGTGGGGCTCTGCGAACGATTTGCAATATTTCAAAACGCTTAACGGAAACTGTATGCTCCTCTTCAGCGTTACCACATCAGCTAACTCCAATGTCAAGGCTCCTTGTTTGCATGGAAACAAGACAGGGAGGCACCCCACTTAACTCTGTGGGCCAGAAGATCATAAATGGTGTGTACGTACTATTACTTCTTTAAATGTGTGAACAAACTGCCTCATGTGTAATACAGGCTGCTTGTTTGGGAGACCACATATTTTAAAACGACGCACCCGTGGGCATAGGAGAAACGGCAGTGAAAACTCCCCGGTGGTAACACCTTTGCTACTATTTGTCCAGAAAGCCATTCAATGCCTCCCACGCCCAGCTTCCCCATGACCTTCCTCCATCCCTCCATTCCTGCCTGCTCGCTCTCCCCCATTCCATGGGAGGGCCCGCCTTTCCCCTCTGTTTCCTTGTCTTTGTGCCTCCGCGTTGTCAGCTGCCTTCACCCCAGTCCCCAGATGGCTTCGGCCACAGGCGGGGCAGGGGCCTCCAGCAAGGATCTGCACGGCACTGTGCCACCCGAACCGAACCACCTCCCGGACACACCTCCCACTGTTCACTGCTGTTTCAAGTTCCGTGGAGAGAATGCCACTGTCGGACTTCAGGTTAATTCCCTAGAGTGGCTGAGATGAGGGGCTGGAATCGGGACAGAGAATCCGGACATTTCTGGGCCTAGATGTCCTCAGTGGTTCTAACAACACGGCTCCACCCCGCACAAATGACTGAGGGGTCCTTAGAGAGGGGCAGAAAGGGGGAAAACACACAATCTTTACCCTCCTCCCGACACTGAAAACACCACTAATAGCCCATCCATTCCCCGGAGAAAGAACGCAGACATCACAGACCACGGAGTGACGGCCGACCTAGTTTCCCCAGCAGGGCCAGCAGGGTCCCCCAGTGTCACAGCTCCCTTGTCCTTTTTTCCCCAATGGGCTCTTTCCCCCCAAATTCCCTCCAAGTCAGGCAGGTACAAATCGAGGTTCCGAGACAGGTCTCACGAAGCCTTCCAGGACCTTGCGTCTCTGCCAGAATTCAGAGCCTGCTCTCTCACTGATAAGTCTGCTTACACATAAATTATACCAAAAACTTGAGAAAAATCACTGCCAACCGACCGGAGGCTCTCAGATATCACCCTCACACCTCTTTTCCTTTGCTGGGGAGGGAGGGAGGAAGGAAGGGAGGGAGGGAGCAGGCCAGTCTGGCCAGAAAAGAGCGATACATCTGAAGGGTGAGTGTGCAGCCTCTGATCTCCGGGAGCAGTCACGCCGACATCCGCCTGGCTCCTGCCCTGGAGATGGGGTGCAACTAAACCCGCCCCACAAACCCGTCTCCACGGGGAGCAAGCCACGGAGACCCTGTGCCCCTGTCCGCGTGCTGACGAAAGCACTGTCTCCCAGGACAAGAGCCTTTCTCCTCATCTTGCAAAGCACACACTCTCTCTCTCTCTCCTGCTCCCTCCCCACCGGCCCCCACACTGTGCGTCTCTCTGCTTTAATGTTGATAAAGCACCTGTGGCTTTCTCCACCGTTCCCTAACTGTAATGACAGCTTCAGCCTGTTTTAAAAGTCCAACCACATGTCTGCTATTCACCATCACCATCACCCCCACCCCCCTCTTCTTGGAAAGTTCAGGTGGTGGGCTCCCTCCTCCCCCACCTCTCTCTCTCTCTCTCTGACTGACCTATATACTGAGGATAAACTTGGGACAGAGAGAACTAGTTTATTTTTCTGATGTATTCCAAATTGTCCAATTTGACGTATGGTTTCAGGTGACTTTTCTAGAAGAAGAGAATATGGCCCCCACTTGGAGCCATGGCTCACTCGGGTGCCCCCCTGCTGAGCTGCAGACGGGGGTGGGGGGGGGTGGGGGGGGGCGAGTCCTTCCCCTGCAGGCTCAGCCCCTTAGAGTCTCAGCCAGCGAGAACCCGGACAAAGTGGTTCCTGTACTGCAGCCAGGTCACCTTGAACCAGACCTGCGTGTGTATGCCTAGACGTACGCTGAATCTCTTCGCGGTGCGTGCGCAGCGTCTGGGAGTCGTCTCCTGCTGCCTTTGTTCCTAGGTCAGGGCGAACTCAGAGCCTTGGGGAGCTGCTTAAACACCAGCCACCGGGCTGCTGCTCCTCCCAAACCCCTGCTCGACTAAAAAAGAGATGACCAGGCTGGTGTTTGTAGAGAAGGAGCATGTCCGGAAACATCCTCCATGTCTCATAGCCATGGCTCATAACTCCAGTGGTCCCTAACCACACCACAGTTTTAGAATAACCGAGGGACTGTGCAAGTATATAAACAGGCCCGTGCCCGGGTTCCACCCCAGACTAACTCACAAATGTTTACAACATTTATAAAATGTTCTCCGCGTAATTCTGACATGCAGCCCAGGGGAGAATATTCACGATGCGCTGTGTTCTGTCCTGAGTGCTGGGGACTTGGGGACAGAGAAAGCACAGGCCCTGCCTTGCAGAGGTCGAAGTGTGCTGGCAGTGGGGACCGGGGAAGAAGCACACAGTAAGGGGAGGGCCACAGTGTGCTGCCCCAGAGCGCCGAGAAAGCGCAGGAAGGAGACAAAGAACCCAACTCGGGAGGATCTGGCAAGGTGCCCCGAGAACGGAACTGGGAGAATTAACTGGGAGGATGGTGCACTGCCCTGCCCTTTGCTAGAGTAAGTAGGGCTTCTAACAAGAGTGCTTTTCTCGAATAAGACTACAGCCCAATAACACCCGACTCAGCCTGGTATGTCCCTCCTTCCCACCAGCCCCTTTCCCTCGGCCTGTGCCAGCCTCACCCTGCTCATACTGAGTCTCGGGGTCCCACCGGCTCCCTAGAATTCCACTTAGAATCTTCCCACCATCGCGATGTCTTCATGACGCAGAATTCCCCCACCCTCACCCCGACCTTGGACTGCAGTCAGCTCATTGAGGGAGTTCAGTACCGCGGGCCTGGGGAGGTCTTTCTTTCCCAGGCCCTCACCCACCCAGCCTGGGTCAGCTCACCCTCCCCGCAGAAGTCAGCCAGAATGCCTTTGGAGGCTGGTTTTCACCTGTGTCTGAGGTGCCCTTCCCCACCCCCACCCCGTCGCCTGCCTATCTCCTACTCAGCGGTCAGAAAACAGCTCAGCGGACACCATCTGGAGGCCTTCCCTGACTCAATCACTCGGAACTCCCACCCCGTCTCAGGCGGGGTGGGCGCTGCGCCTTCGTGAGTTCCCGCACAATTTTGCTCCGACTTCGTGGAAGTAGGGAGCCACATCTTTCAATTTGGAATAACCAACGTGTGGCATCTGCTTGCCACAGAGTAAGTGCTAAGCACTTGGACAGATGCATGATGGATGTGTCCGCGGATGGGTGGGTGCTGAGACAGATGGATGAGGGGGTGAGGGGCAGAGCCTCCGTTTACGTCTTAATCAGCTCAGATTCTGATGCAAAATGAAAGACGTGCTAAGTCATCTATTCTCAAGAGGCAGAGATGCTGGTGACATTTTTCCTTCCATCGCACGCGTGCACCACCACCTCCTTTTTCACCCCACAACCAAGAGGGGGCGGTGCTGTCGCTCGTTTCCCAGAGCAGGCTTCAGGCAGACCAATAGGCTTCCAGGGATCAGGGGTGGGGGGTGTATTTTGGAAGGTTACAACTGCTCCTCTCCAACCTCCCCTGACTCGTGCCCTTGCTTGCCCCCCGATGTGAAAGCACCGTCCCTCCTGTTCCCCGAAGACCGGCTCTGTCCACAGACGGAAGTTCTCCAGCTGGCACAGGAGTTCTTTCAGACTCTGCTTGTCATGCTTCCAGGGCCGCTCCATGAGGTCCTGGGAGACCTATCTGTCCTCTGTCACCTGCCACAGCCAGAGAGGTGACTGTCAAGCCAGAGGGGGACATCAAAGAAAACAACAATGACAACACTAGCGTTGTCTTCATTTTTACATGTCTGATCCCTCACAAAAATGCGTACGTTATGACGTCTAACAAAATCAACTATCTCTTTCTCCATCTAGATCCTACCTCTAAAATTAAAACACTCATTCTTTAGAAACACTCATTGCCGATTGCACAAACACTACCAGACACAGAAATGATATTGCAGACCTGGAGGTCCAACCCTGCAACATGTGGAGGTTGTCGTGTATCTGGGATTCCCTCAAATTCTTATGTGTGCAACACCCCCAGCAGCACGCAGCTCTGCTCCCTCCACCCATTCATACAGCATACACATTTCATTTACATCCTTGATGGACAAGGGGGGGTCTCTGTTTTTACATATCCTTTGAGGAGGTGTCAGAGAAAGGGCTGGATTCAGACGGATTAAATTCTGGTTCTGCCACTCACGTGCTGTGCAGCTGACACCTATTTATTTTAACTCCTGTGAGCCTCAACTCATTCATAAGTAACGGGAGCGTGAAAACAATTTGCTCCCTGGATTACGGTACAAATTAATTGACTTCTGAATATAAGGTGCTTTACACAGTGTTTTGACTTCCAGCAGGTATCCATCAACGGGTGGCTCGCAAATAACAGTAATATTTTTAAATCTGGATCTGTCGTGAATTAGAATATAAAGCATGCGTGAGTAATTAGGATAAAACGCAAAACTAGATTCAAATAAATTCAACCTTTGGGTTCCACCGCCCCCCACCTGCTGCTGCCTTGAACACTGAAGAGTTAATAGTCCCTCACCTGCAGTGAGTGACAGGTAAAAAAAAAAAAAAAAGCTTGAAGATAACTGAAATCCATCATCCCTCTTGCACAGATATGTCTGAGTGACCTGCCTCAGATCACATCGACTGTCAGAACGAGAGCCGGAAATAGCACTCACATGTTCTCTACAGCTGCTAAAAGGCTCTCATATCAAACACCGCCTTCCCTATCACCACCGCCTCGACCAATACTGCAGGGGACGCAGACATTATTCATCAATCAAATACGTGTTATGGGATTGCGCTGGGGCCAGAGGGGAGGAAAGAAGAAACATATTGAGTGTCAACATAATAGTCTAACAAGATGTTACGTAGAGGTAAGCTGAGGCTCAGAGAGGCCAGGTACCTTCCCCGAGGTCACACAGTCAATCAGCAAGGAAGGTGGAATTTGAATCCATGTCTGTGTGTCTCCAAAGTTCACAATCTTTCCATTTAACTCAGTGAAAGTCGAGAGATATTTTCTGACTGCCCCATGTGTACAAGGTACCGTGTTAGCACACGGCAGGGAACGAGAGAGACACTGCATCCATGCGGCTTATTGTCTAATGCGAAAGCAGACAGTCTGAGGGGTGAGGTGTGGTGAGTGCCGACCAAGGTGGAGAGCCTACTGGGCTGGCCTAAAAGTTGCTTACATTTTTTTTCCATACGATGGCTCTAGTAGTGCTTAGTTGTCTTTAACTTCACTTAAAACAATTTTGTTAGATTGCATTGTGACAGCTGTCATATCAACATGCATTAAAAAAAGGATCAAAACTGGTGAATTTCTGTGCAGCCATTTTAATGTTGAGATGGAAGAAGATGTGAAACATTTTCGGTATATGATGCCTTATTATTTCAAGAAAGGTAAAAACACAACTAAAATGCCAAAAAAAAGACTTGTGCAGTGTATGGAGAAGGTGCATGACTGGTCAGACGTGTCAAAAGTGGTTTGTGAAGTTTCTTGATACTATTGACATTTTGGCTAAATAATTCTTTGCTGTGGGGCTGTCTTATGCATTGGAAGGCGTTTAGCAGCACCCCTGGCCTCTACCTACTAGAAGCCAATAGCGGGAGATAGCTGACATACTCAAAATATCCAAATCAATAAAGTTATTGGTGAAAATGAAAAATATGCCTTTTACTTTACAGAGAAAAAAAACCCGAATGGACTTTATGGCCAACCCAATACAATGTTCGTAAAGTATTCGTGAAATGAGGCCAAGGACACGTGAGCCCCCACCCAGGGTCCCTCCACAGAGTGCCTCTGTCCCAGGGTCCAGTGGCGCTGCGGGCTAAACACCCCACCCCACACAGGCCGGCCCCGCTACGGCTTGGCATCGCTTCTGCGGGAAAACGCATGCTGAATTCTGAGCCGGCGCAGAAGCCGTGAGGGGACAGCGCACCAGCGCTCAAAGTCGTGCTGCTTCGTACGTGCTGCTGAAGGCAACAAATCTGCCTTCCTCACCAGGGTCTGCTGAGTATAAAAAATTAAAATGAGTGTCAGCATGTATTTGAGAAAGGAGAATAACTGAAGATGAAGGGATCAATCAAACCGCAGAGATTAATTATTGAGTGTCTGCTCAGAATCTGGCACCACGCCCGGGCCACGGAGAGGAGGAGGAGAGACAGAAGACTGGATCGGCCCTGGCCTTGCAGAGTCTGTGAACCCCCATAGGGTAAGAGGACCCCCATATCAGAGCACGCCCGATGGTGATGCAGTCTGTGAAAAATTCTAAGAGGTGGCGGTGGACACATGTCTGTGGAAGGGGCTGGGGGCAGGGGTGAGGGAGAAGGGGAGCTGCCCCGGGGCTTCCGGAGCCAGCTCGGATTCGCGCATTCAGACAGGGTTTGTGGTGGCGGTGGGAGAGGTGCTCGCTGAGGAGAAAGGCACAGGACAGCGGGAAAGTGAATGGACCACCGAGGCCAGGGACCGGAGTTGGGGAACACTGGGAAACAAGGTCCCAGAGTAGTTGTGAATGAAAGAGCGTTTGGTCTCTATCGCCTTTGCATCCACGGTGCCCAGAATGGGGCCTGGCAAATGCCAGGTGCTCAGTTCGTGTTTTGTGAGACGGAAAGGCATCGCCTTAGTTGAAAAGAAAAATAACAAGATAAAAAAAAAAAACCCCAAACTGTTAGTCCTGTTTCAACGTATGCCAGGCAGGCCTACTATGACAAGGAACAAAAGTAAAACCGCAGATAATTAAGTGCTCGATTCTACGATAAAATCAAAAGTTGTCAGACGCAGTCGGGAAAGTGATGACACGAGACGAAAAGAAGCTGGAATGCTTTCTTAACGGAAGGCGAAGTTGGGTCGGGCCCATCAGGAAAGGCAAGGTTTGTCCCTGGAAGTCGCAGTCCAGATGCTCACGGCGGGGAGGCGGCCGCCACACGCCTGTGACTCCAGTCCCCCGGAGAGCAACAGGAAGGAGCAGGACTGTGATTTTACTGAACAATGTAGCGAGTCACAAAAAGGAGATCGGAGAGCGAGGTTCCGGTTACGAGTCACTAACTGGAGACCCTCAGGACAAGCCAGAGTGAACGCTGTCCAGACGGAGGAAACAGGAAAGGGACAAAGAAAGGGGAAAGGACATGGAGGCGGGGTGGGGCGGTGCGAGAAATGGTGTGCCCAGAACACACAGCGCACGGACAGAGAACAGTAGGGAGTGCGGTCAGAGAGGACAGCTCCGTTGAGTTTGAGGTCCGGGCGGAAGAAGCCGCGGTCACAACGGAGCCAGAGAGACCTGGAGCGTGTCGCGCTGCTTGGAGAACCGGGGCTGAAACGGAACACTTCACTTCCCAGCCTGTCCTGCCAAGGTAACAGCGGTTCATCTCATGGGCGGTGCTCTGACATCTCCCTGAGGAAGTGTCTATTCCAGGACTTGGGCTGTTTTCTGGAGACTTCTCCTCTGCGGCCCCTGGTGGTCACCCCAGGTTGAGGGGACAGCTGGGGCCACTCCAGACGGAGCCGCGGAGCAAAGGCATCTTTAAAAACAAAGCATCTCCCTTCTCGCTTAACACAGTTCGCTCCGGGATTTACATCGAGACCAGCCGGGCAAATCAAAGTTATAGCTCCCTCAGTAACTGTAACCTGGACCAAACGTGGCTATATTTTTCTGCTGCTGAGCGGGCTTTTAACTCATGCTCCCAGCTGTGAACGGAAGATTTAATTCAGACATTATGTAGGAGAAGCTTTTTGGAAAGCAAGTGGCTGGCCCAGTGAAGGTTCGGTGTAAATGGCTGTTCCTTTCAACTCGCGCCTTTATGCAGGGTTCCCCGCAGACAGAAGCCTTCCGTAGCATCCTTTTGCAGGGTGAGCAGAGAAGTGCCTTCTCCACCCCTGAGAGCTGCCCCGCTTGCTCATTCACACGCCAGAACCCAGCCTCGTCACTGCGGGTGGCCGGTGTTGACAAAGGGCCCTACTACACAAAGGACTGAGCAGAGACACCACTCAGGCACTTGACTGGGGTGGGGGAGGGGCAAAACGTAAGAGGCTCATAAACTCATAATCGAGATGACTCAACTTAGCGCCACGGTTTTAAAAGTAAAAATCAATGCAAAAATCCATGACCGAGTATCAAAATACTGGCTACTTAAACCATCCTGCACGGAAATATTATTTGTCTTGTGACTGGATTTGTGGTTGCCCTGGTACACGTTGCTGCCGCCCTCGGCCTGGCCTGGGACTGGGAGGCCGTCAAGGTGGACGTGGGGTACAGGACAGAAGGGGGCACAGAGAGGCCATCGCCGGCTCGGCGGCAGGCAAGCTCCTCCGGACCTTGGTCAGGGCAGATACAGAAATACTAAAGAATACCTCAAGAAGTGTTTCAGTTGGTGCCGATGGGACAGAACGTGTTGGGTTATTAATTTTATTGGGGGGGGACTTCTAGTCTCCTCTCAACAGCAGCTGTCTCTTGATTCTCCGGGTGGATCCCCTGAGAACAAACAACCCAAGGGCCCTCTGGGAAGTTATGCCAAACCACCCACTGTCCAAGCCTGCGAAGCAAAGAGCAGGCGGCATTCGAACCCCAAAAGCTGGCCTGGGAATGGCTGCATGGGCAGGGCTGTCGAAGAGCCCAAGTAACGTGCTGCAGCTCTCCAGGTCCCTGCCGCCGGGACAGGCCCGTCCATATTCCCAGTCCCCAGAACCTGGTCCTGGGTCAGTGCACGCGAGTGGCTCAGCCAAGTCCTGGCCTCGTTGCTCAGTCGGTAGGTGTTACGTTCCCCTCCTGACGGGTCAGAGTACTTCACAGTATGGAAGCCTCTGGCAAGCCCAGTCATTCGTCTGTGGATTTTGTACTTTTCACTGAAAAAGCAGGGAAAACCTTTCATCCCTTCACACTGAAACAGGTGTGCTTTGGGGCACTGTCCATCCTCAAAACGCACCCTCTGTATGTGGGCAGTCCCCCCTGACGTACCTCGGAAATAATCTTAAATGTTCTTTAGTTTGAAAGGTTAGGCTTTCAAACTGCAAAGGTCACGCAGAAAACTCCCATCCCCCTTCACCCAGCTTCCCTTAATGTCGGCATTAACTGGAGCACAATGGCCAGCCCAGGAAATGTGTGGGCACGACACTACGAACTGAACCACAGACCTGATTCTAGCGCAGCCAGGCTCCTGGCCTGTGATGCAATTCGGGGTCCTGCACTGAACTTAGCTGCCATGGTCCTGAGCCCCCTCCAGTACGTGATGGGGCCCTGGGCAGTGCATTGTGGGCACGACCCCCCTTGGGAGTGGTGTCCTGTCCTGCTCAGCACGCCTTGTCAAGAGGCATGCGATGCCACCGTGTCCTTGCTGGTGCTGCCGCCTCTCGTCACGTGGTTCGGGTGCTGCAGGTCAGGTTCCTGCGCCATCCAGTTACAATCTCTCCATTTGTCACTGGTAAGTGGATACTTTGGGAAGATACTTGGAGACTATGCAAATATCGTTATTTCTCATCATGCTTTTGCCCAACAAGCCTGGTATCCATTAGTGGTTCTTCCTTGTAACAATGGTTCCTGTGGTGTTTGCCTAATCAAAATGAATTTTTAATCATCTTTAAACCCTACTTGAGGCCGAAAGGACAAACCCGCCTGGGGGAAAGACAACACTCTCCCCGGGAAGGGGCCGTTCCCACGGCGGTGCAGACGAGACGTCTAGCTTTTGCACAGCAATGGCAAACCCACGGCCCCCAAGTCGCCTTCCCACCCCTGCCTGGGCCAGAGTCGGGGCCCTCCTCCTCACTGGTCTGTGTAGGTGCTCAGAATCTCGACGCTGCTAGCAGCGAAGCCGTGGGCGGCCATCAATGACCGTCACGGCGAACGGCACAGATTTCCGCATCTCCGCTCAAGGTGGGGCGTTTGGTCGGTCTTAAACACGGCTCCCTCCCTGGAGTGCCTTCGCTTTGTGCCATCCCCAGAGAGCCTCTACGCAGCGGCAGACGCAGGGGCCGCGGGGGAGGAGGGAGAGGAGAGACGTGCGGAGGCGGCTCCCCTGGGCCTTCGGGTTTTTATTTTTTATAATTCCTTTGAGTCCCGGGCAGTGATGTGTTGGAAAGTGTTTACCAGTCGGCTCTTGAGGAAGAAAAAAATGAAAAGTCTGGATATCCGGTGCGTGCCAGCTCTGTGTACGAGACCCCTGCGTCGCTGATTGCCAGCTGCCGACGTGACGTCACCGAACACGCAGTGGGAGCAGAGCGTGACGTAGTATTCCCACCAAACGGACACAATCGGCGGGAGAACAAAGTGCAGTGAGATCGTTAAAAAGTGATGCATTTTGAGTCTCTATTTGTCACCTCTGATTTTAATTTCGTTTATTTAATTATAGATATTTATATAAATTTTTAATAATGGCAGTTATTTAACAAATAACTCACAAAAGTCCTAAAATTGAATGCTTGGTTCTCTCGAGCTGGTGTGAGCCAGCTCCAGCATACCACCCCCTACCGTGACTGTCACGAGCCCTGAAGCTCTGGACCCCCAGAGGAGCCCCTGAGAATGCAGGGTGGCAACCTCCTGCAGGCCCCCCGGGAGGAAGGAGCACTCGGGAGGTCCAGATACCCTGCCGGGGCCGGCTCTGCTCCAGCGGCAGCATCTGCTGCTCCCTGGCAGCCCCGCCCCAAAGCATCTGGTGCCACCAGGCTGGCAGGAGGGGGGCCTCCGGTGAGAAGGGGCACAGAGCCCTTCCCAGGCTCAGGGCATATTTGCCATTCTCCCAGGAGGCCACCTGGCCCTTTACTGTTCCTAGACGAGTTGCAGGGAAGGTTCAGGAGCAGCCTGGGACGGTGGACGGAGCATGGGAAGGCAGGAGAGTAAGGGAAGCAGAAAGGCCACGTGTCCTGAGTATATGGACTATCTGCTGGGGGCAAGGCTGCCTGTTCTCACAGGTGTTCCTGTTCCCTGCAACCCCGACCACCCGGGGAAACAGCGTCCCCATTGTATGACAGAGACATTGTATGACTTCCCAAGGTTCCCCAGTGAGGGAGAAGGGGAGCTAGGAAGTACGCCCTCTCTGCTCACCACCATCGCCCGGCTTCTAGCACGGGGCCCACGACAGGTGCTAAGTAGCCTGACTCCCTGACTCCAAAGCGTGCGCTTGTCCCTCCACCAGGAAAACGATGCTGGGACAGTGTGAGTGCGACGCAGTGGCAGGCGCTGGTGCAGGAGAGGTCATTGACTTGGGAGTCCGACACAGTGACTCCCTCCCAGCTCTGCCTTTTACCAACTCTGACCTGTGTCAGGCGGGTCACCTAGCCTCTCTCTGGGACTCAGGCTCCTCGCTCATCAAATGGGAACAATAAGATCTACTTGCCACTCGGTGGCCAGAAACAAACCACTATGATTTATGAGAAAAGATTTTGCAGGCTACACAGTGCTGGGGAAAAAATGTGTATTAGATGTCACTGTCTGTGACCTCATAATGTCACTCTGCTGGCCTAGCAGAGGCACAGTTAATGCCATGAAAGCAAAGGAGGAGCAAGGGGTAGAAAGGAAATGGTCTTGGACATAGCAGAAGGCAGAGGGTTTGATCTATTTCAACTTCAAGTTGGGGGATTAATTAGCTGCTCTCTGCTTGGAATGCACCACAGACGAAGAATTTCAGCTAGCCTCGTCTCCCTGCCTTTTATTTGAGATACGAGGGAGCAGACAGAAGAAAGCCTGCTGCTCTTGCACAGTGGTATTGATTCCTGGGAATTAAATGGTAATGCAAAGAGGAGGCATCAGCCTCTCTCCAGCCCTGCTTCAGGCAGGCTGCCGAGGATTCTGGGAGAGCACAGAACCCAGGCTGGCCACTGGGGATGCACTGCAGAGGTCCCCGGGCACAGAACTGCGGAGGGTGCTTCTTTCCCAGGATTCAGGTCAGGGGCAGTGCCGGACCAAGGGCACCCTCCGGTCAGACTACTCCCTGTACGCGCCGCAGTCCCTCCCTCTCCCCACCCATCAGGCCCTCACAGAGCTGAAAATGCTGATGCGCTTCTGCTGTCCATGCCTGGTCCTCTTTGAGGGAGGGCCAAGCCTGGGAGTGTCAGTGTGTGTCTTTATGCATTAAAAAATACATGTGCCAATATGTTGATGAATTGCATATAGCAGGTGGGGGAGATAGAGGAATGGGAGTGGGAGATAGGGATGAAAGGTAAGAAATGCAGAGAGAGAGAGAGAGAGAGAGAGAGAGAGAGAGAGAATGAATACGGGAGGGCCTTGCATAGCCCAGTGAGGACAACATGTCATGAACTGAGTGGGATCAGTTCAACCCCTATACCTGATATCCAAGGAAGGTAAAAAGAGGAAAAAGCAGACATATCTTCTTAGACTCAGAGCAGGAGACCCAAGGGAGCAATCAGGCCCTGTCATTGATTTGCGCAAGTCATATTCATTCATTCATTCATTCATTCTTTTTTTCTTTCAATAGATAGCTTTGTGCGCCTGCCATTGGAGGGGGCAGAGAAGCAGGGCAGGCGTGGTTGATTCCCCCACAGGGCACTCCTGCTTCCACAGGCAGATGCGTCCACAGCGGAGGACACGCAGGTGCCAGCCAGAGCAGGCCTACGCTGCTCCTGGGACCACGAGAGAGGAGGGCCGAGAGGGTGAGAGGAGGCTGCCTGGGGAGAGTGAACTTTCCTCCGGCTTCCGAACGTTGGCGGGATTCAGCTCGGCACAGAGTGGAGGTGAGGGCTCTTTGTGGCAGTGCCGGCAGCAGGCACACAGCCCACGAGTGGGGGAGTGCGGTGCGTGCGGGAGACTGGGTTGTAACGGTGCAGGAGGATGCGGCGGGACGGTGGAACTGCTGAGGGGCCAGGCTGAGAAGCCGGGGAGTGAGGCTCGCTCTCTGAGTGTCTGGACACAAGGCCTGGCAGAGGACGGTGCTGTGGTGTCAGTCTGGACACAGTGTGACGGCACCCAGCGAGGGGAGTCCTCCAACCTGCCTGGGGGGGGAGGGGAGAGGACATGGAGTGGAGAGATTTCGGAAAGGAAGTGCTATCTGAGCCGAACCTAAACGGGGATAGGCATCTTACTTGCACAGAAAGAATGAGAGCTGGAAAGGACCTTCCAAGCAAGAGAAAATGCATGAGCGAAAGCCCTCCCCACCAGCGCCTGAGCTGATGAATCCAAACATGGAACCCCCGACCAGTCATGACTAAAAGAGGGGGCCTCGCTCGAACCCTCAGGCCTGGTGAGCGGACTCCTGAGTTGACTTCTAAAGGGCGGACTCTGGGCCTGCCCTGCATCCATGCTGCAGATATGGCCGACGCCGTGTCCCCGCAGAGTCACGAGTCAGCTTCACCCACTGCGTGGCTGGCAACCAGGGCACAGGGCGTGACTCCCCTTTCCGTCAGACGGATGACATACAGAAATAAAAGCCTGTGTCGAGAAGAGAAGAGCCAACTCCCTCCTGCTCTGGCACGAAATTCAACTTGGTGAGTGACTCAGCAGATGCCAGGCACAGAACGCAGCCAGTGTGACACCTCCTTTTCTAAGTAACCTAAGTTGACAGCTCAACTTAGTCCACGGGGCGGGGCCGGGGAAGGAAAGGCGTTCAGAGAGGCAGAAGTCTGACCTTTCATCCTGCACCTGAGCCTGTCCCTTTCATATGCTAAGAGCAACTGCAGCTAGCAGGGCGAGGAAATTTAACACTATGGTGAAAAAAATACCAACCCCCAGGCAAAGGGGGACAATCTCATGACCTCAGGCAGATGCCACCCAGGGTTACAATGAATAAGGTAATAACAGGGAAACCAGCTTCCTCATGCCAGGCCTGCTGTGCTGGGGTGTAATTAGGGAAACAATGGAAACCTACTGGAGACAAGCGTTCTTTCCCATCCCCCAAGCACACAATGCGCCCCAGAAGGAAGCTTGGCATCCTGCACTGCAATTGGGAAGCTTCCACGTGCGGTTCCGCCCCTGGGCCATGGCTCCTGCGGCGGGAAGACGCAGCCTGTGCTTGGGGTGTGGGGCTGGGCGGTTCCCCGGACCCACAAAGAGCCAGTGAGTGATACACGGCTGGGCGGCTGGGCTATCATCTGCAGAGAGGAGCCTCACCATCAGGACAAAAATCCAGGACGTTCACCCTGGGAGCCTTTGTAATTTTCCTTCCTAATGTCCAATTTTGAGGAGTTGGTGCCCGTAGAAAGCAAACAGCACATCCAACGGTCTGGATTCTCAAAGTCAGAGCTTTGCATGGGCCATGTCCCCGCTGCCGCATGAAAATGAACTGCTGAGTACAGATGAATGGGCTCGAAGACTTTGCCATGTTACGGTTTATTAAATGCCATATTGGAAGATGGCAGGTTTTGCAGACTGCAAAGGGCTCTTCAATTAGGAAGGTAAAGGAGTGAAGAAGAGCCCAACTGTTCTTCTATTTCCAGGGGACACCAAAGATGGAGGGAAAAATAGGTCATAGGAGAGCAGTGGTTCTTAAGAGTGTGTCCCTGAATCAGCAGCATCCACATCAGCGGGGAACTTGTTAGAAAAATAAACAGTCAGGCCCCATCCTTCAAACTCGATGATCAGAAATCTGTTTTAATAGCTCCTCCAAGTCACTCGGATTCAGGCTCAAGTGCCAGACCTTCCGCACTGGAGGTGCTGTGGTCCTCCCCCCTGGCTGCCTGTTAGCGTCACCTGGAAAACTTGTCACCAAGATGCCCCCGCCAACCCCAGGCCAATTAAATCGGAACAGCTAGGGCTGGTGCCAACGTGGGTGATGCAAGTGTGCAGCCGGAGTGGAGAGCCACTCTCTATTATGGCAAGAGAGATTTAGATGAGCTTCTTGGGGCTGGTGGTTTTCAGTTTAGCTCAAAGCGGTGATGGCCAGTGCATGAATCTCCGTCAGAGAAAAAGCTATTGAGAAGTGGAGAGATTTTCATATCTAAGAGCTGGAGAGTTGAAATGTGAAGCTCCAAAAGCATCAGAATCGTGTGCCAAGCCCAATGGTAACAATAGTATTTAATAACTCATCCAGCACAGACAGCTGAGTTGCTCCTCCTAGGGAAAGGGCTGGGACAGTCCCCACAGCCCAAAGTCATTATGAAAGTAGTGCACTCGAAGGCAGCGAAGAGTGACACCCCGCCTCCCACACACCTCACCTCCACACGCCACAGTCCCCCAAGGGGAGCTCAGCCTCCCACTCACATCTCTGCTTTAAAGCCCCCGGCACCCAGGGCATAGGAGACAGCAGCCTCTTCTCGCCGGTGTCTGGTGTCACCCAGTGTGCAGACCGATGACAGCCTGTCAGGACAGAACTCTGGGAGGACACTCGCACGGCATCAGCGGGGTCTCGGCATCACTGCTTACCAAGCCAGCTGTGAGCTGGGGCCGCCCGACCCACGCCAGGAACTGGGCAGTTCGCCCACTGTAAGCACGCTCCTCAAACTGGGGTCTGTGGGCCTCTAGTCGCAAGGACCCAGGTTTTACCCCCACGAGAAGGGAGCTGAGTATTACTGAGATGTAAGGAACACTGCAAGTTCCTTTCAGGAGGAAGGGGCAACATCCTGTAGAATGTTTCTGGAAAGTTGGTGGGCCAACCTCCGTGTCCCTGCCCTGTGAGAGTCAGGCCAAACTGTCCCCACACATTTTAGGGCCAGCTGGACAGCTGTGAAGTTGTGTCTGAGACCGCCATTATCAGAACATCATCACAGAGCGAATCTTGAGTCCTGGAGCTTTCAGGTGTTAAACTCCCTCTCTCTCTAAAAACAGGGTGAGGACAGAAAGACAATGAGAAGGAAAAGATCAGGCGTGTGCATCTCTAATGTCTATGATTACACGCACTTTGAAGTCTGGCCGACCTGGGTTTGAATTTGGACCATGCAGTTTACTCCCTGGAGCTGAACGGTACACTTATGAATTTCAGGTGTTCCATCTGCAAAATGGGAATCATAATCCTCAGCGGCACTGATCAGGGTGAGCAGAAAGAAGGCATGGATCCCCCTTAGCTCCGTGCCTGGGAAACAACAAATAAAGTAGCATCTGCGATCATTAATTATTGCCCGGGAACAGCCAGCTGCAGCTTCACGTCCTTTGTGAGGGCTTGCCTGACAAAAACGTTCTCTCTCTCTCTCCCTCTCTCTCACACACACACACACACACACACACACACACACACACACAAACCCTCAGAGTCTCTGTAGTTTCAGTGCCGCTGGTATGCATCTAGATTCTAGTCATTACACAATGTTACCCTGAAATTGCTTATTTACACGTCTGCAAGGATTTTCTTAGGAAAAGAGACCATGCTTCTGTGCACCCAATGTGTGGCACATACCTGGTGCGCCATATGTACAGGTGAGTGAGTGAGTGAGTGAATGAATGAAGGAAGCAAGCGACTGTGTTTCCCTGGTAATGAGGTAAGAAGATGAATCAGGACAGCAAGGACAGAAAGGCCGACGCGGAAGAGAGATGAACAAAGAAATGGCTGACTATGGGGTCTGGGCGGTTTTCTAATTATAGCCCATCGCACAGACGGTTCGTCTGGAAGGCCCTCTCCGAGGGCTCTCCCAGAGTGGGAGCTGCGGGGGAGCTCACGCAAACACTCAGAAGAGACTTCCCGGCTGTTTGCCCCTGCCCTGTCCTCTGGACGCAGCCCACCTCCACATCGGGCGGAGGCTTCCTGGACGCTCCTTCTGAGCGCTCTGCTCATTCATAGCGAGCCCTAACCACGCTCACCCTCCCAGCAGATGACTGGAGGAACGAGACCAAATGCAATCACCTAGGAAAGCAGAACGGAGGGTTTTTTTTTCCCCCTTGGCCAGGTAGGGATGGGAAACTCCCCCTCCCGCCCCTGCAAACCAAACTGCAGTGACGGACGAGTCCACACATGTCTTCCCTACGCCACGAGAGGGGCTGTCTGACCAGGAGCAAGCCGGCAACAGGCCACGGGCTCTACTCCAGGCCCCGAGCCATCTCTCACCGCCATGGGGGTCAGTCCCTGGACAGGCCGGCCCGCCACTCGAGCCATCGACTTTTATCTTTAGATTTCAATTGCTATTCATAAGCACTGATATTTTAGAGCTGCATCACGTCGGGCCCGGTCCGAGTCCAGGGCACCTACTGTGCGTCGCCGTGGGGACTCACCACGTCCTGACAGCTGAGCACCTCCAGGATGCTGTTGAGCAGCTCGACGCAGTACTTCTTCTCCTGGAGCTGGTGCTGCAGGTCGTCCTGCTCCAGCAGCTCCTTCAGCTCCTTGGTGATGACGGGCAGCAGGATGTCCCGGCATTCTGGAAGGAAGGCGGTTCAGAGGCACGTGAGCTTCCTCGTTTCTTAGTTTCTGCACTTTCTGGGTTTTAGATAACTTTTCATGAAACAGATAATTCATGAATATTTAAAATCTAAACATTAAAGATCAGGTCAACATTTCCAGGGAACATCACTCACAATTCCGGTCCCTCCCCCAGCCTGTTAAGACTGGCCATAAAAGACTAAAAGACAGAGCTATGGAATAATTAAGATGAGATTTGTGTTTTAATCTTAAAAGTTCATCCTGCTGGTATTCTAGTTGAGATGCCTCAGTTAGATTGCATTACAAAGATATGAATCCCAGAGAAAAGGCCCGTTTGGAGACTTGAGATGTTAATAAAGATCTCCTTGGGAAGTCACAAGACTTTAAATGCCCCTTAAAGTGGAACTAAATTAGTAAATTATCGTGGAAAGGTCTGATAGTGAGTTCTCCTTCCTAGAAGTACAGCATTTGAGCAGTAGGTCGCTGCCTACGGATAGGGATGGTAGGGGGCATCGCAAGTTGCAGAGGAAGGGGTCAACTGAATCACTGTCAAACCCCATCGAGTGTTCCGTGGCTCCGTAAAGGAAAGGTTCAGAGGAAGTAGCAGGGGGGGAAGGATGTATTTGCTAGGTGGGAAGCCAGCGGGCAAGTTTATGCTGTTCACCAGCCACTGTGCTTGTGGGGGGCTGCGGACCAGTCCCCAGCAGAAGCAGGGGCTTGTCAATCTGAAAGTCATCTGCCTTACAGGTTAGCCCAACCAGCACCCCCACCAGACACAGCCTCTTGCTGGTGACAGCCAGCAAGATTTGAGCTAAGGAAGCCATGAATAATGGGGCCTGTTTTCCGGGAAGTACTTGTGTCTTTTTGTTAACCATGATTTCTCAGAAATGTCTGGCTCCTCTGTTTTGAGATGAAATAATTTTTCTTCTTTGTAATTGGAGCTGTGAAATTATATTAGTCTGTAAAGCCTCAGGAAGCAGCTACATCGTGGCTTGATTGTCAAGCAAACAAACAGAAGTGATTTAGAAGATAAATATTGCAGAGCCTTAGATCAATCCTAATGGGCAGAGACAATGAGTATTAGAGACCTGTAAGCCCAGCCTGAGGACCCAGCGCCTGACAAAGGCTGGGACATCTGCCATCCAGCGCCAAATTGTA
Source organism: Phyllostomus discolor (assembly GCF_004126475.2). NCBI lineage: Eukaryota > Metazoa > Chordata > Mammalia > Chiroptera > Phyllostomidae > Phyllostomus > Phyllostomus discolor. The sequence continues at coordinate 34,354,069 of NC_040915.2, read as the reverse complement.
ATTCAGACCAGGCACTTAGGAACCCGCAGAGCTACTCAACTCCCTATTTTCCTGGAAAAGAGTCTTCTTTTGTCAAAGCGACTGCAGGGAGGAAAATTGCAGTGTTTCCGGGCTCCTCCGGTTTCTCATCTTGGAGGGAGTTGTGTCCCGTGGTAGAAGGCGCCTAGCTCCCTCGAAACATGACGTGCTTTTGCAACCATTTCATGACCTCGCCGCCTCTTCCCCAATATCAGCCCCACAGGAGGGACGACACAGGGACCCTCTGTCTACTGTGGAAAACCGCCTTGAGGTGGGTGAGGCTAAACATGCACCCGTGACCACACCCACAGCTGCAGCCACGGCTCTGAGAGGGAGGCACCCCGGCGGCTCCCCGGCTCCGCACTGGGCGCCCCTTCTCCTTTGCTCCCTGTCAGGGTGAAGACCCCCAGCCACACACCCAACCAGGCAAATTGGACGCCTCCTCCTTCTCTCCCCAACACCCACTCCACTGTGAAGTCCTAGCCACCCCGCCCCCAAGCCTGCCTCTGGTACCTTCTGCAACCAGTCTCCCAAACTGAGCTCCGGCTTCCAGCCTCAGGGGCAGAACGACCACAGGGGCCCCTCCTGGAAGTTTGTCAGGCATTTGCTATTGCCCTGAGGGTGAGTTTGGTAAATTCCTTGTGACCATGCCCTTCAAATTCTGCAGCCGCCACCTCCCAAGCTGCCCAGCCAAGGTCCCTGTAATGCTCTTATCCCACCCCTCCTCCGCCTGGATTTTAACGCAGATGCACCTCCCATAGGACAGTATTCCTGAACCCCCAACTCCCACTGGGGTGGCCCTGTTTTGTGCTCCTGCAGTGCCAACACTATACATCTGTCTGTCTTACTGTTGGTCACACTCTGTGGTCACTGTCTGTGCAACAGAACAAGGAGTGAGACTCTTGTCATCATCCTAGACACAGAGCTAAGGCCTGAAGCTGAAAACAAAAGGTGCAATTGCTCCACGTTCTAAATTCCAATTATTTCCAGAAGCTGGGGTACTCCATCACCACGAAAGGTTTTCTGAGAGGTACTGGCTCAGTACCAGCCCTACGCCAATCTGCATGCACCCCATCCCAGACCTGGGAGGGTCAGCGGGGGCCTTTGCAGGTAATGCAAGGGGAAGCCATACAGAGAAGCCACCTCTCTGAGGCTGAGGCGGGGGGAGGAGAACCAAACGAACCACTCATAACGTACATGAAGACGGGACCGGCACCTTATATCCCCCCGCATGGGAAATGTTGGCTGATCTACAATCCCAGGCTCCTCCTGGTAGCACCTGCAGAGTGAAGAGACCTGAGAACATTCTGGAGCCCCTCTCTTACCCTGGGGAGGAGGGCTAAACACAGTCACACCTTCAGCGTGCTCACCCCCTTGTAAGCCTGCCTGCGACAGCCTTTACTTAGAGTTTCACTCCACTCACAGCCAGCCCCGCACTGGCACCAGCACGGGTTAAGCCGCTCTTCAATCCCGCTGGATTTTTCACAGGCTGGGAGGTGAGACTCACTGCTCCGGACGAGTTCCTACCGACTGAAAGGCGAATTCAGCTCAGCCCCACCCTCTTGGGGGTGGCGAGGAACACGCGGCCATCAAGGATCACCCCGCCCTCGCCCCGGGCCCTTGCACAAATAGGGATACCCGTTATTGAGACCCCAAGTTCTCCTGGGCGAGATCTGAGCAGAGCAGGCCCAGCTCTGCTCGGCTGCTGTGCTTCCACTTGACTTGGGGAGCGTCTGCGGAGGTCAGAGGCCACTCGGTTCGATCGGCTAGACCCGCAGGAGGACCCGGGCAGACGCCGCGCCGGTCTGACAGACAGGAGCTCCTTCTCACGGCCTCCCTCCTCCCGCCGGCGTGTCAGGAAGAAAAGTGATTCCACCCCACCAGGCAATCAATAACTATCCACCGGCTTCGTATTCCAGAGCAGGTTACAAGGCTTTTACAACTCTACCAGCGTTCCTGCCCGGCGCGCGCTTCGTGATTCACGCCCTCGCCGCCCGGAACACACGCCTGATTACAATATCCAGAACCATCGCTCACTCCCCGCCGCCGTGATGTGCAGCCTCACTTTTATGAACCTGAGGGCCAAATATATATATATCTCCCCAGCTACACTCGCACCGCCTGTTGAGAGATTTCAGAGCTCAGAGACGGTAAACATCCTCTTCAGGGTTCTTCGAGGGGTGGAATCCTTAAGAAGAAACGCACTGCTAGGACTTGATTACAGATGCCCACTCAAGCCAGGCTCTTGCTTCACCGTATGTCCGTTATATTGAACACAAAACACGCTATTGTACTGAACCTGTAAGTAAATGCCCTGTAATGAGTTGGTGTTTGGCACTCAGAAGCACAGTGACGGCAGATAGAGTGAATTGATGGGTAAGTGCTGGGATCTTTAAGAAGATGTATGTTGATGTCTAAAAATGTCACACTGATTATAAATGTAATTTGTAAGCTCTGATAGTCTATACGAGATATATTTATATCCATGAATAGTTACCGCAACAGGCACTGTTCTCATGGACATTATATACTAGTAGGGTATCAGAAATAATTTAAGAAGATATTCATTGTCTTGGTTTGGACTCTGCAGAAGCAAGCTCTAGGGAGAGGTCCTGGTGAAGGTGACTGGCTTATTAGGAGGCGTTTCAGAAACCAAACTGGAAGAGGAAAAAGGGGAAGAGGTCCAGGCAGGGGGGCAAAAGCAGGCAAGCCTCACATGGGGTTTGGCCGGGAGACAGTGTGGGCTATAGGAGCAAAGCAGCTGGAAGACTAGAGCCTGGGCATGCACAGTCCCAGGAACTGCGGGTGCTCCCAGCGCAGAGGCAAAGCCGACCCCACAGCCCGGGGCAGCCCTAGGAGGCTGGTGCTGCTGGCTGCCAGGAGAGAAAGCCCCCCTGGAGCTGTGCACAAAAATGACCGTGGGCCCCAGGGGACAGGGACAGGTGCCTGAGAGCTGAGGCTACAATGATGAACACTGGCAGCTGCCAGAAAAATAATTCGTGGGGCAGCATGAGACCCATTCTGGGGGTGGGCAGGGCAGGCCGCCCACGAGGGCAGTGGAGAAGGTCTCCCTGAGGCGGAGACACTCAGGCTGAGGGTGGGAAGAGAACTGCCCACAAAGATCTCAGGGACAAGCGTTTGGAGCAGAGGAAATGACTTGCAAAGGCCCTGGGGTGGAAATCTGCTTCGCAGGCGGGAGGGACCACGGGGCACGAGGGAGGCTGGATTAGAGGAAATGGGGAGCATGACTTGAGACAATGAACTTGGAGAACTTGACTGGGGCCAGGTCTCCTCGGGCTGTATGGCCCATGGTGTGGCGTTTGATTACTGGGTGGAGATAAATTTGGGTGCTTGTTTATTTATTTATTTTAGTTAGTTAGTTAGTTAGTTTTGTATTTTTAATAAGGAGTTGCAGGGGGGCCTGGAAGGAGAAGCAAGAGGACACCAAGGAGGCTTTTTTTGTAGGGGGAGAGAAGAAGTACAGTATTTATCGGGCCCCCATTCTCTACCGGGCATTCTCTGTATGAAGAAGTATCTTACCTGAGATCACACAGCTAGTATGTGGCAGAGGGGGGATTTAAACCCAGGAAATGGGATTCCAGAGTCCATGTTCACATGTACTAGGCTACCCTGCCTCCCTACCGTAACAGTGTGTAGCAGGAGAGACAGACAGACATGGACAGACGTGGGATACAGTCTGGGGGCAGCGCTGACCCGTCTTGCTGCTGGATGAGACGTGTCATGCAGATGCGTGTGCATATGCTCCGTGAGCACTGGAGTGAGAGACTAACAGATTCCTTTTAAGGCTTATCAAGTCAGGGTCTAATCATGAAGATCACTGCATGGCCTCAACTAGCAAGTAATGAAAGGCTCTCATCCACGCTTCTCTCACGACGGGGTGGCTGCACAGGTGGTCTACCTGCCATCACACCTTCCAAAGCCACTTGGGCGGAACTGGTGAGCTGCCAGCTGCCCGCACCTGCAGGGAGGGGCCCCTTCACACTTCCCAAGGTCATTCCCCTGCTGTGCCGCCATTGCCTCTTCCTGGCCAGTGTTCTCATGAAACCACAGTCCAGCTCTGTAAAAAGTGCTTTTAGGAAAATAAAGGTGCAGGTATGGCCAACTGAGTCATGAACCCAAGCTTGATGTGTCCCCTGATGCTCAGAATGATTGCATTCCCGATGCCATACCAGATGAGTGTCACTCGGCCTGTTGGCATGCTGCTGGCCCCCCGCCCCCAACGCTGGCTCACAGACAGAAGAGCAAATGGGACTGAACCAGGTAGCCTCTGTACTGGATAATCTGGGCAGTCTTGAAGGAAGGATTCCCATCAGAGCAACGTACTGCATTTCAAATTCACGCCACAGGAGAAAGGACTCACGGGAGCTTTTTGACTGCAAAGAGCTGTGTCTTACAGCCCTTGCCCCCGTTTGGTTCCAAGTCAATGACACTGGAATTCAAATCAGTTAGCACACCTGTTCTAATAGTCCGACTGCCCTCAGCCCTCCAGGGCTTATCAGCGCTCCCACCACCTCTCTTCAGTGCCCACCCGGCCACAACAAATCCCTTAATCCTCTCACCCCAGCCCGTCTCCTCGTGCAGTTGCCTGGCTCCATGAATTTCAATCTTCACTTAAGCAGAAACTCTTTCACCTTTTAGCCTTTCTGAGCTAGTCCACGGTCTCACGCATACGTGAGTTTTCACATTAGTAGGAGTCATTATAACAGATATACTTTTAGTAAAGGACTGAAACCATTTGTCTAGAAAGCCATCGGAGGCAAAAGGAAGAGAGAGAGTGGGATATTGAGAGAGATGCAACATATGTCAAATTCCTGGCATCACCTTGGGAATGTATTAAATCCTTATCAAAAACTGTTCTGTGTATTGCGTCGTCCCCACTTGACAGATGAGGAAACAGGAGCCCCAAGAGCTTGCCCAGGGTCACAGCGTGACCTGGCGAACTAGTGTGACCACAGGAGGCAAGATTCCCACACAGGGCTGTCTGACTCCAGGGCGGACGTGAGTGCATCTTCATTCACAGGCGTGGGGGTGCAGACAATGATTCCCAACCCCTGGACTCTGCGAGCTTGAAGCAGCCGACCTTGGCATCTGTTAGCTCCCTTAAGCTGGACTTAGGCAGAAAGTTAAGGCTCTGGTTGGTTGGTGTGTTTAATGGTTGGCTATTCCATATCTTTTAGTAAGGGTTACGGTCCCAGGGGAATAAAAAATAAACAAAAACCCTGATCCTAGAATTAAACAATAGTGAGCATTTATCAACTCAGTGATTTGGTCTTCAGTCCACTCGCTCATTTCTTTCATGGTTTAATTTCAACCAACCATTTATTCAGCGACAGTTGGCTCAACTTCCTCGTGTCACTGCAGTTGACCAGAAACAGCAATCAAGACCCACGGTCATCAAACCTTCCACCACCTTTTCGGCAGCAGACAGTGAGAGCCTGGGGGTGGGTGGGGATATCTGATCTCATCAGGTCGGTCACACCGCAGGGTAAGTGTTAGATGCATCGGTGTTTGCTGGTCTGAGAGAGCGAGCCCTGTCTGTGTGTACTTGGGGCAACTCAGAATTAAACTCTATTTAGTGTTGAGTTGCTTCAGAATTTATTCTTCTGTGCTATCCTTGAAGAAACAAGAATTACAAGGTCTGTCCAGAAGGGATCCAGCCATGTAATATGAAAAACTGAGGCATTTATTGAAGAAGATACAAGATATAAGGAACATTATACATAGGACAATGATGCCTCAGTCCCCTTCAAAGTAGGGATCTTGGAACCTCATACAGTTCTCCCCGTCGCCATCAGCTATCCTGTCGTATTTTCCTGAATCTCATCGATGGTCTAAAATCTCTTCCCTTTCAAAGGTGACTTTAGTTTTGGGAAAAGCCAGGAGTCACAGGGCACCAAATCTGGGTGGTAGGGGGACTGAGTCACCTGGGTGATTTGATGTTTTGCCAAAAAAATGCTGCGTGAGACATGATGCATAATTGGGCACATTGTTGTGATGAGGCTGCCAGTCACCAGCTGCCCTTAGCTGCAGCCTTCTGAATCATCCCAGTAGTTTCCACAGGGCAATGTTCAGGCTTCACGCAAAATTTGATGCAGATTCATTGCTCTACACACTTGGTCATTTTGAATGTGACAGCCACACAGTACACATGCTCACTCAACAGTCTACCGCCCCACTGACTAGTGCAGTGAGGTCATCATTGTGCACGCATGCTCATCCCAGCCCACTCTCCTCGGCTGCCAGGTCACATCGATGCCACACAAACCATCCTCACTGTATTAACAATGGTTGGATTTTTCGGGACAGACCTCATATGTGTTTCTTCCCCTTCCCCCTTCCCCTGAGCACCCTGCTGGCAGTATCTTACCATTTTTGGCTTTACCTTACATACAGGCAACTTTTAACTGGGGGCCTGGAGACATAGTTCTGAATGCCGGCCTTGCTACTGCCAGGCTGTGTGACATCACATGGGTCATTTTACCTCCTTTTTTTCCCCCCAAAATGGGGATTAAAATGTCTTTTTCATAAGAGGATCCATATAAAGCATCATACAAATTCAGCTTTGGTTATCATGTGCAGTATGGTATGGGATCTACGCTATCCCTACAAAGTTTCTGAGTGCAAACCAGAGCGGGCGGAAACTTCAGTTTCCTTTAGCTGTAGCTGACGCGCCCACTTGACGAGACACCTGGTCCGGGCACGCAGAAATGAAATGGACGCAAAGCTATTATCTGCATCACCCTGAGAAAGCGCGCTTTGTGCGAAACACCAAACTCGGAGAATTGAGTTTCAAGAGGCAGGTATAAATTGAAATAATTGGTATATATGCCTCAGATTCTCACGTTTGCTTTGTCTGTGGATAGACTAAAGGAGAGCTCAGGCAAGCCTTCTCTGAACATCCTTTTACATTTCTGTTTGCAACTTAGAATAATAATGCCACTTACTGGCAATCCTCAAGCTGCACTTTAGCAATCCTATATATCGCTGCCGTCGCAAAACTCAGAAACACCGAGAAGGACACAAAAACCAACAGCAATGTTGCAGATCCTCATGAGCAGCTGGTATCCCATTTCTGGGGCAAGTACACATTACAAGCCTCTTCTTTATATTTTAAGGCTAACAGAGGGGCCCTTCGTTTCAGAGAATTAAATGAGAAAATTCTCCTGGATTCCAGCATTAGCCAAATGGAATGGTTGTGTAATTGTTTCAAATCATCCTTCCCTTCCCTTCCCTGTAACAGCTCCCAGGGAGAAGAGGCTGGGGTCCCTCTCTGGTACAGCTCCACACATTTAAAATCTATTGTTGTTTGTGACAAAGGGAAAATAGGGACGTGTGCTCTATCTCAAACCAGCTGAAGAACTGGAAACACACTTCAAAGGCTCAGGAAAAAAAAATAATTGCCATCCCCTCTCCTTTAAATACTAATGGAAATGGGGAGAATTTCTCTTTCTGGCCTGGTTTTCTCTCCTAAAAGGGCTCCTCCGCTGGAAAGCTGGAGGGTGGAGATAGCCCCGAAGCAGCAGGGACCGTGCTTCCCTCCTCCATGCAGGCGACAGAGCCAGCAGAGCCCTCCCCTGCAGGGCCATAGCGAGAGTGATTTCAGAAATGAATCACACACTTAGGCCCGCTATTTAAATGAAAGGATCAAAGAGATTCTGTTTGGCCTCTAAAGCTAATGAAGAGGAAACTGGGCAAAGTATGAGAAGGGAGGAAATAAAGAGGATAAATATCAGTCAATGACCTGTAATGAGCTTTCCCCGCAAAGAGAGGACAATATATGGTCCTTGCCCTTGGGCAGTCCAAGTGCAATAAAGTAAAGAACAAGTTAACTGAGGGAACAGTATCAAAAACACATACAGTGCAGTACACACTGAGTCTGCAAATGTCTTCGTCCCTGCTGATGAATCTCAGATGGTACTTTTATGAAATTGACATTAATATTTTATTTGGGGCATGATGTACTGGTATGTTTATGATTGGTTGTGTGTATTTCTTTGTGCACGATCTTAGTTCCAGAAAGAATAAGAGAAGAAAGAAGACGGCATGCCGATCTGAAAGTTAGTGTGAGGGGTCCTGCTGCCCGTGAAATGTGGCTCCTCACCTTCCATGACAGACGGGTCCCTGCAGTGACCGGGTCCGACAGAGGGGTCGTAAAGGAAATCATTACGGGTTAAGGTCGAAAAGAACCAGTTACTTTTGAGAAACAGCTTTCTGTGGCGTGACATTCTTAAAGAAATGTTTCATGTTATGTTCTAGTGTTCATGTTCTCCATGAAGTTTAGTAGTGATTGGCTGCTTTTGACATCAAAGTGTGGCATGTTAGGCCTGAGAAGACCCTACGACCACTGATGGTTTGACTCATTTGACTGTTGGGTGGGCGTGTGAAACGGGAAAACAGTACATGGGGGGGGGCGGGGGGAGCTCGTGACTGTGTGCCTGTCCTTACACGCCACCTTCCTTTCTTTAAGTGAGGAACCATGTGTCCAGTGCCTAGCCAACGTCCAGCTTCGTGTATGCCATGGGGGCGGGAAGGGGGGTACCGCAAGGCTACTTGGTAAGAAGCTAGGAGAGTCCCCTGGTGAGTGGAATGAGGAAACCCAGACTCGTGGTTGAACGAACGGCCGGACGGCGGAATGATGAACAGCCAGCTCATGAGTCACAAGCCCCGTCCTCCCTTCAGCTGGAGACGCCTGAGAGCTGATGGCTTAAACCGCATGGTCAGGAAGGCGGATTACAGGAACCAGGTACATCCTGACGCATCCAAGATGGAGGTGCAACTAACCAGAGAACGACCGCATTTTAGTACACTGCACACTAAGCAACGCACCTGGACGTCTCATGGATATTCCATTGAGCTCCTCCCCTGGGGCCTTGCCTAAAATTCTCACCTGCAGAAAATAGATAAAACCCTCAGGACAAAGGACACCAGCATGTGCTCTTCTCTGAGCATGCCTGCACCCCGCTTTCCTCTGGTGTGGGCTGGGCCTCTTCTGACCTAAGATCTAAGGGTCCTGATGAGACCTGCACCCAGGGGAGCAAAGGACAGTGGCAGCTCATCCCAGGCTTACCCCCTTCCCGTGCGTCACTGTTCCAAGCTTTCATAGACTCACTCTCATTTTCTTCAAAATTTTCCTGCACGAGTCAGGAACCCGGAGACAGCCTGACCCGCAAAAGGCCTCAGACTGGGCCAGGTCAGAGCCAGCCCCTGGTGTGGAAACAGCCTGGTAACTACAGGACCAGGACGTAGGTGGTGAAGTTCAGGAGCAGGGACCCGATTCCAAGGCCTTGCTGGCTAATTGGAAGTGAAAAATGAGTCACAAGAAGAGTTGAAGGCTAGTTCCAAGTGACTGGCAGAAAAATAATGGAAGAGGAGACGATTTTCGTGAGTGCAATGAATACAATTTTGGAAATGTTGAGTTTGACATTCGAACGCGGATGTCAAAGGGACAGCTGGCTAAATGTGTCTGAAAATGATCTAGTGAAAAAGGTTAAGCATGAATTCAGCTCTCTGAAAGACACATTGAACATGGATGCCTCCCACAAAGAATTTCTAATGGGCAATTACAGTGCGTTTAGCAGACAGAGAGAGGGGCTTATTAAAGGTTATTTGGTGCTGATCACAAGGGGCATGATGAAGTGAAAAGAAGAAACAACAGAAGAAGACAAGGAGGAGGAGAAAGTGAAGGAGGAGAAGGAAAACTAGGGAGTTCTGGGGTCTGATTGGGGACTGATGGGAGACAGGAACAGAGGGGGTCTGGGACACGGGAGCTAAAATGGGCCTGGGAAAGGGAGGGACTGTCACTTAAAATTTTTAGATCATCATAAGGACAAGACTTAGATGGAGCTCAAAGATGGTTAAGCAACCAGAACCGCCCAGGTGATCTAACTGATAAGTCTGCCCACTGGGTCACTTTACCAAATGGAGCCTCTTCAGTGGGAGCTGGGGGCAGGGTTTTCCGGGAACGACAGCCAGGGACTGTGAGCACCTGCATCACAGCTGGCCGTTGAAGCCGGGATGGACGGCAGCTAAAGCCTGGCCTTGCGCCTCCAAGAGCCCCCTGCCTCCAGGAGCCCCCTGCTAGAGCATCCCCCACCGCCCACCAGCCCAAGACAAGGAGGGAGGAGTGCAAAGAAATGGTGGCATGAAGGAGGCTCCACGCTCGCTCATCGGATGCACTTAGTAAGTAAGCAGGCCACACGGCAAGTGCACAAGGTCAGTGACGAGTCCAGGGTGGATGTGGAGAGCAGCAATCTCAGTGACTGTCCTTGTGACCTCAGGGCAGTCACTCAGTCTCCTTATATCTTTGTTCCTCTGTCTGTGCAGTGGACACAGTAAGAGCACCTCCCGTCTCAAGCTGGTGAGAATGAGGTAAGACAATACATGTAAAAGACTCAGAGCAGCATACCTGGCCCATGCTAAGTGTTAGGAAAGTGTAAGTTATTATTATTTTTTAAATATCCATATATAACTTTCTGGGCAATGGAAATCGGCTCCATCACAACATGAGTGGTGGTTGCATGGGTGTACACGTGTGTAAAAAACTCACTGAGCTGTGCACGTAAGGTATGCACACGTCACTACATGTAACTTCCACCCACATTAAAAATATGTATTGCGATCAGGTAGGTATTATCGTTTTCCCTGTTGAACAAGAGAGCACAGCGAGGCTTGGGGAAATCAAGCAGGTAAGCGCTGGGTCTCACACTCAGGCATTTAGACACTGTATGCTCTCACAGACTGGGCTGGGCTCCTGTGTCCTGGGAGCCTTGGGCCTCGACAGGACTCCAGGCAGCAGTAGCCCAAGGATGCGGTCCCCAAGTCTACTTGGAGAAGCTCCTGCCTGAAGAGAGAGCAGCTCTTCCCTCCTCTCGCCCAGCCTTTCTCCCGCCTCTCACCCTCTTCTCATCTCGGCTCAGTTCCACGGTCTCAGCGACTATTAAAACCGAGACTCCTGCCAAGCAACACCGTGGCTGGAGACAAAGTGCACACCTCCCAGCAGGGACACACCCAGCCGAGGACTGGCGGTGATTAAGGACTGAGGGGAACACACCCCACGCTCTGCAAATTCCCCGGAAGCCCAAGACGCCCTACTATGCACTGAAGTGTACCCACTCCAAGTACACACACAGCTCTTACTGAGAGACAACGGGCACCGTCCGGAGAAGAGTGAGTGATCGTAATTGAAGAGGTGCTGTAGAAATTAATTTTGCATGCCTCCTCCATGAGCAGCGTGCCCAAATTAACTTTAACATGCAAGTTCTCCTGCTACCCTCTTTGATACTAAAAAAGGATGGATCAGCCCTGGCTGGCGTAGCTCAGTGGATTGAGCACGGGCTGCGAACCAAAGCATCGCAGGTTCGATTCCCAGTCAGGGCACATGCCTGGGTTGCAGGCCATGACCCCCAGCCACCGCACATTGATGTTTCTTTCTTTCTCCCTCCCTTCCCTCTCTAAAAATAAATAACAAAGAAGTCTTTTTAAAAAGGATGTATCGCCATTAACCTCCCCAGCCCTGAACTCTGCACTGCAGGCTCCTTATTCGCCGTCACAGAAGCGGCATTGTTTCTTGGCGGCTTGGCACTCTACCTGGCAGCGCGCGGTTCCACCTGCTGCTCTGGAAAACCTCTGCTGACGCAGGAGCCCGCTCTTCAGACATTTGGCTCTGACTGCCCCTAAGTAACCGGGAGTTGACTCCGCCTGCCTTGGGTGGGGGTGTTTTCCAGACTCCTTGCATGTGAATACATTTTCCACTGAAGGAGCATTCTAGGAAAAGAAAACACACACACGATGGCCGACAGCCCGGGGAGACACGGACGGGATGTGGGCGATGCTGACGGCAGGGTCCCCGGGCGGCTAAGTTACAGGGAAGCGGGAACTTTACTCCGGGAAACGGTACGAGATGATCAGTGTTCAAGACGGTGGGAAAATCACCCAAACAGTGTAACTGAGTCCATGCTTCCCTCCGGGGGCTCACCTGATACGTGCAAATTACAGGAAGAAGAAAGTTACCCATCTAGACCCCCATTTGCCGAGTAACTGTCATATTCTCCTTCCTTGCATTTCATACATCCCAATCTTTAAAATGTGGTGCTACTGGGAAAAAGTTCGATCAATTGCATTTTGCCACCTTTTCCTTCCATTCACACCCTCTCAACAAATAAACAAGATAATCAGAAATTAAGGTACTTCTTGGAAGGGGAGCACCAGACAAGAAGAAGGTCTAAAATAAAGCATTGGTCCCTGAAAGATAAAAAAACCCAGGTTCTGTTCTCAATACAGGCAATGGCCTACAGTTTATCTTCGAAAATATACAGAAAAGTACTTACACACAAAACTAAATTGGCAACCAGTCCATCTGTTCAGCTGGCAGAAAAGTTACCGGTAATGAAGTACTTGTCGATACTGCCGAGTGCATCTCTGGGATACAGAGTTTTTATATTTCCCTCTTAGATCTAATAATTGTTTTCCTGGCCGCTACCTAACAGAGGCATGACAAGAATAAGAACGAAACCAGGACGCAGCCACATCTGTCCTCACAGGGCTTGGGCATTCAAAAGGGCAGGATCAAACGTTTTCTCAGCTTTAGTTAATCGTTCTTTTGGCCAATGTGAAACCCACCATGGACTCCTCATCATTTACAGCCTGCCCTATTATTTACTTGATGTTTTCTCATCAAGTAGAGTCATTATAATCTGCTTACATTTCTTTTAAGTGAAAAATTGTAACAGAAAAACATCCCACTTCAAAGGAAAAAACCTGTATTCTTGTGGTAGATGGAACATCAGGGTAACAGTCAATACTATGGTAAGTGTAACAATCTATGCTGTGAAAACAAAACCCTTTTATTAAATTCTAAGAGGAGCTTAAGCCTGAGGTTTGTTCCCTCTTTGTTATCAAAGGACATTTGTAGAGAAAGATTAAAGACAGAATAGACAAGGTAAACAATCTTTGCATGAAAAAAAGAAAGGGATTTGGAAGAAAATAAATGACCTTCCCCTTCTATGATACAGTGCTTTGTCTACACAAACCTAAATTATTTTTCATGCCGAGGGAAATAATTTTGCGTGTGGTGGTGCATAGTCACACTTTGAGAAATACGGGTTAAAATAAAGAAATCAAAACTGGGATTCCTGGCTTCTCGGTTCTGCAACCAACTCGTGTGCCCTTGGGCAAGTCCTGGCCAGCCTTCGGACCGGTTTTCTTGACTGTAAAATGAGGTTGGATTAGGCGGCCTCTCCAAGGATTCACGCAGCTCTCTGTGTTCCTGTTTTGTGAAACCTCGAAGCGTGTTCCAGAATATCTCCTCATCATCTAAAGCAAGTGGTTATTAATTCCATTTACCCTGTTATCTGAAAAATCTTACCAGGAGGAAATAGCAAAGATTTGAAAAGATCAGCTACTTTGGGGCAAAAGAACCTTTTGAAGCTGTTGTGTTGGAAAAAAAAATCAATAAAATTGATTGCAATCCGGGCACACACAGAAGCTAACTGTCCAGGATGCATGCCCGTGCATCCCTCGGCCGTGAAAGCCAGTGGGCAAAGCACTGCCTTGAAATTGGCCTTACAAACCACCTGATCATTTGCCTGGGTCAAGTGGCAGTTTACGCCAGGTGAGTGATAGAGGGTGCTGATTCAAGCCATCACTCTTCTCTCCCCTTGCTATGAGATAAATAGACTGAGGGGTAAAAAGAAAACACCCAGGTCAGTGGTTAAAAACTAGCTGAGTAACTGTAAGCTCCCTTATTTGCAAGATCTGGGGTAGTTAAGACAATTTCTCCACCTGTAAAAGAATGACACCAAACTATAGGATTTCTATAAAAAATTATAGACAGTCACTATTATCATAATTAGGGTAGTACATACGTATATACTCTTACACAGTTTTTTCCCGCTATATTAATGTTCTGAAAGAGCCCATTTAGGCAACTCTATTTTTCATGCTCTCCATTGGCTCCAACTCTGAACTGATGATGATGAAAATGAATATAATAACTATCAGTATATAATTTATGAAAATAATAATTATATTAATTTTAAGCTACCACCTACGGAACATGTTTTTCACCATCCAGGGACCGTGCTAAGCATTATTTCACTTAACATTCTCGCCAACCCTATTATTATCCCCTTTCTGCGGATAAAGAACAGGAGAAGCGGCGAAGTGACATGGCTTTTCCAAAGCCACTGCGGGCTGCATTTTGTGGGACAAAATGAATAAACCCCAGAGTGCGTCTCCAGAAGTGAGTGAGTCTCTGGTAAAAAGGTCATCCAAGAAACCCTCTTTATACATTTGAGGCCAAAGTCAAGATCATGGAGGGGAAAAAAAAAAAACCCAAAGGTTACCAAAATCTAGTGTAATAAAATGAGAACAAAAGAATGAATATCCACAGTCCTGAAGCTCTCTTGTGTTTTTTAAAATTGTATATTAGATGTTATAAAAACAAGAAGAAAAATCTAAAAATCATCTAGCCCTCTGAAGTCCTAAGGCACTTTGCTTATATTTCTGTGTAACATTCATCCTGCATTTTAATAAAGAGTGCCTCATTTTGCAAATGAAGGCAAGCTCCTTGAGGATTTCATCGTACTTTTGCCGACTTTTTATTTCCTCAACAAATGCTCAATGCTGTGTTTCGAGCAGGGGATCAATAGACATTTATGAACGGGAACACCTGTTCTAAATATCGTCCCTCTTCATTAGAAAGGCGGCCCCATCTACCCTGCACGCAGCTTGACACGGCAGAGAGGCAGTTAAAGATACGGGTCTTGAGGAGAAAGCAAAGACACATGACAGCTGAAGTTTGGGGACTGTGAGCATCAGGATAGCACGGAGCCACCAGCAGGGATGCGCGCTCCCAGGCAAACGTGGGCACAGACACGCTGGAACAGAGCTGACACCTGGAGCCCTGAGTGGTTGTGGAGGGAACTGAATTTGCTCCGGGGCAGACTCCACCTGTCTCTGTGGCCTTGACCTCCGGCCCTCGGGTGCACAGAGGGAAGCGCAGCAGCTGCAGCCACCCAGCAGTGCATTCTGGGGACCAACCAGGAAAGAGAAATGGCGGAGGGCTTCCCAGTGTTCTCCCTGAGGTCGGCAAGAGAGGGAAGGGGAGTAGGTGGTCAGAGCTAGGCCTGGGCGCAAAAACGCTGCTGGAAGACTGGCCACACTCTGGATGTCACAGGTGCTCCCTGTCCCTGGAGCAAGGGCAGGAAAGCCGTCTCTCCGCCCCACCCCACCAACCCCAGGGGCTGCCTCTTGATGCTTGTGGCCAGAGATCTCAAGGTGAACTTGGAAGCGTGAACTACATATCTTATGCTCAGAGAATTATTTTATCCTTTTCCTTTGAACTGCAGTAGAAGTGACTTTGCTGCACGCCGACAGCATTTCCTAGCATCTATCAAGGTTTGCAGCTCACTGTGGGCCCCCGAAATGCCACAGCTTTTCCTGGAGGTGACTGGGACCTGCCTGCTCTCTTGGCACAGGCCCTGAGCAGACAGCAGAGTGCTGTAGTGAACCTCTTGCTACCTGGGCTGTGATTGATTTTAAAACCTATGGCTGCTACCACAGGGGAGCCCGGAATCCCTACAAACCAAACCAAATGAAACCAAGCATCTCGCTACAGATGGGTCCCGTAAAGTCGGGGGTATGGGCAGGGGCAAGCCTGAAGGAAAGCAGTTTCTTGAGACCCACAGGATCATTTGCATGAGCAGAGAAATCCACCTGCGAGGGCAGTTCTATCGTCCTGACTATCGCCCCCTTCCCAGGGGCCCGAAAGACTGCTGGAGCCCCAGGTACGATGCCCAAAACGCAGACGCTGTCCCGACCAACCTCTCAATAACACATCGTGGATTCAGCTGTGGCCTCTGTGGACAAGACACGACCCAGGACTCATCTGAACACGATGAGTCCTCGGGTGTCTCCCAGGGCAGGCTGACCCTGGTGCTCTCCAAACTCCAGGATAACAGAATGCTTTTCAAGCAGTTTCAATTGTACTTGAAATTGCTACCTCTTTCTCTACGTTGATCTGGCAGTACGGACGCAATGACCATCAGAGACAGAGACAGGGTCCTAGAACTCCAGCTCTCTGACGATAAACCTGAAGCAAGGAGCCCAGAGAGGTTAAGTGCTTTGTCCAAGGTCACGCAGCTTGTTGGCAGCTTTCCTGGATGAGAGTTTAACTCTTCTCCTTCTTAGTGTGGTGTTTTCTCCAACAGACTGTTATTGTCCTTCAATTAAGGTAATGCTTTCTTTGTCTTTTAAACACTTACTGAGCACCTACTCAGTACCAATTATTTGGAATACAGAGAAAATACTCTGTACCCGAAGTCGAGGTTGTAGTGTCGGGCCAGCACAAGGGAAATCTGAGAGCAGCTTCCGAAGGGGCAAACCTCCCCAGACCCAGACTATGTGGATTCTCAGTGCATTCGTCTGGCTCCTAATGAACCAAATGTAGCCGGAGGGACGCACGACGTGGCCAGCAGCTGGCAGCGCCGGAGGCCCAGAGGCACTCTGTTGGTGCCAACT
Organism: Phyllostomus discolor; assembly: GCF_004126475.2. Lineage (NCBI taxonomy): Eukaryota > Metazoa > Chordata > Mammalia > Chiroptera > Phyllostomidae > Phyllostomus > Phyllostomus discolor. Next base: position 34,337,512 of record NC_040915.2, on the reverse strand, counting down.
TTTCACTCATCCTGAAGGGAGGAGGAGCTGACAACACTCCCATCTGTTTGGGGAGCCTACAGAGGTTTCATGAGGGGAAGGTGTGCTAGGATAACCTAATACACATTGAACACACACACACACGTTTATTGCTAGGAAGGAGGGAGAGCGTGTGCTTAAATTTTAAAACTCGTAGCACAGCTGCCTCGGTGCCCCCTGGATAACAGGCCCAGCTGCAGCCAGAGCAAAGAGTGGCAGCTCCCTGGAGAAAATGGGCTCAGGCCGGTGGGCAAGAGCCAAATGCTTCTTAGCACAATAATGGCAGGGTTGGCTAATCCGAGGCCACCGAGGCCAAAGCCGAGGTAATAGAGAAACATGCTTCCCCCAAATGAGATTAGACTGTGCCGCGTGGGAGGAAAAATAACACTCGCCCTGGCGAGGTGCACCTGATTCTTAGATGACCCAGAAAGAAAATTGGTCGTCGCTCTATTTGAGAGCGAAAATGACGTGGGATGAATTCCTGCAGCCCACACTCTCTCTCTACGGGGGCCTGGAGCCATCGCCACCGCTGGCCCACGTCCTGGGGTCGGAGGGGACGGACAGAGGGGAGAGAGCCTTGCTGACAACCGATTGATACCTAATACCGGCAGCAGGCTTAAGAAGACGGTGAGAGGCAAGGTGTAGTTCCCCAGGACGGAGGGAAGGCAACGGATTTAAAGAAGGGGCTGCGTGAGGACGATGGGGGAGTGGGGTAGGTGACCCACTAGGGACAGTTGTGGGGGATGAAGTGAAAGAGAGAGAAGGGTGCACTGTGGGCACCGGCCTGGACTTCACCTTCTTCACAGCCATGCAAAAGCCACGGGCGCAGCCAATCCACATGCACATCGCCCGTCACGACAGTGAATGCCGGAACACCCAGACCTTAAGGGCAGTGCCGACCTCAGAAGCCTGGGGTTGAGCCCCAGCTTTCGGCCTACGTCTCGGCTTCAGTTGCAAAATGGAGCTAATAATAGCGCCTGTAAGCTAGGGCGATGCGAGGCTCCATAGAGAGTGATCTACAGTTCTCAGCACGTGGAGGTCCACGAAGCCACCATAACCCCTAATCGGAGCGCCTCACTTGAGAGACAGAAAAAGAAAATGAGATTTAGAGATTCATTCGCTTCCCGGTTGGAATAAACAGTAAAAGGCAGGGCTGAGGTCTCCATCTCCTGAGTTCCAGTTACACGTTCTGTTCCACTGTCGGATGGTGAGGAATTACTAATAAAAGCTGTTGATGATGACGATGCCCCACTGCTGGGCCCCTTCTGAGTACCAGGTCCCACTATGCCTCATGTAGGCCTTCTCCCATTTACTGCTCACAGTCAACCAGCGAGGTACGCATCCTACGTTGTTCCGGCGACAGGTGAGGAACTGGAGGCTCCTGGGTGAAGTGTCCTGGGTAAGGCCCCCAAATCAGGACCTGATCCGAGCCCTTGTTCTGGGCAACCGTCCCGTGCTGTGCCTGCTTCAGAAATGGGACATCGCTCTCAGGTCATTTTCGCCTCTTTAGCTCAAGCCACAGTTAGGGCCTCATTCGCCTTTGATTAAATGGCTTCCTTCCCTCTTTGCTCCAGCGTCTGGTCCCACTTGGGCGGTACCATAGAGAATGTCCACACGCAGACATAGCCCCTGCCATCAAGGACGACGGTTCAGTTGCAAAAACACGTCCCTCCCCTAGTAGATCACACCTGTCCAGCTCCGTCAGAGAGGACCCATGGTCTGCTGTATGCTGCATCCGTTGCATAAGGAAGAAGCAAAATTGTGTGTGTGTGTGTGTGTGTGAGAGAGAGAGAGAGAGAGAGAGAGAGAGGAGGAGGAGGAAGGCAGAGTGGAAGTCCTGGGAAGCACTGGGGAAGCTGGGTGAGATTCATGCGCAGCAGCCAAGAAACCATGAGCAGAGAGGACGCTGGTTTGTCTCCTGAGACGATGGATCCCGGTAAGCTTTCCCAACGTCAAATTACGTAGACCCAGGTGTCCCTCAATGGGAAAGTGGGGAAATCAGTTGTAGCCCATCTATAAGACAGAGGCCAATGAAGTCTTTAAAAATAGCACGGGAAAATGTTCCCAGTACTTCTCCGTGAACAATGCAGATTACAAACCTGGGGAAACATTACGACAATTGTATAAAACATTATAATACACAACAGAGGAAGAATAAACAATGGTTACCTCTAAATCCTAAGACCATGGGTGCTTTTCTATGGTATTTCCTAATGTTCTATAAAAACTGGCAAGGTTTTGATAACTCTCATTTCTATAAATGGTAAACGGCATTTTCCCCAACCCTGGACCAGTGCTCCCAGGAGCATGCCTGGCAGAGCTCATGGTGTGGGCTGAGGCCGCCATTAGCAAGGGGGCGTGTCAGGCAAAGGTGAACCCCAAGTTCTCTGGAGACTTGAACAGCAGGAGTCTGCAGCGAGACACGCTCCACCTCTGGCACGCCGAGGCCTCCCGAGACTTTTCCAGAGAAGGCCGTTCCTCCATCAACCTGTCCTCCACATTCCAGAGCACTGTTCTCCCTGAATTCTGGTCACAGTCACTGTTTAAGGGGTACTCGTAAATAAACTTGTAAATAGACTTTTAAGTCACAAATTTCCACCAGAGGCCACTGCAGCAAGCCCTAGGCTCTGACCCACCGCCTTTCCATAGTCCCACAGGGGCACAGGCTCCGCCCCCCTCCCTGTCAGTCCCCGCCTCACGCTGAGTGCCCAGGGCTCACTGCCACTCTCGTCTGAGAAATACTTGTCTCTGTCAAAGGTGGGGGAGTGAATGACTGACCAAATGGCACTGCGTTTTAGGGGAAAATGAAAGGAGTCACACTTCTTTGTGAAGTGAACCGAGTTCTCACATGTCTCATGGGCAAGTGGAAATTTTGCTGGGAAGAGTTATCTGAAGGTGCCATTAGAAATATGTATTTAATAAGGTCATCATTGAATCAGATGGCCCTGCACCTTCTTTCCTATCACCTGAATGCCTCTGTGGGGCCAAGTGTGAGGACCTGCGGGGTAAATCTCCCCCCCACACACACCTGCAAGCTCCCCGAGGGGGCAGGAACCTTCCGCTCCAGGGGCCGCATGCACAGCCACTGGGAGGGTGAGTGCACCCTGGAACCAGAGAGGCGCCAGCTGGATTCCGGGCCCCAGCATGCCATTTGGCACAGGCCCGGTGGCAGGCTTCTCAACCTCCCTAACCTTCGGTCTCCTCGCCTGTCAGGTGGGGAGAGTAATACCCCACTTTGCAGGGCTGTCATGACAAAGAAATGAAACAGTAGTGAAAAGCTTAGCATAGCACAAGCACAAAATAAATATTCAAGAAGCGGTGGCCGTAAAATTATGTATTATTATGTTCCCTTCATATTCCCCATAGCACAGTGCTGATACATTTTTTAGATATTTATTTTTCAATAAATATCACTTAAATGGAAATGGCCCTGTAGCTGGTTTTCAATTGAACTCTGTTGTGGTCTTAAGGAAAGTTCCCTCAGTGCTAGGAAGACGTTGTGGGTGAAATGTCAGCAAGGTAAAACTTAAACAGATCGACATAGAAGTCTCGGAACATTCTAAAACCTGCCTCACTGGAATTCAAACCATCCGTGACTATACTTTCACAATGAAAACAAACAAAAAAAGAATTTGGAGTAAACATGTGACCTTTTAAAGATTTACATAAACCCCCTCATTACGCGTACTTCCACTAACACAAAGAACCGTTCTCGAACTGGAAAAGGACCCCGTGGAGCACGGGTAGAGTGGGGTGAGGATGGCCCGATGTGGCTGTTCTCCAGCTTCAATGAGGCAAATGACTTTTAAACAATTGAGAAAGAGCTGATTTGGATTGCTGTTAAAGATGGATCTCGGGTCCTTCTCCCCCTGCCCAATTACATTGTGCTCGACAAAGTCATGAAAAGCTGCTGGCCTAAGTATTTTTGGAGGCTCAAAAGGGATTCTTTTCTTTGATTGTATGCCTTTTTTTTTTTTTTACTTCAGAAAAAAAAAGGACACTTTCATAAATCTCTCTTGGATTTGTTCTGCAGCTTATTAAATCACTGTCTTCTCCAATTCTGGATCTGAAGGTTTCCTTTTGAGATTGAATTCTGTGATCAGTAGGTCACATTGAAAAGGGGAGAGATGTGAAGGCCAGCCCCTTCTCAGATGTCGGGAGTGCTGAGGGGTTGTTTTGGGACTGGACGCGGCTTTGGAGCACTGTAGTTGGGAGGACCAAACCCCTCTCTGAGGGGCATTTGATGCCTCTAAATGCTCTGACAAGGACAAAGGTAGGTGCTCAAAACTAGGCGGTCTTTGTCGAGGAAACAGATGGGCTCTAGCACGTGACCTCTCCCAGGATTCCGAGCCCGGCTCCATGGCGGTGAGGTCCGCAGGCAAGTTCTCCTCGTCTGTTTAACGTTCTGTAAAACAAAGTCTCATTTCCTGTCCCCAGCTCAGGTGAATATGGAGAAGTGTTGAGGGGAGGATCTGGGAGGAGGACGAGGTTTGGGGCACTAAATGGCATTAGAAAGTGTCAGCAATATTACTGTGAATCAGTGAATGACTTTTGAAATCCTCGATTAGCAGAGTTGGCAGAGCTGCAGAGAAATGCCATGATTTTGCCATTTTTCTACGCAGGCTGAGTGGCTTGTCCAAGATCACGCAGCCGTGCAGTGAGTCAGAGTGTGGATGTGAGTGGTCAGCACAGGGCCTGGTGCCTGATCAGTGCTCAGCGAGCCTCAGCTGCTGTTTCTGGGGCTGAGACCGCTGCTCGCCAGGTCTCCTGCCTCTCAGCTCGGCCGCCGTTTCATCAGAGACACCAGGGAGCGACAGGAAGCTTGCCTTATGGGCCCAAGCAATTTTGTGCTTAAGGGATATCATCATTCAAGGAAACCCGTCTGATTTCTTTCACACCTGAAAAGGTCCCAGCCTGGAGAAGTGCTGCATCTCAGTACATTATCCCCAGGATGCTAGCATGACACAGGAGCCTAATTTGGGTGGTGGGGGGAGGGCTGCCTTGGGACAGAGATGTCGTCCCTCTTTCCCGACCTTTCAGTCCCCTGTGCTGTGTTGACTGGCAACAGCACAGAGGAACTGCATGCCCACCAGGGCGCCAGGGACTGGACCCCTGCCCTCAAGTCTCCACCAGGGAGGAGCAATGTCCTGGAGATGCAGAGACACTGGCATGGAGGAAAGAGAGACTGTTCCACACTTGAAATGGGAACGTCGTACGGCTGAGTGGCAGAAAAGACAAAATCAGGTTCCTACCTCACACCACGTATGTGTTACATAAACATAAGCTCTATACATGGATTCACCACTTGTGTGTTAAAAATTAAAGTATAAAATTCTTAGTAAAAGTAGAAATGAAAATCTTTTAGGCTTTGGGATTGAGAAAGAGAAAGATTTCTTAAACAAGACACAAAAGATTTGACTAGGAAAATGATTCATAAGTTTGTGTTAAAAATAGGAACTTCTGTCAGAAAAAAATACATCTTAAGTAGATGAAAAGATGTGTATAAACTGGGAGAAGACATTTGTAATGCATAAAATCAGCAAAAGATGAGTACGAAGAACATTTCAAATATCCTGGGTCTCAAAGGTAGGGATGATTAGTTAGTGTGCCTGAGGGGTGAGGAAATGGAATGGGGAGGCAGTGGAAGGGGTTTCAGGCACTCTTTGCAAAGACAAGAGTTGCGGAAGGGGGTGCGTGGTGCCAGGACAGATAAGGAGCCAACCCCAAAGCTGAAGCACGTTCTGGGGGGAAGGGAGTTTGTTCCCTTACTGCCCTTTCCTTCAGGACAGTCTAGCGCTGGCCTGACGTGGACACCCCGAGTCCCAAGCAGCCTGCTCACAGGGCTACTCGCTGCAGGGAAGCCATGCTCTGTAAAGCTGCAGCGACATATCAGCCTCTGGCATCAAGAGTCCCATCCCCTGCCCCGGCAAAGGTCCCTGCACTTAGTTGCCCAGCACTTAGAACAAGCATGGGGAGTGAGGAACGGAAGGAGAAAATCCTTCAGAAGGAGTGGTGAGGCACTAACATGGAGAAGGAAGCACTTCCAACAGGAGAATAGACACTATCTTCTTTCTCTTCATTATGAGAACAAAGCATGGTGAGCATGCTACACTGGAAAGAAGATGGGTTTTGTTATTCAGATGACTTGTATTCTGCATCTAGCTCTAACATGTACTACCTGTGAGTGACAGAGGGTGCTGCTCATCAAATATTCCATGTGTGGCCCTTCACTCCCCAGACTCCCTTGCAGCTAGGTTAGACAGATGTGATGGGTTCCGGCCAGTGGAGTGTGGATGGAGTTGGTGGGTGTCACTCTCGGCCTGAGGTGGTTAAGAGCAGTTGTGCTTCCTCCCTCCCCCTCTTCCCTGCTTCAGGGAGGTCACGGGTACCAGATGGCATAGCTTCTGGATAGACAAACACTATTTGACTTTCATCGGACTTTACACAAGAGAGAAATAAACTTTCACACTGTTAAAGCATTGAGAATTAGGGACTGGTTTGTAGCCCAAACATCACACAGCCCAATGCACTGGTACCTGAATACATTGCATAATCTTTGGTCTCACTGGGGTGAAAGTTACTTGACCCTCTGGGCACTAGTTTCCCCATCTATCAGATGGAAGTAATAATACCTATGTGGCTGAGCTGTCGTTAGAATTTAACACATGTATTTGTCCATGCAGCACCTACAGAGTTGACATTTAATAAATATAAGTCTCTCCCTTTAAGATCTTGTTGTCATTATTATTCTTGTGGTTATTATTGTGATACACGAGATGCCTCTAATTAATCAGGCACTTTGATAGTTCTTTTACATACATCATCCCATGATTGTAGCTAAAGAAACCAAGGCTCCAAGAGGTTATTTGTGTAAAAGGACACAGCTAGTAAGCGATGAAGCCAGGAGTGTAAACAAGCATAGCCTAGATCAAAAGTCCGTGTCCTAACGGCAACAATCCTACTCACATTTCTCCAAGGCGGAACCCTGCAGGGTCAGAGATGTTACAGAAGCTCTCCACGCAAAGTAATAACTGCTGGGGTCAGCAGGCTTTCCTCTCTTCCCAGCCCCACGCCGAGCTGCTGTGATGACTAGAAGAGAGAACCCCCCTGTGGCTCTGGACCCTTCCCCCGCAGCTGCCCAGCCCACTGCTGAGGAACTGAGGTCCCCGCAGCTCCGGATACTGCGGGCAACGGATGAGAAGGGGAGAAAGAAGGACACTGCATCTTGATAAAGGGAAAAGAATATGCTTTATGCTTACAGAACAGCTCAATAAAGTTTCTAAAGGGAAACCCAGATGCTGGAAATAAATACTGGGAGAGTTTCCAAATCTCTGTCAGGTCCCTGTCCCTGTCTCTCTGTCTCTCTGTCTCTGTCTCTCCCTATCTCTCTCCCCCTCCCTCCCTTTCTCTCCCTCTCCCTCTCTGTTTGTTTGGAAAGTTGAGAAAAGCAAGCAATGTGGATCCTAAAGCAGTTTACACTGAACCAGATGGCGCGTCTGATTAGCATCAGACGAAAAAGACACATTACTTAGAGATTAGGTTCTCAGAGGGACAAATCTGTTCCAAAGGACCAGAAGGTGTGGTTTCCTCGCAGACTCCTCTCAGACTTCTCAGAGACGCCTATCTATTCCTCCTCTCTCCTTTCCTGGCCGCCAGGCACTTCTGAGCTTGGGTTGGAGAAGACAGCCAATCCGTCTGCACAGATTTCCCAGTTTTCCTCTCACTGGCCCTGACGTCATGACCCAGGGCCGGCTGCTCCCGAGGGACCCTGTCTGCTGGGGACCCCTGACTCCCTGACCCTGTCTGCTGGAAACCCCAGACGAACAAGCCACAGGATGACACTGAGTCTGAGCCACACCCCAGTGAGACCCATGCTGTGGCAATTCTCACTAAGCTGAAACTTACAGGGATTAAGCGATTTACTCAAGGTCACAGGCCAAGTAAAAGTTGAGGCTAACTGCCTCCAGGGAGAGGAAAAGTGAGGCAGGGTGCATGACAGCCCCAAGGTATCCCAAAGTCTGTAACTACACTGGGGCTACAGCAAGGCAGACAATAAAGTGAGAAACTGTAAGCATCTCACCCGGACCTACACTGCTCCTTCCAGACAAATGTAGCATGGGCCTTCTGGAAAATACTCCATGGATGGGAAATAAAAGTGGGAGAAACCATTCAAGGCCAGAATGGGAAACACATACAGACCAGGTCTTTTTATTCAACAAGTCCCCTGTCTCTCAGACCCTGGGGAAAAGCACATAGCTCCCAGGGATACGAGGAAGCTTGGCTTAGGGTTCCATGCAACCGTCCAGCACGCAAGGACTCCCTTACCGCAGGGAAGAAGTGGGGAGATGAAAGGGGCGGCCGAAGTAACCACCACAACCCCAGCAACAACAGTGACTGTTGAGAATGAGGCAGTGAGCTGTGACAAGCACTTTAAATGCACTGTCTGCCTCATTAGCTCACACAGCAACCGTCTAAGACAGGCATTGCTATCATTTTTCCTATTTTACAGGTGAGCTTACTGAGGATCAGAGAGGTTGAGTAAGTGGCCCATACTCACACAGCTCACAGGGGGCTAAATCAGGAATCCAACCCAGGCATACAGAGGCCCAAGAATGAAGTATCCTTAGCCATTAAACGTCCCCTTCTCCATAGGATCCTCCTAAAGAGAGGCCAGTGGGATAGTTGGCCAACATCTCAGAAAGGGCCTAAAAGCCCTCTGGCCCTCCGCTTGATGCCAAGGCTGTGCGTGCGAGCTGGTGTCCCTGGCAGCGCTCCAGGCAATCCGCACACCTGGCGGTCAAATCAGCACAGGCTCGAAGCAAGTCACGTCCCCGAGGCTGAGGACACTTCACAGGGAGAACAGGAGGGACTTCATTACAGTTCAGACTTGGCCCAGAATTGAAACTCACCTTTTTGGAGGGTACACGGAGCACGCTCACGCAAGAGCAGCCACAGTCACCCAGGAAGTGCGCGTGAATTCAGATTGTATCCATTTGGAACCTGAGCACTTAAGGAGGGGGACGAGCTGAAGTTTCCCTTGGGGGTTATTCTGAGGGGAGGGTTCACTTAGCAAACAAATACTGAGAGAAGCCTCGCCTTAAGCTGTGCATAGAGGATACCGCCTTCACGCAGAAGCCAAAGATGCAGAGACTAGTTATATACTCCCTCCTCTTTAAAATGCGTCCCCAAAGGGCTCTCCGTTCACCTACGTCTGGTGTCTGCACATGTTCAAGGTAAGAGTTTTGCATTTCTTTTGTAACCGTGTACAACACGGGGCTGGCCTTCCGTCTGTTACTATAAATCAGAGGGTTTTTACTGAGTCTGGAGCTCAGAGACACAGCAGGACTGTGGAGCAGCAGCTGTCCAGCTTGCCCTGTGATTATGCCAACCCTCGGGGGCCACCGCGGCTCAGCCCAGGAGAGGTGGCGCCAGTGAAGGAGCTGCTCCGAGTGCCACCAGGCTGGAACTGACGCCACGTGCCCCGTCCAGGACGGGGCCAGCCCTCCATCTGGCCGAGAGGCTATGCGGGGCCCCTGACGATGACAGAGCTCTGAACAACGAAGGGGAGCCACGTAACCCTGCTCTCTGATGTCTGTGCAGCGCCGCGTGTGGCCAGAGGCATCCTTGTTATGTCCCTGGACGGGACTCGATTCATCTCTGTAGTGGCACCACCTGATACCCAAGGAGGGCCTGCCGGGGCAGGAAGGGGCAGGAATGTTTCAAAGCCTTCAGAGGGAGGGCAGTTCATTCGGACGTGGAAGTCAGAAGTTGAAAAACATGCAAGGCTCCCTTTACAAAAGCTAGTGCTCTACAAACTGCAACACGGCTTAACCAGGACTGGCTTCCAGTCACCTTGCACCAGCCGCCTTGCACAAACCATACCTGTACTGCATTCATCTGTTGTCACACATGTGTCCACACAGTCGGGAAAGCACAGGCATGAATATAAGAATCACAAGAGCACTCTTCTCCCTGCCCCCTTCGCCTGTCCTAACTCCAGGGATTCCGACAGCAATTGTGGATGCACGATGTGAGCCATGCATTGGGAAGAACGTATTTACAGTGAAGTGGTTCCTGAATATTTCTGTGATTACCAGGCAATTTACATAAATATCCAAGCTTCACCGTCTGCATAAATTCCAGATGGGTGATGGCTGATCCTCTGCTTCCTAAGGCCCTTTGTTCCTTGCACAGTTAGCGTCTCGTTCCATCACGGCCACCAGTGTGGACAGAGAGGAATTCAACATGGGGAACGGTTGATCTCGGGCCACGGAAAACACCGCTCACCCTCGAGAGCCACTCTTTGCACCCTCACAGAGAGGAGTGACGTCAGGGATGCTGAGTGCGGCCGGAGATGAGGAGGACGGCGGGTAATGACGTACGTCCCATTTGGTCGTATCTGGAGGGGGTGTAGCCATTTAGTTCCCTGACCCCGAACCCAGGGAGGCCCTTGACAGTGGGGTCCTGGTCTGGACCAGCGGTTATCAGATCAGTCTGGGTGAGCAGAAGCTTGGCCACAACTCCTGCTCAAATCCACGGTCATCCCCGGCCCTCCAGGTAACACCGTGGAGTGAGAAAAGGAGAGTGCAGAGCAGTTGTGCGGTAGGCTACTAGCTGAGTAGCTATGCAGCACACAGTTGATACTTGAATGACACAGGCCCACTTAAACACCGACTTTTCCCAACTGACCAGCTGCAGAAGCGCAAACAGCCCGTGGGACCAGTGTCTCCCACGCTGTGACCTGCAGTCGATTGACCCTCAAAGTTCAAACAAGGTACAGTTAAAGGGCCAACTCCACACGTCACTGTGTGTGCCCCCGGAAGCCAACACAAGAAACTGCGGTTACCGGCTGCCTCCAGGACAGGGGCCCGAGTGGCCACGCACAGGTCTGGGGGGACCTCTCGCATGTGGTGCCCCTTCACACTCTGCCATTCTGATCCATGCCAACGTACTACCAATTCAAAGATAATTTTCCCCTGGCTGGCATAGCTCAGTGGATTGAGCACGGGCTGTGAACCAAAGCATCGCAGGTTCGATTCCCAGCCAGGGTACATGCCTGGGTTGCAGGCCATGACCCCCAGCAACCGCACATTGATGTTTCTCTCTCTTTCTCCCTCCCTTCCCTCTCTAAAAATAAATAAATAAATAAATAAAATCTTTAAAAAAAAAGAGAGATAGTTTTCGTTTTTAAAAAACTAATTCCTACTCAGTCAGAATCTCTGAGGTGCGTCAGAGAAATCCACATTTCAACAAGCTCTCCAGTTCACTCTTGTACTCTGGAAATTTTGAGAACTTCTCTGTTATAGGTTCTTTCTAACAAAAGAAACGCCCCCTACTTCCTCCCAAGGTGAGGAAGCAAGCAGGAGCCATGTAGGGGAAACCCATATAGTAGAAAACCAGCATCTGTGACTCCAAATTGACCACCTCATTAAAGTTTCTCAGGAGAGACCCTCAATGCAACCTAAATCAGTTTAGATTCTGGTGACCACGTTCTCAGCCACTTTATTTGGACTATAAGGGCGCAGCTGGAGAAGAACCGCGTTGGTGACCGCACAGGGGCTCTGTCCCGTGGAGCACATGCAGAACGCCCAGGGTTCAAGGCCCCGGCCTCCCAGCCAGGACGCTTGGCACTCACCTTGCTTTTTAAAGAGGTTGCTCCGGACTATCTCGTTCATGGACTGGACTTTCTGCTTCTGGAGTTTCACGGGGGGGATGCAGGTGTAGAACTCATACAGGAGTTGGCTGAGGGCAGGAAAAGCAAGAGACGGACAGCCGGTGAGACGGAGGTCTCCCGCCGCACGGCACCGACAGCCCGTCCCCGGACGGCCAGCTTCCTGGGCCCCCCGTTCCCGGCAGACCACCAGCTGCTAAGCCGGCCTTCGGTAAACACGTGCGGTTGGCCTTGGTGTCGAACACAAACGGCACTCACAGGGGTGTGAGCATCTGAAACCAGCACCGATGACCCCGAGCACTCACTGTGCCCCTGGCACGTGCTTGCTGTTTACGCCCCCTCTGCCATTTAAACCCCCCAACTCTGTGAGGCAGGTGCGGTATTTATCCTAATTTGACAAGTGGGAAAACTGAGGTTTAGAAGGTTAACTAAGTTCCCCAAAGTTATGAACAAACAGGGGTTGAATACCAGGTTCTCACTTCGGTACCGTATCACTTTGTTTACTCATTTTTATGCTTACTAATGTTTTATAAGTCTTAAAATCAAAAAAGCCTTTAATTTGAAAAAATATATATAAAATGCTGTCAATCATAGCCCATCTGGGACATGAAAAAAAAGACAGCTCTTCCCCAATAGAGAGAATATTAAGGTACCAACGAAATAAAATGATAGCCCCTGTTTGCTTCCCAAAATCCGCATCCCGTGCTCATGCTTTCTTTCCAGTACTGATGGAGCATGTACGTGACATGCAACCGGAAACGTGCAGAGCCCTGGGGATGCGGTGGAAGATGACTCGGTCCCAGGGGCACAGAACGCATGTCCCAGCGAGGTCCACACACCACACAGGAGTGGATACATCAATGCGAGGTGCTATATGCAATGAAAAAATAAGTAAATAAGAAGTTGTTTCAGACAGTAATGTTGCAGGGGCTGGGGAAGGAATTTGATTTGCAGAGGTACCGTCTCCAAGAATAAAATATAATTGAGTTTAAGACCAGAAAGATGGGAGGAAGGTGCACGAAATCATCATATGAATAGAAAAAGGCCATCAGTACAAAACAGAACAAAAGAACAAAAAACTGCTGAGATCCGAATGAAGTGTGGGGTGCAGTGTGCAGACTGGCACCAAGGAGGACTTCTCGGTTTTGACAAATATCCCGCAGTTAAGCGAGATGTGAACACCCTGGGGAGCTCTATACTACCTGAACTTTTCATGTGAAGAGTCTGAAAATACTCCGTTGTCTTGGGACATTCTCTGTTGCTCGGACAACACGCTCTGTTGTCCGAAGTGAAGGCAGGAGGAAGAAGGGGGCCTGTCTGGCTCAGCTGCCCTACCCTAACACACGGTCACGTTACGGTAACGCGTTCATCTCGTGAAAAGAGCGGATGGAGAAGGGCCGAGCGAAAGGGCTCTGGGGGCAAAGACTGACACCCCAGGTGAAAGGGAGGCACTGACACCAAACGTCAGTTTTTCGGCCTACCTGCCTGCACGCTGTAGCATCTGTATCACCCAAGAAGGCTACTTCTTTTAGACTTGGTTTTTCCCACCCACAGGCTGACGCAACAAAATGAGAACGTGACAAGCCCGCTCTGGAGGCCCCGCAGGAGGCTCCTGCCACGTGTCCTCTCTGTCCCTGAGCTGAGGGCCCATCTGGGATTCCCCACGGGCACCCGCCTCTCCCTCAGAATCTCTGGCTTGATCCCAGAGCCCAGGAAAGCGCATCGTAAACTCTCACCTGAGTAACTTCGCATCGAAGACCGTCTCCACGTCGTGGAGGACAGATGGGATGTACTTCAAGGCCGCCACCTGGGGGGAGTGAAATGACCGTGAGCGATGCGCACACCCAGCGTCCCTGCGCGGTGGGGAGGACGCTCTGCCCCTAGACACAGATCACGGAAAACAGTCCTGCATCCTGGGCACCGTCCCAGCGATTCGAGACTCCATGCGGATTAAATCATCAGCGAGTACTCTGCATAGGGCAGCGAGTGCCACTGCCTGTGCCTTCAAGAAGACAGTAACGTATATTACAGAAAGGTCACAGACTTGGCAATGAGGCAGATCAGCAGTCAAAGCCCGGTTCTAGTTAGCAGCCATGTGGCTTCGGACAAAACACCACCTCTCTGACGTCTCACTTTCCTGGGCTGTGAAATCGAGGGAATAATACCCATGATGGAATGAGACATCCAGCAGAGAGCCGGGCATACTCCGGGCATTCAACAAATGGCAACTTCTAGCATTATCGGAGGGTGTTGTGCTCGAATGGTTTTGTTGGTGGGGAAGACGGCTTGGGCTGAGTTGTGTGTCTTTCCTCTCCCTAAACAACGTGTGAGCACTGGTGGGTGGGCCTCGGTCCCCCGGCTGGCTCAGGGAAAGTGGGCGTTGTGACGGATTGTTGTTTCCTCTGTGCACCTTAGCTGACGCACCCAGAGGTGGGAGGCACACCCACCCTTTTGCATGGAGCTGCCATTGGCTCGGCAGCAGAGGAGACGGCCACCTCCTTAGGAGGAGTTGGAAGTCACACAGCTGGGAAATAGCATTTAAGAATCTAGCAGAAGTATGCATGTTGAATTTTTATTTTTCTGTATATTCTCAGTATTCTGTAGCTAACAAATCCACTCTTTTATAATCAGACCAAAATTTTAAAAAAGTAAAAATTCCTTTCTTAAAAAAAATCTTCACCCTGGCTGGCTGGCATAGCTCAGCGGATTCAGTGTGGGCTGTGAACCAAAGTGTCGCAGGTTCGATTCCCAGTCAGGGCACATGCCTGGGTTGCAGGCCATGACCCCCAGCAACCGCACATTGGTACCTCTCTTTCTCTCTCTCTCCCCTCCACCTCTCTCTCCCCCCTCCCCTCTCTCCCCCCTCCCTCCCTTCCCTTTCTAAAAATAAATAAATAAAATCTTAAAAAAAAAGAAAAAGAAAATCTCCTAGCCACACACTGTTGAGCTTCTCAGTGAATGAACATTGTGTGACTGGTCTCTGAGAATGTCCAGTGGGGCAGAGGCCACGCTGAACTCGGTTCTTAGGTGATCTTGCTAAAGCTTCTCGGAAAAGGACACCAACAGAGCCGCTCCAAAACAGACCTGGGACAGCCATTCTGGAAGGACCACCCAGCAGCGCCCTTTCATGCCTTGAACCACAGGAATGTTTGAACTGGGCAAGAGAACCGTCAGACTAGCCAAACCTAATCATTTTACCGATAAGTGTTTGCAAAGCTAACAGGAGAAGCGCAGGGACTGACCCCAAGGACGGACGATGATGGACTCAGAGAAGATGGACTCCGTAACAAGCCAGGTGTGGTGAAGGAGTAACTCAGGTTGCTATTCCAACAGAAATTCCTTTCTTCTATGCGTGGAATTATCCCCCTTCCTTTTCTTCATAAAAACCCCCTTCCTTCACTCTGTAATCGGGACACTAGTTGGGTTTCTGCCTCAATCTGTGTTACAAGAACTGCAGTTTTTTTAAAAATCCCAAATAAATGCTTGCTGCCCCCATTTGGGCTTCTTATTTTAAGTTAAAACCATATTTCATCCCTACAAGGGGAATACTGTCTTCCTAGGTAAGGAACCTTAGCACACCCGGATTCCACACCCAGCCCGGGGTCCCACACTCAGCAAGGGGGACAGCCAGGCGTCAGGTTCCGGCAGGCGGCAGAGCCAGCCTCTTCCCCCAAAGCCACATGCCCACCTCACCCCAACAGCAGCTGTCCCTGTGCCTTCATCTTTTCTTCTCTTTGTGATTTCAAAAGCCAGCAGTAAGTGTTTGATGTAAAAACAAGTTCACACGAGTTAAAGCCGCAGGGCGAAAACTGTCCCTGGAGCCCTGCAACTCCGTCTCCGCCCCACTCCCTGCTCCCCAGACAGGACCCCTGTCAACAGTGCGGCGGGTTTCCTTCCAGACTGCTTTCTTTTTTCTAATTGTATTTTTTCCATCACTATTTATCCCCCTGGCACCCCCCTCCCCACCACCATCGCCACACTGTTGTCCGTGAGTCCTGTTTCCTTTTGGCTCCATGTGTGTGTGTCTGTGTGTGCGCATGTGTGTGCACATGTTTGCATGCATGCATGTGCATGTGTTTGTGTGTGCATGTATGTGCATCTGCATGTGTGTGGGTAATTTTTACAGCTCTGCCACTTGCTTTTCACAGGTGCTCACATAACCCTGCGATTTTTGCATGTCATTCCACAGAGCACGCTCTCTTTCTGACCATCACACGCTGATGTCTTCAGGGTACACCGTATCTTTTTAAGTCCCCCTCTACTGGTGGGCTCCACGTGGTGAGAAAATATTGAACATATACGCTTGTGTATGTGTAAGGTTCCCCGCACAATGGATGGATGGGTTGCTCAAAGAGCAATTAGTTTCCAAATGTATATACCTATGTACAAACGGATATACTGGTACACATACATTTTAGGAGATAGTGTCGTACTGCCTTAGAAAGAGACAATGATCGATTTCCTTCTACCCCTTTCCCTATGACACTACCAACCCGAGTACACGAGTCTTCTTTGTTTTGTCAGTCCGACATGTAATTTGCAACTCTGAGGTTTCTAGGTAGGCGCCTTTTCTATATTTATTGCTCTGTATTTACTAAACTGCTTGTTTATATTGTTCCCCCATTTTTTTCTTTTGGATGATGTCCTATTGATTTGTGAAATTCTTTAGGCACCATGAATATTGACCCCCTTTTGCAGTGAGACACATTGCAAATCGGTCCTCTTGCTTGTCCTGCGGCCTGACTGCACTCCTGCTGCCTGCGAGCTTTATCCTGCCTTGCGCTGCACAGAAGGACTTTAATTGGTACGGTGTCAGATTTGTCAGACTTCTGTGTAGTTATTGGATTTTGCATCAAGACATTTATTTTTTCTTTCAAACCAAGATGACAAGAGATAACGAGATTCAGAAGCTGATGTTTCTAAAACTATGCTCCTATTGGGACACCTTTGTCCCATAGGATGGTGTCAGGTAGTCTGTGGGGGAAAGACATTTGCAATCAAATAATCTGGGGTTTAAGCAAAGATAAGCCAGTGAGTTTATTTTTTCTTGCAGAGCTTCTCTGGACTTTAATATGCCAAGATGCACTATGACATCCCTCAGTTCAGGCAGGTATAGTGCACCTGGCTGGTCAGGCCACCTTTTCCCGGGAACAAGCAGAGAGAGCTGAAGCAGGTGCCTGCAGGGCCAGGCAAGCAGCAGACAGAAGTGGAAGGAGGTGAGGATAGGCCGGTGGGAAGCGCTGTGGTGTGAGGCATGCACATTCCGTCTGACGAGTGAGTCCCTCTTGTTCGCTTGGGTCAACGCTGCGCCAGCCGGATCCGACACCCGAGGGCTGCACTTGCCCCATGGGCTGCCAGTTCACCGAGCTCTCAGAGACACCAGAGACGGGGGCACAGGCTCTGAAACAAGGCTGGTCGTCCTCTCTTTATGACGGTAGTTTTTTAAAAAAGATTTTATTTATTTTTAGAAAGAAGGGAAGGGAGGGAGAAAGAGAGTAACAGAAATGTCCGTGTGTAAGAGAAACATTGATCGGTTGCCTCCTGCACGTTCCCAGCTGGGGACCCTGGCTCACAATCCAGGCATGTGCGCTAAACAGGAATTGAACCGACAACCTTTCGGTTTGCAGGACAACGCCCAACCCACTGAGCCACAATATAGTCAGGGCATGACAATAGCTTTTGAAAGAAGGCACAGTTTTTCTGACATCTCTTAAGTTAAGGGTCCTCCTCCTCACCAACATGGGAGTTGCAAGAATAGCCACCAGGAAAACATTTGCCAGGCCAGTACTGTATTTAGCTGTATATAACGTGTATTTTTTTGCCCAAATTTTTGAGGGAAAAATAAGGATGAGCATTATACACGGGTATAATGATGACATACCATGGGTATAATGATGGGTACAATAATCCAGTGTATAATGTGCACAGAAACGTGGTGTACATGATACACAGGAGCACATTATGCATGGCAAGATACTGTAATCTGTTTATGATGTGACATCAATCATCAGTCCTGGACCCCTCCGCCAGAAGTCAGGTGGAGCCTTCAAGAAGAGAGTCGGAGACAAACCAAGCCGTGGTGACTCCACTGGCCCTCCGAGAAGTCACAGGGGGACAATTAGGGTGATCGCTCTCCCGACGGACTGCACCAGGATCGATAAACCCCGGCTACTGGCAAACAACACTTGTTTAACAATAACACCGACAACAAAAACAAAACCGCTGCAGTCTCTCCAACTCAGAGGGGACGCGTCCTCTGAGGGTTTCCAGACTCTCCCTCTGCCTCTCTCCCATGAAGACAGAGTGTGCTTGGTCTCAGTGCCACCGACAAGGATGTACAGGGCCACTCAACCTCCTCCTCATTCAAGGGCTCAGACAACAGTCCCGTCCCACCGATTCCCAACCCTTTTATTTCAGCCGAGTGACAGGCGGTCAGGGCCCACGGCACGTGGACACACAATGTCATGGAAATTCACCACAGCATGACGAGAGGGGGGCATGCCACTCTCCCAGGACATTCAGCCCTGGCACCCATCTTTCAGAGACAGAGAAGGGAGGAGGGACAGACATATTCTGGAACCTGCACGTCTCCATGCTTTCTGCACCCCAGCATTTTGCTGGCCCCTGAGGCTTGCCAGGGGGCAGAAACGCGCAGTGTTTCAAATGGCTGAAGAGGCAGACGGCCCGTGTTCACGTGCAGCTGGAGCATGCGCTTCTGCGTGTCCTTGGGGAAGTTAATGCTGCGTGCTCTGGTTTCCTTGTCAGGAGAATGCTGGGAATACAGCTACCTACTTTATAGGTCCGATGTAAAGATTAATATAAAAACGTGAGCCACAGCCTCATCGTAAGAAAACTGCATCATTCCACATAGGAACACTGAGTGTGGGGTATACGGTTGAGAAGGGGAAGCAATTAAAGAACCATTTAAAGATCTGAGGTGACACCCCAGTGTCTGCTATTAAAGATTACATCTCACCTCCCTTCTGGCTGGGGACTCAGTGTACAGCCTGCAGGCCACTGCTCAAGAATGGACCGCTTTCTTCCCTTAGTTCGGACATTTGAACATGTGATACCAAATAACAATGAAAGGACAGGGAAGAAAGAGGCATCCTTAACGAGCTCGCCTTCATGACTATGGAGCACACACCTGCCCATCTTCACCCTTGCTTACTGCTCATCCACCTGGCATGTTGCCAGAGGACATGAATCTTTGATGGAATGACCCTTTGGCTGTGATTAGGAACTCAGACTCTGCACCTGCACAGCCTGGGTTCAAATCCCAGACCCACCAGCCACTTCCTGTGGGTGGCTAAGTTCCTCAGCCCTCTCTCTGTCCCCACTCCCTCATCTGTAAAGTAAAGATAAGAGAGTACTCGCCTAATCAGGTGGTTGTAAAAATCCAATGAGCTAAGCATCTGTGTGAAGTTTTTAGCTCAAAGCATGGCACATACGAAATGCTAAAACATAAAACGGTGGAAGCTGGTATTCGTTGGTTTGTTGTTCAGCCGAAAGATATTTGAGTACACCCACTGTGTGGCGGCAGCCGGTTCAGGTATCAGAGATGGGAAAGAGAGAGCCCCCGTCCCACCAGACAGTCTAGTGGCTTTATTAGCATGAGTGGCAATCGTAGTGGTCCAGGGAGCATGTCACAAAGCACAAGCTGTTTGCTCATTTTCACTCAGGCCACCCAATGGGGGCACAACTAGGAGTCGCAGACCTAGTGGAGAGTGGCGGAGAGTGGGGCCAACGGGTCTGCACGATGTTGCCCAAGGCCCCTTGCACGCATCTGAGCTACATCCAGTTCACGAGCGTCTGGTGCTGGCGGTCTCCACCCGCCGTAAGCTGTATCAGCAACGCTTACAGGCCCGCCACACCGAGGGACTCCCAGCATACGGCCCTTTCCTGAGAATGCATGGCGCCCCTGGCTTAGCCCATTTCTTGTGGCTTAGAGAAAAACGTTAACTCTGGAGGTAGGAGACCTGGGTGGGTGGAAATCCCAGCTCCACCACTATAAATAGGTATGATTTGGGATTAATTATTTAACTCCATGAGCCTCCTGTGGAAACGGGAGGCAGTGGTTCCTGGCAGGTCTCCAGCAAGATTGAAGAGGCCGTGTGGGAAAGCCCAGCCTCGCGCTGGGCGCGGGGCAGGCGCTCCGTCAGTGGAAGGGGTTTAATTTAACGCTCCTTCCGCCCTCCCCGGATGGCTGGCTTTCAATTCTTCGCAGTTGCGGGGGAGCCGCTGCCGTGCCAATGCTGAACAACGTGGGAAACTACGGACAGCCACTCGAGAAAGGGAGGCGAGCCTTGGAAACGAGGAGCAACTTACCGAGGCCCCAGAATGCACAGCGGGCAAAGCTGAGACGAACAGACCGACTCTGCTCTGAACTGGGCAGGCACGCGTTAGGCCCCCACGGGTGACAAACACAAGGCCCACGGGCCAAATCCGGCCCGGCACCTTGTTTCTACCCGGCGGCAGCGCCGAGCTCCTTGCCCCTAGTGAAGGAGTAGTTACATTGATACAGTCCTAAAAGTATACTCGGCCCTTTGAAGGCAACCCCGAGGCCGATGGGGCCCCCGGTGACAATGAGTTTGACACCCCTGATAGGGTTTCCACCGTAAGCCACCAAGCAGCTGGAAGTGTCAGGTTTGAGCCGTGAATGTCAATCATTGGTGTTTTTACTCTCAGTCAAAACTTACTTTTTTTTGACAGGTGTATTGGGCTGGCCAAAAAGTCCGTTTAGTTTTTTTCATAAAATAAAAGACACATCTTTCATTTTTACCAATAACTTTGTTGATTTGGATATTTTGAGTATGTCGGCTATCTCCTGCTACTGGCTTCTAGAGGGCAGAGGCCAGAGGTGCTGCTAAACATCTTCCAACACATGAGACAGCCCCACAGCAGAGAATTATTTGGTCAAAATGTCAATAAGACCAAGAAACTTCGCAAACCACTTCTGACACGGTTGATCAGTCACAGCACCTACTCCATACACTGCGCAAATCCCTTTTGCATGTTCCAGTTGCATTTTTACCTTTCTTGAAATAATAAAGCATAATATGCCAAAATGTTGCTTATTTTCCTCCATCTTCAACATTTAAATGGCCACACAAAAATTCACCAATTTTGATGAGTTCTTGTTTTAAAGTCACTCTGACTGACAGCGGTCACAATGCAATCTAACAAAATTGTCTTGAATGAAGTTCAAGACAACCAAGCACTACTAGAGAGAGCAGTCGTATGGAAACAACTAAGTGAACTTTGTGGCCAACCCAAAGCTGATACATGGCAGCACCCTTTCCTGCAGCACCCCAGGGAGGCTCCCAGTCAAGACTCTGGTCATCAGGTGGTAGTTCACCAGGTAAAACTTTACCTTCCTCTTATGCGGAGAAAGACAGAGAGTCAGCCATATGGGTTTACTCTCCTTGACATGTGAATCTGTTTCTTTATCTCACTGAATCTCGAATGTCCTGACACTGTTTGGCCCCACCTGACAGGACTGGGAACACAAATAAATCTTCCAGATTCCCTTCTAGGAAAACGCCCCCAAAGCTCCTGTTTCATCATAAGGTTAAGGAGGGAGAGAGAGACATGACTAAAAAGTATTCATACTGAACCACATCACGGGCTCGATCCATCATGATTCACATTACTTCACTTAATCCCCTACATGGGACATCAGACTTCCGATTTTACGGAAGGGTAAACGGAGGCCCCGGAAACGGAGGTGGTGTGTTCAGCATTACGGAACCAGCTGTGGGTGCCCAATTTCCCACCCGGGTCTCTGGCTCCAAATCCCAAGCTCTAGCTCCAGCGGCAAACGGCAGTGCCTGAGAAGATCCCTCGAGTGGGGTGTGCCAGCATCACGTGGCCTTGGCCCCTGTCCCCTCATCTGCCCCTTCCTCACGTCCCCAAACAGCACTCAGCTATCTTCAAATGGTGCTTTTCTCCGTATTTAAATAAGACTTTAAACTCTTCTTTGATAACTTGTCAACACCCATTCAGATAGGTAGAAAGCATCACTGACTTGATGTAAATCCCCGAAGCTAAATGTGGCCCCTTTACAGCAAGCTAAGAAAGAGCTGAAACTCCTTTCCAGGGCTCTGGGGCAGAAACCCATGCGGAGGACCCCGCACGATCTGGGCCAGTTCCCGGGGAAAATGACACCTTCCTGCACGGCTACCCAGACAGCAAGAACGTGGATACAAAGGCGTAAGCCAAAAGCGGGATAATCCTGTTAGTTCTCCACATTTGCATAGCATTTTGTAATTTGCTCTTTTTCAGATCATGTTCATTTAATCCTCACCCAAACAGTGAGGTTTTACGGATGAGGAAAACGAGACTCCGGGAAGTAAAATGACCAGCAGAAGGACATACAGCTGACACAGGACATTCTTGTTGGCTTGGGTCTCCTCGCTACTGCCTATAAAGGCTCATGGGCCGATCTTGGCTTTCTTTCTTTCTTCTTTCTGTCCCCACCTTCTTATCCCCTCCGCCCCTTTGGGCCTTACCCTCCAGACACGTGTAGCTATGAAGTCATCCTGAAACAGACTCTTCATTCAAAGGGCGGCCTGAGCTTAGGGTGCTGAGAACAAAAAGTGGACGATTTTCTGAGACTGCCGCCGTAACTACGCTCAGCCTGAGAAGGGGATCAGGTTTGACCTACTTCCCTCCAGGTAGCAACCGCTTCAGAGCTGTTTTAAAAGAGGTGTGGCTACCTCTGTGGGAAACAGACCATAAATGTGGCCTCTTCTGCCCCAAAGAGTCCTCGGCCTTTGGGATCCTTATACCACGTGCCCTCCTCAGGCCTCCGATGAACACAGGGCGGCGAGTTCAGGCCAGAGCAGACACTACCTCCCCAGGCTGCTATTTACCGAGTGACCTAGGGAAAAGACAGACCGTTTTTGGAGTGTAAACCAACCTGCAACAGGATGGTGGTTTTATATTGGCTTTTCATCAGGTTGTTGATGGATTCAAAGAGCCGCCGCATGGATTCTTCAAACTCCATCTGCTCCTTGCCTTCGTAAAGCCTGAAAGAAGACACATCTGGGTCATTTCTCAAGCCAACAGCCATTACCTCTGGAAATGGGCGCCAGCCAGCCGCAAACGTCATTTAAAATTGAAAAGGGAAAGGGGCGGGCCGTGGGGGCTGAGGGGGAGGGAGTCCCTCCGGCAGTCCCTGCAGCAGTCCCTGCATGCACAATCCACTCAAGGGAGAAACCTCCTTCCACCCACCGCACCGAACAGACACACTCCCACCAACTCGCATAATAAATCCGCCCTCGAAGTCTTTTATTAAACCCTGGACCTCCAAGGAATAAAGCTTGTCCACGCTGGGAGGATATTAATAATTTCACCTTTCCTAAAGGATCAGCGGCAAGATGGTGGCCGACAGATGTCCGAAGTATCGGGCAAACGTCAGGGAAAAACACCTTCAAGCACACGGTGGCCCTTCCGCCCATCCTGTGCTTAGGGACACGCTGGTGCCGTGTCAGGGCCTTGCTTTCGCTGCCCCCCGCCCCCCCCCGTCACTCAGGAGCATGCTCATCGCCCATGGAAAACCCGTTGTGCCTCTGACTACAAAGTTGTTGTTATAAAACAAAACGTGCACAAACCAAAGTGCGTTTGTTACTTACAAAGCGAGACGACTGTGAATCCTACCCCGAGACCGGCGACTGTTAACGTCCTGATGGACAGGCTGACGGGGATGCCCGAGGGCTGTGCGAACACACACACGTGCCTTTTTAAGGAAACCGTCCTCCGGCGTGAAACCAGCCTCCGGACCCCCGAGTCTCACCGCCCTCCTGGCCCAACCTCGGAGTGCAGTTCCCCCCAAGGCCTCTCCGAACCAGCCTCATGGCCAGCCCAGAACTGCCCGCAGCCTAATCTACGACCTACGACCCTGTGCACAGTACGCGGAAGGTCGCTTCCGTCCCGGTTCAGATAAAGAGCGTCCCCGTCACAGCCCTGCACGGCGTCAGGGCCAGGTCTCCGGCTGTGCTCCCCTCTGATGAAGCGCTGACCCACGGAACCGGTTGGTTTGCCCCGCCGACGCAGGACAGCCGCTTGTCAGGGCAGCAGCAGGAGCCGCCTCCCCTACAGTGACCCCCCCCACCCCCCCCCCCATTCTCTCTGCCCCTTCCCTTCTCTGTGAGTGTGCCTCTCGGTGTATCTTCTTCTGAGCACTCTTCGCTCTGTCTTCTGTGGGGCTCCATGCTTATCCCTGCTCTTCTCCTTCTCTTTCTCCTGACCCCCTCCAAAGCCCTCCTGCAGGAAGGAGCTGGAGGGCAAGCCAGTGCGGAATGGCCCACTCCGTTCCAGGGGCCCGGCACTGGCTGCCGACATTCTGGGTGTGCAGCTCGAGGCGTGGAGATAAGGGCTGTTGGAGGAGCTGGGAGTCCTGAAGTCACTTTCCTCCTCTCTCTTCCCCTCCTCCTCCCTGCTCCTCCTCCCCACTCCTCCTCTCCGGCACCACTCCCTCCTCAGCCTCCCTGCCCTGTGGGCACACAGATGCCAGCCGCACAGAATGGGGTTCCAAGCCAGCCAGCCTGGGTCCTGTCTCCACTCTGCCCTGTACCACCTGAAGACCTTATTAATAATAGTAAGCATTACAGAACATGACTCTGGCCCAGGTATAAGTGTGTATGTGTGTGTGTGTGTGTGTGTGTGTGTGTGTGAAATCACCCTCACAACTACACCATGAGGAGGGCAGGCCCTGTCATTATTTCACAGGTTGACAAAGATTAAGCGACACGTCCAAGGACGCCACACCAGCAGCGACGGAGCCAGAATGCAAACTCGGCCATCGATCAGCTGGTCCACCACTTTGCTCTCTGCTTTACTGCCTCTTAACCCCCATAAGCCTCGGCTTCTCACCTGCACAGTGAAGGTGACAGCACTGCGCCCGGGGACTGTGAGGAGACCCGCCCACCGGGGAGGTGCTGGGCACACGCCCGGCCCCGTGAGTGCTGGCTGTCGTCCGGCTGTTGGTAACTGCAGGTGCAGAGTGCAACTATCTGTGTAATTCCCGCTGCTTGGATGAGCGCACAGACGACTCTCAAGGGGCTGGAACGTGCCCGAATCCCACCCAAGCGGGACAGACGGGACAGATGTGGCAGGGGGGCAGGGAGGGCCCTAATCCAAAGACGTGGTGGTTTCCCCAAGGGGCAGCGCTGCTAGTTTTGCGTCCAAAGGTAAGCTAATGGAGGTCCGTCCCCCCAGCCTTTTCCGTGATCCATCCCTCCTCCCTCTAATCGCAGCTGCCTGAAAGTCTTTAGTGAACAACACCATAGCCCCCGTATGGGTCTACGTGTCCCGCACCCACATCGGACGTGGCTGCCCACAATGGGCATGTCATTGCTTGTACGCACATGGCCTTTCTCAGTAAGAAGTACTTGGGGCTTTGCGTGTGTGCGTGTGTGGGGGGGGGCCAGGGGGCACCGAGTCCTCTTCTTGGGGACCACCTGCACTGCCCGCCTCCTGCACTCACACCCACCTCCCCATAATACATCCTTCCGGGCAGGTCTGTCTCTAAAATTTGTATTTTTTTTAAAACAGAGAATCATAACAATGGGCTTTGTCTCAGAGACAGCGCTCCAGGGGGAGCGTCTGGGAAGCCCGGCCCTAGAGGTGGCGGAGGCTGCCCTGGTTCCCCACCCCTCTGTCTGGCTAGTTAACCCTTTCCAACACCCGCCTCCCCACCTTTTTTTTTCCTTTGCTTAGACTTGCCCTGGCTGAGTTCCCTGCAACCCCCTGGCAGTCAGAGCTCTGCTGAGTGGGACGGGCTTCCTGGGCTCTGGACCTAGAGCCGGGGGAGGGCCAACGAGCATCAGTCCACGCTTTGCACTGTGCGGGTGAAGGGGCTAAGGGCCAGAGCGGGGAGTCACTTGGCTTCGCTGCTGTCCCCGCCAACGTTATGAGACTGAGGTGGGAAGGAAAAGAGACTTTTAAGCCGTGAGACCAAGTCAAGGCTTCCCACTCAGCCTTATACTGCACAGGACGCCGAATTTCATTTTTGCCAGCAGGACTTGCAATTTGCTCTGCGTCACAGGCAGCTCCAGAGGGACGGTTCTGGAACTCAGGGCAGATGACATGGGTCTCATGAGGCCAAGAATGGGGCGCCTGACTCGGTGGAAACCCAAGCTGCCCTGTTACGTCACAAGTGAGTCCCTAACACCGCTCCGTAGGCCAGGAAGGGAAACGCATTCGACACCGGCCTACGGGTTGGCAGAGGATGAAAACACAGTTCTGCGGGGACATGGCTTGCATTTCACAGTGGCTACATCTCAGGCAACATTGTTGCATTCTGAACAGCCGAGTGTTTTTCCTCGGTGGGAGTGAGAAGAGCGGGAGGAGATGGCCGCAGCGGGCAGGAAGGAAACACAAAGGCACGTAGTGACAGGTTCCCCCGCAGGAAGGAAACACAAAGGCGTGTAGTGACAGGTTCCCCCGCCCCGCCCCCGCTGTGTACGGGTTGTGCGGATACAGACCAATTTTCTCTCCGAGTCTCACCTCTCCTGTTGATGAAATGGAGATAGAATGCTCAAAGGGTTATTGCAAGGTAAAAAAATAAATAAAATCAATGAGATAATGCCTTTCAAGTGTTTAGTACTATAGCCGGCAGTTAGCGTTAATTAAGTAAATATTAGCTGTTCTTATTGTGTTGTTGATTCCTGAGCGCAGAAGTGGCCATCCTGGCAAGCTGCCCGATCTCAGCATATATAAATAAAAGGGATATTTTGAGGAAAAACTGACGAGGAAAAAAATACGTAAGTTGTTTAGATGATGTGGGAGAAATACACTGGTGGCGGGGGTGGGGGCGCTGCCCTGAGACACTCCCCTGAAGTGGAAAGAAAAATAACGCCTCATCTACCTGCAAGGCTGCAAACGTGCTCTTCAAGTCAAGGGCGCGGCAGATGTAGCTTCAAGGTCCTTTTTTAGCACTTGGTCCCCGTTACGGCTTCAGGAGGGAAACATTTGTTCTGGCTTCAGCACGCCCAGAACGATGCTTCAGAAACCAGCTGATTCTGCCAGCAAACGAATTACTGACAGGCCTGAAGGCCCCGGTCACAAGAAAAACTGGATCGGCCTTGGACGTGCCGTCCTGGGACACGGGAGTTGGCCGCGGTGTCCCGCCGCAGTGGGCACTGGGGCTCCCGGAGCTTGGATAAATACAGCGACGCTCAGCCTGCATGTGACTCATGAAGGAGACCCTGTGCACAGCTGAGCGGGCATCAGGTGCAAATGGGGCCCCACATGGCGTGCACAATGCTTCGCACCACCTCTGCCACGCAGGTACGCAAAGCCTCAGCCTACAGCGGGGAGGCCAGCCTCAAGCCGGCCAGCCGCTCCGGGGAGCAGAACCTGGTTGGACCAAAGTGCCCTCGGGCTGAGAAAGGCAGCAGGAAGCGGCACTTTGGAGTCTGGGAGAGGGGGTGTTCCTGGCACCGGCCCCATTTCATTTTGCATACCTCAGCCTCTCCCAGCTCCACGGAGCCGCATCCTCAGGCATCCTCCGGATTTCTTCCCCGTCTCTTTCAGGCAATATGTACGATTCAGTAAGACTGCGTAGCTTCCACACCCCGCTAAGCCTCTAATATATTACCTGAATGACTACAGCTAAGTTTCCTGATCATTCGAAGGCTCGGTGTTACCATCAGAAAAATGGCACCAGCCCCATAAGGCAGCCGTGGGGAGCATGATTGTACAATCATGAGTGTGAAGTGACTAGCACTGTGTCTAGCGCGTAGTCAGCACTCCATAAATATAAGCTATTGTTAAACAGCCCTGTGTTTTTTTCCCTGATTTACCTGGTCGTGCTTCCTAAGCCTTAAGGAGAAAGAGATCAGCGTCCTCTTTGGGCAGGGGCTGTATGGAGGTGGGCAGGGGGCAGGGGCAATGAGGACATCTGTAATACAGTGCCAGCAATCAAAACAAGAAACCAGCATGTTCACAAAGACAACCATTGTACCATTATTGGGCACCCGCCATGTGCCAGGCACTGCCGTGGGGACAGATGTAAGGCTGCGTCCCCGGCCCCAGAGAAATCATGAGGTGAGCCAACAGGTACATCAAGCCGAAGCAACAGGGCTGGAAAAGACTCGTGAATGGGAGAGGGTCTCCTCCCTTTCTCGCCCCTTCCCCTGCACGGTCATTGTCACCACCCCACCCCGTGCGATGTGAATAAAGTTTTAGTAGTGTGACTGAGCCCTCCCTAAGGTTAGACACTCTGCCAAGTTCTTTACGTGGATTGGCTCATTTTGGTAGGGGCCGTAAACTCTATTTTATAGAAGAGAAAAGAAAAAAAAGTTTAAGGAGGCACGAACGAGGGGAAGAAAAATGTGCAGCTCCGGCTCCGCGGGCCCCTCCCCGCTCTCAGCAGCCTGGTCCCAGGCACGGCCAGTCCTCCTCTCCCCACCTTCCTCCCAGCAGCTGTGGGATTGGCCCCAGGATTCGCCCCGCCCCGGCTTTCCTCTGTCCCCACCCCCAGTCACACCTCTACCTAGATGTGCTCTTGGCGACACACACACGCGCTTGACTCATTTACAAGTGCCTCGCAGCAAGCCCAAGTTCATTGGAAGGTTTTTAAAATGAGATCTGCTTTACGAGTCTCCGTGATCTTTTATGGAACTGGGTAGAACTACCCAAACAATGATGTCACGCCACACCATTCTGTCACCTCGCCACCCAAGTCAAGATCCTTTGGTGGCCCCACGAGTGACGGTAGGCCCTGGAGGAATAGTGTGGCAGGGAGGCCACTTACTTAGTGCATTTTCTTAGATCAGCGATTTTCAGGCTTTTTCGTCACATGGCACGTATAAATTAATTACTAAAATTCTGCAGCACACTGGAAAAAAAACTTTTTGCCAATCTGACAAAAAACAAAAGCAAAAACAACAACCACGTATAATTGTGATTCATTCACACCGGATGGTTGTTGCTGTGTTGGCTATTGTCTTTTTTTTTAATTTGACAATCCAAAGCAAAAGAGGCCAGTGCCCCGGACTAAACAGTTAGGTGCCGTGTGCTTTACAAATTCTCGTGGCGCAGCAGGTGAAGTTGCTGCCGGGATGAATGACGCACCCACACACGGCACTGAGGGCAGGCCCTCTGAGCGGCCGAGCTCAGCGACGGAGGCTTCCCGTCTGCGCGTTTCATTCTCTGTCATCGCCATTCACTCGCCCGTCTCTGCCGCTTGGGAACAAGCCCCTTGCAGGTGGAGATCAAGGCTATCTTTGCCATAGTTTGTTTCCCCACGGCTAGCAAGAGGCCCAGAACTTTGAAAGTGAGGAACAAACAAATGTGTCAACAGAGGGTGACTTACTGAATGAACGAGCCTCAGGACCTCCTACACAGCTGTGCAGAATTGACTTAGGAACCCAGCACTCACTGCAGTGAAGCTCACTCTAATGGCACCCAGACAAGAGCTCCAGGATGGTGTAAAGAGTCATCTTCAGCTACGCAGGCTTGATTAGTGTTACCTTTACTGGTAATAATAGCTGCTAATTACTAAGCATTTGTTATGTGCCAGGCGCTATGCTAACTGTACAAGGTCGTCCAACTAGTAAATGGCAAGTCAGAATTTGAACCCGAGATTGTGTGGCTCCAAAGTTCACTCCTTTAACCACTGGGCCGCACTGCCTCCGGGCAACAGAGCAAAGTAACAGCCGGTCCATCGACAGGAACTATCGGGGAGGGTGGGAAAGCATCCTTTGCCCGCGGGATGATGTTGTGGGGCTGGGAAGGGAAGTTAAATGACTGGCTCTAACACTTTTCTGTTTAAGCTCTAAATCCAAGGTGACTTGGCTGGCGTTTCTGCCCCTGAGCCAATAATTTGCTCTATTAAAGCAGGTGTAAATTAGTGACTTTACAAAAAGAAAGAACCATTAAGCCATTAGTGGTTTCAGAAGAGTAATTACTCTGGAAAATTCACACCACTCTAAGATCAGAACCTACCTATCTCTTTTCTTCTCTCTCTCTCTCTCTCTCTCCCTCTCCCTTCCCACCCCTCTCCCCACAACCTGGGGCGGAGAATAATTATAGCCAAATCAGGGGCTGAGTCAGTCTGAAAATCATCCTTGCATTTATTGATCCTACTTAGAGAAAGAAACCAATCAGCGCACTCAGCAGGCACATTTAAGTCAAAGCAACGGGGCTGGAAAAGATTCTCAGATGAGAGGGTCTTCTTCCTGGCTCACCTCTTTCCTGCGCGGTCCTTGTCACCATCCCACCCCTCCCCCTGCCACCAAGGGCTCTGTGCCTGAAACAAATCGGAAATTGCAGAGAAAGACCTGGAATGTGGGGACAGTGAGACTCCACGGAGCTGTCCAGCTCAATGGTGGCCAGAGAAACTCTCTTTGCGTGGGTAACAGAGTTGAAATGTAACACATTATTCTGTTAGAAGATAAAGAGTGAAACGTTATCAGAAAGGGATACTGAGGAAAGGCTAGGGCCACCACAGTGTTGCCAGTGTGAACTGTCAGGTAGCCTTGGTGACCAAGAGAATGCCATCCAGACTTCATTTAATTGACCACCACCAGCAGCCAACAGGCTGGACTCGGGCCAGCTCCTCCTACCAAGCCTTTTGCCAATGACAAAATTATTCCTATTTGAGCTGCTACTTTTTCAGATTCTGACATTTGAGGAGGGATTGCCTCTTAGAGCAAAGAAGTTCCACTGAACAGTCTTCTTCCTGTAAATCACCCCCAGCTAGGAACCAGGTAAGCAGATGAAAGGGAAAAAGGCAAACTCAATGTGTGAGGCTACTGCTTTCAAAAGTGTCTAAAACGAACCCACAAAAACTAATGCAAGCACTGAAGAAAAATGGCCTCAGGTGGAAGTGTAAATAGCCTAAATTTCAAAAAATTGAAATTAACAATGTGGAAGAAATGAAAGAAAAACAATCCATCTAAAAACGTTCACCACTTTACTTTTAAAAGATGGCAACCCTGGGTAATAAATTAATAGCAAGTAGGTATCAGGATGCAGGCAGGAGCCTTGAAAAGAACTCTACATCATGAACCGAGTGGGAGGGATGCCCCGTGCCATCCTTCATTCCACCGAGAGGGGCTGTAGCCTCCGTGCAATTTGGCAAGAATTAAGTTGCATAATTCTGCACATAATTTCCTCCATGAGCATGAAATAAAAGTATTCGGGGTGTTTCCCTTCAATGTAATTAGAAATAGTGTGTTCCCAAAGCAACGTTCCTAAGGACAGAAACACACAGACACACACACACACACAGACACACACACACACACACACACATTCATGGCTCCAAGACACACAGAGTAACACAGTTCATATCGTCTATTTGAAAAACAAGCTAATAGTCAGCAGGGTCTTTCTAGCTCTTTCTGTGCAGGCCCACCGGGGTCTAAAAGGTCAGGCACCAAGAAGAAATCGGGTTCTGATTGCTTCTCTCACTTTGTCTCCCTTTAGTATCTCAGGGAGTGTCCATGATAACTTAAGTGACAACCAAAAAATCAAGTTGTAGAGTGATTACACACACACCTAGCAGAATCTGGAAATCCACACATGACATTAATAATGACGTTATCTCTTAGAAAAAGAATTGTGTGGATGTCAGCAGTCTCTGTACATACTTCCATATTACATTCTGGTTTTAAACAAGTAAATATGATGTTTCATTTTAAAAAGAGATATGTACTCTTTCTTTGAGGTGAATGTCTCCTGCCCTCCAGCTCCTTTCTCAACCACCCTCTTTCCCCGAACTCTTTCCTGAATTCTCTCCTTCTCACTGAGGGAACTGGGGCTGGAGGTAGGGGATCTCTCGTACAAGGTCATGTAGCCAGAGGCAGACTTTCTTCTGCAGTTACCGAAGAGAGGTGCTGATTGTCCGCCCACCTCCTGGTTCCTGGCACGGACTCTGGGTAGAGACAATTGCCTAAGAAATGTCAAGTTATTATTACTCTAAACTGTTATTACCCTTATGCCAAGGGCCCCTGAACTTCGTCGTTTCAGTCTGCGGCGTCCTGATTAGGATAATTAACCCCAGACTTCCTGCTCTGTTCCATGGAGAGTCTTGACATTTGGTGTGCGGAGTTAAGTAGAAGTTTTAACATTTTCCTCACTAATGGTGCTGGCTTTAAAAATGCGTGTGCACTAGAACTCTTTGTTCCCAAGTCTGGGGACACCTGAGGAAGCGCCAAGTGCAAACAGGCAAAGGTCTGTGCTGCGGGAGACCTCACTTGAGCGTAGGACAGCTAAGGTGCTGGCACAGGGCAGTGTGGCAGAAACAGTGGTGGTCTGGACCCCCAGGACCAAATCCCAAACCAGACTCCAGCATCGGTGCCCTGACCTCTAGCAGGTCACTTCACCCTGGGCGCTGGTTCCCCCACTTTTCCACTGAGGGAATTTTCGGGGATTCTTCACTGGCTTCTACTGTCAAAGAGTCCGAGAGGGCACGCCGATCACCCAAGACCACGCCTGCAGGTCTGCAGAGTTCCCCGGCACGGTCCGTGAGGTAGAGGCCCCCAAGGCGGAGTGCGGGAGAGGAAGAGGTAAATCTTGAAGCGCCTGAATGTCATTCAGTCTGCAAGCCCCGTTAATTCCGCCTCCCAAAACCGTTTCTCCAGCGTCACAGAGATACGATCAGCATACAGCATTGTGTAAGTTGAAGGTGTGCATCATGATGATTTGAGGCAACTGTGTATTCCAAAATGATTACCACGGTAAGGCCGGTTGGCACATCCGTCACACGATTACACTTCATGTGCGTGCACGGTGAGAACACTGAAGATCTCCTCTCTTAGCAACCGCAGTCGCCAGAGCCACTTCCTACGCACCCGCTCCGTCCGCACCTCCGTCAGCCACGGCCCCGTCACCTCCACCTGCAGGGGTTTCTGAGCCCACATCCCCACCTTCACTCTTGCCCCTTCCTTCCATCCTGTCTACACGCCAGTCTGATGGACCATTCTTGAAACACAAAAGTCATCCTATCGTTCCTCTGTTCAAAATTCTTCCATAGCTCTGCATTTCCCTCAGGATAATGTGCAGGCCCCATGGCCTGACCTTCAAGGATCCTCAAGGTCTGTCCTTCTTTTCTACCCCTCCCTGCAGCCTCCTGCTCTCGGTCCCTCTGTCACTTAACTCCGGCCACCTCGCCTGCTCACAGCCCAACAGAGTGGAGCTCCCTACTCCGTCGGGGACCACCGTCCCACTTTATTTTCATGGATCACACACCCTCGGCCTCTTCACCTGCAAACCCACAGCTGAGATGGCACTTCCTCCGGGACCCCTCCCTGACCCCACGGTGAGACCAACCCCCCAGTACACACTCTCAGGGCACCTCACACCCCGCCCCTCGAGTTCACTTGCACACACACCACCGTCTGCTTAACGGCACCGCTCCCAGCTACACTGAAAGTCCCGGCAGACGAGCCTCGTGGCTGCCCCCTGCACTGTCACAGTCCCAGGGCCCAGCAGAGGGCCCTAGTGGCTACTCAGTAAACATCTGTTGAGTAATCACTTGATGGTTAATGCAAACCAAGCCTCTACCCCTAGAGAAGTATTTCGACGAGATGGAAACTTCCATTATCAACTCAAGGGGGGTAGAAAGGGGGAACCAAGTCTGGGGGCCCAGCCTGCATGGAACACGTACTATAAGGAGCAGTGAACACGGAGTTAAAGGCCTTGGAGAAGTTGCAGGCTCTCGGGGCAATCCTAACAAGGTTGAGAGGCACCCACGTGCAGAAAAGCTGTTTACCATCTCGAGGCGTCCAGGCCCCGAGACGCCCTGTAAACTAGCTGCAGGGCACCTTCCTCCTGTCCCGTGGACGCCGGGGAAGATGGCTCAACCCCAGGTTCAGAGGAGCAGGTACGCAGCGCACACAGCAGACAAGCTGTGCGGTGTGAGTCCGTTCGGGGCCCTCACCCTGCTCCGTGTTGGCCGCTCAGGTTTAGGAGAGTTTATACCAACTCGGGGGGCACTAGAGTATCACGTTTGCGTCTCACAACTAAGGCCTTTTAAGTTCTCCAGGCACCCCCAAAACACAGTAAGCAGCAAACGCAACAACGATGTCCCGTTAAGGAAACAAATTCTGCTTTGGGGGAGATGCCGCCTGAAGTGCATTTGAAGAGGATCCCAAAAGACATCAGCCGCCCCGACTCAGTCCGGCGTCCCCGACAAGTAGGTCAGCGTGGTGAACTTCACCCTTCTGGCAATCGGGAGCCTGTATCGTCCTGCGCATTCGTATTTAGTGACGGGGTTTGCAAACACATTTCCCGGACCTGCGCGTTTATGCGGGGAATTGACCTCTGACCCAAGCTATTTTCCGAGGAGCTGTCGGCCTCAGCATTTGACAGAAACGGCCCTTTCTGAGCCAGGGCCGGCATTCTGACAGCAAACCGGCTCCCAGACCTCGAACACGGAGCTGGCAAGGAACGGAAATCGTCCACTGCATCGTCAGCCCGAGAGAATGAGCTTCCGGAGTCCTCCATGACTTTTCCCTCAACCGCCTACACTACACAGAGAGTCTGGGCGTGCAAAATGAAGCCATTTGAAGGGACAACGCGAGCAGACAAGATAAATGTCTTATACTTTGCCGGGAGCGGCGTGTGAGGTTGCGCCAAACAGAAATGAGTTTGCCCAGCCTCTGACGCGTCCGGTCCGCGGGAGAAGCCAGTCTAGGGTTATCCCAGGTCAAGGACAACCCGCGAGACACCTAATTCACATGCAGATGATGGGAAATCAATTGCACCTGATCCCTCCGCTCCCTGACGGCTCCTGGCTGGATATTGGGAAGGAGGCTGAACTGATGCGGAATTGGGGATGATGCTGAACTGGAAAGGATCCATCAGCTAATTAGCCAAAGACCTCCTAGTTGCAAAATACTTTGCCTCTGGCCCGTTCTCAGTCCCCTCACTGCACCAGTCATGTTGTTGCTACGCTCCCTCCCTGATCCACACCCTTTCTGGGCTCCTGGAATCCAGCCCTCCCTGGAACTCGCTCCTCACCCATCCCTTCAACATGCTACTGCCCTGCATTTCATCCTGAGTTTTAGGGTGTTGCTTCCCTTAAGGGGTAGCTTCAAATACCTCTCTGGATTAATTTCTAACAAAACCGTACCTGCATCCTTATGCTCCTAAACTGCAAATCTGTATCTAACTGCCTGCTCTGCATTCCCACTGGACATGCCAACAAACACCTTAAACTTTGTCCCCCGCCAAGCCCGACATCTTCCCCGGAGATCTGCTCCGCCCCCTGTCCTCGCCATGCTGGTGAGCAACACCGGACCACACGGGCCCCGACATTCAGTCTCAGATCATCCCTCTCCTTCAATTCCACTCGCACATTTGATTTGGTTTGGCAACGCCGCCCTCTGTAAACCCTCACCTTCTTCCTCCCCTCCTTCTCCAGCCCCGCTGTGACCACCTCAGTTCAGGTCTCTTGCCTGGACGGCCGCATCCGCTTCCCTGTGGGTCTCCTGCCTCCCCTCCTCTGCACCACATTCCGCACACTCACCTAGGTTCTGCGGCCATCCTCCTAAAACACGAACCCGACCCTGTCAGCGCCCTGCTGGGGGACGTCAGTGGCTCCCCAGCGCCAAATGCAGGGGCTGCCACACTGCTTCTATGACAAAAAAAATCTTAAGCCTGATTCTCAATAGATGCTTATTTATTTATAAATTATACCCATGAATTTTCTAAGTGTAAGCCAAATGTTTATATATACTTCCATTTCTTCATGTTGGACAAAATGAAGGAACTTTAATATTTTCTCCTGATCCCAATGGGTTAATCTGTACACCTGCTGTGGTATTCATTCTGTCCCCTGAGAATATCAGGTAGCATCTAGGCCGATGTCCCCAGCAGGGAGGAGGCGGTCAGACTCCTTGGCCCGGTATTCAAGGCCTTCTCGGTGTAGCTCAAACCCATGTCTTCACACACATCACCCGACTCCTCCACCGGCTCAGCTTCACCCACTAGCTGTGCTTCTCCACTGAGGTGCCCTCCATGGCGGGCACGGAGAGCACGGACAACTGGGGCTTTGTTGTCACCTCCCTCCCTGCCAGCGTCAAGCTGTGTGGCCCAGAGTCACTTTCCGCAGCCTTCTGGGCCTCAACGCCCCCTTCTGTCACACGAATATAACAATGCCTCCACGGTATGGAGTTGTTGTTGCGGGCGCCAAGTGAGGCAAAGGGAGCAGTGCCACGGGGCCCAGCCCGGGGCACAGGCTCAGGGAGGGCGGCCTCAGAGCAGCAGGAGGCTCTGTGTCACTGTGTGGCTCCCTCCGCACCTGCTCCGCGGCTTTCCCATCAACCACAGCGGTTTGAAAACATCCTAATTTGAAGATGCATTTAAGACACCTAACCTAACCAAAACATCCTGGTCCAGCCCAGACTGCCTTAGACGCGCTCAGAACACCTGCATCCGCTTGCGGTCGGGCAAAGTCGCCAAGCACGATGCCTACGCCTCTGCGTATCGATGGGGCGTTTACCCTCGTGGCCGCAGCGCCGCCTGGGCGCTGCACTTGCCGCCACCGCTGCCCCGCACCGCCAGAGAACGGCGTCTCACTAGCCCAGGAAAAGATCAAATTCCAAAGTATGGTCTCTGCCGCAGGCGTATCACTGTCGCACACTGTAAAGTTCCGACACTGTGCGTCAAGGCATCCTAACTAGGGGACCCACGTGTGCTTGGATCTCGCGGTGCGGTCCTCTTTTCTCCCCTGGGCAGGCTTCTTCAGTGCCTTTCAATGTCTAGTTTAAAAGAGCACCTCCTCTGAGGAGGCTTACCAACCCTCCCGCGGCCCTGTTTGCCGCTTACACCCCTCTGCCCCCTGGGAGCCTTATGCACGCCTTCGCTGTGTCATACATACTGCTGATCGCAGCCTGTTCCAGGCAGCCAGGGTTTGGCTGCTGGTCCGCAGGTCTGTCCCCCCCCCCCCCCACCCCGGCGTGCTCCTGCCTGAGGGAGTCTGACGTGAGTTTCAGAGTTCCCGGCACTTAGCCGAGTCCCTGTCGCAAAAGAGGCGCCCAATAAAAGCTGATCAATATTTCCATATGCAAAGGGGAAAGGGAACCGCTTAAAAATGCCTGCCCATGCACATTTTGTGCTACGCTGACGGGAACTTAATGAACTATAAAGCCCTTTCACGTGTTTATAGGAGACAGGCTGTTAGCTCCCCCCCGGCACTGTAGTGACTCATAAAATAGATAATAAATTAAAGGGAAGTGACTGTTTGACAATATCCTTTGATGACAGTTTACTCTTCCATCCTGATCCGATGCCAAGTTAATGTTATCGTAAAATAATCCCATTAACTGCAATAGTGCAGCTCACTGAGCCATTACTGTCGTCAAAAAGTGAAATTACATTCAAAACCGAAAACAGAGGCTTACATAGGAATAAACGGCATTAACATGCAAACAGATTATATATGGGAGAGACAGGGATGGCAATGTGACTGGAATTCCGGCCCCGGCTCCACATAAACAAATGATTACATTTTAATATTTAGTCATACATGAACAATGAAAACAAATCAGACTGGCAAGCACCTCCGAGTTAAATTCTTATTTGTTTAAAAAGGCAGAGAGGCTTGTGTATCCCCTCCAACTGCAGGCAACACCGAGCATGCCTGAGCTTTTATTCAGACGATCTTGCCGCCTAACTTTCCAGACCTGGAGGATAAACTAGCATATGATATTCACATAAGAAGAAACTGAACCAGTGGCAGGGCGAGGTGGAGGCTGGGAGCGGGCAGAATAATGCAAGAGCCAAAAATAAAAAGGCGAAAGAGAGCATCCGAGCATCCGAGCACCTGGTGCTGAAGGCCATTAGAGGCGGGGCGACAGTGCTGGCCCTGGGGGGCGAGGCCACCGGGGCCGGCCACCGGAGATGTGGCCCCCTGTGGGGCCTGCGCTTACGGAGCTGCCACCCCAGTGCAGGCAGAGGGCACCGCCCGGGCCACAGCCAACCTCCCGGTCCCCAGGTGGAGAGCAGGACCGCACCTGGAGACCCTGCAGCTCCCAGCAGGATGCTGTGCTGAGTGCGGCTCTTTCCCTGACCACTGACTCTCTTCCCAGGAGTGTGAGCTCGCTTGGCCCTTTGTCAGCTTCTCTTTACTCATTCCTTAGGAGAGGATGCAAGGATAAAGTCACGGTTGCCTGGACAGCTTTGCCGTAATGGTGAGGAGGCCTTTCCTGAAACTCCTCCGAATCACCGTTCTCTTCACTGAAATCCTCTGAGCTTGGGGATGATAGCACCTAAGCCCTCGCAGCCTGGTGCCTCTCGGCAGCCCAGAGAGCACCCAGGAATCTACACTGCCAGTCAGTGCGGCTCTGGGGACAGTGCCTCCTGCTGGCCAACTGCACTTTATATACGCATGACCCCCCAAAAGGTGCAGTTGTTGAATTGGCTTAATCGGATAAGGCAGAACTGAAGGCTTAAAGCCTCTCTGCTGATTCTTGGCTGTATGACCTTTAAGCTTGAATCTAAGCCTCAGCTTCCTTATCCGGGAAGGGGGCCAGAGGTGGCGTCCCATTTCACAGGGAATGAATGCCAGGTTACCCGGGCGCTGTTCTCTGGGCGTGGGATACAGTACGGAACAAAGACTCTTCTCCTCCTGGAGCTGGCATTCTAGCAGGGAGAGGGCACAAGCCAGAGCTTAACTAGTTGTTACTCAGCACGTTAACATGTGACCAGTTCTATGGGGAGGGAAAACAAGGCAGAAAGCAGAGTGAGAGGGAGGGGAGTCATAAGTGCTGGGGCGGGGCTTGCATTGTAAAGAGGGTAGGGAAGGAGACGCTGGAGCAAAGACGTCTGGGGAAGGGCGCCAAGGCCCGGAGTCAGGAGCCTGAGCCACAGCAAGGAAGGCCTGTGTGGCTGGCACAGGGCGAGTGAGGAGGAGGCGATGAAGTCGGGACATGTGATTCTCCACAGGGTTTTTGTGAAGACCGATGGAAATAATAAGTAAAATGCGCTTAGCCAGTGATAATAATAACCGTGGGCACTTGCTGTGTGACAGGCACTGTGCTAAGTGCCCGTCACCCATTAGCTCATTTAGTCTGCACAACCGCCCTGCAAGGGTTTTCACATGCCAGCCTGTTTTGCATATGAGAACACTGAGCTTCAGGCAGATGAAACAATTTGCCCAAGGTCATGAACATTAGTACATAGCGGTGGCAGAATTCAAATGTAGAATTCAAACCCAAGTAGCCTTGCTCTGCAGACTGTGCCTTTAACCACGGAGCTGACTACCTCCCACAAGCAGAGGGGGTGGGGAGGAAGGTGGGGAGGGAGTTTGGGGATGGCGGAGCCGCCCCAGGAGACTGGGATTACATGGAGGAGGAGGAGGAAGCAAGGACTGAATAAGCAGGTCTGCAACAGAGCAGAAGGCGTGATGCAGAAGAGGCAGAGCAAGCAGGGAACAGAGGCCGGGCCCAGGCTGCTGGGCCGGAGGGGCCTGAGCTCACACGTGGGCACGTGGAAGCCTCAGACGTAAGCAGCGCCTACCCAATGGGTCAGCAGTAGACAAGTGAACCCGTGAGGCCGTAAAACTCCCCACATTGTGGACCTCAGAAAGTGCAGGCACCTGGCAGAGGCATCCCCTCCTCTTAAAAAATAAACAGCAAGGAATGTTCAGGATAGCACGATCAGTAGGCCAAGTCTTGAGAATGAATCCAGACATCAGAACTTCCTCCTACTGACCTAAATCTGAGAACTTGAAACAAGCATCTGGCTGTCTCTCCTAAGTGAACACATGGTAATGGCGAACATTTATTTTGTCTGTGGAATAAGTACCAGGTTCTACGTGGAGAACTTCCTACATGAAGCTCATTTCATCCTCAAAACACTCAGAGCTGGTTTATCCCCATCTACGGATGAGGAAACTGAGGCTCAGAGAGGCTGGGTCGCTCACTTTGCAAGCCAGGCTTTTACAGGGACAGAAATGTGACCCCTCCAAGGCCTCCAATGCATCCAATGAGAACGCTGACCATCACTGAGCCAGCAGTGAGCAGCATAGCACTAACCATTACCCCACACTGCCCCTTGTACCCCAGCCTCCAGCAGCACTGGGGTTTGTATGGAACACGGACAAGTAGGGGCACAGCCTAGTGCTGCCCTGTGCGTGGGGTCTGCTCTCTCTCAGAGCTATCCTTACAGGGGCGTCGCAGTCTCATTTCTACGGGCCTGGCCGGCAAGAAGGGGTGCCGGTCAGTGTCCACCCTGGGGAGCAGGGAAACACGGGCTGCTCCGGACTCCGAGCAAGCCCACAGCTCAGAAACCTTGGGCATCAGCTCAGCTGGCTGTCTGAGCTTTGGGATAAAGGGCACTGCCAGGAGTTTTGTAAAGAAGCTCAGTCAGTTTAGCTCTTTCTGAAAGCTCCTCGTTATGCTCTGCATCTCCTACGAGCTCAGTCACTCTAGAAAAGCCTAGGAGATAACTGGTCATATTTGTGGCCACCCAACATCTTTGGACACACTTCCTACAGTTTGGAGACGTCCCATATTTTTAAGCTTGCCTCTCTGTGGCGGAAGTTCGGATCGGCTCTGCCAGCTTCTGTGGCAGGGACGGCACACGCACCTGCCCAGAGACACCTGCCCCAGGCTTAGACTCAGGAGCTAGTGACACAAGAAGAGGGGACAGGAAAGCCACTTTCTTTGGCAATGGGATAGAAGTAAATAATCCTAAAAAAATGTATCTCCATCCTTGCCAGCATCTTCTCTTCCTCCCCCATCCAACTGCACCCTGCACATGGATCCAGGAAAATCCCAGCCTTTTGCACGTGTCCGTGTGCTGTGTGCGCAGAGACAAAAGGGGACCTGGATCAGCTGCAGCCATGCACATGAGGGAAGAGGACAAAAGGACGACAGGAACAGACACAATAGAGCCCCCAAAGCAATCATCATATTACAATTTCCCACCAGCTGGCTTGGAAATCACAAAGTGTTGAAACTTCTGTTTTCTAGTTTCCTAAGCAAAGTGCCCTCCGAGCACAGGGAAAACACCCTCATCACTTCCCAAAGTCCTTGAGGATCCACCGGAGAGCAAACCACCGCTGAGGACTCGAAAATGAACGAGACACAGGAAACCCACCTTCCCTCAGCACGAGGTCCGAGACCCTCCCCACGGGTCTGCCCGCATTCATGGTCACGAGAAAGGACTCGAGATGAGGCCTGGGCTGCCGTAGAGACACCTCTCCCCACCAAACGCCTTCTCCTGGCCCACCAAACAGACTTCAGCAGGCAGTGCCGCACGTCAGTGATGTTCCGAATGCTGTGCTGGCACACACTAAGGACTATCAGATCCCCCCACTGCTGAAGAAGCCAAAGGTCACGAGAGCCCCCAAAGTACTGAATTCACACTGAGTGAAGAGCTGGGGGCCCTGTAAGATGACGTGCCTTGGGCAGGGAAGAAGAAAGCAAACGTACGAATGCTCTGCTCTCGGGAGGGAAGAGACAAAAACTAAAAGGGAGAAGAGAGAGAGTGAGGGAGCAAGAGTGGGAGGGAAGGAGGGAGGAGGGAGAGAGAGAGGGGGAAAGGAGGGCAACAAAATAAATAAGTAAACCAAAAGGGAAAACTAGGCAGGGGATACGGTGAATGAAAAGAATATGTTCTTGTCATAGATGTGAAATCGCACTTGCAAGATTAATTCCTATTAATCTGGAACTGTGATGTTTGAATCCTTGAACTCCTCCAAGAAACTCAACCCCCAGAAAGACCCACAGCTATCTCCTATTTGGTTCAAATAATTGACAAATATCTCTCCAACTTGGAAGAATACCCCTGAGACCTTAATACACAGTCTCTCCCTTAACTAAGTGACAAACCAGAGGAATTGAAACAGGTGCTTCCTTTTTAGAGGAACTTAAATGATGTATGTTTCGTGACATGGTGCAAGACACTCATCTCTCTCTATTTATCACCTGAAATCTCAACAAATGTTTCAGGAGAATCCCAAATGATTATCCATTTCAGATTCTTTGTCAAGTATAAAGCCATGGTAGCCCACCCATTGTCATGATCAAAATGATGATTACAGAATCCTGCTTTCTTTTATGCAACTAAACAAGAGGCTGACCCAACGCATGACTCAAGAGGTGCACACGTAGCCCTGGCTGGTGTAGCTCAGTGGATTGAGCGCGGGCTGCGAACCAAAGTGTTGCAGATTCGATTCCCAGTCAGGGTACATGCCTGGGTTGCAGGCCATGGCCCCCAGCAACCACACATTGATGTTTCTCTCTCTCTCTCTGTCTTTCTCCCTCCCTTCCTCTCTGAAAATAAATAAATAAAATCTTAAAAAAAAAAAAGAGGTGCACAAGTGACTATACAATTTGCATATTCATTACCGTGCTCACGCGGCTTAAGATTTTATTAGCACCTGACCCAACACAGTTCTTGACCCAGGATTTTGCTGGAACCACAAGGAACCTCGGGTTGCTTAAGCTAATACAATATGAACCTGGGGTTTTAAACGGCCTTGACTTTGGAAAACTTGCCTTAGAAGGCAACCAGCAAAAGAAAAGCAGGGCCAAAATCTAGAGAGATAGAGACAACCCCGATGACATTGAGCATCTGGATCCAGCCATGCCTGAGGCCAATCTTCCTCTGGATTTTTCAATAATGAAAAATATAACCAAGTCCCATTTCTCCAGAAGTCAGCTTGAGTTGAGTGTTCTTCATACGCACTGATAGGAATCTGGACAAAACATTCCCAGTATGTTTTCTCTTATCTCCCATCACACATAACCAATCCCGAATCTAACTTTGCCTTGACGGCCAGGAATATAAAGTATTCTTTTGCGGATTGCATTTGAATACCTCCATCTCTCCAACCCTCTCAAAGGGCAGCTAACCTCTGTGATACTGCCCATCAAACATCAAATCTCTTAGGTACTTCAGCATGTCAGCTTACTTTTTCGCCACTAGGATCCCAAGGACAGGCGGGTCAACGGCAAATACCAGCTCATCTGTCATGTACAGGCTCCGAGAGCCAAATAAATGGCAAACTCTCTGAGTTCTGCTCTCTCCGCCCCCATGGAGCAGATTCCCGGAGAGTTTTCACCATACATCAAACCAAATGAGGAATGCTAGTCAGACGAGATGCTGAAGAGCCTCCGCTCATAAATCATGTTCATGGATGAGACATGATTCTACAACACGTTAAGATTTCTTTTCTCCCAAATAAATTTATAAGGACCGATTATTACCCATTCATAACTTTCTGATCTGGATTTTGAGTTGTCTTTGATTGACGTCTGGTTATAATTTTGTAAGAGAGTTTCCCCAATGGTGCAAATGCTGCTGCATCCCAAAACATTGCGCAGCTAATCAATCACCCTTAGTTAACAAGTACTCACTGTGAAAATAAGGTCCTTGACCGAACAATGAACTTGAACACATATTCCAAAGCTTTGAGAGTTCTTAGGATTGGCTCGCATTGCTCCCCTCTGCTGGAGGTATCCAAGTAAGTCTTCAGCACCGTCATCAGTTTCCTGAATAAGGGATTGTATTTTCAAAATACATCTCTTCCCAACCCACAGCATGGTAATTAGTTTGCTCAGTAAATTATAAGGCTTTCAATCAAAGGTTAAAGGTGGTGCTATAGCTAAGCTTACTCACTCATTTACAACCACAAAAATAACTCTGCTTAAAAATTACATTTAATACAGGGAGTGAATAATTATTTCCTGCCTGTAGAAAGCCAACAAAGAAAAACACTAGCGGGGAAGAAAAATCCTTTGACTAGGAAAACTAGTCGCAATCAGAATATGATTGGGAACAATGGTAGCAATAATGTCTTTGTCAGCATTATTTTTCCTACAGAAAATGTGCTGGTGATATCATGAGACTCCCTTGCTTAGAAACTTCCCATGTTTCTTTATTTCCAGCAAGGCAGACTTTGAACTACTTAACCTCCTTTCAAAGACCCTTCACAGCAGCCTTCCCAGTACCATATCCCGTATCTGATGCTCAGGGCCCTATATCCAAGCTGTAGTGAGCTACTTGGCATGCACACTTTTTTCTCCCCAGCCTTTGAATCCCAGTGTTTATCACAAGTAGCTGCTCAGTAAGTGATAGCTGACTGACTGACTGACCGAACGAACACTCCCATATACTTCTGCCACCACAAAGCAGTCATCTCAGTCTATGGGTGTGCACATTTTTCTGTAATCCACAGAACCCAGGCACAGACTGGATTTTGTCAGAAAAGGGAGAACTCACACAGGCTAGTGACACGAGGAAAATCCCCAAGTTCCTCGTGCCCCAGGTATCCTGGCAGGGCAAGCAGGAGGTGCAGGTACTTACTTGTAAGCTAAAGTAGCGCTGAAATGCTGTTGAATGTAAGCTTCCAGAACGGTGTTGAAGTGCTGGAATTTCCGGTCAGCAATGAGCCCTATGATGTAGATCTGAGGAAGAGGCAAAGAATCAGTGTTTTTGGGACAGACCTAGGGCAGGAAGCCATACTCACATGGTATAACTGAACCCCTGTCAAAATTTTTTACCCAGGAATTAGCTCACTAATATATCTTAAGTCTTTTTCATTACGGTAGTCTCTCTCCTAAAGTGTTTTGTGCAGCCCTGGCCAGTGTGGCTCAGCTGGCTGGAGCAGCAGCAGCCAGTAAACCAAAAGGTTAAGGGTTTGATTCCCTTAAGCACATTCCCTTAGGCATGTCAGAGTACATGCCTAAGTTGTGGGTTTGGTTCCTGGTCGGGGCACATACAAGAATTAACAGATTAATGCTTCACTCTCACATTGATGTTTCTCTCC
This sequence comes from Phyllostomus discolor, assembly GCF_004126475.2. Lineage (NCBI taxonomy): Eukaryota > Metazoa > Chordata > Mammalia > Chiroptera > Phyllostomidae > Phyllostomus > Phyllostomus discolor. Next base: position 34,293,086 of record NC_040915.2, on the reverse strand, counting down.
CTTTGTCTCTCCCTCCCTTTTCCTCTCTCTAAAATAAATAAGCACGTGTTCGAAGGAGTATTAAAAAATATTTCATGCAGCATGCTACAGAGTATTATAAGATAAAAGTGTTGGTGGTCAGGTAAGTTTGAGGAATTTCTGGTTGTCACCTTTAGACTGCCTTCTTCATTACGGGACTTATCAGAGTCTTTCTTTAATACACCTGCACACACCATGACTCCCCAAGAGTGTGCAACGTTCAGCACGTCCCCACGTGGTTGAATCAAAGGGTCTCTTTGTCAGGAGGCCTCTCCCCTTAGGGCTAGCTTTCCAGGAGACCCCCGTGGGAAGCACTAGACCAAGTCACAATTAACTCCAAGTAACCTCGTTATAAATGTAAATGTCACTGACACATTTTAACACCCTGCTAGTCACTGATAACCTAATGCGAATGTTTCTTATGTTTATTTGGACACAAGACAGAGAAGGTGTAAGTTGGGACAGTGAGAGAAGGAAGAAACAATTTAGGAAAATGGGAAGCAGAGAGATTTGGATGGCATTCCACCATGAAAGGTTCTGGTAGGAGCGAAATGACTCGTGAGTTGGAGACGATGAAGGAGAAGCAGGTAAAGGGGGGCATTAGGACACACGGTGGGCCCTTCACAACCTGGCCAGTGACTAGCTCCCACCATTCACGGAAAGCCGAAGTGATTATCCACAGTATCTAGCTTCGTGTTCTTTCAACCAGCGCCCATCTGACACCAACACCGAAGATTCCCTTTCATCCATTCTGCCCACACAGACAAGTGAACTCCAACCACTGCAGGGGACCAGCAGCCCATTCCCACGTTACAATCCCTCCAAAAGATCCATGAATGGGGCCACACGAGGACTGCAAGTTCTCAGCATTCTCTCGGTGAGACACGCACGGACCTATAACATCACAAACACCTGTCCCCTCTCTTACCAAAGCATCGAAGACGAGGATGTCATACTCATTGCTTTGGGAATGCTCCATCATGATGTTGAAGAGGGCATCCAGAGTGTCTTGGAGAAACTGGACAGAGGAACGAAGGTCACGTTAAAGAAGAGTGCAGGTGACCCCGAAACCCATCGCTCAGCGTACACTCAAGAGCATGACAGCGCACACACACCACGTGCCCTGGTCCAGGGGCCCGAGTTCACGCGAACCGGAACTCGGGGTGAACAGCCCCAGCTGTTCGCCGGCAGCACAGTGGACGAACATGTGGTGGCGCTGTCAAGCAGCAGAGCAACCCGCAGCAATGAGAAAGGGCAGCCCCCTTCCACACAGACCGGTGAGGACGGTCCTCGTGAGCGCTGCGTGCAGGAAGTCAGACGGGAGCGTGCACATTCCCTCCTACTCTGTTTGCATGAAATTCAGGAACAAGCAAAACCCGTCAATGATGCTGGTAGTCAGGTCGGTGGCGACCCCCGAGCGGGTGGGTGGGTGACTGAGAAACACACGGGGGGACCCACTGCAACGCTACAATGTCCTCGACCTTGGTCTAGGGGGTGGGTATACGGGTGTGCACATGTGTGAAAATACAGGGCGGGGCAAAAGAAGGTTTACAGCTGTTGGTACAGAAAATGATACAATAACTAACAAATACTAATACAAGAATAAACTGTGTACTCACAGCTCTAAGCCAACTTTTGCCCTGCCCTGTACAATGAATTGTACTTTTAAAATAAGTGCTCTTTACATATTTTACTATATATGTATTACACTTCAATAACAAACTTTAAAAAGTCATGCAAAAAAGGAGACAATGGAATTCGCTCCCAGATGTTTTCTCTAGGCTGTTTGAAGGTGACAGACCTTACAGAAGGGTGTTTGGGGGACTTCTCCGCCACTGCCCACCCAGGGAAGTGGGCCAACAGTGCACATGTGAAGCACTGGTCTGGAAACTCAACCATATTTCCTCCGTGTATAGACAAGTAACTAAACTGTGGAACCCCTCCTTCCTAAGGGGTGGGTCAATATTTCCTAGAGTCCCTCAAAACACAGAGCTACCATGTGACGATGTTTCTTCCCGGGGCTGCTGGCTGTACCAGGTTCCTGGAGGAAACAGGGTCACCAAGACGTCCGGGAAGCCCCTGCCCCAGTTCATCGCGCTGGCCGGGGCAGTGGCTTTCATTACATCTGAACTTCAGACGCTGTATGCTCCACCACCACTCGGACACAACAATGCACTTGACATCTGCATTATTTTCTGCCTGTTCCACTTACCGTGTGAGCCCTGCTGTCTCTCCTTTCCCCGTGTCTAATGCATAATGTTCTCCAAGCACCAGAAACCAAGAGTACTTTTCATATCTAACAGTAATGTGTAGGTAGTACTAAGAGATCATAGTGCTATAGCACTTTATAACAGCAAAAGTAAGTTACCTTCTAGTGCACTCTGTATGTTGTATATTTTAGGTCAGTCATGGGGTACTATGTGTGAGAGAAACTGTGCTGAGTAACTTTTAAATATCATCACCTTGAATGCTCACGACACCCCTGAGAAGTATGTCATATTCACAATATTATCTCACAGAGCTAGCAGGCAGGTGAGCTGGGATCCGGATTCACACTGACCTATTCCCAGAAACCAAGAACAACCACACTTTTCTGCGGCTCGACATTTAATGCCATTCAACCAAACCACCCTCCCCCCGCCCGAGTTCCCAGTAACGTTTTCTCATGGCGCAGGGCGCAGCCAAGAGGGGGGACCCCAAATAGGGATTTGTAATAGGGTCCAGAAGAGCTTAGAGATAATTGGCTCCACACCAGAAGAGCTTGGAATGCTGGCAGCTGTGGCCAATTGTGGGAGGAGCCGGAAATGGGGCTGCAGAGGAAGATTGGTGCTGGGATTTAAAGGGAGGCGCAGCAGCCATTGGGCATCTCTCTTTTTGGGACCACTCGTCTGTTTAGGGCCACGCGGCTTTGGTGTCTTGGTTGGGACCATGAGGCTTGGGTGAGAGTCAGGACCACGAAGCTTTGGAGGTGCTCCCTTTTGCTATGTGGAGGGTGCTGGGAGGACTGTGTGCATTTGTGGGGAACTTTAGTTTGTGTTATTTCAAATGAATAATAAATTCCTTTCCTTTTCACAAATCTCTGGCATTGAGAGACGTCTTTCCTCTGGCGGCAGACATAACGAACCTGGGGGCTTCCTTTCGGGTAGCAGTATATTGCCTTGGCTGCCCTTACCCCCCACTCCCGCCTTTTGTTCTGTAACAGTTTTTGGTGACCCAGGTGGGACGATAATTGTCCATGGCAGACCGACCCCCTCAGGTGCGAGAGAGTGAGGCTTCAGAGTTTCCACAGTCTCGAGAATTTCTCTACACTCCTCCTGAGGGCATCGGCTGCCTCTCATGCCTGGAAAGGTGAGAAGGAAACGAAAAGGGGAGGGAGCAGAGACACGACAATGGTTTGGTTGAACACTTGGTTTCCGGGTGCTGTTTTTTGGAATAATGGAGCTGGAATTTGGGGCAATAGGTGGGGAAATACCTGGTCTTTACGCCATCTGTATTCTTTTTGCTCTGAACTTTTGCTTGCTTTGTTGGAACTGTAGGAATAGTTCTGAGCCGGTCCCTAAGTGGAGCCCATTGGGTAGGATCCTAAGGGATTGGGAGAGCTACTGTGCTAAGTCGACACACAAGAATCCCTTGATTAAGCGGTTAATGGTTTATTATTGTAACACGGTGTGGCCTACTTATGTTTTGGGTGATGAGCTGAGATGGCCTGTGAATGGTTCTTTGAGTTAGTGCATCATTGCTAGACTGAAACAGTATTGCCGGCAGTGTGAACTATTGGAAGAGTTACACTATCTGAATGCGTTTATAATATTGCACAACGGCCTTGTGTCAGAGACAGAGAAAGCCTGTGATGGTCCTGAAGGGAAAAGTGGTCTCAGAACCCCTCCCTGACAGTAGAACACAGGAAGAGAGAGAGAATGAGGAGATAAACCTCATTAATGCTCTGAACCCAGGGAATGGGGGCTCGCAGGCAGGGGGAACCCCAGTGGTGCAGCTGCCTCCCCAAGAGGTGGGGCCCACCAGGACTCCCCCCTCTCTGCAGGTGGAAGAAGTCTCCACCACGGATTCGCACCCTCTGAGAGATGGCTCTGCTCACCAGCCCCACCAACAGGTGGGAGGGGTCTCCTTGGCTCCCGAAACCAGAGCCAAAGGGCCATCGCCATCTTTACAGGTGGGCGCAGCTTGCATTCTGCCCTCACCTTCACAGGTGGGTGGGGCCTGTGCACTGCCTGCTCTGGCGGCACCCCACCCCCAGTGGGTGGGTGGCAGCTTTGCTCAGTATTGGGCCTCCATGAGGCCACCACCTTCACAGCTGGTGGAGGTTTCTGCACCTCCAGCCTCGCAGGTGATGAGAATTGCCACTGCCATGATACCTCCCCCTCCACAGGTGGTGGGAGACACCTCAGTACGGTACTACCTCCTCCTGTAACTGACCCCGAAGCAGGGATTGTAAAGCCAACTGCTCCACCTCTACCTGCTGAGCAATGTGTCTCACCCCCCAGAACTCGCCAGGGCACCTCCTATAACCAGGGAGCCTTCAAAGGTGTAGCCAGCTGATACCCTCTGAGGCAATACCCAATAGGCAGAATAAATGAAGAAGGCCAGCCCGCTGGTTACTATTGGGCTCATACTCCGTTCTCCACTTCGGACTTACTGAACTGGAGGAATGCCAATCCCTCATATAGGAATGATCCTCAGAAGATGGCAGGTCTTATTGCCTCTATTTTTGCCACTCATCACCCAAGCTGGGCAGACATACAGGCCCTCCTGAACATTTTGCTGACAGCAGATGAAAGACAGTTGGTTCTAAATAGGGCTGATCAGGAGGCCCAGCGTCTCCGCGATGAGGACACCGAGGGAATTCTTAACCCAGTGGAGGCAATTCCTCGGGTAGACCCTAAGTGGGACCCAAATAGCAGAGATGGCTTAACCTCTTTGAGACGCTATAGAAGGTGCATATTGGAAGTACTTAGGAAAGCAGTGCCCAAGCAGAGGAGTCTGAACTTGATACAGACTCTCCAGCAGAAGCCAGATGAGGATCCTTCTGAATCTTTAGAAAGGATCTGTCAGGCATATAGGAAGTACACGGATGTTGATCCAGAGACACCAGAGAATGTGAGAATGGTAAACGTGACTTTTACTGGGCAGAGCGCTCCGGATATCAGGAACAAACTTCAGCGTGTAGACGGAGTGCTGGGAATGAGCTCCTCCCAGCTGGTAGACATAGCATTTGAAGTCTACAATGCCCGCGAAGCAGGGAAGGCAAAAACAGTGTTTTTGGAGTTAGCCCAGGGAAACCAAAAGAAGCGGGGCCCTAGGGCCAAAAAAGGAAACTCAGCAGGTGCCCGCCACCATGCCAGTGGCAGAAGGGGCCCTACGGAGAAGAAGAAGGGTGCACTAGGCCGTAATCAATGTGCCTATTGCAAGGAGGAGGGGCACTGGAGGAATGAGTGTCCACATCACAAAAGGGAAAGGGAGAGTGAGAATCCAGGTCGAATGATGGCGAAGCAAGAAATGGAGGATGACAAGGAATGAGGCAGCCCAGGGGTTCCACTGGACACCTCCCGACCCAGCACTATTTCCCCACAGGAGTCCTGGGTACGAGTGACTGTGGGGGATGAGCCAATTGACTTTCTTGTAGATACGGGAGCCACATACTCAGTGTTGAACACAGAGTTGATTGGAAAAAGCTCAAATGAAGTAACAGTTACTGGTGTGTCTGGACAGGTACAAAAACAGACATTCCTGAAACCTGTGGGATGTCAGCTTGGGGGGCAAAAGCTTACACACAGTTTTCTGTATATGCCTGATTGTCCCACTCCATTGTTGGGCCGAGATTTGCTGTGTAAACTGCATGCACAAATAACCTTTTCCCCCGGGCGACAGCAGCTGTGCGTGGAAGTCCTGCTGGAAAATGCCCTCCGGTTGCAGGCTTCCCTGACCGGTCCTGGAGGCCCTGGAGGTGAACCCTTCCCACCTGAGATCTGTGAGCAGGTCAATCAAACTGTTTGGGCAGACGGAACTCCAGGTAAAGCAGTTAACGTACAACCTATAAAGATGTATCTGAAAGGAGGGGTGCAGGTCCCACGAGAGAAACGGTATCCCCTCAAAAAGGAGGCGCTAGAGGGGCTCCAGCCAGTGTTGCAGAAGTTTTTGAAATCAGGATTAATTTGACCTTGCCGGTCACCATACAACACTCCCATTTTGCCAGTCAAAAAGCCGCACTCAGATGAGTACCGGTTTGTACAGGATCTCTGGGCCACCGATGACATTGTGCAGGACAATCACCCTACTGTGCCTAACCCTTCCACCCTGTTGACTATGGTGCCTGGGGATAGCAAATGGTTTTCAGTCCTGGACTTAAAGCATGCCTTTTTTTGCATCCCGACAGATGAGCAGGCTCAGCAATTACTTGCCTTTGAGTGGCAGAACCCAGAGACAAAGGCCATGCTCCAATACTGCCGGACTGTGCTGCCACAAGGGTTTAAAAACTCCTGACAGTATTCGGGGAAGTGCTGGCAAAAGACTTAAGGAACGTTCAGTTGAAATCAGGAGTTCTTTTGCAGTACGTGGATGACCTGTTAGTAGCCAGCAGTAACTATGAGGACTGTTTGCACAACACCATCACGGCTCTAAATCATTTGGCAAAGAGAGGATATAAAGTGTCACGTCATAAGGCCCAAATCTGCAAACAGGAAGTGGCGTATCTGGGATTTCAACTGAAACAAGGTACCAGGAGTCTGATGGCAGTTAGAAAGCAAGCCATTGCTTTGCTCCGAATCAGAGTGGCACCTAGAAGCGGGCTTAAACTGAGCCCTTTTGAAATAGTTTATGGGAAACCCCTCTGAATTTCTGTTTCAGGTACACCCCCTCTGGATTTGGAGCACAGAGGCACGAATTAAGCAATATGTACAGCATTTAGGTCAGGCACTAACCATTTTGCACAAGTTCGCTCATTGCAGGTCTGTCTACCCCTCTGACGAGCCCCTGCACCCGTTCCAGCCAGGGGACCAGGTCCTCCTGAAGACCTGGAACAGCCAAGGCCCCAAACAGCAGCTGTCTGGACAACGGACTGGTCCCTATGATGTCCTGTTGACAGTGCATTCCTCCCTGAAGCTGATGGGAATGAAGCCCTGGATTCACCACACACAGGTAAAACGGCACCACCTAAGAGAGACGCAGAACCTACTGCTGCAGCTGAGGCAGGAAGGGAAAGCTGGACCTGCACTCCGGAGGAAGGTCTGAAATTCCTCTTCCGGAAAGAGACAACGAATCCCGGTACAGGGTGACAGTGTTTGTCATGTCATGACAGTGTTTGTAATACTAGGGACTTTTAGCTGCCACCTATTGAGTTTAAGTATAATCCTTCCCAGTGTGGGAAAGGAACCAGGATTAAAAGAGAATGATGGTTAAATCTGGATGAGTAAAATTAGTATAAAGGATGTGAAAGTTTTAAACCTGGAGTAAAGGAAACCTCAGCTACTTGTTTTCTGGTTTTGTGGGAAAAGAGTAAATTTCTAACATTGGTTTTGTTTCTGATCAGAAACTTGTAGAAGGTTTCTGCAGAAGAAACCTTCTGTAGAAGGTCTTCTGGAAGACCTAAGAAAGGTCACCGTAAGACCTAGGAAAGGTTGCTTGTAACCGGTTGGGGAGAATGCCTTTGCCGCTCGGGACCCAAGAAAGGTCATTTGGGGCTGGCGAGTGCTTCCACCAGAGGCAAAGCAGCATGTCTCTGCCAACAGACTGGGCCTGAAGGAGCATGTCTCTGTGAGGCACCGATGGACACATTGGTGCAAGAGAATTCCTATACCTGTGTATTGTTTTGGAACTCTGTGTTTTGGATTTTGCTCTGTATCGGCTCTGAAAAGGAAATGGAGGATTCCAGGGAAGGTTGAAACTTCACACTCTGTAGGAAAGTAAATGGGAAAGTGAAAGATATGTAAATGAAGAAGGTGTATGAAATAAAGAATAGAGGGTTTGTGAATGTTGCAGAAGGTCTGTGGGAAACTATAAAGATAAATGGAAAAGTGAAAGTTTTGGGGAAGAATTATGTGGTGTTAGTATTGGAATGTATAAGGCATGGAGATGCACTCTTGGTGGAAATCAGAAGGGAAAGCATTTTCCTTCACACTTTGTATTTTTCTCCCTACCTGATCCCTCCAGAATTTGGCATTCTGAAGGAGTGAGTAATGACATAAGGTTTCTTTGCATAAAACCAATAAGACCAGTCGCTAATAGTGGTTTTGTTAACCGAGACTTTGACTGGAATGTCACGCCTGAAGGAGGCATGTATGGGTTCTGGTTGTTACCAGAAAGCCCTGAGGAACTGGGATTGACTTGCAAAGCTAGCATAAGCCCACGAGAAAAGCCTGGTACTTTAGTTGGTTGTGCAGTTCGTGGCAGTCTTTCCAGGGAAGGAATGAAGGTTGTCTTTCTGAAAGATGGCCAAAAAGGAACCTGTAGGCACAATGGAAGCCTCAAGGATTTGAGTGAAATAACTGGTACAGGCGAAGCCAGATGGCAGATGTGTGGCTCTGCTTCTGTGCCTCGAGGGGCAGACTGAGAAGTCAGTCTAAAGGTTGCCTGTGTGAGTTCCAGCAAAGTGGACTTAAAGATCATTAATGATCCAGGCTGCTCTTGGTGTGTTTATGCAAATGAACAGTCAAAATGAAAAGTGGGACTCAAAGTAGTCTCTTTAATAATGGTGAGGGTGATCTTAAGGAGAAAAATTGTGGTTCAAGGAAGATCACAGTGCTCAGTATTGAACATCAGAATGGCACAGCTAACTGCCTTGAAAGTTTGTTTTCTTTTGAAAGTTGAAATTGGGTTTGCAGTATCATCTAAGATGTACAATTTAGTTACGGAGGACCTGTCAAATTGCCATTGTTAAATGTCATTGCAGGAAGGACCTTGCAACTGAACATATTCCCAAAAGACAGTCTCACAGGCACAGAGAATGACTTGGAAATTTTTTGTATAAATTAACACGTGTTCTTCTGTTTTTGTAGGGCATATGCCTAGGACCTCATTGCCTGAGTGACTGGCTGTAATACAGGCCTCATTTAAGGGGCCCATCCTCATCATCACCCCTTGAGACTCAACAGTTTGACTGAACTAAGTGGTTGGGTTGGGACAGTCTGTGGGCTTCATTTTAGAACTGATTTTCCCTTTTCTGTCCTAAAGGTTTGGACACAAAGGGCCCAGAAATCTAAAAGGAGGGAAATCCTAACAAATGTATATGCCCCTCAGCCCGAGTGAAATACAGTGGGCCACAAGGGTTTTGGATAGGTGTAGCATGCCTTGCACACCTTCCTCCAGATAAGCCATTCTTTACCTAAGTCCCTGCCTTTGTCATTTAGTAGTTATGATTTAATTGTACTTCCAAATCTTTCCAAATCCGTCACCTCCAAAATGCAACCAGGATGCCAACTGTCCAGTTATACCAGACTTTGGACATCGAGCCTGCGACTTCCTGGTGACAGCCAATGGACCTGGATTCTGTAAGGTCCCTTCCCTTACAGGAAGGACTCCCTCTATGCTGCACCCCCCCCCCCCACTTCAGGGCACCCCTGACCCAAGGGTAGGTAGGACAACATCCATCTCCAGCAGGAAGTAGTTACAAGATGAGACCTTCACCCATTGTCCTTTATATGACTATAAAGGGGTTGTATTTCTGAAAGGAAGGATTTGTAACATGGTGCAGCCAAGAGGGGATCCCCAAATAGAGATTTGTAATAGGGTCCAGAAGAGCATGGAGATAATTGGCTCCACACCACAGGGCCACACCTGCCCAGAATGCTGGCAGCTGTGGCCAATTGTGAAAGGAGCTGGAAATGGGGCTGCAGAGGAAGATTGGTGCTGGGATTTAAACAGAGGCGCAGCAGCCATTGGATGTCTCTCTTTTTGGGACCACTCGTCTGTTTAGGACCACGCGGCTTTGGTGTCTTGGTTGGGACCATGAGGCTTGGGTGAGAGTCAGGACCACAAGGCTTTGGAAGTGCTCCCTTTTGCCACGTGGAGGGTGCTGGGAGGACTGTGTGCATTTGTGGGGAACTTTAGTTTGTGTTATTTCAAATGAATAATTCCTTTCCTTTTCACGAATCTCTGGCATTGAGAGATGTCTTTCCTCTGGTGGCAGACATAACAAACCTGGGGAGTTCCTTTCGGGTAACAGTATATTGCCTCGGCTGCCCTTGCCCCCCCACCTTTTGTACTGTAACAATTCAACCAAACCACCCCCCCGAGGTCCCAGTAACGTTTTCTCATGGCGCTTTGACACACTCTGTTCCATTGTCAGAGAGAAAGTTGCCCCTTCCTCCCCACGCCACACATGACTCAAAGCTCTGTCACTGGTACATGAACCGACCTTCACCACTTCCTCTCCATCCACAATCTTCAGTTTCTCCAAGTTCTCCTGTAGCAGTTGGGGCTTCATGCGCCACTTCAGCAAACCCAGCAAGCCCACTAAAACAGAGTCCAGACAAGCAGAATTACTGCCATTGGCCTACACCGTCCACATCAGGACATTTGCGCGCACACACACACACACACGCACCTCTCAATGGTTCCCTTACCGTTCTGGGTGAGCTTTGTGGAGCACACCAGGGTGGAAATGGAGAACACATCCCGGGAGCTGACAGAGAGCCCCCCAACACTGCTGGAGCTCCGACTCAGAGTGGACCCCTTGTTTTCCATGTGGTGTCGGTAAGAGGGCAGAGTCAGGTAAGCGCTGGCATCCTCCATCTTCTTGCTGTCCCCCTGGAGACAACACCTTGGTTATGTCCCGTCCCTGAGCCAAGGGTGTACACCTAACGCTGCGCAGAGCCTGCGGTGGCCAGACTACGCATTGCGAGGTGGGGAGGGTTGGAAAGAGTGGGGAACTCATCCCAGAAGCAATACACAACAGCTGGTGAGGCTCAGCTGTTTTTCCAAGGTCACATTCATGGAAAATGACTTGATCCACCAGTTAAGGGCCCTTATGGACTTCATTCATGGCAAAAGGAAACTGAAGATTCCCAGAGAGGACCTGTGCATTCATCTCAAGCTTTTGAGATCTTAATACGCATGTGCACCAGCAAGACAAGGAATCAGCTTAAAGAAGTGGACAGCAAAGGCACTGGAACCCGAAAGTCCTGGCATCTAGATGCTGCTCTACCGTTCGCACTTCTGGGTCGTCCTGGACACGTGCCTTGGTGTCTGTGCCACATTCTTCTCATGCTGAAGCTGAGGGTTAATCATATTACCTACTTCCTATCAGTTTCAAGCAGACTGAATGGCAGTAATGCACACAGAACCCTTGGGTGATGCCCACGTGAGTCCTGTGGCATGCTGAAATGAAAGACTAGATGTAAGCATTGTGAGAGTTAAAATTTATGGAGCCCTAACTCTGAACTGGATGCCACTCTAAGTGCTTCATATGCCTTAGTTCACTTCATTTAAGCCTCACAACAATTGGGGCTGTTGTGGATACCACCTACTATCCTCATTTTACAGATGAGGAAACTGAGGCTGAAGGAAGGTGAGTAAATGGGGAAACTGACTGCAATGGGGCCTCCACCCCCAACGAGTTTGCAGTCTGTTGAGAAAGAATGGCTTTCAAGCCAAGAACTACCTTGATCTGTGCTACATGATGAAACAAGAGGCTGTCCAGAAGAAGGGGTGGGGTGGTTTGAAAAGGTCAGGCAGACTCAGAGAAGTGACATAAAGCCTTGATGAACCTGTATTTTCCATGAGATCTCGGACAAAAGAGCCATTTCAGCTTCCAAGGCTGAGGAAGCCAAGAGCAGGGGCATGATGCCTGCGCCCACCACCTGGCCCGGCCCTGCTTCGCAGCCACAGCGCTGCCTCCAGCCAGGTGTCGGCAGAGGCAGCCTGCTGTTGGCAGAGGGGTCGTTGGAAAGCACACAGATGTCATCAAGGCACACACTTCCCACTTTTCGAACACCGTCTAAGTCTCATGATGCAGAAATAACGATGGCTGACATCTGTCCCCTTTCCCATGGGTCATCTCAGTGGCTTGTCATAAATATTCCCATCACCACTTAAGAAACAGGAAGGTGAGACTCAGGACGAGACGTGAGATGAGTCCACAGTTGGTCAGCGGCGGGATTGGGACCCTGAGTCCTGCTATTTCCCAGAAGCCACAGGGAAGCATCTGTCCAATGTTTGGTGTGGCAGTCTGCACATCCCACAGAGGGGCTTCCAGAGTCACCGGCCCTCTCTGCGTGTGATACTTTTCCATCTATTGAGTGTTCCCTGCACCCACCATTCTCACATTTCTATGAACCCCCTCATGTAATTCTCAGTTATTCACTGAGGGCTCATGGATGCGGAAATGGAGGCCCAGAGAGGCTCAGATTTTGCACAAGGCCACACAGCTGGTGAGCCATGGTGGGTGCGATCCTGGAGGTCCCGTTGTTAACCACGAAGCAATCCCACCATCTCCCCTCTGCTGCCTGCAGCCCCCTGGCTGCAGAGTCAGCTCCAACTCAGGGTACCTTTAGGACCACCAAGTCATGGAATCCGTCCTGCAGTGTGGTCCCGTCTTCCTTCATCAGCTTCACGTAGGACATGGCAAAGTTCTTCTCTCCTTTATCTTTAGCTGGAAACAGCATGGTCAGGAGAGGTCAGGGAAGGAAAGGACACGGGGGCCACCCAGCCCCGCCCCGCCTCTTGCCTTAGGAGGGCTGCAGGGATGCCGTTGGGCTGGCTACTCACATTCCAGGGAGGACCGGTGTCGAAACATGAACCGCAGGTGGATCTTCTGCATGTCTTCAATAGGGACGGCCACCTCCGCAGGCAGAAACCAGAGCTCGGGAAACCGTGAGTTACGCAGCGCCCCCACTCCCTCCTCCCTCCCCCTCTCCCTCCCCCTCCCCCAAAAGGCAGCCTGACCATTTAACGGAGAGCGCTGCACGCTGATTTATTGCCCACCCATCAAGCCCGATGAACTGTAAATAAATTACACAAGAACTAGCTATGAAGAGAAAATAAAGTACCAAATGTAATCCATTTGGCAAATTGCAATCCCAGCCAATGAAAAGAGGTCTGTAAATTATTGTGAGGGAGAATGAATCTCCCCAAATTGATATAAAAGTCACATAACTGGAGCACAGGATGCGCCGTGCTGCGCGGAGTGTGCCACGCACACGCTCCACACACACTCCGGGAGTGCGGGTGAAGGCGGCAGGGCTCAGCAAGCTGACAACGGTCATTAGGGGCCATGCCTGAGGGCTCTCGTTTATGGAAATTAATGAAAATGCTGGAATCCAATAATATCTGAGTAAATCCTAGGGCTCATTACCAAGCTTGTTTAGACACATGTCCAGATGCTTTTGTCACCGAGGACACTGAGCCGAGATAATCACTCCTCGGTCACCGCAGTCTCACTGTCCAGTGAGTGGCCTGCCACACCCTTGACTGAGAGGCTTTGGGCCTGGCTCTGGACTGCCCCCTGCCCCCTGCCCCCTGCCCGCCTCCACCAAAGCCTACGCTCTCTCTGTAATGCACAGTTCAGGACAAGGCAGAGAATCTCGGCTACCTCCAACAAACCACTTTGCTTTTTAAAAGGGGCAGGTTTACATTGTACAGACGCCTATTAAAATCCAAACAGATGTGCACTTTGGGTTGTTTTCTGCTCCAGACAATGGAAATTGAGCCTGAAGAGGTCCCCATTCGTGTGTTTCAGACAGAACAAAAGAACCGAGGGCCTCTCTGGCAGCTGCAGTCCAATTTGTTCTCTCCCTGCATGCTGAACGGTTACTACGAGCTACAATCACGCGAGGCACTGGCCTTGCTGATGAAAGTCCCTGCGATTCACAGAGCTCGTGGTCCACACGGGGCGGCGTGGTTGCACCAACCGTGGGACGAGGGCCAACAAAGAGATATAATTGGGGTGCAACAGAGCACAGAGAAGAGAACGCCACCTTGGTTCAATGGCTTTCTGACCCCAAAGTTCGGCCGGCCATCAGTTTGAAGATGGCGAGTTTAGGGCGACCCTCTGAGGAACACAGGAACATGGGGGACTAGGCAAGGACCTCTGAGGCTTGAACAGGGATCCCTGCAAAGCACGTTATGGGGACATCTTGAGTTCGGGTTCCGAGCACGGGCTGAGCAAAGGCTGCTGCTCGGTACAAGGCAGAGATGTTGGAAGCTGTGATCCAGCTTCACTGTTCACTGAATTAATTCCAAACTCTTCTTCCAATGCACGCTGCTTCCTTCTGCTCAGTGTGACAATCTGGTAATGTGACTAGAGCTGTGATTAATGCCACTTGCAGGTATTAAGTGGCCTTTTATAGCCTCACATTTGCTCACAAGCTCTGTCACTGCGCACTGCTGAGAAGACTGACACAGCTCGATGGGCTGGGCACCGTGCACAAGACGAGCACCCTCCGGTTCCACAGAGCCTAGGTCCTGGCCCGTGAAGGGTGCTCCAGGGAACCACAGAGCTCCCCACTGGGCCACCATTTCCACCGCCCAACACGCCACTGGACACTGGCTGGGGTGCTGCTTCAGACGTTAGGGAGGTGCCTCAGAGCCCCTGCATACATGTTTGCTGCTATTACCATCATCGTCATCATCATCGTCACTATTAGTATTATTATTATTACCTTGACTGTTTCCATCCACCGTGGCTGTTTGACTTGATAGTACACGACAGACCGATATTCGTGCATGGGCTTGTCCCCTGCTCCCACGCAAATTGCATTCTGTGCCAAGAAAAGCAAAGAGGGAAAATTCTACAGAACTGCCACTTCCCGTGCTTGGGTAACGTTGGCCCCAGTGCCTTAGGACCCGGGGCCATTCCCGACTCTTCTGCCAGGTACCCATCTCGGCCCTTCTACATGACAGACTTGCACACGAATGTCCCCAGCCCCGCCAGTGACAGCTGCCTAACTACACAAATCCTATTACTCGCATTCTGGAAACCACCAGAGCATGCCAGGGCTGACGCGGCTGCCCACTGTACACGGTAACCCGCCCTGGGGCTACCGCAGGCTGCCAGGCCTGTGAACCCTCCCTGTTCCCTCAGTGTGTGCACAGAGTTCACCAACAGGCTCCGTGAGGCGGCCGCTTGTGCCGACGGATTTCTGATGCGAACACACCGAGGTGCCCGTGTGAGCTGAAGAAGGGGAGGGAGGAGCCTGGGCTTCAGACAGACACACGGGCCGAGGGGCCGAGGGAGCCCGCGGTGAGTGACAAAGCATCTTCCGGGGACCAGGCCTGTGCTAAGCTCTGGGTTACGGGCGTCGGTCGGATATTAAACCTGACGCAGAGGTTCACAGTTTGGTGGAGGGACCATTAGGCGAGCGGACAAATCAGTGCGCAATGCGATGTGATGACAGACACAGGTGTTTACTACTCCGGGGCACAGAGGAGAAACACTTAAGTTCCAGCTGAGGACTCAGGGAAGATTTCTTAGAGGCGATGACAGTTGAGGGCCCTGAAGAAGGATTCTAAGTGGGCTCTGAGCGGAGCTGCGGGAAGGGCATTCTGAGCAGAGCGAGCACACCTGTACAGGATATTTATTCTTTGCTGTAAAAATCACCCTCCAAGTAACAAGGCATTCCCGTCTAACAGAGGACGCCAGCCGCTAGTGCTCTCTGTTCATTCTAGCTACTGGGCCACCGAGAAAGACCAAAGCTAGGATCACCCAGAAGGGGCTGGTCTGGTGGTCTTTACGCCAGGCCAGCATATTTTAACCTTAAGTCTGCAGAGACGCAGAGATGCAGCAACGTGAGTGTTGTAGTTCCACCCCCCAAATTTCAAAACCGTGTGCTTCTGAGCATTTTAGTGGTGAGACAGTCCATGCCTCTCCCCAGATTCTATCAGATTCTCCAACAGATCCTTGACCCCAACCCCAGCCCACTCACCCCACCCCAGAGTGGAATGACCACAGCTGAACACACGTGGAAACCCCTGGTGAACCAAGGGAGCCCATGGGAAGGAGAGGCCTGCCTCTCTCGTGGGACGGCTCCCTCTTCACTCCCGAGCTGCAGGGAAAGGACGAGATCAGTGTCATATTGCCGTACGGCCCTTGCGGCCAAACTGAATCTGTTTGAAAATATGGATATGGTGCCTGTCCTTTCAGAACTTACCCCTAAAAAATAAGAAAAAAACAAAACAAAACAAGGATAACCAGCGACTGCAAAAAAGGAAAAACATCCAACTCTCCTGGTTTTCACTGGGATGAACCCTTTCGGAAATTCTCGAGGCAGTAAATGAAAAACACACTTCAGAGGTTTCTCTAACTGTTCAGAGACTGCTCCTCGTCTAGCGCTATGCCAAGCCCTCCACACGCGCTACCTCCCTCGAGTCAGCCCTCATTACCCCCATGTCACAGCTGAGTAAACTGAGGCCCCGAGAGGTGACGTCACTTGCCCAAAAAGGGGCAGAACTGGTCTACACCTCAGACCCGCTCCTCTCTGTCCAGTGTTCCCTTTAGAGCCACCTAGATGCCTTCCAGACTCCCCAGATTTATATCTGGTGACATTTATGGGCTGAGAGTTTCTGTGGCTCCAGTGAATCACCATCTAGCTTATAAAATCTGAAAATACACATTTATCTCTGGTGAAAGTAAAATTGCTGCATCGCAGGCAACTGATGCCCCGACACTGTCCTGACGATGGGAATTTCCGATGGCCTAAGGCTGCAGAGAAGTCTCAGCATTATCCTGAGAAAGGCCCAAGATCCTCACCACTTGGGAGATACAGTGGACGTTACCAAGTGTGTCTAGAGAGTATTGTGATCAGGGACTGAGCCCACTTTTGGGGGAGATACCGATGGGTGCATGTCTCAAGTCAGCCGGTTTAACCCTTTTGCCCATTGCCTACTTCCACGGCCCCCGATGGACAAGTCAAGAACCTCTAGTTGGCTGCAGGTCAGTTGAAGGAGACCCTTGCAGGAATTGGGGAGCCTGGAGGATTGATGCTGACGTGGCCCCGGCAGGTACACTTCAGCAGGAGGAAAAGCAGGCTCCCAGCACAGGCCCTGTTTACCCCGTAGGACTGACCCGAGGAACAGATGATGGCACAGCGAGGTGAGCGCACTCGGAGGGCCAGGAAGCGTTCTACCCCAGCGAGGCTGCCTCCCAGGGCGACACGGGTCAGCGTCCCGGAGGCGGGGGTCAAGCCTGGAGACGGCAATGCCTTTCCAGTAGAGACGGTTAACTGTAATGAACACCTATTATGTAGATCACCTTATTTGATATTCACAGGAGTGAGGTGCCACTGCTGGTCTCATTTTCAGACAGAGAATCTTAGGTGTAGAGACATTATGTAACTTGCTCAAGGTCATCCTGCTAATCTAGGCTGAGCTGGGCTTTGAGCCTGGCTGCCTGGCCCCACAGGGAGCCATGCGAACCACTGCACCACACTGCCCCACGCCCCACCTGCACCAGCTCACGCCAGCTGGTCTCCGAAGGGCAGAGGCTTCTCGGCCTAGCATCGGAGCCTTTTTGGTTCTCCTTAAGCTTGCTTCAGGCGTCCTCATGGGATTGCCTGTTTGAAGACCCTCAGCTCCTGCCCAGGGCTTCCCCCTGTAGGTAGGAAGTCTGCCTTCCCTGAATGTTACCCTTCTTTCTGTTACCAAGTACTTGCTGCATGGCAGGCACCGTACACTTGCTATTTTACTTAACCTGCAACCCCACAAGAAAGAGATTATCATTCCTCTTTTATACACACATTAACTTGCCCAAGATCAGACAGCTAACAGGAGGGGATCAGATCTGAACTCCATCTGTCTGACCCCAAAGCCCACCCCGTTAGCTTCTCGGCTACGGCCCTTCCTGAGCAAGGCTGTTGAAACCCCAAAGAGATGCAAGGACAAATACGACCAACTCTGTCCTCCGGCCCCGCTCTGCCAAGGACAGCGAGCACCTGGGGGGGGGAGGAGAAGCCGATATCCCTGAGCGGCAGGGTTCCCGCAGGAGCCCGCCGGCACCACACAGGGGTGTGGAGTGTTTCAAGTGTGCAGCCTGACGCTTAATTAGGCGGTAATATTTATTTCTGCAGCGAGAGAAAGGAAAGCCTCCCACAGGCTTCCTTAGCAATTTTCAATAGTCAGTCAACCGAACTCCCCCATAACTTCCCTAACAGACGAGACTGCAGATTATCGCCATGACCCCACCGTTGCCTCTGTGCTTCAGTCCCCCTCGTACCTGCCTATATATGTGTCTGAGTGTGCCTGCTCGGCCTGGCGGGGTGTGACCTGAAAGGGTGGCAGAGGCAAGATGCCTGCTTTCCAGCTAACAGTTCCCTGATTTGTCTTTTGGCAACACTGAAGGCAAGCATATCAGTGTTTTAAAAACGAAGCTGAGGTTTGAAAGTTCTCCAACAGGTAGCTGGATAAAAATAACTTCAAGGCCGTGGTCTATACATTTGTGAAATGCAAACAGGCTATTGGATAAAAACCCTCTGTGCGTCCTTCATGCTGTTCTGAGCAAAGCATCTCTCTCACTTTGTTTTTTCAGAAAAGTTTCAGAATCCAAAAAAAAGAGGATGAGTTACATGCTTGGATTTTGCTCAGCTACATATTAATTAATGGGGCCAGTCTTTATGAAGAACAACAACACAAAAAAAAGGCAATTGTGGGGATTTCTTTACATTTAAAAAATAACTATGAATCTCCCTAAAATTTGATAGAATTGGTTATTGGCCTCATTTTAAAATGAGAGACGGATTGGTGAAGTTTTGAAATGCAGAGGCATTAGAGTGACATGTGGAAGGGGGCTGGAGCCCCAGAGTCCACTCCCACCCCCCTGCCTCATACCGACTTCATGACCTTGGGAAAACGGTTTCACCTGACACAGGGTCAGTGTCCCCTGGCAAAGTGGGGATGGTGGCGGTCCTGCAGCAGACTCGTCACAGTGCCTGGCACGTCCTGACGTCTCTATAAGGTGGGTTACTCCTGGGTAGAGGAGTGTGCAGAGCCGGCCTGAGCCCCAGCCCCAGAGCAGAGGACTCGTCAGCACTCACACCCCCCACCCCCGCTGCGCTATCGGTCACCCCCTGCGACCCCGGAGGAACATGGCCCACGCTGAGACCTCTGCTGAGCGCGATTTCATTTTCCGCTAAGTGTTCTGAAAGGAGACGCGAAACCCTCCCACACACTGGACGCCACCGCTGACAACCTTAAAGGAAATGTAAGTAAACAAATGTAAACACGCATGACAAATATTGTCCAGGACACAGGCTGTAAAAATATTTATAGCAATGTGCTCTGCATTCTTGAATACGCTCCGCCGGCCCTCTGGAGACCAATTTACGAACCCAGCTTTCCACCAGGCTTTCTGGCTGAGCGCTGGGACTTAGATTAAGTGTCGGGAATGTCTGTTCTGAACACAGCCTGAGCCTCCACCCGCCCAAGGCTCCGTATTGATCCTTTTTCTTGCCATGAATTTGGCCTGAATAAGCCGGCTCATGTTGCAATGAGAACAATATTCTAACTGCAAAACGCTAACCTACAAGGTGAGGCCAAGCAAAAAGACAAAAAAAAAAGGGGGGGGGGGCATGAAAGGATAAAGGAACAGAGGTTAGAAATCTGCTTTGGTGTGAGGAAATCACAACACGAGGTCTTATCACGGGCTACGGTGCTAACCACGCGGGGAGGTGTGGATCACATTACTCCACGCCACCCCGAAGGCGGCTGGCAGCGAGAGCGCAGAATCGGGTGGGAGACGCGAATCTCTGTGAGCAGCGGCGCCCCGGGGGGCCTTGTCACCCGGAGCCAGAGCAGGGGGTCCTTACAGACAGTATTTTGCCATCCTCCGTGCACACACACATGATCACTTCCACGTTCCTCTGTGTGGTCTTGTTGTACTTGTCAAAGTCGCCTTGCAGCAGAGTGATGTAGATGTCGTTCCTGACATCCCCTGCGGCGGAGGGAGAGAGAGATGCTGACTTAGAGGGCGAGGGGAAGCGGGGAGCGAGCGGAGGGGCCCCACCTCGGTGTCTGTCAACGCAGTGAAAACCAGCACTGCTTGGAAAAGGCACTTGACTTCATCGGGGAGGCGGGAGCAGCAGGTAACAAGGGGATAGAGGGAAACGGGTTGGGAAGAGGGAGGGAGGATGATCAAAATTGGCCTGTAGTTCTCTCCATGAACACCGTTTAATTTTCATCCTCTAGCGCCACCTTCTGGGGCGGCAAGGAAAAGCTCCGATAGAACGGATCCTGGACTATTAGTAACCACCATGGACATTCACGGATCTTTTATTGCGTGGAAGCAGAGAGGGTGAGTTTTCGTGCATCCAAGGAACACAGGGTCGGGGATGGGGGAGAGAGGTCTTTAGGAATGAGGGCCAAGAAGATCTGAAAATCCCAAGGGGACTCACAAGAAATTGAGGTTTCAGGCGAGGCAGACGGGAAGAAATTACCCTACAGACCCCCTGCCACCCGGGGCCACCAAGTGACTGAGGAAGGAAGGCACTGAGAGCAGCTGAGGATGCAAGGCCGAGACACAGGTTTAAAACAAAAAGGGGGGTTTCAAAAGAATCGTATGTAATCTCAGTTGGTTTCCTTCTGTTTCATACACACGTGGAAAATGTTAATAGCAGTGGTTACTTCTGGAGACAGAGATTTGAGGGAGCTTTTCATGGTTCACTTTATACCTTTTCAAGCTACTTGAACATTTCCCAACGAGCATGGGGCCCTCTGGTAATGAAAGAATACTTTAGAAATGTCAGAGAATGACAATATTCTTCCCCAAAGAATGGGCTTATTCTGCAGGTAGCAGAGTAGAAAGGATGTCCGTGATAAATTATTAAACGATGAAGCAAGTTGCAGAACAACTATATAGAGTATATCAAGCACATAAAGTGCAATACAATTCCGTTCATGGGAAGGAAGTACATTTGTATGTCTACATATTTGTGTTTATTATGGGAATGCATAGAAGATTTGTGTAGATACAAAGTTGTTTTCAGGGAGAACTAGAGAAAAGCAGTGGAAAAGGGAGGAGTTGGTTCCGTGCAAAGGACCCACCCAGCGGGACCGCCCCCCCGCCGCAGGGCAAGGCCAGACCTGGCATGATGATCTCCGGGAAGCCCAGCTTCCTGGCCACCACGGTGGTCCTGTCCACCAGGTGTGGGTAGTCCTTGCGGATCTGAACGATGTCACCCACGAGCATCTTCATGGTCACCCAGAGGCCTGGAAGGGAAGGCTCGCTGTGAGCAGCCAGCTTCCTCAAGGCGCTCCCTCGGTCTCCCTCCTGCCCGCTCCCCTTGGTCTCTTTCCGCAGGGGAGCACCGGAAGCAGACATCCGGAGCCAGATTTCTCTGGGGATGAGTCCCACCAGTTACTTCTGGCAGTGTCAGCCCAGCCTTTGCAAAGTGGGGGTGATAACCCCCATCTCACAGAGCCGTGGGAGGGGCGAAACCAAGCGAGGCAGCGCAGGAAGGTGCCTGCCATAAAGGAGAGTCGGAATGTGGGAGTTCCTCTCTTCCTCTGGGCAGTCGGACGTGCCTCCCAGCTTCAGGAGATGTGCCCTCCATTTCTGTAGGCCCCCGCCCCCACTCTTTGCGGTGGTCTGTCTGCAAGGAAGGCTGGCTTTCCCTGGGTTCAGACTTCTGATCTCTTTGTTGAAGAATCAAGGGCCCCCAGGCCAGAGTCAGGCCCGGTCCCCTGGGCGAACTGGCACAGTACCCACCTTGCCCTCCGCTGTCTCCCTTGAAGGCCGTGACTTTGCCCAACAGACTGTGCAGGAAGTCATTCTCCGCCGTCACCCTGGAAAGGAGACGAGAGCACAGAATGCTCACAGGATGCCCTTGTGCGGCCCCCAACTTGTGGTTCCACGTGCTCCAGAGAGTCGCCCAGACCCTCCCCACACCGCAGGTGTGAGGCGAGCCAGCCTATGCCACCTCAGAGAGCACACATGTCATCAAGAAGCAACATGGCCCTGAGATCTGGGAATCTGGATAAACGCCACCAGGAGAGGCCGCTTCTCCCTCCTAGGTAAAGGCTTTGAAGAAGGAAGGATTCCCAACCCCTCAAAAGGAATATCTGCCCCACAAGGTGGCAAAGACTCTACTTCTCCTGTTGGGTCCTAATCACCCTCCTCAACCAGAGTCGCTGACCCTGCTACCTGTGACCAAACACTGTTCTTCTGGGCCTGTCCTTGGGGTAAGAAGTAAGGACAGCATTCTCAAACCAGGAGTGCTGCCTTCTCACAGAAGCCGTGAGAGCAGTGGAAGGACACTGACCTTCCTCAGGACCCTCCCTTCCAGGCGTGGACCTGTCTACCCCTGAGAAGCAGGTTGGGGCTCCCTGTTACACGTAGCTGACACACTGCCGCTTCATAGCTGTGGGGCTCCTGCCATACTTGTACTCAATGCCTTCGCTCTTGGCGGGCAACCTGCTTCCCTCCCAATCCCAACACAAGCACCATGACTACCAGGCCATGTCTATCTGGGTCACCACTCCAACCCCACGCCAAGCCCAGCGACCACCTCTCTGTTGACCTCCAGTCAAAGTCCGTTGAATAAATACCATTTGATAAATGAATGGGTGAAAAGCTGGTTGGTTTCAAGGGCCCTGGCCCTGAGACTATCGTTCTCATCCTGCCCGGCTTTGGGGAGGCCCCACCTGGATATCAGCCACCCAGAGAACCCATTCGCCCTGCTCCCAAGTGGCCCTCAGGGGGACAGGGCGTGGTTTCAGGGAAGGGAAGGGCATGGAGAATCTCTCACGGGTGAAAAGGGATGAAGTGCTGCTTTTCTTCGTCACTCTCTGCTTTCCCCTTGATGATGTCCGTTATGTCCATAACTAGAAGAGGAGAAACGGGTAGTTGAAGTCCTCCTGCTCCCAGGAAGTAACAGCAATGAGATGAGACCGCAGGGCAGAAAGCTGGGCTGGGAAAGCCCAGGAGAGCCAGCAAGCCAGCGACGGACGAGGTGCAGACCCTGACGTGTTCACAGCCTGCGGCCCCCGCTGGACCTCCGGGCAAAGTGGGCTGGGGGTCAGCGGGCCGTGGGGCCCTCCGAGAGCGAGTGGTTTAGCAGAAGCCAAGGAGGGGGAGTCAGGGTGATGACTGTGGAATTAAGCAATTAGTTTCGGAGCTGACATATATGTATTGTGCACCTACTGTGCCTGCAGGACCTGGGGGCAGTGACTCGCTGCGGGATCTGAGGAGCCAATGAAATCTATTCGCTTTGCATAAATGTGCTCATGTGCACAGACACAGGACTGTAAGAACCTTGACCCCTGTCATTCCAGGGGGATCCTGGGTCCTCAGAAACTTCTTAAATCAGCCACTAAAGGTCCGTAAAACCAAGGTGCAGAACGCCGGCCTTAGAGCAGGGATCTAGGCGTGATGGGGTGGGGGAGGGGGAGGGGCATTGGAGAAAGCTGGTCAAGGAGAGTCAGAACCTTCCTAACGTGATGTATCTCAAACATTCCAGGGCCTGGCCAGGGAGCTGCTAAAATGGCTTGAGTGATCAACCAGTGACTACATCAAGCTCAGGAGGGGAGTTAGGGAGCCGAGAGAAGGAGAAATCGCCACTGGAACCCGACTGACATCTATTGTCACCGCCTGATGGACTCCCCTCGCCTGTTCTCGGGGAGCGTGGCTGGGGTACAGCGATCTTCCCCTGGCTCCAGAGGTATTCACAGAACCTGGGCGATCACAGGACCCCACTTCCTCCCCTACCACCCCCCTCCCCCAGCCAGAGTAAGGGCTTTGGGGATGACCACGTGACTATATTTAAGCTCCTGGGGTTTCTGCTGAAGCTAATGGGAAAGAGCTGCCCCTTTCCCCTGGATTGCTAGGCCAGTCGGATGCAAGCTTGGAACAGCTAGCCAGTGTTCTGCCTACTAATTGGAAATCTCTCTTCAGAATCAGAGGACATAGGATCTGGGAGACAGAGAGGTATACATGCATTTGAGTCCCTGGATCCAGCCATGCCTGAAACAATCTATCTCTGAACCTTTCAGTTCTACCAGATTGCTGTCACCTGCAACCCAGAGAGATCAGACTGCGGCTGAGGGACAAAGGCACAGTTTGAGGTGAGGCTGATGAACCCTCACTGCCTTAACAAGAACAGTGCAAGGTCAGGAGTGCCCCTCACACAGAGTCGGAGCGTTTCAGCGCAGACCGTGGGCCAACCAGACCCAAGTCTCTCTATTCAGACAATGAAACTCAGGCCCTGGGGAAAATGCTTGCCCGCTATGGCTCAGCTAGCTAGTAACGATGCCAGGTTACAAAAAAAAAAGCAGAGCAGTATGAGCTGACTTCTTCACTCCACCACTCAGAAGCAGTGCGGGGCACTAGCTGAGGGCCGGCTGGTTTGTGATCACAGGAGACCAGAGCATTCTGAAGCGAGGAACCTGCAACACTGGGTTTGGATATGGTCCACAGGGATCACAACTGGTACCTGACTAGAAACTTATATTTTAATAAAATAGCATACCCAGTTGCTGTTTCCACAGGTACTGAAATTCTTTTAAGAAAAAAAATGTTTTAGTTTAAATAAAGTGCGTTAATTAAAAGGAAATGTACTAGGTAAGTAATAGTACAGGTGATGGTCAAATACAACAGAAACCATAAACGTGACACAAGAACACTGAAGTCTTGGCAACCACGAGAGAGGGAAGGTGTGGAGAAAAGGGGAAGAGCCACGTAGCCCTCCAGCAGCCTGACTGCGTCGAGCCAACCCTCCGAATGTCCACTTCCGCCTGGAACTCAGGTGTGTGGTGGGTGATTCACTCTGTGTAACTTCATTTCCAGCCCTGAGTATTTCTGAAAAACCGGTTTGCTCATCATAATGAGATCCTGCTTATATTGTTCTTCCAGTTTCTCTGTGCTGGGGCGCTGGGGTGCCCACTGCTCAGGCTGCACCCTGTTCCTAGGGCTCTGCTCCAGACGGGGGTGAGGGGGTCCCATAATTCACCGCTTTCATCATAAGTCTGGGTGCAGTCACCAATTATTTTGATTTAGCTACCAGAAATGTAGGTACTAGGGGATGGATGGCATAAATTTTGTGGGGGGAGCAAGGAGGAGAGGGAAAGAAATCCTCTTTAAAATGCAGACATACAAGATGTGCACTCCAGTACAAGTTAATGGTGTGTGGTGTGTCATTACCTGCCACCCCAAAGGGCCGCCTCAGTCCCTGCGTGCACTTCTTCGTGTTGGTGTCCTTGAGATCCATCTTCCCGACTCGGACTATTTGACAAATCAGGTAAATTTTATCCCTGTTGAGGTCTTTGTTTCCGAGGTCCTGTAGGGCAGGAAGAGCAGTTACACATCGAGTGTCTGATGGACACTAGAGAGGGACGCTGCATGACAATAGGTTCTGGAGCAAGCGCTTAGCAGACATGGACTAATCATACGATTGGTCTGGGTGAAGGGAGAAAGCCAAGCTACTGCACCCATTTCACAGATGAGAATGGCGAGTGTGGGAAAGGAACTGGGGAACAGGACTCTGGTGCTCAGTCCCGATTCTCCCTCTTCAACCTGACGACAGAACAGATGGGCAGAGGTGCGATACCCGTTACGCAGGCAGGATTCCCTGCGCACCAGCTGACGGACCCCCAAACGGCATTTGCTGCCAATGACTCCATGCGTCTCGTCGCAGCTCAGCACCTCTCAAGGGGCAGGCCAAAGGAAGAGGGAAAGATCCTAAGTTCCCATGTACTGTGCCCCTCATGGATGCATATCACTCAGGTCTGGGTGGTTGTGACACCACAGAACCCCAGTATCTCAGAGCTTAGGACCAAGAGATGTTTCCTTCTGGCTCAGGCTACCGGCCCAGTGCAGGTGGGCGGGGGCTCCACTCCGCTCACCTCCTTACTCTGGGCCCCTGGCTGCACACGGGTGCCTTCCCTCTCCCCTCCGCAGGAAGAAGGAAAGATGGCAAGCCACTTAATGGTACCTAAAGCTTCCACCCACAAGAGATACACATCGCTTTGGCTGCATTTCATTGACCAAGGCGAGGTGTGTGAGCTGGCCGACTCCAAGGAGGACGGGCCGTTGCACTAGCCCTGGGCCCAGAAGGACATTGAAACTGGTCATGTCTCAATCACATACTAAAATGTCTCATGTCACTGTCTTATTTGATCCTTGCCAGAAGTACATACTACTACTGCATTCCCATTTTATAGGTAGGAAAACTGAGACACAAAGAGGATAAGGAGCTTCCCCAAGGTCATGCCCTTAGTCCTTGCAGACACTGTCCAGTCGCTCTGACACCAAAGACCATTAGCCCAACTGCCACACAACATCTTTCTCACCATCAGAAAGACATGCAGGCAGGAGGAAAGCCCACAGGGACCACCTCAGCACTTGCCTGCCCTGCTCTGGGACCCCCTTCCGGCTGGAGTAGGGTGCGGAAGGAACATCAAGGCATGTTGTTGGCATCAGAGCAGAGAACCCTGGCCATGACCTTGCTAGGGCACAGCTGCTTCTCGTCTGAGTTAGTCGTCATGCAGGCGTACACACCAGCTGCAGCCTGTCGGCCCACACCAGAGCCAGGGTTTGGGTGAAGCAGCACCCCAGCCTCTCCCTGCGGCTGGTGTGGGTGGAAAAGGAAGAAGGGTGCAGAGTCTCTGGGAACAAGACATGGCCCCAATGGGGTCCGCACTTTCCTTCTTGGAGGCCGCAATGGTTCAATGTTTGCATCATCTTGGTGAGGCTATGGTGCCTAGCTGCTAGGTCCAACACTAGTCTAAATGTTGTTGTGAAGGTGTTTTTTAGGTCTAATGAGCCTCTATAGCCAGCTGACTTTAGGTAAAGAAGATTGCCTTCCATAATGGAGGTGGGCCTCATCCAATCAGTGGAAACCCTTAGGAACAAAAAGTGATGTTTCCCAGAGAAGGAAGAATTCTGCCTCCAGGCTGTAGCATAGCCATCCGGCCTGAGTTTCCAGCCTGCTGGCCAGCCTCCATAATCACAGGAGCCCAATCCTTAAAATAAATCTATCTGCCCGTCTAACCCATTGGTTCAGTTTCTCCGGAGCACTGGCTGATACAAGGGCCCTCCTCTCACTGGCCAGAGGGATGGAGGTCTGCCTTCCCCCTCTCCAAAGCCTCTGGGCTGGGCATGGAGGAAGGGAAGACAGGGAGGGAGGGGGCTCTCAGATCCAGGAAGGCTCCGCACTCATAGGCATTCCCTGCCTCACCCCCTAGGCAACGGTGTTTGAGGTCCCAATTATCTCACATCCAGGGGGTTGGACCACCTCGCCCCTGGCCTGGCTGACACCTCCCTCCGCTCCACCCTGCAGTCCCCTACCAGCCCGTCTTTAGAAGCTACGTTCATTATTTCATTTCTCTCCCCCAACGATGTTAATGGCTCCTTATTTCCTACCCTATTAGTGCTAATCTTCCCAGGCTGACGTGAAAAGTCCTAGACATAATGTATTTCCAGCTGTCCTATCCAACTGGTTCCCCACTATTCTCTGCATGCAAGTACTCTATTTTTGTCACAAAGACTTCTTTTGTGCTCACTTTCAACTCCGGATCTTTCTTCCTCAGCCTCCTGGTCCACGCCTCCACCTCAAACGCTTGCCGCTTATTCTTCCCCCTAGCCAAAGCCTTCCCGTCCTTAACAGCTCAAGTCTTGCTTCCTTTCCACCGTCATCCCTAATTACTTCTCTTGTTCCCTTAGGATTTTTCACAGTTTTGAACTGGTACCTCTCAGAGGCTATTCACAGCCAGGGGCGCCTGAAAGGTTTCTTCCTTGATGTCATGGGCTGAGTTATAACCCCACCTCAAATTCCTGTGTTGGAGTCCTAACCTCCCAGGACCCAGAACATGGCTGTATTTGGAAATAGGTGATTAATTCACCCCAACAAATTTAATTTTAAAAATCAGTCCTTAAAAAAAAAAGAAGTGATGAAGCTAATATGGTGTCATTAGGGTAGGCCCTAATCTGATCTGTCTTTACAAGAAGGGGAGAAGAGGACACAGACACACAGAAGGAAGATCACGGGAAGACGCAGGGGGTCGGTGGCCATCTGCAAGTCAAGGAGAGAGGCCTCCAAAGAAACCGACCCTGCAGACACCTTAATCTTGGACTTCCAGGCTCCAGAACTGTGGGGGGAAAAGTTTCTGTTATGTAAGCCAGCCTGTCTGTGGTACTTTGTAATGGCAGCCCTAGCAATGAATACACTAGACAAATCTAGAAGGTTCCTAGGTAAGTCCCCATTCCACTCCTCTTCTCCTTGCTCAGACGAAGACATGAGATCTCTACGAGCTAGCTCATCAGAGACTCTTGGCCCTAGAGGATCTAGGCATGGGAGCCCAGCCAAAGGGCTGAGCACGGGTTATTCTCCGAAGGGTGTGTGGACAGGCAGCCCTCACTCAGGACTGTGTTCCTATCTGTGGTGTCTCCCAGTCCGTTTACTTTGGCTTCCATGACTCAGATGTGTTGGGGAAGCTGAGGCAGGGCAATGACATGTAAAACCCATGCCTCCTGAGTTAATAACTCATTAGTACTCCTATTATCGCTTAGCCTTGTTACCCATGTGTTGACAGTGACCCCCAAACCGGGCAAGGTCTTGGGGAACCTCCTGGTACAGGCTGCTCTGCTCCTCCAAAGCTAGGGGTGGAGGCGAATGCTGGTGAAGCAGACAGAGGGGAAGTCCACCATCGGCCCAACCCACATACCCACGTGCCAGCTCCTCCAGCCCTGCCCCCAAGGAGGAAACTAGAAAGAGCTGACTGACACCCAGAGACGAGACAAATAAAGCCAGCAAGGCACACGCCTGCCAAGTCTTATCTCATCCCCGACTTACACATTACCTCAGCGCCCGGCCGAAAGTGAGTCCCAGTCCAACACCATCACATCACCCTGTTTTAATTATCCACATTGCACAGCGTGCCTTCTGACATTTCTCCTGTTTATTCATTTATTTACTTATGTTCTCAACTATCGCCATCACGCCATGAGAGCGGGGACCTATCAGCTTCGTCAGTGCTGTATCCCCAGCAACTAGCGCCGCACTTACCCACGGCAGACACTCACTGACTAGCCCTTGAATCGATGGAAGAGGCCAGAGCACCAGGACCTTCCTTGCCCCAAAATGAAGACTCCCATCATTTCCAGAGAGGGCAGTGTCAGTCACGTGAATGAGAACAAAGCTCTCAAGTTCATCTGCTGTGGGAAGAGGAGCAGGTGGCCCAGGCAGGATTCCACGGAGGCAGGGTCCCATTAATACTGAGCAACACAAACTTACCGATGCCCTTTCCTGCGTGTTTACATCATGAATTGGTTCTCTTGCAAAATGAACCCCTGATTGATTCCCTGTCTCTCTCCCTCTCATGAAACATCTGTCTCCTGGTTTAATCAGGAAGCCCCATGGGACTCTCCTATTTACCAAGAAAATAAATAGGCTCCTCCTTCTAACTAATAATAGATAAACAGGATTGAGGCACATTTATGGAAGCCAAGAAAATTTCTGTCTAAGCAATTAGGACCTACGATCTTATTCCTCTGGCCCATTTTTTAGGAAGTGACCAACAAAATAAATCAGTGGCACACCTATCTAATCATAACACGAGTCACCATATTTAATGGGCTGGAACAGAAAATTATTGTAGAGCAAGGTGGGTTAATGTAGCATGTCGGGCACTGCTGGATCCGACTCATCGGTATGGTCAATGCCCATCCGTCCCTGGCTCTTTCTCAGTAATTTCCCTTTGCTAGCACAGGCAACAACGGAGTGAAGAATCTCATAAATGCTCTTCTCCCCAGAGGCGCTGGAAGACAATGCCAATACCCTCAGGTGTTTCAAGATCACACCCTTAACACAGCCTTGTGGAAACGGGACCAGAGAGGGGACCCCGCAGGAAATAACCCTCATCTCCTCCTTTCCGCTCTTTCTCCTTTCCAAAGCTAAAAAGCCTGTTGACTCTCAGACATAAAGCATCCACATAACAGCTAATTCCAACATGTCTACATAAGACTTGCCCAGAGAGTACTGGTATTTAGGAGGATGACCCATAACATCTTTAGTCATCTGTGACTTAATGCTGTTCAGAGTATCCACCTGACCAAGGCAGCCAATGTTCTAGGAAGGAGCTCCCCCCCACCCCAATATATTTCAGAAGGGTCTTCAGGTCTGAACCAAATGAAGGACCTCAGGTTAACCACACATTAACCAGAAACTCAGCATAGCTGTGGCACCCGGTTCACGCAGATGGCAGCTTGAAGAGGTGTGTGCTTGCTGACAGAGGGCTCTGCATGTGCTCTCCGTGTGCAGGCGAGTGAGAAATAGGAAGGGAAGGAAGGAGGGAGAGGGAGATGGAGAAGATCCATCTTCCCAGCAGCTGCCCCTGGACACACTATGCCCTTCACCAGCTCGGAAGCTCCGCAGACCCAGCTCACTGCCAAGATCACATCCCCGTGTGCTTGGCCGATGCGGAGCGGAAGCAGTGTGCACCCACCGTGAAGACCACCTTCAGGTTGTTGAGCATCTCGATCTCCTTCGGGAAGCCCTTGCTGCCCCATCGCACCAGGTAGTTCTCACTGCGGGAAGAGAAGGGCGACCCATTACCGCCAGGGGCTCAACACTCATTCGGTCAAAATATCTCCCGAGCCACTGCTGCACGCCCCACACCCTGCTGGCTGCTGGGGATGCAGCGATGTTTGAAACAGACGTGGTCCCTCTCTCCAGAAGATCCCGGTCCCGTCAGGGAGACAGACATTAGACTAGCAGGGGCAGAGAATCACTAACGTGTGTGTTCGCAACCTCTTTCCCTCCCTCACCCACTCAGCCAGTTCTGGCCCAGCTGCCTAACATTTTGTAAGAGAAGCAGTGGTTCTCTGTGAGGTTACTGAGGGGCAGGAACAAGGGGGGACAGATTTTAGCACAATCTGCTGCACACTAAGAAGGAACGTGTTTGGCTGTTTTCACAGCTGGGCTGTATCACAGTTCAGCTGTTTGCACAAAACAAAGTTTCCTTTTGTCACCGCACCCCCCGCCCGTGTACTCGCCCCTCCACCCCACTCCCCTGTTGAGACTCAGTAAAGATCTGGATTATTTTAAATTGTCCCTTGGATGTAGGACTGCTTCCCTGAATGGAATAGCGCACTCTGATGGAACACAGAGGGCCTCCGCCATGGTCTGAGACACACTTAAGTAACCATTTAAATGGGGTTGTAACAACCATTTATGCTCAGTTGTGCTATAAAGGTTCAGGACACCGTGAGAATGTGTATCGGGAGAGCCTGGCCTCATCTGGGCAGTCGGGGAAAGTGTGTGTTGAGAGCGTGCCACGGACATAAAGTCGGTCAAGCAAAGAGTTGGGAAGGGAAACGTCCCAGGCAAAGCCACCGTGAGCGCGAATGCCCTGGGGCAGGATGAAACTTCATGCCCCCCAAAAATGGATCCCACGGGAAACTGGTAAGAGAAAGATTAGAGAGAGGGGCTAGA
Source organism: Phyllostomus discolor (assembly GCF_004126475.2). Lineage (NCBI taxonomy): Eukaryota > Metazoa > Chordata > Mammalia > Chiroptera > Phyllostomidae > Phyllostomus > Phyllostomus discolor. The sequence continues at coordinate 34,261,707 of NC_040915.2, read as the reverse complement.
CCATGCACGCCTTGAAGGTCATTCAAGAATTTTGGCTTGATCCTATGGCTAACTGCAACCCACTTAAGGGTGTTATGAGAGGCAGTCACACGGTTCTGACACGTGATCATCGATCATTTCACACCTTCGAGCAACCATCCACCACCCTGCACGGCCCACACTGGTCAGTCTCACTGTGCTGAGAAGACAGAGTCTAGCTCTTCTCTAACGTAGGAGATGCTTAGTGCAGTTTGCCGAGTTAAGCCATTGGGGTTTTCATGCCGTCCGGGAGCATACAGTTGCTACTAAATAAATACTCATTATCTTGAAGTAGGAAAACGCTAACTAAAGCTCAAAAGCCACGTCACCCCAAGGAGGCATGATGAGGATCTAGCCAAGCTAAGGGCAACTGCCTTCCTCTCGGTGGTTTATTCTATCTGACTTCTTGCTCTGCCCTATCCACTCACCCCTGGAAGATTAATGAGCGTAATCTCAGCGAAGTTCGTGGGGGAAATGCAACTGATAAATAAACACAGCTCTGAATTAACCAGTGGTTAAAACTCAATCAAGTTAAATCTACCTTTTTTTCTCAGTAAGGTTTCTTAAAAATTAGGGAAATTTGCAGCAAACTAACCAGGAAGGCTCGTTCCCCGTCTCCACTCTCCCCCAATTTTTAAATTATTTCTCATTGGTTATTTCTGAACTGTCATAGTGAAATACATGGGTATTTCCCGGGACCTTTCATTACATGTAGCAAGTCCCATAGAGAACCACCCTGCTAGATCGAAACAGCAGGCCCAGCAATTTTCTTGTAGGGGAAATAGAAACATAAATAAGAAAAGCAATTTAGAGGGCTGCACCGGCCCCATCCATCCTTGCCCAGGGAGACCTGCGCGGTAAATCTGCAAGGGCCACCTGGCGTGGGGAAACAGGTGAGACCTCCTCCACGACTCCCTCCTTGGAGAGAGGGTGGGGGCCACTCCAGCTCCCCCTCACCCTCTTTTTAGACATGAGCTTTGCCACTGGCCTGATGCCTGAGCTGCTTTTATTATTATTTTTTTCTGGTCCTACAAAAATTTACCTTAAATCTCCCAAACCAAGCCTCTTCATACACCCATAGAATCTGGCCATGACTCATCCCAACACCGAAAGGTCAATCGCAGCCAAATTCTCCCCAACCTACATCCAGGCCTCACTAAAGATGCCTTAGCTGGCCTGTGGCCCCTGGTACGTCGGCCCTGGTGAGGGCGGGCAGGCGTGGAGAAGGTGGGTGTCTTCTTAGGGGAAGAGCAGGGTCAGGCTGACACAGGGAGGCCTTCTGAGTTCCCCTGGGCTACTCTGTGTCATGCTTCTGCTCCTCCTCCTTTGTTTTCTATGTGTTTGGCTTCTGTCCCCCATGTCCTCCTCACCCCTCACTCTCTGAGGGCTTCCCCGTGTCTCTGGCATTCTCTGAGGCATCTCTCAGGCACGCGCCATCGAGCACATCATCGGTGTGACACGGCACGGAGCAGAGCTGCCATCTCGCTGATCCACGGCCTCTCTCCCCGGAGCTGCCTCGGGCCATCCGTCACTGCGACGGGCCGGCGCCCTCGCTCATCCGGCCGTGAGGAGCCCTCGTGTTTTCTAAGAGGCAGGGCTGGGGTCCTAGTAGTGCCCTCAGGATCTTTGTCACTAGGGAGCAAGGGTCACTAGTAACCCTTGAGTAGTGCCCTCAGGATCTTTGTCACTAGGGTGCCTGGGGAGCAGCCGGCAGGACAGCAAGGAGACGGACACGCAGACCATTTCAAGGTGGGTTCTAAGGAGCAGGAACACTCGTGTGCGGCGTCCACGGAGGCCTAGCCAGGGGAACTGGGCTGGCTCTCAGGAGGGGTTCAGGGTTGCTATGGAGAATAACTTTCCACCACCACAGTGCGGAGACCCTGGTGAGTACCACCGAGGATACTTGGTGTTACTCTTAGAGACGAGCGCCTTGGCGACAGACTGAAGTGGGCACTACCGTGTCTTTGCAGCCAGATGGACCTGGGTAGATATCTCATCTCTGTCATTTATAAGAAATGTGTGACTTTGGGAAAGTCACTTGACTTCCTCGAGCCTCATGTTCTCACCAAATGGCACAGAGTAATGAGGATCACACGAGATCACGTGCAGCCCCAAGTTCACACTTCTCACATGGGTAGCCCTCCCTGTCTCCCAACGGTCTCCGAGAGAGCTGTCACTTTCTAAGGCACCACCTCCCTAGGCACTGCACACAACCTCATTTACTCATCATCACATCCGAGCCACACAGACATTGTTTTCTGCATAAAAGACGAAGATCGGGCTCCAGCTCTAGTCTGATGTGTAACCAGGATCTCTCACCTACAGGCCCACGTGCTGGCCCCGAGCCCCGCTGGAGGGAATAGGCAGTGTTATTCCAGGATTCCGGAAGGGTGGTCTGAGCCACAAGCAGAGGCCAGGGGACAGCAGTGGGGGCCGGAGGTGTGCCAAAGTCTCCCCCTGGAGATTCCCAAAGGTGTTTTCCCGTCCTTGAGCTGAGACGCCCAGAGCTTCCCTCACTTCCTCAGTTCTCAGGAACAATTAACTAGAACAGTCATAATCACGCCCCTCCCCCTTGGAGCACAGGCAGCCTTTGCCAGGTCCTGTGCTGCGTGTGATTTTTTTTTCATTAAGCGCTTAAAACACATGATCTTGGGAGGTTGGCATTTACACTTGGCACAGGGAAAACTCAGAGTTAAGAAACGTTAATAGCCTGTCCAAGGTTGAGACAGAGTAAATGGCGAGGCGAGGACATGAACCCAGGGCCCACACCCTAGACCATTGCTGCCAAGTAGAGTAACGGAGTTTTCACTGCTCATTTCTCAATTCCCATTCTAAAAGTGGTGACTTTTATCCTATCTAATGCTGCCTCTCTGCATCTTGTTATTTCTGGTTGTTTTCCAGCAATTGAAACTATTTACAAAACCCTGTAACCATACGCCCACCCTAGGGAACAACTGGCGGAAAGTAATGCCTCCACCCCCAGAAAGAAGGTATGACATATTCTCAGTTGGGCTCAGTGCTGCCTCGGGGCGGGAATCTCTCCACCAGCGACGACGAAAAGGAAAGATGGCTCCGTGCCATTACGCCAATGCCAACCTCCCACAAGCAGCGAAGTCAGGCCACGCTGACCACACCCACCTTATGACAGTCTGCTTGTTGGGGTCATAGAGAGACATGAAGAGCTCGGCGTCTTCCCCAATCCTGCACACGAAGTTCCTCACGAAGACGTAGAGGCTGTGAGTCGGGGACGAGGAGATCCGGGAATACATCCCATAATCTGGCTGGTCTTTTGACTGAGAGGTGGAGGGAAGGAGAGAAGGGGACAGAGAAAATTATCCCAGCACCACATGGGACGACAGAAAGATATTGAGCATCGTGTAGGTTTTTAGCTTGGAGATTTCTCTGTTATTCCCAGCTCTGCCACTGAAAGTGTTTGCAATCTACAGCAAGTCACATGAACTCCCTTGGCCTTGATTTTCCCATTTGGTTTCCCACCTGTCTTCCTCATAAAGTTATGTCATAAAAAGCAAAAACTATAAGGGGAAAAAAATTGCGGAAACAAACTTCATCAAAACTAAAAACTTTTTGCTTTTGAAAAGACACATTTAAGAAATGAAAAGGCCAGGCACAAGAAAAACATATTTGTAAAATATATGTCTGATAAAGATTTGTATCCAGAATAAATTTAAAAAAATTCTTACAACTCAAGAATAAGGAAACCAGTCCAGTTAAAATGGGCAAAACATTTGGACAGAAACTTCACAAAGACAGATACAACTGGTGATGGCCAGCAAGCACATAAAGACATACTCAACATCACTAGTCATCCAGGGAACTGCAAATTAAACCGTCATGAGAAACCATTACTCAATCATTAGAATGGCCGAAGTTAAAAGACCGACAATACCAAGTGTTAGCAAGGAAGCGGAGCAGCTGGAATGCCCATATATTGCTCATGGAAATGTAAAATTGCATAACCCTTTTGGGAAATAGTATGGAAGTATCTTAAAAAGTTGAACATACACTTATCATGGGATCCAGCAGTCCTACTGCTAGTACGGCCCCAAAAGAATGAAAACACATGACCACACAAAGGTCTGTATGGAAATGTTCACAGCAGCATCAGTTTAATAGCCCCAAACTGGAAACAGCACGCACGTCCGACAACTGGTCAGTAACGTGTACCGTGGACAACTGGTCAGTGGCACAGCAATTAGCAATGAAAAGGAAAGAAACATTAATATATACAACAATATAAACCTCAAACATATCACACGGAGTAACAGCAGTCAAACAGGAAAACCGTATCATTCCATTTACATAAAACTCTATGAAGAGGCAAAAGCAGAGTCGTGAAAAGCAAATTAGAAATTGCCTGGGCATGGGGATGGGGAAGGGGACCAACTGTAAAGGAACTCAGAGAAACTTTCAGGGTGAGAGAACCATTCTGTATCTTGACCGTGCTGTTTACCCAACACTATATATTAATAAAATTCCTTAGACTGTACTTATTCTAGAATAAGTTAATTTTGTGTGATTATCTCTCAATAAATCTAAAAATAAGGTTGCTTTCAAATACACAGTGGTTAAAACTATTTTTAAAATTATGAATCAGGTTATGTCAACTTTGAAAAGAGTGTACTCCCTTGAAATCACCTGTTGGCTTCCCACCACACTCAGAATAACACCTTCACTCTCTGCGTGACTCCTCAGGCCCAGTGAGACCTGGCTCCTGCGGCCCCCTTCTGCAAATCACTGCCTGGACTCTCAGACTGCTCATCGTGCCTCATGCACACCGGCCTTTCTCCTCCTTAAACACTCAGAGCTCGGTCCTACCTCACGGCCTTTGCATCTGCTCTTCCCTCTGCATGAAGCACTTTGTCCCTAGAACGTCAGGGGTCTGATGGCCTCACATTATTCAAGTGTCATCTCAGATGTCACTCTTGAGAGAGGCCTTTCCTCATGGTACCCTTTGAAATAGCTCCTGATTCACCCCCATTCACATAACCCTAGTTTACTGCCTTTTAGAGACTTATCACCATCTGAAATTAATTTCTCCATTTCTTTCTTTATCTTTTTACTGCCTTTTTTCCCTTTCTCCTCTCTGGACTATAAACGCTCCGTGAGAGCAGGAAACTTGCTGGCATTAAACTACCTGTGAAAGGGATGCAGAGTGAGCTACAGATGCGAGTACAAAAACACAGTAAAATGTGTGTGGTTACTGACCATCTCTGATCACAGGGCAGATGTCTCTTTGAATAATAGACAGTCTGGTTAATTAGCCTGTGCAAGTTTATGGTGTGCTAAATGCCTGCCTCACTTGGCCAAAGCCTGCTTTCACAAAGCTCACCATTTCTTCCTTGATACGCTCTGTGATTTTATCAGTGGCTTCCTCATGTGCGTGGAACAAGCTGATGACGCTGGTGTTATCAGGATCCAAGATATTCCCATCTTCATCCCTGACGATCAGATCGAGTTCAAGGATTCTGAAAAGCGAAACAGGAGGAGAGGGTAAATCATGGAGGCTGGAGTCTTTAGGGCATTGGTGAAGCATTTCCACCACTGGGAGGCACTTAGGAGCAGTACTGGATTGGCGGGGCGAGGGGTAGGTTTGCAGAGGCCTTCACCTGAAGCTGCTTTTGCCCTTGATGTTGAGATGGAGGACCCCGGCTGTCCACACACAGAAGGCAGGGGGAGGGGGGCTGATGGAGATTCTCAGAAGGCCAGCAGTGGTCCTGCTTATGCACCACCCACTACCGAGTACCAGATTGGGGAAGGGCAGCAAAGACAAATGAAGGAGACAAAACGTTTTCATCTCTTATTGGAGAATCGAATTGAGAGGCACATCCAAATGCCGACAGGAGGGGGCCAAGAGTCACCCGTTGGCCCACATTTATTAGCAAATTAACTTCCAGCCAGATAGGACTCATAACGTTGCGCAGCCACGCTGCGGAATGGGCCATGCTCGGGGGAATAAATGCGTTCAACAAATGCGGAGCAGAGGTTTGCCTGGTCCTGGAAAAGATGGAGCATCACTGAATCATGATTCAATGCCGAGATTTCTCCAGCTCTTTCTCCTCAAAATTTATCAAAGCGGATTCAGTTCTAAAACGGATGAATAAAACATTCTCCCAGTGCTACGGCAGTAGGAGTTGAAGGAGTCCTTTGAGGGTTCCTCCCCCACTCTGTGGGTGCCGGTCTCACCTGAAACTTGGGAGCGTCAGGAGCCAGGGGGCCGGGCAGTCAAGATTCCTGGGGCCCAGCCCCTGGAGAGGCTGCCCCAACTGGACAGCAGACCATTCGTGTTGGAGAGCTGACTGTTTTGACATTTTCCCCTGAGGAGGGAGCCCCACGGCTCCCTTCTGTTCAAGAAAGTGGAACAGAACCCAAGATGAGGGTGGGGGAAGAAGCCCTCACGTTTTGTATTTTTCTAAAAAGAGGTTTTTTAAGATAAAGAAAGCAGAAATGGCACTTTCTGTGGCTCCACACTGCTCTCTGGACAAAATTAAATTTCTCTGCTTGGTGCTCAGACCCCCAATGTGCTGGCCCAGCTGCCTGCCTCTCCACGTTCATGTTCATCCCTCGGCTCCTCCCACACTCGCTCTCTCTCTTCCCTGCAATTCTTCATCTAGTAATGCCTGCTGGTGTTGTTGGGTTCAGAGGTATCACCCCGTGCCCTGTGCCCTGATTCGCACATCTAGCCTCCTTCGTGCTTCCTCCTCTCAAGAAACGCAGGACTCGCTACTCCAACGACTGTCTGCTTCTCCCCCACTAAGCCGCGCAGTCCTTGGGAGGCGGCGGAATGCAGCTCTCGAACCCTGGAGCCAAGCGCCCTGCTGCAAATGCCAGTGCTCCTCGGGCAAGATGACCGCATCGCTCTGGGAGCCTCGGTTCCCTTCTTAGAGAAATAAGGGCGCTGTCGTGAGACTTAACTGAATTAATACATGGAAAGTGCTTAAAACAGTTCCCGACACACAGGCAGCACTCAGTAAGTTCTTATTAGTCCTCCTTGCCGGCTTCTTGTCATTGTGAAATACAAACTGAGGCTGCATTTTGTAAATGTTGTCGGGGCCACTCGGCGGTCAACAAAATCAGGGGGTCTGCATGCAGGGATGGAGTGGATGGGGGAGGAAATCTGCTGGTTCTGATCGTTGCCCCCAGACTCGGTTCCCCGTCGGGCTCTCCTGACTCTCACTGCCAGGCCTGGGCTTCCTGACACTCTCCCCAGAGCCCTGGGCTTCCGATGTGCCGGAAACCACCCACTGCACCCCAGGTCGGAGCTCTGAGCCCCCAAGACAGCAGGCAGGTGTTGACTTAAGGTGCCCAGGTCTCTCTCACATGCAGCTAAAGTCATCAGGGAAGGGAGGCAAGAAGCAAGGGGCCCCTTCGCTCAGGGCTCCGTCTCCCCAGGTGTGTCTCACTTCCCCAAAGGGAACTATCTGAAACTGAAAGCCCGGGCCAGCCTGGGCGATGCTGCAGAGGTGGGGCTGACAGTGGGAGGAGCCTGCTTTCCTCTTTTCCCCATCAGCATCATTCATGCACTCACGGGGTGACCATTCACTGAGCACCTACTGCATACAGACCCTGTCCCTGGTCCACAGAGACGAGTTAGACTGTCGCGTCTTAGAGGAACTCCCAGAACAGCAGGGGAGACGGGCCATAAGGAGGCAATGCTGCTCAGAGTTCCCAGGGCCTGCAGGAGCCCCTACCCCAAGAAAGGCTTCCTATGAGCGGAGACCATTTATTTCACCCTTGGTCCCTTTTCTCGGGAGCCTCATGAGGCAACGACATCCGAAGGTCACAGATGCCATTACTGCAAAGCAGCACAGCTCCCTCAATTCCCGAGCGCCCAGCTGTGCTGCGCTCGGATGCCCCCGCACCAATGGCGGCGGCAGCTGCACGGCGAACTCTGCCTGTCGCTTTGGGACGATGTGCAATATAAGCAGATTTGGACATGCTCGGTGGCTGCCGGCAGAGGAACCAGCGGGAGGACTGTGCCCCTGGGATGGGAAGCAGCTGCACGTTGGACTATTGACTTTCCTCTTTGTATCTTCTTCCTAGTGCATGTGACAAAGATAAGGGAGCCTGGCTGCTGAGAAGTTTTCTTCTGGTGCATGTTGAATAGGCTCTTTCTACTTCCCCCTCAGGGGAGTTCCAGCCCTCTGACCCACTTTGCAGTCTTCTGAACATGCCATGCTCCCCCCTCCCACTCCTACCCTTTTTTCTTTTAGCCTACTTCACACCTCTTTCAAAAATGCAGCCTGGAGTCACCTCCTCCAGGAAGACTTCCTTGACTTCCTTTTCCAAGTCGAGTTAAGAATATCTTGCTTCCTATGCCATCAAACTTATAACAATGCATATCAATAGTTTACCTGTATCTCCATCCAATTGGACTGTGGTTCCCTCAGTGGACAGGAACTTTTGTATCTGTAACCTCAACACTTAGCAGGAAATCAGGCCCGTTATAAGTGCTCAACCAATGTTTGTTGTTGAGATGAACAAACAAAGGAGTATGTTTGGAGGCCATTCAAACAGCCAGGAGGGAATAAAAGCCTTCACAGCTCTCAAATGCTCTCCAGGTAGCACAGTGGTGAGGCCCATGGTCTCCAGAACCAGGTAACGTGGATCAGATTTCTGGTTCTGCCATTTACTAGCTGTGTGACTCCAAAGAGGTCACTGAACCTCTTTAAGAGCCTCAGTTTCTTCACCTGAAAAAACTGAGGACCATTAAACTACAAGGCCCATAGAGGTGTGATAAGAATTGAATGAGACAATGTGTGTAGAACCTGCAGCATCAAGTCCAGATGAAATGTTAGTTAAAACATTATTACCACTGCTGTGATTATTGGTGGGCTGTCCTGCCTCAAAAAATTGTTTCACGTTCTTCTCAACTTCACAGCATCCAAACCCCAATCAATGTCTGCGAATCCCTTTTGAGGAACCGCATTGGTAACTGTGCACGAGTGAGACATGTGGCTTGGGAAATGTAGGATGGGGAAGGGGCCTCGAGTCTCACCCTGGGATTTAAGGGAGAGTTTTGTAAATGCAGGAACAAAATGACAACTAAGCCAAAAGTGAGCCAGCATGACTGTGCTCCCCAGCCTTTCTGGAAGTAGGTTAAATAAGTGTCCTAAATCTCTCAGCTGGGTAATAGCCACTGCATAAGTGAGCCTCCTCTCCGCCTGCATGCCCCCGGGTCCCAGGGGGGTGATCACAGAGGCACGGCCGTGGTAACAGCCTTCTCCCAGATAGAGAGCGGCAAAGTCGCATCTAAAAATGAAACCAGGCTTCTTGGGAGGGAGAAAGGGGAGAAGGGAGTGGGGAGGGGAGGAAAGCATATTTTCAGAGGGAAGAGCGTTTACTTGTTGCCATAGTCGATTTTGGATGTGACTTTCTGCTTCAGTTCCTTCAGCTCGTCCTTGGGCAGGGTCCCCGAGAGGAGCTGGGACCGCCACTCCATCAGGTCGTACATCATGGACTGCACCTGCAGGAAGCGCTCCTTTTTGCTGGCCTAGGAGACAGGAGACAATCCCCGGTCGCCCGTGTCAAAGATGCTTGGGCACTGGTTCGGCAAACTGTGCCCAAATCAGGCGAGCACGGGGGGGGGGGGGGGGGGGGGGCGCGTGGCTGGGCGTTCTTCCTGGCCCCAACCCAGCTACAAAAGAATCGGGTGGCAATCTGACCACTGACCTATCCCCAGCTCTGTCCCCTGGGCCACAAGGGTTTCTCAAAAGCAAAGGTACTAGTGCCAATCACTTCTTGGTTAAAGAGAGGGCGATTTCTGACTCTTACCCAAAAGGATACTGGAGCAGGAATACCAGGAACATCTGCTGTGGAGGGGAGCAGACTTTTGCTACCCCAAAATATGTCTCTTGGGCATGAGGATTATTTTGAGCTGAAGGCAATCAAAAGCCAACAGACTTAGGAAAAGTGCTTTCCCTCCCCCTCAGCTGCCTAAGTTTACATCGGACGGAGAGCCGGGACCAGGAAGGGAGCTGCTACCAGATGTACCTTTTTACCTGAGAAACTTACCTGCAGAAAAGCAGGCAAACTTTGTTTCCCAAACCTCTCCTCTGCCTTCCTGTGAAGGCGCTTCCTCCCTTTGTATTCCCAGGCCCTCACCCCTTTCCTCAGCTCAGGGTGTTTCATAAGCCTCAATTACCTGGCTGCCTTTTGAGGCTCATGTCTTTGGGTCTCCCACAGGTATGAAATTAAATTTGTCTTTTCTCCTGTTACGCTGCCTTCTACCAATTTAATTACGAGACCAGCCAAAGAACCTAGAAGAGGAATCTTGCAGAGGTGAGCCCTTAAACCTACGTATGGAGTCTGACGCCAACTCTGGGTGGTCAGTGACTCGAACTGTAGGCCCTCCAGCTGGTATCCGGGAATCAAAAATTTGTTGCTAGAAAGAAATAGCTTGCTATATAGTTCCTGATGGAAATTATTTAAGTTCACTAAAAAAGGAGCCGGCTTCGGTGCTAAGTAAACATTACACAGATGGTGTGCAGAGAAGGCAAAAATCAAGAAGGTGATACTGGAATATTGGAAGTTCAAGGATCTCTGTACTAGGGTAAAGGGCATGGTGGGCTTGCTCTCAAAGACGTCTTAAGGGGAAATGCCAAGCTTCCGCGGTGTGTGTGTGTATGCGGCATTTTAAAAAGGGAAGCGGAGGTGAATAACTGGCCACCTTAGCCTCGGGTCTACTGTTTTGCCCCCCACACATTCCTAACGAGTTTTGGGGGGAAACTCACAGAAATGGAGGCATCCATCGCCACATATTATGAAATATCCCTGTGGGAGTCCACATTCGGGATTGTAAGAGTCAGTCTGCAACCTCGTGCGTGCAATGGTGTGCACGGTGCAATGGCAGGTGTGCAGAGTGCAACGGCAGGTGTGCACGGTGCTGCAGCAAATATGCAGTGAGCCTGGGCTGGCATTTTCACTCTCTGCTTAATGGTTTTCTTAGCTAATTGCTTTCATTAGAACTTTAGAGACATCAAAGGAAGATTTAAAATGAGATTCCCTCCCACAAAGGGAAAACAGATGTGAAATGCACTCTTTGTTTTGCTGGGGTCAAAGCTTCCTCACAGATCTGAGGACAACAGCCATTAGTTAATTAACAAATGAGAACCGTGTTTCTGAAGATGTTTTATAAGCAGACCCCCAGATCACCATCCCCTGAGCTTATTACACTGCAGAGCCCCAGTGACGTAAGCGTTATTTTTTAACAGCTCTCCAGGCGATTCTTAAAAATACTCAAGTTGGAGCATGTTTGCGCTGGTGTAAAAAAGGGTCGCACCAGACCCCCATTTATTACGACTCTGTCACTAGCTTGCTATGTGGCCTTGAGAAAGTCAGCTAGCCTCTCTGGGCACTGATCGATGTCCTCCTATACTCTGTTCTACTAGGTCAGTGGAGCCACCTTGGCCTGCTCTGTTCAAGGCTCAACTCCAACTCTGAGCCAAACCGAAGACTGCAAGAGGCTCCCACCCCAGGGAAGAGGGTTTTGAGTCTCACCACGTAGAGCTGTTTCCAGATGCTGCCCCATTCCCAAAGTGTGGTTGTCACTTCTTGCGCCAGAGGGATTTCTGCAGGAATGATGTTCTCGATATTTCTATTTCAGGTGGAAGAGAAAATGGTGTGAAATTGAGACCCAGGTGCTAATGAGGCAAAATGCCGGAAAGGTTGCCGCATTCAGCCGCAGCTGCAGCTGCCGAGAGGGGCGTCGCTGTCCTGAGACTGAACTGCCTCCAACAGCGACACCAATTATACTATGCAAATGCCAGGGACTTGCTTCTCAATGTCCTCCTTTACTAGGGTGGGCCCTTCAAGTTCATTATTCAGGACTAATCTAATTAGCACAGTTCAAAGGCGGTTGCCAATGAGAAGTCTGATTCTCCAAACTCACTGATACCAGCTCTGCATCAGCTCTGAGTGTGAGACAATTTGGGCTGGGGGAGGGGAAGGGTGGACGCAAAGAAACACTGGCGGGAAAGAGAGGGACCGCCTCTGCCGAGGCAGGTTTTCAAAGCAGCCGGGACAGAGACGTCCCATGAGGCACTGAAGGGTGAAGTCTAGTGAAGAATAACAAGTACCTTCTTTTTTCAATGGTCACTTCCTTGATGTGGATAAAGGATTTAGGGAAAATGCCCTGTTGGAAAGAAGATAACATGACTCAGCACAATATACACAACGTAACGTAAAATACAACGGGATGCCATATCCCCACGGAAATAACTGACCCCAGGTCTTCGTGGTTTTCCCCAAAGCCACTGGCTGGTGAAACTCTCAGACTGTAAAGGAATGATCCCAGAGCCAGGAGAGCAGGGGCTGGGCTCTGAAGCCACCCATTTAGGCCTGGTTCCCCTCCAGCTCTCTATCAGTTGTTCAGGACCTGCAATAGCCCTACATGTCAAAGGATGCTCCAACCCCACGGTGGACACTCCTCTTATCAGGTGGGCAAGAGGGGATGCTGGAAAGACTCCCTCTGCCTGGCGCCTCGCCTGCCCCGTTCCGGGAAAGGAGCCACCCTTCACGGTCACGACCAACAGGTGGAAGGTCAGGTCCTAAAGCAACAGCATCCCTAGTTGCATGTGAACTGGTTCAATCTGGGCCCCCCTTCTCCCTGGATGTTGTCATTGTTCTTCAGAGAGCAGAGCAGATCTCACCCCCCCTCAACACACACACGTCATGTCAGGAAGGAAGGAAGGTGCATCTAATGTTATTTGCTCTCTCCGTAAGCTTGGCTTGGTGAACAAGAAAAGTGTGTCACTTGGAAATTCCTCCCTAAATTCAACGAAGAGGCACACTGGGGACATGCAGCCGCTGTGCTCGATGCCGTGAGAGGTGAGGAGACGAGCAAAGCAGGTGCCTGCCCTCGTGGGGACAGTGGCCCAGGGCAGGTTTGGACCAGGGGTCTCTCCCAGGGCAGGGACAGGCCCTGTCCTCTCTCTGTCATGTTGGAGAGGTAGGTGAGGGGATGATGAATGCCCCAGCCACTCGGAAGGAAGGCAGTAGAAGATACATTTCAAATTAAAGTGCACAGCACCAAGGGGGCTTATAGGAAGGAGGACTCAGAGGTGAGTCCTGGCATCTCAGGAAGAGTTTCAGGAGAAGAGAGCCCTGCAGGTTGGCCTTAAAGAATGAGGGGAAGAGGGGGCTGAGGCCCTGCGAGCAGCACGGTGTGGAGGTGGGGGAGCACGGGGCACAGGGGCAGGGCGGAGGGCCAGTGAGCTGAGAAACAGCACGTGAAGATACCCAGGGTGGTCCCACATAAGAACAAATTAATCTTACCTGTAACATTTTGTGCTTTATGAGGTATCCCCTATACCAGTCTGCAAAAAGAAAACAAAGAAACGGGTCTCACATCTATTTTTACCAGTGTGCTGCTGGGTTTGGGCTGTTTTGGGTTGTTTGTTTGCTTGCTTGTTTTTGTTTGTTTTAAGCTAGTGAAGAAACTACTGTAAACTACTTTACACCCTAGATACAGATCAAAGTCCGGAAGTCCCTGGGCTTCAACAAGCTGTTGAATTTGTGGCCAACATCTCTAAAAAGCATCTAAAAATACAGAAATTTCTCATAAAAATGCAAATATCCCCCTTTTCAAAAAAACAAAACAAAACAAAACAACAAAAAAACCCCAGGAGGCCCAGAGGTGGCGGCCAGCGCCCCCCCATGGCTATAATTGGCTGGCGGAGAGGAGCGGCTGGTCCCATGGGACAGAGCAGGTGCCTCCGACTCACCAGCCCCTACCCTGCCCCTTGCTTCTTCCCATCACCTGCCGGGGCCCTGTGTCTACGTGCATTCTCAACCTCGGCCTTAAGAACAGGGAAAGGCTAAGGGAGCCCGACAGACTTCCTAAAATAATACCCCAGTTCTAATGGCGGCAGACGATGTCTAAAATGTGCTTTGCAGAAGTTAATCATTACTCACAGGCAAGTTCGGGGATGGGTAAAATGACAGGAATTTTAGAAGATTCTTCTTTTTGCAGGAATATCAAAAATGATACAACTGACACAAATCCAAATTACGCAGAGTCCTTGGACGAAACAAACCCCTCAGAGTAGCAAGTATTGATGACTATAATGAGTCCACCGGCCTTTGAGATGATTCAAGCACAGCCGAGAAGTGGCATTTGTCATCTCGGTAAATAAAGTGTCTGTCGGGAGCCTCATTAGCAAACCCTCATTACCAGGCTGACAGATTGTAGTTGGAATACGTTCTCCACAGGCGTACACGCAAGCCCCCAAACAAACAACCTGAAATGCAAAGTCACCCCTCCCATCATGACACAGCCTGAGGGGCCCGGTCCTGAAGACAGTTCTAAAGCAACGGGGACCCACGGTGGCTCCTGTTGCGAGAGACAGAAAGTGAGAGAAAGGAGAAAAGGAAGGAGAGAGGGGAAACAGAAAGGAAGGGGATGCAGGGTAAAGTGAAAGATTCTCGGGTTTGGAATAAAGGACCATTCCGAGCCTTCTTCATGCCCGAAGCCTTGCGCTCTTCACGACAACCATAGGAGACAGGAACTGGAATAGTTGTCTCGTTGTGCAGAAGCGTGGTCTACCTGAGGCCCAGAGAAGTTAGGTAACTTGCCCAGGGTCACGCAGCTAGTGACAGTGTCAGGACTGGGACCTAAGCAGCCGCCATGCTGTGCTTCCTGTTTAATGGAGGAAGGAGCATAGTGGTTGCCGAAGATTTTCATCTTCCCAACAACTGAACGCCCAAAACTACAGCCCCACTGAGCTGCTTTCCAGCTGAACACTTCCAGAGGCGAAAAACTTACCGCTCCAGGAAGGCTTGCACTTTATTTTCACATTCCTAATAATTTCTCTGTAACTATTGGCAATACTTAGCCATTGACAATAGTGTTTATTCTTTCTGAGTGTTTGATGTATGCCAGGAACTCTGATCAAGTTTTTTGTTTTGTTTTTCAAATTATAAATTAATCTTTACAATGATGCTATGAAGCTGGTACTCTCACTGTCTCAGTTCTATAAATGAAAGCAGAGAGGCACAGAGAGACTGAGCAACGTGCTCAGAGTCACACAGCAAGTGGCTGATACAACTACGATTGAAGACCAAGCATCTGACCTCCAGAAATGACGCTCTGCAGCACTGCACTCTGACACTTCTTCCGCACCCCACCAACTACGTGTAAGAGCATTTCTGTAATATTACTACCTGCCATTTATTGATCATTTAAATCATACAAAACTATGTGCTAAGTGTTGTACATGCATTTTCTCATTTAGCCCTCCTCTCGGTACTATGTGCTAAGTATTACCACTCCCAGTCTATAAGGGAAGAAATCGAGATTCGAGTCAATTGATCTCCTGGGCCAAATCACACAGTCAGGGCTCGAGGGGATGCCCGTGAGGCTGCAAAGCCAGTCCTCAAAGCTGCTCCTTCACAATGTCCCCCATGAACTGAGCACAGATAACATTTTCTTAGAGCACAAATAAATCAGGGTCTCTTGGTTGCAATCACCTGAATCCACTTGACGGCCAAGGCCGCCAAAATCCACCTGAAACAGGAAAACAATCAAGGGACAAAAAGTCCCCACCCGAAGCTCATGCCCACGTCTGCCTCTCCGCCACGGGGGCTCCGTGACTCGGGCATACCTTGGGGAGCTCCTGATGCTCACCCCTGACTACGGAGTCCATGGACTCTCACCCCAGACACGCATTCAGGCTCCCAGGTTCAAATGCAACCAATGCTGACTGTGCAGCTGCTTCGTACATGGCACTGGGCTCAGGCTTTCAGACAGAAACCGCAGCGATCCTTGCTGAGAAGGGCTTACCAGCTTCTGCCCGTGCTGGATGATGAGACTGCGTCAACTGCTGCAGGGCTGTCCTTTGGACTTTTGCTGTCATCCCCGCCCCGGGTGGGTCATTGGCCTCTGTGACCTTCTGAAGTCAGTTGCCTAATCTGGTCAAATGTCAGCCAGACCCAGCTGTACTCCAGGACCTGACGGGGCAGGTGACAACAGTCGGCCCACATGGCCCAATCTGGCACAGCAGACCTGGGTCAAAAGCAGGCTCAGAGTAGCCCCGCGCTTGCCCTATCCCAGGACGCACCCCAGGCTCGACATGCCCTCCAGTTAAATGACAGCAAGGGCTTTTTCTGCTGATCCTATCTATGAAATAGCTCTTCTTTTTTTAAATAGAAAACTCACAGAGTTCATCCTGGGGGAAGAGGAGAAAAGGAAATTCTGGACAACTATGAAGTACCAAAATACTCAAATTGTCCTCCCTTCCCACCCCAAATACCAAAATAAAATGTACCTAAATTCTCTAATCCCATAGGAGTTGCAGGTGGGGGGTGGAGGGAAGGAGAAAGAATAAAAATATCCCGAGCACCGAAAAAGAATCCGTGGCCTAGAAATCCAGGCCTCTCTCTGCCATCTCCCTGCAGGATGGTCTCCGGTTACGCCACTGAAGCCTCAGTATTTTCATCTGTAAAATGAGGGAAATGACACCTATTTCTTAAACAGGGTTATGAAGGCACACATGTCTGGGAAAAGCACAAAACGTCGGAGGGGAAGAAAATACCCCAATTTCAGGGTGTGGACAAAAAGAGACGAAGGGAATAAGGGAGAGGCAAACAGGGAGTTTCAACTGCATGTAAAATTTTTGTTTCTTTAGAAAAAAATGCCTGCAGTAAACATGGGAAATGTTAACATTTGGTTCCCTGAGTGGTGAGTACCTGGGTGTATTTTCCTTTCCTGGATGACTGGAATATCTGATAGTATTAAGGTCGAACAGAAGCTGGTACCTGTCGGTGGTTGAGAGTATAGTCCTGAAATCAAAGCCTGGATTTGAATAAAGATGTGCGACTTAGCACTTATGTGATCTCAAACAAGTTACTGCATTTCTCTGAGCTTCAGTTTCCTTACCTGCAAAATGCTAATGATAGTCCCTGTCTCACACAACTTACGTTCGATAAGCAGTTCAGAGTTTGCCCAGCGGCTGGTGTATGGTCAATGTTCAAAAGTTAGTGAGTGCCACTAACTTTTTTTTTTAAATCAACCATCACCATCAAGCAGAGAAAATTGGGTATATTTTCCATTTTACTTCCAAAGCTTACAGATTGTGAATATCTTTTTAGTGAAATCATTTTTAACATACTTTCTTAACAACAAAGCAAATGGGACAGGCTTCAGATTGAACACAACGGAAGCTAACTGATATTTTAGCCCCGTGCGCATTCAGGAAAGAACACGTCACCTGCAAATTCCCATCAAGGAACAGCTTCACTGAAGAAGACGGAGTCCCTTCACGTACACCTGTCTGTAGAACAGACCTGAACAAAGGACCATCTTCCTACAAAGTGGCACTTTGAAAGGATACCCTGTCAAGTGCTCATAATGTCCCCCTCTTAGTCTGAAAGCAAAGAACTTAGACGGATCGAGATCACTCTCGATGGAGTAGTGCGTTCGGAAGCGGCTGCTTGCCTCGGGGTATACCCCGCTCTGCAAGGGGCAGCTCTTTGAAGCTGAGCCAGGATGAGGCGATGCACATGTGCCGACTTAGAAAGAAGCCCAGACATTTTTAAGGGAGTCGAGCAAGGCTCAGAGGGGTGTGATGCTACACACTTGACCTTACAGACAGAGTGTTGATTTCAGGTTCATTGCAGGGGCGTCCAACCCACGGCCCATGAGGCACATATGGCCCAGGAAGGCTGTGAAAGCGGTCCAACAAGTAAAATCGCAAATTAACTTAGAACCTTGTTTTTTTTTTTTTTGCTCATCGGCTTTCATTAGTGTTTGGGTATTTAACGTGTGGCCCAGAGATGCCAAAAAGGTTGGACACCCCTGGTAGCCCCATTTCTAGAAAACAACAGAAGCTAAGCCTTGCTTTAAGAAAATAAACGAGACCCCATGTCGGCCTCCTCCTTCACCCCTCCCCCTCGTTTCATTTTACCAGTAAGTGAAATTCTAAAGTTTCTGGGGGGCCGCTCTCTTGAAACCCCGTTCTCTCCCCACCACAGTGGGCTCACACAGCTAGGACTGTGTGTCCGTGGGTGGAGTGGGGACTACCCGCTTATTCCAGAAAGAGACTCGGGTAGCAAATAACAGGGCAGAGCAGGCATTCCCTCCGAAGGGTTATAAAGGAGAGTCTGAACAAGCTGGGCCGCCCCCAGACAACATCCCGCTACCACAGTCGATGTCATCGGGAGAGACAGACAGATCCTTGGCGGTGGCAGTTTTCACCTGAGAAGGGCACGGTATGGAGCCCTCATGCCCCAGAACAAACCCAAGCATGGAGGCCTGTATTCTTTCAAACCCAGGAGATTCACTCAGAGATGCTGGGGGCAGCTGGCATCTCATTCCCCGGCTACGTGGCCACTCGTGCAGGGGACTAGCTGATCTTGGGGTTTGTTTGATCAGGGAAGACAGGGAATTGGGAAGAAAGAACCTCCAACCCCCATCCTCAGCTTTGTTTAAGCTGGGAAAAAAGAAGAGGAGAACAGTAAACTGGATAGGGAATTGAAGTCTTCTTTTGAGATGTCATTCAGTATCAGGAAAGACGTCAATCAAATGGGACTGAAGGAAGTGACTGGGGGAAAATAATGCCGCTTTTATATGTCTCCCCCAGGAGCCCTGACTGCTCAGTGATCATTTTCCTGTGTTTTCCACATTTAACATGAGGACACGTGGTGTTTATGCCGCCTCTGGGAGAAGAAGCATCCTGAGAGCTGTAATATGGACAAAGCGACGAGCATAAGGAAGTCTAAGGCTTAGTTAGCAACAGGTAGCCTTCTCAACTTTAATTTGTTATCACAACAAAGTATTATCTTCCCAATAACAGGTTAATTGAAATGCTTGAGCTCTAGTGAAAGGAAAGTCACTCATGGCCAAGGTTCCAGGTCAAGTTTTTGCCTTCCGCATGTTGCCAGGCTGAGTGGACTTATTACACAGGCAAGGCAGGGCCAGTCTCACCCACTCCAGGCAAGCAGGGGCCGGCTCCAGGGTCCCCTGGGCCACACGGTAGAGATGCATACCCTTCAGTTTCTTTTTTTTTTTAATTGATTTATTTTTTTAAGATTTTATTTATTTATTTTTTAGAGAGGGAAGGGAGGGAGAAAGGGAGAGAGAGAGAGAGAGAAACATCAATGTACGGTTGCTGGGGGCCATGGCCTACAACCCAGGCATGTGCCCTAACTGGGAATCGAACCTGCGATGCTTTGGTTGGCAGCCCGCGCTCAATTCACTGAGCTATGCCAGCCAGGGCCATACCCTTCAGTTTCAATGAGACTCTCCATCATCGGGGAAGGAAGGAATTAACCGACACAGAGCCCCTAGGAGACAAGCATGGCTCTAGACAGCGTCTCCACTCTCTCTTAGTTTGTCCTCATAACCAGCCCAGGGCAAGGTGGCAATAACCCATCTCACAGGTGAGAAAACTGACGCCTACCTACCCGAGATCACTCGGCTAGTGGGTGGTGGAGCAGAGAATAACCTTCTGATTCAAAAGCCACTGTTTGGCTGGTGAAGGGTGGAGACAGGGAGGGCGGATTTCAAAACTATTGGAATATACAAAGAGTAAAATAAAAATAACAGTTACTCACATTCCTATCACCTAAAAGTAATGATTGCTAATATTTGGAGATATGTGCTTCGAATCATCAAGACTATATTATTTTTGTCTGAAATCGACATGTGCCATTATAAAGAATTTAAACTAAACAGAAAATGAAAGATACAAAAGTTAAAAGAATCATGGTGAATCTCATTACCCAGAAAAAGAAAAACACTGTTAATATCATTCCAGTCAACTTTCATTTATATTTAACATACAAAATAATAGGTGGATGTAATATAATTTTTAAATGCTCTTATAAAAATCAGCATATAGTAAAGATACTGTATAAATACAAATCTCAAACTCTGTTTAATACAAATTTTATTTAATAAAATTAAATATATTTTAATTAATTAAAATTTTAGTTAATAAAATTTGTATTAAACAGAAGAAAAAGACATTAAGTGAAATTGAAGAAAATGTTGAAACTTTAATAAAATGCTTCTTCTTCATCAAAAAATTTCCTAAAAACTCCTCTAAAATGAAAATAATTATGAAAAGCATGAAAAGACTGGAATGGTTATAGTTTTTTTTATTTACATGTTTTTTTTCTAATTAATAGTGACCATCTCTGTTACAAAAGTGATATGGAGTTAATCTGCTCTCTTTCCTTTCCCCACGGCACAATTTCATTAGTTGTTTTTAACTGGCCAGTTTCCTAACAGTTTCATTCTTTTCAGTAGCCACAAATATTATGACTTTCAATACTAATTTTTATAAATTGATTCATTTGGACTCAATGGTCACCATTATTTCCTTGTCATAGCTTTGCAATTCTTATATTTTAAAACTTTGAGTTGACTGGGTTTTATTTTTCAAGTAGTGTGGACCAAAAAAAGGGGGGGAAGGGTATGGAAAGTAACCCCACAGGGTGATCTGATTATAAATTCCTCATTGGGCAGGTCATGGTGGCTAGTCACATCCCAGGCATATAATTTTTTAGTGAAGGGTTTACTTTTGCCTTAAGCAAGGCCTGCCCATCGTGTCTGGGCATACAGGTTAACATGCCTTTGAAATAAGCTATAACCGCCCTCAAGAAGGCACATACCAGTAATCTTAGGAACTATCCTGTAATCCATGGCCACCTTTCTTTCTCCCACCTCCATGCAATCTTCCTTATGTTCCCTCCTTAATTTCGAGTGCAGAAAACTAACTGCAAAACTGTTATTCTCCAGAGCATTTGAGATCTTGCTCCCAGAAGCATACGTGGTCAGATCGGCTCAAATAGACTCATAAAAATTCTCTACCAGTTTGGACATTTCTTAGGTTGACAGTAGGTTTCTAGAAGGGGGTTTCGTGGCCACACCCAAGCTCTTTCTACTACAGCATTTTGACTAATTTTTGACTAACCCATTTCACGTTTTTAGTATCTGCAAAGGAACCATTTTCAATCAGAACCATAGGCAGAACGCCCCACCTGCAAAGCAGACACCACCAGGCCTGCTCTCAGAACCCTTAGCTGCCCACGGTCCTTAGGGAACCTTAGCACTCCATAAATTCCAGAGTGAAAACTCTGTTCGTGGGTGAGTCCTAATCATTTGCATGCTAATTCCTCAGACCCACAGAATTATTCTAACAGAATTCTGAGCATCCCATTTTCAAACTACTCATGAACTGGCAATCACTTACTAGATAAATATGCCCAGCTCTTTCTAGAAAGGTATTATGACTGCTTTTTACAAGAATCCATTAAAATAAGACCAATGAAATGAAATTAAAAGCGAAAAACCAGGTTAGAAGCAAGGACGCTAATCTCAAAGACAAATGAAGGTGGCCTGAGTGGGCGGGGCTCCAGGCCCGGCTACCACTGGGTGGAAGAGGCTACCATGTGGAAGACCGGCTACATGCAACCTGTGTGGTCAGGGTGCTGCCTGCAAGCTGTGTCTCCAGGGCAACTGCAGGGAAAGGAGAGGAAAATAACCTGTCTGAAGTTCAAGATGTAAGACAGGAAGCCTAATTACTGATGCTTTTGTATTGCCCTGTAGGCACGGGTGGGAGGGAAGAGTGTGGGTGGAGGCAGGGGCCACGGGCTCGTTGTGTGACCCCAGGCCAGTCAGTTCTCCTCCCTGAGCCTTGAGTCCTCCCTGCAAATGTGAGGTCTCCTGCCTGTCTCTCAGCAGTGGTGGCCAGTAGCACCTAAAAGACACCAAGGAGAGTTGTCTTGCTGTTTTTATTTTCATTCTCTGCCCTTGGTGGACACCCAGCGTTTGCTTCCTTGCCACTGGGCAGACCTGGATTTGCAGAAGAAAGGGCTGCAGTGTGGGGAGGGGGCAGGGTGTTTGGAATCACAGGCCTGGGTCTCCAGAAAAGTGTTCCCTCTCCCTGCCCCCACCCCAGTTTCATTCACTGTGTGTGTAAAAGGTTCTAATAAGGCCAGAGCGGGCTCTGCAGAGGCCTGGACACTGCAAAGTACACGGTATCCTCTCATATATAACCCAAAGTAACACACGCCAAAGCATAAGATCAGTGGAAAGAAGGTGAACAAACGTTCTCATTTTCTCCGTGACTCCTTTAAAGGTGTTTTGACATATCAAATTCTTTCCTCCCCCCAAAAAACAAGGTTTTCTGTTCATTTTTTGTGTGTCTGTGTCCAGGTGTGCTTGTGTGCCATGTGCTGCCCTGCAACAATCTGCAGAGTTGCTTTGGTAGTTGCATATAACTAATCCAGCATTGGAGATACTCCTTGTCCCCGTGAAGAGCAACTAATATATTAATTACAAAGAACTTAGCACGGGGCCCCAGCCCTCACTGTGGTGAGAACCCAAAGATGGCTAGCTCTGTGGTCTCCCTCCTTCCCTTGACTCTGTCTCCCCTTGAGGGGGGCCTCATAAACAGTAGCTAGCACGCCTGCCTCCTGCCTGCTGCTCACTCCCATCCCAGGGCAGGAGGAAGGCCTCTCCTAGGGGATTACCTGGGGACAGGGGCAGGGCGCTCAGCCCACTGCGCTTTTCTGTCTCCTTGCTCTGCCCTGCTGGCCATAGGAAGAGCGCACTCCATACCCTCCACAAAGTAGGTTTCTGAGCGGCCTCGTGCTGGAGCAGCTGGAAGAATCTGCCTGACGTCGGCCACACCTGAGCAAGCTCGTTTGGCCCTTACCCCCAGGCCATGTCCCCATGTCAAGATATCAGGGACTTGGATGATACATATTGACTTCTAATGACCTGAGACTCATGAGTATTAGCCTTTGTGCAGATTTTAAAAAGAACCTCCTGCTGCCACCACCACCATAGGTGGACACAGCCCAATGGATAGTTGGCTTCATAAGAGAATGGCACCTCGGTGTGAAGAGATGCCACTTGGTCCAAGACAGGACTCACTCCCAGCTTGCTGAAGGCAGTAGGCACTGCTCCCTGGGCCAGGCACAGGGCCCAGTGCAGTGGTACTCCTGGAATCAGGGGTGTAGGTTACTGGGCCCTTCAAAACCCTAATAATGCCCATTTTCCTTTGTAGTCGTATCGATGCCAACAAAGAATCGTATCTAGAAGGTGTCACAGGCCAAAACTGCCCCATCAAACCACCCAGTCAGGCCTTAAGCATACATTCCTAAACAAACAAAGTGTTATTTTCAGTAAATTCTAATTACTAATGTGAGCAAAATATATTTAGGTAGAGTACACAGAGTTGCAGTTTCCAAGAGAGGGCTGCAGGTGCTGCGTATGTACTGAGGGCACCCCAACTCCATCAGCTGAGGTCCTGGCCCCCAAGGGTTGCCTGGGCCAGGGACTCACCTCCGCAGGTCTCCTGGATCCGTACCGTGTCGCCAATCTGCAGGGAGAGCTGGGGGGCTCCGCTCCCCTGGAAGTTGTATATGGCTGTGGGACAGAAGAGAGAAGCAACCTGGTGAGAATCTCTGCTCCTTCCTGCTCTCCCCGCCTTGAGTTTATCTGATGCCCACGCAGCCCACATCATCTAATCAAAACCAACCCACTGCCTGCCACGGGGCTCAGTTCAGGCCCAGCCCGGCCCCTGAAGACCCCCACTCATTGGCCACACCTGACCTCGCCCTCGCACGGGCCCCGCACTCCAGTCTCAGTGAGGAGGAGGGTGTTTCTGCCATCTCCCATGGGCTGGCCTCTTACTGTCCTCCCAGCGTGTGCTCAGCTCACCTCCACCTCCCATTTGCACAGACACCTTGTGAGGCACGAACTGTGACCGTATTTTACAGACAAGGATACAGGGGCTCTGAGAGCTTCCACCACTTGGCCAAAGTCATCAGGCCAGGAAGTGACAGGAAGGTCAGCATCTGACCTGCATTTTCCCAACGACTGCGACGGGCTTCTCGCTGCTCCCCAGTTGCTCCACCCTGGGGACAACAGCCTAAAATGCCAGCCTCTCCACTACTCAACGGCCACACAACTTCCATCGTCCACGGAAGCCCTCTCTTTCTTCCACCCAGGTCTCACCAACCTTCATTCCTCCAGCTAAAGATTCCTGTTTCTCAGCCTTCACCAAAGTAAATCTTTCAGAACACAGAGTCCCGCTTCCTCCAGGAGGCCCTCCTTGGCTTACTCAGGCCACACTGAGCCCCTTTTCCTGATGGTTGGTAGGGATTCAGATGAGTTTCTAATATTCAGCAGTGCGCTCTGCCCTCACATGTCTTTACACTGTCAGGTCCTGGGGAGCAGTGGTCAATGAACAGAGTTCCTGCCATGCTGTTAGGGGCTTGGCAGCACCAGAAGATCATGCCATACCATTGCAATACTCAGGCCTTGCTCGCTTGCTAGGCAGGGCCAGAGCATCACTTGCTAAGTGAGGACCAGGCCACACTGTTAACCTAGACTAGAGATGCAACCTGCTTGCCAAGGGCTGCAATGGAACCACCAGCTTGGAAGTTCTTCAAGAACAACATATACAGTTTGATTTAAGAAAGCACCCTTAGGAGGATAGACAATATGATCCTGTAAGGTAGTCATTGTTCATTTGTACAGCAGATGTTAAGTAAGCAATTGTGATGTGTCAGGCACATGCTAGGCTCTGACCTTGCTCTTCTGGTGAACACACGCATAAATACAAGGTCACAAATGTGGTGCATGTCATGGAGTCTGGTAGAGAATAACAGAGTGTATTGACTTTCACTGGGGCAATTAGGAAAGGCCTCCCTGATATGATGTAAGATTGAAACAAGTCAGCTATGGAGACAGCGAGGGGAAGGGCATTTCAGGAAAAGGGAACATCACATGTAAAGGCTCTGAGGAAGGGAGGAACTTGTTGCATTCAGAGAACATAAAGACAGTTACTGTGGATAAAGTATGATGTGGGGGAGGTGACACAAGACGTAGATGATGCTGGAAAGGCAGGGAGCAGGTCATGCAGGACTCATGATGCATTTGGGCTTTATTCCAAGAGAATGGGAAACTGGAGTGATTGTATTTATGCAGGAGTAGCTTTATTGAAAGATAATATACCCATTGTAAGCACATAATTTTTATTCAGAGTTGTGTAACCATCACCATGGTTAATTTTGGAATAGTCTCATCATCTAAAAATATCTGCCCAGCCCCAAGTGCCCATTCCTCCGAGGAAGCAATTAAAAAAAAAAAAAACTCACAAAAACTGTCAGAACCAACTGTATCATAACTCTGGAAAATAGGTAAAAATGTATAGCAACCAAGCAAGTGGCTAATCAAGAAAAAAGCCACTGAAACCTGGTAAAGCTTTGGAACATTTTAGTTTATCCTTGTCCATCCTCTACCCCGCATCTTGGTGGCAGTCTTGAAAGTGATGTCCCATGTCCCTGGTTTGGGCTCCTGGGGTTGTAGGGAGCAGACTGACACTGGTCCCAAGACAATGCGGCTGTGCATTCTGACCCACCTGTGCGCTCCCTGAAGGACTACAGCCATGAGCCTGCCTTTACTTTCCTGACTTGGGACTCTGTTAGGGCAGGAGGGCAGCTATGCAGGTGTGTTTTTAAACACATTGAAAAGCAAAAGAACTACCTGCTTTCACAAGGGACAAAGAGTATAAGTTGGGGCAAGCAATAAGCCTGGAGGGAAAGGTTTAGGAGTGAAATGCTTTAGGGAATAAGAGCTTTGAAGAACACCTAGGCATGCCAATACCAGGGGACCTAGAGGCCACACACAGGGTTGGATGCATGATGAGAAAGAAGGTAAAAAAAAAGCTCTGAACTCTCAACGCTGGTTGACCTTCCAGCTCCATGCAGTTAGGAGATGCAGGCTAAGACAGAGCTGTAAATAGCCCGGCTGGGCCTTGAAGGTATGTCCCAATACACACGCAGAGTCCAGCTAAAAAGACCAGATTTTTTCTTTCAGTTACAGGAATTTAGAGACTTCAGTGACCACATGCCACAAATAAAACTTTTGAAAAGTTGCGAAATAAACTACTACAACTTCTATCGAGCAGTAACAACCAGTCCTGGCAAGAAAGGTGCAACTGATGCCCAAATTAGCAATTCTAATATTTAAGATATCTGACTTTTAACACAAAATTATAGAGCGTGTAAAGAAGCAAAAAAAAGTAATTCACAGGAATAAAATAAAGTAATAGAGTAGTATTTTATTCATTCACAGGAATAAAGTAGTATTTTATTCATTCACAGGAATAAAATAAATAAAGTAATTGAGACTGTCCCTGACAAAGGATAGACATTCTTAAGCTTACACAACAGACTTCAAATGAATTGTCTGAAATACGCTCAAATAGCTAAAGGAAACTATAGCCAAAAAGAATAAAGGAAATCAGATGATGTCTCCAACAATAAAGAATATCATTGAAGAGACAGAAATGGTAGAAATGAATCAAATAGAAATTCTGGAGCCAAAAAGTACAATAGCAAATGTGAAAAATTCATTAGAGACATTTGACAGTACATATAAGCTGGCAGAAGAAAGAATCAATGACCTTGGACATATGTGCCTTGAGATTAACCAGACTGAGGATCAGAAAGAAAAAAGAATAAAGAAAAATGAGCAGAGTCTAAGTGGCCCATGGAACACTATCAAACACACCAATATTCATATAATGGGAGATTCATAGTGAGAAGAGGAAGAGAAAAAAGGGCCAAAAGAATATTTGGAGAAAAAATAGCCAGAAATTTCCACTTGATGGAGTAAATGAACATACACACTCAAGAATTTCAATGAAATGCAAGCAGGATAAACTAAAAGATATGCATACTGAGACATAATAGTTAAATTGTAAAAAACAGCCCCTGGCTGGTGTGGCTCAATGGATTGAGTACCTGCCTGAGAACCAAAGGGTCACTAGTTTGATTACCAGTCGGGGCACATGCCTGGGTTGCAGGCCAGGTCCCCAGTAGGGGGTGCCCAAGAGGCAACCACACATTGATGTTTCTCTCTCTCTCTCTCCCTTCCTTCCCTCCTCTTTAAAAAATAAATAAATAAGATCTTTTAAAAAATAGTTAAGTTGTCAAAAACAAAAGACAAAAACAGTTTCTTAAAAACAGCAGGAAAGAAGCAATTCATCATGTACAAAGAATCCTCAATAAATTTATCAAGCGATTTTCCTTTGACACCATAGAGGCTAGAAGGCAGTGGAATAACATATTTACAATGCTGAAAGAAAATAAAACTGTCAACCAAGAGTTCTATATCCTTCAAAAATGAGGGAGAAATTGAGATAATAAAAAACAGGGAGTTCATCACTAATCTAAAAAAACAAATGCATAAGACATTAATTATAAATCTATGACAATGTAAATACACTGTATAAAGATGTGAAAACAATAAAAAAGGGAGAGATAGGCTTGTATAGAAGCAGATATTTTGTATACTATTGAAGCTAAATTGATATTATCTCAAACTGTATTGTTACAAATATAAAATGTTAATTGCATACTCCAGGTTAACCATTAGGAAGGTAACTAAAAATACAGAGAAAAGTAAATGAGAAGGGAATCAAAAGAGTAAAAAGAAATCACTTAAGCACAAAAGAATGAGAGATAAAGAATTGAGAAACAAACAAATACAAGATGTGTGTGTGTGTGTGTGTGTGTGTGTGTGTATAGTAGCAAAATGAAAGAAGTCATTCCTTACCAATATTACTTCAAATGTAAATGGACTAAACCCTCCTGTCAAAAGTCAGGGACTAACAGAAAGAATTAAAAAACAAACAAACAAATGAAAACCACCAGAAACCAACTGTATATTATATGCAAGAGATTCACTTTAGATTCAAAGACAAAAGTAGGCTCAAAATGAAAAAATGAAAAAAAAAGTAATAATGAAAAGAGAGTTGTGTCAGTGTACTAACATTAAACAAAAGAGACTTTAAGTAACAAAAAATTATTACAAGAGAAAAAGACATTATATATTGATGAAAAGCCAATACACCACTGAGATGTTGCAATTATAGGCATATACATACCTAATAATAGAACACTAAAATATATGAAGCAAACATTGACACAGTTGAAGGGAAGGAGTGACAGTTCAACAATAATAATTGAAGACTTCAATACTCCATTACCAGTAACGAATACAATAGCTAGGCATAAAAATCAGTAAGGAAGGAGAGATCAATACAATAAATAAGGAGACCTGATACATATACAGTGCACTGCATCCTACAATAGCAGAATACACATTCTTCTCAAGCACACAAGGAACATTCTTCAAGAGAGACCATATGTTAGGCCACAAAACAAGTCTTAAGAAATTTAAAAAGAATGAAATCATACAAAGCATCTTTTCTAACCACAAAGGAATAAAGCTAGAGATGAATACTAGAAAGAAAACCAGAAGATTCACAAATATTTGAAAATTAAATGACATACTCTTAAACAACCAATAGGTCAAAGAAGGACTCACAAGGAAAATGAGAGAACGTCTTGAGACAAATGAAAATGAAAGCACACCCTACCAAAACTTATCAATTCAGCAAAAACGGCGATCACATCAGTGAAGTAGGCCTTGGGGAAGAAATGTGATCAGAACCCCCCTCAGGCATAAACAAGAGGCATTAATAATGGCACTTCACTGTGTCACAGGCATGCTTTCAGTGGCCCTTTCATGTTGTCCTCACAACTATTGCGTGAGGTAGGTACTATCCCCATTTTACAGATGATAAAACTGAGGTCCAGAGGGTTTGAGTGATTTACCCAAGATCCCCCTTACCCGCCTGGTGGTAAATCACTGAGCCAGGACTCAAACCCAGCCCAGTGCTCTGTTCACTCTCTGTACCCATTGCTTCCCTACGGCACCTAGACAGCAGGTGTGCAGGTGTTCACTAGCTCCTGCTTCCTGCTTCAGTCTGGCCACATCCCCCGAGCTGCATTCTCTGAGGGAAAAGGAGGAACTTGCAGGCTACTTGGTTCAAAGACCAGTACAAATATGCTTTTTCACGAACTAGTCTTGTGAGCATTCTCAGGGATGGAAAGTTTCAGTCCTGAGAGACGATAAAGGTTGGATGTTAGGAGCCAGTGTCTCTGAACTCACTCTTCAGACAGATGCGGTTCCTGAGCCCAGTTCTGCTATTCACCAGCTCTGACCTCATGCCCACAGCCACAGCGGGTGATTGCACAGGCCTTGTCTTGCATAAGGCCCCCCGGCTAAGAGAGCCTTGGAGGCTGGCACCCAACCAGCAATCTGCTTGCCAAGGCCTGTGCCCTACCCTGGTACAGTGCTCACCGGGGGAGTGGTGTCTTTTGGTAATCCACACAAGGCCAGTGGCAGCCTACCTGAGCAGCATCTTCACCTTCCTGAGCCTCAGTTTCCCTAACTGTAGAATGGAGGAGATGAGAGTCCCTACCTGACAGGGTTCCTAGGAAACAGCTGAGAGTAACACAGAAAAAGGGCCTGACTCGGTGTCTGGCCAGAGTTAGCACTCCATCAACAACGGTCACTTTTCTTTTTATCAGCCTCCATTCTCCTTTCAGGAGTAAAACCTCCCCAAGTATTGCTAATCCATTCAGAAATTTTCCAGAGTTCTTCCTTATTGTCACCTTTAAATTCGCTTCTCCGCAGTTTGCAGCCAATGGCAATGTGGGTCAACACTGAATGAAATAAATCCTTTGTCCAAAAGAGAACCTTCACAGGGCCCTGGGGGACTCAGAATTCACTTTTCCTGCATACACATGGTCTATTTCTTCATTCCCTCCACACTTGGCCTGATTTTAAACCCTGTCCCCACCAAGGCAGCTGGTGATTAGACACGCTCCAGGTTGCTGGTGCCCTAGGTCTACGGACTCTCTGCTCCCTGCTTCCTCAAGCCCCGGAGGTCTGGATGAGGACTGAGGACTTGCCTGCCACAAATCTGGGCAGGGCCACAGGGGGTGCTGAGGTTTGCAACAGAAGAAAACCATCCACAGTACATGTTTGCTTCTGGAGCACTAGCAAATTGGGCCTGTCCATCAGGCACCTGGAGGGCAAGACTGTTCTGCTCCCTGTCTCATCCTTGGCTTTCCCTTGGAATCTCCCTCACTCTCTGCTCAGCCCTGTTAGGTGAGAAAGCTCCACTCAGTCAGCTTAAGATGCCTTGAGCAGGTGTTGAAACTTAGTATTCAATGTGAAGGTCTGTATTCATTCCAAGGACTCTATCTTCTTATAAAAACAAAAGTAACTGCCACTGCCATTTGATTTGTAAATGTGTTTCTGCTTCTGAAAAGGCCTCTTTTCTCAATGCTCCATTTGGGGAAAAGTAGACATGACTGACAAAGGAAGTGGCTTTGCATACCAATACCCAGTTCTGTTAAGTTTTCTAAATGACTAACAGGAAACTTTGAACCAGGATGCCACTCTTGGCTGAAGTGTGATTGCTTATCTGTGATCCTCACTTGAGTTGTTTCTGACCAGTGTAAGACTAGGTCATCTTCTTCCCCATTCCTTGCAGGCCTAACCCCTCTGAACTTTTGAGTGAGGGATGAAAAGGGAAGAAAACCATGAGGAAGATATAGGACAGAGAATACATAAAAACTGCTGCTGAAATCATAACCTGCCCCGCCCCAGCCCTGGCCACCCACGGAAGACAGACAAGTGGGGAAAAGGACTCCCACAGACACCCCTCCCAGCTTCCCCTTTCATGCAAGGTCTCTGGCCCTGGAGAATACTGACACTTCCCCAAGGACCATTTAACCTGTATCAAAATACTGCACTACTCAGGAACCCAAAATACTGCACTACTCAGGAACCGAGGCAGCAGCTGGTTACTGACAAGCCCACCCAGATCAAAATACGAATGCTTATGGCCAAGGACCAAAAGGGTATTTCAAGTACCAGGACCATCTGGGGTCATAGAACCCAATGAGGACTCTCATGTCGGAAACCCTGCATTGACAAGCCAGTGGGAGTAGCTACTCTGAGGCAGGTGGGACTTCCAACAATCCTGGGAATTGGATCCACTTTTTAGCCTCCAATGCCACTTAACATACAGAAGTACCCTGCTCACCAGAAGCCCGAATCGAGAGAAGAAAATGGTAAGTACCATTGTTATATCACAGGACTCATAGAAACAACCAGGGTGGGGGTCTCTGAGCTTTGGGCAATGTTAGGAGATAAGTACAATGTCTCCTTGGGATGTAAAGATGAGGAAACTGAGGCACAGGGAAGGTAAAGAACTTA
Source organism: Phyllostomus discolor (assembly GCF_004126475.2). Taxonomy (NCBI): domain Eukaryota; kingdom Metazoa; phylum Chordata; class Mammalia; order Chiroptera; family Phyllostomidae; genus Phyllostomus; species Phyllostomus discolor. The sequence continues at coordinate 34,230,572 of NC_040915.2, read as the reverse complement.
TCTACCAGATAGGTAGACAGAGAGGCAGAGAGAGAGGGGGATTCAGCAGCCTGGATTCTAACCTGTGTACATGCCTTTCCCCCTCCAAAATGGTAAACAGATGTACTGAGCACATACTATACACCAAGTACATGATTTTTCAATAGACATTCACTTGAGCACCTACTGTGTGCTAGGTACTGCTCTGGTTACTGGGGTTACAGTGACAGATAAAACAGACAAAATCCCTGGCCTCTTTCTCATATGAACTCATTCAATCTTCACAGTAACCCTCCAAGGTATCACCCGCCATGTAACACGTGAGAAACTCAGAGATTAAGAGGTAAAAGTGGATTCAATCCCAAATTGGTGTCCAAAGTCCTTGGTGCCCTGACCAGTCCCTTGTGGATGTCACAAATCATTGTACGTGTGTGTGTGTGTGTGTAAAGACCAGGTCCAGCACAAACAACACCCCTTTTTTATTACAAAACCTTTCACTACAAAATCATAGGCATGTCATTCTGTAATGTAACAGTATCACACTCAAGCACACCATATGACATTTTAGGTGAGATGTTCCAATTAAAACTGTACGTGATTACACCCAGGTATTACCCTACCAACCATACTCAAGTAGGCCTTACTCCTGCTGGACCCTGTGTGTGTGTGTGTGTGTGTGTGTGTGTGTGTGTGTTTATGCTGGACTTGCTCGTCTCCTGTCCTCTCCAGCCTCAGTGAGGGCGGAGACAGAGTGTGCCGGGTTGGGCACTGAGTTCCCAGGTGCTGAGAACAGCACCTGGTCCACAGGAGAAGTTCAGTCAGGATCTACGGAGCTTTAACAAACACTTGTTGAACGGACGGGATACGAACATGGAGGGCAGGTGAGTTCCTTCTTCCAGCTCTTTCTTGCACTTCCTGAGTTTCCTTCAAGAGATGCTGACCCAGCTTGCCTGCCAGTTGCGATGGCAGCCAGCAATGCCCTGTGACCCTTTGGGATGGATTTGTACCTCATCTGGGCCCCTGCCATTGCTGATATGTTGGAAAACAAAAGCTTCAGTGAACACCAAGAGGATAAGAGGAACAAAACAATAACGGAGAAAAAGAATGTAATTGCCTAAAGCTCACTCTTCCAGTCCCTCGTATAAGAGGAACAAAACAATAACGGAGAAAAAGAATGTAATTGCCTAAAGCTCACTCTTCCAGTCCCTGAGGTGGGCTTTGGAGGGTCTCCATTCCAGGAGAAATAGAACTGGCCAGCAGGTCCACTTTGGATTCACGTGAAACACATTCACTGACATGTACAAGCAGTCTGCCTGAAGTCTCCGGGCAGGGTGGCCACAGCCTCGGCACCGTGGCAACGGTCCGGCCTTGCACCGGGGAGGGTGAGTGAGATGACTCAGCTGACACTTTGGGCAGCAAGGCCGGGGCTCAGAAGTGGTGCAAGTCAGCAGTGAACGAGGCGGGAGAATCAGAGCCACAGGAAACTAAGGAGGAGGTGGTGTTCCCCCATCAACCAGGAGAGGACAGAGAAATGATAACCTCTGTTGAGCACTCTAAGGACCAGACTATTCCAGGGCTTACCCCACAGTCACCTACTTCGTCCTCGTCACAATTCTTGTGGTGGGTACAACTGTTATGTGCTCCATCCTACAGATGAGGACACTGAGGTACTGTAAGATCAAGTGAGGTGCCCAGGTCACACAGCTAGGAAGGAGCTGGGCCAGGACTTCAGCCCGGGCAGGCTGGCCCCAGGGCACACGCCCCCAACCTGTTGCACCGTCATCCTGCCACTCACTAATGTGTATGTCCTTAGCACCTGCTCTCTGCCAGGTGCTGATTGGACCCACACAATAACCTTATGGGTTGCATACCACCGTGCTCAGTTTCTAGCGGGCCAAAGTGGCATTCCCAGACAACAAGAGGAAAGCTGGGACTCACAGGAGTTCTCTAAAACGGTGATTCTCAACTGGGGACAATTTTCCCCCAAGGGAACATCTGTCCGTGTCTAGAGGCATTTTGGTTGTTGCAGCCTGGGGCACAGGGGAGGGGAAAAGCTCCTTGCACCCCGCTGGCAGAGGTCAGGGATGCTGCTTAAAACCCTGTAGCACACAGGACAGCCCATAACACAGAACTATCTGGCCCCAAGTGTCAATACAGTTAAGGTTGGCAAGTCCTGCTCCAAAACGTCCTGCTGAGATTCACAATCTTTCCACACTCCTATAGGCACACACACACATGCACACATGCACAAACGTGCGCACACACTCACACACTGGAGCTGGAAGAGAGGCTTTGTCATGAAACCCACCCCCAGCCTTCAGTCCAGGAAGCGCCTGGCACTCTGCCGGGTCTGCACGTTAAGGGAGCGGGGTGAGAGGGAATGGCCCCTGCTCTCCTGGAGTTTTTGTGCAGTCTAGCTGAAGAGACAAAATGAGCATGCAAGAAACAAGAAGCCGTCTTTGAGACAAAGGCTACGCTGTAGGCCACAGCAGCTGTAGGCTCTCCGAGGAAAGAGATCAAGAGAGGCCTCATGAAGGAAGTGAGGCTGGAGGGAGAGGGCGGGGAGAGGGAGTGCAAGGGGAAGAGCTAGAGTGAGAGCCTTGAGAACCTGGGCAGGGAGGGAAGGCAGGGAGGGGAGGGAGGGGGGAGAGGAAATTAGCTTGAGGAGTGCGCACACCCAGTGAGGAAGAGCAGAACCATCTGAATAGAGTCCCGGACTGAGAACTCCGGGGCTTGATGCAGTGGCCAACTACATACAGGAGGCCAGGTGTTTGCAGAAGAACTCAAGAACACCTCACATGTGGCTGTGCTGCTCTCACGGGACCTCCTCCAGACAGGGAAAGAGGTAGCGGGGAGGATACGAAGGCAAGATGGGACAACTCTGTGCACCTGAACCTCATGAGGCACCAGAAGGTGAAAAACCTCCAATCTCTGCTCCTCTCCATCCCACCACCCACTGCCCACTCATCTATCTACTCATGTATCTGTCCATCCACCCACCCACCCATCCATCCATCCATCCATCATCCAATCAACAGCTACTAAATGAGCACCTGCTTTGTGCAAGGCATCCTGTGCTGGAAAAGAGCAAGAAACATGGTATTGCTGCCATGGAGTTTCCATTCTATGGAGAAGTCAGATAATTCCATGCAGGGCTGCAGTGGAATATGACGGGGGTGATGGCAGGAGCCATAGGAACACGAAGCAAGAGGAGCACCCACCCCCGACCTATGAAATGAGGGTATTAGTATGAATAATGGTGGTGTTCTTTGCTGCCTCAGGCAGAAAGAAGGAAATTCCTACTGGACTGCTGCTTCCTGAGGGCACAGCTGTGCCGTTTTCAACTCGGGGCCCCAATACCCAGCTCTGGACCATCACGTAACCCAGGCTTACTGAACTTAACTGATCCAAATAGACTATACAAATGGCTCTCTTATTCTTGGCAGCTCCTAGCTCCACCCCTGACTCCTCTCTTTCCTTCACACCCACATCCGATCCAGGAGGAAAACCCCGTCTGCTCCACCTACATACAGCACATGCGTCCAGATTCTCGGCACATCTGACCTCCTCCACGGCCGCCTGACCCCAGGTGTGGCCCGCCACCAACTCGTGCCTGGTTACTGCAGCAGCTGCCCTACTGGCCTCGCTGCTTCCACATTTATTTTGTTTAAGATTTTATTTATTTATTTTTAGAAAGAGGGAAACTTCAATGTGAGAGAGAAACATGGATCGGTTGTCTCAAACACCCTGACCGGGACCAAACCTGCAACCCAGGCAGGTGCCCTGACTGAGAATCAAACCAGAGGCTTTTTGCTTTGCGGGACGTGACGCCCAACCAACTGCGCCACACCAGTCAGGGCTCCCTGCTTCCACATTTAATTCCCCTCTACTCACGCACCATAAAACTGCTAGGATGATTCTTTTAAAACAAAAAAAGAACATTGTACAATTCCACCAAACCCTAAAATGTTCCACTCGTTCCATTCAGAGTAAAAACCAAAGTCATTCCTGCATGACCCAGGCACTGCTCGGCCCACCCTCCCCTTGGAGAGCCGCGTCGTACTACCGTGCCCCTTGCTCGCTCTCCTCCGGCCACACCGGCCTTCCACACGTCAGAGGGGCTCCCTGCTCAGGACCTTGGCATCGACTTTTTATTCTATCTGAATGCTTTTTCCTGAAAAAACTCCCTTGCTGCCTCCACCAATGAGGTAAGCGGCAAAATCCCACTTTCTAGGCAACCCTCCAGGGTTCAGCTGGTACCAGGTATGCTCCTCTTCCTTAGCCCAGCACGCCAATCACGAGGCCTGGCATTGCCCCCACTGAACCCAGCCCAACAAAGGCCTGCTCAGCATCGCCTCTGCTCAGACCCTGCACGGCATCCTGGGACACGTACTCAAGTCAAAGTTCCACGTAGTTTAGACTCGCACTCAGGGGGTCATGTGTCGTCAGCAGAATACTTAGTGCCCTGGAGCGATGCCTGGAGAGGGGTCTGGGGAAGTGGCCACACTGTTAGTCATACTCCCCTCATCCCCAGCTTCCGTGACTGAGGCTTTAAACAATGCAGACGCTGACAGCGTCCTAGTGGGGTCAGAAGGGCAAGGGATGACTTTCTCCAAGGAGAACAAAAAACTGAGTAAGACTTAAGAAGCTCGCAGACTCAGCTGACTGCTTTTCAACGTGCACCAATTAAAGGAATTGGGAAGAAAGGAGAAAGCTCCTATTAAAAGGAACATTTGTGGTGTCTCTACCCATGTCCCTCTGGAGTTGGGAGGCGATAAACATTATCATTCCCCGTTTGCAGAACATTTGCTGCGAAACACAGACTGTGGCACTCATGTGTAATTAAGTATTAAATTAACAGCCTGTAAGCCTTAAAAAAAAAAAAGCACGAGAAACCAGAAAGAGGTCCAAAGGTCCAGAAATCAGCAGAATATTACGGTAGCTACACTGCCTGTCGCAAAATACAGCAGCAACATAAGGATGCTGATCTCAGGGGGAAGAGAGTTTAGCAAACACAGCCTGTCGAGATCCAGTCAAACAGAAACATTATGGTTGGGTGCAAGATGCCCCCAACTAATGAGACCCCCGTGAGCCCAAGGATTAGGATAATCTCCAACGTGGACTCCAGCAGCCAGCCCAGCGGGCACTCCTCAAACAATCCCAAGCTGCTAAGGCATTGGGAAGGAGGAGGCCCAGGCACCTGAGAACTGATAGGAGGAAGGAATTAGATTTCCAGCCCGTGCGTTTTTGTTGCACCTGACTAATTTATGGGGACCGGTCCGAAGATACAGTTGGCCACCACAGCAAAGACACATGTGCTAAGATCTGTCCAGGCTTCTCCTTTGGGACTCTTTTCCCTGTTGCTTCTGAGAGGCCTTCTCGGGCTATCTATTTAAGACCTCCCCCTCCAGTATTTTCATTCATGAACAATGTTCCTTTATTACAATCATACATATCACTACTGGTGATTGTATGATTATCGGATTCTCCATGTAGTTCTTTTTTGTCTTCCCCACAGACTATAAGCTCCAAAGGGTAGGAACCATATTGGCCTAATTCTAGTAACCTCAGTGTCTAGCGTAGTGCCTAGCACATAGGAAACACCAAGCAAATATTTAAGAAATAAATGAAGAAAGAATGAGTGAATGGATGAACAAGTTAGTGAGTAAACGATGCTTTTTATCCCTCCTCCTTAAGTGCTGCCTTTGACAACACCTGGTCTCTCCGTAGCAGAGTCTTGCTGTGATGTATTTGGGTTGTCTGTTCCACCCACGCCTCCTACTCAAACAATCTGCCCCCACCGTGGCTCAGGCTCAGTGAGTAACAAGCCTCATGACCCCACCCCAGAGCCACAGTGTATTGGTCCAGGCAGGGGGCAGCACCCTGGTCAGACTGGGGCCTATTCTTAGGCGGGTAATGATCTCCACCTTGAGTGGCCTTTCCTTAAAAAAGTGAGTCAGCCACATACTCTCTCTCAGGACTTTGACAAATCAGCACAGAGAGAAGATTCAGTAGATACCTGAACTGCAAAATAGCGCAGATTAGGGCAGGTGGCACACTGGGGCCCCCATCATGGGGCCATCGGATGAATATCAAAATTAGAAAGGAGCACAGGAATTAGGAGTTGGCCGGGAGAGGAAGGGGAAGGCAGCGGATGTGTTTAGAGAACATGGAAAGCCATGGAAAGAAAGGCAGAGGTTTGCAGGACTCCTCAGTTCAGGCCCTTCCAGGAACCTGCTGCCTTGGATTCCTAGATTTCTGTTTGATTTTCCCTGACCCTTAAAATACATCACTCCCCCCTGCCACGTGCACATATGCACCACACAACTTTTTATCAAACTAGTTTGAGTGCATTTAGTTCCTTGTAATAAGAACCTGTGCTGCAAGGGACTCCAGCGCCCACTGTCCACCCTGTATCTGTCCAGCTCGGCATGGACTAGCTCTGTCCAGGGTCCTGGGCTGCAACCATATCGCCTGCATCCCTGGACCAGGGGATGGTCTCAGATTCATCCACATTCCCCAATCAAAATGTGGAAAAGACCCCTTCTCCACTTTTGCAGAGCTTGTTATCATTTGAATTGTGCCCCTCCCTCCAAACAAAGGATGTGTTAGAGTCTTAATCCCAGAATCTCAAAATGTGGCCTTCTTTGATCAGGTCTTTACAGAAGTAGTAAAGTTAAAAGAGGTCATTAGGGTGAGCCGCAATCCAATATGACTGGTGTCCTTACTAAAAGGATAATTTTGGAGAGAGACACCAACATAGAGAGGATTCCATGTGAAGATGGAGGCAGAGATCAGGGTGATACCTCTACAAAGATTTCCAGAACACCAAAGATTTCCTGCAATCTACTAGAAGCTAGGGGAGAGGCCTAGATCAGATTCTCCCTCATGGGCCTCTGAAGGAATCAACCGATACTCCCCAACACTGGTACCCAACCATAACTAGAGGCAACCTGCATAGAGAAGAGGTTTCTAAGCAGAACTGAAGCCCCCATACAAATCTACCTGGCAGGCCCGGCTTCAGAACAAACAAATATTTTACCTGCACTCACCCACTATCCCTGCCTTGAAGTCTTCTTTCACAGCCCCTCAATTTCATGCCACAGACCACAGGTTATCTGGTATAAACTCAATTCTTGTCCCCACTACTGCCATAAATTAATATGTTGAAGTCCCAACCTCAGGATGTAACCATATTTAGAGAGCAGGTCTTTAAGGATATGACTAAGTTAAAATGAGTCTGTTAGGCTGGGGGCCTGATCCAATATGACTGGTATCCTTCTAAGAAGAGGAAGAGACACCCGGGGGGCAGCATGCACAGAGGGATGACCGTATGAGGATCAAGTAATGAGAAGGCAGCTGTCTGCAAGCCAAGGAGGCTTCAGGAGAGACACCTGGGCACTATGGGCACCTTGGTCTTAGATTTCCAGGCTCCAGAACTGTGAGAAAACAACTTTCTGTTGTTTAAAACACCCAGTCTAGATATTTTTACCATGGCAGCCTTAGCAAACTAATATATCATCTCCAATATCCTTCTTATCTTTCTTCCTTAGGAATGGCACTCCTAATTTTTAGCTTCCATTACAAACTACGTGTTCTAGCTTCCCTTGCAGCTAGGTATAGTCACATGATTAGGTTTGGGCCAATAGGATATAAGAGAAAGTGTCAAGTGGGGCATGGCCTTCGTTACCTTCATTCTTCCTATTGTCTGGAAGGTGAACCTGGCGGCTGAACCTTAAGCAGCCAGTTTGCTTCAGGAGGCAAAAGCCTGATGCCAAGGAAGCAGTGTAGGAGACAGGAGGAGGCTCTCTACCACCTCTTCACCAACCGTTTATTTCTAGGCTTTCTGTGAGGGAGAAATAAACTTCTAGCTTGGTTAAAGCTACAGTTTTGGAGGTTTCCTGTCACCCATAGTCACACTTTATTCCAACTGATACTGTTACGTATTCTTTCTGTCTCCTCCTTTCCGTCCCTCCTTTCTTTCCTCCAAAGAGAAAGCTCTCATCACTGACGAGAGTCTCAGGCAGAGGGGATTAAGACAGCAAAGGCCAAAAGGAAATGTTAAATATATACCGTATTTTGCTGTGTATAGTGCGCACTTTTTTGCCCAAATTTTTGAGGGAAAAATGAGGATGTGCATTATACATGGGTAGTACTAATTCCATATCTATAAGAATGCTTTTAATTCTTTTATTTATGCATAGGCATTAAAAGTGTAACTACAGCCCTGGCTGGCGTAGCTCAGTGGATTGAGCTCGGGGTGCTAACCAAAGCATCGCAGGTTCGATTCCCAGTCACGGCACATGCCTGGGTTGCAGGCCATGGCCCCCAGCAACTGCACATTGATGTTTCTCTCTCTCTCTCTTTCTCCCTCCCTTCCCTCTCTAAAAATAAAGAAATAAAATCTTTAAAAAAAAGTGTAACTACAGAAAGCAGTAATGATACCTGTATGCAAAATAATACCCTGGAATATGATAATCGGTTTTATATATAAATAAAAAATTGAGTTAAAAAAGTTAAAATGAGAGATTTTTGTTCCTGGAAGTTTGGGCCAAAAATGTGGATGCGCATTATACACAGGAGTGCATTGTACAGGGCAAAACACAGTAAGTGGGCTCCCACAAGATTAACTTTGCACGCAAGCAGTAGAAAGGTAAATTGTCCTTCGCTTCTGTTCTTCTCCTTTATCCCGGTCCTTCCCCCAATTAATTATACTGACTTCTCACAGACAACAGCCTGCTCAAAAATCTCTCTGCTCACAGAATGAAGTCCAAATTTGTAAGCTGCTCACTTGAAGCCCTTCACAGTCTGGCCATAATCTACATCTTCAATGCTCTCTTTCACTACAAACATCCTCTAAAACGGAAGCAAACTATATATTGTTTAACCCCAATGCCATACGCATTTCAACCTCCTGCCTTTGTCTGTAAGGTTCCTCTGCCCAGGTCCCCTCCTAATGCGGTGCCAAGAGCCTGGGGTCTGAAGTCAACGGAATCTAAGACCCAGCCCAAGTACTTTCAAGTTCGGTGAACACGGAGCCTCAGTTTCTTCATCTGTAAGATGAAAATCATAATCCACTGTCTCACAGAGATGTACTGAAGCCCCCTTACAAGACGGGTCCTGTGAACCATGGAGTGCTACATTTTGTAAGGCACGGCTCTCGCAGGCCTGGCATTAGGGCGCATTACCCTGTGTCTCTCTGGGCTCTGCAAATATTGGGTCAGCCCCTCGACCTCGGTCACTGACTTTCATAAAGACAGCCAGCTTTCCAAGTGCTTTTCACGCAGTCGCTTTTCACAACAATCTCCTGAGACTCATATTATCCTTAGGACCTCCATGTCACAGATGAGAAAACAGGACCCGATTTCAACCCAGTTCTGACGTCACAGCCCGAGCTTCTAGCTGCACACAGTTCTCTTCAAGGGCCTTTTCCTACTCACAGCCACAGTGCCTTGTCCGTGGAAGCTCCTACCACACCGCTACCCAAGGGTCCTCTCTGGAAGTCTAATGGATCACGTGTTAAGGCTCCAACAAGAAAGGAAAAACAACCTGCCAGGGGTCCACAGGAGGGTCACCCTGCTGCCCATCGAGTGGCAAGGGGAGCAAGAAGCCAAGCAGTTCTGGTGATGAAGCGGCCTCCTGCAGAGCCCGCCACCCAGACAGACAGACTCCAGCAGCCCACACCACCAAGGCCAGAGGAAGCAAAGGCTAAACTGCACCCGCGCTGCAGAGGAAACCAAATGGGACACAAAGCTCAGGCTCCCTTTGTGCTGGGCCTGGCTGGGACTCCGGAGATATTCCTAGGACCCCCTAACCTTTCCGTGGCTCTACCTCTTTGTCTTCCTCTAAGCCTTCATATTCGTGATCTCAAATGCTCTTCATGAAAGAACACCTTGAAACAGAAAAGCAGTAATACCTAGACTTATGATGAGAAAATTAGAACCCAAATCTGTCTGTAAACCGTGACAGTATCAGAACCGAAACCCTAACTGGTTTCTCTCTGGGTGCTGTCCTTTCTGCAGGATGACTCCGGTCTCCCCTCCCATCGCAACCTAAGCCTCGCCTTTTCCTGCCATCCACCCAGAGCCTGCAGACGAGAGGCGAGGCTGGCTGTCCTTAGCTCTGACACTTACGGCCACAGAAAAAGAGATCCCTTTGATGAGCTGGCAACGAGCAAGTACGCTCTGGCTCCCTAGAGGGTCACGGACCTTCTGACCCCCATACAACAGAATCTTCATACGCTGGCATGAAAAATGTCTCTGCCATCAGCTCAAGAAGCCTCCAGGTCTGGAGCCTAACAGCGTGCCCAGACCCCAAGCATGTAGGTGAGACTGCCGCTGCTGCGGGGGGTGAGAACCTACTCCACCCTGTCACCACATCCCATCCTGCAATGTCACGTCCTCCACTGGGCCTCCATGCAGAGGACAGCATCTAAAAACAACGATTCGTATCATTTAGTGAGGATCACTTTATGCAATTGGCATTCTGGGAACGTTATGTGAATTAACTCCTTTAGTTCCCCCCTGCAACCCTGGCAAGCAGGTGCTGTTATTATCCCCATTACACAGACAAGGACACTGAGGCCTGGAAAGAGTAAGCAACCTGTTGAGGCCACAGGGCTGGGAAGTGTTGGAGACTGGAGTCCAAGAACGGGCAGCCTGGCACCAGAGCCCATGATCTTCACTGCACAGCGCAGGGCCCAAGAGCATGAACATGTTGCAGCCCTTGGGAGAGAGGGTGGGGCTCCTCCCCCACACTCAATCTCCCCCATTAACTGCCCTGGCTACCCTGGACCACCCACCCATACTGTCCCTTGTCTGCCACCCAGGCACCTTTGCTCTTCTGTCCATCCAGCCGCCCTCCGCACTGGTTCAGCATAAATCTGCTCACGTCCCTCCCCTCCTCACAAGCCCTCTATGGCTCCACATTGCCTAAGTGGAAAAAGTCTCAGCTTCTTGGCCTGGCATTCATAGCCTTCTGAAATGTAACTCTGACTTGGCTGGGGCATAATCATTCCCTTCAATGCACCCTCCCCCGAAGGCGGAAGGAGCAACCCCTTTTCTTTCCTGGACACACACCCCCTGTGTCCCACTGTCATGTCCTGGGCCACATCGATCCCTCTACCTACAACGGCCTGTGACATGGAATAGTGGCCATCTTCCCCTGAGCAGAGTTTCAACCCAATACCCCCAGCTGGAAAGGCCAGAGTGAGAGAATCTTTGAAGTTCCAAGAGTTCTTCGTGGAGTCTAGTTCAAACTTTCTATTTCATAGATGGAGGAAGTGAGCCCCCTGGAGGGTCTGGATTATTGTTTGTTCTCTGGATGGGGACTATGTATCTTAAGACAGTGCCCAGAGTACAGTACGTGAAGGGATAAATGTTGAGTTCTCCAAGGCAGCGTTTCTCCGATGGTGGCCTCGGGGGGCCCCCTGCCCTTGGTCACTCTCCACACTCCTCCGACCTGCTCCACCCTCCTCTCTGGGGCCAGCGTCTGGTATCTGCCCTAGTAGCAAGCCTCAGAGAGGTTTTTAAATTTACACCTAAGTTTGAAAACCACACTGAGTCTATGGGGATTGCACCACAGATGCCACTTAGGAGGAGTCCGGGTACCTGAAGCCTCCCTTCCCCCAGCCGCCACTTCCGCATGAGCTGAGGCAAAGGCCTCTGGGACCTTAGATGGCTGAAGCCGATAGGGCTGGCTTCTTGGATATCCCTAGTTAACCTGCTGGGAGCCTCTCTCCCCCCAGGCTCTCTAGGGCTGAGTGAAGGACCCCTGCCCTCTAGCCCCAGGCCCCAGGCCTCCACAGCCCTCTGGGCTAACGCTCAGCCACATCACAGGTCACCTGACCCAGGAAGAACAGGCAAGGGGCGCAGGCAGATGGGTGCCGCTCTGGACAGAGGTGGAGGGGAGCACGCTGGGCCAGGCAAGGGCAGCCCAGGGAAGAGAGCGGTGCTCACTCTAGAAGGCCAAGTCTGCAGACAGGGAGCCGGAGTCCACTCCTTGGACAGCAGAGTCTGGCACAGACAGCCCAGCTGCCAAGCGCTGGGCTGGGCCCCATCTGGGGAAAGCACAAGCGTTTTTCGAGAGAGGGCGCCTGCGGCAGGGAGGGAGAGGGTGCGGGCTGAGCGCAGCCTGCTGGGCGGGGTGCCCACCTTTCTCTTCCACTGCCTCCTCTTCCCCGCCCAGCTGGCGCGCAGCAGGCTGAGGGAGCCACTGAGTCCCCTCGGACCTCGAATCAGCGCGCGCTGCCAGCGCCCAAGCTGCTAGCTGCTGGCTCCCGAAGCATCTTTCTGCGCGCGCTTCTCTGGCCACCTGCCCTCTTCCCAGCTGCGGATCCCACGCCCACACCTACCCACGCCATGCCGCTCCTTATCAGTTTTGCGCCAGGGAGCCATGCTGGGCTGGGGGTCTGTGGGCCCCTGGAGTCGTCCTGCGGGGAAGCAGCCAGGGGGTGGCAAGGCGCCTGCCGGGCCCCACTTCCTTCCTCTTTTCAAACTCTCTCTCAGGCCCGCCCTCCTCTCCTCCCTGGGGAGCCCAGCTCCTCCTCCCTCATGGTGAGCAAGGAGCAAGGGCATATTAGGAGGCTAGTGGCTAAAAGGCCAGAAAGCCCCCCCAAAAACTAGGGCTACCCCAAGCTTGTCTCCTCCCCAGGTGAGTGGGCAGAGGCCAAGCAGGTACTTGGGGCCACGGAGGCCACCACCGCAAGGGGAGGAAGTGCCCAGATAACTGGGCCTACTGATTGACCAGAACTCCCTCCCAGCCCCAGCAGAACGAGCTTTGGCCTCAGATGTGGGCTCACATCCACGCGCCTCATCACTGTGCAACTAGGGCATAAATGCCTTCATTTTCGTAAGCTTCCGTTTTCTCATCTGTCAGATGGGATATTAGTACCTACTTCGTGAGATCCTTGTGAAGGTTAGAGAAGACAATGCATGCAGCAGGGAACACATAAGTGCTGCCATGAGGGTTAGAGAAAGAATGTATGCAGTCGGTGACACACAAGAGTTAAATAGATTGCTGGAGGGGAAGTCACTTGTGGTTTTTATCCTTTTGGTGCCGCAGATGCATTTGAACATCTGATGAAAACTGAAGAACCTCTTCTCTGAAAACACACACGTGCGGGGTTTACCAGCAATGCCAACAGGCCGAGGGTGCCCGTGACGGGAGCCCCAGGAAAGAGTCCTAGAGTTAGGCTAATGGAGACATGTCTTGGGGGTAAAAAAAACCCTTGTTTTTGCTCTGCGAGCAGATTCTATCAAGAAACAGAAAAAACGTCTCCTTGATCTGCAGTGATAAGACTAAATTAAAAGTCTTCCTGAGTTTTCTTTCTTCATTCATAACTCGCACTACCCCTTCTGTGCCTTATACTAGAGAGTCAGTAAGATAAATTAAGCAATATTGCAGCTTGACAGGCAACTATGGCAAAATACTAATTTCATTTTTCTAAAGTTATTTCCTTTTCAGTTTTTTTAGCAGCACAGATTGGGGAGTATCATTTAGAGTGAGCAGTTGAATCAGTCAGGACTCCCCCAGAAAAACAAAAATATATATGAGGGTTGGCTAAGCAAGTCCAACGTCTGTAGAGCTGGCCAGTAGGAAGCAGTCTGGAAATTCTCAGGCAGAGGCGGAAGCTGCGGTCCACAGCTGGAATTTCTCCTTTTTGAAGGGAAACTCAGTTGAGGCTTTCCAACCGATTGGATCAGGTCTACTTAGATTATTGAGGATAATCTCCTTCACTTAAATTCAGCTGACAATAGATGTTAATTATATCTGCAAAATAACTGCCAAAGCCACACCTAGATTGGCATTTGATTAAATAATTAACTAGGGTCTGTAGTCGCACTGAGCAACTCATAAAACTAACCACCACAGCAGCATTACAAATTGGACTATACATGAAAGGTTGGAGAATTTTTTCCATAAAAAATCAGATCGTAGATAATGCAGCCTTTGGAAGCCAAAAGGCATAATCAAGACTATTATTTAGGTACTTATATAAGAGAAGAGAAATCAAGTTTCCACAATTTTTACTGATAAAATTCAAAATTGGATATTAATAATTGAGCATATTCTTTTGTGCTACTGGTCGAGGAATAAAGAAAATATTTTCGAGATCACATTTCATTTCACTGGAGTTTAAAAGTTAGTGTTCTTTTTCATCAAAATAGACTGCAACTGTTCATGTGTTAATGGTGATCTGCAACTTTATCACACATCTCTAGGCCCTTGTAATGTTATGGTAAGCCTGGGAAACTTGGGCCACACTGGACCATCTACAAATACGGTTTAGGGTAGGGCTGGCCATGCCAGAAAGACTGGTGGTGTGATGTACACAGACAGACGTGAGCACTAGGCCCCACAATGTCATCTGATCTGGAGGTCGAGATCAATCACGTGGGCAATCAGTCAATCAATCAATCACACCTCTGTGACAGATACCCAATAAAAACTTTTGACCCCAAGGTTTGGGTGAGCTTTCCTGATTGGCACTACTCCATCCGTATTGTCACACATCGATGCCAGGAAAGTGACACGCCCTGACTCCGTGTTGAGAGAACGACAGAATTGTTTGGCACTTCCCTGGACTCTACTCCGAGCTCTTCCCTTAGGTCACTTAACTCTGTGTCCTTTCTCAGTAACAAATGGTAACTGAGTCGAACAGCTGTCAGTGAGTTCCGCAAGTCCTTCTAGGGAATTGTTGACCCTGAAGGTGGTTTGGGGACTCCCCCAAATTTGCAGCGGGCATCAGAAGTGAGAATAGTCTCCCACTGATCGTGCACCCTCTAAACTTGGTAGCTGGCTAACTTGAACACTTGGCTAAAATTCTCAAAAGAAAGTACTGCCAAAGACTAATATCAATCTGTGAGCATAAAATTTTATTAAGCATTTTCATTGCTCAGAAGGCATTTATAGCATTCTATTAAATCTCCTCTTGATGTTTGCCTTTTAGCGTGTTATTATGTTCCAGATTAATCATTTCCAGTTGAAAGCAAGATGGAAACTCCTCCACTGCACAGTTAAATGGATTTGGGAATTTAAAAATTTCATTTGCACTTGTACTGAAGTCTGAAAAACACAGCTGAAACTGTAGTTTGAGCCTGGAAAATGTGTTCACTGAAAATGTGTGTAGAAATGGAGATCTCACACTTTGTTTTAATTTTTGACAACACAGGAAGTTTTCAAAGCAGCTCAATATCACTGGTTTAAACATTATCATCAAAATAACTTTACCATGGTATTCTATACTAAGCTATCATTTTGCTGTGCAATGTTGATTGGCTCCATTAAGAAACATTATGAAATATTCAGCAAAAGCTAATTTCCAAAGTTATCCAGTGTGCAATCATAGTGGCTGAGGGCTAACCTTGTTAAGAAAAATTTCAGTCTTGAACTCTGAGCTCAGAAAGCCACAGGTGACTCATTACTGTGAAGACAGCTGCTCTGGGGTTGGTGCGGTAACTCAGAATATTCGGCTACCGTTTTTGACAAAAGTGACAGAATAGACAATGGCGAAGTCCACAAGAGCTAACGCAATTCACCTTTGAAACAACTGGTTCAATAACATAATAGACTCCAATATTTCCCACAAAGTACCTTCTGATGAATAAATAGTACAAGTTAGTGCAGCCTTCAAATGCTTTACATTTTCACAAGCTTTCTAAATGTGGCCAAAGGCCTTTTTCTGGTCCACACATACATTTACTACCAACAATCGTCACCCATCTTAGCAGATTCTACTTCAGGTTGTACTGAATTAGTGTTTCCTCATTTTCTTTAAACATATTTTTGCCCATATTTTTTTTCACATGAACAATTCTTAAGCTAATTCTTCATTCACCTCAAAGTTGGCATTGACCTGTCAAATGGACAACTGAGCTGTACTCGTAACATGTGGCAGCTCATCAAAAGCCAAGGAAAACCACCAGAAATCACTTACCTTGTTGTTAAACTGATTATTGATGTCACTGCCAGGGTCTTCAACTCTTCAAGCAACCACTGTCACCCAAAGGCCAAAAGTCTTAAACTACTTCTCTGGACACATTTTACCTGCTGCTACAATCAAACATAATTTAATCAATTAACCAATAACTGTCCTTCCTTGTGTACTTAATAAATGAGCCACTTGAAGACTTCCTTCAGTTGCAGTCCTATTTTCACTTTTATAAAAACACTGTGCTGTGATGAGATGCTGTTTTAAATGTACTGATTTGTCTGGCCATTACTTTCTTGCAGTCAGGAATGTGGTGACGTGTGCTTACTCTATTGGGTTGTATTCTTTTAGCACAGCTGTAGTATCATGGCAGAAGACACACGATGCTTTCCTATCTAATCGACCACAAAATAAATCCACATTCCACGGTGCCTTCCTTAAAAGTGTGGCACTTGGATCCCACTGTGTGTTCTCCTCTTGTCTTATCTTGGTGTGATGGCTGTTGCACAGGCAATTAAAACAAAATGTGGCTGCAGGGTGACAAGCAGGGCACTTGAAACACTGTGGAGTTCAAGTCACATCCCTGAGATTGCCAGGTGGATGGCCAGCACTGCAAACAATGCGAGCGCCATATGAAGTTTTCGCCGCCAGTGGTCAGCTCTGCCGCGGAGGCATGAAAGCAGCCACAGATGATACGTGAATGAATGAGCATGGCTGTATTCCAGTAAACCTTTATTCCCTTATGGATGATGAAATGTGCATGTCGTATAATTTCCACATGTCATGAAATATTCTTCTTTTTGTTTCTCGTCAACTATTTAAACACGTAAGAACTATTCTTAGTTCGAGGTTCATACAAAAACATCTGGTGAGTCAGATTCTGTCGATGAACCATAGTTTGTCATCCCTTACTAGACATAATTCGATTCCTTTCATAAACCCATGGTGACCTAAGAGATGCTTGTTTTCCCTCTTAGGTTTCTTTTTCTTTTCTTTTCTTTTCTTTCTTTTTTTTTTTATCCTCACCTGGGGATATGTTTATTGATTTTATAGAGAGAGAGGGAGGGAGGGAGGGAGGGAGAGAGAGAGAGACATTGACAGGTTGTCTCCTATATGCACCCCAGCTGGAGATCAAACTTGCATCCTAGGTATGTCCCCTGACCAGGGGTTGAACCTGCAACATTTTGGTGTATGGGATGATGCTCCAACCAACTGAGCCACCCAGCCAGGGTCCATCTTAGGTTTGTGACACACACACAGACAGGTTCCTATCAACAGCGTAGTAAATAAAATACTTGGTGAGAGGCCAAGGGTGGGTGGTAGGTAATGCCAGAAGGTACATAAACTTGAACCTTAAGCAGTGAAGATTTTTCCCTCATTTGGCTCGTAACACAATCTAAAATAGGATTTTTTTTAAAAAAGTAATGTTAAACAAATTACTGCACATTAAAAGAGTTGAAAAATTGCTTATAGTCAAGGGAGATGAAGTTTAGAAAGTTATTTTGACTGAAGGTTAATTAACTTCTTAATAGAGTGGTTTTTAATATAGAAATCTTTAAACTTCATACTGATTAGTATATGGCTTTTATATTTCTGAAATGTAAGTTTTTTATTTCAGTTAATGATTCTATGGCATCATGAAACATTTTGGCAAGAGGGATTGATGGTCAAATATAAAAATCTGACTAAGACTGCTTAAAGAATTTACAATGATCCTGGCTGCACAATTTTATTAAACACCGTGGATCAGATACCTAGTTATTAGGTAGTGAACTACCGAGGACCCTAATTTCATATAAACTCTGAGAGAAGCCAGTGGCAACACAAACTCCTCTGGCTGGGACCTCTCCTTAGGTCCAGACCCATGTGCCCAGCTGGGCCCCGGAACTCCCCTCCCCACCCCACACTCATGTCTCTGTTTCCAAAACCAAGCTCATCTGCACAGCCACAGCCCAGGCCTGTCCCCCTCCTGGCTCTACCTAGCCTATGGAACAGGTGGTGTGACCAGACTCTGTGTTCTGATTGAAGTGCTAGAATCCACACTCCATCACTAACCTTGCTGTGTAGTTTAGAGCAAGTTATTGAGCCTTTCAACGCCTCAATTCCCTGAAGGAAAAAAAAAATTGCTAACATTTATTGAGCACTTACTGCATGCCACTCTCTGATTTAACCCTGTATGTGCATTATGTTATTTAATCCTCAAAGTGGCCCTGTTAGGTAGGTAACATTATTGTCCCCATTTTGCAATTAAGTGAATGGAGGCCAGAGCAGTACGACCCCTTATTATGGCCATCGAATGCTGTGACTGCATATGGGTGGTACCATTGCCTTCCACTTCACTCGGGTCAGAGGTGACTCATCTGAAACCCCTTTCACCCAGAATGATGATCTCAAAGACAGCTCGTGGATATGCCCCGCCCACCATGTCCTTACCTCGTTCAGAATCCTCCTCATCTGAAACTTGGACTTGAGCTCCCTGCCTCCAGTCTTGCCTCCTTCCAATTTCTTCATCATATGACTTTCTAGACGCTTTGCCCAAGCAGTTGCGGTCTTTTTTAAACTCCCAAAATAAGCTAGGAAAGATAAACAAAGCAGGTTTGTGGTAACTCGGGAAATTTTCCTGCCTTTGTGAAAGCAAGGTATTCCCCAGAACCGTGGCATGCCAAGCCTCCAGTGCAGGTCAGAGAAAATCATCTAGACCCCTGTTTAGGTAAATCGCAGAAATCTCTCTCCCTAAAGCACAGCAGAAGTGGGTGGTTTTAAGGTCCGGTTTTCACAGAACCATAGATTCAGGTCTGAGATTCTGCTACAGTTCACTTGTATGGCTGTAATGGTTATTAAATATTAAAATATTTCCATAGCAGTTGCTAAAATGTCACTGCCTCAAGTCCCTGAAGCTTCCCCCTCCTATTCTTGCCTTGGGAAGTCTTCCCTGGGCACCAAGTCTGTCCCCTACAGTGTATGGGGTGGGCTCCCTTTCCTGCGTGTCTACTCAACTCCCAGCCAGAGTGCACCTGGACCCAGGGTGCTAGGAGTAGTGTACCGGCCATGCCAGGGTCTTCTGGCCTAGCCTCCACGGGTGTCTGTCGTGTGGCAGTCTTTGGGACTTGCAGCCTTCACAGTATTACTCCATATTTTCATCATCTCTTCTTGTGTTACCCATGAGTCCTGACAAACAGCTTCTATGAGCTTGTTCCGAGCGATGCAAACAGTCTGGAGCTAAAACGTGTACTTACCTAACTTTCACTTATCCGAGGAAACCCTAGGTGCCTCTCAGGACCCAACGGGACTGCGTAAGAAGGACGTGAGTGCTCAGAAGTAATTAATTCCCAGCCGCGCAGGAGGCAGTAGCAACACCCAAGACTCGGGCGCTGCCTTCAAAGACGTCCGCCCCAGGCCGCAGTCAAACCTCGGGAAGTGGATGTGGGAGTGGCGCCGGAGAGCAGGGCGGATCACAAGCTGCGCAATAGGGGTCACTCGACTCCACGAAACGGTGATAGCCTCAACCCTTCCTGCTAATGAGCACTCCACACGGCTGCCAGCGGGACCTGTCCACGCGGCAAAACGAAGATGTCGAGGCCCGGGTTCACACACCTCAGTTACTCGTCCTCCATGCCCTTCAGGACACTGGGGACACTCCGCAGGAGATCCAGAACACCGTGCAGGCCCCTCACCACGGGGTTCGGGCTGTGCTCTACGCGTCATTTCCTGCCTGCTCCGCCCGCCCCTCCTTACAGCCCCGCCCCCTGCACCGGACACGCACAGCGACTGTGCACCACGTGACACCGTGACACCGTACAGAGGGGGCGTCTCGCTGCACGGTTCTGCTTCAAGGCTCCCCAAAGTGCCACAGGTTCTCACACCGCTGTGTGCTCTCATCCTTCCCCCGACAAGAACACGTCCCCTTCCTCCGGGAAGACCTCCGTGCTACCTCCCCCCCCCACCCACAGCCGCTTGTGCAGCCCGACATCCCTCCTGGATCGCCGCGGCAGTCCAGGCTCATGCACAGCTGTTCCCACTCTTCAGCTGCATCTCCTGTCCAGAAGCTCTCGGCAGAGCTGCCAAGGCTCACACTCTGCGTACGGTGACACCGACCCGGTGTCTGAGCCGTGCCTGAGCGGCACTGAGGGATTCCTCACCTGGACACGACTGGGCAGTCCGCAGAGGTCCAGCGTCAGCAGTCCCAAAGGCCAAATCTGAAAGGGGACCCATTTGTTTAATAAGCACATTAGATTCTCATGGTGTTTAGCGTTTTTAAAATGTCAATAATTAACAAGGGATTTCACCGAAACTTCTAGATTTCTAGTTTTTTTCTCAAGTTAAATAGGAAGGTCTGGCAACGCAGGGTCCACATCTGCCCACAAGACAGGGGTCAGCGGGAGGGAGGCCCCTCTAGCTGCCGTTCTTTAGCGGGAGCATATACGCCAGTTCGCCACAGCCCCCAGCACCCCCTCCCCTCCCTCCAAAACCGGGGCCAAGCCTCAGTCCTCGTTTATCCTGGAACTATTGTTTTTCTTTAGGTAAAGACAAAAATGAAAAACTACTTGAGCTCCTATTCTGTCGAAAGCTGGAAAACAGGAGACAGGCAGGATGTACATGTATTTCAGGAAACACAGGAGAGGGGCATATATTTACCAGCGTGAAGAATAGTCCTAGATGTAGGTCTGTGCCCAGAGTTCTCCATAAGTTGCCATAATAAGGCAAACCCAGTTCACTTCATTCATCCAAGGTGCCTGCCGAGTCCCTGTAGACATTTGAGCTGTGACCCCCGGTGCCCTAGAAATGAGGTGGGCCAGCATGTTTTGGTCAGTAGGGGGCTTTGGATTGGGCGATAGCAAACCAAGCCAGTCGGGAACACCAACAGTAGTAGGTGTCCCTGTCCCTGAAAAAGCGAATTGCTAGAGCCAAGGTTGCTTCTTGAACAATCTCAGTCCAGAGAAATCGAGATCAGAGCGAGGCCAGGGCTAACAGGAGACAACAGATTTCTCACATACGCTTCTTGCATTCTGGTGGTGAGCCTCCAGCAATCCGGGTGTGTCTCTTCCCTGAGAAGTCCAGTGTAGTCTGCACAGTGTGCTGTAATCTTCGACTTGCTCGGCTCCCACCCATCCCTGGAGGCTGAGGGCTCCTTTACTTCCCACTAATTGAGAGCCCTTCCTGTAAAAAGCGGTGGGATGGGCACTGAAGATATACCTTGGCAAATAACACCAACAAGGTTCCTTCTCTCATGGATCTTGTTTGTAGTCCATCAGGGAAGGCAGAAAATCAACAACTACACAATAAGGTTTAATAAAGAAAATAAACCAGCAAAATGATATAGAGTGTCTTGGGTCCTGGCCAGGTGGCTCAGTTGATCAAAGCGTCATCCCATATACCAGAAGCCTGTAGGTTCAATCCCTGGTCAGCACACATACCTAGGGTGGGGGTTCAATCCCCAGTCGGGGCACATACAGGAAGAAACCAATCAATGTTTCTCTCTCACATCTATATGTCTCTCTCTCTCTCTGATCAATGAATGCTTCTCTCTCTCCCCCTTCCTCTCTCACTAAAATCAATAAAGATATCCTCCGGTGAGGATTTGAAAAAATAAAGAGACAGGCAGCCCCCGGACAGTCAGGAGCTGATCTAGCACTCAGAGCAGGGCCGTGGCATTTTCCTGTTGAACGCCAATTTCTCAGAAAACATCAGACAAGGCTAATTTGTGGCCGTGACAGATGAAGATAAAAACTAGACCTCTCTGCAGTCATGGAGAAACACAGAAAAAAAAAAAACCCAGAACATTATATAAACTACAAAACTTACCAAACATCTTTCTATCTCGGCTCGCAGCGGTGACTGGTGCTTTATTCTTTTAATCAGTTTCAGCTTTGGCCTCATTCTAACCTTAAATCCTTCTTCCTATATGGGATTTATTCATATGTCTAATGATATAATTAACTCTGCTTCCTTCAACATTACCCAGAATCGCCACACAAGCCCAAAAGCTGCCATAAAATCCTTTCTTGTGCCCCTTCACTGAGTCGCCCTAGGGCTCCCCAGCAGGCTCTGCCTAGGTTTGTTGCTGGCGGTCTTTGGGTAGGAGGCATCAACAAATGCCAGTAGAGGATTTTAAGAAGGAGGTGATACAAACTTTAAAAATATTATTCTCATTGGAAAACACACTCTATAGGTTGAGAATAAAGGCAATGAGACCAGCGTGAGGCTGTTTTAGCATCCAGGTAAAGACGATGATTGGATCGAAGTGGTGAGGGCAGAACAGTCAAATTTAAGATGTATTTCAACAACGGCATCAGTGTGAGTTGCCTGTAAAGTGTACGGATGCAAAGAGAGAGATAAGTACACAGCCAAAGCCAGAGACCCAGAGTAAAATCAGCTTAAATAAGGCAAAAGCCCATTTCCTATATCTTTTTCACGTAAAGTCCCAGTTGGCATTGCAGCTCTGTGAAATTACCAGGAATGCAAGCTCCCTCTTTTTTCCCATTCCACTGTCCCCCAGGTTTACAAATAGGCCGTCCATGACCCACAATGGCTGCCCCACCTCACACCCATTCTGGCCAGCAGGAGGTGTCACAGAGGGAGGAGAGGGCAGGGCTGAGAAGAAGCACTCCCCATTCCGCTCACATTCCTTTGTCCAAGACCTGGTCCTGTGGCCACACCCAACTGGAAGGAAATTTGGGAAATGCAGTCTTTATTCTGGGCCGTCCATCCAACTAAATGGTCTATGACTAAGGAAGAACAGGAAAAGTTCCTGAGACAGTGGAGGGCCAAGACGAAGCCTGGCTGGCGTGAGTTAAGGAGAGGCTACGACACAAGGAAACACAAGCAATCGGTATAAGCAACTCTTTTAAAGAGTTTTACTGGAAAGGACAGCAGATCAATGGGTGGGAGCTGGAGGAGACCACTGCGTGAAGAAAAAACTAAAAGAGGTGTGAGGACCATACACATGTGCCTTTCAAATCGAATTGAAGAATGTAATCACCTACGGTCCCCAGTGGTGTGCTCTGAAAACCCTCCTCAGTCACACCGAAGCCACACTTCCCATGGGCTGCTTCCAGCCAGTGACCAGGGGTGACAGGGCGATGGAGGCAGGCATGCAGCCGACACACTGGTCAAACCTAAGTTTATCCTGTTTTCCAACCCTGCGGACAATGTGCATAGAAAAAACAGCTCAGCCCAACTCTATTCTCTTTACTTTGTATACACAGCAGAAAAAGCAGGAGAAGAAAGGAGAAGAAGGGGGGGGGGGAGGGAGGGAGGAAGGGAAGGAAGGAAGGAAGGAAGGAAGGAAGGAAGGAAGGAAGGAAGGAAGGAAGGAAGGAAGGAAGGAAGGAAGGAAAGAAGGAAGGAAGAAAGGAAGGAAGGAAGGGAGAGAGGGAGGGAGGAGGGAAGGAGGAGGAGAAGGAGGAGAAGAAGAAAAGGGAAGAGAAGAAGGTTTCACAGCCCGAATCTAGAGGAAATGTGAATAACAAATTATTCACGGTAAAGAACTCATTGTAACCAGATAGGAAAAACATTGCTTCGAGGGGCCATATGTTGTTAGAAGAAATCACTTTTTTAGGTTTTAGATTTAACTATTCTTATTCTCTTTTGAATTATTCTTTGCCTGTGCTTCTTTTACCCTTTCTTTGTCCTCTTTTTCTGTATAAGGTATCTCTCAAGGGTCATAGGATGGACAATTATGAAAAAGTACACTAGTTTAGGGATCAGATTTTCTGGATTTAAGACTGGGATCTAACAGAAAATGATCTTGCCTTACATTTACATCTGCAACACATTTAGAATCGATATTTGTGTTAGGTGGAGGTAGGGATAAAGATTTATTTTTCCCCCCATGTGTTATACAAACTGACCCAGCACTATTTTTCAAAAAGATTCCCCCTTCCACCCCTGAATTTGTAGCTGTTGTTTGGTCACAATCAGATGAGCACACGTTTGACTCTGCTAATAGATTCTATGTTCTCTTCCTCTGATATATTTCTGAGTGTTTGCATTTATATTGCACGGAATTAATTCATCTTACAACAAGCCTCTACATCTCTTAATGTAAGTCCTCCACTTCTGTTTTTCTTCAAGACTTCCTTGGATATTCTTGGCCTTTTGCATTTGCATGTAAATTTTAAAATCAAATTGCCACGTGTCAGAAAAACAACACTTGCAAAGAATTATATTAAGATCGTGTTGAATTTTTAGATCAATTTGGAGAGAAGCGATGCCTTTATATGGTACATTACACTCTTTATTTAGATCTTTAACTTATCTCCACAGTGTTTTATAGTTTTCAGTGTAGAGGTCTTATACATCTGGTTGTTGACTGGGTCCCTAGGCATTTTATATAATTTATGCTGCTATAAACAGTGTAATTAAAGAATTCATTTCTATTTGTTTTTACATGGCATAATTGATTTTTTAAAAAAATTGACCCTGTATTCCTTAGTAATTTCAGTCCTTAATTTTAATAGTCTGTCTAGAAAGCATTTTAGAATTTCTACATCCACCACCATCATCTGCAAAAATGACATTTTAAAACATTTAATTTTAACATAATTTTAGACTTAAAGAAAAGTGTTTTAAAACATTTATTTATTTATTTTTAAGGCCTTATTTATTTATTTTTAGAGACAGGGAAGGGAAGGAGAGAGGGAGAGAAACACCAATGTGTGGTTGCCTCTTGTGTGCCTCCGACTGGGGACCTGACCCACAACCCAGGCCTGTGCCCTGACTGGGAATCAAACTGGCGACCCTTTGGTTCACAGCCCATGCTCAACCCACTGAGCTACACCAGCTGGGCACAGAAAAGTTTTAAGAGTTAAAAAAATATCTGTAAACTGTTTATTCAGATTCTCCAAATATTAACATTTCACCACATTTGCTTAATCATGCCCCTTTTAATATGTGTGTATCTATCTACCTACCTACCTACCTAATATTTTTCTGAAGGATTAAGGTGCAGACATGATGCCCTTTGCCCCTAAATACTTCATAGGGCATTTCTTAAAAACAATGATCAAACGGGAGAAGCTACCATCGATACCATATCATCAGCTAATCCAAGTCCTCACTGACATTTTCCCCGTCGCCCTATTAGTGTGTTCTACTGCAAAAGAAAAGTGCACATCACAAGCTGCATTCGCTGGCTATACGTGTGTCTCTCTAGGCTCCTGTAATCAGGATCGGCTCCTCCGCCTGTCCTTGTCGCTCACGGTCTCCGCTTTGTGAGGATCACAGGCCAGTTACTGAACAGCATGCCCCTCGGTTAGGGTTGCAGGGCGTTTTGTCATGATGCAGGTTATGCATTTTATAGTAGGAATACTACACAAGTAAGGTAGTGTTTCCTCACAACTTTCTATCAGGATGTTTACACTATCAATTTGTCTTACTACTGTGATGGTAACTTTGGCCATTGATTAGGGTGATGTCTTCCTTCCTGGTCTCTCCACATGAAGTTTATTAGTTTTGCCATTGCAATCAATATGTATTTGTGGAGAGACACTATGAGATGACGTCAGCAGTCTATAACTCCTCATACTTTCAGCCCACCAGATTTGTAGCATCTATTAATGATTGTTTCCTGAATCACTTATTAATTACCAAGTAGAGATTTTTGGATTCTATTCTTTCTAGACTTATTAAATGAGAGTCTACTATGAGGAAAAAGCTTCCCTTTCTTTATTAATTTTTTAATGTATTTACTCAAAACTATGGGTTCATGGCTTCCTATTTTACTCAATATAATCTATCACTATCATATATTTAGATGCTCAAATTGTCCTGGATTTGACATGCCCCCATCATTTGAGCACTTTCTTACTTTTGGGGACAAGATGGTCAGGGCTTATCTCATTCATCCCCAGCCTAGTCCTCAAAGTAGCCATGTCTCAGAGAAATGGTTCATTTAATGGAGAATAACATAACGAAACCTAGACCTGGGTGCTGGGTGTGCTAGATGAGTTCATCGCTACTGAGAGGCTATCATTTCTAGGAATCAGTAGATAGAGCTAGGAAATACGTGTGTGTGTGTGTGTAAATGGGTCAGTGTCCATATGTCTGTGCGTGTATGTGTATGTATATATGTATGTGTGTATATACACGTGTATCCAATTTTTAAAAATCTACCCCTCAAAATCCATGAGTTCATATGGATTCAAATCAAATCCAACACCACTGTGTTCATTTTCTGCATTTAGTTTTGTTTCTTTCTCCAACAGTGAGAAGTCTGGTTCCAATTATCCACAACATTTTTCCAGGTCATCATTCGTTGGGATGATTACTCTTAGGAGATTACTCAAGGAGGTTCATGGGGACAAAAATCCATGAATGTTAGCATTTTGAAAAGGTTTTTCCTATAACCTTGATGCCTAAAGAATAACTTTAATGTGAATAAAATCCTTGATTTATGATTTCTTTCCTTAAAGTTTTTTTTTTAAAACATCTGCATCATTAATGCCTTCTCTTGAGTAATGTACTGGAGAAGTGTGATGTCAGATTAATTCTCTCGCCTCTGTAAATTACTTGACTTTTTTTTTGCTTGAGTCCTTGAGGCTTTTTTCTCTATTAAAATAAACATAATAGTTTTGAGTGTTTGACACCAATTTTCCCCAGTTTAGAGTGCCGTGTTAGACTTTGCTTCTCCTTTGGGGAGGGGAGGGCTGAGTGGTGGCTGGCGGCCAAGTCCTCAGTTCATGAGGTGGTCTTGTTTTCTGTGTCCTCCAAATAAAAGCTTTGGGTAGCTTTGGTCTGTTTTTGCCTATTTGTCACAGAAATGTTGGGGTGTGTTTACACGGTTCCTAGTCAAAGGGCACCCCCTTCTGTCATCCTAGTGAAGTGCAGTCTTTAATAAATCATGAAATAGTCTCTGTTGTCAGTGATGCCATACTGGGAGAGGAGTTCTGAGTCCGCTGCTATTGAGCTCCTTTTGTCTTATAAGGCCCCTCATTTTCCCTTTGCTCCTTTCCCTCTCGATTTTCAATCTACAAATGGGGCCCCTCCCCTTTTGTGATGGAAAGTACATATGGTTTCTGTTTTTGAAATTAATAAACTTTTTAAAGAACAGCTTTAGATTTATATATATATTTCTATGCTTGGTGTGGCCCCGTAGGTCTCTTAGGCTCTCCATTTTTCTTCATTCTTCTCTCTCTTTCTTATTGAATTTATTGGGGTGACATTGGTTAATAAAATTATATAGGTTCCAGGTGTACAATTCTATGTATAATGCATTATCTGTGTATTGTATTGCGCTGTGTTCACCAGGGATTCATTCTTCTCTTTCTGCTCTTCAGCCTAAATAATCTCCACTGGCCAAGTCTTCTAAGTTCACGGATTCTTCTACCGGCTCAAATCTGATGTTGAACCTCCCCAGTGAGTTTCCTACTTGTTACTGTCCTCTTCAACTCCACAGTTTCTATCTGGTTCCTTTAATCACTTCTGTCTCTTTACTGGTAGTCTATTTGGGATTGTTCTCGTGGTTCCCTTTAGGTCTTGGTCCACTAGCTCTTTAAGCAAATTTAAAATTGTTGATTTAAAGTTTTTGTCTAGGAAGTCCAATGTCTGGGACAGTTTAATTTACTTTTTCCTATATATGGATCATACTTTCTTGTTTCTGGCCTTGCAATTTTTGTGGAATATTGGACATTTTGAATAATGTGCCAACTCTAGAAATCAGACTCCTCCTCTCTCCCCAGAGTTTGTTGTTGCTGTTTCTACAGTTGCTGTGATTTTTAAATGACTTTTCTGCACTAATTTTGTAAAGTCTCTTTTCTTTGTTGTGTGTGGCTGCTGAAATATCCATTCCATGAATTTAGTGGTCAGATTTATCAGAGACTTCTTGAAGTGCCACGACTTGGCTGATTTTTCTTGTCGACGGTTCACTTGGTTGCTGTAAGTCCTCGATCAGTTTCCAGCATCAACTAATGTTGATTCTGACAGTCCTTGCCCATTTATTGGCTGATTTTGTGGAGGGATCAGCTTTTGGTATTTCCTATCCAGTTTTTCGGATATCATTCACTATTCCACTTTCCTCTAAAAGAGAATATTCTATCTACCTACCTACCTATTTATATTTGCACTATGAGGGAAAAAAATACACCATAAAATGTAAAGGGCTCCTGGTAGGAGGAGGAAATAGGGATACAAGTTAGACCTCTTTAAATATACCTGCTTTGTAGATTTTAGAAAACATTCCCTCAACAAACTATTCCCAGAATCATAAACTGCCCAGGTCTAACATTTATTTGGAGATTAGAATTCTGACAATCTTACTACAGATACTACAATAGTCACTATTATGCTAAATTATGTATTATTAAGGGATGTAACATAGGTAAAGCACCTAGCCAATCAACAAACACTAGCTCCCTTCTACCAACACCTGACCCAGGGGGACAAAATAGAATTATTTTGCCACCTTTGTTCTAGGTCCACACACAAAGCTTATGACAGCTAATCAGTGAAAACTGATTAAGTCAACGCTATGACTGTAAACATTTTTTCAATAATGAGGGAAAAGGTGCCTACTAGAATAGAGCTTTGTTAGTCTTACATTTTCCTTATGAATACAAAGCTTAAGTGAACAGACTTATTTTTGCTTACATAAAGAAACACAAGCACGTCCCTTTCCTCCCAGGAAGGTCACCTGACAGGTGCCTGAGTAAAAGTGCGCATTAAAACAGAAGTATCTCCCACTCCTCTTTTAACATCCCCGTGTACCCACATATAGCCAGTGGACCCCCTCCGCTAGAGCTCCTCCCCCAGCACATCATATTTTGCCAACAACTCCTGAAAATAGGGCTTCTCTAAACAGCATCTTAAATGCAACCGCTGCCCTCCAACCCCACTGCCACCACCGCAGCTCGCTCCTGCACTTCTGAGCTGGACTGCCACGTGGCCAAACTAGTCTCTTCTGCCTCCGTTCTGATCTTTTTCTAAATCCATTTTCCTTTATGCCTGTCCAGTGGTTTTTACTAAAAATATATTGAATAGTTTAGTCAACCTTTAAATTTTACTCAACAATTCCTTTGCTGTTATCAATTATTCAGTCATTTCCCATCATCCACAGTGGTGATGTTTCAAAATGTATTCCTAAAAGACTCAAGATCCAGCAGAATCGCCTCAGTCGCCCAGGGTGGTGAGGCAGAAGCTAGCTGGGTGAGGTTCTCTGACCAATCCTGTTGTTCAACCTTTCGCCCCAGCTGCTCATTGTGTTTACAGATCCATGTCAGTTTCTGCCTGGAAAAAAGATTTCCCGAACTTAAGCTCTTCGAGATTTTGCTCCTATCTCTCCAGATGGGACTGCCACTGCCTTTTACGAAGCCCTAAAGAACCAGACATTTTGAAGTCCTCGGTTTACTGAACTAGAGCTGTCTCCTACCTTTATTCTCTGAACAGCTATTTCTTCTATGGGTAACGCTTTCCTCTCCGTGCCTTAGGAAACCTCTGAAGGAATCTCTGCTGAGAAAGTAAAATAAAAATGTAAACAGCTCCCCAGGCACTTTCTTGTTTTCCATCTCTGTTCCTTTAGCACTTTGGACATTCTATGACAACCTCTACCACTCTTAATTTTTTTCACCGTTTATTAATACCTGTGTCATTGCACAAGTAACTTCGCCTCTCTGAGGCCTGTTTCTTCATCTGTAATATGAGTATGAATTAAGTCTATATAATATCCAGCTCACAGAGATGTTGAGAGGGTTAAATGTGACATTGAATGAAAGGCCTTACAAGAGTGCTTGGCACATTAGATTGATTGAAATGTTAGATGTAACTATTGCTAGTAGTACCACCACTGCCACTACTTCCTGTGTGGGTCGACAGACTGGGAGCTACGAAGGATTGTGTCTGCACCCCTAGCACATGGCTCCTAGAAAAACTCAATGTTGGGAGAAATTGATCTACACTCTCTAATATCCTATGAACATACTCATTCATTATTATTCTCAGGTTAAAACTGCTTTCAGAGCCTTCAGCTACTTCTTTTGGCAATAGATGTTATTTAATGTGCAATTTCCAATTTCCTGAGTATGCTTCTTGTAGCAAATTAAAGGTTTATTATCTGATCTATTTAGAAGTGAGAGGCAATTTCCTTTTACCTAATGTATTTCAGTAGACTTATCTAATTAACCCACGGCAATAGTTCATTGTACGTGTCAACTCAATTGGGCCACAGAGCTCAGATACGTGGTCAAACATTGTTCTGGATGCTTCTGTGAGAGTACTGTAGGGAGATTAACATGTAAATCTGTGGACGGTAGTAAAGCAGATACCCCTCCGTAATGTGGGTGAGCCTGTGCATGCAATTAGATGGAACCCTGGACAGAACAGAGACTGGCCTCCCCCAAGCAAAGGAGAACTCTGTGGCAGATGGCCTCCAGAATTAAACTCGAACACTGGCCCTCCAGTGGGTGTCCAGCCTGACTGCTTTTGGACCGCAGATTTGGGACTTGCCGGCCTTCGTATGCACACACGACAATTTCTTAAAATAAATTCCTCTGTCTCTGTATAGTATACACCAGTGGTTTTCACCTGGTGTGCCATGGCACACTGGTACGCCACAACGATTTTCAAAACGCGCAATACCTGATTATGTAGATGGAGGCACTGACCTCTCTTCCTTTGGATTGATGAAAAAAAAAAAAATGACAACAGCCAACACAACAGGAGTCTGGTGTAAATGAATCAAAATCACACCTAATTTTTTTGTCGGATCAGTGAAAAGATATATTTTTTGGTTTGCCACAGAATTTTAGTACTTAATTTATGTGTGCCATGAGATTAAAAGTTGAAAATCACTGGTAGAGACTAATATACCAACCGAGAGTATATATGAAATTAAGTTATAGACCAGTCCATAATCATTTAAAGGAAAAAAAATCTTTATTTAGAAAGTTTAGAATTAAACATACAAAGATGAACATAGGTGCCATAAACACTGACAAAATCCAGTTCCAATACAACATATGGCTCTGGCTGTGTAACACCACTTAAAAAATACATACACAGTGCAACAGACAGATTTATAACAATACTTCCCTTCAGCTGTTAGTTATTCACACAGAAGCTCAGTAAAGGATCGTCACTTAGGGAACTCTCCTGCTGAGCGTCGTTACCAAATTTAGAACATTTGGTCAAAGAGGATGAACACGCCAGGTCTCGGCATAATGAGTAGAAGAAAAAAATAGCCTGCAGGCTGGCATCCTTCGGATAAAGACAATCTTAATCAAGCTCCACAGCCACCGGCTGGGCAAGTCGTCCTTCCTCCTACTAAAGGGCAGTCCTCACTGCTGGGGGCACTGGGTCTCCGGCGTGGACTTGGAGGACACGTACAGAATAGGGTGTGATTTCTTACAAGTTTTCTTTTCCAACTTGCTTGCAGTTTCTTTCTCTTCTTTAACTTCTGCTGGAAGCTCTGATTCAGCATCTAACCTACAGGCATTAAAGCATCCACTCTGAATTCAAGTGTGGTAGAGAAAAATGCAAGAAGAGATAATCTGCTAGTATAATGGGCCTCTAATAAGACATGGTGATTTTTTTTTTATGTATATAAGGTAAAAAACTGACTGTGATACCATTAAGAAAACTAA
Source organism: Phyllostomus discolor (assembly GCF_004126475.2). Taxonomy (NCBI): domain Eukaryota; kingdom Metazoa; phylum Chordata; class Mammalia; order Chiroptera; family Phyllostomidae; genus Phyllostomus; species Phyllostomus discolor. The sequence goes on along the minus strand of NC_040915.2, from coordinate 34,199,090 downwards.
ATCACTGACTCTCTAAAAAAATCTTTTTATGTCAATAGACTTATTTTTTTAAATGTCTAAAGAAGTATCTTTAAGGTTGATAGAGTCATGGCAAAGCCTAAATTAAAGAATTAAAATACAGTGAGGGCACCTATCATAATAAGCATATTTAACAAAAAATTAAAGTGTTATAGCACTAGTTTAATGTTAACAAGACATACGAAAGGCAAAATGCAAGATAAAAATAACATGAGATCCTGGGCAACATAGCTAGATGTCTGTTAAGACACATATCCTATGATTTCGCTCATATGTGGAACCTAACGAACAAACTGAACAAGGAAAACGGGGACAGACTCATGGATGGACGGCAGGACGTATGACAGAGGGGGCAGGTTAGGGAGCGGAGGGACCGAGTGAAAAGGAAAAAGGACTCTTGGATATGGACAGCACTGTGGTGACTGCTGGGGAGAGCGGGGTATAAGGGGACTAAATGGTGATGGAAAACACACAAAAAAGATTAAATTTTTAAAAACCTCAAACTGAATTTCAAGTAACAGAATAATAATTAAAGAAACATAAACAGTGAAGAGACATTTCCCTTCCATTCACTTTCTCTTACCTTTTGAGAGCTATTATTTTTTTTAAAGGCTGAGACCCTTAAAACATGAATTCTTATAGACATACGTGTCTTGACGCTAGTCACAAGTTCAAATATGCAGAAACTAGAAGATCTAAAGTTCTGATGTAAAATGAAAATAAATTGACCTTTGATATTTAAAAGTGTAAAATAGGTATTAAAGCCCATCCTTAAAGATCAGGATAAACAATTTCAAAAGACATAAAAGAATTTTCCCTAACAGTCTCCAAAAGGCTGAAATTTCTTAGACAACTGGAAAGCCATTTTAGGGGATAAGTTAACATTTCCTTCATGACTGCCCTTGAACCAGGAAAACAATAACCATACACTTACCCACACCAAGAAAACGTCCAGAGAGGTACTAAACTGATATTTCTGTGTCATGAAAGAGAAAAGTGTAACTTAAAAATAATACCCTTATGCAGAAGTCCTTTCCCTCGCAATCCTTTTAGCGCTTTTAAGTGTCAGAAATGCTGAAGGCAGACAGAAGACCTCATGCTGCACGGGACACTGAGAACACGGATGGAGAGCAGCCGAGCTCAGGCTTCAACAGGGAAGAGACTCGGAGAAGCCTGCTGTGTGTGTGTGTGTGGGGGGGGGGGGGTGAGCGAGGGCACTGACCTGGGAGCCTCCAGGGAGTTTCCGCTTCTCGCACTCACGGTGGGAACTTCTCTAAGGGTCACGCGTTTCTTCTCCTTCGCTGGCTGAATACTCGTGGGCAGACTTTGACGAGGAGAGAGAGGGCCTCCTGGTGTATTTACAGAGACTGTCTTTTCTAACTGCAAGTTGTTACCTTCCAAGTGGCTAGCACAGGACTGCGCCTCCTCTCTCTGACGTGGCGATCTGGGAACTTCTTCCCCTGAAGCGCTGAGGACACACCCATCGTCAGGGGTTCTCACATCCACAGGCAGGACCTCACGCCTCTTCTTGAGTATGGGCACTTCCATTTTCTCTGAGGATAAAAAGTCACGAAAAATATGCCCAGTTAATAAATCAAAAGGCACAGTCCACATAAAGAGGTACAATTAGTTATGTGTTTTTCCTTTCCTTTCACCGATCTTTTAAAACCCAGTTATCTCCTTATTAAACTATGAGGTCTGTCCGGAAAAAGTCCAACCATTGTTGACATAACGAGAATGGTTAGCACAACATCAACGTAATCTAACAGCCCAGGATAGTGGACTGGAATGCACATGCGTGAACAATGACGACTTCACTGTACCAGTCAGTGGGGGCGGTAGACGCCATTGAGTGAGCATGTGTACTGTGTGGACGTGCATTCCAAATGACTGAGCAAGTAGAGCAATGAATCTGTGTCAAATTTTGTGTTAAGCTTGAACATTCCTCCACACAAACTACTCAGGTGATCCAGAAGGCCACAGCTAAGGGCAACTGGTGACTGGCAGCTTCATCATGACAATGTGCCTGCTCATGCATTATGTCTCATACAGTTTTTTGGCAAAACATCAAATCGCCCAGGTGACTACAGCCCAGATTTGGCATTCTGTGACTTCTGTTTTTTTCCAAAACTAAAATCAGCCTTGAAAGGGAAGAGATTGCAGACTGTCAATGAGATTCAGGAAAATAGGATGGGCCAGCTGATCGCGATTAGAACTGTGTGAGGTCCCAAGGTGCCTACTTTGAAGGGGACTGAGGCATCATTGTCCTGTGTACAATGTGTCTCGTGTCTTCTTCAATAAATGTCTCTTATTTTTCATAGCACACGGCTGGATACTTTCTGGACAGGCCTCATATATAATCTCTGTCTTTTATCTTTCTTTTTCATGGATTCCATTAACTTTGTCTACGAAAGGTTATCTGCCTGTACATTTTTTCTTCCGTAACTCAATATGTTTGGCTCTGGGAATGAACACTTAACTGGTCTTTGCTGGTGCTGTGGTACAAGTTGCATGGGCATCGTTAGATCTCAGTGTGGAGAGGAGAAAGGATACAGCAGTGGGAGTCAAGGAATCCAGGTCCAAGTATGACTACACCCACTTTGCAGCTGGATGACCTTGGGGAAGTACTTAACCTCTTGGAGATTTTCTTTATCTTTAAAATGGAAATTAAAAGTACCCACTTCATTCAATATTGTGTTTTGTAAGGATGAAACGAAAAGAACAGTCTCTCGAGATGGTAATTTGTGCCTACTAGCCCCACCTACAAAGCATATTAAAAACCTGAGTACTTCTACCACGGATACGTCCCTACTTCGAACCACGCTATCGTGTCTCACGGCAGACGACTATAATAACCTTCTACCCCCACTGCTCAGCGTGACACGTGCGACTTCCCTCTGTCCCTGTGCAGGTCCTTGTCCAGTCACTGAACTAATCGTTCTAATGTGTCTTCCCTATCCTCATACCACTGTGTCTTTCATTTTCAAGATCACACTTTTAGTGAAGTTGGAGAAACCGCGGTGGGGTGTGGGGGTGGGTTTCCTGCTCTGCCCTGATGTTCTAAGGTCATTACTTTCCCTTTCCCTTTCCCGGCTCCTTCAAAACCCACGTCCTCTAGATTCACGATGCTGCCTCGAGCCCCTCTGCTAGGTGCCTTCAGTTCAGCAGCCTTTGAAATACACAATGGGTAATTCTCAATCAGGAGAGCCTATTACAACCAGGGGAGGGGAAAAGGATGAGAGAGAGAGAGAGAAGCCTTTTCAACTAAAAACATTTACTAGTGCTAACAACCTCCCCACTGTGAACAGTGTAGGGGCAAAAACTGCTGAAAATCTATAAGCTAAAACATTTAACAACACTCTTGTTGTATAAGAACCATCATATTCTTAGACTTTTTTTTACCTTTGGCCTTTTATTTCTTCATTTACATCCAGTAAAATCACTCTCTGTAGTGTGGAAGATGGGTATTTTCTCTCTGAGTGATTCTACTTGCTAGTTGCTCCCCAATTTCCACCCCACTATTCTTCCTTAACAACCGAACCCCCAGCATTTAGTTGGGAACATGGACCCTGAGTATCAAGACTGCATTTCTCGACGTTTCTGGTGGGCAGATGAGGCCATGGCTAAATTCCGCTCAAGACATACGCTGAGGAACAACGCAAACAAAGCCAAATGGTGCCGCTGGACACTCTGACCAGGCCCGGGAGGCCTCTTCCGGGCTTTCATCGGGGGGAAGAAGAAGCACCTGTCATGTTAAGTCTCCACTGTCTGAGGTTTCCCGTTAGCAGCACTGGCTAAAACAGCTCCCAGACATCAGTTCCCTCAACGAAACTGAACTCCAGTCTTACACAAGAAGCTGCAACTGTAAAAGGGAAAAGCCTCCAAAGGCAAGGCTCTACCACACAGATATCAAAACGAATACCTATGCGTATTCATGCACACCTAGTACCCAGTTCTCTCTGAATGTTCCTGCGGTTTGTGGGAGCAAGTTTATTTTACTAAATATAGATACACAGCCACAAGTTAGTGTGTAATGAGATTTGCATAAAGCTACGGTAAGAAGAAAGTTGGTATGACCTCCCAGAGCTTCTCATGATTAAAAGACAACATGTGTGAGACACACGCACCTTCGGGCTCGTACTTCAGTTTCAACTCGTCTATTTTAGCTCTCAGTCTCATATTCTCACTTTGGGAAAACTGCAGGCATCTCTCATTGGCAAAAAGTTTTCGCTCAATATCCAGAGCCCGCTGGCTCTCAAATAATGCTTTCATCCGCTGTATGGACAATTCACCTTTAGTGCTTTCATTTTCTTTGCTGTATTAATAAAAAAAGGGGGAGGGGGACCAAGAAACAGTAAAATAACAATATAAACAAGCGTAGTTGTTAGTGTAAATCTTGTATTATATATTTGAACTTAGTAAAAAATTACATTTCCTTGGGGTATTTGGAAATGAAAAAAAAACATAAGCTTCAACAACGGCATTTTTAAATAAAATGAAAACCTCGTGCATCCTCTGAAGGATATGGACAAAGGAGGGAAACAGTGTTTCCACATTTATTCACGTGTAAATAAATTCCTCTAAATTTAAAATTATACAATATTTACTCTTGAAAAATTTAGATCATAAGAACATTTTCTACAATAAAGTTCTTTTCACTTACCAATCTAAAAAGCTAAATAAAAAATAAAGACATCTAATTACTCATTAAAAGTATTTTTTTCTTCAATAATCAGCACTAACTATATCCTGACTAAATCTCACTTAATGCCCAGAGATATTTTTGTTGCTTTTCCTTTCTGCAATTTTCTTTTGGCAATATTAAAACAAAAACGTGTAGTCATTAATGCCACTTATTATAAACAAGGTAAGAGGCTCCATCTTTCTATCCAACCAACACTTACTTTGAATTGTTGAGCTTTATCTGAAGCAAATCTGTGTAATAGGTGGTATCTTTCAGAGCACCAGAGTTGTCTGAGGGCTTAGATTCCATACTTTCATATAAACTCTAAATAAAACAATTCACATTATGTAAAGTCAGTAACAGATTAGGTGAGTATATGTTTACTAATAATAAAATGAGCTACCACTCACTGAATGTCTATCACACAGCAGGCATTGCACTAAGCGCCAGACACTCACCTCGTTCACCTCCTGCACTAGATACAAGAAGGAGCATCCATCCCTCTCACACGTACAAGGGAACGGGTCTAAGAAGCCGCAGGCAAGTCAACGGAGAGGAGAGAGCGGAACCCAGGTCTGTGCAAAGCTGAGGCTCCTAACACTGCCTGTACCCTCTGGTTTCCCTCTCCTTTTAGAATGTTAGAAACACACACTCACTGAGTTTAATTGTGGCCTTTATGCCGTAAATTAGAAAAATATGAAAAAGAGAGTGGAGATCCTTAGTTATTTTTGGTACCCACTCTTCTGAGATTCTGATGGAATCTCTGTATGATTTCTCTATGGGGGAAAAAAAGGTATAAAACTGCTTAAAAACTTGTACGTGATTTTAAAGGCTGCAGGTTAAAACCTCCTGGTTAAAGCCATACTTTTCAAAGTATAGGGCTAAGCCTCCTGGTGGGCCACATTAGCCAGCCGATTGAGGTACTGCAAGTTTAACCAAAACTGTCCTTTTGACAGTTCTTACTAGAGAAAGAAATAAGGTTACAAACATTTAAAATTTTGTAATACACTATTGGCTACAATTTAATATGCCTAAGAGGTTAACATTTAAAAAATGTGTCGTTTATAAACTTTAATTAGTTCTTTAGTTAGTGAGAAGATATATGTGCTCCCAAAGTTAATTTATAAGTTTAATATAATTTTAATAAAAAATACCAGCAAGCTTTTTTGGAGGTACACTAGATATTCATAGAGAAAAACAAAGATGCAAGAGTAGGCAGGAACACGTTGGGACCAAAAAGCTACTCCTGTAGTATTCCTGTAAAAATACATATCCTGATTCTCATCACTTCACACAAATCCAAAATGAGGAGTAATCTGCAAAGTAACCAGCTTACTCTTCAAAAAATGTAAGTTCAGGACAGACACAAACTAAGGAATTGTTCAGATTAAGAAACACCAAAGAGACTTGGTAAGTTAATACGTGCGATCGTGGACTAGACCCCAGAGAGGAAAGCACTTGGGGTGCTTCTGTTTTGCTATAAAGGACATCAGCAGTGACTGGTAAAATGTACAGGGCAGGGTAACTAATACTCTCATCAGTGTTAATTTTCTGATTTTGATCATTGTACCGTGGTTATGTAAGAGAATGAACTTCAATAATGTTGAGGGCCAACTTATTCTCATATGTTTAAGAAAAAATTGCATATACAGAGAGAGACAGAGAAAATAATAAAGCAAATGTGGTAAAACTGACAATTGGGGAATCTGGGTGCAGGGTATACAGGCATAACTGTACAACTTTTCTGGGAATCTGAATTTGTTTCAGCCATCTTTTAAGCAGTAGTTTATTAAAGCCTTCTATGCGTTCCAGTTGTCGCACAATGCTGGGCCATGTGACAAAACTCCTGCTGTGCACCCGTTAAAAACTGGAGCCGGACAGCTCTGGAAAACAATGGGCCACTGATGACACACAACTACAGGAATGACTCCCCCTGGTGGGAGGCTGAGCTGCAGACGAACAGAAGAGCACGTAATGCGCGATCCCACCTCTGTGATGCTCAGTAGTTTATGTATCTAATGCTGACTCAAAAGTAAGAGACGTTAACATCCCCTGGGTTACACAGTAAAGATAGGGACATTGTAAGCCACAACTTACACATAATAACAAGTCTGAAGGTAATAACAAGTCTGAGGGAGGTGAGTTTCCTCTGGCTCTACTAACAGAAACAACCGTGGAAATCAGTAAAAAGCAAAAAGAAACTCAGAGAGAAAATTAATTTAAATATTGGTCACTCTCAATGGAAACCGTAAGTAATTATATAACAAAGAAGCTATTCAAGTTAAAAGTATTAAGATATTCAAACCAAAATTTAACTGCATGTTTAAAAGGTGTCACACATACCTTAAATTTCTCCAGATTTCTAATTTCCCCCAACAGATGTTTAATTTCACCGTTCTTCTGCTCCAGCATGGCAAAGAGCCGTTCCTGCTGCTCAAACTCGGTCTGAGACCCTTTCATTTGTAGCAATGTGGCGATTTGTAACTGGAAAAAGAATCATCCAGTGATTCTTTTCTGAGTGGGAGAGAGGAAGTTTCTGATAACTATATTCCTGGAATAATATTACTCTGAATTCATTTTAGAAATTAAACGAATTAGCTATTCTTTTTTTTAAAAAAGATTTATTTTCAGAGAAAGGGAAAGGGAGGGAGGAAGGCAGAGAAACATCAATATGAGAAACATCAATTGGTTGCCTTTTGCATGCCCCCAACTGGTGACCTGGCCCACAACCCAGGCTTGTGCCCAGACCGGAAATCAGACTGGTGACCTTTTGGTTCGCAGGCCAATTCTCAAGCCACTGAGCCACACCAGCCAGCACTAATTAGCTATTTCTAATCTAATAATCTAATAACCTGGGAACATTTATATCAGTAAGCATAGTGACTTATTTTTGACTACTTGTGAGTGATATGTGAAGTCAGTAACAATTACTTGTGCTTCTGAGAAACTAACTGAACTGCCCGGCTGGGTTCACAAAGCACATCACGTGACCGGTAAATGAGCCTGGACCAACGCCGCACTCGGCTCATCATGTGCACTCTCGTCAGGGTATGACGGGGTTTCCCAAAACTTCAATTAACTTCAATAGTATTGGGTTCAGAAATTATTAAGCTACTCACATTCAGAAAGCACAAGGATGGAAAGCAAAAGGTAAAGGCAATCTAAAGATATTAAGGAAATATTCAATATAAATGTTAATTTTTTAAGAGCAGAAATCAACTTACCTAATTACGGCTCCACCTAAACCTAGAGTTGCAGAGCAATTAAAAGGAAATTAGCTAAAATCTACACTTAGCATTTCTTTATGCCTCCAGAAATTTCTGGAGATCTAAAAAGTGTCAATTAATTTAAAGACAGTTTCGGGTAAAGCAAACAACGACAAGGGGCAGGTATGGTGACAAGGAAGAGAGAAATATTACTTCTACTATTTTAAAGGATCCACTTTTTGTTCCTGCTTCAGAATAGATGCTCAACACACTTAACCTAAGAAGATCCAGAATGCTACTTGTGTCTCAAGACAGTCTGGGATCTCATGGGAATGTTGGGAGATTAATGTCGTAGGAACCCAACAAATACTAAAAGGCTATTGTTTTTTACGTCAGTGCTTCCTTATTTGCAAAGCACCACGCAAGCATTGTTCTCTGCTCTCACTTGACTCCAGGGCAGTTCTGAGAGGCAGGTTCTACCATCTCTACTTTACGGATGAGGCGACTGATGCTCTGAAAAGTGAAAACACTTGACCAAAGTCCCACAGCCAGCAAGTGACAGCATGAGGATCAATCCCAAGTTCATCCAACACTGACCTTTCCCATTTTGTTGGTAAAGCTCATTATCCTAAACAAAAGGTACGAACCCTTCTGGACTTTGAGTTACCATCTTAGGAGACTTGAGGAACAAAAGATCAGAGAACAGGCTGGTGTAACACTGAAATCCTTCCCACTTCTACATGTTCTTCTGTTACCATCTATCTGACTAAAATGAGGACCAACAAACCCTTCAAACTTAAAGGGCCTATGTACTTGACTTGAGAAATTACAAGGAAAGGAAATACAAATGTTACCCTATACATAAGCTTTTGGGGGAGAACTGAAGAATAATGAGAGCTAGTTTTAGCTGAAGTGGAGCTATGCTCAGAAACACACCAAGCCCACAGCAAGGAAAAAAAAAAATTTCTTTTTCTCCCACTCCACAGAGAAAGATTTATACCTATCTGGCAAGGCTACTAAGTAACCATTTAAAAAAATCAATGAGCCCTTGCCGGTGTGGCTCAGTTGGTTGGAGCATCATTCCACACACAGAAAGGTCACAGGTGCAATTCCCAATCAGCACACACACCTATGTTGTGGGTTCGATCCTTGTTCAGGGTGCGTTACTGGAGGCAACAGATCAATGTTTGTCTCTCTCCCTCCCTTCCTTCCCTGCTCTCTAAAATCAATGGGCATGTCCTTGGGTGACAATTAAAAAAAAAAAATCAATGGATACTAAATATACAACTAAATCTTTACTATAGGGCTTTTAAAAATGTAAATGGATCTTTTGCTTAATTTAAAAATATTGATTTCCCCAAATCATGCAGTTCTAGAAGTAATTTTTTAAGTACATTCCTTGAAAGAAAAGATGCTTTCTTTGATATATCTATGCATGTAATGCTGATACAAAATAGGTGTAGTAAACCCTTTTTGGTCGTGGTGGTGATGCGATACCTTCATTCTTTGCATCTGTTCTCTGTTAAATGCGTTTTGCTTCTTTAGTGACTGGTACTTGACTTTCATGCTGATAAGCTGACGCTCCATTGCTGCCCTTCGATCTTCCACCTAGAGAACATTAACATGATTAATTATGCTCGAATTAAGTGAAACGCCAGTTTCATCAACGGAATGTCTGTAAGTACCTCTGCAAACAAGGAGTTGCCTTTACTGTTGGGGTCCAAGGCTTGCTGGAGGGCTTGGTCTAATTGCACTTGAAGATCTTGATTTGCTAGACGTGCTTTCTAAATTCAGAAGGAAACAGTTTAGCCACTAGAGACCAGGTTAGCAAGAAAACAACGTATTACAAGTCGGAAAAGATGACGTTACTGCAATCGTAACACCTCTAAAGCGCTGTAGTAAGAAATCGCCTCCTTCTCTCGGTCCTCTTTTTCCTCCGTGAGCCGGTCGACCTGGCGCATTAAGTTGGAATTCAGAAGTTCTAGTTGTTCTTGTCTGTATTGCAGTTCATTCACTTCTTCTTGGAGGGTGGTCTATTCAACAGAAATTGAAAAAGGGGACACTCTTGAATAATCCTTTGTTTAGCTGCTTCTCAGTTTATCTATCAGCAATGATTCACACCTGAAACTAAAAAACTAGTTAAAGTGTTAAGGTCCATAATAAAATAATATAAATTACTAAATTTTTCAGTAGGAAACAAAATATAAGGCTCTAGAGACTGTCTTTCTTTTCTATAAATTTAAGGCTTTAGTTTTTAATTAACCTTCGCCTGCAATGAAAAAAAAGCACACTCCTATGCACATCAACTTTCAAGGGAATGTTTTATACTGGGCTATTTTTTAATGTTACAAACTAGAACCAGAGTAAATGTTTCTAAATTCATCCAGAGGTTTCACTGATCTAAAGTCTGCCTTACATAATCATGTAAATAAAGCTTCATTATGCATGAAGTAATCTACTTAAAACTCTGTAAAACATTTTTTCAGTTAGATCACAGTTAGTCCAAAGAATAATTCAGCCTTAAAACTAGTTCATAAGGATTATTACAGAAACACGTAAAAAGCACGCGAGAAAAAAAGAGAGAACACTTGAGAACACACACGCCGTAAGAATTACCTTCACGCCCTCCATGTCCGCGAGTTCAGTCTGAAGGGCCAGCACCTCTGAAGACATGGTTTCGTGGGCACGCTCTGACATCACCCGCATCTCCTCCGACTTATGAGACAGGAGTTCCTTCTGATGGTCCACTTTGTGCTTCAGCTGCTTTTCACTGAGCCTAGCTTCATCTAATTCCGCTTTCAATTTCTCTAACTGAGGTTTAAAACAGTTGACAGTCTTGTTAATTAAAGGGTAACTGACGGTCATCAGAACACACAGTGGTACAACCTGTCCTGGTATCTGTAGGATAACTAGTTTGGAAGACAGTCAACCTGAACGAAACTATTTTAATAACTCTTATAAAATGTCACATAGTTCCAAATCTTGGAAAACATAGGTAGGTTTCAAACGAACTAATTACAGCAGAAGGGCAAAGCTTCAGGGCCAGGCCCAGGCCTAACCTGTCTCAGCATCACTCCTCGTACGTACGTAACACTGGTGAGTGACTGCACCACCACCACAGCCCTCAGCTGAGGCCACGTGGGTACAACGTCAGCACCACACCTAACATTCACTAAGTGGTTTCTGTTGTCAGTAAAAAGCTTTTGCCTGTTGTTCAGGGTTATGACAATCGTCTCTACTGAATTACCTTCAATAGGGTTTCAACGTTCTTAGAATGCACCCTGACACTTCTTTTCTATTTATAAAATACCTTCTTAGCTTGATTTGTATTCCCTTTTCTATTTTCATAATGTGACATAAAATTCCAACTAAATGATTTCTGGGGAAATGTGGCCATCTTTCTGAAGACACTACTGACTGACTCAAACACAGTCAGTGCATGATGGGACGGTTGGAGTTCCGCATTTGGCTGAGGTCAGACACCTTTGAAGTCAGTGACCTGTCTTATCACAAACATACAAACAGTCCACCTAATTAGTGAGGGTAGGTGGGTCTGCACTCCTGACACCTTTGGCTGCTTGTGTGCAGGGTTGGTGGCACAAACAGCAGTGACAGAAGCGGGCCACCACGAAGTCTAGGAGAGAAACGTTGGCGGTCTGAACTAGAGTGGCAGTAGTGTGGATGGAGGGTGCGTAAGTCAAATTCTTAGAACTTAGGTGAGAAATAAGTGCAAGATGGCAAATAGAGTTCCAAATTTGGGGCCCAGGTGATCTGAGAACATCAGCAAGACTGAAAATATCCAGTTACTAAAATTAAATAACTGTATTTCATTGGTGGAATGCTATTTAAGCAAGTTCCTTAGGTAAACTTGTGTTCCTCCGAGTCTCCCCTCCTCACATCACGACAGAGCTCTTGCTCTCCTAGCTGGTGCTGAGAAAACCTTCGTCACCTAAAGGTTACAGACGGCTGCATAAGCACGGAACATTTCTGTTCTGAAATACATAGATATCCAAACCTTATTTTTCAGTTCATTCACTTCCTGTCCATGGGTTCTGCTCAGTTGTTCTTCTAGCTTCTCCAGGTGCATTTTTTGATCCTGTTTTATAGCTTCGCATTCCGAGGTCAAACTTTCTAGCATTCGACTCTTGAGCTCGACTTCTCTCTGAAGAGTATATTTTTCTTGTTCGTAACTCTGAAAGCAGATCCAATGACAATTCAGCGGCATGAGGGAAACTTAAAGCCAGTGCACACATGCAGTTCTCACCCTCGACTGTCTCATTCCTGCTTTATGTATTCGCTGCTTTCTAGGTAACAATCGAGTGTTAACTCTGGAATAATTTTGCGGCTAATCAGTCTAAAAAATTTAAACCCTCCTGAGGGGTAATTCGAGACTACGTTCAAGGACATTCCAGCAATACAGCAATTACATCTATACCCTGTCAAGGAAATAAAAAGTGTACTATGGTATGTCGACGTGTCGAGTAATCTCTGCTAGAAAAAATTAATAGCACTTGAATTTTCCTAGTGAGAATTTTCCTAGTGAGACACTCACAAGTGACTCGCTGGATGAACACAGTGAGGGGACAAAAGGAGTATTTAATGTGAGTTTTGCTTACTGAAAAGAAAGTGTAAAGATAAAAGGGGCATCAGGTCCAGCTCTTTCAACAAGTTTTAAAAAATCAGATAAAATTAGAATAAAAAGAAAAATTAAAAAATAAGAGTTGCCATTAGTTATTTACCTGCTATAAATAAATTCTGAGATCAAATACACATGTTACCGAGCACTTACTAAATAAAACTGATTTATGCATTCTTTTAATGATGTGTGCCAGACACTGGGGACCCAATGGTGAACAAGGCTGAAAAACGCCCTCTCTTGTGGTGCTCATGATCAGGATACAGTTAGCACTGCAGAGGACTAAAAGAGTGAGTAACGCAGCTTTACAATGCACAGTCAGGGGACGGGCTCTCTGCTGCGGTGCCGTCTAACGGAAACATGAAGGCTGAAACTCCATCCCTGCAGGTGGGGCACGAACCAGTCAGACGGAGGCCACAGCTCGTGCAAAGCCCACAGGGCAGGACTCGTATAGCTAAGCACAAGGGAAAGGAGTTTGAGATGACAGGTAAGTGTGGCAGGGTTCAGATCACATAGGTATCTGCAAGCCCAGGTGAGGAGCTGGGATTTTGTTGTGATGTAATGGGAAGCCAGTGTGTGTTTTTAGCGGGCTGTGTGTGGCATGACCTTGCATGTATTCTCCAACGACCAGTTGGCTGCTGTATACAGAGAATGAATGACATGAGGGGAGCAGGCCACCTGGTTAGAAGGCCACAACAGTGGCCTAGGGAGAGAGGACGGTGGTCTGCGCCAGACTGGTGTTAACATAAATGAGTGTTTTGTAGGTCAAGTTCTCAGAGCTTACTAATGGTTTAAACACAAAAACGAAGGGGAAAAAAGATACTGAGTAAAACCACTACATTTCTGGCTCAAGCAACTGGATGAATGTTACACATTTAGTAAATAAGCTAAAGAAAATGGCAAGAGAATGTCTGGCTAGTGGGCAGAGAATCAACTCTTCGGTTTATGTTAGGTTTGAGACGTCCATTAGCAGCGGGCAGTGGAATGTACAGTCCAGGCTTCAGCGGAGAACCGAGGACGTTGTGTCATGTCCCAGGGCGTTCAGATGTTATCTGAGGCTATGACGCAAGTGAGGTCGCCCAGGAAGAGTACGGACAACACAAGATCTAAAATCTAGTGTGGGTCGAAGACAGTGAGCATAACTGGATTTCCAAACGCAGAATGCCCTGGGTCAGGAAGCATGTTAGGTATTCATTTAGTTTATCCCTCCTCGTTGGGGAGGGGGCTGGCTGGGAAGTAGATCTAAATTCTTCAGAAAACAATACAAATAATATTAACAATAATTGCTAGACAGCACGAATCATCAATAGCTAAGCACACGCTTACAGACCAAGGCGCCTGGAGTCCTACCTCAGTGATGGTCATTATTTCGTTACGGCAGTTATCTAGTTGTGTCTGTAACTCGTTCTGGCTCTCCACCAGCTGCAAGCCATACTGCGCGGCCTTCAGCCGCTCTTCCTCCACCTCTTTGAGCTTGCACCGGAGGTCCGTGATGATGTCTGCCTCCATGGCTTTCTTCTGTTTTCCTCTCCTGCAGACAGAGAAAATAAAAGTACTTAAGCTTAAACAAAAAACTCCGTGTAATGATATCAATATCTATTTACACATATATTTTATTACGACTGCCATATAAAAACACAGTATTGAAGATTTCTTCCCAACTTTTAAGTGGTCACATTTACATTCTTTTTCTAAGAGTGTCTGGCGATTTTATTACCTGATTTGAGACCAAATCAAAAAGAGCAGAAAAAAGGTGAATCTATTTAATTTTGCTCCTAAGAAATGCAGTACAAGTGACTATGAATCATGGGATGGAGGGCCCAGCTCCACAGCCCAGTGCCCCTAACTGTTCTTCTGTCCTGCCCCTCTGAAGCATGAGTGCACAAAGCAGTCAGGAGACTGGAAGCTGTAGGGATCAGGCTGCCCAGTTCTTATTGAACTCGGAAAACTTGTTGACTTTTTCCCTTTGATTGGGGTGAGTTTTTCCAGTGTACACTCCTATGATACATGATCTGTATATTGTGTTGTGTGTCCACCACCCCAAATCAAATCATCTTCCGTCACCACAGATTTGGCCTCCTTCACCCTTTACTCCCCCCACTTCACCCCCTTCCCTCCGGTAACCTCCATACTGTAGTCTGTGTCTATGAGTTTCAGTTTTACATCCCACAAGGGGTGAAATCATATGGTTCTTAGCTTTTTCGGACTGACTTCTTTTGCTTAGCATAATATTCTCAGGGCCCACCTATGTTGTCCCAAATGGCAGTACTTCATCTTTTGTTACGGCTGAGTAGTATTTGGACAACTTATTTAATGTCTTGTTTTGTCATCATAAAATAAGGACAATAACATCTATCTAAGAGAGTTTTAAAGATTATACCAGCCAATGGGTGAAAAGCAATTTGGGCAGAACCCACATGCAGCATTCAACAGAACTATCATGCGAGATACACAGGTGGTTTTTAACATTAAAAAAAGTAAATACCACTGAAATTCATTTGAATGTCACTTAATCCAGTATATCCCAAATATTATTATTTCAATACATAATCATTATAAAATTCTTAACGAAACATTCCTCTTTTGTGTAGTCTTAGAAGTCCCGTGTATTTGACATTTGTAGCATTTCTCATACTGGACCACGCAGTGGCACCAAAGTTGTAGACACGCTAGTGTCTGTTAACCTCCGGAGGCCCAGGCAGCCAACCAGGCTTTTCATTTTCGTGCAGAATCCCCGGGGGGGGGGGGGGGGGGGGGGCGGGGCGGCGAGGTGGCCCAACAGAAAACTGAAACCGGCTCAGAATCTGGTGTACAAGAACTCAGGGGTCCGCAGACGCAGCTGTTCTGGCTAAAGGGCTCGTCCGAGACCAGGGTCCCAGGTTTCCTTAGGTCCTCTCTCCCCGCCAGAAGCCCTTCCTACGCCGCTCCCCACCGCCCCACTCCTCGCGCACTCCTTCCAGGCCCTCTGCCCCTACCTCTCTCTCTCCTTTCCGCGCTGCAGCCGGAGGCGGCTCGTGCTGAGAGTTCACCGAGCCCCGTTTCGGGAGTGTAGCTCAACTTAGCACGTAGACAGCAACCCATTCACTCTGGAGCTCCTGGGTAAGCGCCTGGGCTTTTTGAATGCCGTTCTCGCGAGAACACGCACGTCTCACGAGACGTTCCGCCCCAACCGCAGGTCAGGGGGGGGGGGGGGGGGGAACTAGAGCGACCCAATGCGTGCCCCTCCCACGTGCTGAGACTGCGCAGGTGCAGGCGGAGGGGTGAGGGGTCGGTGTCGGCGCGACTCCTCGTGTCAAGTTTACCCGGAAAGGGTGCTCTGGGTGTGTTCCAGCTGTTAGCTTGTGGTTGCAGGGTTGTTTTTTTTTTTTTTTTTCCCCCTTAAGCGACAGTACCTTCTGGAGAAACTGTGTCACTAGAAGGTGAGGCAGTGGGTAATTCTGAGATTCGCCGGCCTCGTACACCCACCGGCGCATTGGCGAGTGTGTGCCTCTGGGGGTCCTCGCCTCTGGTACCTCTTGCACGGTCCCCGGAATCCGAGTCACCGTGACAGTGCCTAAAAGCACCGCAGGACAGAGTCTCGGGCTCCTTTAGAGGACACACTGATAGTTGTTATAATGGCGCTAACGCGTGAGCCTCCCTCACGCGCCAGCAGGGTGCTAAAAGTTTGCACGGATTATCCCATTTACCGTACTTTGCCCTGTATAACGCACACTTTTTGCCCAAATTTCTGTGGGAAAAACAAGGATGCGCATAATGCATGGGTAGTGCCAATTCCATATCTACATAAATGTTTTTCATTCTTTGATTTATGCTTATTCGTTAAAACTGTAACTCTAGAAGGCAATGACGATACCCATATGCACAAATGATGCCCTGGTATAAGAGAATCAGTTTTGTTTCTAAATATAAATAAATAACATATTGAATTAAAAAGCAAAAGATTTTTTTCCTCAAAGTCTGGGCCAAAAACGTGGGTGCGTATTATACACGGAGTGCTTTATACAGGGCAAAATACGTCGGCCCTCTAACACGTTGTGAGGGGGTGCTAGTATCCTCTTTTTCTACAGGGGAACACAAAGCCCCGAGAAGAAAAATGTCTTGGCTCAGTGGAAGAATTAGAATTTGAACTGGCACGGTCTGCTGCTAGAATCCAAGCTCTTGTGTGGGTGTTTAAATAACGAATTTATGTTTCGCAAACCTGATGCCTAGTCATTATTCAAAAATTTAAGTAATCAGAAATAATAATGGGAGCACTTCTCATATTATAATAATAATGAATAATAATTAAAAACTTAAGTAATCAGAAATAATAATTAAAGGAGCACTTCTGAATCCTAGCTACTGCTTCGTGGATGGTGTTGTGTTTCTGAGTCTGTCTTGACATTTGACAGAGTTGATTGCTCTCCTTGAGTTTCCCTGTAGGTTTTGGGGTGCTTTGCCCTCCTTACTTTCCTCTTCTCAGTTTCTTTTGCAGACTTTTATTTGTGATGGGGCCAGGCCACATCATAAAGGACTGAGCTGGGCTGCCTGAGGGCATTGAAGGGTAACGAGCAAAATCCTAGAAGCTACCTGTATCATAATTCAGGTCATGCTTTAGGAACTGTCTGGATGGCATAGAGCCACTACCACCACTGGACACCAGATGTCACCAGTGAGATGCCTTCTAGGTATCCCTGCTAGTTGGGCTCAATTGCCTCAGGTTCACCGTACGCCTGAAATGAATATAATATTGTATGTCAAATGTAATTGAAAAATAAAAAAGTAACTGAAACATAGAAAAGGACAAACAAGCAGTTAGACTGAAGGCAAGACCTACAGTTCCAGCTGCAGGTCTACAAGCCCAGATGAGGTCCACATACCATGCACTAAATGTCAAAGATCAGGGAAAAAACATGTATGTGTCATTATTAATTTCTATAATGAGAGATGCAACTTTGCCTCCTCACATAGAACGGTGGGTTCACCAAGCAGAGCAAGGGAATGCTGATGCTGCAAAACAACACCACACACACACATCAGTACAATTCCTAATATTACAGCTGTTCAAAACTAGGATAAACTGATACTGTAAACTGGCCATCATTTCTTCACTATGGCCATTAGCTATCGCTGTTCTATCAGAAATAGTGTTGCATTATACTGAAAGCTGTGTATGTTTTGACATGAACTGATTAAGTTTGGTTTTGGTGCCACAGGGGAATAGCCTCTGTCCTCAGGGAACTTAGAATTTAGTGGAAGGGCATTTACCAAACAATAAGCCCTACGCGGAGAATGGTTTAGACATTCGTGTCCCTTCGTATTATGAAGTAAAACTCCAAGCTAGTTTTTTTGGGGCCAAGCGAGAGCAAGCCCAGGACTCTAAGAGAACAACATTTTCAAGTAAGAACTGAATTAATTTACAAAGTTTCCTGATTCATGGAATGGGCCAGGAGATGAAGTGTTTGAAGTTATATTCAAGTTTGTGAAACCTGGAGAATGGCAGAGATCAAGAAAAAGAGATGGAGGGGGGAGGGAGAGAGGGGGAGGGAGGGAGAGAGAGAGAGAAGAAGGAGGAAGAGAAGGAGGGGAGAGGGGACCCTATGTGCAGGGCTTTAGTGACTGTACTAATTCATGGAACAGACAGAGTACTAGGATCTGACAAAGGAAAGAGAAGAGCCACCTGAGAAGACTTCAGGAAATTGAATTGTCCCAGCCCCCTGTGTGATAGATAATTTGGTACCAAAATGAATCATTGTAGTTATACAAGGAAGCACATTTGACTGTGTAAGAGTCATAATGACAATGGCAGCCCGGTCTGCAGTCTCTCCTGTCCCTGCTGTATAGAGCACCAGCCTCAACTCCTCGAGCCCTGTTGCTCTGCTCCTTTCGCCCTGAATAGATACTGTCCTCAAAGGTGCATTATTCCAACACTGTGCACCTTTTACTGGTTAAATTCCCAGCATCAATTCCCTCCTCCTTTTCCTGCCAGAAGCATTCTGATTATTCTTTGAGCAATTCATCTTTCCCTCCATTTTCAGCTGTGTGGATTGTGTAAAATGGATCCTACCCTTCCACTTTAGAGTGTCCCATCACTCTGCTTATAATAATTAGCTTAGAGGCGTGCCTGTGACTGAATCCAAGTCAATGAGATAAAATAAGGTATGCAGGGAAAATGGACTTTGTTAACCCCTTCCGTACTTAAACTTTCCGGCCCAAAGTTGCCAGCTGCCATCTTGGGTCCATGAGACTTAAGTCTGCTTGAAATGGAATCAAAAACAGAGCTGATAGATAGAGAGGAAGAAAAGAGTCCTGGTCGTGCCATTTGGGGCCTCCATGGGGCTCCTCTTGAAGCTTGAGTTATCTCTAAACAGTTTAATTTTCATGCAAATGAATTCAATTTGAGTTCTTGTGTTACTTGCAACATAAAGGGTTTTAAGCAATACACTCCTAAATACTCATGTCTGTCTTTAGGACTAATTAACCTGTCAAGGTCTTATGCTACACTTAGGATTTTGTGAGGTTAACCCTGAAATTGCTTAACTTCCAGGGATGGAGTCTAGTGATGGTTCCTCCAAGTATCATGCCTTGGTTGAACCACAAGGAAGGTTCATGCTAAATGAAGGAGCCTAGTGTGCAGTGGAGGAAGATAAGGGTCCAGACAGCTTGAGTGTAATCCCTTTCTTAGCACGACTTCACATTACTATTCCTCCCCCGTTAAGCTGACTTCTTCAGGTGATTTTGCCACCTAAGCCATTTAGAATTAAGACCGAATATTTGCATTTTTACTTGCCAAGAATACTACCCACTCTAGTTTTAGATAACACGGGTTTTTTTCGGACTATAAGACGCACCCCCTTCCTCCCCCCACCAAATTTGGGAGGAATAATGATTCTTAATGCTGCTGTTGAGTTCTGTGTACATTTACATTGGTGAGATATTATTTATGTTATTAAATATTTGACCACATTTTTTGCTTCAAAATTTTTTTTCATATTTTCCTTTAAAACCTAGGTGTGTCTTATGGTCTGAAAAATATGCTGTGTGTGTGTGTGTGTGTGCTAGTTTTGCAGCTTTTCACAAGACTGTAGTGGCCGTTTATGACTTTCTTATCTCCCAGTACCCATTACATATTCCCTTTATTTTCTGACATTACCTCAACTTGTCAGAAAGTAATAATTGAGGCTCTTTATCCAGTACAGTGACCCATATCTATACTGCTGAATAAAACATATTCACTAATGGCTTATATTACTTACTCTTTGGTTGGCCTAAATTTATTTGGTATGACTCAAAGTGGGGTGGGATTAAACTTAGGCTCCTATTCTTTCTCTGAGAGCTTGAGGCTGTCACACTGCTTTTCTGTGTGTGTGTGTGTGTGTGTGTGTGTGAATTCAGTGGAGAGAAGCATGACTGCTTTGATGTTGTAATGCTTACTTTAATGTACTTTATTCCTAAGAAAATCAATTTAGGAGTGCACACAATACAAGGAGAAATTGGTAAATTAACTCCCCCAGGTAAGCAGCTGAATACACCTGTTCAGTAATGCTCGCCTCTAAGCTACCTCCTGCCTGTTACCACTAGGTGACAGTATTTGCAAATCTTTTATATGAAGGTAGGGTCTTTCTATTACAGAAGTTAGATTCTGTTGGGAGAAATGGTTACCTTCCTAGTTTCATCTAGAAGGTTAGCCAAACACATACATTTATTATAACCCACACTCTTCATCACTTGACATCACAGTTATTTCTCATTTGGAATACTGTTCTCCTACTTGGTAGTTCACTCCATGCTGAAGACAGAATTGTGTTCCCCCAAAACTCATATGGGGGAACCCCTAACCCCTAATATGACTGTTTCTGTAGTTAAGGGCTTCAAGAGGTAGTTACAATTGAATAAGGTCTTAAGGGTAAAGCTCTAATTCAATAGAAATGGGAAAAAAAGACAGATCTCTCTTTCTTTCTCTGTGTAGCGCAGAAGAAGGACCATGTGAGCACAGAGTGAGAAGGTGGTGAGCCAGGCAGAGAGCCCTCAGCAGCAACTGACTTCCCAGCCTGCAGAACTGTGAGAAATCAATTTTATGTTATTTAAGTGTTTTGTTATTGCATCCTGGGCAGACTACTATACTCTTGTCTCATCCTTTTCTTTGAAGAAGCCCTATGACTAATGGTTAAGAATATAACACTTATTGTATTGGAGTTAGCATCTGGGTTCAATTGCAGGCTCTGAACAGTCTGAGCGCAGTTTAAATGAGCTAATACTTTTTAAAATGTCAGTAAATGGTATCTATTATTAAGGGCTTCGTCTCAGCTCAAATGTCACTCCCTCTTGGACCGTTTTTCTGAAGACTTAGCCCAGGACATAGCCTCTATGTATAGTTCATAGCACCGTGTCTTAGCCTTTGGAACACTTGTTATAGTTTGTAGAAGCTCATATAATTTACGTCCATCTCCCTCACTGAATTGTAGGCTTTGGAGGATAGAAAAGGTCCATACATGTTTTACTCACTGTGGTTTCTCCCAGCAAGTGTTACAGTGCTTGGGATATGCTAAGTGCTAAAGTCAAGTTTGATGAATGAATGAAAAATGCAACTCATTGATCTACATGGAGATTCCACAAAGTGTCTTTGAGAGATCATAGTCAAGTAACTTATAAAAGAATTACTATTCTTAATCCTGAGTGAAAATGTATTAGTTTACCTGAAACACCTGTCCCAAAGACAATACACCAAATAGGTAGTTGTGGGTATTTGATACCCTCTGAAATTTTCATTGCTTCATTCACCTATGACAAGATGAGTCCCTCACTTGAACCAGTATTTTGTCATTAAGGATTTATATATGGATGCAGTTTCTGTAGTTCAGGCATTTTAAACCATATGAGGGAACTTGGTATATAAATAACCCCACCAGATAGGCCTATAAAGCAGAGAATCCTTGGGTAAAGTAAATAAATGGTCACTTTTGTGTAAATGCAGACTTTCCTAGCTTAAGTTCTTTTAAAGGAAGAGCCACCATGGGTGAACGTAAAGTTTTAAAACTTTTTCTTTCCTAGTATTTTATTATGTCTTGACAGGTTTATTTATTTCCTGGGAAACAAATCTGGTCCATGTTGCCCTGTTAATTTTCCCAAACTAGAAAATATTGAAAATTAAAAATTTCAGTAATCTATGAAGTTTTTTGGTTATGAAATAATCAACTACACGAGTAAAGATCAAAAAGCACAGTAATGAGAAGTGTTAGTTATTTGTATTTAAAAGAGAGTTTTATATTGCCAAAGTTTTCTCAAAATGTGGGAAGTGAGGAAGTGTTTTGTGGGTTTTACGTATCTCGTATAGAGAGTAAAGTCTCCCTTTTTTCTTATCACGGTGATAAAACTTTAGGCAGCCCTGACACTAGACGCGATCCTTTCTCTGTATTAATCATCGTTTTACCATTTTATTTGCCTCTTCGTTATCAGGCAGGATGCTCAGACTCTGGCTTCATCACAAATGAACCCCATCAACTCCCCCATGACACAGTCTATGTTGGCAGTATTTGGCTACTTTTGATAAATTGGTCAGTCTTGTGAAATACTTCCCCGAGCCGAAGTTCTGGAACTCATCAGGTGTCCTCTCTGACAGCCCTGTCTTCCTCGGGCGCGTAGATTACCCCACCAGCTGGGGCAAAGCCCAAATCCTCCCACAAAGCATGCTTCGTCGGAAATCTAGATCTATTGCTTTTTGGCACTAAAAAGTCATGCTCTGGCACTTTCTGTCGGATCAGGGCTGAATAATTTCTCGGGGGTGAGTAACCTTTTAAATGTTGGAGGACTAACAGTTCCAGGGATCACTGTGGGTTCAGCAATTTGTAAGGCAGATCAGAGGAATGCAGTGTTCCTTATGACTACATTCGAATGCAGCGAGACTCAGATTTTTTTCTTGTGAATTTGTCGAGAGTTTGGCATCCACACTCTTCCCCCAAGTGAATCCATCCGTCTGTGCATAGTGAATCCATCCATTCTCGCATAGAGCAAATCTCCGCGCACAGGAGAAATATGGCTTCTAAATGACGTCCGCATGTAATCATTACCATTATATATGATTGAAGGCAGGGAATTACAAAGGGTCTTGGGTGACCCTTATCCTCTCACCTATAAAACTTGAGGCAAAGGGATTAGCAGGTGTCCTATAAAGAGGCAGAGTTCTTAAAAACTGCATCCTATTCATAGGGTTTAAGTCTCCCAACCAATGTGGGAAAGATAAATTTAAAAAGTAACATCTAATTTATTCTTAAGTGCGGTTGGAAGGTCTGACTTTATTTCTGCTCCTACAAAAATTAGTGCTACTGTCATCCTAAGAAATAGAGATACATAAGTTTCACAAAGTGGTTTCCAAACTTTGCTCTACGTTAAAACACCTGAGGGGCGTTACAGCTCCTGATGCCCAGTCTGCACCCAACACAACTAAACTGGAATGCCCAAGGGTGGGTGTCAGGCAGCAGTATTGTTAAGGCTCCCTGGGAAAATGTAAGGCGCACCCAAGTGTGGGAACCGGGGTTAAAATAGTCATGCATCCCCTATCACACTTCATCTTTTCTTTTATTGCTTCTTTAGCACAGTGGTTCTTAACCCGACTGCTCGTTAGAAGCACGGGCATATTTAAAATTCCCTTCCGATTCACTCTGTCTAGTGCAGGGTGTAAGCATCAGCAGTGGCTAGCGGTTCCCCAGGTGACTCCCGTGTGCAGCTGTGGTGGAGAGGCACTGGGCTGCCTGATCATGTGAAGAGTTAGGACAAGGTGAATCCTTCAGCCTCTTTGTGGCTATTTTTAAATTACTGTTCATTCATTTTGTTGAGTTCATTTTCTTCTGCAGTCTACTGGGCTCTACAGCCCAACCATTTTTTCTGAGTCCATTGGTGGTAGGATTACCCAATCAGACACATAACAGCCAGTTACATTTGCTTTCAACTAAACAATGAATACTTTTTTAGTATACTTGTGCAGTATTTTGGGATGTATTGTAAAAAAGATTTACTGCTTATCTGAAATTCAAATCTAACTGGCGTCCTGTATTTTTATTTGCTGTATCTGACAATGCTAATTGGTGGGAGGACATGGCTCATTCTTGGGAAAATCAGCCGCTGGATTTGGGGAGTGTTCCATCCTTTTAACCTTCAGGGTTTATGGCCTGTCTTTTAGCTCTCACCCCTTCTGGCAGCAGAGGTGGTAGATAAAAGGGCGAGAGTAATTTTGGAATTAAAAACTACTTAAAATTCCTCTGTTAGCCAAGAAGCCCCACAGTTTTCTTTTGCTTACTTTGGTGTCCATTGGGAGACCAGCAGGGGAGGCGTGCAGGAGAGGAGTGTCACTGTGCAAGAAAGTAGCGCATGGAGAAAGGTGAAGACTTGAAGCTTGAGCATAAGCTGTAGTTCCAGGAACCCCAGTTCTGTGCTCTCCAAAGAATTGCCATTTGGAGCCTTTTCTAGGATTTTCAAGTACGTCAGACTTGCTTTTTTATTTTTTCAAAAAATTTTAGTAAGTCTATCTGAATATCAGATGTTTGCTGCTTTGGCTAGAGTTGAGATAGTTTCCAGGTGAAACTGTTCTCATAGCTTACCGAGTCTGAACTAATGGAAACTTCAGAAGTCTCCAGCAATCTTGTAAGAACCTCTTACTCTCAAGAGGCTTCCCGAGCAGTCTGGATGCCCTTCAGCCTCATCCTCTAACAACTGTGCATCACTAGCTGATTCCTGAAATTGCCTTCCTCATCTTCCCAAATAGGCCTTGAACTGTAAATAAAAGTTGTGGGTGGGTGTATTTCTTGGCCGATAGCGGGCTCTATACAAAGGGAAAAGGAGTGAGCTTTTACAATAATTCCCAGAAAGCAGGTGGTGTAATGATTTTACCAAATTGGAGCCTGACATTTTGACGAACAGCTCTTGAGCACCCCTCATAATTTCCTCCATGGAGGAGATAAGCAAGCAGGTAATATGTCAATTCCCTCTTTGCTGGCCCAAGTTTACTAATGGAAGAAGGTGAAACAGGTGAAGCACATTAACTTTCAACCTGTTACCATTGATTTTTTTTCACTAAGCATTAGATGTTTAAAGGGGAACGCATGCTGGCAGAAAGGAGACAAGACAAAGGGCGCGAGGAAGGGCTGAAAGCTGGCCTGCCTCACGGAGCATATTTGCAAGCCAGCTGGGCCCACTTTGCACAGATGTTCTTCAGGAACAGAAGGGAGGAGCAAGTGTTCTGATGTTCGGCACATTAGCAAAGCAGTGGAATATCTCTTTCCATGATGCTCCTCTTTTCTCACGGCTGGAAGTAGGGGTTTGGGTCAGAGGCTTTGGGATAATTTTATTGTTCAAACTGAACTTAAGGAAATTTCATACATTGATAATAGGCTTTTTTTCCAAATTCATGTAAAAGGGTTAATTTCTATTTCAGGATTTCCAATTCTGAAAACTAAAGAGATGCATGGTTATTCACCTATGGATAAAAGAATCCAGCCATCATCAGCTCTTTTTTTCATAGGTGAAAAAACATTTAGCTATTTGGAGAAAATAGCTTTCAAAATTGATCTCCTTGGGATCTAAATGAGTTTGTTTTAGGGCAATGTAGTTTAAGTCCTCCCTTCCCAGGGTGGTTTTGCTTGAATGCTATAGTAGCATGTCTATGTATTATAGAATGCATTCCAGAAAATGGAGAAAGTCAGTTTTTTAAATATAAATTGGAGGTTTAGTGGCCCACCATTATGCTATTTGGCCCTCAGAGTGTAGAAAAAATAACTGAGCCAAAATTAGAAACTTTGGCATTTACACACACAGCACACAGACACACACACACACAAATCCAGATTGCCAGCTTCTCTTGAAAAATCAGATTTGGCTAAACTATTTCCACACTCCTCATGCCAGTGATCTGGTGGATCTTTGTTTTTTGAACTGGGTGCACGTTTTCAATTTCACCACAGCCTATGTCGCTTTATCACTGGGTTTTAAATGTGTCAGATATAAGGAGATGTGTTACCTATATGTATGGTTCCTATATGCATTCAAATTTGCTCTTCAAGATGTGAAACAAGATTAGATTATCAATCCCATGCCCTCCAAGCTGATTCTCTGATACAAATGGAGTTCTTGATATTTTTATGGATTACCTGATACTCTGCTTCAGCAAGGAACTTGACTACATTGCCAATGTCCTTTCTGCCCTGTTTCAATTTAGTCTGTTTAGAGTGTGAGTGATTTCATGACTAGCAGAATAACTCTTAAGTTGATTTTCTTTTTTGGCTGTATTTTCACTGGTGGGGAATTAGAATAATCACCCAGATAAGCTCATCTATAAATGAAAAAGAGAAATTAGTAATTTGAATATTCAAAAGTGGTTGCCTGTGCGGATAAAATTTAGCAAAGAAATGCCCAACTGTTGACTTGACTTCACATAGTATCAGACAATTTTAACACAGGAAGGGATCTTAGGAATAAAATTTGACCCTTTTGTTTTACAGATAAAACTGACCTTGAGAGAGGAAAGGCAACTTAATGCTTAGTTCAACTGTAGGTTAGCATCAGAGTCTGGAACCAACCACATCTTTCTTGACTTTGACCAAGACCAATGTTATTTCTGTTATCCTTTGTCTCTACTTATGTAGATACAGTTTCAGGTTTATTTCTCAGTTTTCATGGTTGTTTATTGCACTTAGCATTAATTACAATAACAATTATGATAACATTGTTATAATGATCTATTTAGAATTGTTATGCATGATGAAATTATAAATATTTCACAGGTAGTTCTTTTGAATCTATAAAGATGACCCTTAATAATGAGAAATTTACAATTCATATTTTACTTAAAAAGGCTTCCAAACAACAGGAAATGCTAATAGTAGCTGTCTCCGAATGACTTTCGATGGCCTCCCTTCTTTTCTTGTGTTCCAAATTTTCCATCATGAATCTACATCATCTTTATTGGTTAGAATTTTTAAACAGTTGTATTAAAGAAACAAAGGCAAAGCCAGTCTGATAAAGACATGAAGCATTTATGTGAAATTAAAATGTTCTCACACCTCATTCATTCCCGTGAGTGGAATGTAAAGACCATTTCCTGTGGCTCGAATCCACACACGCAGAGAAAGGAGGTGACACTTTCCCACAGGGGAAGAAAAATGGTGGCCGTGATTGCCAGGGGCATGTGCGGAGGGCTGTGACCCGGAGCGCATTCCAGGCTGAGCAGCCCGGACTTGACGATGAAAGATCCAGCAGTTGCACTTCTCTCCGTTATGATCCCTCCACAGTGTCTAGCTGCCTGACTTAGTCCAGTTTGCTGGGACGGACTTTCATCTTCTCAGAAATTCTGAAAGCGAAGAGGGGTTCGAAGTTTGATTTACCTCTGTCTAGTGTTCAGGAACTGAAAGAAAGGAAAGCGAGCACATGACCTCTCTCCCGAAGACTTCTGCAACAGCTGTGTGGTTACCAGGGGAAGAGTTTGCTTGGATGCAGAGAGAAAATAGATCATTATAAATAATCTGTTTTTACTACTCCTGTTTCTGGGAAACCTGATACATACAATGCACCGAGGTATATTGGAGGTCAAGTTCCGACTGTGTCTTTATTAAATATTTGACTGTTTTATGTGTTATTGTCATTGACTCAGTTTGAGACCTCGGTGATTAAGGAGCTTGTCTGTAAGACTCCTCTCTCTCTCTCTCTCTCTCTCTCTCTCTCTCTCTCCCCCTCCCCCTTCTCTCTTCTTTCTCTTTCTATATTTTGCAAATAGTAAGTTTTTAAATATGGGTCACTTTACTTTCCCATGCTTCTTAATTTTGATTTCTTAAGAAGGCGAAACATCAGAGAACATTGCATAGCTCAGTGTCGATCAATGAGTTAATGTCCTCAGGCATCTAATGTCCCCTCTGCAAAGCTGGGATGGTTGGGGGAATAATACTGACAAGTAGATCCAATGTTTTGTGTCTCTGAGGAAGGCACTCTTTCACTTACTTTGCCTTCATAATGCAAGGGGCACAGCCCAGCTTACAAAAGGATCCCAGAGAAACTACTTTAATTCTGAATCTCAACAAAATATTGTATCAACCTTTTGTATCAGCAGTTAACTCTTCAAGGGGCGGCTCTCTTAAAAATTTTTTTTGGTATATTTGTAGATAAGTGATGACCTCTTTTGACTTCTAAGTCAACCGTAAAACACAGCATAACACACCTCCCTCAGCTGCATCTGTAGGCCTTCCTGTTACGGTTGGGATGTGACCCCGCTGCTCCTGGGGCTGGACGGGTCAGGCGAGGCCTAGGGACAGTTCATGTGACATGGGCATGACATCCTCTCCCTGTCGTCTCCCCACTAAGAGTTTCGGTAAACTGCACCTGCTCTCCTCCTCGCAGTCAGGAGTGGGAAGCTATGGCTTCAGGCTGGGTTGGCGGAGGCTCTGACACTCGGACGGGGGAGTACTCGGGAGTGACAAGCGCACCTCAGCTCAGAAGGAAGAGCAGCTGAGAAACCCCAGGCCGCTCCGTTCACTTCTTCTCAGGGCGTTGCTGGAAACGCCCTTTCATTGTCAGATCCCCCCTCACTCAGGAGTCTTCTCGCTCTTCACCCTGCCGTGAGTGACGCGGGTATAAAACAGGACGCATTCACAGTTGCAGATGCGAGGGAGAAAAGAATTACAGAGAGGAAGTTAACCACAAGTTTTGGCTTCTGTTGAAAGTCTTCAAACATAACTTTTCAAATAGTTGTTGGTTTAAAATGCTACTTACATTGAAAGACGAGTGAGCTTTCTCATGTTACCTTACACTTCATGAAGCACACTCGCAGGTGCAGTGTATTACTTAGTAGAAGAAAACTGGGAACTCCCCAGTGGAAAACGGGGTGTGCAGTCGGACCCCTGATTGAGTCCGGGGTGTTAATTGAAGTACGGGTGCGCGCAGCTGGGAGGGAGGAACTTGGACCGGCAGTGGAAACACGTGACCGGAGGACGCGGGCAGCTGTGAAAGTCCCGGCCTCCCGCCGTGTTAGGGGGAAGTCGTGCCACTGGAGACAGACACACCTTGCTTCTCATCTCAGGCTTACTTCTTCTGTGGGAGTAGTCCAGGAGTGGAGGCTTTGGAGCCACATTTCTTGGATCCGTGTCCTTCTCTATTCGCTTATTCCGTGTTCCGGACAACTTCCTGCTGTTTGTGTTTTGTCATATCAGAGCGGATAATACTGCCAGGTGCATAGTGTTGTAAGGGTTAAAGAAGGTGTATGCAATGTGATTGGAAAGGTACTGGCATGTTGTGTGTCTTTAGAAAATATCAGCCATCATGCCCTGGCTGGTGTGGCTCAGTGGATTGAGCGTGGGTCTGCAAACCAAAGGGTCACTAGTTCAATTCCCAGTCAGGGCATGAGCCTGGGTTGTGGGCTAGGTCCCCAGTCGGGGGCACATGAGAGACAACCACACATTGCTGTTTCTCTCCCTCTCTTTCTCCTCCCCTTCCCCTCTCTCCAAAAATAAATAAATAATAATTAAAACAATAAAATATTAGCCATCATTATTAAATACGTCACCTTAGCAAAGGCCAGTCATATTACTGCCCCATCTCAATGTCCTCATACATAAAAGGGAGAAGAGAATTATTGCACAGACTAATTGAGAGTGTGTGTGTTTTTTTTAATTTAATTTTAACCTTTTTATTTAAAAAAATTATAAACACACACAAAAGTAGAAACTAATGTGACTTCAGTTTTCAGTTCTGCTTGTAAGGAGCTTAGAAGACACATTCCATGCTGACAAGTAAAAAGCCAAACTGAAAAATTAGCAACTCTTCTAGGATCTGTAGGAGAGGGGAGGACACAGGGAAAACCCTTGCCCCCAAGATTGGAGAGAAAGACAGGCAACTACAGGGAGGCATGGCTTCTTGGAGCAGAGACTCAGGAGCCAGGAGGAAAACCTGAGCTGTAACTGGCAAATTGCTGGAGGCTCAGTGTGGGCAAGTCTGGGAGTTGAAAACTCCAGGGGCCCCAGGCATGAGGAGAGGCCCACAATATTGTGAGGTTTACCTTCAGGAGCCTGACCAGGTTCCCGGAGTAAATACGAGAAAAACCCTGTCATGCTTCCAGGGGCGGGAGGAGAAAGGAACCAATTTGAAATAAGACAGAACACTGTTCTCTTGACAAGCCTGACTCCAGAGAAAGCAGTTAACCAGAGCCTAACATATTGGGCTATTATCAGAGCCCAGCTGACCTGGGGATGGGAAATACTCAACTCCAGCCGACTCTCGCCGTTCTGTCCCACCTAAGGGGAGAGATAAACTGGGAAACACTCGTGCAGTTCACAGCCCAGAGACATAGGCCTAGTAAAAGTCTGAAACCTGACCATAGGCCTACAGAGCAGTTTCCCTTCCCCACACGTCACCATCACATCGCTAAAGGCCTATTTACAGGAGTGCTTTTAGCCCAGTGCAATGTGTCTGGCTATCAGTAAAAAAATTACACAGGATCCCAAAAGTACAACAACAAAAAACCCATAATTTGAAGCGACAGAGCAAATGTCAGGACCAGATGTAGCAGGGATGTTGGGCTTATCAGACCAGGAATTCGAAACGACTATGGTTAATATGCTGTGGGCTCTCAGGGATAAGTAGCAGCATGCAGTAGCAGATGGGCAGTGTAAGCAGAGAGATGGAAACCCGAAAGACCAAAACTGAATGCTAGAGACTAATGCAAATAACCCCATGTGCCCATCCTCAAGTTTTAACAATGATCACTTTTTTGCCGTTCGTGTTTCAACCATTGCCCTGTCAATTATTTTCTGGGACTTTTCAAGCAAATGGAAGACATATTATTTTAATCGTAAATTCTTCAGGATGCAGGTATAGATTGTTTACAAGATGGCCACGCTGATGCTTCCGTGTGTAGTCCCTTTGCAATGTGACTTGCAGCTCCTCCCATTAAGGAGCATAGTGATGGTTTTTTTAAATTTTTTTATTATTAAGATTTTGTTTACTTTTTAGAGAGAGGGGAAGGGAGTGTGAATAAGAGGGAGAGAAACATCAATGTGTGGTTGCCTCTCAAGCCCCCACCCCCACTGGGGACCTGGCCCGAAACCCAGACATGTACCCCCACTGAGAACTGAACCGGCAACCCTTTGGTTTGCAGGCTGGCACTCAATCCACTGAGCCACACCAGCTGGGGCTAGTGATGTGATTTTTAAAGTGCCTAATACAGGTCTTCATACATAAACATGGAGCTTTTACCATCCTGACCAGGGGACTGAACATACAAGGCATGAGGCATTTTACAACTCTGAGGGAGAGTGTCAGTGTTAGCATCAGTGTGGAAATAGTATTCCGTGACATTCATTCTAACTGTGAGCCTTCTATGGTTGAATTAGATATTTCAGCTTAATGTCCAAGGGATGCTGGTTGTTGATCTAAGCTTTATTGGGTCACACTCTCTTTTGAGAATCTAATAAAATCAATAGAACTTCTTCCTAGAAATAAAATACATGGCACACAATCCTTCTTGCTACACACACACACACACACACACACACACACACAGTTTGCCTCCATCATGGAGACTCATGGACCAGTCAGTACATGGGATACAATTAAGAAACACTGACCTTGGGTGAGCCACCCTTCCCTGCATCCCCAGGCCTGGAGAGCCAGCTCTCCCTGCGACAGATCTGTGTATGTATTGGCCAGGGATTTGTGTCCCCTACTGTCGCTGTTACAGTAGGTGCTTCGTCATTACTTTAATTGTTCTTTGAACGAATAATTGAACAATTGAATGAACTAATGTTAATAAACAGGCATCTTTCCCCACCGTTTGTGTGAGAACCCTCTGGGGTGGGGGCTGTAAAGGGTGTGACTGTCCTGTCTGTGTCTTCAGAGACTGTCGTCATCAGCACGAGAACCGAGCTCCAGAGTCAGGTACTCGAGCTCTCCAAGTGATGCTGAGGCGAGTGGTCCTAGAGAAGGGTTTTGAAAAAGCTGCCCTAAGTGATTCATTTCTCCTTCAAAGATGTATGCAAGGAATATTTAACAAGGCAGCAGAGTCCAACCTTTTGTCCCTGTCAAATTGGGACAAATCATGCATAATCAAAGTTTTTGAATAATCAAATAGCTAATTCCAAAGCTCATTCTCATTTGAAATAATTTTCTTTCTTTTTTATAGATATTTCTAAGATACATCTCTCACAAAGGCTGAAAATTTGACTAGATATTTTTTTCAAACTGAGGAAAATTTGGTAGAAGTCATTGAGAATATAAAAAGAGATGTTTGGAAAATTGTCAGACTCACCTTTGCCACTGGAGTCTTTAATTTAAAGAGCATATAGGCCAACCAGCTTCTACAAAAAAAAAATTAATTAAGCCTTGAAGGATGCAGTTTTTCATTTTTTTAAAAAAGGAATTTGAATGGTTAAAACACTTTCCATTTAAAACTTTTTTACTGATCAAACAGATGCAAATTTAGAGTAATTAGATTTTCCACTGGCCACTTAGGAACGGTGTGGAGAAACGGGCAGTCCTGCACACAGAAACAAGCACTCCGCCTGCAGGGCAGCTTGGAAATGTGTCAGATCTCAAAAGGCTAGATAACTTTTGGCCCAACAATTATATTTGAGGGCATGTACCCTTAGGAAATTATTGGGCATGTGTCCAAAGATATATTTTCAAGGACATTAAGGAATAGCCCTATATAAATCAAATCCTGTATTTTAAAACAATAATAATATCTGCTAATTCAAGATTAATGAAGTTAGTTGACATATATCTATACAAGAAAAATAGCTGACAGTTAGGGAGCACTTAGTATTTTCCTGCCCTATACTTAGTTAATTATAGGAATTAACTCATCTAGTGTTTTTAAATAATCCTCTATGTAGGCAGTGTTATTATCTCACTTTAAAGATGAGAAAAGTAAGGCACAACGAGGCTGAGTAACTTGCCCAAGGTTATGCAGCAACTCAGTGCTAGAAATGGGGGTGACACCGAGGCGGTCTGGCTGGTGTCTGTCCTCTTTAACCCCTACCTATGGGATATAACGCAGCAACTATATGAAAAAGGGGCAACGGCATATTCAGTAAAGGAGAGTGGATTTCAGAAGAATCTAGCATAGTTACAGAAAGAATGGAGTGGAGGAAGGAAGAATATAGGTAGAATGCTTAGAAAAAATATTTGGAAGAGCTTATACCACATGTATCAGGGGTTATTTTTTCTTTACAATTCCTAACAATGTAAGATTCTTGCTTAATAAGCTTGTACTTCTTTTACAATTAGAAAGGTATTTTTAAAAATTAGCCAACTCTTATCCTTAATTTGTTTTGACAGATGTTGAGGCATTCCTCTTTGACTCAGTTGGCATTGGGTTTTCCCTCCTAACTTTTCCTGCCAGCCAGTATCTGTCTACATTTTGATTATTTAATAGTTCAATATCGGTTCCACACCTGCATTTTGGTGAAACCCTAGGTATATCTATCCTGAGATCTGTAATAAAGGAGATGTGCAGAGATAAGAAGATATAACACTGAAATGATTGTAGTGGACATGGCTACTTGGCTGACCACTGAAGGCATCTTTGCTCGGCAGGCTGGAGAATCTGAATACTCCCTCTTGCAGCCGTCCGTGGACCCTGAGCTGGCCGTGGGACACATGAGACTGAAGGGGACGGCTGCTGCGGGAGCTTCTGCAAAATACTTTGTTTTCCTGGTAGAAAGATCAGACCTACCTGGCACCGCTCCCTCTCCCCCGAGTTATACAGCCAGTTGTGGGCTGTGACTTTTGCAGTCGTAACAGTGGTTTCGTGAACCTGAGGCTGCAAGTAAAGGAAAGATCAAGAGATAGTCTGACCGGAACACACAGTGCTGCTGAACCAAAGCCAGCTGAACCTACCTTCAGACTGTCTGTTTTGTTCAAAAAGGCCCAAAACGCTTATTTGTTTAAGCCAGTGGTAACTCTTTGATTAGTTGCAGCGAAGCATATTTCCAATGGATCCAGTGCTCAAAATGCTCAGGTATTACTCTTTCTTGTATATAAAAATGGTTTATAACTTACCTTACAGAGAAATATTGTTTGGACCATTTTCATGGAATCCTTAAAGACTAAAATTAGAACTGAATTAGAATTAGAGTTCATTTGGTTAAACTTCTTGTTCTTACATACAAAAAATATTTGGGGAGAGTAAATGATTATCACAAGGTCGTATGACTAGGGGTTATTTTCTTCTATAAACATTTTTAGAACTTTGCATTGTGATGCCTTCAGGTGGCTATTTCTGTTGACTGTGAGTCATAAGTTATGAAGCACAAGATGATAGACTGTGAGTGTCCTACAGCATCTCAGTAGATAAACGGCTGGTGAGAAATATGTGTGCTCCCTACCCTGAGCGTGAAGCTGCTGGCTGACGAATCTGCAGAAGATATGCTTGGAAGAATGCTTGCCTGGGTGTGTTGGTAGCTGTTCTTCATCATGAGCACTTAAAGAGTCATTTTGTTGAATGATTTTGGTCACTGATAGAGGCTGAGATATGCTGTGCAAGCCTATGACAGCCAGCACAGCAATGAGCTCATTATTTTTGTCTAAAAGGCCAGCTCAGACTGTGCTGGAACATCTTTTTGGGGTTTCTGTATCACTCGTAGCTAATGGGTCTGGACTTGCCACTTATATTTCCAAAGCGGATTCCAGTAGTGTAATATCATTTCAGAATGGAGCTGAGGAAGGAAGAAGGTGGACGCTGGCAATATAATTTAGGACCCCATTCACAAGAGGTTTATTCTAATAACTACATTTGAATGTGTACCAGTGAGATATTTTTCTCATGGCTAAGCTATAAAGTGACCTGAAAAATCAGAAGACAGAGCTATATCCTACACACTTGTGAGTGGGCTCTCAGCCCCAAAGTCACCTCCTGGGGAGTGTTGTTCCCCGATCCCGCTCTCTGAGGCAGCCCTGCAGTCCCTCTCAGCAGTCCCTCCATCTCAGTTTCTTCCAGGCTCTCATCACCGTTGGACCGTTATTTTATTCACTTTGCTCTTGTTCCATGTCCCTCTCCCCTCACCAGCACGTTAGATTAGAGGCAGCAGGGTCCCCGCTTACTGTGGCATCCCCAGTGAAGATGCCAGGCCCCAGAGTAGGAGTTCAGTCCGTATCTGTGAACGAGTGAAAGCATGACTGTGACATTCTGACAACTTTTGCTTCTTAGTCAAGTCAGGTAATTGTCTTTTAAGGGCGAGGTGGAAGATGCTTTCTCTCTTCTTAATTTTGGATCTACGTATTAGCCAAGTGCTTGTGTACCTCAGTCCAAACAGTTACAATGTAAATATGTGGAAAAAATGGCAAGGCAGTTAGAACAAACACATGCCTTGTTCCCATTAAAACTGATATGTGTGTGAGTGTGTGCAATCTAAGTCAGGGTTGCAAAACACTGCAGCCTAAGCGGCCAATGGTCTGGGTTATTGAGGAAAAGACATATTTTTTAAACTGTGCCAGAATTATACAGATATCTTCACATTTCACATACTTTCATGCCCTTCAACTGATTCTGTGCTTTACACATCCATACTCATTGCTCTGAGACCCTAGTACAAAAAGTCCTGAAACCAGGCCAGCATTAGCCTTGCTCAGGAAACCTGCAGGGAGCTTGATTCAAAGGAAACCTAGGCATCTGCAGC
The DNA here is from genome assembly GCF_004126475.2 of Phyllostomus discolor. Taxonomy (NCBI): domain Eukaryota; kingdom Metazoa; phylum Chordata; class Mammalia; order Chiroptera; family Phyllostomidae; genus Phyllostomus; species Phyllostomus discolor. Next base: position 34,163,918 of record NC_040915.2, on the reverse strand, counting down.
TGCTGCATGACAAGAGGGAGAGCTCAGTGCTCTGACCCATCAGAGAAGAGCCTGTAGCCCTGAAGCACCCCACCCACCCTCGGGATGGAAAGCCGTGTGGGATGTGGGGTAGCAAGAGCACTGTTCAGCTCCAAAGATCAGCTAAGCTGCCAGCAGACTGAATTTTTAGAGTAAGATAAAACATTAATTACAGATGTCAAGATTAGAGTTTGCTTTTTCTGCAAATTCCATGGAGTCTCTAAGCAACTTGATCTTTGAATCCCCAAGGTACTAAAAATCTACAGAGAAGAGATTGTTGTTTTAATCTTGCAAGAATCCTCACCTTGAGCACTGCCAAGTAAAAATATAGCTTAATGACACAGACTACAAGGAATAGTTCTTGGTTTTTTTTAGAGGACTAACATTTAAAACACAGTGTAAGCTGATAATTGTAGTTATGAAATTTTCCAAAATACTATGAGTACACAAGGTGCTTTGCCTAAGCTCAAAGAAACAGCCATGTCATCGCTAAAAGTGGGTTGTGATTTTAGAAAGCCTTTCCACAAACTCATTTTAAAAAGTGTTTTTCACTTTAAAAGTGCTTGTCATTTTAACAGAGAATCACTTCCCAGAAGAGGAATTTGGCTGCTGAAGGCAAAAATCTGAGTAATCATGTTTGATATTCATAAGTGTGAAGTCACCTCCTCTCTTTTTGCCCCAGTTCATTATTACTAAGAGCAGAGTACTCTTAGGGACAGAATACAGATTGCATTGCCAATGTCCAAGGTTTGAAATAAGTTACTGGCCTCCAAGCAATATCTGCTTATTAGAGAGGAAATGTTCTTCTGGGTGTAGACTCTCAGGCCCCAGAAACACAGGTGTCCAAGAAATACAACACTCCAGTTTTTTGGCTCTCATCTCAATGTCATGCCCCACTTTGTTGAGTGGCATAAAACATAAAATTAGTCACTTGTGGGTAAACTCAATCTTTCCGGGTTTAAATTCAGGAAGCTGAGAGCCCCTTTCTCTCCATCCTGCTTCATCAAGTGGCAGAAAGAATCATGGCATCAGGAAGACGAGCCCATCGCCGGCCATGTGCGGACCCCCCATGCACTCTAAAGATGATGCAGAGCCCAGATGCGCTGCTCAGCTCTGGGTGGTGTGGTTGGCCATCGTGAGCCCTCCGGGCCCTCAGCACCACATGCAGCCCTCTCTGTACCTTCCTCCCCCGGGCCAGGCTGCTGTCTCCCCAGAATGCAGGTGAGAGTGGGGACCAAGTCCCCCCGCTATCATATTTGAGCATTACATCATTTCCCCTTTTGCAACAAACACTAGCCCCTTTGCTGAGAGCCCCTGATCAGCATTTCACTATTTTATTTTCCTTTCTCATTCTCTTTCCTTCCATCTCCAGAAGTGTGCTAATTTTAAAAAACTCAACCTTCAGAAAAGTTATAAGACTAATATAATGAACACTATATATCTTTGATTGAGATATGCCAATACTTAAATTTTTCTCTTGTTTTCTCTGTTTATATACACACATGTGCACATATTTTTCCCTGAGTTATCAGAGAGTTAGTTGTCTACATCATGCCACTTAACCCTGAAATATTCACTCTGTACCTCCCAAGAACAATACATCCTACCATATCACATTGAGAATTTAATATTATACAGTGCTTTTACATATATACATCTATATTTATACATTTCCCATCATCCCAGCAATGTCCTTTGTAGATTTTTTCCCTTTCTAATCCAGGGTCGCATTTGGGACCTAAATGCATTTAGTCATCACGAATCTTTACTCTCCCTTAATGGACAATGCCAGCTGGGAGAATTGTTATCTTGTGAGAGTGCCTGAAGGGAGAGGAGGTATAAGTGGGGAGGGAAAAACTCACTTTGTTCTTTAGGCCTAGCCCTTGGTTTTTAAAGCTCAAAAGCCAAGAAATCAATTATTTCATTACTATTTGTGTTTTTGCTGTTAGCCGCCTATTCTGCAGAGAGTGAGTGCCAACAAAGGAAGGCTGGAGGGAGGAAAAACCATGCCAGCTCCTATTACACTTCAGATTATTATCCTACCCCGATGTTATTACAGAAAACTGGATTTGTGTCTCCCATTAAAGTGGATTTTTCTCTCTGGGATGTTTTTGATAGCCCCCCCAGTGTCATTGTCATTTTGCTCTGCCTTATAGAACTCAGTCTCTGGAGGACAATGTTCTTCCCTCCCATATCTCCTCTCCTCTCCTCCCCTCCCTCCCCTCCTCTCCCTCCTGTCACCCCTCTCTCCTCCACCTCGTCCCCCTCTCCCTCCCCCTCCTTCCTTCTCCTCCCCCCTCCCCTCCCCTCGCCTCTTCTCCCCTCCCCTCCCCTCCCCTCCCCTCCCCACTCCTTCCTTCTCCTCCCCTCCCCTCCCCTCCCCTCCCCTCCCCTCTCTCTTCTTCCTGATTCCTGTCCTCTATTGTAGTATTGCAACTGATGCCAAAGAGCAAATACTTGTAGTTGGCTTCTTGGAGGGACATTTTGGACACTAACTAAATTTAGAAGGACAATCATGTGGATCACATATGAAATCAGTGATGTTACAAATAAAAATGTGCAGAATCCTCATAGAGAAGTGAATTACTTTCACACAGGCCTCATGTAGCTAAAAGCACAATAGCAGACTCAAGTTTAATGTAGCAAGAGTGTCTGCAATAGTCTCTGAAGCTGTCTCTTGGAGGATGTGCTCACTTTATTAAGTAGAGCTTATCACTTGTGAACTTTAAATCAGTTGCAGATTTTCAACACGACAGCCTCGCTACTTTTGAAAGGCTTATATGTATCATAAAGCTGACAAATTCATGACAATGAACTAAGGGCCTTTGTGCTCTGCTAGGCAGTATTAAGTTGACATCAGGGGGATGCTATGTAAATACTTCACTGATGGAAACAGAGAGCAATCTTGTCCAAATGAGAACATAAACAGTTGAGCTCAGATTCTGGGATTTACTCAACCAACCCTCGCAACATGCTTTGCTACTTGCGAGATGTGCAGGAAAAACAAAACAACACAACTTTTCTTTGAAAGACAACTCAGACTGGGAAAAAGAAATACTCGCTCTGCACCTATATGATAAAGGAGCTGTATCTGAATATACAAAAAGCCCTCAGAGTTCTGGAGTAAGAAGGCAAACAACCCAATTACAAATGGGCAAAAGCTGCACACAGGCACCTTACTAGCAGAAGAAAAGGTGCAAAATAACTTTAGTCATTAGGGAAATGCAAACTAGAATGAGATACCATTTCACACCCACTAGAATGGACATGTGAATATATCTACATGTGAATATATTAATATTTCCATACTATGAGATACTACTCAGGAAAATGATAAAAAGAAATGAGGCAACAGCATGGATTAACCTCAGAATAACTATACCGAGTGAAAAAAGCCACATAAAAAGAGTACAAATTGTATGATTCCTTTCATGTAAAATTCTAGAAAATGTAATCTATAGAGGCAGAAAGCATACCAGTGGGTACCTAAAGATGGGGTGAGGAGGAGGAGAAGTGAGGGGGGATGGATTTTACAGGGACATGAAGAAACTTTTGGAGATGATTTATGTGTTCTGTATTTTGATTGTGGTGGTGGTTTTGAAACAGTTGGCATTTGTACAGCCTGTTACTACCAGAACCAATAAGTAGAGGCAAAGACTGAATCTTTATGGGTGTTTTATTCAGATGCTGGCCATCTGAGAAGATGGTAGGCTGTGTACCCTAAAATCCATCTTAACATCTCATCTCAAGCTGACCTTTTTATAAGGAGAACAAAAGGGTAGGTAAGGGGTTTGGAATTCAGGAAAAAGGTAGGTAAGGGTTTTGGAATGCAGGGGAAAAGTTTAATCAGATCAAAGTTGCAGTCCAGTGGTTTTCCTGGCATCCCTTCATCTGCTGGCCAGCAATTCTTTATCTGCATCCTGGTTGTCGACATTCTCTCCCTGGAGCAGAGTGGCTCTGATACCATCTTGATTGTTTGCAGTCCTCATGGGGCTCAAAGGTTGAATTGCTCACAGGCCTCCTGGAGTCAGGGTAGGTCCACTCATGCATTCCAGTTCCTGGAACAACAGCTATATACGTGCACTAATTACTAAATCTATCAACTATTACTAAAGCTAAACTTTTTTAACTTTTAAGTTCCTCCATTAGTTTCACAGGTATACCTATATGTCGAAAGTTATCAAATTGTATACATTAGTATGTGCTTTTCATATGTCAATTATACCTCTATAAAGCTGTTTTACAAAAAAGAAAGCATAATTTAGGAGAAAATATTTACAATATGTAAAACCAATGAAAGGCTAATATCCAGAATATTAAAAATAAAAGTTTCCACAGATTAATAAGGAAAAAAGACAATCCAAATGGGCAAGTATCTTGGGTTAAGAATTATGTGTGTATAATTTTGTTTTTGTTTTCATCTTTTTCTTTAGTTATTTTTTAATTATCTTCACCCAAGGAAAGGGAAGGAGAGAAAGGGATAGAAATATCAGAAAGAGAGATTGTCAGAGAGAAATATCAGAGAGAGAGAGAGAGAGAGAGAGAGAGAGAGAGACTGACTGATTGGTTGCCTCTCCTACATGCCCTAACTGGGGGCCAAACCTGCAACCTAAGCTGGCTCCCTGACCGGTAATTGAATCTGAGACCTTTCAGTTTACAGGACAATGCTCCAATGCACTGAGACACGCTGGTCAGGGCTTTTGTTTTTGTTTTGCTTCTGCTTATTACGGCTGTTATAATTAATGTCTTGAAATGAAGGGTATTATATTAGGCTCCCAAAACATTTGTTAGAGAAATTTTATCTCTCTAAATACAATCAAATGGTGATTCATTCTTTGTCCTAATAATTAGAAGATAATTATGAGTGTAACTTAAATTTTGTAAAATAAAAATGAGAGTAATTTCATTAAAATTTTTTTCATTTTCTTAGATAAATTCCTCTCTCTTTCCCCTCCCCCATTTAATATGAAATTTTGGTCCACATTTTCAGTTGATTTACTTCATATGACCTTTATATGGGATCGGTTTCCCTTGAATAATGAAGGCCTACACTTGAAAAATGCATTGTGTATGGCATTCAGGAACTATTGCCATCTAGTGGTATTGCCATACAGATAAGAGGACTAAACTATCAGCTTAATATCTATAGGTATTAGCTCAACAGATTAGACTCTGCATGAAGCTGTTCATTGGACCACAGTCTTAATTTTTCCAGAGTTGATATTTAAAATTATTTACAAATGAGAAGGCATGGACAGTGGCCAATTAGAATGAAAGTCTTCTATAAACAAATGGTAGGGCCACACTGGGGCATTTTAGGCAAATAGACAAACACCACTCTGTTTCTGACATTTCATTGCACTTTGGGTCAGCATCATACTGCATTCCCAACCCCCGCTTCCTTTGCAAATGATTATGCTGATACTGCACTAACGAAATGAAAGGGGTGAATTCCCTGTCAAACCACTTGAGAGTCCAAAGCTTAGTACTGAAGCATTTTAAAAGACTCCTGAAACCTTTCCCCTACAGCCCCTCCCACCCATTCAAATAATCTCTTTGTCAGGATGACGGTCCCAGAGGGAAGAGTGAATGGCGAGGAAGAGGGTGGGCCTTCTGTTCGGTCTGCGTTGGGGAGGCTTCACCTGGGATACATTTGACTTAAACTCCAGATGTTGAAAATGAATGCTTTAAAAATCAGTCAAGTTATTTTTTCTTTAAAATGGGGGTGGAGAAAGAAAGAGGTCTATACTATATAACCCTGGACATTGGCTTTTTGCAATAGTGGCTGCTGAGAATGTTTTCAGGATGAAAACCCTTGACTTTGAGGATGTTTTCAATGCAGCATCAGACAGAGCTGGGCGTAAGCATTGTGCAAGTCATGGCCCTACAAGTGAGTGTCTCCTTCAGGTTTTTTCCACTCGCCACCTCAGTTGCCACATCCTAGTCCTGTCCTCGGGTTAGACATGTCACCATTGACTGGGAAGTCCCACTTCCTTTTTCCTAGAAAACTCAGACTGTTAAAACACTGCATTCACTCATTCAAAATTGATTTCACTGTTCATATTGCTCATTTACTTATTTGTCTACTTGTTATATTTTCATAAGTATACACTGTAAGTAATTTATACCTCTTTGCTTATAAAACAGTTCCCCAAGTGCAGACATACAGAGATCAAGAAAGCAAAGATCTCCGTTCAGTTCCTCTTTCTGTCCACTTCAGTGCCTTCTCCAGAGATAACTGTTGCTCTGGCGGTCCTTCCACTCTGGGCATTTATATATACACTTATGCGTGTTTGCCTATATGCACTTAAAATTGGTAAAATCATCCTTTACATATTGTTCTGCAACTTTTTTTCCTTTTACCTCGTATGTATTTTATAGTTTTTTTATGGCAGGAGCTAATAATCATATCCTATTCTTTTAAAACAATGTGTAACCATGTGTTCAAAACCCAGATCATGTGAACGTGTACTGAGTACGTGAACTGACTACAGCTCTTTAGAGTGGCACCTCACCTAACTCTCACAATAGCCCTACAAAGAAGGTCATTTTGTCATCTTCCTTGGACCACCGCGGGGAAATGAATCTCTTGAGAAACCAAGCAGTTTGGCCAAAGTCACATACATAGCTGGTAAGCAGTGGAGCTGAGATAGGAGCCCAAGCCTCCTGGTTCTGGAGACTCGATTCCAACCACTCTCCTTGGCTCCTAGCATAACTATATAATTCTTTATTTACCATTCCCCTGTTCATGGACATTTAGGTCCGTGATTCCAATTTTAGGTGATTATAGTGATATTTTCCTGAAAAGATCCCTGTTCATCAGTCTTTGCGTGTATGTGCAAATATTTCTGTGGCAGGAAGCCCTAAACATGCGCTCTCTGGGTCAAAAGCCATGCACATTTTAAAGTGTGATCCTTTAGGTAAGAGGAGGCCTGTTGCATGTGGTTAATTTAATTATTGACCCTGACCACGACCAAATTCAGAGCAAGTTATTATTATAACTCTTTTGTCCTCACCCAAGGACATTTTTTCATTGCTTTTAGCAAGAGAGAGGAAGGGAGAAATACGGATGTATAAGGGAAGCATCAATTAGCCACCTCCCGTACTCGCCCAGACCAGGGATCAAACCTGCAGCCTAGGTATGTGTCCTGTCTGGGAATCGAGCCTACGACCTTTTGGTTCTGAGATGATGCTCCAACCAACTGAGCCACAGAGACCAGAGCCAGAGTAAGTTACAACAGGTACGTCTGCAGGACTTGAGAAATGCCCGAGCTCTGAAGCCCAGCCTATCTTTTTATACTGTGATCTCATTCTCAAACCCTCCAAAATTCCCCTGCTGATCTGGTCCAAGGAGGAGTTGCCCAGTCCATGTGTCATTCTGCCCTAAATTTATTTATTTCATTTGCATTTGACTTGTCTCATAATGATGCAATTAACATGTGGAGGAGGGTCGATTGCCCAGGGGATTCTAAGTGGGGAACGGAGTTCCACCTCACTGGGACCCCCTCAGATCTTTTCGGTTGGTTGAACCTGACAGTGCTCTTGTTTATGCTTATTCTTGTGGTCACAAGAATATAAACATGTTCTTCTGAACCCTTTCTGTTTGTTTATTTAAGGGTCTCATCAGCCTTTACTCTTTTCCCCCTTAATTTTCTAACTTAACTCTACTTTTATGTACTAATCTTGCCACCTTTCTCTCCTCCTCTATCACATGATCCCTTTCTAAACGATATTGAACACTCCACATACATGTTCTTCATCCAAGGGCACACATTTATGTGAAGTGTCTCATTCAGCTGGGTGCCTTCACCGGGTCCAGAGAACTGGAACTCCTGAGTGGTCGAGTGTCTTTGCCTTGATTTACTGGAAGTGCAGGCAAGGGTTCCCATCTGTGCGCCCCAGGCGTGGAGAGAGCAGGAGATGGGACGTGAAGTCATATTTAAGGTGAACCCTTCTCCCTCTCAGGAGCTACATGAAAGATCCCACCTGGATAAGCTCAAAAGGACATTTTTAAGGGCCTGGCTCTGTTACAATTTCCAGAGAAGACAGAATTTAAGCTTTCAGGCTGTGCTTGTTGGTAGAATTATATTCTGCTTCCCTGACAAATATTCTTTATGCTTAGACTTCAAAACAATCTATACTCCATTGGGCCCTTAATAAATATCTGGTACTGTATTTCGTTGCTTTTCCCTCAGGTAAACTGATGGTACAACATCTAAATCAGGTGTTTAAGGGAAATTCAGTTACAAGTCTCCCTTCATTTTTATGTACTCCATAAAAACTCCTTCAGTCAGATACATTTAAAAAACTTTTAACTCCTCCTTGCCTGTTTAAGTAATGACCATTCTCACTCTCTTGGAGGACAAAAATTAATATAAAATTCTTATTGAGTTAAAGTCAATTCCTGAAAGACGACTTTGACTTATTTCCAGATTCTCGTGAGCCTCTCCCTTGAAATTATTCTCCACCTGTGTGAGCTGGGGGCGGGCAGGCATGAAGACAGCCCTTCTGCCCCCTCCCCACCCCCGAGTCTGCTGGGGAGCCGTGCGGCAGAGTGGGCAGCAGCCAGGCTCGAGCCGTCAGTGGAGACAGAGCTCTTGGAATTGGGAGGTCTCCGGAAAACAGTGCTTTCTGTTATCACCAGTTCTCCTATCCCACGGAATAAGCCACAGAAGAACCTTGAGTGCTGGAGCATTTCCCAGATTTACTCCACTCTGTGGTCTCCTTTGTGGTAGGAGAAGGCCCAGAGTTAAGTAAAGAAAACAGAAAGGCAGCTTTGCTGTGGACAGTCGGCTAGAGAGAGTGAATGTTCTTGCCTTACTGATTAGATAAGAGACAGGCACTCTGTTTCTTATGAAAATCTAATGTCCTAGGAAAAAAGCATTTTTGGGAAAAAGAAACAAGTAGATAAAATACTAATAATGAAATTTTTATCTTCATTGAAATATCTACCTTATAATCTCTCGGCTAACTAGACATTGTAAGGCCAGATTAATTGAAAAAAAAGGAAGATGTACATCACTTAGGTCACTGTTTAAGTTTCAGACGTTGCCTTTTACTGCTGATAGTTAAAACCTAATCATTAAGAGGCTGGGCTTTGAAATTACCTCCACTTGATTGTTGAGAAGTCCTGTTTTCCACTGGAGCAACAAAGTGTCCTGGTAAAAGGACATTATCATCATCACCATTGTCATTACCACAATACATTCTCCCTGAAGAAAAGACCGTTTTGAGGTTTTAAGCAGCTCTGGGTTTTCATCGCTCTGCCTGGCAGTTTCCATATATATATTTTTAATGCATGGGAGTTTCCATAGAAGAGGCTGATTCTGCTTATCCTTTGGATGTGATAGGTAAGCAAACTTCGTGAGAACTGTTTCCTTTTAGACTTTCTGGTTAGAAAAGTATCCTATCCCACTTTCCTGTGGTGTGTGATCACGTGGAAGGAAGCCATGGCAGATTGCTCTCTGGGTATTGACATCATGAGCTGTCGTAATCATATTCTTGACTCGCTGTCCGCATCCCGTTTCCAGATCAGCGGAATCAGGGTGGTCTCTGAGTACCTCTAACTGCAGGTACCACTGAGATTTGCTTTGAACTCATTGCTGCATATTTACGAATAAATGCATCTTTTGCTGGGTTACCTCTGGAAAATATTGTTAAAAAGGGAAAGAGTTTGTGTGGGCCAAATTCCTTCAAGTACGAGAGCATATTCAAATCACTGTGAATTCTGGATTGTAGTATTTTTCAGACTAAGATTTTTAAAACAAAGGTGAGAAGATTTCTATTCCTATTTAACTTAAGTGTGAAATTCTATGATGGAGTTATTGGTGTTTTTTTAATTAAATTATTTTATTATTATTATTATTAGCTATTCTGTTGAAAGAAAGAGGAAAATTTAAAACATGTATGGAGTTTCTGTTTTGGCTTGAGGTTGTCCATACTAGAATGAGATTGACTTCCAAAGCCACAAGTAAAAATCACTTTCAGCTCCCTGCCGTGTCGTTGAGAATGGAGCACCATTCTGGCCTTGAGGCAGTTTAGTTCCTGCCCTGGTATTTGGCTGATCCCAGGCTCCTCCCTCGAACAACTGCTGGCTGGGACTCCTCCTGGTGTGGCCAATGCCCTGTGCCCATGAGAAAGAATTGGTCCAGTTCTAAATAGTGCCTCTGCCTGGAACACCGCAGGCAGGCTCTACTTAGTCAGTCTGGACCCCTTGGGTAGGTGTTTAAACCTAGGTCTCAGCCGAGTTTTTTCATATGGTTTTGGGCCCCAGATATTGAACTTCTGGCCTTGGGAGTTAGGTCTAGAATTCTTCAGTGGTATTCCCAGACCTAGTCCTACCTGTCCCTGGTTTCCTTCTCTGACCCTCAGCCTATGCCTGCAGCAGGCATTACCAGGGTTATAACCGGCATATGTGCAGGGAAGGAAGAATGCAAGCAAAAGTGAGTGTGAGATCTCAAACAATTAGCCAAACCTTCAATAATCTCCCCAAGTAGATCTAATGGTTTTAAGTTTCATTTTTCTGTTTAGGGTTTTATAATGCTCCTTTCTATATTTATACTGATAATTGAGAGCTGATTCGATTTCCAGATGCATTGTGATCAGTGATGAAGTTATAAGCCACTGGATGTCACTCTTCAGCTATGCAAGTGTGGCTGCAATAGATTATCCGTAGCGATTGCAAGTGGGTAGCTGGGGTAGAGATGCATTGAACTGTTTGGGCAGGTACATTTGCAATGTCAGTGAGCTATGGCAGAGATTGGTTTCTGCATGTCTTCCCTAGCACCTCTCAGTGGCAGTTATGCAGACTATTAGCAAATTCTTTCAGCACCAAAAAGCCAAAAAAATTCATTTATCCATTCACTATGTACCTTAATCACTTACTATAGGCAGGATATTGGACTAATGAACTATGGATACCAGAAAAAGTAAATTTGCATCATGCATACATTCAACTTATTGGACTTCAACTGTGGTAAGAGAAAGTGAAAGAAAATTCTACCTGTTACTCCACTCAATGAATTTATGCCTGAGAATAGTTTTGTCTATTGTCTCTCAGCTTCAAGCCCAGACTTTTACATTCTGCTCTGACACTGGAGCTGAGACTGTGCAAATTACATTCCCCAGACTTCTTTGAGTTCTGGCTTCTGGTTAGGTTCTGCCAAACACAGGCACTGGCAGGAGATTAAAAGGCGATAGGGGAGCAGAAGGAATATTCTTCCTGTTTTCAGTTCTAGTCAGCCCTGTGGAGACACTCCCTTACACTCCCAGGTCCTGTTAACACCATTTTTTCTCTTTTGCTGTCCCAGCGCAAAGAACGGCAGCTGCTTCCCAAGCAACTACTACGAGGGTTACCTTAGCAACCTTTTTTGCCTTTTCGGTCTCCCAGTCACTGTATAACTCATCCCCTGTATTAAGTCACCTCCATCTGAAACACCCAGCATGGTTTCTGTTGTCCTGATGAGATCCCATCTACGGTAAACATGAGATGGCAGATCGAATCTTCTCTGTCTTCATTCAGTATCAGATTTTGTGTATTTCTCATGGTTGAGATATCTTGTAACCCTGAATAAGATTTTAGTGTTATATTTTTCAGAAAATATGGATCCTAGTCATAAGTCAACTGGTAGTCAACCAAACTCTCTCTCTCTCACACACACACACACACACACACACACCCCACCAGTAGAACGTAAAGCTTCATATAAATAAAAGATGTAATGATGCATTGACCTATTCCAGTGCCAGAAGAAACCTCGCCATGTTGGACTTAAAGAAAAATGGTCTCCACATTGCCCCTTTCTTAGATATTTTTCCAAGGATGATTTGACATATAAAATTTTGCCTTTCATGTTGAATTTGCATACTCAGTTTCTTGCAACACGTATTTCCACAGTATAATCTTGCACGATTGAGTAGGACAATGGTTCTTGCTTTCATGAGCTTTCAATCTAGCAGGAGAAATAGGCGTGTACAAGCAGAGAGGTGATATGTAGCCGTGTTTGATAGGAACAACTCGCGAGGACAAGCCCATGTGTCACCTGTGGGTAGTGAGACCTCATGCAGTAGATTGGAAGAGTAGGAGGAGGACAAGGAACGTGATGCGTAGATTCTGCTAGAAATTTCACTCACTTCCCTGCTTAGAACAGAAATTTATTATTATTTCTATTTCAGTTTCAAAGACCTATTTAGAAGAAGATGCTCCCAGCCATGTGGTTTTCCTTAGTATATGATCTTCTTTTCCCTAATATACTTTAGTGCCATTTAACTTTATTTGTCTGAGTTATATTGGAAGATATCCGATTCCTTCCTCACAGCCCCTTAGTAATACATTTTTTTTTGGACAGGAAGTAGGATTTATTGGTGGGTGTTAAGGTAGAAGTAGAGACTTATGAATGCAGAGCCCTCCATTTTTCCAGGGGACCACGATTAGGGATGTACTTGACCCCACAGCCATCTGGGATAAGCCGCTTTTCAGCCACCATGTCTTCAAATCCATCTGCACTAAACTTAGTAAAACCCCACTTCTCGGAGATGTGGATCTTCTGGTGTCCAGGGAACTTGAACTTGGCTCTTTGAAGTGCCTCAATCACATGCTCCTTATTCTGCAGATTGGTGTGGATGGACATAATGACTTGGCCAATATGGACCCTGGCCACTGTGCCCTGGGGCTTTCTAAAGGCACCCCACATACCTGTCTGGAACCTGTCAGCCCCAGCACAGGACAACATCTTGTTGATGCGGATGATGTGGAAGGGGCAGAGCCATGCTCAGATGTGAAAGCCATCTTCACCCCAGCTTTTCACCATGTACTTGTTGGCACAAATGCAGGCAGCCTCCAGGGCTTTGGGGGAGAGCTGCTAACATTCATCTGACACCAGGTGGCCACAGAGTGGGAACTCGTCCACTTTTGCCTTTTTCCGGCCCAGGTCAAAGATGCAGATCTTGGCATCAGGGACTACCTGGCAGAAACGAGAGTTGGGGTACGCTTGTTCTTACAACACCGGTAACCCCGGGTGGGGTGGCAGCCCGTGACAACACCAGGATCTTCACTGGCACGCTGAGGGAAAAGAAAAGCGTGTAATACACTCTTTAGAGGTTTATTAGACCAGTATTCTGCATTTTCTGTTCTCAGAGTTTCTTTTTCAGTTTGCCTGTTTGTCTGATTTTTCCTCCCTAGAACACATGTGATTATAATCCCTTCTTCCCACTTCTGTCAGCCCCGGTCCTTGATGTCTCACTTCTGGAGCTGATGACGTGACCGTTGTCCTTTCGGCACAGACACCAGGTTTAGAAAGACCACAAAAGACACCTTTCAGCTACAGTGCTGGGACCGTCAGTCCGAGGGAGCTTTTGAACCCCAGTGCATTTCATCCTCTCGCCAGGTCATTTATCTCTGAAGGCGGTGACACGCCAGGGTGCGAGATGACCTAATGACGAGGGACGTCCTCACGAGGAGTTATCATCCGGAGAAGTGGTTTTTGAGGGACAAGGAGGCGATGTGGGGGAGGGATTAGCGGGGAACTCTTTTCTGTAGCTACTGAATCTTTTGGGATTCATCATTTTTTCAAAATATATTTGCCTGAAGTTCCTCAGGGGTTCACTTAAGTGCGAAGAGCAAGCGGAAAAGAGAGGGGTTTGACGCTGCAGAGAGTATCTGTTGCCCTTTTTCCTCGTGATTTGTGCCTATTTGACCAGTTTTTGTCCTGCCAAGTGACTTAGTTTGAGGGACTTATTCCCTGGTTTTGAACAGTGGTGGGGGCGTAGCACAAATTTTCCCTGGAGATACCCTTTCAGTTACTTTGAACTCTGTCAAAGCACGCTGCATGCATAATCCCGTGCATTTATCTGCTCTTTTCACTGCAACTCATTCCAGATGCAGGCGACAACCTGAGAGGTACTGATACAGTGGAGGTAATAAACTTATCTAAAATTGGTTTTACTTTACCCTAAAACAAAATATCTGTGTAACTATGGCTTGCTGAGCAGAATGTAAAGCTTTTTACAAATGGAGGATCTAATGAGATACTGAAACGTTTCAAATATTGGTCCATGAGATTGTTAGAAGAACTTGGCTGCCTTACAACATTACGTTAGAGAAAAACTTCAGCACGGAGCAATACAATTCATATACACCTTAATGGGAACCTCCTGGCTCTGACTCACAACAAGAAATGGAGCCAAACACTCTGTCTGTAGCGCTTGTTCCAGTTCCTGGGTTTAAATCTGGAGTCATATTTGCTTTGCATTTATTTTCTGAAGTGAATGATAGCATGGTGGCCAGGATTCCAGGCATGGAACACTAAGAGATGGTTAGGAGATGCTTCACCTTTCAAGAAAGTCAACGTCAAAAACTTTCAGAAGGTGAGCCAGAAAAGACTCTATTTCTAAAGAGAAAAGACCAAAAGCCAATGGAGAGAAATCCACTGGAGAAATTTAACTTTATTTAAAAGTCATCCAACCAGCATATGTGAAGAAAAATAATGCTAGTTGCCAAAAAAAAAGGGAAAAAAATTAACAGAGGTAAATCTTAGCCCATAAGAATACATTAAAGAAATCTCAAACTGAAGTCAATTAATTAATTAAAAATGTCAAACCAGCTGTTAGTATTATTTGAGTTAGACAACTGGGTGATTGACTAGTCATTTTTCTATCTTATAACATGAAACTGGGAATAAGTGTAATGTTAGTCGTGCCTGTATAATATGATTAAATTACTTCAGTACAATCAAATTAATATGTTTTACTATTCCTACGACTGATCGTGTTAAAGGTAATTTAATCCACAAGTGATGCGGCAAAATTGTGTTTTTGAGACAGGCCTCCATGGCTAGTTCAACTATAGTTATTTTAGTTGTGAAAACACAGTCTCGGTCTCCTCGACCTAAGCAATACAGGTGGTTGGGGCAATCCTCCAAGTCCTCTAATGCAGAGAAAACATTGGTCTTCTGGAAATTACCTGGGTCATTTGACATGTGTTTTGCTTGAACTAGTTCAATAATTTTTCCAATCCTCTACTTTGATTTTGCCAGAGAAACACACCCTATAATGTCTAGACACAAAATATAAGCTAGCGAGGTGGGATTTTCTTTGCTGTAGAGGTTAACTAGGATTTTTCTGAGCTGGCCGATGTAGTAGTATCTAAAATTAGGAAAACATCGTTGATCAAGGTCTTCGTTGTCCTGGAAGTGTGGGCAGTGAAACAACAGGAATCTGCGGCTGTACCAGGCGGGGGACCGGAATGCCGCAACACTTAGTCTGCAAGCCTATTAAATAACAGGACACCATCATACACACCATGGTTTTTAACATTTTTACTACTTATTTTATCCAATAATCAGGATTCCACTAACTTAGACAAAATATCCCCATTCTGAAGAAGGACATTTATATGGTTATAGTAGGAAATGAAACACAAATGCCGGGACAAGATGGCTAAATTAAGTGTCTGAGTGTAATGTAATGTGGAGTGGTGTGAGATATGGCAAATGGGAATGTGCAGGCCCCATCTGCAGGCGGCACCCACTGCTCATCTTTAGCCAATGGATACTATGTATAAATATGGCCCAGTCTTGCCAGAACTTTCGTGTTTCACAAAAGTCAGAAACCTCAGTCTTTATATGAAATCTCCCAATGGTTAAATGTTGGCAACATCTTGGAGTTTGTAGGAGCCAATTAATAATAACACCCCATCTCTTCTCTTGAGTTCATTGCCAATTGAGAAATGAATATGACAGGACTAAGACAGATGGAGATCAAGATGCAACATTATTACTGATAAAGCTCATTGAAGAGCAAGGCTAAATCTGTGGCCAAATATCTTTTCTCATTACCACTCTCCTCAGAAGAAACCGTGGGTGTGCAGAACTGACCTGTAAAAGGAAAGGAGTCACAGAGCTCTCAGACTGTTAATCGAATAACTCTACCCAATTAAAGAAATGAGGACAATGAATGTCAGACCTAGCCTCCTCCCCATCAGGAAGAGAGATCAGAGAGCTTCCAGGGTACAAGTCCCCACTGCTGCCGCCATCACGCACACATGAGAATCTGAGGTCGAAGGCCAGGGCAGTGGGTGCTCCACATTGTGACAACTAGTTTGTTTTTCAAAATTCTTTACAGGGAAACACAAGTATAACTATTAAAAATGAAATATTTCTCATTTTTGTGGAGATTCAGTACACCACTCAGAATATTTTCTGGGGGTTTTATCCAATAATTGAATAATACGTCTTACTCCACAGAGCAGGTTTGCCCAACAATGGGCGTCAGGAAATAGATTTCAGCTGATGTCTGGCCCTGTGCTCTTTCTGTATTTGCCCGGCCCCCTGGAGAAAGCCCCGGTTCTCAAGGTCCACGGCTCCAGTTCGGACTTCACGTTTCCCTCCCGCTTATGCTTTAGTTTCATGTATGCTAAGACTGTTAGCTTCCAATTTCTTCTATCCTCACCTCGCCCTTCTATTTTCACATCTGAAGTCGTTTTCCTGGTGACTGCTTGACTTCATGATTCTCGCTCCTCCTCCCCTGCCCATTTCCAGCCATGTTCCCTAGAGGTGCTTTGAGTAAACACTCCACTAGGCCCAACACCAGAGGCCCCCTCAGAATGTGTGGTTCTCCCATTAGGTTGCTCCAGACCCTTCGACAGGAAATGGCATTCATAGTTTTTCCATTATCGGTGGTTCTGGAAATGTTTATTAAATACATTGTGTAATGAGTGGACCATTGGCTGAGGCCGTGGTATTTGTCATAACAGGATCAGTCTTGTTTTAATAGTCTGGCATTGGGTATGTTTTTTTAATTCAGCAGAGAGAAAAAACAAAGTCATCCTTGATGGAAATGTCTTAAGAAAAATGATTTTTCCCCTAATATGACTGAATCTCAAG
Source organism: Phyllostomus discolor (assembly GCF_004126475.2). Taxonomy (NCBI): domain Eukaryota; kingdom Metazoa; phylum Chordata; class Mammalia; order Chiroptera; family Phyllostomidae; genus Phyllostomus; species Phyllostomus discolor. The sequence continues at coordinate 34,147,020 of NC_040915.2, read as the reverse complement.
AGTATTTTAAAAATCTAGCTTCCATTTTTATAAAGCTCCTCTCTTAGAATCATAATTGACTAAAAAAGTCTCTAATTTTATTGTAGCAGTGACCTGGGGCACTTACCATACGTAGTCCTAATTCCCTGCCTATTCTTTGGTATATTTTTGACTTTTCAAGAGCTGTTTTTTGAGGCAAATGACATCTGCATATCTACATGATGACCCTTTCCCTGCACACTGTCCCTGGAATTTCCTCATCTGTTGCTTCCTCCCACCATGTTCCAGGGAGGTCTAAAAGGTCAGACAAAGCACTTCGAAGGGGACGCTAACCAGGATGCTGGAGTCCACGCCTGCTGTTGTCCTTTTTTGTTCTAAGGTGACCCTATTGGGCAAATTTTTTATCTGTGTATGGGGGCATGGCAGAAAAAAAATCTCAGTCCTGGCTTCTCTGTCTGCTCAGTTATGGGCCTTGAACTTCTGCCCCAGCCAGCACAACCCAGTAAAGATGTCAGTCTCCACCACGGCCGGTGGGAGGCCAGACGACTTGGGCCCCCCCAGCCACGAGCAATGTAATGAGTCACTCTGGAAGTCGCGGGTGTTAACTGGGGTGAACACTAGGCATGCGGCATCCGCCAAAACTCGGTTACCAAATGGCTTCCATTTATTGAGTAACTACAGTTTTGGAACTGCATGAAGTGTTTTTTGTATATTGTCTCTTTTAATTTAATCCTTGCTACATCCATGAAATAGGGTTTCTCAGAGATGAAGAAAGTCAGGGTCAGAGTGTTTAAAGATATACACAAGGTCACACAGCTAGTTAATAGCAGAGCGAGAAATTTACTCTCGGTATCTGATCCAATGCCTGTCAGACACTGCCCATTGGCCAGCCCCCACAGTTTTGCTTTACCTAGATGCTCACTTCAGTATTCCAGTTCTCCATTTGGCTGTGAACTATGGCATTTACCAGCTTTTCATAAACTCTAACGAGCGACCGTGCATCGGGTGATTCTGACTTTATCTCTTACCCTGAACTCTCAGTTACAGACTGCCTTCGTTTGCCAGGGCTTCATAACAAAATGCTACAGACTGGGTGGCTTACATAACAGAAATTTATTTTCCTCACAGTCCTGGAGGCTGGAAGTCCACGATCAGGGTGTCACATGTTTGCTTTCTTCAGAGGCCTCTCTCTTTGGCTTGCAGGTGGCTGTCTTCTTGCCGTGTCCTCACATGGTCCTTTATGTGTGTCCTTGATGTCTCTCTGTGTGTTCTAATCTCCTCTTCTTGTGCCTGAACAGATTCATCTTAACTTAATTACCCTTCCAAAGGTCCCATCTCCAAATACAATCACGTTTTGGGGTACTGGGGTTAGGGCTTCAGCATATTACTGTTTTAGGGGACACAATTTAACCCCTAACAGGGGCTGAGAGCCTGCTAGCCATGAACTGATTACTCAGGTCCCCAGTACCAGTATTATATCTGACTGCTTTTGACCATCACCACCAGTCCTGCTGGAACACGCTGTCACCTGAACCACCCTATAGGGCAGGAAATTGTGAAGCCAACTGGAAATTAAAACCTTAGTTTTTATACCCCATTCCCCCACACCTTGATTTCCACCACTGTCCCACTGGCCATTATATATTTATATTTATATTGTGTTTATATTATATTTATATTTATATCTACATCTATATCTATATTTATATATTTATTCTCCAGAATGCATCCAGCCATGTAATATGAAAAATAGAGACATTTATTGAAGAAGTTACAAGATACATTGTACATAGGGCAATGATGCCTCAGTCCCCTTCAAAGTAGGCACCTTGGGACCTCACACAGTTCTCCCAATCACCATCAGCTGCCCCATCATATTTTCCTGAATCTCATTGATGGTGTGAAATCTCTGCCCTTTCAAAGGTGATTTTAGTTTTGGGAAAAGCCAGAAGTTGCAGGGCACAAAATCTGGGTTGTAGAAGGGCTGAGTCACCTGGGTGATTTGATGTTTCACCAAAATACTCTGCATGAGATGTGATGTCTGACTGGGCACATTGTCATGATGAAGCTGCCAATCACCAGTTGCCCATAGCATCATCCTTTTTTGAAAAAATCCATCCATTGTTAATATAACAAGAATGGTTTGTGCAACATCCATGTAACCTGGCAGTCGAGGAGAGTGAACTGGAATGTGCATGTGTGAACAATGACGACTTCACTCTGCTAGTCAGTGGAGGCGGCAGATGCCATTGAGTGAGCATGTGTACTGTGTGGATGTGCATTCAAAATGACTGAGTGTGTAAGTAGAGCAACGAGTCTGCATCAGATTTTGCATTAAGCTGGAATATTCCTCTGTGGAAACTATTTGGATGATTCAGAAGACTTTTGGGGATGATGCAATGAATGCAGCACAAATAAAAGTGTGGTAGAAACGCTTTAAAGATGGTTGAGAATCTGTTGAAAGTGACCCGTGCTCTGGAAGGCTTGCAACAAGCAGAACAGCTGAGAATGTTGAACGTGTATGGGCTGCAATCAATAAAGATTGGCGACTGACAGTGTGAGAACTAGAAGCTGATCTGGGGATTCCAAAAACTGCTGTGTCTGAGATTTTCATGCAGGATCTTGGCATGAACCGTGTCCTGCCAAAATTTGTTCCATGGCTTCTGCTACCAGAGAAGAAGGAACACTGTGCTGCAGTTGCTAATGGCTTGATTGAAACCGCTACCAGTGAACCAGATTTCCTCAAGAAGGTCATAAGTTTGAAAAGGACTGAGGCATTAATGTCCTGTGTACAATGTTTCTTATATTTTCTATGTTCTTTGATAAATATCTCTATTTTTCATTCACATGGCTGGATACTTTCTGGAGATATATCTATCTATATAGATAGATAGATAGATAGATAGATAGATCTAGAGAGAGAGAGAGAGATCCCAAAACACCTGTCATTGTGCCCATGATGAAAAAGACTGATTGATGCATAAGGCCATTCTCTTAACATAAAAATTATTCATGGACTCTGGTTATTTTGCAGATATATCTTTACTTGAGAGTCTTCATTTTCACCTTTAGACCACTTTTTTTCATCTTTTACACCATACAATGACCCTGATCTCTCAGGGAGACACCTGACAGTGGATGAATATTGAAAAGTATCTTATTGGAAGTTCTTAGCAGTAGAACAAAGCAGTAGTGTACACAAGTTCTGGAATCAGATTGCCTGGGTTAGCATTGGAGAGTCACCTTACTACCAAGTGAACTTGGATAGGTTTCTTGGCCTCTGTGTCACACTTTCTTCCTATGTAAAGGGGGAAAAGTAATAGCACCTAGTTCATCTATTTGTTGTTAGGTTGTGTGGCCTACAGTAGGTACTCAAAAATTCTATGATCTAATTTTATAATTAATGCAAGAGTTTATAGAATTGTCTTTATCCTTTGGTAATATTTCATCCTGGGTAGTTTTTTTGAAATGTACATATGTGTATTCTTTATGGCATTCTTTTATTTCACAAGAGATAGAAACTGGTTTAAACACTGAAAAGAATTATTGGCTTTCATAGTCAAGTACTTTATGGACATATTAGCTTCAGATATGGCTTGATTCAGGGCCCAAAGGATGTCTCTAGAACTCAGGTTTTCTCTATACATTAATCAGCTATGTTGCCTTGGTGTTGGCTCCATATTTAATGGCTCCTTTCTCATGCTTGAAAGATGATTCTCGTCATCTCCGGGAACTGCATGCTTCTATGATGAAAGCCAGTGAGAAAGAGTGAGCAGCATCTTCATCCTAGAATTTCCAGAAATCATTCTGGGGTCCACTCGGATTGCACTGAGTGAATCCATGTGCTCATCTTTGATTTGCTTACTAATGTCATCAGGATGCAGGACTTTGGCCGGGTCTGGGTCCTTACCCCCATTCTGGAGTTAAGGGTCAAGTCAGCTCCACTGGAAACACCTGTGTTGACAGTGGAGAAAATTGGAATATAGCTACCAAAGGAAAGATAAAAAGATTCCAGGCAGTGAAACTATAGATGTTCACAGCATGAATGCTTTAAATACATTTGGAGGACTTAGAGTGTATCTGTGGGGACTCTAGTCCATATTATAATTCAGCTCTGTTGTGTGTCCAAACCCACTACGTTGGATGACTAATTATGTCTAGCATTATATAAAAGACAACACCAATGCAATTGAAATAGTGGGTCTCCTAAATGAGCCAAGTAGACATATGTTAACATATACCATGCTGGGTGTGAAAGATTTTCACATTTTGGCTTCTAAGAATGGAGAAGAGGTCTTGGAACTTCTTTTCATCACAACATCTTCTCTCACCCCTCAAGAGGGGAATTATGGCTGGAGTTGGTTGGAGTCTCTGTTCATGATTAAAACTCTGTCTCTTCTCTTTTGGGTTGGTATACCGACCTGCTTCTGCTACATGGGGAGAAGGTTCAGCTATCTGTCTTTGGATGCGTGTTTTCTACTAGATCCTAAGAATGCCCAGTTCAGCTTTAGGACTGAAAACTTTGCAGAGATAAGCCCTCAAACTGGTTGGGTTTTGATAAGGTAGAATAGCCTTCCTACTTGCTCTAGTTCATTCATACCTGTATCATTTGGCTGTAGGAGCTTTCTATGGACTTGATCCCAGTTTGCTTGAATTGTGCTTTGGTGTTTGGGTTCAAAGCCCCTCTACTTTGCTTCCTTTATTTAATACATCCCTTGGAGTCATTATAAAAGAAGTGGTGTGTACAGGAGGCAAGGATTCAGGTAGTGCTAAGGCCCCTGGCTAAAATATCATCATAATATTTTTATGCCAGCACTTAATTGCACCAAATTATGTGTTGCAAACAAAACTTTTGAAAACATTTAGATGTAATATTATTGTCTTTAAACTCCAGAATTAATGGTCCAGAGAACAAGTAAAAGGGAAATCAAAGGCACATTATATTGCTCATATGCTTGTAGAATATAGATCAGTAGTCTGAACTGGGCTGTCAAAACCCCTTGTTAAGAACAAAGGGCATGCTCCCTAGAGTACACCCATGCCTCCCCTTTCCTTTGGTGTGTACTTTTGCTTTTTTTCTCCTAAGCTCTAAAGGTTCCCAGGAGACTTGCAACCAGGGGAGCAGTGGGCAGCAGCAGCTAATCCTGGGCTAACCCCCTGAACCTGTCTCCAAGGGCCCTCCTTTTGCCTCTGTAACTTCCTTTGCTAAGTCCATGCAGCTCAGCGTGACTCATTTCTATTACTATGACTTTTTTTTTCCCGAGTCTAGGCAGCCCAGACTAGGCTCACTCCTGTTGCTATGATCTTGCCTCTTCTATCTTAAGCCCTTCCATTGTTTCACTGCCCACAGCTTTAATAAAATCTCAAAAAAAAAAAAAAAGAAAGAAAAAAGAACAGAGGAATCTAACTCAGAGAACCAAAGTTAAGTAAAACATCTTAATGGAACCAACTGTTTACTAGTATGATTTCCATGGGAGGAATCTGGCCCTAGGTCACTTTTTTTTTTTTTAACACAAACTGATCTACTAAAGAGATTTGTTTTCTTAACCCAAAGCTTGAAAATCATTTGTGTGAAGTATACCACAGTATACAGTGTGACTGTTGTGAATTTCCCTCATTAGGAGAAAGAGTGGAAAATATCAAATCTTGTCAAATGAAGCAGAGGAAAAAAAATTAGTCTTTCATTTGTAGGAGAGAAAATAACACCCCAGGGACTCAAATGCCTGCTCTGTATTACTAGGCAATCTCTAATTGAGCCTTCTTTCAAAAACCCAGCTTCACAACTTATGTCTTAGAAATTCCCTCTAATTTAAAGTACTCGACAGTTTAGCATTTGAGAATGTCCCCTCCTGAGTGGGAACGACTAATGATCAAAAAGGAACCAGTGAGATATAAAGATATTTAACTTCTCTCATGTGAGTTTAGTGATTTAGAAGAGATTGATAGGCCAGTTTTTTCTTATTTTAATGACCTTTTCTGTATGTGGCCTCCCTGAATCCCATAATAACACTTTGTTTATACAGATAATTTTCTCTCCAGCAGGAGCTCTTACATGCTTTAATAACCTTTTCTCATAAATCAACTCCGTGCACTGTGAAGTCTGATGAGGGACAGGGGCTGGGAAGGTTTCCTCCAGCCTGCCAACTGGGGCTGTGAGTGCCCCACGGCCCCCTCCCAGACCTCCAAGTGGGCTGATGTTGCTGTAGGGACCTGGGCAGAGCCTGGTTGGGCAGGGAGGTCACCTCACGGCAGCCTGGGGTGAGTACAGACTCTGAGAACCAGGGTGTCTAAGAAGGTCCCGTGTGAAAAAGACAAAATCTGAATTTGCACACAGATTGAGGGAACCTTGCCTCAGAGATTGCAGGATTGGTATGAGGAATGCCACATTTTTTATTGACCCAAGCCTTCATTTAGACATTTTAAATATCTCCTCCACTGAATGATTCAAGTGAATTAGATGGCATTTTTTCTCTTCTTTTTTAATTTAAAATAAATTTTATTTATTTATTCTATTGTTGTTTAAGCATAGTTGTCTCTGCTTTCCCCCACTGCCCCCTCCTCCTCACTCATCCCCATGTCCGTCCATACTACCCAAAGCAACTTACAGATTCAACGCAACCCCTATCAAAATACCAATGACATATTTCACAGATATAGAACAAACTTTTCAAAAATTTATATGGAACCATAAACGACCCACCCCGAATAGCCTCAGCAATTTTAAGAAAGAAGAACAAACTAGAAGGGATCACAATACCTGATATCAAACTATATTACAAGGCTACTGTAATCAAAACAGTCTGGTACTGGCATAAGAACAAACATATAGATCAGTAGAACAGAATAGAGAGCCCAGAAATAAACCCATGTCTGTGTGGTCAATTAATATCTGACAAAGAGGACAGGAGCATAAAATGGAGTAAAAATAGCCTGTGCAACAAATGGTGTTGGGAGATCTGGATAGCTCCATGCAAAAAAATGAAACTTCAACCACTAACTTACACCATACACAAAAATAAACTCAATATTGGTAAAAGAGTTAAATATAAGTCACGACACCATAAAAGTCCTAGAGGAGAATGTAGATGGCATTCTTTTGGTAGCACAAGACAGACACAGAGCTCAGATTAGAATAGACACAAAAGAAAAATGAATGGATGATGTGACTGGGATATCCAAAGAAGGGCTTCAGGTATTGTCTGATCCAGGGTATCAAATGATGTCAAGGAGCTCTGTTTTGTTCTTATGGCTTGGCTTTGGTTTCTTCTAGATGTGTTCAGCCAGGCTTTTTACATAGAGTAAGAAAAAAGGCAGTTAGCAACTTCCCATTCTCATCTTAATAACTTAGGAGTCAAGGGAACAGAGAGAGAGACCTTCTTTCTCTTGGCATGTATGCGTCAAACTTTAAGGAATTCACTGACACTGTGATTGATAATCTAAATAGAGCCACATGGCCTGTGTATGTGGTTGGGTCTCCCAAAGATGTCAGAGAAGGGAAATGCAAAAATCTGCTGGACTGAACTGCGTTTATGAGCTCTACACAACTCTCTCCTGTAATCTGTCCTGCCCCGCCCCAGCACACACACACACACACACACACACACACACACTGACAAAGTGTTGTTACAGGCCCAGCTAAAATATTCTGAAAGGAAATCTCATATGATAAAAATAAAAATAAATAAATATGGCATAACCAACAAATTACAGTTCTTGAGGCTATCACTGTAATACCACAAACAAACCCTAATGCCACTTACCATGTCTGTTCTATTTCTCAAACACTAGTTTATCTAACAAAATATGTACCAGACACTACTCTAAGTATTTTACAAATATTAACTGACTTAATTATTATAATAACACCATGAGGTCCACACTATTGTTATTCCCATTTTAGGAACTTCCAGATTAGGAAACAGAGGTACGGAGTGACTAAGGCATTTGTATGCAGGTAGTAGGAGTAAGAGCCAGGATTTGAATCCAGGTAGTCTGGAAAATATGTCTTTGAAAAGAAGCTAAATATAGTAAATATGCTGTCTCCTGTTCATTAGCGTTTGTCCTATTAAAGCCACTTCACTGATGTCTGCTGGCGCTTTGCTTGAACCACACTTCTGTGTTAGCAGCACGTACGTGTCGTATGCTCTCCACTGCCTTCTGACCCATGTCCTCACTCAGTACCTGCAGCCGGGCTGGTGTTGCCCCTGACCAGACAGGCCACGGAGATACTGTGCAAGGAATCTGACACCCAGTGGACTTTCAGTGTGGGTTCATTTCTTCCACATTTACCCTGGTTTTGTTTCAGCTAATATTTACTCGGTTATTATATCTATTTATTAAGCTTTTTTAGCTCTGGTCTTGGAAAAGGAGAAGATTGTTGTATTGCATTAGGAAGAGCTAACATCCTCAACTTTGAGCAGAGTTAGGAATAGCTTTGTAATCTAATAAAAATAGAAATGCCTTACTTCTCTGGATCCATAATATGACTGACCACGTATTCAGACAGATAGTAGAGCAACTGAAGCCTCACACTATCACCGGAGCCTTCCCAGCCCCCAACCCTACCACAAAAGGCTAAAATTATACTGGGTTGAATGGGATACCCCCAAAGTTTAAAATTCAAAAGTGTACCTAGGCTCTCAGAATGTGACCTTCTTTGGAAATAAGGACTTTGTGGATGTCATTAGTTAAGATGAGCCCATACTGGATTGGAGAAGGCCCTAAATCTAATGACTGGTGATGTCCTGACAAGAAGGCTGTGTGAAGACAGACACGCAGAGGGAAGATGGCCGTTTGAAAACAGGCAGAAGTTGGAGTGATGCAGCTACAATCGAGGGGTGCCGAGAGCTGCCCGCAGCTCCCAGCAGAAGACACAGACAAGCACTCCTCTCCGGAGCCCTGGGAGTGAGCATGGACCTGCTGACGCCTGGACGTCAGACTCCTAGCCTCCACACTGGAAGGGGGTACATCTCCTTTGTTTGAAGCTGCCCAGCTTGTGGTATTTTGTTACAGCAGCCCCAGGAAACTAGTACACCTTGTGTGCTAGTTATTTCCTCGAAGTTTCCCGCCCTCCCCCCTACATTCTGCTCTGCGACGCTGGGGCTGGGACTTGGAGACCGTGTTTCTGCTTTGCCAGCAGTTCCCTGTTAGGCTCTGCCAATGCGGGCCCTAGAGGGAAGCTTTAAAGTGGGGGAGAGTATTGAGACACGCTTCTTCCTATTTGTTCCTCTCCCTGTCTGTGTCAGCAGAGCGGTGCTTCTTCAGCGGAGCAGCAGCCTGCTCCCCCTGCCCTCTCGGAGGCAGCCACGTTGACCTCCCCACCCAAGAAACCAGTGCCAGCCTTTGCTTTCCCCCAGTAATCATGGGGTCTGGGTCCTCAGAGACCCTTCTCCATGCTCCTGCCTTTGCTCCTGCAGCCCTAGGGTGGCGGCTGCTATAGGGATCTATGTCGTACTTCACTGTTCTCATTTTGCTTTTCGGTCCTTAGTACCTAGTTACTAAGTCTTTGTATTCCACCCTTAAAAACCATTGTGTCCTCTGTTTTCTGACTGGACTCTGACTGCTGCAGCCTGCAGTCCTTGGCTTTGTAAACCGTCCCATTCTTTCTCGTTTGCTCAAATTAGCAGTGGGAGGTGTAGCAGTTAGGAGGGCTGAGGAGCAGTAACAGGAAGCCGTGACTGCAATAGCTTAATCCAAAGGCTTTTTAAAAATTTAAGACTTTATATTTTAAGAAAAGCTGTAGTTTCACAGGAAAATTGAGGGAAAGATACAGAGATTTTCCCATACACCAGCACACCCAATCTCCCCCTGTGCTGATAAACCCACATCGATGGAACCCGTCATTATGACCTGGAGTCCGCAGTTTACATTAGGGCTCATCTTGGTGTGTTCTGTGCCTTCTGTGTCTGGACATGTTTATATAGACACATCTTCACAGTCACATTGTCACCGGGAGTACTTCCACTGTCCTAAATGTTCTCTGCGCCCCACCCATTCATCCCTCACTCTCACCCTCACCTCCTGGCAAGGACGGATCTTCCGCCATCTCCGTAGTCCTGCCTTTTCCAGAATGTCACGTGGTTGAAATCGTACAGTATGCAGCCTTTTCAGATTGGCTTCTCCCACTACAATATTATGCATTTAAGGTTTCTGCATGTCTTTTCATGGCTTGATAGTGCTTTTCTTTTTAGGGTGGAATAATATTGCATTGTTTGAATATGCTGCAGTTTATCCATTTACCTACTGAAAAACATCTTGGTTGCTTCCAAGCCTCGGCATATATGAATAAAGCTGCTGTAAACACCTGTGCGCAGGTTTTTACGAGGACGTAAGTTTTCAACTCCTTTTGGTAAACACCAGGGAACACCAAGGGCATTTTTCTTTTCTTCTTTTCTTTTCCTCCTCCTCTTACTCCATCTCTTCCCTATTCTTTTCTTTTCTTTTGTTCTTTACTTTCACACAAGGAGATACCCAGAGGCTGTTTGCGTTGGTTCATTCAATGGCTCCAGGCTATGACACCAGGACTGGCTCACAAGCCCTCTCCTTCTTTCCCCTGACTCCATTGGTGCGTTGGTGAGTCAGCCATTGTGGCTGTGGGAGGGCGGCGCAGTTCCCGAGGACACGCGCAGAGATGAGGATGTGCGGTGAGGGAGAGCATGGGGATTCCATTTGCACACCTTCTGTTGGGGAGTAAAACCTTCACCGAAGGCCTCGGCAGGTTCCTCTCAGGTCTTTCGGACCAGAATTGTGGCACACACTCACCCTGTAGCCAGGTGTTGAAAGTGAGCACCTGGCCTTTGTAGCCTCTTCTAGGGGGCACAGTCACTACCAGTTTCCTTCCCAGTCTGAGCTTCCTAGATGAGTTTCCTCATCTATGAAGTAGGAATAGTGATACGTATTCTTGCAGGGGTTTTGCAAGAACCAAACGAGGTACGGGGTAAGATGTACCCAGCATACTTTGCGGCACTGAGTGCCCATCTGTAAAAGTGGACTTGTCCTCCTGTGACCTGGCTGCTGGTCCTAGGGGGCTGCCTCCTGGCCACAACCAGGAAGTTGCTCTTGGTTGACTGAGGTGTTGCATGGCCCCCTTTGTGGAGTACTGTCACCTCTGCCATATTATTTTTCACAGAAACTTTGTGGGGAAGCCACTGTCACTTTTTCCAAATGTGGGAGTTGAAGCATTGGTAATGAAAGAGTTGGCATCCCTGTCTCCAATGAGTTTGTCACTATGGCTTTTAAGTCCAGAGCTGTGGGAACCATCCCTCCTTTGAGAATGAATCTATATGCCCATACAAATTTTTCCAAGAATAACATAGACACCCAACTGTGGTAACGGGGCTTCCTGCTAAAGCCTCAACCAGTGAATTTTTCCTGAGGATTTCTGGGAGAAATGTTTCTGCCCACAGTTGCAAATGCATTCATCGACAGCCTACGAACATCATATTGCAAATGCATTCATCGACAGCCTGAGAACATCATACTTCTATCTCTGCATTTTGATTTTGACATCTACTCCCCAGCCTTGTTCATACACACAGAGGACCCACTTTGAATTCCTTCTGCTTCTGCTTAAATCACTAGCATATTGAAAGCATCAAGGAGAAAATGAGCCTCTTGGATCTGGGGCAATGCATTCTGATTAATACTGGATGTGTGCTGTGCTGTGGCCCAGGGCAGCCCCCAGGAAAGAAAGTTTCTCAGCTTGTTTCCAGAGCCATTTGGGCATCTCTGCAGCCTCATGGCATGTTGAGCGAATTTCTCCTCTGAAGAACCAGGGATACTCTGCCTTCTCTTTCCTTTATTTTGTTCTGTGTATGATTATATATCCCTCCTGATGTGGGTTGTTAAGTGCACAAACTTCCTTACAGTATATCAAGATGCAAAGAATATTTAAGTTGAGCCCCAACCCCAGTGTGGCTCAGTTGGTTGGACATGATGCTGCAGAGTGAAGGGCCATCAGTTCAATTCCTGGTCGAGGCACACGCCTGGGTTGTGGGTTTGGTCCCAGGTCAGGGCACATACCAGAAGCAACCAACTGATGTTTCTTTCACACATCTGATGTTTCTCTCCCTCTCTCACTCCCTCCCTTCCCTTCTGTCTAAAAATAAATAAAATCTTTTTTAAAAGAATATTTAAATTGAATAGGAGGTAAATTGCCAACTGCCTTAACTTCTTAGCGTCGCTGAACCTTGAATCTTGCAAGTGTTTCCTGAAGCACTGGTTTCCTCTCCACCACTTTCTCATGATAGGATAGCCTTACCTTTCGGGAGAACACTCTGTCTTTTTAACCACAGAGAATCTGTTGCAATGCAGTGGTTCTCAAACCTCAGTAAAGGTACTAGGCTCTGCCACTTAACATGTTGAAGAACTGTTTAGATATAACCTGTTCGTGTGTGTGTGTGATGGATTAGAGGGTAGGCAGTACACATTGTATTCTTCTGTAGGACAATGAGAACTTCTCATTCCTTTGTAAATCTTCTGCAGCAAAAGAGTTTTGAAGTCGTTGGAATGGCTGGAGGCATCCTCTTGCCATGTTTTTTTATAGAGCCCTCTGTTCCTGTCTGCACTTAGTGCTTAAACAACGGAGGCTAAGTCTCTGGCTGTACTTGGAAGGGAGTAGAGAGGGCAGGAGGCAGAGGGACCCAAGTTTGTGAAAAGCTTCCCCTTTAATCTTTAGCAAGCAGGCGTGTCTACTCTGTGGAACTCGGTGCCCAGCCAGCCTCCCATAGAAGCTGCAGGAAGTGTTATCAGGAAGGAGCCATTGACAAATAAAGATCAAACTGGCCTTCTGGGTAGTAATTGGTATTCCTGGGTATGGCACGGTGGGGTTACCAGGTAAGCTGCCAGCCCTCCCTTTTATGTGATGAAAATGCAAACAATATCAACTGAAAAGTCAAATCACAAAGGCTCTGAAAGCATCTTGAGGAATGGTGGAGACAAAACCAAATGAAAACAAAGTATCTTTTCAGGGAACTGTATATGAAAACTGATGGCAAAGCAGGGAACAGGCTGACTAGGAACGAAGATTTTTCTCTGGACTGGGTCCTGGTCCTGACAATGAGGCTTGTCCAGAGGTCATGGACAGGGAGTTGCCTTCCGACACCTAAGAAGGTTAACTGTTCTTTTTGCGTGTGGAATCGCAGCATTAAATGCAGGAACTTCTTTCTGTGAGTGCTGGGGCAATCTGGGTTTGGGAAGAATGACAGTGAGTTTTGTGTTTTGTTCTGCAAGTTGGAAGATGTTTCCTACTTGAACAGCAGATGTATTTGTGTATGTGTATCTCTGTGGTACATTTTAGCCATAAAATAGTCACTCTGAAGAAGCAGGAGATTTTGGAATTCTGGACTTATGGGGCTCATTTTTAAAGAATCTGAAAATAATTATTTTTGTAAATAAAAAAGTCATTTGGTGGTAAAAGTTAAACCTCAAACTTCTCTCAATTCTCCTTCTAAAAAAGAGAACCTTCAAAATTAAACTTGAAGTCAAAATTAATATACTTATAAATAAATAACATGCCAAAAATTAATCTAATAGTTTCTTAGACTCAACAAACATAGCGCTCTGCAAAGAGATGCATGTGGGTGCTCAGCTGATGGGGGGGTGGGGGGCGGGTGGTGACTGGGAGGCTGAAGTCTGTGAGCTAGTAATTTCCCCTCAGTCTGCCACTGCCGTCACCTCTCCCACCCCCTCCACCTGTGACAAAAGAATTCAGAGAACTTTTTACTAATTTTGTCATCAATGTTGTTGATCTCCTAGAATTAGAAATAAGCATTTTTAAAATGTTTAACCTAAATATATGAGGCAATGGTAAAAGCCATCCTTTAGCCTAGCAGTGATCCAAATGGCTGCTAATCCAAGCAGTAATCCAAATTGCTTTACTGTTTATGAAACAGATGAAACCACTTTTAACATGTCTTTTCCTACCACAAATAATACATTTCCTAGTTCAGAAATACTTCATTAAGAGAGAGAATATAGGAATAATTGCCAAGATCAAAAGTACTTTACCTCCAATATTTGTCATTATGAGCAATGCCGCTATGAACAATTTTGCACATGTCTTCTTCTCATGCATGTATGCAAATTTGATGCATTAGCTTAGGAGCAACTGCTGGGAAATGGTAAACGCCTTTGTTCAGTCTTACAAAATAATGCCCAATTGTTTTCCAATGTACTTATACTAATTTATACTCCAGCTGAGGCATCTGTATTTTTTTGGCAGTGGCTGGGAGACCCCCAACCTCAGTGCGAGTTCCCAGGTTAGATCCAAGTGGCCCTTGGAGCGTGATGGACAAGCAGCACCGGGTCTGCACGTTCTGGGCACTGCGAAGTGGGTGGAGGACCCCGTGTGAGGAAAGGCAAGGCTCCCCAGCCAACCTGGCCAGAGGAGGCTGAGTGTTTTCTGCCCTTTGAACTATGGCTGGGTTTAAAAAAAAATGTTTTCTGTAATTTTGGACTGAGAGAATATAATAAGCACTTTTATTTCTGCCACATAATATTAATAATTGCCAACATCTGTTCTATTTGCTTAATTTTATAAAAAGAAACAAAAATTATAAGTAGATTAAGTTGAAGTTCTCTTTGCTCACCCACTCCATCCCTCTTTGTTGCTCATTCTGACCCTGCTGAGGCAACTACTGCCACAATTTGGGAGGCATCCTCCCCCACATGTTTTTCTACCTTTACCACACTTGATGTATCCATAAAATGCTATGCAGGTTTGTGTTCTTTGTTTTCAAAATAACATAAATTGCATCGTCCGTACATATTTTTCTGAAACTTCCTTTTTACACATTTTGTTTTTGAGATCTATCCCTGCCGATGCGTACAGAACTAGATAATACATCACCACTGTGGCGCAACGTGAATCCCATAATACAAATATTCCAGAATACAAATATACAATGTTTTATTTATCTATTCTTCTACCGGTAGATGTTTCGATCTTTAAAAATATTTACAATTATAAACAAGGCTGTAATGAATGTGTTCTTAAAAGATGTTCTACCAGCTAAACCTGCCTAGTTTGCAACAATGCATAGCATCCACATTAACATTAAAGGCAGCCGGCTGCTTCTCTGATTGCACTGTGGTGTGCTGGGCCCAGCTCATTTTGTTTTGCAAGAGGCAGTTGTTAAAATTTCATGTGAGGCAATTATTAAAAATAGCCATTTTTTAAAATATGATCCTAAATTTACAATGGAATACAGTTATATTTTAAATGTAATAAATACTCAAAACTCACCACTTCCTAATTATTTCACTATGCCTATCATTATCTGTGTTCTAGAGATTACTTATGTCTATTATTTCTGGGCAGTGGAAATAACTACATAATGCTGCATGACTACACGTCTCCTCTCAGCTTTGGTAGCTTGAAATTAGCCACGGTGAGAGTATTTGCACTACAGAAATCCGCAATGCTGCTAAGTCAGGTCTTGATTTATTTTGTTGATTACACAGACCAAGAATTGTCAAGCTTTTTCTGTAAAAATCCGGAGAGTAAATATTTTAGGCTTTGGTACTACTTTGTTAACTATTGCTTCTCCTTTTCTCTTTCCCTCTTCTCCTCTTTCCTCTCTTTCTCCTCCTTATTATTCATAATCCTTAAAAAATGGGAAAAAACAGGTAACTGATGAACTTTATTAAAATAGGAACCCATAGGCTATAGATTGCTGACTCCTGGTCTAGATATAAATAAGTGGTAAAGAAAATATTGGTGTGGATTTAATGTAAGAGTGTGTTGTGTATATACAGGGTGGGGCAAAAGTAGGTTTACAGTTGTTCCTGTGGAAAATAATACAACAGTTAATAAATAATAACATAAGATTAAACTCTGTGTTTTGTGTACTGAGAACTGTAAACCTATTTTTGCCTCATACTGTAGTATTCACTTTGTGAATAGAAAAAAATTGAGGCAATGTTCTTTCAGTGTTCAAAACTATTACCTAATTCAATAAAGAACTTCACAATGAATGAACTTTTGACATATGTTCTAATTAGTTATTTCACTTCCATTTTCCTCATTAACATAAATGAAATAGCATCAACATCCAGCAGGAACTGCACCTGGAAATCTGGTTGTTAAACCAGATTCATCAACAACCCTGGATCACACCCATTACATTTATGAAGAAAAGAAGCACTCATTCACTGATGGAGATGCTTTATTGCATACATGTGCACGCACATACTACTCATATAGCTGACACGTCTTCCGTCTTATGTATGGTCTTCCAAGTTTTCACTTATACCTGTATTTAAATTACTACTCCTATTAGTATTATGAATATCATCATCATCATCATCATCATCATCATCATCATCGTTTTACATTCAGACTGTCAATTACTCAAGGACAGGGGCTGTGTTGGAGTACTCTCCATGCCTCAGTGTTCTCATTTGAAAAATAAGTTCAATAGTAATAACTGCCTCACAGGGTTGCTATGAGGATTAAATGAGGTAACCCTCCCCTCCTTTTCCTTCCTCCTTTTTTCTTTTCTCTTTCCTTCCTTTGTTTTCTTCTTTTTTCTTGTCCCTTTCTGTTTTCCTTTTAACAAATATTTATTGAGTACATAGTGTATGCAAGTGATGGATGGTGAACAAGACCAACGTAACCCTTATTTTCAAGGAGTCTACAGTCCAGTGGGCAAGACTGTTTACCCAAGCAATGGTAAAGCAAGTCATGGTAATGATATGAAGGAATCAAACAAAAATCTGAGAATCAGAATAATGGGAGTCATTTGGGCATTCATTCAGGTAGCTATGGTCTCTATGGAAAAGGTCTCTTTGGAGAGGTGCATTCAAGGTGAGTCCTGGAGAATAAGAGTCAGATGTTAGAAAGGAATAGAGCTGATGGGAGAACAGGGGGCGAAGAGCTTTTCCTGAGCTACTTGCAGGGTTGGCCCTTTGTGGAGGCCAAAGAAAGCAGCACCGGATAGGAGTTGGCATACTGGTTTCCTCTCTGTATACAATGCTGATAAGTTGGTAGTGGCTTCCTGGAGTGTTGTGTTGAAAAGGATTTTAAGGCCCTTATAGGCCCGTAGTAAAGAGGTCCATGGAATCCTGGTCATGTCTGCTCTGGACGCAGGAGAGGCTCCTGGAGCATATTTATTTACCCTGCCCTAGAGGATTGTCCAGAGGTCAGACGTATAGAAGGCGAGCAGGGAAGACAGTGGGGATGATGTTCATCCCCACTGTTGTCCTTAAGATCAGCTTGTTTCACTCCATGCTTTCCACAGCAAAAGGTTCAGTAACTCATTAAGAAGCACTTAAGCCAATGACTTTTATCTCTTCAAAATTACAACTCTCTTATGTGTCACTTGTAGCAATTGAACAAATTTCTAGAGAGAATAAATGTGAGGTGTGGACCCCTCCCTGTTATGCTTTCCCATTTTAGAATCCTGTGGTCCTACCACACAGAAAGGTGGGCTGTTTCTGTGAGGCTGCAGAGATGCAGAGAGCTGCTTTAGAGTACTTGAAATAGCAGGAACTACTACCTCTTAAATAGGATTTGCTTCATTCAATAAATACCCATAGCCCTGGCTGGTGTGGTTCAGTGGATTGAGTGAGCACCAGCCTGTGAACTGAAAAGTCACCAGTTCAGTTCCCTATCAGGGCACATGCTTGGGTTGAAGGCTGGGTCCCCATGTGGGGATGAACAAGAAGCAACCAACTGATATTTCTCTCACACATTGGTGTTTCTCTTCCTCTCCTTCTCCCTCCCTTCTCTCTCTGAAAAATAAATAAATAAAATCTTTAACTAAAAATAAAAAACAAAATTAAAAAATACCCATAAAACCCCATCTCATACTGAATACAGGCAAACCCACACACTCAGAAGCCATCTGAATTTGTGTTTCCCAAAGTGCGATATGCATACCAATGGTGGTACATGACATAATGTTAGGTGACACAAGGACTTTTTAATCTTAATGATAATGCTGATTACAGGGTAGGGCAAAAGTAGGTTTACAGTTGTGAGTACATTGAATAGAGTTTATTATATTTATTAATCTGTATTATTTTCCATATCAACAACTGTAAGCCTAGTTTCACCCCATCCTGTCTGTTAGAAAAGCATTGGTTTATTTTACATAAGAGCTAAAGTTACCTTTTATATTAAATCTATTTCAATTTGATTTCTAAGTATTAAGGGGCCATGGGTAATCAGAGACAGCATACGATGAAAGTGAAGGTATGATGATGGTACACACACAGATGGCTGACATTTGGGAAACGCTGATTTAGAGTTTGCTGTGGGTTCGGTTGTGTTCCCCTAAAATTTGTGTTTAGTCCTAACCTCTAGTACCTTAGAATGTGTCGTTATTTGGAAATAGGGTCCTTTACTAAGTGTGGACCAACTCTAATATCACCGGTGTCCTTATAAAACAGGAAACTTTGGACACAGAGAGTGACATGCACAAAGAGAAGATAATGTGAAGAGACCTAGAGAGAAGACAGGCATACATGAACCAAAGAGGGAGGTCTGGAACAGATCCTTCTTTTGCATCCCCCAGAAAGAATGAACCCTTCCCTGAAAACACCTTGATTTTGAACTTCTAGCCTCCAGAACTATGAGACAATAAATTCCTATTGCTTAAGCCACCCATTTTATGGTACTCTGTTACAGCAGACCTAGCAAACTAATTGAGTTTATTTTCATAGGCTTGAAACATATTACCTCCTAGATAATGTTGACATCTCAGAAATGTGGGCTCTTTAAGGTTCAGAATCTTTAAGTGTCTATAGTGCCCACTGGCAGGTGTAGAAGGTGGCTTGATAAATCCTGTTTTCATAGACAATCAATACTCTTCAATGTGGAGAAAGGCAAGCTATTTCTCAATATCCAGGTCCTCTAGTGGAATAACACTGACTTTAGTGTCCAAATACCTTAGCTCAAGTTCTTAGTCTGCTAGACTAGGGGGTTTTGAACATGTTTCTTCACTTGTGAACCTTTCCTAGTGGGGTCCTATGGTCCCTATTCAATTTTCTCACTTCAAGATTCCATGTTTAGAAAGCACATTTCTCTAAGGTTTCCAAAATGTCAGTCAACCCCACAGCTGGATGGAAGCAGAGTCAGGGCAAGGCTCATGGGAGATGTGAAGAGGTTTGACTAGCTGTCTAGACAGACAACCTCTATGTATAAACTTGAACATCTGTAAAACATCTAAGATCCTCCTGATGCTGCGCCAGCTTGCAGATGGTCACCTGGGGCCTGGCCACCAAAGATGTGTGATTGTGGCAACTCGGGCTATAAGATAGTGAATTAAAGAATGAGAGAGGACCTACCTGTAGTCTACCTAGAATTCAGATCTTAAATGATAAGTAGGAACTGGATTAGGCTGGTAGCACTGGTGTACCATAAATGAAGCTCAATTTTCCCATCCTTGGCAGGATTCCAGGATCCAAAACCCTCATCGCCAACTGTTTAGTCTGGCTATAAGTGGATAAATTTTATTCTCAAAAAGTAAGTTATTTAAATTGGACAACACATCTCTTGCTTTAGTCTTGTTTAAAATTACAGTTTGCATTCCATATTATTTTGCATTAGTTTCAGGTGTACAGCATAGCGGTTAGACAATCACATACTTTGCAAAGTGATCCTCCTGATATTTCCAGTAC
This sequence comes from Phyllostomus discolor, assembly GCF_004126475.2. NCBI lineage: Eukaryota > Metazoa > Chordata > Mammalia > Chiroptera > Phyllostomidae > Phyllostomus > Phyllostomus discolor. The sequence continues at coordinate 34,127,418 of NC_040915.2, read as the reverse complement.
CCACCTAGCACCATACATAGTGGGTGGAAAGGTGAAGGGATTGAGAAGTACAGTTGGTAATTACAAAACAGTTGTGGGGATATAAAGTACAGCATAGGAAATATGGTCGATAATCTTCCTGCAGTCTTTACTCCACCGGTGGCCCCTCCGTCGCCCAACGCTACCAACCATAAAAGGGCACTTACTATAACATTGGAGATTATCTCCTAGTGCCTGGTTGTTCTCTTTTCCTTGAAGTTTGGAGAATTTGGAATAAGAATAAGAAAGGCATTTTCAAATCAATAAAATGAAATTAAATGAATAGTATTTTATCACATCACTCAAATAAGGGGCCATGTTGGGGAATGAGAATCAGACCAAGACTCCAGCTATGTTGGCTGAGGTTAGTTCTCATCTCCCCATGTATTTTCTGAAGTAGCAGAGGAAAACTGAATCCTTAGATGGGAAAGATATATGCTTACCCTTAGCAATGTCTTTAGCTGGCTTCAAAGGAAAGGCAAGGTCATCTAGGGAGAACAAAGAAGGTATGAATGTTGTTTCTTCAAGCTTTTTCTGCCATACCACAGTCTTGGTAACAACAAGAAACAACCATACATATTTTCTGGGACACCGCGTGAGGCATTGGGGATCCGCAAATTAGCAAGTGCAGCAATGGCCCCGCCCTCTCAGAGCTTAGGATCTAGTGTGTGTGAGTGGGGAACCCAGTGGTTTTAAAACGTTAAATGTGCCTCTGCTTCTAATGGATTAGTTCATTAAATACTTCTAACAACTCTATTGGGGGACTATTATGATTCCTGTTTTGCATTTAGGAAAACTGAGGGTGCAATGGTTTAGCATTTTGCTGGTGATCATTGATCTTAGAGGTAATGATGGTGGCATTTGATTGCAGGCACTCTAGGGTGAAAGACAGTCCACCTCTCCCTCCTGCTTCCCCACTCCCTAGTGTGATCTCATAACCAAATTATATGTGTTACCTCTGCCCTGTTTACCTGTGTGTTGGTGCCCTGGGAACCAGGACACATCCCTGGCTGAGTTAGACTTACTCGCCCACGTCTCACTGTCCCCTTAGATCCTGGAACCCAGAATCTGGCATTCCCATTTTAACTCGGCACTGTCCCTCACAAGGCTCTTTGCAGAAATGCTATTTCAGTTCTGCCACCTGCTTCTCTTCTGTCTCTCTTCTGACCCCTTCATTCTTTCACTTTCATAGTAACAGTTAGATGAGGAGGCTATCTGTACCTGATCTCGGGCTTGTATTTCTTCCATGCCTTTTTAAAATTTTTATTTTATTTTATTTTATGTTATGTTATGTTATGTTATGTTATGTTATGTTATGTTATTTTAATTGTTGTTCAAGTACAGTTTTCTGTCTTTTACTCCCATCCCAGTCTACCCCCTCCAGTCTTCCATACCTTGGTCCTGTATTAGAAGTTTGGGGATGCTAATTATCCATTCATTTTCTCTCCTGGGTTCTTTACCAGTGGGAAACAGATACAAGGAGCTTGAGGAAGATCAAATTTCAGAATCAGCTTTATGAACCCCCAAATTTGGAGCTGCAGGCCTTCTATGCTGGACTATACAAATCGGCCTTGAAGCCATAACAGGGTTTCTCCCTCCTTTCTCTTCCCCCTACCCTGAGTTTAAACTTTGGTGCCCTCTCTGGGGTTTGCACAGCTGACACTCAGCCAGCCGGTTACCTGGAGAGGTGTAGCTGGCTACTGGTGGGACAGAATGCTATGGAAGGGGGTGAGTCTCCAGGTCTTCCTGCAGAGGCAGATTCATAGCTTGACCTGGCGTGCTTTCTGCCTAAGAACAGGAACACAAAGTACAACTCGGCCCACTTGCTCACAGGTGGATGCAGTGAGAATGGACAGAGCCTGTTCCTCACCTTTCTGACAGAGTCTCTCCACCACACTTGATCTAGGTGGTGAGGAAAGCAGAAGTGTTGGTGGAAGTCCCTCCTTTACTGAGAGTGTGAAAGTAAGAGGATTATGGACTTTCTTCAACACTCAGAAGCCTGACACATGATTTCTCCAGGTAGCAGACTATACTTTCTGGGTAGAAAAAAGGGCCACTCTTTCATGTTGCAGATGAGAAAAGTGGGAACCTTGGTGACCCACCAAAGGACACACATCCACTTAGAAACTGGATTAAGGAGCCCAGAAGTCCTGCCTTCTAGTTCAGGGCTCTTCTGTTCATTCATTCAGGCTGGAACATGGAGGCTTCTCCCTGAGAACATCCACACACCCACAAATGGCTTTCATCCTGCTCTAGAGTCATATAATAGCTGAGGTCTCTTTGTTGAGGAGCTTTGATCGAGTGGCCTTAGGCAGTATATGGATGACCTCATTCCCCATTCAGTCGGCTCTGTTGACTGTCACCCTCTTCCCAGCAGCCTCCTGTTCTACACCAGGTACCCTAAGGGCAAGCTTGGAAAATCAAAGAGCCACTCTAGTAGATGCCCTGCCACTCTGGACCAGACAGGAGCAGAAAGAAATGTTTCATAACCTATCTTCCTTATCCTCACCCGCTCTGGGAACTTTTAACTTGAATTTACTGTGCAAATAATATGAGAACTGTAAGGAAAAGACAGTTCTTTCATCCTCCCAGAGAGGGATATGGGCGGAGTAGAGGCTTTGGAATGAAAGAGGCCTGGATGCAAATTCCTGGCTCTGCCATTCTGTCGACTTACAACACTGAGTGACTGGTTTAATCACTCCTAATCACAGTTTCCTCACCTATGAGTAGAAATAATGAAAGTTGTGTGTGTGCATTCAACTAATAATGTTTATAGGATCCTAAATATGTAAGTCTAAGTTTTAGTTCTTTCCCACCTTCCTTCTTCAATAGAACCATTTTTAATTTTGTTGTTCCTTCAAGTTCTTGTCCAAATGCAGGAACATTTTCATATATTGTAGAAGAGATTTTACTTTTGCATTTTTTATCTAACATTATACCATCATCTGTTTTCCTGTTACTCTTATGTTGGATTTCATGAAAGTGCTGTTTTTCAACTATTTTGAGCTAGATAGAGCAATTCCATGCATTTCTGCCTAATATGGAGTTTTCAGAATCATCATTGTAAAAGAATGACTAATATTGTATTGAGTTGAGGTATCCTGATTTATAATGACTCCCCATTGTTGACTCACTTTCCCTCATTAAAAATAGTTCCATAATAAAAATCTTTGTGTACATAGTTTTTTTTCTTTTTGAATTATTTTCTTGGGATAATTATTTTCTTTCAAATGAACTGATTTATTTTGCCTATATTTGTCACTTCCATAACCCATTCTTTAGGTCTGGCTAGGATTAAGATCTGTTGGCAGGACCAACTCAGAAAACAATAGGAATTCTAGAAACCAGCACCTGGTATTTGTCAGCACTGAGGCAGAGGGGCAAAGAACAAAGATACAGGCAGGAATTCTTCTCCGGAGGCCTGGTCAATCTCAGCAAGAAATTTAAAGAGAGAGAGAGAGAGAGAGACATTTCATTCATTTTGAGCTGTCAAGGAACTGAGAAACAGAAAAAAAAAAGCACGAAAAGGAGAACCTTGGAAGCCACTTCAAGGTCCATCAATAGATGGATGAAGAAATAAAATGTAGTATGCATCTTTGATAGACTATCATAAGCAATTAAAAATGAACTAAATGTATATATAGCAATATGAAAAATTCTCAAAAAGAGTTAATGAAGAAAAGCAAATTATAGTACAATGTATATAGTATAAAATTTATATCAACTTAAAAACCATGCTTGACAATATTTTATATTCTCATGGGTACTAGCATATGCATTTAAAATTATTAAAATGAACTGAAAAGGTGCACAGCAAAGTCATGGTTTTGCCTATGGAAAGGAGGAACAGATGCTATTTGTATTATATTTGATATATATCAGGTATAATATATATAATGCCATGTAATGTAATATATTATATATAATATATAATAAACAGGTATAATATTATATATAACAGATATACAAAAATAAAACAGGTATAATGTATTTTTTAAAAATTAAAAATACCGAAGCAAATATGACAAAAAGTTAACAAAAGTTAATTCCTGGAAGAGATACCTGAATGTTTGTTTCATTATTCTTAATTTTTTCTGTATTTTGTTAAATTTCTCAAATCATCATCACCATCATTAGTAACGAAAGATCTAAATATGAGAAGTGCCAGGGGTGATGGATTGGGGGAGAAGGCCACCCAAGTAGAAGCAGCAGCTCTCAAGGTGGTCATGAATCAGCAAAGTAATTCAGACCGGCTCCTTGTTACCTCTTGCTACGTCAACTTTCCTCTCCTCATGCTAAGACAGGCTCTTCCCTGTTGTTGGCTTAACATTTCCAAGTGTTTGGTTAGCTGGTGTTTCTGGGAAGTGCTGAAATCCCAAGGCTGTCCTATCCTGCCAATCTTGCCTAAAATGAATCCCATGAAGGCTGAACCTCCCAGGAAGCCCTTCACTTGAAATTTCAGAAATCATCTGATGGAAGTTACTTATCTGATTCCAGAGCAAGTGCTGATGACTTGGACACTGATCAGTTTCTGGTCCAGTTAATAAGCAGTTTTTAATTTTTTCCTTCGGATAAGTAGAAAAAGAAACTACAAGGAAGGGAGGATTTATGAAAGACTAGATTTCTGATCTACAAATGAACACATTTAAAGTCAGGTCGGGCATGCAGGTCACGATGGCCAGAGAACAGAGTGATCCCAGGTGGAGCGGAGTGTCAAGCACAGAGGTTGCGATGAGAAGACTATGGCTCATGCTGTCACATTACCCAGCCGCAGCAGATTCTGTGGAATACCACCAGCCTCCGCCTTTATGATGAAGCCAAGGAGTTTTGGCTCCTGACGGCTTATAGCTGCCTCCCTCCCCATGAATTGCCAAAAACAGTTGCCTTACCCAGAGTTATTCCTCTTTCCCTGTTCCAGTCCACATCCTAAATTTGTAGGTCCATTTAGACCAATGGCCTCTTTGCTTGAACTGGAACAACTGAAGGGTCATCTCTAGCTTCAGAGATTCCCCGTGGGATTGACTGGAGACTCTGTTATAAATATATCAACTTCTTTCTTCTTCCTCCGCCTGGTTCTCTTCACTCACCCCTCAACCCTCATGTCCCACAGGTATTGACGCAAGAGCATCCACTTCCGAATGCAAATCTCATTCTCTGAAAACAAAAGCAAAAGCAAAAATGATGCAAAACAAAACAAAATTCTTAGCATCTTATGTTTTATTTTCCAGGGACTGTGATCAATAACCCACTGACCTTGACATCCAACATTTTCTTATACTTTACTTGTCCCCATTTGGGTAGTTTCAGTTAGTCTTGTAATTGACCTTCCTGTTCCTGTCATCCCTAGTAATTAATCAACTGCTGTGCTTGCGGGAAGACTCAGAGTCCTGAGGACCGTACAGTCCAGGTTGAAAACAAAGACCTCAATTTTTCAAATTAGCTAGCCTCCCTCCAATCAAAATAACAATATAAAATTCTAGCTGAAGGAATACGACAAATGTACCTGTTTGGTGTATGGAACGGACATGTTCTGTGAGCACAAAGAGAGAAAATGTAGGGAGTTAAGGAAGTTAGCAAAGATTGGAAAGTTAGTTAAAAATTTTAAAGAATTAGAAACTTGGCAAAGAACCAGAAAGTTCACAAATAATCTGTACACAGATACAATGGTGAATTAGATAGTTAAGGAGAGAAAGGAGGTAATTTCAGATGAGAGTTTGTATTGATGGAAGCGTGAAAAAAAGGCATAGGTGGAAGAACTGTGAGGGAAAGGAGAAGAAAGGTGTGCTAGGAGACACAACCAAAGGCAGGGTAGCATGAGATTGGGAAGAGTATTGAGTACCGGGCTAAGGTGCTTAGTTTGGTCCTGAAAGCAATGGGAATGGGGTTGAGGGTGAAGCAGATACTAAAGGCTCAGAAGCTGGGTAGAGATGAGAAGGCAGTAGCATTGCAAGAAGGTTGAGCTGGTGGAGGTCATGTGAAATCCACTGGAAGGGATGAGCCCAGAGGTGGCCTGAGGCTTGGGCAGAGAGGTCTACCTTTAAACTGTAAGGCAGAGAAAAAGGATGAAGGCAAGTCTGCTTCCTGTACCAACCACCAAAAATTAGTCCAGATGTTCAATCCAATCTAGCCTCAGCAGTCCTCCCCTCTCTGCTTTCGGCGCTGTCTCTCGATACCCTCCTTCTGCATTTTTCGCATTCATGCCTCACTTGTCCAGCAGGGCTGAGGGCAAGTCGTGCTTCCACCACAAGATCGTGTTAGGGCCCTTCAGTGCAGTGATCCTCCTTTCTTTGAACTCCTGCGTAATTCTTTGTTCTAAGTTTAACCTAAGTTAGTAGTCTTATAATTCATTTTTTATTTTTATTTGTTTATTTTTAAAGAGAAAGACAGAGAAAGAGAGAAACATTGATTTGTTGTTCTACTTATTTACAGAATCATTGGTCGATTCTTGTTTGTGCCCTGACTGGGGATCAAACCTGCAACCTTGGAGTATGTGGACAAAGCTCTAACCAGCGGAGCTACTTGGCCAGGGCTATGTAGTATTGTTGAAGCTCATTTTAATTACATCTAGACAAATGCTAGGAAAAATGTACCACTCTGTCATCTGATTTCTTAATCCTTAAGTAGTTGGTAGTTTTCTTCACCATTATTCCTAAAGGGTTCTTTTCACGTATCTTCTTCTTCTGACTAATTAAAGACTAATGTTTGTCACTTCGTAGTGATAATTAAAACGGATGAAACACTTACTGTATGTCAAACACCATTCTAAGTGTTTTGCATCTGTAACTCTCTAACCCTCACAATAATCCTGAGAGGTAAGTCTTGTCAGTATTCCCATTTTACAGACAGGGAACTTGAGGTACAAGAGGTTAAATAACTTCCTCAGATTACATAGCTAGTGAGTAGTTAAGTCAGAGTTCTAAACTAGAAAACCTGACTCTACTACCCACCCATCTAACCCCTACCCTATTTAATAAGGGGCTCAAAGAAGGGTTTGATGGATACTATGAGTGAATGAGGATGGATCAGGCAAAAGACATGTCCGAGACCTGTTGCACAGTGACAGATTAGATCCTCATGGAAAGTATCCTCTGAACGTTTCCAAGGGAAAAACTTTGCTACTGATCTCAGGTATTCCCATAGTGAACTTACTGTGTGTGTACGGGATGCTGCTGACCTCTAGGGCCTATCCAGTTCTTAAAGATTAAGAGATTGGAAAACTCTTTTTTTGCAAAGGCTATTAAGACTTTAGGAATTTCTACAAAGCATGTTTGATTGACTCAGAAGTGAGTTTAAAATTAAGGTGCTAAACAAGTCACAGACCCTTTAAAGTATTGTTTATCTTAATCTGTAGCTTCAAATGCTTCTAAACCTCTCCAAATGTTAGATAGGCCTGTAGGGTTTGGGATTTCTCTGGGGCTCAGTTAACTGGAAAGGAGCAAGGAAAATGTGCAGCCAGGGGTGTTTATCATCAACACTCATCATTGTTTCCCGCTTTCCTCTTCCTTATCAGAAGTCGAAGGCAACATGTAAGATATGTGGCTATCAGAGGGTTATAGATTGTTGCCAAATGAAAAAGCACAGCTGAGTTGGGTTTAGCTTATGGCCCTTCTGTTGAAATTCAGAATCTCTTATCTTTGCTTCCACTTCTCCTGTCTAGACACTTGACAATGATTTGCAGGAAATTGAGGCACTTACCCCTGCTGAAAAGTCAGGGCTAAAACATTTCTAAATATAAAATTGTGTGTGTGTTTTCATACAAGTTAATGTTAATTCAAAAGGAAAACAGCAATGTTTTTTTTCTGTCTCTGGGAATGGCATTAGCTAACCCTCACTCAGACTATGTGACTTTTCATATTCTAGTTTTTCTAGGCTAGTAAGCTTGTCTAGTTATTTAGGGAACAAAAATACTAACCTCTCTTCTATGACAAATGTAACTCAGAAGACCTAAGATTCTTGTATTTAATCAACTTTTCTTTCTTTTTTTAAAATTTGATTTGTTTTTATTTTCTTTTCTTACAAAGATAGGAAAACAATTTTATTCTCTCAACAGCTAGCATCAGAACTTCTTATAATGAAATATTGACTTTTGTGAGAAAATACAGATATATTCATTTTAACGTCTCCAGTCCTTGGTAATATTATCAAACATTCAGGTTCTGAAAGGAGAGGTTTGGCTGCTGAATAGAGGAAAAGAAACTTGGGTTTGGCTTTCTTGAGGGTCATCTAAAAGGGGCACCTGAAATATCAAATTAACTCTAACCATAACTCTGTAGTTACCTACCCCTGGGCATCTTGTTTGGTGAGACAGTACGTACCTCCTTATTACTGAGGATACTTTTAGTTGGTACTTATGTTACTTGCAACAAATACCATCTTTAATGATACATACCAGTACTCATATAAGTTTAGGCATGGCACATATTACCAGAAGCTTCCATTTTTTCTAGTGCTACTAAATATGCTTGAGAAACTAGTCATTTACTAAAGGGTTAACTATGTTTCTTTTTAAAAAATATATTTTATTGATTATGCTATTACCGTTGTCCCAATTTTTCATTCTTTGCCCCCCTCCTCCCAGCAATCCCCCCTCTTAGTTCATGTTCATGGGTCATGCATATAAGTTCTTTGACTTCTCCATTTTCTATACTATTCTTTACACCCACCTGTCTATTTTGTACCTACCAGTTATGCTCCTTAATCCCTGCACCTTTTCCCCCATTCTCTCCCTTACCCCTTCCAGCTGGTAACCCTCCAAATGATCTCCATATCTATGATTCTGTTTCTCCTCTGGTTGTTTGCTTAGTTTGTTTTTTAGATTCAGTTGTTGATAGTTGTGAACTTGTTGCCATTTTAATGTTCATAGTTTTGATCTCTTCTTTTTCTTAAATAAGTCCCTTCAACATTTCATGTAATAGTATCTTGGCGGTGATGAACTAACTCCTTTAGCTTTACCTTGTCTGAGAAGCACTTTATCTGTCCTTTCATTCTAAATAATAGCTTTGCTGGGTAGAGTAATTTAAGGTGTAGGTCCTTGCTTTTTACCACTTTGAATACTTCTTGCCAGTCCCTTCTAGCCTGTAAAGTATCTTTTGAGAAATCAGCTGACAGTCTTATGGGCACTCCTTGGTAGGTAACTCTCAGCTTTTCTCATGCTGCTTTTAAGATGATCTCTTTATCTTTAACCTTTAGTATTTTAATTATGTGTCTTGTTATGGTCCTCTTTGGGTCCAACTTGTCTGGGACTCTCTGTGCTTCCTGGACTTGTATGTCTATTTCCTTCACCAAACTAGGGAAGTTTCCATTCGGTGTTTTTTCAAATAAGTTTTCAATTTCTTACTCTTCCTCTCCTCCTTCTGGCATCCCTATGATTCAGATGTTTGTATCTTTGGAGATGTCCCAGAGGCACCCTATACTATCCTCATTTTTCTGAATTTTCTTTTCTTCTTGCTTTTCTGGTTGAATGCTTATTTCTTCCTTATGTTCCAGATCTTTGGTTTGAGTGTTGGCATCATCTCCTCCACTGTTGGTTCCCTGTAGATTTTTCTTTATTTCACCAAATGTAACCTTCATTTCTTCCTGGGTCTTTTTTATGCTGTTGCCATACTCAATGAGTTCTTTAAGCGTCCTGATAACCAGTGTTTTGAATTCTGCATTTGTTAGGTTGGTTATCTCTGTTTCATTTAGTTCTTTTTTCTGGAGTTTTGTTCTGTTCTTTCATTTATTTATCTCTTCAATTTGGCAGTCTCCCTGTGTTTGCTACGTAGAGCTGATTTGATTCCCTGTCTTAGTAGCATGACCTGTTGTAGAAAAGGCACCTGTAACTGTGTGGGGTGGAATCTTAGCTAATCTACCAGGATGGGGCAACCCACTTCACTTTTATATGCTCATAATGATGTTTTCTTTTTATGCATTAATAGCCCAAAATCTCAAAGTTAAAACTTTGTGTTTAATAGTGGTATGTAGCTTTAGACAAGGGTACTGGTTGAATTGTATTTTCCTTCTCCACTATTTCATGGTTCTTGATCCAATGTCCATCTTTAAATGGTCATCATATACTTTATGCTTAGCCACCTCTAATCTCCTGGAAGTGGATATTATCTGTTCATTGATTTATTCACCCAACTACCCAATGGATATTTATGGATGTTCATTATATTCTAGACATTGGGCTATTTGTAGAGAAGTCAGAGGTAAATAAGACCCTCTGCCTTCATTTCTATGATTCTCACAACCCACTAGAAATGATAGATATTAAATAATTTTACAAGTAATTTTTTAATTGCTCAAAAGGAGACGCAGGAGTACTATGAGAATGTGAAATAGGAAGTGCGGGAATACATGGTCCTCACACACACATTCTATGGAAAAGCTTCTTACTGCTCTGTGAATCTGAATTGCAGATATCATCAAGGTTTTTGGCTGATACGTATAGAAAGAGATTGAAGCAGATGCTTTACATTTAAGAATAGGGTCCTATGATTATTTGTCATTTAAAAATTCATCCATATTTAGCTCATGCTCATCATCAACAAATATACCATAATATACACTCCAAAAAATTTACTCAGTGTGCATTATCTTGACATATGGGTTCTATTGTTATCACTTTCCCCTTTATCTCTTCTGACAACAGAGACTGAATTGTAGGTTCCCAGAAGAGGGTTCCACATCTTTCTACATTGTTTTGCAGCACATAATGCCCCAGTATGCAACCTGTTTTATGTAGGCATCTTGGTTACTTTATTTTGAGATATTTTTTCTTGACCAGTATAGTCTTTGGAAACTTTGTGGGTAGAATTCACAGCCAACTATGCATATTAACAGATGCATATGGGAATTGTCCAAGAATTTAGAAATGTAAATCTCAGACTTGGAAGGACTGAACACACTATCAAGGCCTACCAATGATTTGTAGATGGGGAAACCGTGGCCAGATGTGAGAAGGGGTATGTATACCTGAGTGACTTTTCTCTCAGTATACTGCTTCTGTATCTTTTTCCTGGTAAGCGCCCTACAATTCATCATCACTTGCAATAAGTTTTACTCTAATTACTAAATTAACAAAGGGCCCTCTACAAAAGCTGCATTTGGCTGCAATATTTAACTTCTTTTCAGAGAAATGCTGTTGTTATTCATACATAAACCAGAATGCAATAGATTGAGTAGAAATGTAAAAACTGGAGGTCTGTGCCGGAAAATATGTATCTAGGAAAAGCCTGAGAAATCAATTCATTCATGCTTTTGTTTCATTTGGATACACATGGTTAGAGCACAATTTATGTGAAATAAATAAAATGTGACATTATTTGTTTTGAGGAAAGATGTGCCCTCCAAACCCAAGGCAGTGAACTGATTATTCCTTTTCAAACAAAACCTACACTGAGAGACCTGCTGTCTCACCCTACCCTTTGCAAAATTGCTGTTTAAATGTAACCTAATGGAAAATTTCATCATTTTGTATAAAGAATCTCTGTGACCTGTTGTCTTATAGTAAGTCAAGGTCATAAGGTATTTGCATCTTCCAGAACCTACTCTGAGATACCTTAAGCTTTTGAGGCACAATGGCTTTCTACGGTATTCCTCAGGGTAGCTTTGCCATTTTTTAGTTGAAAGGAAAAAAAATAGGGTACCATGACATGAAATTTGCTCCAAGCTGGGTTTTTTCGATGAATACTTTAAGCAGTTGTTCTGAAGGCTGGATGAACATTCAAATAATCTAGGGGGCCTTTAAAATAATTCAAGTTCACAGACATCATGATTCAATTAGTAGTGACATAGGGTCAGAATTACAGGGGACATAAGCTTTATGCACCTTGTTAGCTTTCCGTGATCTTTTCCGTCTGTCTGAAGGCTTCTGCCTCTCTGAGCAGGTTTCACTGCTCCTATTTTTGCTCGGCCCTTGCTGAACACCTACCACCACCACCGCTTCAGTTCCCACCCCCCTGAGTTGGTTGGAGCTTGCTGTAAAACCTCAAGAAACAAGAATTTCATGACCCCTTTGCTGAACTCTAGACACTCTGTCACCTCTTTTTTATGTAGATTTGGATAAAATGCCACACCTCAGGGCATTTTTTGAGAGTAGCAGGATTCCTAGATGATGTTTGGAAAGCAGTTCAGCATTAGGCAAAACCTGACTAATAAAAATGGGAGATTGGAGGGAACTGGATAGACATATCCACGCACCCCCCTTTTTCTCCTCTGTGGACTGCTCCAACGTGTGGCTGCTCCTTACATAGCTGGGGAAGCCCTCCTGATGGGCAGCTGCTCTGTCTCCTCAGCACTTGGGGTGAAGTGCTGGTCATCAAAGTAAAACTGTGTAACATCGCTCTGCATCTTTCCTTCCCTACTTATCTCTTCACCATCATTGACCTGGGCTTGCACCCCTCAATTAAAATGTCAAGTATTATAACCCTTGCCTTAGGCTTTGCTTTCTATAGAACTTTAACACAGACAAAAAAATTTTTTTTCTATTTCCCAAGTGATTCTACCAAATAGCCAGAATTGAAAAATACTGCTTCTGAGGAAGACCTGAACTCCAGTCTCTTCAAGAATATCACATACGAATAAAGTTCTTCTTAATATTGTTTCCTTTCATTAAGTTTTCAAAACAAATGTAGAATTCAATTTAAAACTTTCATCATTCTTTTTTTCCACCATCTCCTATCTACTCACTTTCTCAGAGTCCCAGCATTTACTACTGTAAACAGTTTTATGTGCTGCTTGAAGAGTGTTTTATGCAAAGGCATAATAGAGTCCCAAGGTTTTCTTTTCTTGTTTGTTTTAAAGATTTTATGTATTTATTTTTAGAGAGGGAGAGGATGTTTCTCTCCCTCTCTTTGGGTACAGACTGGTTACCTCTTGAGCATGTCACCAACCTAGGCCCAAACCTGCAACTCAGGCATGGTCCCTGACTGGGAATTAAACTGGTGACCTCTGGCTTTGCAGAATGATACCCAACCAGCTGAGCCACACTGCTCAGGACTCCAAGGTTCTTTTATTTTTTGCATGAACTTAATCATCTATCCACATTCTCTTATAATAGATTTTGTCATTTAATAATATCTCTAAGAGATTGTCATAACACAAAGGGGTTCTTTATTCTTTTGAGTTACAGTATAGTATTTTATAATGTGGGTATATGGAACATTTTTTTCTTACCTTTATTAACAGGAATTTAGATTGTGCACAACTTTTTGACTTTAAAAACAATGCTGAATCGAGCATCTTGAATGTGTATCACTGTGTACATGTTAATATAATTCTCCAGGGCAGATAGCTAGAACTGGAATTGTTGAGTTGAAAGGCATGGTCACAGTAAATTTTGATATATACTTCTAAAATGTGCTTTAAAAATGGTGTTCAAAGTTATACTTCCATCAAGAGAATATGAGAATTACTATTTTTTCCACCTTTTGCCAATACTATATACTACCAGTTTTTAAAAATTATCAATTTGGGTATCCCATGGTTGTTTTAATGTATTAAACATAATTTTAATCTTTATTTTAAGCCTTTTTGGCGGTGCATCTCCAATTTGGAATTTTTTATTAAACTTTATTAGAACAGAATGTGAGTTCAGTGAGGTTGCTGAGAAGTTGGACTGTTCTTTATAACAATAGTCTTGTAAGGCAGGTCTAATTACTTCACACTCTCTATTACATGAGGTCTTGGAATTTAGAGGGCTGAGCCATCCCAGCCCCCTCTCTGAGAGGAACCAGACATGGGCACCAGACAAGATGATTGAAAAGACTTTCTAATATTTGGGTTGCTAGAAAAGGCTTCACACCTGCCTGGCCTGTTCTCAAATCCCCTGTTGACTCTAGCTCCACCCAGCCAGTTTGAACAGAGGCAGAGCATGCTGAGAACTTTCCCCGAAGACAGACCAACGTGGTCTGCCAGGGCATCTGTGTCCAGAGAAGCCGTGCCAAGATTTTTTGGCAAACAAACTTTAGGCAATGCTGAAGTTGCCTTGCCAGTGTGAAACAGCCCAGCTCCTCACTATGATTGGAGGATGGTTGTAGTATGGATAGGGAGAGTGTGGTGACAATGAGGCTTACGACCAGATGTGGGCTCTGTGCCCCAAGCCAGCCCTGCATCTCCACTTCTCGGATAGATAGTTAATTTTTTATACATTGCCTTTCCCTTGAAATAAAAAAGGAATCATGGTCACTATAATTGGTCTGTACCTAGCCTGATAGAGAGACATAGTCTTTGCTCTTAAGTTCTCCTAAAGCTACTGAGAAAATGGGTTTTGTTATATCTAGTTGGAGTTTATAGTGATTGATGAGATGAAACATCTTCACACAAAATGACTTAAGAACACTTCAAAAAGCAATGCATAATGAATTTGACATAAGTGCATTCAGCACAGAAGGGAGCAATAGAAGTGGTTAATTTGGACACAGTTCTAAGAGGCAGTGTTTAACATTTAGGAGCTCAGAAATTTGGCTCTCTTTCATTCTTTCCACTTAATTTTCCATCGTTGCTTATTCCCAGGTATCTCCTTCAAATTTGCCAGAAAGGAAAAGTCAGTCAGTGCCCCAGACTGGCTCTGCTTCCCAGCCCACTCTTTCAGAGAGAGAAGGACCAGGCCCTGTTCAGTGTGATAACTTTCAGTGCAGAATATTTATCTTCTCTGCTTCTGACAGATCCCCTTATATGTGGGATTTAATCCAATTCCACATATTTATGGTGAAGCTCTTTAGTGTCAAGAGCTGTGCTAGGTATTAGAAAAGCAGCAATGACAGAAACATAGTCTCCGTTAACAATTTAAGGGGAGAAAGAGAGAGAAACACAAACTACTAGCTATAAATAGTGTGAAGAATGCTACAGGGAGATTTAAATGAGTTCATAGGAGTTGGTGGGGCTATTTATTCTGTAAATATTGAGTTCAAACAACTTATGGGACATTTAACAAAAGATTACCAGTAAATCAGTGGCTAGTAGATCTAGAAACTAGGAGAGCAGACTGAGATGATGATGGAAATTTAGGATTCATCAACACGTAGGTTTACCTGAAATATTGGGGTGAGATCCCCCAGGGAGAGATGGATGAGGGTGAAGAAACATTGAATGGAAAAATATCAAGTTTTATAGACCTTTCTTCAAAGAAGACATACAGATGGCCAATACACATATGAAAGGATGCTCAACATCACTAATCATCAGATAAATGCACCTGTCAAAATGCTATCATCAAGAAATCAGCAAACAAGTGTTGGCGAGGATGTGGAGAAAAGAGAGACCTTGTGAACTATTGGTGGGAGTGCAGACTGATGCAACCACTAGAGAAAACAGTACAGAGGATCTTCAAAAAATTTAAAATGAGACTGCCTTATGATCCAGTGGTTCCATTTCTGGGTGTATATGTGAAGAAACTCAAAATACTAATTCAAAAGAATATATGTACCCCTATGTTTAGTGTAGTGTTATTAACAACAGCCAAAATATGGAAGCATCCCAAGTGCCCATCAATAGAAAGTGGATAAAAAGTTGTGGTACGTATGGTATATATGAAGTACAGTGGAATATTAGTTGGCTATAAGAAAAAAAAACCTTACCATCTGCTGCACCATGGATGGCCTGGAATGTATTATGCTAAGTGAAAGAAGTCAAAGACAAATACCATATGATTTCACTTGTGTGTCGATCTAAAGGGCAAAAGAAATGAACAAACAAGAGAGAAACAGACTCATAGAGACAGAGAACAGACTGATGATTGCCAGAGGGTAGGGGCTGGGAAGCTGGATGAAAAAGGTGAAGGGATTAAGGAGTATAAATTGGTAGTCACAAAAACAATCCCAGGAATATAAAGTACAGCATAGGGCATGTACAGTTACAATGCCAGGTGGGTACTGGAAATATCAGGGGACCACTATGAAAAGAATAGTATTGCCTAACCACTATGCTGTACACTGGAAACTAATACAAAATGATATTGAATGTAAACTGTAATTGAAAGATAAAGTTAAAAAGAGAAAAAATATCAAGTTTTAAAAAGTGAACAGAAGTAAAGCATCAGTGAAAATCTGAAGGAGCACAGCCTTATCAAAATATAATTAGGGACTTCCATATTCACTAGATGCAGAGTAAAAGTTACTGGACTTACCCTCCCACCTGAAAAAATCACAATAACACCAAGAGCAAACCAGGAAAATATTATAAAACAACAGTTTTCCAAATACTTGACAACCAGTGAAGAACAATGATCCATGCGGGATACAAAAAAATGAGGTAAGCCTTAAATGCCCCGACTTTCTGCCTTGAGAGAGTTTCTAGGCTGAAGGATGCAGGAAACCCTGGCACTTAAGAGATGGAACTTCAGAGATGGAGTAGAGAATCTGGGGAGGTTGAGGCAGCTGGGCCTCACAGGACAGAATGCTGGCGGGAGAGAACTGTGCAGGAAGAGAAAAAACTTCAGAGGTCTGGAGGTGGTGCCCCGCAAGTATTGAGATGATTACTAATTAGTGCATGCATGTGAAGAAACTACCCAAGACCTAGGTAAGAAGTACCTGAAAGTCCAGTAAGTCCTCAGTTTGTGTCATTGATAGGTTCTGCAGCTTTAAATGAAATGAGGTGTAACAAAACCAATTATACAATACCATAGGCTAATTGATATAAACAAGACTTAAGTTCCTAGGCATCTCATCAACATAATGAAGTAACATTAAACAAAATGACATTGTTTGAGGACCTGCTGTAATAAAGAAAAATTCCCAGGACTCAGAGAGGGCCAGGATTAGTGCTTGTTTTTACCAGCTAGAGTGGAAAATCTTAATATCTTAATTGAATATCAGGGTTTATCTTAATTGGATATCAGTTTTCAAAAGGGTTTTACTTTAGTAGTATGGTAAAATTAGCCCTGGAACAAATTCACCTAACAATACGTAAAACCAAGACCAAAAATATCAAGTTCTCTTCAAGTAATTTAACAGTGTCATGGATCTAAGCCCAAGAATGTTAATAGAAATAATTAAATATCTAATAGCCAACAATGTAAAATTCGCACTGTCTGCTATGCAACCCAAATTCCCAGCTAATCAGTTAAAACTGCTTCAGAAATAAAAGATGATAAAAATAGTGTACAAAGATATGAAAACATTGTTATAACAGTATCCACATACTTATAAATCTAGAGGAAAAGTTGAATATATTAATTAGTCATGGCAGATATAAAAAGTGCTGACTCATATTTTTAGAGATTACAACTACAGTTTTTGAGATGAAAATACACTGGATGACATTAACATTGTATTAGACATTGAAGAAGAAAATACTGGTGAACTTGAATATGTAGCAATAGAAATGATTCCAAATAAAACACGCCACAAAAAGAATTTAAAAAATAAAAATAATATCAGTGAGTAATAGGAAACATATAAGCAGCTTAATATACATGTACTTTAAGTCTCTAAAAGAGGCGGGGGTTACAGCCCTGGCTGGTGTGGCTCAGTGGATTGAGTGCTGGCCTGCAAACCAAAGGGTCACTGGTTTGATTTCCCAGTCAGGGCACATGTCTGGGTTGCAGGCCAGGTCTCCCGTTTGGAGCATGCAAAAGGCAACCACACACTGATGTTTCTCTTCCTCTTTCTCCCTCCCTTCCCCTCTCTCTAAAAGTAAATAAATAAAACCTTTTTAAAAAGAGGAGAGGAGTATATTTTTAAAAGGAATTAATGGCAGAAAATGTTTTAATTTCGATGAAATCTGTAAACTCACAGATCATGGATCTTAATGAACCCCAAGCACATACACACAAAAAATGTGGAAAACTACATCATAGCACACCATGATGAATTTCTCAAAACTAATGATCAAATACTAAAATCAGTTAGAGAAAGAAAAGCACACTATGTAGAGAAACAAAAATATGGGTGACAGCAGATTTTTCATTAGAAATAATATAAGCATGGAGGCAGTAGAATAATATCTCTAAGTACTAAAAGAAAAAAAAGTACAACACCAGAATTATATACCCAGTGAATATATCTTTCAAACTAAAGATTAAATAAAGGCATTTTTAGGCATACAAATCTTCAAAGTACTCATCATCAGGACGCCTGCACCACCAGAAGTATTAAAGGAAGTGCTTTAGACAGAACGAAAATGATACCAGGTGGAAATTTCTACACAAGGGCATGAAAAGTACCAGATGTGGTAAGTGGATAGATATATGTCTAAAGGAAAATGATTGTTTAAATAATAATAATATCAATGAATTCTGGGCTTTATTACGTGCATATAGGTTAAATGTATGACAAAAATAGCAAAAGCCTGGAAGGATAGAAATGAAGTACAGTACTGTGAGCTCTTATACATCAGGTGTTATAGTATGACTTGAAGCTAGACTTTAATAAGTTACGACTATATATTGTAACTTTAAAGCAACCAACAACATAAGAAAACAGCTACAGGTAATAAATCATAAAAGATGGTAAATTAAATCATAAAAAATAATCACTGCAAAACCACTCAGTAAGAGAGGAAAAAGAACAAAGGAGACATAGAAATCAAGTAGCAATATGATAGATTTAAACCAAATTATATCAATAATCACATTAAATGTAATTGATCTAAGGGGTTTAATATAAAACATTAGATGGTGCTTACAATAAACATATTTTAAATATAGACAAAAATAGGTTAAAGATAAAAGGATGGGAAATATATATACTATGCTAATGCTAGTCAAAAGGAAGCTTCAGTGACTATATTAATCTCAAAATAGCGTTCAGAGAAAATAACTTGCCAGAAATGGAAAGGTCACTTTATGATGCTAAAGGGTCTAATTTATTGAAACGATATAACAATCCTAATAAGTTGGACAGATACATGCAAAAAAAAGTATACTATCTTCTTACACCACACACAAGAGTAAGTTCAAAATGTATCAAGGCTTAAATGTAAGATCAAAAACCATAAAAATCCTAGAAGAAAACATAGGCAGCAAAATCTCAGACATTGCTCATAGAAATTTTTTATTGGATATATTTCCCCAGGCAAGAGAAACAAAAGAAAACAGTCCTAAATACATATGCCCTAATAGCAGAGCTTTAAACTATGTGAAATAAAACTGATAGAACTACAAAGGAAAATAGAAAAATACACATTTATACTAAGAGAAATAACTCTTTCTCAATAACATAGATCAAACAGACAGAAAGCAGTAAAAATGTAGTGGACTTGAATAATTGTATCAACCAACTTATCATAACTGACATTTATAGAACACTCCACCCCACAATGGCAAAATGCACGTTCTTTTCAAGTGTACACCGAACATTTGTCAAGATTGAGCATATTCTAGGCTACAAAACAAGTTTCAGCAAATTTAAAGGGATTCAAGTCACACAAAGTATGTTCTCTGACCACAGTGCAATTAAATTAAAAATCACAGGAAGACAGTATTTAGAAAACATTTAGTTACTAAATAATACTCCTCTAAATAACTTATGAGACACAGAAGAATAAAAAAAGAAATTATAAAGTATGTTGAACTGAATAAAAATAAAAACACAGCATGTCAGCATTTGTGGGATGCTGCTACAGGAGTAGTTAGGAGAAAAATTGTAGCAAAAATGACCGTATTTAAAAAGTATAAAAAAGTCTCAAATCAGTGCATTTGGCTTCTTCCACAAACAACTTGGAAAAGAATGGCAGATTAAAACCAAATTTAGAGAGGAAATAATAAACATTAAAGCAGAAATCAGTGATTTATAAAACAATAACCAATGGAGGAAAATTAATGAAATAAAAGCTGGCTCTTTGAGATCATTAAACTTGATCAAGTGTAGCCCAACTGCTGAGTAA
Source organism: Phyllostomus discolor (assembly GCF_004126475.2). Lineage (NCBI taxonomy): Eukaryota > Metazoa > Chordata > Mammalia > Chiroptera > Phyllostomidae > Phyllostomus > Phyllostomus discolor. The sequence goes on along the minus strand of NC_040915.2, from coordinate 34,107,594 downwards.
AAAAAGAGAAAATACACATATTACCAAGATCAGTAACATTACTACAAATTATCACAAATTTCTGTTGGGAACATAAAATGTTTTAATAACTTCAGAAAAATGTCTGGCATGTTCTTTAAAAATTGTAAATGTACCTAGCTTATTATCCAACCATTCCATTTCTAGGTTTTTAAGCAAGAGAGAAGAGAGCATATGTCCATATAAAGACTTGTACATCAATGTTCATAGTAGCTTTATTTTTAATGACTGAAAATTGGAAATGACTAAAAGTTCATCAACAGGTAAATAGATAAACAACTTGTGATATAAAAAACATATCTCACAGTTAGTGTGAGTGTGTATATACACATACACACACAGTGGAATACCATTTGCAATAAATGGGAATAAAGCTGGTGAAAATATAGATATTTTTCAGAATAATAATGCTAAAGAAGCCAAACCAGAAGTAAGGTAGTTTGTAAGTTTCCATTTATATAACACTGAAAATGCAACCAACCTGTAGTGGTAGAAAGCCGGTCACGGTTGTCGGGAGTGGAGGGGCCAGGAGGGTGGACTGGCAGGGCCCACAAAAGTATCTGGGGGCGATGGATAGGCTTACTCTGATTGTGGTGAGAGTTTCATGGGTGAAACACATAAATTAAAACTTACCAAATTGTAAATGTATCATTGTTAATTATGTATAGTTTCTGATACATCAATTAAACCTTTCTAATAAAATAGTTTTTTTAAGAATTCTATAATCAGCCCTGGCTGGTGTGGCTCAGTGGTTTGAGTGCTGGCCTGTTAATCAAAGGGTCACTGGTTTGATTCCCAGCCAGGGAACATGCCTGGGTTGCAGGCCAGGTCCCCAGTGGAGGGCGAGTGAGATGCAACCACACATTGATGTTTCTCTCCCCCTCTTTCTCCTTCCTTCCCCCTCTCTCTAAAAATAAATAAAATCTTTTAAAAAAGAATTCTATAATTATTTTCTATATTGTCACTTTTAAAGTGGAATATTGAACGAAGAAACCTTTAAGCGACATTACAATTCTATATGCCCCATTCTCTGACTTCCATGACAAACCAAAAAATGCAAGCCATCTTTACCACGATGTCTGAAATGCCTTCCAGAGTTAACAATGCTCAGATAAGGCTAAAACCATCCAGGGGCAGTTGGGAATCTCCCACAGATCTGCCACACGGGGTGTGCCTCCTTTCTGTGTGTGGTAGAGTTAACCTGGGGCAGTATAAAATGGTGAGCAAGGTGGGAGGGTACGTTAAAGGATTCTCGTCTTTGCCATTAACTAGCTGTGTGACTTCAGGCAAGTCACTTGCCCTCTCTGTTCTTTTATTCAGCTTTAAAATACAGTTGAGCTGTATGGTCTTTAAGGCTCTTCAGGCTCCAAGATTAGGATTTTAACATGTTCTACCATCATGCAGAGGCTTTAAACACGGTTTCCAACATATAAAGAACTAATTACCATGTGATCTCACCTTTAATAGGAACCTAAACAACAAAACAAACAAACAAGCAAAATATAACCAAAGACACTGAAATAGAGAACAGGCTGACAGTGACCAGACGGAGAGGGAAGGGAATTTCAGGGGAAAAAGGAAAGGGTTTACAGGAATAAGTATAAAGGACACATGGACAAAAACTCATGGGGGGTGGAAATGGGAGGGAGGTGGGGAGAGTTGGGAGGGTGGGTTGGGATGGGACTAAAAGACAGAAAACTGTACTTGAACAACAATTAAAATAAAAAAAGAACTAATTTCACTAGTTATCCTTTGATAATATGATTCCATGTGTGGGTGAATTCACTGCTTACTATGGCCACCTTTTGTCTGGAATATTGCAGTGCATTGCAGTGCGCATTGGCATATTAGGGGCTCTGGGGTATTCTGCAGAGGAAAAAAACGAATTTAATTTTGTTTTGCTTTGTGTTCCCAAGTTTTAAGCACAGAATCATATATTTCACTGAATACCTAATCTGATGATTCCGGGAGTGCTGACGTCATAGATTGGCTGTCAGAGAGTAAGAGTTAGTGGCGGGGGGGGGTCCTCTGTGGGGGACCAGGATATGGAGAAGTGAAAAGGGATGTGCAGGAGAGTGACCAAGGATGTGGAAAGGGACCGATGGAGGGTGACGAAGATTAGCAGACATTTTGGAGTGGGCCGTGGGAAAAGGAGGGCCTCATGGCCTGCTTTGGGAAGTATGTTGTAGGGCCTTCAGAGTCGCTTTCATCCCCTCCCCACCCTCCTGACCTCCGTGTGGAGCCACTGCAAAGTAGGTTCTGCACATGCATCAGTCTGTATGTTCTACTGGCTTCGAATCTCTTAGTTGCGTTGTGGACAGATGGGAGTCTGTCTACGGCCTTGGCTCAGTGTCTCCTATTGTGCACAGAAGAAGGTGGTTTTGCGGGGACTGGGGTTCAGTAGATACAAAGTTCCTCTGAGGCCAAACCTCTCCGTCCAAGGCCCAGCACTTCTGATATTTGAGGGAGTTCAGGTCACACATCCTACTAAAATTGATCATTTTTACCAACAAAACTAGCTTTGTTGCTTTTTTCTGTACATAGGTTTGCAAATACCCAAAAAGATAAGACACTACATAAAAATTTGAGGAAAAAAGGAAAGAGAACTGACTTTTACTGACTGCAATAACACTATTATTTTGATGACTACATTTATTTGTAATTTTATGTCTATATGCATCCATACTTTCATAGATGGGACCATAATTCGTGGGAGGCAGAGCCCTCAAAGGTGTCCGTGTCCTCACCCTCAGAACCTGTGAGGAGGTTACATCATATGGCAAAGGGGAATGGAGGTGACAGATGGAATTAAGGTTGCTAATCAGCTGACAGTACCATGCATTATTCGGGTGGGCCCACTGTGGTCATGAGGGTTCTTCACTGTGGAAGTGAGGGAGGAAGAGTCCGTGTCAAAGTGACGTGATGTGAGAAAGACTCGACGAGGCATTGCTGGCTTTGCACAGAGGAAAGGGGTCATGAACTGAGGACAGTGGATGGCCTTTAAAAGCTGGAAACACAAATGCAGCTTGCTTTTTTACAGTCAGATGTACCGTAAACACTGTTACTATGAAGAACACTTTCCATCTAAGTCTTTCACCATCCTTTCCTTGTCTCTACTTCCCCGCCCCACATAAACAATTTTAATCACCTGATACGTACCTTTTTGTGCATTTTCATGCTTATACGATCATATACATGCATATGAAGACACACACACACGGATGATTTTGAAATTATAAAAGTGGAAGCATGATTTGCATTTGCATCATACTTGCACTTTCAAGATTATTTTTAAAGCTGGAAACGACTGCAGGTTACACAGTTAGGAGAGAAGTCAGGCTCTCTGACGCTGACTTTGTGGTCTGAACAGAGCCCAAGGCTGAAGCTGACGTCACAGGAGGCGGAGAAAGGGGAGCTGCAGAGGGTCTGAGCTGTTTGCTGGGGCTTGAGCTCCTAGGTGGAGCTTTGCTCTCTCTATATAAGAGTTACTTCTCTCAACTTTTTGCTGCGTGGGTCAATAAATTCCCTTTATTTCTTTAGTCATTTTGAACTGAATTTTTTTTTTGGTAACTTAGCAACACATTTTTCTAACTGAGATAAAAACTCTAAAAATCTGTTCATCTTTGGCTACAATATTATTACAAGGTTCTGGAGGCTAGATGACTTATCAGCTCCTTCTCCCAACCTACCGTATTTCAAACCCTGGCCATTATTTTAGCCAAAAGACAGAAGCCAGTGAAATGGTCTGGCTTATACAAAAAAAAAAAAAAAAAGAATTAGAAGAAAAAGAATATTATGAGGAAGAAGAAAGATTTATTAGCTCATGAAACCAGAAAGCAGAGAACCAGGAAACCCCACAGAAGCTGGCCTCTCAGGTTAATTATTCCGTCTTCCCGGGGCAGCTCTCTTCAGTGGGCAGTGCCCAGCTCGTGTTCTCAAAATACTGCAGCCACGTAAGACGGAGAACTTCTCAGTCCCAGCTCCGGTTTGGGAAATCCCAGGGAAAGGATTGATTGTTTGACTTGGATTATTGCTCACCTCTTGGGCTAACCTCTGTGCCTACGTGAGCAGAAGCTGAGTAGCCCAACCTGGTCACCCATCCACCCCCGTGGCCATGGTTGGGTCCAGGTCTGTTCCCAGATGAAGGAGTCTTAGAGCCAGACATTTCCACAGAGAAGTAATTATCATGGCTGCACTAAAGGCAAACTTGATAAGCAGGAGGATACTGAAAAAAATTAAATAAATAATTAAGTAAATCAGAGAACTTTCAGATTTTGAGACTGTCCCTCTCAGGTCTCTGGCGTTTGTTGCTAAAATAGGAATAAGATTTAGGACAAAGTGAGGAACTTATGAGGTACTATTTAGCAAGAAAAAACAAGATGCAGACAAGTAGCACGAAATGCATGATCTGTCTCATACATTTAAATTTTAAGGTAGGTTTTGGCCAGAGGCTGACACTGAAGACACATGACACGCTCCCTGAGAGGCTGGTCGTTTTCAGGAGGTGCAGGCCCACTTCAGAAATGCCTGTGGACACTCCTGTCCCTAGAGTTTTCCTGGCTGACATCTCCTCTGCCCCTTCCTGTTGGATGAGTCCTAGTCCTCCCCCGGCATAAGGCTGGATGGCATTTTGAGTCAAGCTGTCTCTTGGAAGCTGAAACCATTATGAGAGGCTGGGTTGACAACTGGCATTCAGCTGAGTGGGAGGATGAAGAACAGCTTGCCAGCTGCTGAAGAGAGTGTTTGCAAAGTACATGAAAGAGAGAAGAAAAATTGTGAAAATTGTGTGTGTGCATGCTTATGTGTGTGTGCGTGAGAGGGAGGGAGGGAGACTGGGTATGTTCATATAACATTCAATTTATGTGTTAAAAATACTGTGTCCTTTAATAACAGATGCTTAGTTTTCTGAACGTTTCTAGACCCCATGCTCTCTTCCCTGAGATCATCCTCTCATCTGAGCCTAGAGAAGAGACTAATAGTAACACGGGAGCCCCAAACTTTCCACAGATGGCGGGGTCCCTGTTGGGCTAGGAGATGGAGTGGATGAGAGGTCTGTCAGGCGTCTGAAGCCTGTTGTTGCTTACTTACATTACCTCTGTGTCCAGGGTGACTCTCTGCCTCTCCCCGAATGATGTGTCTCAGGTGGGCAGTTTGAGGGTTTCGTGGGCCGGTCCCAGTGAATGGCCTATCCCAGGCTCACTTCAGCTGCCAGTCCTGCTGATAATGAAACAGACACTATTTTCTATCGAGCTCCTATTATGTGCATGCTCTGTGGAGTCAGACGCCTTGGCTTCAAATACTGGCCCTTCCAGCTAATTACTTGGATGTGTCTCTTAAATACTGCAGGCTTTGGATTTCTCACCTGGGGGAATGGGGCTAAAAAGTAGTATCCAGTCCTACAGAGGTGTTCGGAGTCGTTAGTGAGTTAATAGAGCGGATCAAGAACAGCTCCTAGCATTCAGCAAACACCCCCAAAATATTAGCTATTGATATTAATCCTCATAACTGTATGGGGGGCATATTATCTGCATTTAAGAAGTGAGGAAACTGAGTGTCAGGGGACAAAATAGTAACTGGCTCTGGATCACAGATTCTGAGGGTTGGACCCAGAATTTGTACTCTTCCCTCCAAATGACAAAGCAACATGTTAAAGGGGTGCCTCTCTACCAAGTTCATTAGCATTTGGAAGAGCACTTTCCTGCCGATAAGACTGAGAAAATTAGGTAATGCCTTAGACCTTTTCCTCATTTATATGAAGTGCATAATAGTATTCTTACACAATAGTTGTTATGATGGTTAAGTGAGATGATGTAGTAGAAGTAGTAAATATTCATTTCTTTCCAGCCTCCTTTTTCACTTCTTACTGGAAACAGAACAAAGCATGATGGAATAGGTAGATTTCCTACCTAAGAAAATATTCCTGAATGATAAATTCTTCTTGACTTATTTCGTGCTGTAGATCATCTGCATTCTCGCTCTCCTCATGGTGACGGGGAGTCAGTGACTGATGATTCTTTATTTTCTTACCCAAACTGTCTCTATCCTTCCTCGGAAGGACGTGAGATGTGTGAGCAGTGGATGGTACAGGGCAGTGACAAGCGTTGGACAGGGATTCAGAATACTGACACCCCAGCCTAGCTCTGCTGTCCTCCAGCGTGTGCATGACCTTGTCGATCAGTGAATGTCATTGAGATCTCCTTTCCTCATTTTAAAATGTAGGCACTGGTGTGTCCTCTGATGTCCTCACATGAAGGACACATGAAAGAATGAGGACAAAATAAAATTGAAATGAGTAACGTGCTATAAAAACCAGGGATTTTGATTGATGGCAGACCCAACTTGATCCCTTTCCTTGGGAACTTATGACAGTCCCCACATATGACTAGCAAGGTACCATGAGCTGGACTTGGCATCTGTATGCCAAAGTTCAAATTTTAACTCGAGGACCTTGACAAGTCACATCTCTTATTTGGACTTACAGGTACTTGTCTATGAAATGGGACTCAGCAACCCTGCTATGCCTGCCAAAATATTTGTCATGAGGATCAGGTGAGATGATATACGTGAGAGAGTTTTGCAACCTGTGTGACATCATGTAAACCATACAGCATCCCAAACAGGGAGTCATACTAAGCATCTCTGTTCTGTGAACAAGAAGGCCTCAGGGTTTTCTCACCCCGAGACCTTTATAGGCTCTGCCCCATCCCCTATTTTCCCAGTCTCTCCATTCCTTCTGTTCCCCGCTTAGAGATGGCACACAGTCCCTCTAGCTTCGTTTGTCTTGAATGCGTGGCCAAAGGCAAGTTGGTTGGTAGCATCCAAACTGACCTAGAGGCTGGTATTCTCAGGTCATCCATGTTCAGCCAGGGATAGTCAGAGGTGAACAAAGCAAGGACGTCTTGGGAGAATGGCAGCCTCATTCCCAGGCTGCAGAGTAGAAATTTCTGCCCAGGGGTGATAGTCACTATATTTAAGAACCTATAGGACAAGAATACTGGGAAAAACTACCTGGTGATGGAGGAGGTCACTGGAGACCCTTTCAATATTGAGACACCCTTTTGGTTGCTGGGTGCTGTGGAGGTCTTGGTCATAGGAGGTGGACCAAGCACCTGGTGTGATGGTGGAGCACTTGAAAGACTGGGCGCAAAGGATATGTACCAACAGATTTTCAAGTCTTTCAGTATTTTCAGTATATAACTATTTTAGTGCTGCCTTAGCGCAGGCTATCAGATGAGGATCAGACTTGCTTCTTCCCCAAGCATAACAAACATGAATCTTATCTTTAGTGTCTCCAAGGAGGTGGACAATGTCCCTGGAGCTGCCTCCTCCTCCCCTTCTTCCTCCTTCACTTCACCCACTCTCCCCTCCTTCTCCTCCTCCGCCCCACTCCCTCCTCCTTCTGCCCTTGCCACCTTGAACGCAGTATGAAAGAAAACCCCAAATATATGGAAAGAAAAGATGGGTGTGTTCCTGCACACTTAGAGCCTGGTCAGACTTTGGCCTTCTCCCTTCTAAGTCGTTAAATTGAATCAATTTGATTCTGTCTTTAACCTTAAAAAAAAAGCCTGTTTATAATTCAGCCATAGGGTTAAGTAAACAGTTGATTAAAACAGGAACAAGACCCCTCCTTTTTTCTCCAGCCTTCCTCCTAGGCCAAGACTTGAAGGTTTTCCTTCTAGGGAGGAATTTGTAGCTGCCACAAAGAATAATGGGGGGTCCAGAGATAATTAATAGGGCCTGGTGTCAAGGCCAGGATGTAATAAAGAACATTCATGGAACATTTTCAAATACACTTATAGGAAAAAAGTTGAATTTAAAACTGTTTTTGGTAATACAAATAGTGCTGTTTGTTGTTGGTCCCCTCCCTACAACAAGATGAAAGTATCTGATTTAAAATTTAAAAGGCCACTGAAGGAAATTCCAGGAAGTGTGGCACCTGGCCAGTATGAATCCCTGCCCTACCACTTGCATGTGACCTGGGCAAATAGTTTATGTAACACATATTGTATGTGCTGAGAGAGGAGATAGAGGTGGGGGGAGGAGGGAGGGAGGGATAGAGGGAGGGAGGGATAGAGGGAGGGAGGAGAGAGATAGATAGAGAGATAGAGAGAGAGTGAGAGAGAGAGAGAGAGAGAGAGATTGAGAGATTACAAGGAGATTGTGGAGGCTGGGAAGTCCCAAGGGCAGGAGAAGACTGATGTCCCAGCTCAAGCAAGCAGGCAGGAAGGAAAAAGGGGCAAGTCCCTCTTTCTTCCACCTCTTGTTCTCTCGGGCCCTCAAGGGATTGGATGGTGCCCATGCACGATGGAGAGGACAATCCATGTCACTGAGTTCACCAGTCCCAGTACAAATCTCATCCAGAAACACCTTCACAGACACACCCTGAAACAATGTATCTGGGCACCCGACATGGCACAGTCAAGGTGACATCCGGTTCATCATCACAGTGCCATTATAGTTTGTATTTTCCAGTTACCTGCTGTGATAGAGACAAGGCTGTATGTTCATCTAAACCATGTTTTCTTTTCTGCTTGGGCACATAGCTAGACTTTAATACCCAACTTTTCTTAGAGGTTTGTCAGATGTACAACTAAGTTCTGCCTGTGAAATATAAGCAGAAGTGATGTGATACCTCAAAGCCATGGTGCTTAAGAGACGGGGCCATGTCCTTCTGATTGCACTGGAACCTGACACAGTGACGCACAAGGGGCTGCGTCTCTGAATGACTGCAAGGGGCAGAGCGCCTCTCCCCCACCATTCTCTTCTGAACTTTAACACAAATGAGAAATAAACCTTTATTGTGTCTTCCACTGAGACTTGGGAGGTTATGTGCTATAACGCTCCCATTAGTAAGTATATCCTGAGTAATGCAGAGTGAGTCACTTTGCTTAAAAGTCGTGCAGAAAATGATGAGTGCTCTGCCTTTCCTTCCTTTTCTTGAGGAGTTGGCAGCGTGCTAAGAAAATATAGTGCTCCTCTTAATGGGCGTTTGCTGTGATTCATCTCTAGTTCTTCTGCGACAGCGTGCCACCATGGAAAACACAGAGGACCTAGAATCAGTGAACTTGGATCTGAATCTTGCTTCTCCCACTCTTCATTTGTGTGACCTTGAATGAATTACAAATTTTGTAACCTTTCTCAATATGTATTATTGTATTAAATATTAGGATATTATAAAATTTAAAATTCACATGCCCTTGACCCAGAAATCATATTTTTAGAAATCAGTACCATGGAAGTACTTCCACATGTATCCAGGGATATAGTACAGATATACTGGTTACATTATTCTGTGTAGTAATCTAAAGTTTGGTCCACCAGAGAGGGAAAGCTAAATAAATTATGGTGTATCCATATTGTAGAAAGAGGTCATATAGATGGCCAATAGACATATGGAAAGATGCTCATCATCACTAATCATCAGAGAAATGCAAATTAAAACCACAATGAGATATCACCTCACACCTGTCAGAGTGGCCATCATCAGTAAACAAACAAATACCAAGTGCTGGAGAGGATGTGGAGAAAGGGGAGCCCTCATGCACTACTGGCAGAAATGCAGACTGGTGCAGCCACTGTGGAAAGCATTCTGGAGATACCTCAAAAAGCTACAAATGGATTTTCCTTTTGACCCAGCAATGCCACTTCTTGGGATACATCCAAGGGAACCTAAAATACCAATTCAAAAGAACATGAGCACCCTGATGTTCATTGCAGTGTTATTTACAATTGCCAATATATGGAAGCAGCCCAAGTGCCCATCAGTAGATGAGTGGATAAAACAACTAGGGGGCCTTTACACAATGGAATACTACTTGGCCATAAAAAGGAGAAAAATTTTACTCTCTGTGACAGTATGGATGGACCTGGAGAACATTATGCTAAGTGATAAAAGCCAGTCAGAGAAAGACAAATGCATGTGATTTCACTCATGTGTGGAATCTAATGAACAAACTGAATTAACAAGGAAAACGGGGACAGACTCATAGATGGAGAGCAAGATGACAGCAGGGTGGAAGGGCAGGGGTGAGGTGGAGGGATTGAGCAACAAGGAAAAAGGACTCATGAACACAGACAACAGTGTGGTGATTGCTGGGGGCAAGTGGCTATAAGAGGACTAAATAGTAATGGGACAAATACAATGAAAATTACATTTTAAAAATTTTAAAGCAATAAAGTAGCATTGTACATGCTTATATGAAGGGAACTGTCCACAATATATTGCTAAATGTGAAAGAAAAAAAAGTATGATCACATTTATGTTGTTTAAATGGATGTGCGTATATATGTACATATATTTATTTATAGTTATATAGCTGACTATTGAACAATATTGGGGTTATGGGTGCTAACCCACCACACAGTTGAAAATGCACATATAATGTTTGACTCCCCAAAAGTTGACAGTTGTCCCTCAGTATCTGCAGGGGATTGGTTCCAGAACCCTTGTGGGTACCAAAATAGGAAGATGCTGAAGTCTCTTATATATGATAGTGTAGAACTATGCATACGGTTGGCCCTCCATATCCACAGACTCCCAACCCCAATCACAGAGTGAAAATACTATTTTTGGTCCAGGGTTGATTGACTCATCATATACAAAACTCAGGAATATGGACAGCCAATTGTATATTTATTGAACAACAATCCACATATAAATGGACAGCACTTCAAACCTGTGCTGTTCAATGGTCAACTGTATATATTTTACGTACTTATGTATATATACAGGCACCCATATATATTACATATGTTTATACACACACAGAAGGAAAAAGCTCTTGAAAGATGCAGCACACCAGTGCTACATCCACAAATATGTAGTGTACCAGTAGGTACTTTGAGATGTTATATTAGGTACTTTTGTGATGGGGAGAAAAAATGAGTTAGGTAAGAGAATCAAAGGGGAACCTTAATTTTTACTCTAAGACTTTTAAATTTAAGAAAAACATCACAACAAAGCTGTCTTTAACAATAAAAATAAAAAGAGAAAAAAGCGATAAAATGGTAAATACCTCACAGAGTTATAAAATTAAACTGAGTTAATGGAAGTGAAAGTTTGGGGCACTTGGGAGTCCTTGAGATAAATATTTATTTTTGAGTTGTTTTCTTCTTGGGGATTTAAACCTTCGGTGGTTAGAATTTTAAACTCTCCTTAGATTACTAATGGGCTCTTCTCAGGTGAGTGTCCAGTTCTCTGTTCCCTTCTCTCTCTCCTCATTCCACTGTTGTGTAGCCTTTTCATAGGGGGCTCTTCCTACACCCTGAGACCCCGAGTCCCTGTGGCCGTTGCAGTCTTGACTGCCCCAGAACATGCTCCCTCCCATACTTCTCAACAGGCAATGCCTCACCAACCAAAGCACGGCCTCAGGGTCCCTGAAAAATCAGCTGCAATCTTCTTCCAAACAGGACTAACTCCTCTGGTCATTTCATTCACGTGCTCCTGAGGCCAGTATGACTTGATGGGAAGCCAACAGCGGGATGTCGGAGAACTGGGGCCCTTGGACCTTGAGACGTAGAGGCTGAGTATACACGCTGAGTCTCTGTTTCTTGTAGATTCGGTGGGTGTGGGGTTCTGACAGAGCACAAACCCTGCAGTGCCCCTGGATGCCTGGGGCCTCAGTTGGGAGACGCAGGCTGGACGTTGGAATCCTCCAAAGGCTTGCGCACTCCTGTAGACAGCCAGGGGTTGGCACTGGTTTCTGGCTTGAGGCCTTGGTTCCTCTCCACATGGGACTTGCCAGGTGGTCCCTCCCCACGGGCTTGACTGGGCATCCTCACGCCATCATGTCTGAGTTCCACAGAGAAGAATCCTGAGAGAGATACAAATTAGCCTTGGAAGCCACCAGCATCACTTCCAGTGCACTGTGTTCAAAGTAGTCACAAAGTGTTGCCCAATCTCAAGGAAAGAAAAAAAATCAAGTTCACCTTTTAGTGAGGAGTGACAAGGTTCTGGAAGGGGATGGGAGGCTGAAAATGTTGCTGTAGCCGTTTTTGGAAACTATGACCTTCCACAGGGCAGAAGCTCTGAAGTTCCTGGAACGGGAGAGATCATCACACACTCGCAACTCCTGGACTGACTGCCAGTGGCAGCGATTCTGGCATTGCGCTGATGGCTTGAGTTTATGAGCTGTGCTGAAGGCTGAGTGTGGCCCTACGCTTCTAGGGTTTTCCCGATTGTTTTCCTCTGGCAGAACTGCAGACCTACAGCAGAGAAGCTTTTCACATGGTCTGTGCCATGATCCAAGCTGCAAGCCTTCTATGATAAATTCTGTTCTTAAAAGTTAAAAAATTGAATGGTGCACATCTTCTGCCTTCTTGATGAAAGTGTATTGATCCTCCCCACTCCCAAATTTGAATCCCAAGGTCCTATCAAATTGGTGACATGGGCCAGCATGCTTCCTCAGGACTTTATATAGGAAAGGAATCCAGACTAGGGCTGAATTATTGTCTCAAGTTAGCAAAGCGCTCGCTCTTTCTGCTGGAGAGCTGCTTGTAAGGAACATTTATCTCTGTCCATTCCCATGCTCAGATCTCTACCCAGAAACACTCCACAGCGGGATTTTAACATAGGGATGCTGATAACACATTTTCTTTTTCTCTGCCATAAGAGTAAAGGATTCTGTCCTAGGGGCCAGTTGTTGTATTTTATTGTCTTTGCTATTTAAGCAACTAAAAATTAGGAACTAAAATGAATTTATAGTAGATTTGAATAAGATACTTCACTCTTTATTTCTTGTTCTTACATCAGTTCCCTCTGGTTTTACTCCGTCTGCAGAGGAGTCAGAAAATGTTAATGTAGTCTTTGTTGTGGTGGTGGTGGCAGACCATGGGGGTGAGCGGATGGGGAGGATGCTCTCCCTTCCTTGGGGCTGTATATCTTCTCTAGAATATTGGGTTGTGGCTTTTTGTCTTCAACCCGTTGTTACAACTATTGATATACTTACTGTCCAGGCTGAAGGGTGAACAGCTACCCAAGGGAAGCTCTTCCCAAGGCAAGGCGCACGTGCCAGAGGGTGAGTGGAAACCCAAGAGGCCTCTTAAGCACCTTAGCTCAGAGCTTTGTGCTGTCACTTTTGCTCCATTCTATTATCTAAGCAATTGTCATCACCAAGCCTGGAGCCAAGGTAGAGAAGTAGTGGGAAGTCCTTCTCCCACAATGGGGCTGCCGCATGGCTGTGGATATAGAGAGGGGTGAATAATGGAGACTAACAATTTAGTCAATCACAGTTTTCCTTCCATCCTCACATCTTTTTCTCTGTATAATTTATTGTGCAAGAAACCAAATAACTTGTCCTGTGAAATGTCCCACATTCTAGATTTTTCTGATTGCATTCCTATAGTATCTTTTGTCATAGTTCTCTGTTTTGTTTTGTTTTGTTTTGGTTTTTTTTTTTTTTGCATTTTCTGTAAATTGATAGTCAGATCTAGAGGCTTGTCTGATGAGACTTTGTACCAGGATCCTTTATAAGCAGTGATGTGTATTTTTAGCAAGAGGAAAAAAAGCATCTCATTGTCTCTTTTTTGTTGTTGTTGGTGGCCATCATTTATCTTTGCCTAGATGCATTATTTAGTTAGGGGTTTGCGAAAGGATAATATCATTTCTTTATTTATTCCTGGGAACCCTTCTATAAGGAAAAACTTTCTCTCCTCAACTGTTTGTTATCTGAGGTACAGGTCCTACAGGAGGTCAGGTTCATTCATCCTTTGTTTACCAGTTTCCAGAGTAAAGTGTTGGTTCCCCAGCAAGATGCAAAGATGACATTAAGTATCTTATGAAGTCACAGATTTTAATATATATGAAGTGTTTTAATTCCTTGGTAGGAATTGAATTCATGGCAATGCTCTAATTGCGCCACTGTAGTCAGTGGCAGCCTCTCTGAGATGATCTTGATTTCCTGATTTGATGCTCAAAGCCTTTGAGTGAGTCCTTGCATTCAGGTGTGATGAGTCATTCCAGGGTTATCTTGGACATCTTCTGCACGTGTTTTTTATTGTTGTTCTGAGGGTCCCTCATACCTCAGCAGTGTTTGGGTGAGGATCTATATCTGACTCTTTGAAACAGTGCTTATGCTAGTCCGTTGAGAGGTACTCAAGGGGATTCAATGAGGAAATGAGCATTGACTATGGATAGGATTGAATTTGTTGACTGGGCTACAAAGAAGAAAGAGGGAGATCAATACTAAGATCTGGGTTTCAGAACTCTGACATTCTTATTTGCTCCTTTGTTGGTCTGATTGTCCACAGATCCATGATCCAGTGTTCTCTAGGAGCTTTTGGCCAGGCCAATAAATTTATGTAACAGTAATTAATGAGCATAATGGATTCATCTCAGGGCGAGCCTGCCTCTGGACAATAAAACATAGCCTCTGTGCCCTGGGGCACAGCTTCATTTTGGAGCTGTCTGCTTGCTTGTTCAGATAACCACTTACAGATCAGCCCTTCAGTCTTGGGTTTTGAACAGCTGGTAGCAATTTTCCTGCACTAAATGACTGCTAATTATCCCATATACCATACTTAATTCATGCCTTGTTGGCCAAGTTGCAAGTTCACCTACTCATTGTAATTACTCCTTACCCCCTTTTTATTGCCTCCTTGTCTCTTATCCCACCTTGCACTTCCAGCACCACAAGATAAGGAGGTAGATCCAATTGAACAGAAGTTTCATAGCACTAGCAAGTCTCAGTGGATCAGGAGATGAACTCATTCTCTGCAACGGGCTACTTAATAATGAGATAATGAAAGCTCTAAAGAGAAATTGTCATCTCAGCATCACAGTGACCTAGAAAGCATCACCACCAGTTGGCTGACACCCTGAGATCTAGGACCAATTCTTCTATAATAGGCTGTGTGCCTTTTAGTGGCTTATTTAATTTAATATTTCAGCCTCAGTTTTTTTTTCACCTCTAGAATGGGGATAATAGCTCTTTCCCTGGCCACCTCACAGGCTAAAGTGGGATAATGTATGTTAATGGAATTAATAAACTGTGAACTCCCATTAAGTATTAATGTTGGTAGTTTAAGTTGTATGAAGTATTACTACATCCTCACAGTAAATGGTAAGGGAAAGAAACTCCCCAAGCCATATGGATAGTAATCTGTAATTTTGTTTCTCACAAAGACATCCTCCTACTGAGTCCTCACAACAAATGATGAGATGGATTAGACAGTTGGGATTACAGGTTGAGTTGTGTCCTCTGAAAGGGCAAGTTGAAGTCCTGACCCCCAGTACCGCATAGTGTGAACTTACTTAGAAGTAAGGTTGTTACAGGCATACTTAGCGCAGATGGCATTATTCTGGACGAGGCGGACCCCTAGCCCAGTCTGACTGGTGTCCTTAAAGAAGAGGAGGAAGGAACACGCAGAGAGAACAGCGCCATGTGAGACAGTGAGGCAGAGACTGGGGTTGACGCAGCCGCAAGGCAAGGGATATCAAGGATGGGCAGCCACCACGAGAAGCAAGGAAGAGAGTCTCCACTCCAGATGCCAGAGGGGGTGTGGCCCTGCCGACACCCTGATATTGGACTTCCACCTCCAATGGTGGAAGTTTGTGGCACATTGTTATGAAAGACGTAAGAAACTAACTAGATTCCCCATATTTCTGACCAGTATGCTGAGATTCAAAAAAGTTCCATGTGCGAATATTTTCCAAGAGCCTTCTATGTGCAAGGTAGTCTCCCAGGCCTTATGTATACAGCTCTAAAGAGAACAAAGTTAAGATCACGTCTAGGGCATGCAGCTTGTTAAAGACAAGTAATGTGATGAGACCCATGATTTGATGCTTATATTGCCTGTGAAAGAGCCTGGATTTTTTTTCTTTTTCAATTCTCTAAGGAACCTAGGAGCCTATCTCCTTGCTGGCAAATTTCTATTTCCCCGCAGACATACATGCATTATCATAATCCAGCCCTGAGGATGGGCACCCTTCTTTCTTTTCTTGACCCTGAATTTGAGATAAATAATCGGATTAAGAACAGCTGTTTGTGATGGGGCATTTCTGAACAAAGAGGGAGAAGGGGGAACTCCAGATTTCCATAACATCTGTGGTTGTAGAACTAGGTATTTAAAACTTGACAAAGGGTTGAGAGTCACCGGTTAGGGGCTTGTGCAGAGAAGTTCCTCTGGCACCTGAACTCACTCTTCTAGGTAAGGGGAAGAAGAGAAGAGGGCAGAGCATGACCTGACTATAGGCCTGCCGTGGAGAAAACAAAAGTTGGCTCCTTAGCTCCCTGACGATGGGGCTAAGGGACTTGGTTCTTTCATCACTTGGAGGGAAGAAAAGGTAAAATAAGTGTGTTGAGGAACCCTATTCCATAAGTAAAACCAACCATGGCAATAGCCTTGAAAGACTTATTTCAAGATCTCCTTTCTCTCCCACCTTGACATTTTAATGGGGTCGGCAGCTTGAGCTTCATTGTAATGGAAACCAGAAGAGAAACTCTAAAAGCAAAAGGCTACAATGGAGGCCCAGCAGCATTCGTGTCTAAATGTATCAACTCTGTCCTCAGCAAATGGCAATGTTGCCTGACAGGCAATTACTGCTGTTCCTAATTGCTTCCATCAAACCCGGCTGTTTGAAATACCTAGAGCCCCACACCAAGCCATGCCTCGGCCAACACTGCTTTCTTGGCTTTGGTGAATGCTTCATTTTTGGCACACTGGTCTCTGTTTGGCAATCAAGCTCCTTTTGACCCGTTAAACTTTCCGAAGACCCTTCCTGATCAAAGCCAGAAGATGATCTAATTAGGTTCTCTCTTAAGTGAAAGACTGGCAAAGCAAAGTGTCTCCTGTTCAGCTTGTCAGTACAAGGGGGCAAGATGAAAGCTCTACTCAGGGCCCTGCCCACAGATGTACAGTTCCTGGTAGAGCTGCCTGATAGTGGCATTTTCTTGAGTGCATGCAGAAGTGGGTATTTGTGTGGGAAACTCGGAGTGCCCATGAGAGAGGATGAATGGGTTTACATTTTCAAGCGTGGAAATTCTGATAGCTTGCTGTAGAAAGCATGATTTTTTTCCCTACCCTATGAGGTTTCCAGTGGGATTGATTTCTAGAACTCTTGGGATTTTCCTCTGTCAGTATCCCCAGGTCACTGATAACAGTGAAGGCCACAACAACACAAATAACTAGGAGTCACCTGTGGGTGTCCATGTCCTGCACCCTCTATTACTTTGAATCCTTTCTTTTTCTCCACTGTTGTCAGTGTACCTCAGTGTCTACCATCTCGCACCTGGACTAGGATAACAGCTTTCTAACCCTTCCCACTACTTCCTCTCTCGGCTTTCTCTGATTCGTTCTCCGTGAGGCAGCAGGAACACACTTTTTAAAATGCATATCCCATAAAAGACTACCTACTATATGATTCCATATATGACGTTATGAAAAAGGCAAAACTAGAAGAAAAAAGGAAGCCGTATTTTCCAAGGCCTGTCTCTAGGGAAGGGTATTAACTGCAAAGGAGCAAAAGGGGAGTTTGGGGGTTGATTGAAATGTTCTATATCTTGATTGTGATATCGGTTATATGAATACAGGCATTGTCAAAACTCATCAATCTGTATACTTAAAAAGAGTGAATTTCATTCTATGTGAATAAACCACAGTAATCCTGACTTTTTAAAAATGTCAAAATGTAAAGAGCTTCAATCTTAGAGCTTGTCTGTATTTGGCTCATACAGAGCTCTGCTCTTTTCAAACAGCCCTGTCCCTAAGGAATTTGTCAAAAACACTCAATGGCAATTGTTTAACCTCACAGTTGCCTGTGGTGGCAATATCAGTTGAGGCTAACAAGGAACCAACAGCCAAAAAACCTTAAAGGAAAAACTGGGAAATGAGATGTCTGTAGGAGAATTTGCAAAGCTATGGCATATTTCTGAGAGTCTAGGAGGCCATGTATAGAGGCGGGGCAGAGCACATGCTCGGGAGATGCATGAGAAGATCCCAGTCACACCTCCGACTGACTTGGAGATAGACCTGCACAGCCAGACGGTGAAGGCAAAAGCAGAGGGGTCAGCTGCCTGGTGGAGTGTTGAAGTCATGCCCCCCAAACACAGAGGACCCCTTGGTGAAGGCTGAGAAGCACAGTGGTTCAAGACTTTAAAGGAAATCTCTGTCTAGCCACTAAACACTGCGCTAACCAAGTAGAGACTTCAGCAGCTCCGCACAAGAAAGAACACAGACTTTATGGGATTAGTACTGGGAGGTTGCCAAACAGATCTTAAATCAAAAACCTAAGCTTCCACTTTAAGAAACTAGAAAAAGGAGAGCAAACCAAACTGAAAGCTAGCAAAAGAAAGAAAATAATTCAGGTGAGAGTTGAAGTTAATAAAAAATAATTTTTTAAAATATTTTATTTATTTATTTTTTTTTTAGAGAGGGAAGGGAGGGGGAGAGAGAGAGAGAGAGAGAGAGAGAGAGAGAGAAACAATGTGCGGTTGCTGGGGGTTATGGCCTGCAACCCAGGAATGTACCCTGGCTGGGAATCGAACCTGGGACACTTTGGTTCGCAGCCCGCGCTCAATCCACTGAGCTACGCCAGCCAGGGCTAATAAAAAATAATTTTTTAAAAATAGATAAAAGCCATAAAACCAAAACTTGATTCATTGAAAAGATCAATAAAATTGGCAAACTTTTAGCCAGATTTATCAAGAAAAGGAAAAAGAAACTAAAATTTCTAAACTCAGGAAAAAAGAAGGACATCACTACTGAACTTAAATAAAAAGTATTACAAGGGAATAGCATACACAATTGTATGCCAACAAATTAGATAACATAGATGAAACGGAAAAATATTTAGAAAGACACAAACTACCAAAACTGACTCAGAGGAAATAGACACTCTGACTAGACCTACAGAGGTAAACAGAGTGAACTATTAATTAAAAAATATTTCCATAAAGAAAAGCCCAGGCTAAAATGACTTCACTATGGAATTCTACCAG
Organism: Phyllostomus discolor; assembly: GCF_004126475.2. Taxonomy (NCBI): domain Eukaryota; kingdom Metazoa; phylum Chordata; class Mammalia; order Chiroptera; family Phyllostomidae; genus Phyllostomus; species Phyllostomus discolor. The sequence goes on along the minus strand of NC_040915.2, from coordinate 34,088,641 downwards.
ATGTCTAAAAATGAAAATTTGCAAACTCTTCCAAAAAGTAGAAGAGGAGGAAATACTTCTTAATATATTCTGAGGCCAGTATTACTCTGACACTAAAACCACACAAAGACATCACAAGAAGACCACAGGCTAATATCTGTTATGAATTTAAATATAAGAATCCTCAACAAAATACTAGCAAACTAAATCCAGCAACATCTTTAAAGTGTTATACACCATGACAAAGTGGGCTTTATCCCAAGAATGCAAAGTTGGCTTAACATATAAAAATTAACCAATGTAACATGTCATATTAATAGAATAAATAACAAAAAAACCCATGATAATACCCTTTACTCAGAAAAGGCATTGACAAAGCACTACAACCTTTCATAATAAAAATACCCAACAAAGTAAGAATTGAAGGCAACTCCCTCAACCTGATAAAAGTCATCTATAAAATACACACTTCTACCATCATCCTTAGTAGTGAAGGACTTACAACTTTACCCCTAGAGTCAAGCATATGAGAAGGGTGTCCACTCTTTTCACTTCTATTCAATACTGTGGTAGAGGGTATGGCCAGGGCAGTTAGCAAAAAAGGACACCCACACATATCCTGTTGGAACTAATTATAAGTTTCGCAGGGTTGCTGATATAAGATCAGAACAGAGTGGGGTTTTAAGTATACGAAACAGAGTTTATTCTTATTTTATTATTATTATTATTATATTATTTCCCACACAAATAATTGTAAACCTGCTTTTGCCCAACCCTGTATGTAAAAATTAATTGTACTCTTACACATTACCAATGAAATTTTAAAGTGTCATTTCACTTGCAGTAGTATCAAAAAGAATAAAATACTTAAGATTTATCTTAACAAAAGAAGTATGAAATATGCACACTGAAAAGTATAAACATCATTGAAAGAATTTAAAGAAGACCAAAATAAATGGAAAATTATTCCATTTTCATGGTTTGGAAGACTCAAGATGTCAACATTCCTCTAAATGATCTAAAGATTTAATAGTACCGATAATAATCTAGACCATGTAGACATACAGGCAATAGAACGGAATTGAGAGGTCATAAATAAACGCTCACATTTACAGCCAGCTTATTTTTGACACGGGTGCCAAGGCATCATTCAATGGCAAAAGAACAATCTTTTCAACCAATAGTGCTGGGATAACTAACTAGACATTTATATGCAAAAGATGAATTAGGCCTTACTGCTCATAATGCATAAAATTAACTCAAGTGGATCATAGACCTACTATAAGAGCCAGAACTATGAAACTCTTACAGGAAAACACAGGAGTCAAGCTCTGTGACTTAAGGTTAGGTGAACTCTTATTAGGTATAATACCAAAAGCACAAGGGACAAAATTAAAAATTGGTACAGTGGACTTCATCCAAATTAAAGTCTTTTGTGTTTCAAAGGATAATATCATGAAAGTGAAAAAGCAACCTCCAAAATGGGAGAAAATATGTGCAAATAATGTATTATTTGCGTATATTGCAAAGTTTCAATAAACTAAGGTTAATTTATTATTAACGAGAACGAATATAATAAAGTTAGTGTATCCTAATAAAAGGACTTAAATCTAGAAGATGTAAAGAACTCTCCCAACTCAGAAATAAAATACAAATAACCCAGGTAAATATGGGTCAAGTATTTGAATTGGCATTTGTTTCCAAAGAAGATGTAACAATGGCCAACCAACATGTGGAGACATGCTTGACATCATTACATATGGTGGAAATGCAAGTTGAAATCATGAGAATCCACTCCACACCCCCTGAGACGGCTGAAATAAAAGGATAACAGGTGTGGGTGAGGGTGTGGGTAAATTGGACCATCAAATTTTGCTGGTAGGGTTGTAAATTGTACAGCCACTTTGGAAAATGATTCAGTAATGCCTTAAAAAGCTAAACATGGAGTCATCCTGGCTCAGTAATTCCACTGCTATGGATATGCCCAGGGGAAATGAAAACATGTCCATACAAATACTTCTTTGAAAATATTTGTAGCACAATGTTTCTTAATAGCCCAAAAGTGGAAAGAACCCAAATGTCCATCAAAAGATGAATGGATACATAAAAGTGGTGTATCCATACAATGTAACATTCAGCCATAAAAAGGAGCGAAGTACATTTATGTGCCACATAACAACGTTTCGGTCCACGAGGGACCAGAGGGACCACGTAGAGGATGGTGGTTCCATAATTTATCATGGAGATGAAAAACTCCTGTTGCCTAGTGACACCATCGCATCCTAGTGATGCAGCATTCACGTCTGTGGTGATGCTGGTGTGAGCAAACCTACTGTGCTGCCCGTCGTGTAAAAGAATAGCACATACAATCAACACTTGATAATGATAACAAGTGACTGTGTTACTGTTTTATACATTTACTACACTTATACTTTTTATTGTTATTTTAGAGTGTACTCTTTCTGTTGAAAAAAAAAGTTTGCTGTGAAACAGTATGACGGGTTATGCCGGCAACAGCGTCATGCATCTGATGTTTACTGCATCTCTTGATTGCATCACTTTCTCTTGCCATTGATTTAATTTCATGTTGTTTTGTCCATCATGGCCCCTAAAACATATAAAAATCCATTGCTGATCCATTATTGTCAGTAAGAGGCCATGTCCAGTGACTGACCTGGAGACAAAAATTAAAAGTGGTTAAGGACCAGGAAGGTGAGAAATCAGTGATGGTGAGTGCTGTCCAGTCAGGCTTGTCCTGTCGCACCACAGCTATGATCTTGAGAAACAAGAACAAAGGGACAGACACTGTTGACGGATCTGCTTCCTTGAAGGCCAGGAGGCTAAGAAATATTTGTGAAAGGCCTGTATGAGACAGGGAGAACCTTCTAGTGACCTGGATCGAAGACAAAGAAGCTTATCCCTCTTAGCATCATGATCACAGCCAAAACGAAAAGTTTTGCGATATTAAAAGAAAAGACTGGACCCAACTGTGCTGTTGAATTTACTGCTAGCTCTGGGTGGTTTACATGACTAAAGAATTATTATTCATTACATAATGTTAAAGTGAGTGGTGAGTTTGTGAGTGTTGATGTGAAGGTAACTGGAGAGTTTTTAGAAACTCTAGATAAGCTGGAGTAAATTTCCTCCAGACAAGGACATTTACTTGCCAGAGCAAATAATCCAGTATGGATGAAAACTCTCTATTCTGGTAATGGATGACTAAAAGGACTTGCGTTCACAAGGTGGCCAAGTCAATGTCAGGTCTCATGGCTTTTAAGGACAGGCTAACAGCCTTGCTCAGGGGCAGTGTTGCAGGCTTCAGATGGAAACCCTTTGTGATCTGGCCCCAGTGAGAACCCCACGGCCTCCAAGCACATGAGTGAGCACACACTCCCAGCATACTGCAGGACGGGCAAGAAGTCAGGACGACCCAGCTCCTCTTCCAGGATGCCCTCCTGAGCTACTCCACCAGCAAAATGGAGAAGTACTGTTTGGAAAATAACACCTGTCACCATTTTGCTCATTGTTGGTAATGCTCCCAGACATCTTCCTGTTCTTGGTGATCCTCATCCCAATGTCAGAGTGGCTTTTCTCCTCCAAACACCACCTCTTGGATCCAATCGATGTATCAAGCAATTTGGGCAGCTTTTTACACCTTCTACCTGAAGAGGACATTGCCCAAGCTACTACTGCAGCCGAAGAAGATACTGATGCAATCCTGGAAGGGCTGCACCATCTGTGACTGCATCCACAACCTTGCTCGGGTGTGGGGTGGTGTCACCCAGGAGTGTATCAATGGCATCTGCAAGAAAACACTCAAGAGATCTGTCCATGATTTTCAAGGATCCACCAAGGACGAGGAGGTTGCAAAAATCAACAAGGCTGTGGTTCAGAGTGATGTGTGGGTCACCGGCCAGCAGTGATCATGGAACGCTGTGGATGGCTCGTTGAAACTCAAGAAAAAACATACACAGAGACAACCAGGTCCTGTGGGGGAATAGGAACAGCAGGGCAACTCCTCACGTGGGGAGCGCCTTAGCCACCCTCTCTCCTGGAAGGCGCCACTTGGCCATCCTCCCAGGTGGGGAGAGTGCCCGTTCCCCTCCGGAGAGGCTTTTTATTGGTTTCATTTGCATAAGAATTCAGGTAAAAGCTCATTGCTCATTGCTAGGAAGTAAGGATCAAACAATAGATAACAAGGAAGTCTGAGGGCCTATTTTGAGTCAGGGTCAAAGAGCTGTAAGACTTTTAAGGAACAAACTAACTTCCTCCTTGGACCCTTCTCATTCAACTGACAGCATTCTAAAGAAAGTAGGTTTCACAGGATTTTACATATTCTTTCTTAGACCTGATCACCTGGGGAACCCGCCCTTTTCAGCACAGAGCTGCACCACCCTGTCATTGTTTCAGGCTTAGGTGGAGCAAGGGAGCTAAGGCAGCCAAGGGATAAGGAGATTTTCTCCCAGACGATGAAGACTCAGGCTATGTCAAAGCTGAGGAGCAAGGGTCCATCATCCCCTTTTGCTGTAGCCCCCAAAGTCCTTCTTTTGGGGGCCTCCCACGTGATCGTGCCTGTCTTAGATTGTTCCCCCCTTGGGGAATCTTACCTGTCTTTGGCTAACTGACCAAGCTTTAGGGTTCAGTTATGAATGAAGCAACAGAAGCAGCACTCCTGCCAGGGAGATAAGCTTTTGTCTCCTTGCTGGCTTATGGTTCCAAGGGCGTTCCCTTAGCCTTAGCCTAGGCGGGGGTTACAGCTTCTGATACCAGGCAGGGCGGTTCCCAACATCAGAGGGCAAACCACTTTACCCTGGGTGTGCATGAGGATGACAGGGAGGAGCTCCTAGAAGTGGTTTTGGAGGAAGTGACTGATGAGGAGGTGTCGGACCTGGAATGGGAATGCATAGCAGAAGACAAGGCAAGAGAAAAGCAAATTGCAGAAGAAGGAAAAGGACTACAGTGAAGTGTTTAGCAGAAACTTTTGCAGACCTCAACAAGCAGACTTTCAAACTCCTTAAAAAGTTTGAAAACATGGGCCCCAGCACCTAAAAGTTTTCATTAATAGGAGGAATGTTCGTGATTCATTACCTGTTTACAAGCAAATCTGTGGTGGAAAAAGAAACAAACCAAGCAACCTGCTATGGTTTCATATTTCTGAAAAGAATGACACCTCCTCAAGAAGAGCCTCAGGCATGTCCTTCAGGAGCTGTTCCCGGGAGGTGGCATCGTTACCCTGGGAGATGACAGCTCCACGCGTGCTACTGACCTGGACGCCTTCCGGTGGGACCGGAGGTGGAGGTGGGAGGCAGTGATACTGAAGATCCCGACCCTGTGCCGGCCTAGGCTGATGTGTGTGTTTGTGTCTTAGTTTCCAACAACAACAAAAAAGTTTAAAGAGTAAAAAAAACTAAAGAGAAAAAAGCTTATAGAACTAGGTTAGGAAGATAGAAAATATTTTGTACAGCTGTACAATCTGTTTGTGTTTTACACTAAACATTATTACAAGAGTCAAAAGTGAAAGAAATTAAAAGGTTTATAAATCAATCAAGTTACAATAAACTAAGGTTGATTTATTATCGAAGATAACAAATATTTATAATAGGTTTAATGCATCCTAAGTGTCCAGTATTTATAAAGACTACAGTAGTGCGCAGTGGTGTCTCAGGCCTTCATACTCACTCACCAGCCGCTCACCGACTCGCCCACAGCAACCTCCTGCAAGCTCCATTACCTTGAACTTTAAAATTATATTTATCTTATGCATAACAAAATACAAAATAGCTAGCACATCAAATTCAGAGTTTTATGGATGCTATTGGGGACAGGTGGGGAGAAGTATAAAAAAATAAATCAGCTTAAACAAAAATACTAAGAAACAGGCAATAGGGGTGGGGCAGACACACCACAGTCTCTGAAGATGATTCACAAATGGGTGAACTAGGGAAATGCTGGGGATAGGGGTTTTCTCCTCCTGCTGTCCTGGATCACGGGGGTGAAAAACACTGCAAAAGCAAATGAAGGAACAAGCATGTAAAATAACTAAGGCTGAGAGATCATTTCGATCCAGAGTGATTTTCGTTATGAAGGTGCCATACTCCTGGATTAATCCATCTCTCTCTGTTGTGCCAGCACACACTTCCCCATATCCTGTATGCCCTAGAGCACAAATCTGCTGGAAAAAATATATAATGAGAGAAAGGATCGTGGCTTTTATTTCAGGCATAACGCGTGTCAGGTTAAAAAGTTCTGCATAGAGGGCATGAGACCAGTGCTTGCCTGTGCTGACTGTATGACAGACATTCAATCTGTCCCTTCACTGTCTCTGCCTTGTCATCACCCCGGGCCCTGCATGGCCTGGTCCTGCCCCTCTCCAACTTCACCCTGTAAGCGCAAGCCTCACGGCCAGCGTTCTTCTCGGCAGCAGGTGGGACGTGTTCTGTCTCAGAGCCTTTACACTTGCTCTTCCCTCTGCCTCTCCAAACGTCCTTGCTTGGCTAGGTTCTCATCACTTCACCTCAACTCCAATATTGCCTTCTTGTGGGGTCCCCCCATTAAAAAAAAACCACTTCTCCAATCACTCTTTATCACATCATTATGTTTTTGTCTTCTATAAATGAACACTCCCTGAAATGATGCCATTTGTTTCCTTGCTCCATATAAGAGGAGCCTTGCCTCTCTTGTCCCCAGTGCTTCCCCATCATGTGGACCAGTGCCTGGCACATGGAGGAAGCTTGGTAAATATTTGCTGAATGAATAGATGACTCAGATAAGCTGGGGTTTGCCCTAGATCATCTCTGAGGGTCTCCTTCTAGCCATGCGTTACTATGATTTTCATAATCCATCACCAAAAGCATTCATCTTTCCAACAGAGAGCTTTTCTCCACAAATCGGCTGAGATAGGATTTCCCAGGGCTTAACTCAAATGGCGGGTGAGCAAGCCGAGTGAAACATATGCCTTCGGGTGCCGACACATCTTCCTCTGAGTTTAGCAACAGAGCAAAGTGCAGTCGTCATAATCAGTACAGAGGTGGAGGAGAGAGGAACTAGGTCTCCTGCCAAATTGCCTTTGTGGATGTCAGAGCCAGCTGCTCTGAAAACAGACCTTTATTTAAAACATTAGTCCACGCTGAGCTCGCCCCCCAACCCACCCCCTCCTCTCTTATTTGAGTCTCCAACCTGTCACATGTGTGTTCAATTGCTTTCCTGACATCGGTTCGGGTAACCCTGATGCAAGGGAGATGGGAGAGTCGGTCATTAGGTCTGCGAAGGTCTGATGAAAGCAACTTTAACACATAACCATTTGCTTTGGCAGGAGCTCGGGCCAAGAGCAAAAGTCCTCTTGATGTGTCAAATTATAGATAAACACAAGTTTCAAAAACATTTGTGATATGACTGCAAATAAATGCTGGTAACTGGCAGTATGCTCCGTTTACAAATAGTTCCTGTCAACCAAACAGTAAGAGGATAAACTTGAACACGACTGACTTCCCAAACATTTGAAAGCACTTTATTAGTGAGTCTCTAAGACTGCAAGTATAAAACAAAATAATAATTAAGCCTTAAAATTCCATCCAGCCAACAGCAAAGCTGCACAGGGCTGGGCCTTGGGTTCTGGGGTTTATCATGATGACTCGGTGTCTGCTTCCTTGGGCCCCACCCATCTCTGGAAGACCCTCCGAGTTGTCCACACCCCTGCCTTTGCTTTGCTTTGGCTTCTCCTCTTCAGGGCCCCAGGCTGAGAGGCAAGACCCTGGGAATTGGCTGGGACGGTTGATACTTAAGAAGAGGAGGTGGTGCGTTTTTTCCCAGGTGGGGAGCTTCAGACATGAAGTAGTTGACCTGGCAGGTTCTGTCTAGAGAGACAATGTTAACAAGGACACTCGTTCTGTCTGTGAGGGATTTTGATGATGGTGGCAGTGGTAGGAGGAGAAACGGGGGTGTTCTTCCTTCCACTCATTGGACCCTGTGAGCTTTCATCCATCCCTTCACCTCCCCATGAGTTAAGAAATGTGTATGGAGTTCTTCCGATGTGCCTAACGCTGCACTAGACACCAGGATACATTGGTAAGAAACCTCTGGCGCTCGAATCTGTTCTTTAGGATACAGTAGAGCTCCGAGGCGGGAAGCCAGAGGTGTAGGTTCAGGCCTGCACTGACACCAACTGTGTCGTCTGTGCTTTTTCAGTAGCTTGCAGAGCAGCTCTTGATCAGGTGGTGAACAAATGGAGCAGGCAGGGTGTGCCCCGTGTCAGTCTGGAAGCCTCACGCCCCATGCACAGCGCAGTGGGACCCATCTCTGCTGAAGCGCGGTTCTGCTAGAAGACAGTGCAGTGTCCAGATTGTAAGACAGCAAGAAATCTTGACCTTGAAAATGCAAAATCCCCTCATTTTAACTACCGATGACTTAGTTTTAAAAACACTGGTCAGGGAAGAATTAAGTAAGATCTAATTTGAAACCTCTTGGGTCGCACTGTCCTTCTTCTCGGTGTGTTCATCAGTGAGATGAGAGTCCTAAGCCCGTGGAATCTGATGGTCTGTGCAGTGATTTGGAGGCTACTGTGGCGGCAAGAGGGAGGCCATTCCAGCAGGGTACTGGCCCCCACCCGGTTTTAACCGAAGGGGTGTGATTTCTGCCTGTGTTCCCAGATATCATTTGGGCCTTCCTTGCCCTCTGAGATCCAGGTTAACTTGTCTAAAATCCACCAGTTCCAAAGGCTGGAACCCTGCCCGAGACCCCGAGACTCCCGGGAAGTGGGGCATGTGTTTACATGGCCTCCGCCATCAGGCCGCTGCATCGCCCCTTGAAGTCGCGCTGTGCTTGGACATGGGGCTCAACCCTTTCTTCGAATTCCTAATTCCAGACCAACTCCATCACCCAAATATTTGTGGACTTGACAGAAGACACTTTGGGTAGGGGTGGGAACAGGTTTGGGAATGCAGAAAAAGTTTTGTTTTGCAGCAAGGCAAATTAACTTCATATGGAATAGCAGACATTACTGGTTTGTTTTTTTAGATGCCATTTTCCTGACTCCCTGCCTGCTCCATATTTGCCAGTTGTGGGATCTGGGTAAATTACTGAGCCTTTCTGTGCCTCAGTCCCTCACATTTAAAATGGGAACCAGAACGATGTGAACTCACAGGATCAGTGTGAGGACGAAATGAATCAATGTAAGGAATACAATTAGGACAGTACGTACACAGGGGTGGGCAAAAGTAGGTTTTGCTACTTTCAGGAATGAAAACAAAAACTTATTCATGACCTCCTCTATTCCCAGCCCGAAGATTTGCTCTCATTTCTGCTCTGAGGTGTGGGCTCCTGCTGATGTCATGTCTCAAGCCTATTTACCCAGTTATTTTCCAAACAATGACAGCTTCCTCCCTACGAGGGACTCAGATGTCAAATGTCAAGATAATATTTTTTCAACTCGTTATGTTTACATGTACACATGTACACACAAAGGGGTCCATATCTTAAAAATAAACATGAAAAACAGGGGCTGGGTCTTCAGGGTGTTGTCAGCCTCTACAATTCTGTGACTCTGGGAAAGCAGTCTCCGGGCAGCGTGAGCTGCCTCGGCATGTGTGTCCTCGGACAGGGTCTGGGAGGGGCACCTGTCGGAGCACCGCCTGGCAAGGGCCGCTCCGGGCACCTCCCCAGGAGCTTGGAGATGCTGTTGGCCTTCCTCTGAGGAGTCAAGGGGGCTGTACTGCCAGAACCTAGTGTGATATTTAGAAAACATGCTGTTTCTCAAAAAGTATTTTCTCAGAACTCTCAGAATATTTCTAGCCTCTTTAATTCACCCCAGCCCACTCTACCTCCAGAAAAGTCAGTCACACAGAAGACATAGATGGAGAGAGACTTCTCTCAGTGAGGAGAAAGTCTCATTGTAGAGTTTCTTACTCTTACTTTATGTACTGATGTTGGCTTATAGCTGGGATAAGCAAATATAACCCCCCAGAACCTATTCTTTTCTTATGCTCCAATACAGCCAACAATTCCATGTATATGTGGCTTATAATTTTTACAAAGCATATTTGCATCTATTAGAATTACCATAGACAATAATAACACTAAAAAGCAAAACCTCCAAACTCTATCTCAGTTTCAAATCTGCTCTGAGTCCTGACCTCCTGGCTGCTGTGGCCCAAATAAGAGGTTGGGAGTCTGATTTCCAAGCCGTTGGTTGCTGTCCTTGGCATTTGGCAGAGTGAGAAGTTGGTTTTGGAAGCACTGTAATAGAAATAGTCTATTGTAGGTTCAGGAAATAGATATGGCCAAATTAGAGGAACAGGAAAGGCGTGTTCTGCACTCCATTTCACACAGGTGTGTCATGGGAAGAGCATAACAAATTTGCCTTTGAGCTTCAGCTCTGACACCAACTAGCTCTGTGATCTTGGGCAAATAAAATTGACTTTTTGAGCCTAGCTTCTTCTATGAAACAGGAGTGGTACCGTCTGTCTCAAGCTGCCGTGAGGGTTTGTTCTCACACACGGTAAGGTGACCCTCCTTTGCGAAACACTGAGCATGGCAGCACCGTTCCCGCTTGCGTGTTGTTCCCCCATTTCTGGCTCCTCCTCAGCCCCTGTTTTGTTCCTCTGGTCCAGCTTGGGTTGAGGCTCCTGAAGGCTTGGATCTAAAAACAGTTGTCTTCTCCCTTGGTACTCGTTTCCTGCATGACTTCACACATAACATACCCATTTTTAATCAACCAGAAGGGATGGGAAAATTTTTTTAAAAAATTCCTTCATGGAATAGAACCAAGAAGAAAGGAATATACGGGCACCAGAAATGGATATCAGATTTGGGATTTTTCCAGAAGACATTGCCCTGGGTAGGCCAGAGAGCCACCAGAGAAGCGGCCAGGGTGGGCAAGAACGGGGACAAGCCAGCACCCTATACTCACAACAGCGGCAGCTTGAGGTCGTGGAATATTGACAAGACACTGGTAGGAGTCTCAGGAACCGTTTGGAAGAACTCTGAAGCCCTGTTGGTATGGAGCACACGGTGGGGGCACTGAGCTGCAGGCGTGGCTGTGAATGGCAACGTGGCCACATTTGTACCCACAGGCTGGTGAGCCCAAGGACATGAGTTGTGGGTGCAGACTGCCTAACCTACAGTAGGTTCTTAAAACATCCTAAATCCCTTCATCTCGCTTTCGTTTATTTGGATGCCAGAGGCCGCTGGTCCTGTTTCAAACTGATCAATTTTACTCTAATGATTTAACTTTAAAGTTTCATGAAACTTTATAGTTGAAAGAGACCTTAAAAGGTCAGGTGGCCCAACCCTTCTAGTGAAATTAAAGACACTTGCACATTCAGTCAGTATAAAATAAACTGTTTAAACTGTTTAAGGATAAAAGAAAATTGGGAATATCTGAAAGAATAAAAAGAGTTGATGCTGCCCTGATTGGGTAGGTGAACTGTCCTGATACACCAAGGTCAAGGGCTCAATCCCCACTCAGGGCACATACAAGAATCAAGTGGAAAAACAAATCAATGTTTCTCTCCCTCTCTTGTTTCTTTCCCTCTTCTCTCTCTAAAAATCAATCAAAAAATTTTTAAAGAGTTGATGTCTTTGGACACCTACTAATTGTAGGCTAATTATAACTCTTGGGCAGGACATTTTCGGCTCCCTGGCAGTGAAGGCGGAGTGGAAACATGTTGGGTTACTTAGTTTTGATTTTCTGACAATGGAAAACATACACATTTTTCTGCAGAGACAAACTTTTTCCTGGAACCAAACTTAGGCATTCATCACATGAGTCATTGTATAAAGGACACTGCAGGACAGAATGGACAACATCTCCCTCGTGGCTCCTTACAGCATGTGCAGTGTCTCATCTGGGTGTTCTCAGCTCGACCACTTGCGAAAGCAAACACGCTGGTAACTAGGCACCCTTCTCCAGCGCACCGAGAGAGAGAGTCCGAAGTAAACCAAAAAAGGAATCGTCTGTGCTGGGCTCCTCACCTTTCACTGATGGGGAGAAACTTCAGAGACAGTTCCATTAAGATATAATCTGAAGGCAATCATCATCATCATCATCATCATCATCGTCTCTTGTCAAGCACATTTATAAGTATAAGCAAATGAACTGAGGCTTGGTAAGATTAAATAACTCTTCCAAGCTCACACAGCTCATCCTGGTTCTCAACTACATTGTACTGGGAGTGCCAGGCAGTATTGTGTTGGGGAGGGCTCTGAGGTCACGCCGGGTAACAGTGGGGAAGGGCCCTGTGATCAGTTCAGGATGTTCGCATGGGAGAGGGTGGTGAGACTTTCCATTTGCCTTCATTGTGTGGCTGTGGTTTCCTGCAAGCAAAGCAAGTTTCCTACAACAATAACGAGCAGATAAATGTGTTGCCTGTAATTCCTCTACATTTGTAGCAGAAATACCCTAATATGTAAGTTTATTGACTACATTTTATTACATACCACCTGGAGCTCCAGGATTCACAGAAGCTGATATATGCACCTAGGAACCAAACCAAACTAAATGAAAATCCCAGCCTCACCCACCACCACCAAAAAACCCCCACAATACAAATTATAATTATTAATTTGATTAAGTACATCTACATAAGTCAACTCGAAAATGTTAACTGTTTTTACATTTTACTCCATAGCTAACAACTATATATTTTTTAAATTTAACTAAGTAGTAGAATCCATTAAGAGTTTCAAATTTTGCAGGCTTTCTGCGGGCACTTTGCACAATTCAACAATTAGAGGCTCTATGTAACCACTGAAATGTAGTGAGCCGATATCCTGCAGGGCTGCGGACCCTCCAGATGAAACTCTGTTCCAAGGGCTAGTAGGCAGCTGATCACCCCGAGATGGGCAGCCGCTGCTTTTGCCTGCTGGTCTCCCTGCATTGGGGAACAGAACCATCTCTCCCTCCACGTGCGTAGTGTGCATGCAGCGTTCTGGTGGAGCCTACTTCACCTCCTGGCATAGGCAGGTATCGATTCTGGCACCGTGTCCTCTCAACCCATGAATAATGCAGAAGAAGGCACCTGGCACTAAGGCAGATCCACTAAACCCTATGTAGGACTCCGGCTGGAGCTGGAAGGTAGAGGCCCTCACTGTCCTTGGGTTGCTAGGCTGGTAGAAGGTAATAGCTGTAGGTGGACATTAACCCTGAGGATGAACCTAACGCTGAAGAAAGTAGTGGTGAAGGGACAGATTCAAGGCTTTGAGTATGTATACAGAGTTGGACATCTATCGCTACAATTTTAGAACATTTTTATTATGTGACAAAGAAACGTTGCTCCCCTTGGCTGTCATCCCCAGCCCCTCCAGGTGTCACCCCCAGCCCTAGGCACCCACTAATGTACTTTTTCTCTCCGTCCATATTGCTTATTCTGGACATCCCTTATAAATAGCATCATACAATATATGGTTCTTAGTTCCCTTTTTATTAATTTTCATAGCTACTCTCATTGCAGCCATTAGTATAATTTAAAAATTTAAATATGCAGACCCGTGACTTTAATGCACGTCTCTCCCGTTAGTACGTTTCTAGCAGGGCAAGAAATATACTCCATGTATTTAATTCAACATTGTGTACCCCGCCCCCAGTGCCTACCCCAGTGCCTGTACACTACAGAATAGACATTTAATGATATTTACTCAACAAATCAATGGATGAATGGACCATTGAATGGATGGCTGAGTGAATAAACTAGATACCCACCCTGCTGTTACCACAAAGATAGAGCCAGAAATACCAGTCTACTTAGGGCACTGAAAGAGGCTGATCTGGCTAACTTACTTTAAAACCAGTTCCCCATGTTGGGCAGAAAGAGAAATAAATATCTATTTAACAAGAAAGAGTGTGGTTACACAAGCAGATGTGTAATATTTGTAAACGAGAAGTGGATTGTTTGTGTATAGGAGTGGAGAAGGGACAGACTCGGTGAGTTGGAGCTAAGTTAAAGTAAACTATTTATTGCACTCCGCCACAACGTGGCCACCGCCAACTGGTCACAACTGCAGTCCTTTTCTGTCTTTTTTTTTCTTAAAGGCCTCGGTCTCTGCAGGATGCACTCTGAGTAACGGTAAAGAAAGGGTCCCAATGCCCAGGGTTTGCTCATGGCATCCTTGATTGGATTTGCTGACGGGAGTGAGGCCTTGCTCCTTGGGGGTTTCAGTCTGGCTGCTTTCTGCCTGGCCCTGTCCCCTCACAGAGAAAGAATGGGACGGGAGAGGAGTCAGATGCGTGCCTTGTTCCTTAGGCAAGCAGCCCGTGCAGTGGAGAGCTCACGCTCCCTGCTCGGATGGCTTCTGCACTCTGGGGCTTGGCAAGGCTGTTGCTGAAAACATTGAGCAAAATAAACTACAGAATATAGAAGGAATGCGGGAAGAGTCATGAAAACAAATTGGTGATTCATAAAGATTACAGGCTAATGGCTACAAGATTCTCCCGGCTTTGATCAGGGATTTTTCAAAAATCAGTTGCAGTCGACTCTCCCTTGGTAGTTGGACGTGAGAGGGGATTTTCTAGAAATAATGAGTTTTTGTTTGGGGTGTTTACTTTATTTTTAATAAAGAAAATATTGTTTCTATTCCCTTGCTTCTCTCCCAGGGAAATAGAATCTTTAAGCAACCCCAGCTCCTAGATACAGGCAGCATAAAGAATACACACAGAATGAGATTATTTCAGAGATGCAGTCATTTTTTTTTCTTTCATGAACACTTCAACAATTACCTAAAGAGTTATAAATGCCGAATGTGGCACCAGACCATGCAGAGGTGTGTGTGTGTGTGTGTGTGTGTGTGTGTGTATTCTCATGCCAACAAAGCTTTGCTCAGAGGAGCCGTGAGGCTCCTTTCTGGAATGAAGCTATTATTTATGATGATCCACAAAGTGTTAACTGGTCTTTCAAAAAAGTTCCAAAATTCAAATAAAGAAGGAATCAGGGGTGCTTTAGGTAAATCCTGACCAGTGGGATATTTATCAATAATGCATTTTTGGGGCGTGCGTAGTCCAAGGAGGACTGCACAAGCTCACACACGCTCAGCCGGGCCTTGCCCAGCGAGGGGATGTACGCACACCTGCGTGATGTAATATCAAGTAGGAGGGGCCCTGCTGTGTTTTGCTTCGCCTGTCTCGCCCCCAACCTAAGGTCCCCCACTTGGCTGCAGCTTTGGCTGTTAAATTTACAATTCATTGCTCATTTCTTTCAGATAGTTGAGTATCTTCTAAATGCAATGATGGTAAAAACCACCTGGGATGCTTGTTAAAATCACAGATCCGAGTTCCCACCCATGGACACAGACCCCTCAGCTCTGTCTTTTTAATAAGTGCCCTAGGTAATTGTTATGATCAGAGGAGTTTAGGAAAATGAGGCTAATGATAAGTTTTCAGTTTCACTTTACAATAACAGACTGTTTTTTATCAAGCCTCTCAGAGGTCCTCACCATAAGTCTCTGACAACAATATTGCTATTCCTGTCTTACATGAAAGGAAGCTGAGCCTCTATAAGGTAAAGTGGCCATGTGGCTTCTAGTTCAGGCCGCTCCCCACCAAGTCCCACCGCCTTCCAGGAGTTGGTGACCGTGATGATGACACTGGTACTGAGAGAGTCCTGTCTCCGAGCAAAGATCAGAGAACAGGGAATTGGGATAGGACCTGAGAGCACCCAAAAGGCCTCAAAGAAAGAAAATCCTTTTCCTACAGGGTCTGGCACAAATAATGTCCCTTGTTTATTACAAACTCCTTTATTACAAAATCATAAGCATGTGATTCTGTAACATAACAATATCACACTCAAGCACACCATATGACAGTTCAGGTGAAAGATTCACACTGAAACTATAAATTATTACACCCATACTATTACCCCACCAACTGCACTCAAGCAGGTGTTACTTCCGCTGGACCCTGTAGTTGAAGATGCAGGAAGAGAGAAGGTGAACACCCGCCCACAGAGACAAGCTCGCAGTTTCTGACACGAGAGTAGGATGCTGATGAACTGGCATTTCACACAACCGTGAAGCAGCTGCTGTCTTGCCGACCAAAGCAAAGACACCTGAAGTTGGTCTATGATGAAACTTATAACATCACACAGGAAAAAGAGGTGTCTGTGCTACTGCTGCACAGCTACAGCGATGATCACTATAGAACACTGCGCAGACAGAAGCTTACACTATGCAATGCTGTATATCAGCCCCCGCTGGTGTGGCTCAGTGAACTGATTACCGGCCTGTGAACTGAAAGATCGCCGGTTCGATTCCCAGTCAGGTCACATGCCTGGGTTGCAGGCCAAGTCCTGCAACCCATGCATGCTATTTGTCTCCCTCTCTTTCTCCCTCCCTTCCTCTCTCTCTAAAAATAAATAAATAAAATCTTTTTTTTATTTATCTATTTTTAGAGAGGGAAGGGAAATAGATAGATAGAGAAACATCAATGTGCGGTTGCTGGGGGTCATGGCCTGCAACCCAGGCATGTGCCCTGACTGGGAATCGAACCTGCGACACTTTGGTTCGCAGCCCGCGCTCAATCCACTGAGCTACGCCAGCCAGGGCAAATAAAATCTTTAAAAAAATAAAATAAAATGTGGTACATTCATTCTAATTTTATATTGACTTTACATTCTAAGAAGCTGCCACACAAAGTGGAACTGTCAGTTTTTCATATGTAATACATATAAATATATATATAAGTTTATCTTTTTGAGTATAATACATGCTTTCATATAAAAAGTGTGAACATGAAAATGTGAGCATCAGTCTGTTCTTGACCAATGACAAGCTATCAAAAATAGTTGGAGCCTAAGAATTTTTCAAAGTCTCCTCCACGAAACACTAGTTTTGTAATATTCCCCATGAAAAGGGGGTTTCTGATTCAAATGGACTTGGAAAATATGGTGAACTTTACTCTGGTGAGTAGATTCCCAAAGCACACCTGCATATTAAAGGCTCTGAGAAGTGCTGTAAAGAAGTCTAATCAAAACTTCAAACTTACAATATCCCAAGCTTGCCTGACTATGGAATTTCCCTCCTGTTTTTCCAGAAAGTATACATAAACATCAGTCTGAGCATCCTTTGGAAAGTGCTAGCTCAGGGCATGGATTTATAGCTGGAGATATGTCAAGTGTTTACCACTACAATTACACCCACATAGGGCATTCTGTTCTTCGTTTTCCTGTTGTGTCTTTGTTCCCTGGAGAGAGAGAGGGAGGGAGGGAGGGAGGGAGGGAGGGAGGAAGGGAGGAGAGAGATAGAGAAAGGCCATAAAATAAAAGCAACGGCGTATTTATTGCCCTGGAGTTTGTTGAGTCTCTCTTGTTACTAACACAAAGCAAGTGCATGGCAAGATAACCAAGTGGGAGCTGAGCTAAGCCCTGGAATGTGGCACCCGGGCTGTCTGGCTCCCGGCTCCTTACAGGCATCTGGATTAGAGGCCCAGCTCGTCTTCCTTTCTGCGCTTGCCAGTCTGCCTCTCTGGGGATGAGGCGGTCTGAAGATGCAGCCTCATGGACACATGTCCTGCTTTCGTGTGCTGAACCCTGCTGCTGCAGAGAGAATGTTCATTCCAGGGGCCTCTGGGCCCCAGGACTGCCCTCTGCAAGGTCCAGGTGGCCTCCAGTCAGAGAGGATAGATAGCAGCAGAGGTGTAACTAGGCAGGCGCACCGCCTGCCTCTCTCTTCTGGAAAAGAGCACGGCCCTGGCAAGAACAGGAATGCTATCTGCTTGTAGTTATGAGACCCGCCACCTGCCAGAGCCTGATGGCGCCCGGAGATGCCTCCTCAGGCTGAGTGGGTGGTTGGACGGAGACGGGCATGGTGCGCGGTGGAGCTCAGAGGGTGGGATGCAGCTCACAGCGAGGGTGGAGGGTTAGGGAGGGATGATCTTCCTTTGTTCTTTAGACTTAGGCTTTGAGCATCGAGATCATGTATTTTAGTTGTTTGTGTTTAGGTGCTTCGGAGAGGATTGATTTCTCAATAGTGTGAAACCTGCCATTGTGTTCCCTTCGGCCCTGACCTTGACTTGCGTAGGTTTGACACAGCGAAATGGCAGTTGGAGGAGAGTGGAAGGAGGAAGTTTTGTTTGGAAGGACAGTTTTTAAAAAGTGAATTTGTATCTTTTCAGGGGTTGGTTTATCACCATTTCAATATTTCTAGCAGTTTGCTGATGAATATCTAGTAACTGCCTCTCCAAAAATTAATAAAATGTGTGTATGTGTATGCATATACACTCCTAAGTTTATTATAAATTTTACTAATATAAAGGGCATATAATAAGCATAAATGTATAAATAATAAAATGCACAATATTCTTTATTATAAAGTTCATATAGCCAATTAGTTGTCACAGAATTATTTTATTGATTTTTATCAAACTCTTTTGTCCATAGCCCCACCTATGGTTGCAACTGACAAACAAGTGCAATTCTAACATGAATGCTTGTTGACGTTTTGTTTATGTTAACAAGGAAGATGAAAGTGAAACAATGAAGGTATATGTCTAGGGTTGCCAGATTCGGCAAATAAAAATACAGATGGCTCAGTTAAATTTGAGTTTCAGATAAACAAAAAATAAAAGTAGTATGAGTGCTCTGAACAGGATTTGAGATATTCAGATTTAATTGTGTATCCCATAGTTTAATTGACATCGAAGAACTTCACTCACTCTTTAGTGAGACGGGTGCCTTTTTTGCTGAGTCACATACTAGCATTTGAATACTAGAAAACTGTTTCCTCCATTTTTTGTGCTGTTCAGTACATAATGACTATAAACAACACCATTGTAAGTGTTAGCATTAATGGCATTTTACCAGCACTGTCTTCAGTCTAGAAAATCAGTAAGACAATAAGTCAACATCTGATTTGTAGGATTTGCCAACGTCTTTAATGTCTAGACTCTCACCGTGATCGATTTTAGTGTACTGACTTGGCGTCCCTGCAGGAGCCCGGACAAGATGCACAGGGAGACAGAATGTTGCATTTCCATTACACAGATACAGACACACACCACCATACAGAAGCATGGCTAAGAGCTACATTTAGTAAAATTACTAGGAAGTGATGACTTTAGATAATTTATTGTCCTTATTTTGTTATATTTATTACATATATGATTTATGCAGTTGTAAGTTAATAAAAGCTTTGTTTCCACTGGCTGACAGAAGTCCTGACGATGTAGCCACGGGCTCGTGCCAGCTGCTGCCGCCCACTCCCGCTCATCACTGAACCTGCCACATCATCCGACACCCAGCCTGATTTATTCGTTTACAAAGTCTGCTTGGCTGCTGGAGGTGTTTGAGTGTGTGACCTTTCTTAGTATTTGGGGAGATTTTAAAAAAATGATACAGCCCTTTTCTAGGGAGCTTTAAGCTGCTCAGGGAGGAATTAATATTTATTGAGCAACTTTTCTATTTGAGACACTGTCTTCTACTACAGGTTAAATTGCAACCTTATAAGACCCCTTGCTACACACAAGCCAGAAAAGCACGCACTCTGGACACAAAATGCTCACCAACATTGAGATACAGCAGGTGAAGAGACGAGATAAACATTCCTACTCTAGGGGCAGTGTTGTTGATGATCTATGCGCACAGTTAAGGACTGGAAGGGACTGTGTGTAGTCATTATTCCTCTAGGGCAGCGATGTCAACCGGCACACTGCAAGAATTTTAACACACGCACTACCTGACTATTTATTTAGTCAGGAGCACTGACCTCTTTTCCCTTACATGGCCGTGTCAAAAAATGGCAACAGGCAACACAGTAGCCATCCAGCGTGAATGAATCAAAGTTATACCTATTTTTTGACAGACTGGCAAAAATAATTTTGTTCTTGGTGTGCAGCAGAATTTTAGTAATTAGTTTATATGGGCCATGAGATGAAAAAGTTTGAAAATTTCTGCTCTAGGGCAGTGAGTGGTCTTAAGGGATGTGTTGCATTTTCTTCTGCATTTTCCTTTGATGTTTTTGTGAAGATTTTCCGGAAGATAGCACAAAAAGCTACAATTTACGCAACAAATGTATTAAATTCATTTGCCAAAGGAGCATTCCTCTGTGCTGGGACAGCTTTCAGGGAGCACAAGCAGGGCCTTGAAGAACGGGAGGGATTTACAGACGTAGGGAAAGCATCCAGGCAGGGCGAACAGCGTAAGTGAAGGGTTAGAGGCAGGTATTTTGAAGAAACAGTAAATAAAGTATTCTGGCTGAAGAAGGCTCGGGTTTATACCTAGACGTGAAAGCTGTGTAAAAGCAGGCCCTGTGAAGTCCGCTCTCAGCATGGAATCAAATTCAAATAACTAATAGTAAGAAGAATGGAAACTAATTCAAGTCTTTACCACAGCTTTTCAAGAAAACACAAAGGCTGGAATACTTCTGCCCTTCATCACCAGTCTTTCTCCCCCCATAGGTTCTCATCTCTTTGGTAAGTTATTCTGTACCTTTTCCACTTCGCTAGTTCGCTGATCACCCCGCTCTTCTCACGAAGTCTCAGGACAGGGTTGAGTGCTAACCCGAGTTTTCCTTGGCGGTGGGGGAGGGGAACAGGCTATGTACTAATGCAAAGATTTCTTTTGTCTGGCACACCTAATAATAATGGTCATACCAATACATAATAATTACATCACTAAGGAATTTCTCTGTGCTTCCTCTCCTCTCTAACTCTGTAATATTGTTATGTTCGTTTCTTGATTTTTTGTGTGTGTGTCCTCCTTGCATCAGGCCTTTGCACATGCTATTTTACTTGCATGTACTCATTTTCTCTCTTTTTGACCCACCCAATTCCTTTTAATCCTGAAGGACTCAGCCTAGAAGTGACTTTACCCAGACGCCTTCCTTGACCACGGCGACTGGACTGGATGCATCTCCTCTCAGGGCCAGTAGTTCTGAGTATGTCCTTCTGTTTAGCACTGACCACAGCAACTTACAGTCACCTGGTTTACCTGTCTTGTCCCCGCTGGACTGGGAAAGGTCTGAAGACAAGCCCTAGATCTTACTTTGGGATATATGTGTGTGTGCACTTGTGCATGTTTATATATGCACGTTTGTGTGCATGTATATTTATATATACGCATGCATGTTTATTGTGTATCTATAATATTTATATATAACAATAGATTGTATAAATTACATATAATATATATTTCTTATGTAATTTTTTTACATACTTTTTTTTTTACTTTTTATATTTTGGAGAAGTTAAGCCATTTATTGGCAACTTCTATTTGACAGGCATTGTATTAAGCAATTTGCAAAAGTACCTCTTTCCCTGTTCCAACCAGCCATATAAAGTAGGAGTTACACTTAATTGTCAAAAGAGAAATCTAGGGCTCTAAGAGACGTAATGATTGTCCAAGGTCCCACAACGAGGAAATGGCAGCAACAAGTTTTGAACTCAAAATTTGGCTGGCCGTCGTGTACACCGAGGCATAAGGAATGCACTGGAGGGCCTGACGTCAGTGGGGTGAAGGGAGACAACATGACAACGTGTGCCACCAGACAGGAAGGCAGGGGCTACGCTGGGGTGGTGAGCCAGGCCTTCGGTTGGCCACAGGGAGAGGGGCTAGTGCCAGCTTGCTGCTGCTGCAGATCTCGCGAAACGGTGAGAGGAGGAGGGCGGAGGGCAGACGCAAGCACACGTTCTTGCCCGCAGTAACAGACGATGGTTTGTTGAATCTATTGCTTGCTTTATTGTAAGACATTTAAACATGAACACTATTTATTTTCAATATTGATCTCCAGCCCTCTTTTGGAAAACCATGAAGGACCCTGCGTGGCAGACCTTCTAGGTGACAAGCACGTATTTTGTTTGGAAACATCCCGTATTTTTCAGACCATAAGACATACTTAGGTTTTAGAGGAGGAAAATAGGAAAAAAGATTTTGAAGCAAAAAATGTGGTAAAATATTTAATAACATAAATTACATAATATTTCACCAATGTAAATGTAAACAGAACTCAATAGCAGCATTAATAACCATTATATCTCCCAAATTGGGGGGGGGTGCATTTATGGTCTGAAAAATACGGTATGTATACAGTTGTATGGGTTTCTTATAGCTGCTGTAACAAAGTACCACAAAACTTAGTGGCTGAAAACAACACAAGTTTATCTTCCAGTTCTGTAGGTTAGAAGTCCAACACTGGTCTCGCCAGGCTAAAAGCAAAGTGCCAGCAGGAGTGCCTCACTTTCTGGAGGCTCTAGGGAAAAATCTGTTTTCTTATCTGTGTCAGTTTCTTGGCTTGTGGCCCCCTCTTCCATCTTCAAAGCCAGCCACAGTGGGTCAAGTTTTTCTCATGAAAAACTCTGACAGGCTTCCATGGCTACACTCTGCCTTGGACAACAGCCAGGAAAGGTTCTCTGCTTTTAAGGATTCGTGTGATTAGGCCGACCCTCCCAGATAATGTAGGACAATCTCTTCTTCACAAGGTCCTTATCCTAAATGACATCCTCAAAGTCTCTTTTGACATGTAGGATAACATAGCCATGTGTTCTGGGGATCAGAAGTAGACATATTTGGGGGTCTTTTATTATGCTTACCACAAGTAGCCCCCTTCTACAGATGAGGAAACTAAGACTCATAGAGGTAAAGTGACTTTTCCACAGTCCCAGATATAGTGTTACATTGGAGATTCAGATTTGGGTCTGGGTGACTCAAACGCTCACTCTTTCTGGTACAAGAAACCGCTTCTCTAGCATTTCTGCACTGTCAGCTGGTCATAGAACTGGGCAGCAGTGCCACATAGGGAGCAACACGTAGAGTGTAGTGAATGAAATAATGGATGGCTTCCCCTACAGAGCACCCCCACTTAGGTTCTTCTGTTGCAGCAACACCGTCAAGCTACTGATAGTATCTATTATGTGCTAGGTGCTGGGACTATAGAGATTATTCTACCCTTGAGGTATTTCTAGTTTAGCCCAGTAGACATCCAGGTAAACCAGCAAGTATAATCTAGTGTGCCCAGTGCTGTGTTAGAGTGAAGGGCAAGGACTATAAGAGTACAGAAAAGGGGCATCTAGACCAGTTTAGAAGGGTTGGGAAGGTTTCCTGGGGGAGGCGATGCTTGGGCTGAGTATTCAAAGGTGAGAAATACTTAGCCAAGGCAGGAACGTGGAGGAGGGAAGAAAGGGTGCTTGAATGATGACTGTGCCATTCCCGTGTGTGTACATCTACAGCAAGAAAAAGGGTGTTATGTATTGAGGTTCTCCAAAATGAGTACAACCCTTGATCCAGCAATTCCACTTCTAGGCATTTATCCTGAGGAAGTTACCAGACATGCACATAAAGACTTGTGTGCATGGATGCTCCTTGCTGCATGATTTACAATAATAAAAAGAATTGGCAACAGTCTAAATGTTTGAAGTGAACTGGATAAATGAATCCATATGATGGACTATAATATAGTCATTAAAAGGCATATTTCATGAGGGGGAAGTGCTCACGCTACACTACGTGGGGGAAAAGTAGTTTAAAACATGATGCCAATACTGTTAAAAATTGGATATGGAGTAGGACAAAATACATTATACACACACACATGCATATTCTTTATGGAAAAAAGATTGGAATTAAGTACATCAAATGGTCAGTGGATAGTGGGTATATTAGCTAACCTTTTTTCCTGTTTGTAGTTTTTCAAATTTTCTCAGAAGGGTTCGTTGTGTTTATAATTTAATGCAAGTTTAACCCCTAAAAACTACAAAAGTGTTGTTTTTGTCACTCATCCACCCCTTAGTGCCCTGTCCAGACTATATCCCCCATGTGCTGGGGCCCCACCTTTGTGTCCCCCACTCTGCCTGGTTCTGTGCACCTGTCTGCAAGAGATACTAAGAGCACAATTTCAAGATGGCTCTTTTGTTTTAGTACCCCCAGGATTTCTTTTTCTGTGTTCTTTTCTACCTTGTTGTCTGTGCCTTTTCCCTAGAAGAGCCCCCTTCAGCTGATGTCCCACTCTTGATGAGAGCCTACTTTTAGGGAATAAATGAAGTATGTTTATTGAACACTATGTGCCAGATGCTGTCCTAAGCACTTCACATGGGTTAACTTGATTAATCCACACAACACGCTATGAGGTAGATATTATTGCAACTTCCATTTTACTGATGGGGACACTGAGGCCCAGGGAGATTCAAGAACAGGCCTTAATTAGTAAGCACTGGAACCTGGACTCGAGTGTAAGCAATCCCTGTACACACAACAGGCTTCCAAAGAGATGCTGATGTCCAGCCAAGAACTGAACCTTTCCCAGGAAGGTGTGTGTTTTAGTAGAAGAGCAAATTCTCAACCGACTCAGGCCATGGCAGTGGGATCGGGGTGAAGAGGTTAATGTTTAGGGGGTGTTTGCCCTCCCATTCCAATGAGATTCTCAAGATAGTCTATAGACCCATTGACATGTGCATCTCTATGCTCCCATTTCTTTGAAGTTCACTTCTGGGCAAAAGGCCCTGGGGAGAGTGTGGACTCAGGCTCCCGCACGGGACTGAGGGGGTGTGCCTGCGCAGAGGATGCAGAGAGCTGTGTTCCTCGGTTCTGCAGTTTCCTGAGGCTCCTGTTACTGTTTTCTCATGTCAGGAAGGGGAAAGCCCAATCTGTGAATGGTTACGTGCAGGGGGAAAAGCAAGTTTACAGAGGGGCCTTGACAGAGCTTTCAGCCAGTTGGGAGCCTTGGACGGACAGGTTTCCACATGAACACTCCTGAAGGTCTCTCAGGGAGGCAAGCCCTTCCGCTTGGGTCAACTTGGGCTGCAGAGGTGCAGGCCTGGGCCTGACGCGACGGTGAGGTTCGCTGCCCAACATGCGTAAGCTGAGGTTTCAGCACGCTCCAGCTCATTGGCATTCACCAGCTCAGCCAAGTCCAAGGTGACCTTTGCATTTGTGCCAGTGTGTTTCATCCAGCCCGGAGTGTTTGGTGGTTTATGCAGCCCGCCCAGGGAATTCTTGGCCTGCCTGAAAAGGAAATCAATTGATAGAGGGCCAGGCTTCTGGCCAGGAGATTTCTTTTAAGCTTTCATATAGGTAGACTAAAGCTGAGGTATAATAGCTGCAGCGGTATTAGTAACACCCAGTTCCCTTTCACACACGTTCACCCAGGAACAAAAAGAAGCATTTCAAAGCCTACATTGAGCTGCTTGGCCTGTCGTCTTTGTCACAGGAGGTGTGTTCTGTTGGTCATCTCAGTTTCTCCTCCATGTTCACCCCGCTCTCGAGTCAATAAGGCAAGAAGAGCATGGCCCTGAAGGCCTGCCCCCTTGTGCCATACCCTGTTCCTGGCACAAGGTTTGACTCACCTCACTGGGCAGCCAAGAGACAAAGGCCACTTACCCATGTTAACAATTCCCAGAAGGTGAGACAGAAGGAAGATTCTTGTGGATACATGCAGATCGGTTTTTCTACCTTCTAACCAGAAAAGTGGCAGTTGGGTTGAGGAAATAGAAGGGGGACCTGACAGCATGAGAGCGATGAACACAGCAGAAACCAATCATCAAACAAAGCCACGTGTCAGCACCCGCTTGTCTTTGTCACTGCCAACCAGTGAGGATGACCAACCATCAGCCAGATGGTCTGCGATAATCAAGTAATGGGCTTAAGACTCTGCTCTGCCCACATCCAGCCATGCCCTACAGATGCCCTCTTTTCGTGGCCCAGAGTTCTCAGGCATTTTGAGTGGAGGGTGGACCCTGCATGACCTCTAGAGGTCATGCGTTGGCATGAGAAGGAAGCACCTGCATCTCACCAAGGTGGGAGTAGATAGAGCCAAACCTGTATACTTGCTTTTATTTATGGAGGAAAAATTGGTACATAACATTAGTTTCATGTGTACTACATAATAATTGATGTTTGAATACAGTATAAAGGAGTCACCATGTTAAGTCTAGTTACCACCCATCACCATGCCCATTTTGTCCACCCCAACCCCTTTTCCCTGTGAAAACCACCATTGTGTTCTCTGTATCTCTTCCTGTTCCCTCTCTGCATGTCAGCTGCTTCAAGTGGAAACATCAGGGCAGGTGACTTCCATCAGGTCTACAGTGAAATCACCTGCTCTCCTACTTCCTACCTAGGACCTCGGGCAAACTGATCTTCACATCTTTGAACCTTAGTTCCTCGTCTATACACTGGAGATTGAAATACCTACCTTAGAGAATAAAATACAACACACATAAAGCAGTCATTTGCAACCCTGGCTACATAGTGTAATAATGTGGAGAACTTTAAAAAATACTGATGCCTTAGTTCCATCTCAAAAAATATAATTTAATTGGTCTGCAGTACAACTTCCACATGGTTCGAATGTGCAGCCAAAGCTGAGAACACTTATATAAAAGGAATTACACATTTTCAGCCCCCCAAATATGCATTTGATAAGTGGAAGTTCTTAGATAATGCTTCACTAAGAAGGTTCCCGATGATAGAAGCTTCAGGTTAGGTGAAGAAATCTTTGGTTTAGTGTAGCCACTGATATTGTATCAGGGCAAAGGCAGCCATGCATCCATGGCAGAGGGGCTTAGATGCAATCCAATGTGTTCAAACCCTTTAAAGCATAACCCCTGTTTTCAATATTGAAAATTTGGAAACCCCAGAAAATTATCAAGAATTCATCACTGAAGTCCAGTCACCATTAATGATTTGATGCATCTTCTCGCTTTTTTCCCCCTCCCACACTTATATTCAACAATCAATTTAATCAGTGGGTATTTATTACTATTTTTACATATCTACCATGTCCCGAGCACTGTTTTGTGTGCTAAACTAGTTTATCTCAGTGGCTAAGACAAATTAGAATAGAATTTTGCTCTCTACTCCCTCCCTGGACATTCAGAGTGTGTTTTCCCATAAGTTGGGAAATATTCATTCAAATTCATGGCTGTTAGTGACTAGATCATAAACACTTTCACATCTGTACCATGATATCACCGCTGTTGGACTTTGAGACTATTTATTATATCTGTTCAGATCTTGGAAATGGATTTTAAAGCACTTTATTATAGAAACTTTACAAACATTATTCCTGCATTTTAGCCGGCCCTGTCTACTTCTACCTTCCCCTGGACCAGGGGACAGAGCTCAGCCGCTGCCCACGAAGTGCACCGCCCCCGGTAGACCCCCATGGCCCCTCTCCTTGCCTTCAGCTCTTCACTCAAGCTTCGCCCTGGAGTGAGGCCTCCCTCTCCACTGCCTGTCCACATCCGTGCGTTGTGGAACTCCATAACGTTTGTGCCGTACTGTGCATCTTACTTTTAAACTTTGCGTATTATTCGTGCGTGTCTCCTGGAACATAAACACCAGAGCAGAGCGTATGCCTCGATTCTCTTTAGTGCCGTGTCCCCAGTGCCTGGACTGGGAATCTGCTGCACGAGTCAGTCACCTTTGTCAGAGACCACTCCCGGCAGAGACGGGAAATACGCTGCTGGAGGTACCGGGAGAAGGCCTAAGAGGCAGAAGCTCTGCCTGGAGGGCAATAAAATCCAGTTTCAGAATAAAGTTAAGGAGCGATATCTTGTCTACCTTTGACTGTTCTAGACTTGTCATAGGTCGTAGGAGCAAAATCGTTTCTGCATTTGACTGTTCTCTCACCGGGCTTGTCCCAGGACACAGAACTAGAGGCAGCCATTCTCTAATGCCCCCGGGGGACCAGGGGCTAAATTTTCTGCAGCAGCATTGGGGCCTCTCTTTCTTCAGGAAGGTTGAGCCTCCTTTTCTGCAGAGCGCTGTCCACAGTGATTGGTCCAGCTCAGCAGCCGTGGATATAAGTAACTCCCAAGAATTAAATGGCCCTGTACAGACATGAAGGCCTGGGCTCAAGATGTCAGCCATGTGCAGGAAACGTTCAGCATCAGCCAAGTGTAAGCCTTTGTGTTTGTAGCAGTCAAGCCCCTGGGAAGGATGACTCGCGTTCCTGTGCCTGAGTCTGGCCACCTTGGGGAGCCCTCTGTTATTCATGTCCAGAATGGCAGACAGATCAATGAAATTCATTTTCAGTTCCTAAGCCCTGGTAAGCTGTAGCTGTGGCCAAACCTAGGACAGAGGCTTTGAGTGAAATTATCCACAGACAGTAAAAGGTCAGGAAAGTACCCGGTAGTTATGATGTGTCTGCTAGAGCCAGACTCCAATGTATTTATTTATTATTTGTGGAGTATAACTCAAGATAAATAAGGCACACGCACAGTTTAAAATAAATCAAACAGTGAAAAGGATTTAGAGTTGAAAGTGTCCCTTTTACAGCTATAAAACAGTCTTCTAGTCCCCTAGTCTTCTCCACCCAAAGGCAACTGCTCCCGACAGTTCTTCATGCCTTCTTTTCTGGAATGTGCGTGCGCACATGTTTATACAAATGGCAGCATGCTACCCCTAATTTTTTGCATCTTGCCTGTTTCTTAATATAGCCAAGCAGATGTTCCATAGGAGATCAAATAGAGCTTAATTTTAAAGTACTTTATCATAGTCAATTATTTGACTGAACTATAATTAATTTAGCTAACTCCCTATTGATGGAATTTAGATGTTTTCAATTTCTGCTATAACAAAAATTGCTGTAGTGGATATCCTCATATATGCTTTTAATAGTCTCTTTCTTGATTATTAAAAATACTCAGCTGTACAGAGAACTAAAGAAACACAGAAAAACAAAGTAGATAATAACACTCACTCAGAAATAGACATCATTAATAGTTTAGTGTGTTTCCTCTGCCTTTCTTCTTGGTACTTTGTTTTGGTATAACTGTGAACAGTGTAATTTATTATCCTTCACTTAACATTTACTCATTGTGAGTGTTTTCCATGTCATTGAACACTCTTCAAATGCAACATTTCAAGCACTAGAGATTTATCTATCATATGGCTATACTTTGATTTCTTTAACCATACTCTGTTCTTGCACATTCTGGATGTTTGCTTTTTTTGTTTGTATATGCAGTGCTTCAACATATATTTTGCTCATAATCTTCATCTGAGTTTCTGCTTCCTAAGAGAAGGTTACAAGAAGAGAATGAATTTCTCTCTAGACCCTTCACACCTGTTTCTGACTTGCTCTCTAGAGCAGCTGGGCCCATTTGTACTGCTCCCAGGATGCTGTGTGTATCTGTCTCTCCTAGCTCTCTCCAATGTCATGTGATAGTCACTAGGGCTGCTAACAAGTTTTTCCTTTCTCCTCCTTCCAGGAATAATGTGAAACTGCACTTCCCTATTGCCTTAAAATTAGAAGCGACTGCGTGACTTTCATTGGTCACTGAAATGCAGGTGGAATTGACAAGTGCCACTTCCAGGGGGAAGTTTATGAGGTGGGACGGAAATCACTCCCCACCCCAACCGCCATGGCAACCAGGACACATTCTGGGTGGTGGAGGCACTATCTGTCTGGGTCTCCGAGGGAGGAGACACGGAGCAAAGCTCCCAGCCGGTCCTCACTGGATACTTAGCATGAAGGGAAAATAAACCTTTGTTTTTAAAAGATACTAAAATTTGGGGGTTGTTTTCTGTAGGTTTCATTAGGAGAACTAAGCCTTAATGTACTCGGGCATTTGTTGTATGTAATGAATTTACCATTTGTCCTATACACTTAAATGGTACTAGTGGTGTACCATCCAAGAGAGAATTGAGAAGATTGTCTCTCGGAGAAATCCCACCCATCCTCGTTGCTATAGAAATTGTTCCTGCTAACCCAGCAATGAGCCAGTCATCATGTGGCATTTACTTGGACACAGAAACTGATTTAAGAATGGATGGAAAACTCAGTTTGAGCCCATGAAATACGGTGAGAAATGTGCTGGTTGCATCTGGAAAAGAGCATTCCTTTCTCTGAGCTACCAGAAGCTCACTCTTCTTCTCTCAACACTGCTATGTCTGGATGTGGGTCCTGACACTGCTGCAGCCTTCCCATGACCAGCCATCACACCCACTGTTCTGCCCAAGCCCCGCCCCATCACTGCCCTCCCTCTGGACTTGTTGGATTACACGACTTCTCAATTACTTGCAGCCTACCATGTGCTAACTGAGTTTTAACAGCGTTGCTTGAGGTTTTGGCTTTTCCTTATCATGTCCTTTCCTACTCAATCCCCCGCTTCCAGTCCTAGGTGGCAATAAGAGCAGGACAACCCTCTTCCCACCTCTCCCTGACCTTCCTCTCCTTAATTTGAGTCTGTTCTTTCCTTTACCCCCTGTCTTTTGGCAAATCTCCTGTCCTAGTGGCCTGTAACAAAGAGGACTCTTGACCATCATCACTAGTTTGGAACAACAGTGATTGATGTTAGCTCTGCCCATCACAGTTGCCGAGCCTTGCACCCAGCCCGGCCTTTCATGGGGTGCCCAGAGCAGGGCTGTAGCCTTTCCCAGAAAATCACATTTGAGCCCCTCTGGGTTTACCTGACAAGTTCAAAGTCATGGGCCTTTTCAAGGCAGAATAGAGATGACTTCGCTAGAATATTCACCCCTAGAATGCAGTGATTGAGGAAGAGGATCAGTGCATCCTCAGTGGGAAGGAGTAAAGAGCAACCGTGTCTTTCAGATCCATTGCCTCCGCTCTGCTCTTTTCCCCCCTTGCCCGTGTCCTGGGAGCCTGACCTCTGCAGACTGTGCTGCATACTTGCTCTTGCCTTATGGCTCTAGCTTAGCTCAACCAACGGGAGGCAGCACCAGAAACCAGAAGGAGGGCCTGTGTGGTAGGGTCTTCTCTCCTGCCTCCTCCCAGCCTGCTGCAGTTCTGGCAGGTTGGTGCTCCCTTCGGACCCCGGCTCCTGCCAAGTGCCGTCCCTTCACAGCGCTGTCTTTCACGGGAATCTGGTAGTTCCGTTCAGTCCTTCGCTCCTGTGGGCCAGGGATGGCAGTGGTTTCCATTATTTCCAGTCGCGGTGCTTCATCAGCTTTTATGCATTCCCCCAAACCCTGTCTATACCCCGATGAGTAGAACAATTAAACTCCTTCGTTTAAAACCTTTGGATGTGCATGTGTTTCCTGCCAGGACCCTAATAGTTATACAAATTAACATGTATTGTGCTGTTATTGTGTGTCAGACATGGGTGCTTAATGTAACATTTTTTATGATTTATCCCACTTTATGGAGGGTGAAACTGAGACTCAGGGAGTTTGAGTAACCTGCCTTTGAAAACCAGCCTTTCTGCACCGGCGGAAGTAGTGAAGCTGGTTTGCACCACGCCCTTTGTACTCCAGGCTTTCTAGCTCGTCTACTGCACTCCTGGGTCCCAGCGATCCCCACCGGACGTCGAGAGCAGGAGTCACAAGCAGGTGTCTTTCCGACAGGACCTGGCCATTAGAGGAGTTTAGTTCGATTCACCTGATGTTTTAAAAATTGGAGAATTTCACAGAAATCTAGATTTCTGGCTTCTACTGACAAACCAGACCTGGAAGCAATGAAATTACAATGTTGTGTGGAAATAATCGCCTGGAACCACATAGCGAAAGCTTTTTGCTTTCGATGAAATAGGAGATCTCTTGCCTCCACAGTCCTCACCACTCCCTGCTGCCTTGCAGCTCAGTTACACTGCTCATGGCTGTGACCCGTCCAGCCTCTAGAGGATTGCATTTGTGACTCCTGCCCTTGACTGTGCTTTAACCAGGCAAAGAATGCCTCACTAGCATGTGAGCTTCCCGAAGGCAGGAATTCTTGTTTATTTTCTTAGCGGTATCTCCAGGACTTAGAAAAGTGCCTGAACTTGGGTTCTAGACTTGCAACAAATATTTGTGAATGAATGAATGATGTCTATGTGGCCCCTGTGTTTTGAAGCTGATGGCTTGCCAAAAATGCCGGGTGGATCTGTAATCCAGAAGAGAGCTCTTAACAGCAGCAGCAGTCAAGAAAACTCCTCTCACTGAGAACTGTGTCATCTCGTGCGGCATCTCTCTTCTTGCCTGGCTTCATGTGATAGAGTTTCCAGCTCTTCCACTTGCTGAGCTTGGGCTTGTGGGCAGATGCCCTGAAATTTGCAAACTCTACTTTTCTTACTTTCCATTTCCTGCCCACTGGAATAGTACCCTATCGCTCTGAGGCCGCTGCAAGTATAAGCCCCTAAAGTGTCTGGATCACAGACAATTTTTGTTGTTTCTGAAGAGCTCTTTCTTCCCATTATCCTTAGTGAGCGTCTACCATCCAGGATACCTGCTTTGCATGCACAGATTCAGATGTTTTGGGTGGGTTCTTGGCAAAAAAAAAAAAAAAAAAAAAATTGGGCCTAGATGAAAGGTGTTAGGAATAACTGGGCTTGAAAATCACTGGGCTGCTGCATTGGTGGAGGTAGGATTTGTTGGATCCAGAGACGGGGACAGAGACCTGTGGGGACTTTCTCCCCCTCTGCTTGGATCCACGTGAAGCCTGTCTCTGCTGTGACCCCAGCAGAGGGAGTCAGACATGTTGGGGCAGCGGGTGATCTCACCCGTGGAGTGTGACCTGCACGAAACATTAATATTTTCCTTGAGCTGAAGTGGGGGTGCTCCGCCCTCAGCATCTGCTGGTGGAAGTAAGTTTTGCTGCAATAAATCTGCAACGTTGTGCCAACAATACAGAGCCTTGGTTGCAAAGAAGGAAGTCCCCATTCACTGGAGGTTTTCAGGGCTTGTTACAGTTGGAGCTGGCCAGGAGAAGAGCAACTCTCCACAAGCTCAAGCTGTGAGTTTGGCACAGAGCTAGCTACACATCTGTTATCTCTTTCAGCCCTCGCCCTGACTAAGGAAGCTGAGGCTCAGACAGTCTCGGTGACGTGTCCAAAGTCACGTAAACATTACCAGTAAGTAGGAGCGTCAGGACTTGAACTCAGAACCCCAAGTTTCCCACTCTTGGTGACAGTATTTCCTGTAGAGGAGGTGGAAAAGCCACCCGGGAAGAGACACAGGCACACACAAGGCAAAGGTGTGAAAGGCTGGGACACTGAGACAAGTGGGGAGGTCCAGCTGGAGACCAGACTGCAGATGGCACCAGGGTACCTGTCAGGGGGAGTGGGACCTCCTTTTTTTTTTAAGGCAACTTTTATTATATTTTTAGAAAGATGAGGAACAAATACAGAAGCTGTCCTTGTGCATTGCAGTAAAAAAGCTGAACGATTTTAAAATCTAGACAATGAATAAGGAGCTCGTGTTCACTTAACATTTTCGCCACTTAATCCTTAAATCTTCCCTCACACGCCCACACTCTGCAGCCAGGGCCAAAGAGGCCTTGGCTCCTCTTACCCAGAAACTGGAGCTGCCTCTGCGGTGAGCCGCAGCTCCCTGGGGCCTGGCCTCGGGCGAGCGTTAGTGACGTCATGCCAGCAGGCGTTTCAGACGGGGAATTCTCCAGGGACCTCGCAATCAGCATATCTCTGGCCCCCGTCACCTTCCCGGCCAGCAAACAGGTCCATCCCCGAATTTTATGTGGTGTTCTAGTAGCTCAGCTGGCCCCACGCTGGACGTCTCTCCTTACTCTCACCGACCTCCCAACCCCGTTTCATCCGAGCCCGACTCAAGTACAGTGATTCAGGGCGTTTCGGCAATAGAAATGCCCAAAGTTGGAACAGTTATTTTCCATTTGTCTTCTGTGGCTTCTTCAGTAACCAGGAAAGAGGGGTTGGGGACTCGAGAATAAGCCCCCTGCCCCCACCTCTCTCTGAGGACAGCAGATGCTTTTTTTTTTCTGTTTTAGGTTTTGAGCTTCTGCATATTATTTTTGAGCCGGGGCTGAAAGAATTCAAAACCTGCCTCCCTACAGAACCTCTCCACAGAGGTGGTAGCGTTGCTTGGGAAACTGTCTGATTGTACATTTCTCAGGCTTCCCTCCGCTGCTGTTTTCCTTTTCTGGGCAAAGCTGTGCGAGACCCATCTGGCAGGGCAAATGGGAGCCATGATGTAAGCTCCTGGTGTGAGCATGAAGAACTGTCACATCCCAGCCCCGCTGTCGTTATGAAAATGCGGATGGAGGGGGATTATTATGCATCTCATTAAATCAATATTTTATTTCCTCCCTCCCAGCCACCCACCCAGCTTTGATCTCTTTGCCTCTGGAGCAGAGCTGGACAGGTGACTTTCATGATGCAAATGAGGATCACCTGGCTCTCTGCCCAGGCTTTGATCCCCACGTACCTAAGGAAGAGGCTGGTAGGGAATGCTGGTCACCCTGATCCCTGCTCACCCACTGCGTCTCTGTAACCTTGGGCAAGGTGGAGCCTGTGGAAGGGTTTTCCTTTTTACCCTGACTCCTGGTAACATGACTCCTAGCAGCAGCCCTCACACTCTCTGAGTTACTGGGAATTTACACACTAGCAGGCATTGGAGGGGCTGGGGAGGAAAAGGCATGTTGTCGAAAAGATTTTATGTTTACTTATTTTTATTCAAATATAGGTTAACAATCTGAGTTTAGAGCAAGGCCAAGGGTGCTGAGCAATAATAGATTTTTCTACCTGTTTCATATTGGAGGCTTCTTTTAATAAATCTGGCAAAAACTTAGTGGCTCAAAATAACAATGATCGTTGTCTCTCTTAATTCTGTCAGTTGACAATAATTTACAGTTCTCACTCGGGTGTTTCATGTAGTTGCAGTCAGATGGCAGCTAGAGTGATCTAAAGACTCAGCTGGGCTGAACTTCCTGCCTCTCACGGCCAACAGTTAATGCTAGGCGTTGATGATGCTGGGAGTTAAGTTGTAGCTGTCGACTGGAATAACTATACATGGCCTCCCCGGGTGGCTTCGATTTCTCTTCCCATGGCTTCGATTTCTCTTCCCATGGCATCTGGGTTCTCAGGGAAAGCATCCCGAGGGCCAGCATTCCAAGAGACCCAGGAGGAGGCTGCAAAGCTCCTTAGAGTCCATCCTTGGAAATCACACCTGTCACCTCCACCTTATTTGACTGCTTACAGAGTTGGACCAGATTCAAGGGAGGAAGACTACAGAAGACCGTAAATATCAAGTAGAGTAGTTGATTGGATAGATGATCTTTGATGATCAGATACTATAGAACCATTTATTTGCTTATTCATAGTTTCTGCTCCCTCCTCACTTTAATTTGCTCATGATCTGTTCTGACTATGGCCCCTAGCCTCTAGCCACCATCATCGTCTCCTCCCTCCCTCCCTCCCTCCATCCATCCCTTCCTTCCTTCCTTCCTTCTTTCCTTCCTTCCTCCTCTCCCTCCCCCCCGTCCTCCTCCTCCTTCTCCCCTTCTTCTTCTTCTTCTTCTTCTTCTTCTTCACCCTTTCAAGTTTCTCTCTCCACTCTTACAGGCTTAAAAATTAAGCTCACAGTTTCCAAATTCTTTATGGAGCACGCTGCTTGGTCCAGAATTTCCCTGGACAGCCTGGGCATTGCTCGACTCTTGTCTTGTCAGTGACGGCACAGTTTGGGTGGGACCGTATGGCACCAAACATAGCAACCCAGGGTTGCCCTCCCATCAGGTTCGTGAGTGGGACAGACCCTCTGGGAGATATGTCTTGCACAAATGGTTTTTGCCTTGCCTTTGCCAATGGGATTTGGTAATTAACTAGTGCCACGGCAAAGGGACCGAGAGTCTGGAAAGGTCGGTTCCAGAGCCTCTGTCTTATGTCTGACATCCAGTCTGCACCTCTTAAATTCTGCCAATAATTTTATTAGGACAGCCTCTGTGAGTTTTGGCATTTAACCTTGGCTTGCTTGAGAGACGTATGTGGTCATGAATTCTGGACCTCTCATTTTAGAGATGAGGAAATGAAGACTTCAGAAATGTATTGGTTAGCAGTAAGTACACACAGAGAGAGACAGACCACAGTCATTACCCAAGACTCCGAATCCAACGGTCCCCACTGCACCACGATGCCTCCCTGGGAGGCCAGTGAACGTGGACACGCAGAACCCAAAACTCGGCAGGTGGGCCATGTTGGCATCACTAGCCTCCTTTCAGACAAAAAACACTGTCCACTTCCTCACCATGTAGCAAGCAGGTTTCTACCTGTCAGCTGGCTGCGGACCACACCTGCAGGTTCGGCTGACCCCCACGCTAAGTTGGTATGTAGGTTTTACTCAGACCAGCTTTCTGCCCATCCACATGACCAGCATTGGCTCGGAATCTTCCACTCCCACCCTTGCTTCTCAAGGGGAAAGAGGTCAGCATCTTGGCACATCTCTTTAAAGCTGTTTCCACAGGCTGCTGTGGGCTCTCTGGGGAGCTCGGTAATATTCTGGGCTCTGTGACTTCAACCCTAGTAAACTCTTGGAGTGTTTACTTATATGGGATTTTTCAACCCCACTTTCCAATCTGGGCTGAAGAATTAGGCAAAATGCCTTGACTTTATCCGGGGAATCATAAAATGGATTCTGCAGAGTGGTATTGGTTAGAAAATAGTTCTCCATATGGAAAGTAGGAGAGTGCTGGAGAGCCACCTTCCCTGACGTTGAGACGAAAACAGCAGTGCTTTTCGTTTAGGGATAAACTGAGTGACAGGAGGAGCAAGATTTCTCAAGGTTCTTTCCAGGTGCAGCTCTGAGAAAGTAGCATTTTTCTTCAGTATATTAAAGTCAAGGATACTACTACATTTTTCAATTTGGGTTTTTTTTCAAGTCCTTGAGGTGGAGCTGTGGCATTAAGGTCAATTAGTTTCAGGGTCTATCAGACAAAACTGAGAATTCAACCAGTCTGTTTTCCCTCCTCCAACATTCCTTTCGGCACAC
This sequence comes from Phyllostomus discolor, assembly GCF_004126475.2. NCBI lineage: Eukaryota > Metazoa > Chordata > Mammalia > Chiroptera > Phyllostomidae > Phyllostomus > Phyllostomus discolor. The sequence goes on along the minus strand of NC_040915.2, from coordinate 34,052,081 downwards.
TTGTACTCCCATCACGGAAGCCTTTTTCTCCCCTTCAAATAGAGAGCTATTCCTTTACTCCGTTACAGAAACCTGCTAAATGTCAAATGCAACCTAATGTGTGTTGAGGGATGTTCACTGTCTAATATATTCATTAACCGAAGAGAAGGCCTTCACTAGTATTTATAGAATTATGACCGGCAGGAAGGCTCCTCTTTTACTTGATTTATACATTGACCTTGGGCCTCTTTGCCCGGTGTAAGGTAGCATCCTGGAAGTAACATGGTCTTTGGAGCCAGACGGACCCTGGGTGACCTTGAACAGTTATCACTTCTTGGGCCTTGACATTCTCCTTTATAACACAATAGCTATCAGAGTGATCTCTGTGAAATTGTCCTTTTAGTTTCTCGACCCAGTATCTACCGGCACCATCACGCGTTTTAAGTGAGATGGCGTGTGCGAAGTGGGCAGCACGTCACTCGTCTCAGACCGGATGCTCCCCTGGCACCAGCGAGTTCCCCGTGCTTAGTCAGGCTGCTCTGATGCCTCCGCAGTAGTGTCACTCCTTCTTTCTAAAAACAAAAAACAGGTCACCGCCCATTTTCCATTGCAATCCTTTTATCTTTCCCTTTTGTTTTTGGTTCACCTGCTGGATTGTAACTCATGTAAATAACGGAGAGCTACTGAGCTATAGGATTTCTCAAGTTTTTCTTAGAATCACTGGTAATGGCCTCTTCCCCGCCCCACTCACCACTCCCTCTTTTTAATACGTTTTTCCTCCAAAAATTACTCTGCCCCAGAAACTGGCTATTTACACTGTGTATGTTCCAGAAAGCCCTTGTAATGAACCATACAAATCTATTTGTCCTGCTGCTACTATAATTGCCTATATCTTATTATAACTTAATATGTAACAGATTTTTTTGGCGAGGCCAGAAGCAACTGAGCATTCACTGAAAACGTCAGACGCTGAAGGTTGTTGAGGAGCCAGTGAACCCACTAATTGGATAAGGGTGGGGGAATGGTGTGGAAATTTAATTAAACTGGCATTTGTTCTGGCTGCTGAAAATATTAATCAGAAAATGAGTTATACACAAAAAAGCAAAAGGCAGAGTGACATGAAAAATGCCTTTGGTGCCATTCTTCCTGGCAACGATGAGAAAGTGATTCTTTTTTTTTTTTTTTCATGAGGTTAGGGTCATCTGTCCAGTGACCTCTGCCTGCAGCGAGTTTGGGCGAAGATCACACAGAAAGGCATTTGGAAAGCTGTGATTTGGGAGGAGGAGTGTAAGATTCTTGATTTGGGGACCAGATGCATCTCTTGGCAGTCCTTGATACAAACATAAAGATAAAATATGTGTCTGAAAAAAAAAGAAAGAGAAAGAAAAAAGCCATTTTTCCTTCCTTCTTCTAAAGAAACACTCCTCCCAACAAGAGATGAGCTGAACATCTGCATCCATTCAAGCAATAATGCTTAAACAATTGTCAAATTTGAGAGGGGTGGGTGAGGGTTTTGAACCAGGCATTTAAATGCATTCCATATCCCAGGAGCCATCGGGAAGAGTTGCCCTCCCCAGGCTGGCAAACAAGGGTGGAGGAGGACAAACACAGATGGGGACACTCGTGTTTGGTTCCAGAGCTGCTTTCCTAGGTTTGTTTAAGTGCTCTGAGAGGCCTGGGTCATTGTCTGCCTATGGATCATTGCATTGCCACTGGGGACAGCAGAGCCCTGCAGGAAACTCTGGGTGAATGGACTTATCTGAAGAGCCTGGAAGGCAGAGGAAGATAATTCTTTACTCAGAAGGCCCGAGGCTCCCGAGCTTTCTCTTCAGCATTGGCCATTTGGGCATCAGCTTCCACAAGAGCCTTTCTGGTCAGCTTGGGTAATCTTGCTTTAAGGAAATCGGTCATGCAAAGCTGAGAATGTACAAACGCATAGTGTTCTTGCTTCTTTGTTATGGCTGCTTTTTATTTTTTATTTTTTACCAGTTGGGAAAACTCTGGTGACTAGTGCTGATTTGGCACAAGATGTGTGGCAATCCTTTTACATAAAATTCTCACTATTTCATGTGAGTGACCAGGGCCTTGAGGGCTGGTGCTCTCGCATGAGGAACTGCTGAATTAGACACACTTTCCTGTAACCACCAATGTCCAGGGTCCCAGTCACCTGCCCTGCTCTGTTCTTGGCCATGTAGCAAGAAGGCAGAGCCAGCAACTAGAAGGGAACTGTTTTTCCTGGGCTCCTTTTATTTCACCCACAATAGTCTCTGTATTAGTTTCCCAAGGCGGCTGTAACGAAGTATCACAAACTGGGTGGCATAAAAACAACATAAATTTATTGTCTCACAGTTGTAGAGACCAAAAATACAAAATCAAGATATTGGCAGGGCCACGCTCCTTCTGAAGCCTCTAGGGAAGGTCCCTCATCACCTCTTCCAAGCTTCGGGGGGTCCCTGGCCATCCTCCGTGTGCATCGGCTTGCTCCATCCCCACGCTCATCTTCCACATCATCTTCCCTCTGTGTTTGTGTCTGTGTCTCTCTGTGTGCCCTTTGCCTTTCTCTGTAAAGACACCAACCACGGGGCCAGGCCCACCCATGCTAATGCAGCATGACTTCACCTTGACTTGCGTACACCTGCGCGGACTGTCACATCCACGAATACTGGAAACTGGGACCTCTACATGCCTAGTTCTTTGCGGGACACAATTCAACCTACAGCAGGCTTTATAGAAAGAAGTGGTGTTGCCGGGTATATTGTTTCCATTTGGGACTACATGCTTATGTCAACCTGGATTTTAGACAAGGTCCACGATAAACACAAAAATGGAATGCGTGAGCTCTGATTTCTGTCCCTCTGGTGAATGTATATTCCTAACTTGACCAAACTTGTACCAAAATAAATTACATACAAAATAACACCACAAATTAAAATATATCCTGAAATTCTTCACACTTAAAAAGGTTTTAAAAATATCTATTTTAAAATCAGCACGCTACTGCCAACTGTTGTTTCTTAATTTATTGTGAGAATATAACTTTCTTGCATTTTGGTGTTCTGATGCGCCTCCTATTATGAAGTAATGATGATTCTAAATGGGATTTATCTTAACATTTTTTTATAATGGCTCTCACTTAGCGAACTGAAATGTTGACAGCCCTATCAGTTCCTAAAATATTTTGGGCCATTTTACTACCTAGGAAAGTCTACAAGTGTGAGAACCAGTTATGGGAGATTCCTATTTCCACCCCTTATGCCTAAAGAGTGTCCTGCATGAAAACATCTCTTAATGGAGGCCGTCACCAGTTTCATAATGTTTCATTTTTTATTCTCGTTGTTTTTGTCCATAAAATTAATTACTGGTCTAGGGGCGGGGTGGGGTGAGAATTTGGAGATAAACCCAAGGCTGACCACAGTGAATCAGAAATTGAGGAACTTTAAAATGTGGTTGACAGTACATAGGAAAAGTTAACTCTGGTTTATAAAATTGCTGCATATCCCTGGCTTTCCCGAGGCCCATCTCCTACATCAAACACAGTGTGTCATTTTCCAGTTGTTATGCTGACGCCTGGATGCACGACAGTGATTCACTGTTTGTCTGCAAAAACCAAAATGTCATGAGGAGTCTTCGTCTAAGGCTCCAAGTGATCGGATCATCTCTCCCTATTGGTCACGAGATGGGAAGGCCCAGCTTGGTGACAGTCTTGATGGTTCAACAAATTAGCAAGTCAATTAGTCCTCAGCATGGGTTTGTGGCTCTTTCCAAATGTGAAAAACTAGTTCAGACATACACATTTCAGTAGGAACAGCCTCTCTTAACTCTAAGGACGTTAGGCCAGCATTAGACCTGACGATTAGACAAGATTGACTCTGGATATCATCACTTAACCTTAGCAGAGCTCTTCAGGGCTCTCAAGAGAAGTTGATTAATTATTGACAGGCAGGATATAAGAAAATCCCACTGGACTGTGGTTACCTAGTGACAGAAATCAAAGCTGAGGAATGACTTAATTCAGTCTGTTCTGGGACCTGTACAAAGGACATGCACTTACTTCCACTATCGCTGGGACGACAACGGGAAGAGCTTCCTATCAAGACCCTGAGGAGTTTACCCATGACATTAGGATGTCATTTCCCTAGAGATTTTGGCGTGACACATGTCTGAGATGGGTAGACAAGTTTTCTCCTAAGGGACAGGGGAGTGTCTCTGAGCTGTATCCACTGTACTAGCAGGGCTCACAGCTCTTCTCTCTGTGTGCCTGCACACTCCCCATGATGTGCCCCCGTGAGTGCAGGAAATGAGGGCCTGGCTCCCACCGGGATGTTCTCTGCCAAGCTGTGTTCATGGAGTGGCTGCAGATGCACCCGTACAATGCAGACATGTCCTCCTGGCCTGTGCACAACTGAGGGTCATGGTGAGTGATCTTTTCCAGATTAGGTCATTCTCAAATGGAGTAGGCTCTTGGGGGGCATCCTGAACTGAGGAAAGGCCTTTGACAGGGGAGGGAGCTCTCACTCTCCCACTGGGCAATTCTGACTAAGTCCAGAGGGGAGGAAATTCTATTCCTGTCCGCATCTCCACGTATATACTCTATCCCTCCCGAGGAAGTGCTGCCGAGTCAATGGGCAGGACAAATAACACTCACTGGGCCACCCGCCTACCAGTGGGTGAGCTTCCAGGACCAGAACTCAGGTGTGGTCTTCCTTCTCCTTCCATCTCCTTATGCTCCTCTCAGAGGGCCTTGGTTTTTTTCAGGCAGGCTGGTTATCCCTGTCCACACAGACTGTGGATTTAATAAATTCATGGTCTTCTCTACAGACCTAGTCATATCTATTAAAGGAAGAAGTAGATTAAGCCATTTCCTAGCATTGTTTACCAGGTTTGTCCCCGATTGTGGGAGAAAAAGGGGATGGAAGATGAGAAGAGGCAATTCTGGCTCGGGAGTACTACCCCTACACTCCACCCACAGCTTCAAAACATCCCAGTGGCCAAGTCACTAAGTCTCTTTAGGAATCCAGAAATGGATTTGCCAACCTTTGTCACAAAGAACAGTTTCATGATGGATTCTGGCTGCTTCCTGCCCGGTGACAAAGTTGTGAACATCTATCTCTCTCCTGCAATCAAATGTGGGCTCTGTGTGATTAGATCAGCCCATACTTTTGTAAGATCTCAGACACGCAGAGCACTCTGGAGAGCCTCGCATTGTTCTGAGATGCTTTGGGGATGAGCTGGGAGCCCTGTGAGGAATTCCATTCAAATTCCCCCATGAACTGCAGAGTAAATGATCTCTGTGCCGACACCCACAAAGTGACAGATGTGGTTAGCATCTGTATAAGGTCTTCATTGACTCCAGGCTCAGCTTCCTGGAATCCCTGCAGGGAAGCCTGTTGATTATCTCCAGGACACGCGTTCTTTCTCACACTTTCCCTTAATACCCATGCAAAGACAGTAGGATTTGGAGTCCATGGGCCCAGGGCTGAGCCCCCTTGTCTCCACTTGTATTGACTTTGAGACCTTTAAAACCAGTATCTCCCATGGGATTGTTGAGAGGGACAGTGAGCTAAGGTGGGCTGGGCTCCGTGTGTTGTCAGTTCCCAGTGAGTGGTGGTCAGTGTCATTACTGTTGTTGTTATGGCCATTAAGTGTTAACAAGTGAGCGTGTGTCAGTGTTCTAAATTGAAGACACAGCACTATCCTATGGAATTCCCTGAAGCCTGCCTTCCTCAGTCTTTCATTTTTTCATGGCCGTAGGACAGGCAGGTAGGGACCAGGCTACCTGGAGCCCGGGTAGGAATGGGTGTTCTTGATAGCAGATCTATATTCCAAACACATTGCTTTTTATCCGGGAGTTCACCCAAATCACTTTTGGAATATTTTTCTAGTTGTTTTCAAAAGCTAAAAATTCCTTTCTGCTTTGTAAAGTAGCATTTCAGCTGCCATCAATCTGATCCTTGAGGTCTGGTTTTCTAGGATTGCATAAACCTATGTCTTTTCACTCAGTCCATGCCCAGCATCATTTTATATACCTGTCTTTGGTTCTTTCCTACAAAGGAGGATTTCTTTACAAGTGGACTAAAGAGCCATTCACACATTTCTCTTCTAACACCTTTAGTGTCCTGCCAGAAGTGGAAAAACTCTGCAAGTTGGATTGTGTTTTTCTTATGAGTTAACTCCACCCTTGGTTAGGATGAATCTTAATTCCATTCTTGGTTAGGATGCCTACGTCCCAAAGAGCAGTGTAACCTGGGGGCCAAATGGGAGCTTCACTGTTCAGGTTCCCTCAAGTACCAGCAGTATGAATTCTCCAACCCACAGTTGTTTATTTGTAAGTGGAAATGATAATATAATGTCTACTTTGTCAAATTTTTATAGGATTTAAATAAAGCAATTAAAGAGCTTGGTACAGCACCAAACTCACAGTAATCCTCGATAAATGGAATATTAGGATTAGCAATACCATTTGGGATTGGAAATCAAATTAGGATGAATATTAATATTAGTACTCCATAGCCTTGCAGGATTCTGTCTGGATTCACTCTTCCACTGTGTTTTTTGTCCACACTAAAGTCATCCTTCAAAATCCGGTTCAAAGTCCATCTCCTCCAGGATAGCTCTCCTCTCTCAGGTAGACGTTATCCATCCCCCTGGTACCTTTTCATTTTCTCCATTGTCACACTGATCCCCTAAATGGCATCCGTGTACGAATGTGTCCACCCCCAGACTAGACTGCTTCCGGAGAGTGGGCGCTGGCTCTCAGTCACGTCCGCACCGCTGTCCGGGACGCTGGCGGAGCTGGCCCTTCGTAGATGCTCCATATAATCTAAAAAGAACGGCAGAGGCTGCCAAAGAGATGAGCAGACCCAGAAGTGCCCACTTACACGTTGTTGGCATTGCTTTCTTTATTTATTTTGTGGAGAGGAGAGCTGAGCGCTTCATGCCCATCCCACTCCTTTCCTTTTATTCATGAAGTGCTCCTTTCTTCTGGGTATTTATTGCTCTGAGTCACTTCTCTGTACGCCAGATGGGAGAGGCAGGAGCTTCCGGCTCCCATGGAGAAACGTGAGGTTTCGGGTAGGGGGTCAGGCTGACAGTGGGGAAGGGCAGGGAGCTTGGGCAGGTGACACGTAGATTTGGTTTTTGACAGAATGAAGCTCTCAGGTCCCTTCATTTAGATGGAATTAAGCTCCAGTCCCACAAGGTTCAATCCATTTTCTAGAGATGGTTGTTCTCATATGTTTTCCTCCTCTGAGCCCATCTGCATATTTGCTGGAGAAATTCAATCCATATGGGCTCATTCATTTAACTCGTTAAGCTGTTGTTTAATGAGAACAATTTTGTGACTGCAAATCCTTCAAAGTGTGTTGCTGGCAGCTATGATTTCCTGTTTGTGAAGAACCTGGGTCCTTAGGCCTTCAAGCCCCTCGTTCGCAAACTGAGGCTTACCTCCACTCCACAGAGGGCTGAAGAGAGTCCCCAGCTGCAACGCTGGCACCCTGTCTGTCCTTCGAGGTCAGGATGGCCACATCCACCTCGGCCTGAGGCCGGTAGAATCCCAAGCGCCGTGGCCTTCCGGATGTATTGCAGGTGACATCACTCACTGATGCTGCCCTAGCAGTCCAGCTGGATGTGATCTCTTCCTTGGTTCATCCTCTTTCTCCCTCTTCTTTTTATATCACTGTATATCTTGCTTGTATGACAAACAGAAACAATGTTCTCTCCTAGATGGTGACTGGTATGCAGTGCTCGAGAGCACAGGCTCTGGGGTCAGGAAGAGCAGGCTGTCTTGACTGGGTGGGCACACCACCTCCGGAAACCCCAGGAAATCACTGACCCTTGCTTGGTCCCCTATCTTCACTTAAAACCTCATTTAAAACTGTATCGCGTGAAGTAGATACACAGAGAAAATGTTTAAACTATAAATCTACAGCTTCCTGAATTCTCACACGGTGAATGTCCTAGGTCACACCAATCAGAGCATCACATACGGCTCTCCAGGGCCGAGAAGGCCCTCTGTGCCCACTTCCCGTCACACTCCATCCCTCCCACCTAAGTGTGGCTGCGATTCTGAGTTCCATGGCGGTGTCGTCTGAGATTAAACATATCCTATTTGTTAGTTTTATCACCTAAATATCCTGAAATACTGTAGTTTGTCTTTCCTGGGCTGAATGCTGTTAAAATGGAAATCTGTAGTAAATATTCTCTTGTGTATGGCTTCTTTTCCTCCACACGAGTGTGCGTGATTCAGTCACCTTGTACATAGCTGTGATTCACTCGTTTTCATTGTCGTATAGTATTTCATTGTACAACTGTCACTACAGCTTGTTTGTATACCGATTCTACTTGTGATGGATACTTGGATTATTCCCAGTTTGTGGCCATGACAAGTAATGCTGCTATGTCCATGTCTTCTGGGACACATGTGCACACATTTTGGAATTGGTGGGTCACAGGCGTGCATGACCCTCAAATTATGTTAATAATGCAACAGTGTTTCTAAAGGGTGCCAATTTACAATTCTATAAGTAGAGTATAAGAATTCCCATCCTCGCTAACACTTGATATTGTCCATCTTTTTAAGTTTTAGCCATTCTGTGTGTGATGAACATCAGTTGCGTTTACTTTGCTTTTCTTGATTATTGTTAGATTGTGTACCGTTCCCTATGAAAAGGTAGGGATTTTTTGGATTTTCTCTTTTGCAAGGAACCTGTTAGAGTCACTTATCCATTTTTCTTTTCTTTTTAACTTTTCTTTCCTTCCCTATTTTTCTGCTGGATTATCTGTCTTATTTTTATAGATTTGTAAGAGTAATATTTATATGTCCAACATACGAGTCTTTTGTGGGTAATATGTTTTGCTAATACCTATTCACACTCTGTGGTATTTGTTTTCTTTTGCTTAATGGTACATTTTCAGGAAATGAAATTCTTATTTTAATGTGATCACATTTATCAACCTGGTGCTTTTTTTTTGGTTTCATTTAAGAATTTTTTCTCAAACTGAAGCTTAAAGGTAATCTCTATTATAATCTAAGATGCTACTGTTTGCTTTTCATTTTTGGGTCTATAATCTGCCTAGAATTGATATTTTGTTTATGGTGTTAAGGTAGGGGTTAAATTCTTTTTTTCCATCTGTATGTCTGATTTTCCCAGCACTATATATTGCAAAGGTCATCCTTTTCCTACTTTTCTACAATGGTGTTTTAGGATAAATCAAATGTCCATATATTGTGTAGATCTGCTTCTGTTATGAGTGATTGCTCTATTTGTGTAACCTGGTACTAATAAAACATTACCTTACTTATTGTAAATGTATAATAAATCTTGATGTCTGATGCAGCAAGACTCCCTACTTTGTTTTCTTTCATGAAGGAAATCTTCATGCCATGCTATGCTTATCTTTGCCATGCTTGTCACTCTGCATTCCTATTTATATTTTAAATCATATTGAAAAATTCCACAGAAAATATTTTGGGATTTTTTAAGGGAAAATCAATCTGGAGAGAATTGAAGAGCTTTGCAAATGAGTCTTCTAATTCGCAATCAAGATGTATCTCTGTCTATTTGGGACTTTAAGAATCTCTCCCAATATATCTTATAATATTCCATTTTTAGATGGTTTTAAACAAGTTTGTTAGATTCATTCCTAAGAATTACATTTTTAAAAATCTAATGTGAATGATTTATCTATAAAATTTATTTTCAAATTGCCACTTGAATTTAGAAATGTAATTGATTTTTACATATTGACCTTGTCAATTTCAATTTGCTTGGTCATTTGACTTAGATTATGTCCCATATTTACCATTTTAACTGGCCCTTGTTCCTTCCTCACCCATTTTTCTTTTGTCTGAAGACCATCCTTCAGTATTTATTTTAGTGGAGATCCACTGGCAGCAAATTCTATCAGTCTTTCTTGGTCTGAAAATGGCTATTTTCATCTTTTTTTTTCAAGTTTGTTTGTTTGAATCGGGATCCTAATAAAGTTTTTACATGGTAATTACTAAATGAAGATTTTAATTATTGTAAGCTATAGTTTTTCTCTATCTCTCCTTTTTTTTTGCGGCTGCCATCATTTCTTCTGTAGAGTTTCCCCATGAACTCACTTTTGCTGACAGCATCTCTAGAGTGTCACTCATCATGTGTCTCTCTCCCTGTGTTTCTCACAAATCGGTGGTTGTAATGGATTTATTACATGCAGATTCAATTATTTGTTGACTGTTCAGAAATGGTATTGAGTCCTTCCATCAAGAGGCACACATTTTTCTGATGACAGAAGTTATTGATCAAGTGTAACCGTATTATGCCAATAAGTCTCATATGTCAGATGACTCATTTGGTTGCCTGAGCCTCTCATCCAGGACCTTTCTTCCAAAAGTACTAATGCACGTGATATACTTACATGTTTATAGCTCATTTAGACTTTTATCCTTGAAAGATAATTTGAATGACTAAATAATCAGCTCACATTCTCTTCTATGGGAATTTCAAATATGTTACATCATTGTCTTCTGGCATGAAATATAACTGTCAAAAAGTGAGATGAAAATGTGGTTCTTTTCTTAATAAGTTACTTGGTAATTTTGTGTGGATATCCAAAAGAATTTTTCCATTTCTATAGTTATATTGTTTTTCTAGAATGTATTTGGTATTTGGTTGCTCTGGTTTGATTTTCCCAGCTGAATGTGTATCCTTTCAATTTGTACTTCTATTGTATTTTTTAAATTTCCACAGGGTTTTCTTGAATTATAGTTTAATTTTTGCTATTGCTCTGATTTATCTTTTTCTTAAATATTCCTATTATGCGTTCATGGATCTTTGCCTACCTTCTCTAGTTTTTATTTTCTCTCATATAATTTTAGTCTCTTCATTTCAATTTGATTCTTTTCCTTTTCACTTTGTATTTCTCTTAAGACATTGTTTATTTTGTTTATTCCTATTTTTTTCTAGTTTAATCTTTATTTCAGAAATAAAGATTAACATTTTTATTAATCTTTAGATTAACTAAATCTAAGAAATTTATTTCAGAAGTAAAGATTTCTGAACATTTCTGAAATCTTAACATTTGCTTTACTCTGCTTTCTCACTTTTTCTTGAATTTCATCACTTTATTTCTAAGTTTTTAAATTTCTGATGTACAGTAGTCGCTCTCATTCTCAGGAAATATGTTCCAAGACCCCCCGCCCAGTGGGTACCTGAAACCACAGGTCATACCAAACTCTTTTTTCTTGTATATACATACCTATGATAAAGTTTAATTTATAAATGAGGCTCAGTATGAGATTAATAACAATAATAATAAAGTAGAGCAATGATAACAATATACTATAATAAAAGGTATGTGAATGTGGTCTCTCTCTCTGTCTCTCTCCCTCTCTCTCTCTCTCTGCTAACCAAGATGGCTCTCAAGTGACTAGCGAGTGGCCATTGAGTACAGTGTGGATGTGCTGGGCAAAGGTGTGAATGGGTGGGACAGAGCAGGTCAGCATGAGATTTCATCATGCCATTCAGAACCAGGGCAACTTCAAACTTATGATTTATTTCTCAAATTTTCTATTTAATGTTTTCAGACTGCTGTTGACTGAAGGTAACCAATACCATGGAAAGTGAACCTGCAGATGGGGTGTGGGACATTACTGTGTGCTATGCTTTGATATTTTTGTTGATTTTCTTAGTCTCTTTTAGCTTGGTCTGATATATTAGGCTGCAGCCTTTGTGGAAATGTCTCCCTGGTGTAGCTTCAGTGTCTATAGGGCTGTTATTCTGCTCTTTGTTTTTTTTTCTCATGATAACTTCATGAAATGTGTTACTAAACCTTTAGGAAGGAGACTGAATAGTTTTTCTAGCTTTGCTACTCACGAGATCCTCGTGTTATTTTTGTAAAATGTTAAAAAATATGTATGGCCTCATTATTTTGTGAGACCTCCTGTCTCTTTTCTCCTTCTTCACTTTTATTTGGTTCTTCTCTTTGAGCTAAACAGAAAAAGTAATAGAAAAGGTTAAAAGACTGCTTCTTTATCATTCCAAAGCTAAGCAAATTATTAAAGAATGCCTTGATTATCAAGCCCTTGCTAAGGCATCTCCATCCACAGAAGTTAACCGTCAAGGACTAAGTTCTCAAATGATTTGGCAAGCAGATGTCACTCATTACTCTCCCCTTGAGACAGCAGTCATGCCGTTCCTTTTTTTCTCCACAGATTGCTGTCACCTGTGCATTTATTTTCTCCTTCAGCCACAACAGGCAGACTCTGCTGGCTGGAGTCCACCACAATTTATCTTTAGTGAAAGGTTTCATTCTGGATGGAAATTTGAAGTGGTTAGTTTTGAGAATTTGTAGGGCCCCACCTGCTCCAGCCATTTAAACCTTACTGTATATCTCTTGCCTTCAATTGTACATTGTGATGTGAAAACCCTTCTGAGTTTAAGCTCTTTGGTCTCCAGTTGGACTCATACTTTTCAGGGAATAACCATTGAGCATATTATTGTTCTCATTTTAGACAATCAAGTGTCTTGCTACTTCCATCTGCTGTCTCTCACATACATGCCGACACCATGTGTTGAGAATCTGTGCATCTGAGTCATTTATGTTTGGGTAGGTAGGATACCTTAATCTCCATTTTTATTGTAGATGTTATTCTTGGTCTCTTAGTTTTTCAGTCTTAGTTTCTCCGTATATTTTTGTGGAGTGATTCAGAAAGAGTGAAAAACACTCATTGCTGCCACTGCAGTTATCTTCCCAGAATTCCTCTCTTACTTTTATTTTTGAAGAATTTGTTTGCTGGATACAGATTTTTGTGATGGAAATTGTTTTCTTAAAGCAAATAAAAGGCTGCCATTCCACTGTCTGCTGACTTTCACTACTGAAGTTGAAAGTCATCTGACACTCTTATTGTTACTCCTTTAAAGGTTATCTGTGTTTCCTTTGGCTACTTTAAAGAACATTCCATTTTTAAAAGTTCAATATAATGTGTTTAGATGTGGGTTTATTTTTATATTATGTTTAGGATTATTAGGTTATCTTAAATCTGTGAATCAATATTTTTATCAATTTTGGGCCATTTCAGCCATTATCCCTTCTTGCCTATTTTGTCTCTTTTCTCCTTCCAATTCCTCTGGTTCTCCAGTTACAGAAATGTTAGGCCTCTTCTTTATGTCTCTGGGATCCTACTTACTCTACTGTTTTAAATGCATTTTTCTTCCCATGATATTTTCTGAGTAGTTTCCTACGCCCTTTCTTCCTGTTTACTTATTCTCTCTTCAGTCCTATTTAATGAACTGCTAAATCTAACCAATGAGTTTCTTTCTCAATTCTAGGATTTTTATTTTCTAAATCTGAAAAACTAGATGTAATATTTTTAGTAGTTTGCTGAAGATATTAAATTCAAGTTTTAAATCTATGAAATAGTAAGCTAATTGTTTACACAATCTATGCCTAGAGTTTTTACTCCTTGGGGCATTTGTGATCTATTTAAGTTGTTTTACTGGTTTTCTTTTATGTTATCATGTTTCCTTTCAGCCTAGTTATTGTAGACTGTGTGCTTGCTATTGTATATGAAAATTAATGTGCAAAAATAATTTGATGGTTATTGTGCTGCTATTATCTTTGTTTAGAGAGGATTGTCATTTGTTTTTTCCAGGTACCTGAGGCTACTAGGAACATAGGATCATCTGAATCCAATTTCAAGGCTTGAAATTTTTCTCATGTGGGGACACCCACATAAATTAAAATTATTTCATATTAATGTGATTTCATTAGTTCTAGGATCTAGTTCTTTCAGGTTTCAATCCTTTGTGTATCATGTTTTCTGAAGACCTTTAAGTTTGGCAAGCCCTGTATTTCAACTTTTGTCTCCTTAAATCTGTGTGATGCTATAAAAAGTACTTCCCAGGCTCTCATTCACCTCCTTCACTTATACTGCATTAGTAAATGTCTTCTGGCCTAAAGGCAAACCAAGTATAGGCTCATTTCCCTGGATGTTTGTTTTCTCCCAGATCTTTGCCTAGTAATTGCACTTTAACTTGATTGCTCTGTGGTGTCTTTAGAGAAAGATATTTTACATATTATAGAATTTTTAAAAGTGTCTTCAGCAGGAAACTTAGCCTGAATTACAGAATCCACCATTACCCAACACTTGATTCTTCATCTATAAATAGAATCCATAAATATTGTTGTGAGACCCAAATTATATATAAATAAAATATTTACACTGAGAACTTCAAAGTATGTAAATGGAAAGAAAACATTTTTCTAGTCCAGGTTTACTTCTAGGCCTAAGATGATCAGAAGTGGGTGAACAAAAACCATTTAAGAATGCTTAGAATAGAAAATATTTGCCTCTTAAATATTTCAACCAATTATCCACTACTTATGGCAGGGATATAGGTTAGTATTTTTTATCTTGTTTGTATTTTATCTTCTATGTATTGCTGGAAAATAAATCCCATTGGCCTTTCCTGTCTCCATCCACTTAAACTCTCTCATATTATGTGGTCAGTAGGAGAAACAACAAGGTGCACTAATTTCTCAAACTATGGACAGAAGGTCATGAAGCCTATGGGGTAATTTAATTTCTTCCTCTGATATCTCTCTGTTGAGAGTTTCCTGTTGGCAGAGTGACTGTCAGGTTCAGTGACACTTCAAATGAGATAATATCTGTTTGAAGATCCAGATGCCTGTTCTACCATATCTATGTATTTCCCTTTGGAAGGGAAATAAAGGGCACAGGCTCTCATCTTACCCAATTCTATGTGAGGTCAAGGCATTCTGAATATAGCAGACCTGGTTCTACTTCACATCTACTACTGAAAGCTGTACAATAATGACAGCAATAAAATTATTATAATCTCTAACACAAATTACTAAGCACTTTACATGTATTAACTCACCATGATCATTACAAGAACTTTAAGCAGTGGATACTATTATTATACCCATGAAGAAATGTATGCAAATAAAGTTTAATTAATCACTCAAAGTCACATATTGAATCTTTACTGCCCTTTCTAACTTTATATTTTCCACCTGCAAAGTGATAAATAGTAATTAGCTTGATGGGATGATTGGAAAATGTAATTATTATGTAATATGCCTGGCATATGTTAGGCACCCAATATTGTTAGTTGCCTTACATAGGAAGAGTCATTTCTTAGAATTATACATTTCATGTAATTTCACAAGGCTGCTTTTTTGGGGGGTAGGTTATTTTGATCATTTTAGTATCTCAGTAGCTACCACAGTGCCAGATACAGTATTGGTGCCCAATAAGTATGTGTTAAAATGTAAGCACATAAATTTTAGCATTAAAAAAGGACTTTAAAAGTCACTTATTCCAATCTGACTCATTTAAAGGAACTCTTTTTTAGGGAACTTGTAAAGAGAGAAGGCAATTCACCATTTTCACAAGGCAGTACACTCAATTACTAAAGAAATCTTATTCTTAGAAAATTCTTCTGTTATATTAAGTCAACTAATCTATGAACTTAGAAAATTAGCTCTGATTCTGCTTTCTGGAAGTAGATGGAATAGAGTTTTTTTTATTTTCATTTTTTGCTTTATTTTCCTGAGTCTGTCTTCAGATACTGCACTACAGCTCACAGATCCACTTGGTACCTTTCATTTCAAGCCAGAGATGCCCAGTAATTTCCACCATTTCTCATAAAAAAGTAGATGTCAGTTCAGGACAGTTTGTCTTTTAAGATTAAAATAAAATTGGCTAGAGCCTTCAATCCCACATCCTGTGGAAAATCCAAGGCCCAGCCCAAGGTTTCTGTGAATTCCTGGGGATTTATGTTCTTAAGGTGACCTCTGGTTTGAGTTCCTAATTCCACAGAACCTTGTCCCACTGATATTTCTTTACCTTGGATCTTCTCAGCTCTCCACCCAACCATGACCTTGACATCAAACTCCTCCTTGTGAACCCTTAAACCACACACATGTGGGTGCATGGCAGGTTTTACTGATGGTGGTAACAGAAGCAATTTCCACTTCCAAACACACACAATTTTAGCATTAAAAAAGGACTAAATATGAAAATAAATATTTGATGTTATTCTTCTTCAAATCTCTTATCCATTCTGCCACTAGGAATTTATTTTCTATACCCCGTTTTCCCTTAGATTATGTCTTTGACCACATTGCTCTGGCACCCCCTCTTTACTATTCTTCCTGCTTCCTACTTTTTTTTTTCTAACAATATTCAAATTCCTGCTCATTACTTACTCAGAGGTCTCTCCTTCCAAGCTATGTCCACAGGATCTTAACTTCCACAAGCTATTTATCAAAATGTTTTCGTAAACAACAAAATTATCTTCCTAAATAGGTTCCTGCTACATACTCATGACATGATTTCAACCCTTCTTCTCTCTTCTAGATAGCCTTGCTAAACAAGCTTTACTTGTCACTATCTCTCTTGGAATAGAGCTCCTAGGAGGAATATGGTGAGGTCTAAGAAAATAGCTTTAGTAGTGTAAAAACTAAAGGCTCTATGTAGTTCCAGAATGTTGCCTAGATAGGGCCTGTATGTAATATACATGCCAAACGTGAATGATATGATGTCTATCATTTCTTCTTCCTCAAGGTGTTTCAGCGAGCTAGAGATTTAATTTACATATGTATGTAGCAGTAGAATTCTTAGTTGTCATATTCTGCGCCAGGGATGGGATGCAGATGCCCTGCACATGACTCTCTTTCTGAGTGGTGAACATGTTTTCTTAATCTGTATGTACCTGGGGAAAGTTCCATTAATGTCTCTTGCATACTTTTTAATCTACTTTTGATTACTTGTGGATGTCAAGATGTGACTTGGACTCTTTAAAGCATAAGAAAGTAATCAGAGAGATCCAGAGTGATAATAACAACTTAGGAAAGCCCCAGTTCTGGCCCACCCGTTATCATTTCTGTAGATAGTTTTGGAGTCCCCTGTGATGCCAGGCTGAGGGTGTATTCATAACTGATGGCTCGAAGGATAGAAGAACCTGAGATTCTTTCGGTTACGATAGTGTATATTTTCTAAGTACTTACTTTGGGCCAGGTACTGTGGTAAGCACTATAGCTATTATTTAATTTCCTTCTTCCTAAAAACCTAGAATGTAGGTAACTTCATTCTTCTCATTTTGTTGATGAGGACACTGAGATGTGGAGAGATGAAGTAAGGCACTCAAGGAGACTCAGCTAAGGAGCAGAACGAGGTGCCAGCTCAGGCTGCCTTGAAAACCAGTGTTCATAACCCTTGCACTGTTCTCCCACCAGGGAGGCAGGAGAAAAGAGACCAGCTGGAACATCTCTCTTTTTAACTTTTTTCTTTTTGCAGGGTGCCTGAACAGCCTCCTTTTGGGTCTGTAACATACCATTATTGGCAAATCTAAACCAGGTGGC
Source organism: Phyllostomus discolor (assembly GCF_004126475.2). Taxonomy (NCBI): domain Eukaryota; kingdom Metazoa; phylum Chordata; class Mammalia; order Chiroptera; family Phyllostomidae; genus Phyllostomus; species Phyllostomus discolor. Next base: position 34,034,732 of record NC_040915.2, on the reverse strand, counting down.
TGGTCAGTTTTTTTTAAAGGGGGGCTGGAAGAGGAATTGCTTCTTTGTCTTTCCCTTGTGGGAGCCAGAGCTGCATAAGAAGTAATGGGAGAGTTCACTGAATTTTAAAGAAAAGAGAGGCGATGGCTCCGAGGGGGCATAAGGAGGTTACCAGGGTGATGCAGGGGTTGACAGCTATCAGAGATGAGCTGACCTCAGCTAGGTCTCTGTGGAAATGTCAGTCCCTTTCATAGAGGATTATTTTGCATCTTGATTAAAGTGTCTCAGGAGATGAACCTCATTAAACAGAATCAATGCGTTGAAAGCATGTAATTAAACTAAACCATTTTTGTTCTTCTTAATGCCTTAAATACTTGTTTGTGTGGAGGCCTGAACATCAAATAGCTTCCTCAGGCAAAAGACAGTGGGAGCCGTGGAGTTACAGTAGTGAGAATTCTCTGGATGATTAGGAGCCCTCATATTGCCTCAGGGGCCAAGTTTGCCCTCCAAAACTTTATACTCCTACTTCACAGAAAACACACACACACACACACACACGCACACACGAACACACACGGACACTCGCAGTCTGAAATATCAGAACCAGAGGTACTTCCTGGTACATAACCTACTTCACTGATTTTGCTTATTCATTCATTCATTCATTTAGCATTTAGGTAAGTGCCTACTATGTGTCAGACACTAAGAACCCAGGTGTGAATAAAGGATATTCCTGGCCCCAAGGAATTTATGCTCTAGTATGAAACATGGCAGGTTTCTTAGGGTTCAGTAAAGCTCCATCCTGGATCCCTTTCTTTCCTTCTGCTTTCACTTTGTGTTCTCACCTAGGTGAGCTCAGGCATTCCCATGAATTCACACCATTTCTATGGAGATGATTCTTAAGTATATTTCACCTGTCCAGTCTTCTCCTTGGAGGTTCACACCCATGTACCTAACCATCTAAATATTTTACAGCTTACATGATTCACATGAATCTTGAGGTTCACATGACCAAAATTCAGCTTTCCATTGTTTTCCAAAATCATCCTCCAACCTGCTTTCATCTTGGTGAATGGACCTATCTTCCACCCAGCAGTCCAATCAGAAACCTGGGGGACATGCAAAGCTCCCCTTTTCCTTTTGCCTCCCATGTTCAGTGAATAAACAAGTCTTCTCCCTGCTACTTTCAAAACTGATCTCAGTATGTTATGTCCCTTCACCCCTCCTGCCATTTCTTTGCTCTCAACCTCAATCATCTATCACCAGAACTCCTTCAACGATCTCCTTGCCGCTCTCCTTGCTTCCACTCGTATCCATCTCCAGCCTCCTCTTCACACAGCAGCAAGATCAGTCTTCTCAATGTATAAATTGGACTGTCCCCATTCTGCATAAATTAGCATAATGGTCACAATAATTACAGTGTTCTACAACACTTCCTAGACGCAGACTCTGCCTACCCCCAGCCTCTTCTTAGAAATCTCAGCCCTCACAGGCTTCGTTTGGCTTGATGTTAGGTTGCGGTGGAGGAGAATATGTAAGAGATTCTAAAGTCTTTACAATAATAGCTACCATGTGCCCAGCTATTTTTACTTATAGAATTTATCATCTCCAACCAACTCCCCTGCAAGACAGGCATTAATGTGCCCATTTTACAGTGAAGAAATCTAGAAGCAAGGTCATACGGTTAGTGACTAGAAGAACCTGAACTCAATCCCAGGCTTCTTTTGCTTTGAGGTGGACCTCATATCTGTATTGACTCTGTTGTGCTGCTTAGCGTTAAAAAACACACTGCCTTAAAGAGTCCAGTGTTCGTAACTACTTCAACCAGCACCTGAACCCAGAACTCCAAAGCCCGGGTTCTTTCCTGAGGTTTCCAAACCCTGGAACTTCCTCTTATACTAGAAAGTATTCTGCAAAGACCAGAAAGCCACAAGAATGGTCCTGGCTGTGAAGAAGGAAATTGAAACTTCTGTGTCCTAGAAGAATCACACGGGGAGCTTCAATGAAGGAGTGACGCACGGGCCCTCCCTGCAGGAAGGTGGGCTGAGCTGGACTGTGGTGGAATCTGGGCTCCAGTACATGTTTAAGTAAGTGTGCCTCTAGGGATTCTAACTTGCAGTTGGAATTGAGAAGGTGTCCGAGTTTGGTTGGAAGGAGGCTGCCTGGTTCAAGTTGAGATGATGCTCTTGGGTTGATTCTCCCTTTGTGAGCCCATTGGCCAGGCCAGGTGAGCAACAACTTCAGTGCCTGGTTGCCTGGAGCCTGGATGGTGTGACTGGAAAAGAGGTACCTGGAGAGGTGAACATGGTAAAGAGGCTTTCTAGAGGTCATTTGGTTTTGCAGGATCATGTGAACGATAGTTCCAGATCTCCAAAAACTCGGTTCATGCTGAGTGGCCCCTGAGGAGTGTAATCCACCTCTCTCTCCTCCTACAATCTTCTGGCGACTTCTTTTCAAACAGGTGGGTGGCTCCTGAAGGTCGAGGTTCCATCCGTCTCTAGGGGCTTCCGTCGCAGCAACTTTGCAAGCCTGGCTAAGTCCCGCAGGATGTTTGAGGAAGGGTGAAGAGTTAAGTCTTGCTGGTGTGTTTCATTATTTGCTATTGTGCTAAAAGTCCTTCTCTGTCATTTGTTTTCTTGGTTTTCCGTGAGCCAGCTTCCATGAAAAGCATATCCATCTCACCGCAAAACCGTAGCTATTCGTTGAGCATCTAACATGTGGCATGTACTGACTACATTGATGCTGTGTGCACTCTAGGACCCCTCAAAGTAGGCAGGTACTATTATCCCAAATTAGAATCAAAGAAATCAAGGACAGAGAAATTTCTTCCTCCATGTGATGCTGTTTTTCAAGACCTTAAGAGGTAAGTCACTTCAAGAACCACAGGCACCAAAATAATGAAAGACTGCTTTAACCACGTTTTTACATTTGTTCTTTGAAACATCACAGCGAAGCACTTATTATCTTCCTCATTTTGCAAACAGGGAAACCAAATTTCAAAGGACTTAAAGGGCATAGCCTAGGTGACACCACTAGTACAAAACTGGGCCCAGAAGCCAGACTTCCTGACTGGAACCCCACATCCTGCCCTCTCTACCAGTTGTCATTACTCTGTGGCTTTTCTTGTAAGGAATCGGGGCCTGGTTTGTACGAGGCAATCATCACACATTTGTCCGATGGGTGAACACGAAGGCTGTCTTAGTTCCCCTTTCCTGTGCACTCCCTGGATGGCTAATCGTGGTTGATATTCAGGAATTTTCAACCCTGTGGCCTTCAGGAAGCTTCTTATTCCTAAAACCTATAAAAACTTAGCTGTCTTTTATCCCATTCTTTCTAGGTTATAAGAACATAAATTATAAAGTCAGTTAATGTTTATTGAGTATGTACTATGCATTAGCTACTTGTCATATCAAATCCTTATAGAAAGTTTAAGTGTTTACGATTATTGTTTCCATTTACAGATTTTTTTTAAAAAAAAAACCCAAGACCTTAGGAATTACATGACTTACAAAGGCTAGGAAGCGTGGGATCTGGTATTCTATTCCAGATTTACCCGCCTCCTAAAGTTGGGGGTCATATTTGCTGAACTCTCCTGCCTCCACACAAAGCTGATGGTGACTGCCAAGAGCATCTCTTCTACCCTTCGCTCCCCGATGACATTTGCATTTTAATAAGATCTTTCGACACTTTAGCCCAACAGCTCTCCAAGTGCAGTACATGGGCCTCTGGGGTCCCTAAGAACCTTTCAGAAGGTCTGCAAAGTCAAAACCATTTTCATAATAATACAAAGATGTTATTGGCCGTTCTCACTGAGTTAACATTTGCACCGGTGGTGCAAAAGCTATTGCGGACATAACTGCCCGTGCTGAGTACAAATCAGGGCAGTGAGCTCAATGGTCATGGCATTCCTCAGCACCACACGCTCGGGAAAGGCAAAGGCAGTTTCCTTAAGCATGTGGATGGAGAAGAAGCAGTATTGCTCATTTTATTAAAGTCTCCGCCCTTGGGCAGGTACATTTTCTGTGATGAGACGGGTAACACACACAAAACGTGTGCTGCGTACGGCATCCTTACGGAAATACACTGGTGGCATGGTTTGAGCCGTGCACTACACCAGCCACTTCTGCCTGGAACACCATGTTTTCTCGGGAAGAGATGACTGACGAACACACCGGTTATTCAGACTTGGGTACATGGGAGACATTTCCTCAAAAACGAATAAAGTGAGTTTGTCGCTTCAGAGAAAAACAACTGACAGCATGTGATGTCGATGATAAAAATCTGAGCTTTCAAGTGAAGAATTAGAATTGTGAAAAGTTTGTATCCGTCACTGTGCACTTGACAGGTTTGCAATACTTAAAGATTTTTCTGATAAGAACAGCGGTGATATGAACACTTGTGGGATTTTTTTATATTGTACAATGAAATGTATTGATAGTTAGAAGATCTGCATAACTCAGTGAATCGATATTTTCCAAATGATTAATGTATGACTTTAGAAAACCATGTAAGAGTAAAAGATCTATTCAAAGTGCAGGACAGATCAATAGATTTTAATGTAATAGAGTATGAAAAGTTCATTGATACGGGGCAGGTTCCACACTAACTAACCTGTTTTGGCATAGTAAGAAAGGAATCACCACAGTTATCTGAAAGGGCTATTGAAATGCTCCTCCCTTTCCCAATTCCATACTGTGTGAGGTGAGTTTTCTTCATAACCTTCAACCCAAATAATATACCACAACACATTGAGAGCAGAAGCAGATATCAGAATCCAGCTGCCTTCTATTAAGCCCAACATTAAAGAGATTTCCAAAAATATAAAACAATGACAGTCTTCTCACCAGATATTTTTGTTTTGGGAAATATATCTTTCAGAAAAAAACTATTACCATATATTGGTATAAACGGAATTAATAAACTATTATTTTAAATTTTTCATTTTAATTATGATTAATATTGAGAGGTATAAGTTCCATATAAGCCCTTTAGGACCCTCCATTATTTTAAAGAAAGTACATGGGACTCGAGACCAAATTATTTGAGAAGCATTGCTTTAACCCAGGGAAGCGATGATCTGGGTGTTTCTGATGAGCCGGGGAGGCGCGCACCGAGCAAGAGGACTTTGCAGCCCCCTCCAGCAACCACATGGGCAACCTGTGCATGTTCCTCCGAGAACGTGTGCTCCCAGGGAATCCCCCAGCCAAGATTCTGGTGGCATGCTCTCCCTCTGTTCCCGTTTCACAGTGCCAGTTAAGTCTGTGCTCAGGCAAAAGCTTTTAATTCAGAGTTTTTCATGGATCATGACCTTGAAACTAGGCGTAAGCGAGGGGAGGGGATTTTTATGTAGTACTTCACTCCCAATATGAATCTGAGTCCGAGAACCAGTTCTTGGCTGGGTCTGAGAGTCTGCATCCAATTAATCACCTCTCAGTCACTTGAGTGGACAGCCCTTGGGGCAGGAAGGGAGAGGCCTGGGAGGCAGAGCAGAACAAACATCTTAATCCAAATCAAGACTGAGGCCAGCTGTCCAGGCCGTTCCTGTGACCACAGGTCCCAGGGCTGCTGCCCACGCCTGCCCCTACTTCATTCCGCTGCGGCTCGGAGGTGCCTCCGTCCCTCCCCTTCCCACGCAAGCAGCCAGTCCAGTGCACGAATTTGTGGGTTGGACTCTAATTGCTAGCTGTGCTGGGAAGCCCGCCTCCCTCTAATTCAGCCTTGACACAAATAGCTAGAAAGTTCACTCGCAAAGCCACAACTCCCACAGCAGTGCACCGAGAGGTCCCTTCTAGAGAGTGAACTTCTACTTCATTCAAGTCAACAACTCACTGAGCACCTGTGTGGTATTTAGCACACCCTGCGAAGAGTGAACTTGAGAGGCAGATTTGACAGAATCTTAAAGGCTTGGAGCTTTCGGGCATCTCAGCCTGCAGTCCACCTTTACACAGGGACCACTTCGGGGGCGCAGAGCTGACTGCCTCTGCAAGGGTGTTTGGAGACCTTCAGTTCCTAGAGGATTCTTTCTTCTCCGGGAGAGACAGCGTAACACAGTGGTTAAGCCACATAGACCTGGGGTTTAATCCTCTCTCAGTTACTTACAATCTTGAGCAAATTGCTTTATTTCCTTCTCTGTAAGAGGGGTGTAACGATACCCAGAACAAGCCATTGTTGTGTTAAAATGAACTGCGCTCGTCAAAGGTATTGCCCAGGTCCTTGCACGAAGTAAGTGCTTTTTAAGCCAGATCTACCATGTAGTCACCATTGGCTGTTGGTGAATTTGGTAACTCAGGCTCTTTCATAACTAAAATAATACCCACAACACAGGGCTGTAAAGGTGCATTCCTGCTCAGGGACATACTAGTTTTAGGAACTTGGGCAAGTTGTTTTAATTTTTTTAAGGTTGATTTGTTTCACCTATAAAATGGAGGTAGTAGCTCTTGCTACTTAAAAGGCTTTTGTGAGAAATAAAGTATATAAGATGCATATTAGCTCTGTGCTTGGTAAATGGTAGGCGTTATTATTACTCGCTTCCATCCATTGTTCCTGAGACTTTGGTCCACTTTTTCGATCTACACAGCCTGAGCCAAATATTTCTTCCAGGTGGATTCTTCATTATGATGTTTCCCATGGGTAGGTTTTTTCTCTCTATCATAGACTTCCCCAGTATCTCCAAGGCATTTCTTGCATAAAGTTTTGAATACCTTTCACCAACTTGGCAATTTTTCTCAGATGCTCTTCAGTTTGTCAGGGGTCTTTGCAAAATGTCAAGGATGTTTAGATTTAAATGTGCAACTCCAGGTGCCAATTGATGAGCCCAAAACACTTTGAGACGATCATGTTCATTGTGTGTGATGCTCAGTTTCCTTGAATGTAGCGAAGATTAAGTACCGGACTGCCACATTGCTAAGTCATGTTGAGCTTGTACTCAACTTAAGTCATGAAGTTGTTTTCATATTTGCTACTGGTGAGTCATGTCTCTCCAGTGTCATACTCATGAGGTTTAACTTTTTAAAGTCATAAATATAGAATTTTTTCTTGATCTTTGGGGTAACACAATTCAACCCATAACATAGCTCATGCTTTGCTCTCATCTTCTGGTTCACCTGCGACCTACAGAAAACTTTTCTTGATCACCAGATTTCTTGAATCTTCGGCTTCCTGTCTCGAATTCAGGTCTGCGTGGCTCCCAGGCACATTTACTTCACCTTCTACCTGGAGAAGTGTAGGCAGGTCCTGCAGCTCTCTGCCAGGTACCGTCTCCAGCAGAGGAAAACCTCAAAGCCATTTTCTTAGAGCTGTTGACAGGCAGCCGTTGCACAGAAAAGTTGTAGATCTGCGAGGAACCTCGAGGGTCGCATGGTCATTTTACACAGCAGTGGATGGGACCCAAAGGCCCTGCTTGTTGGGGTGCATGGCAGAGCCAGCTACAGACCCAGTCTCCTCATTTGATGTCTAGCACTATCCCACTCCATTTATGAGCGGCTCAGCATTGCACTGGGCGCTGTTAAGTTACAGATGCTCATTAGTTCACATTTTTAAATCTTTGGAATAGGGGTGCTATTTATAATCGATGGCAAATTTAGTGGTCAGCATTTTTTTTCTTTTTCAGGGAATGCAGCAATAAACATGCATTTTATTTGGGTGTTTTAAATCCAATAAAATGTGGCTGAAGAAGGAACTTCAATCTTCAAGGTGTCTCCCCTCTCATTAGGAAGATGGTATTATCTCATTTGGTGTCACAATAAGCAGTGAAGAAAGAATATAATTTAGTTCACACAAACAGCTTTGGCTACAGAAGGCAAAAAAAAAGATTGAAAATGCAGAAGTCATGTCCTTAGCACTCCTTTTTAAAATCCTTCCAGTGCCTTCCTCTTGCTCTTAGGGTGAAGCCAAAACTCCTTACATCAGATCAGCCACGAGGCCTGGCACGTCCTGGCCCTTCCTAAGCTTCCCTCCTCGTCTTGTGTCACACTTCTCTACTCTCTCTGTGGTAGCCCTGTTTCTCTTCCTGGAGTGCCTGCCCTCCATCCTCCAGCCAGGTCACTCTCAGTCCCTCTGCTGGCTGCTGTACAAGAATCACTTCTTTGGGGAAACCTCCACCAGTTTCCTGGATAGGTCAGAGAGGTTTCTTACATGCTCTCAAAGCATATGTAAGAAACTTTTCTTTATAGCTTCTTGCCATGGACACTTGAAGTTTTACATTTGATCATTTGAGTAATGCTGGTTTCCCCCACTAGACTTGAAGCGGCTTGAGGATGGTTTCCTGTCTGCTTTTCTCATCACTGTACTCCAGGAGCTAGCATAGAGCCTAGCACATAGCTGATGTCAATGAATGTTTGTTGATGAATGAATGAATGAATGAATGAAGAATAAGCACATGTTTATAGAAGAATTTATGGTGGCTGCATGATTTTATCTTTTTCTTGAAAAATGGTCAGCTGTGAGTGTAGATTACAGCATAGTCATTTGGGCACACAAAGTAAAATCCTGATTCTGCCTTCAGTGCAATTATTGAGACCATTTTTTAAAATCACAGCTTTTTTTTGTTAGTGTTACGTGCTCATCTCCCATGGGCTGTTTGGGGTAGGGGTCATGCCCAGTGCAGTATTTGTGTATACTCCTAATGCCTTTTCCCCGCCATGTGCCCATATGTGTCCATTAACTGAATGCATGACATTAAGGTTAAAGAAATGTTTCAAAGGGCAAGTAAAATGAGGTTGAATTTTCTTTGTACCCTTATCCACATATAAATAATAACTGTAAAAGTCGCCTTCATGTTTTTCAAGAAATGGTGTATGAATGGTAGGGAAGCATTCAGAATGGTAGGGGAATTCATTCTCCCTCTTCGCGCAGATATTTCTCACGCAGCATCCGTGATTCAGCAGCGTTTTTAGGTTCGCACCAGTCCATTGGGAAGGACTGCCTAAAACGAGCTCAGTGGGGAGGGCCCCTCAATGCCACTGGCCTGTGAGGTTCCACTGTGGCCCCGAGGGCTGGGCTGTTCACCGGCTCTTGGTTCCTGGCTGCTTCATCCCAAGTCTCATGATAAAAATTTGACACACTGTGTTTAAGAATCGATTTCTTTTCTTTCATTATGCCCAGATTTTGGTGAGTCTTTTAAATAAATCCATAAATTGTAGCACTTTTTTTTTCCAGCATAGAAACATTTTAAGCTATTTTTTGCCTTTGATCATTGCTTTTTGTTTCATTTTGCAACCCTATTCATCTATACATCAGATCTGTATTCTCTTGTCTGTAATTCTCACCTAATGTCTTATGTCATAGCTTTGCTTGATTTTTTGTGAATTACCTCTTTATTTTGAGATCACTGCAGTTGCACATGCAGTCGTAAGAAATAGTACAGACACCCGTTTCCCCTTTGTTCAGGTTTCTCCCGTGGTAACATCTTGCAACAACAGAGCACGGCCTGGTGCCCAGGATGCTGACATTTATATCAACCAGTCTCATTCAGATTTCCCAGTTTACTGGTACTCATTGTGTATCTGTATGTGTGTGTGTGAGTGTGCATGTGTACTTAATTGTATCTAATTTATCGCTCATGTTGATTCACTTTCCACCACCACAGCCAAGACCCAGCACAGTTCCCTTTCCACAAGGGTCCCTTGGGTTGCACTTTTACAGTCACACCCAGCTCCTTCTCGCCCCACTTCCCACGTTGTTCTCTTTTCTCTGCATTGATTCTACACTCGCCTGCCATGTTGCTGATTGTTGGGTTTCCTGCAGTGTCACCCCTGCTCTCCCAGCTCCCCGTGTAAATAACCATCCCAGAGCCACGCTTTGTTTCCTCCCAATCCTTTTTTAAAAAATCTTGGTATCTCTTGCTTTGCCATTCTCTTTTCCCCTTGCAGCTATTTTTACATGAACATAAAATTGTGGAGGAGCCTGGGGAATTATGTAATCCAGGGAGGCAAATTCTTGGAAATATGCTGACACATACTTGTCAGCAGCGGCCAACAGTGCCAGTCAGGTCTACGTGTAGCTTCAAGTTCTCCAGGCAAACACAACCGATACGTTGTGTCTGGCCTACAAAAGCTAACCTGCTCGCTGTTCGTGGTCTTTTCCAATCTTTCATTTTAAAGATGGAGAAACAAAGACAAATATAAGAGAGTTTATACCAACTTGTACAGGTAAATTAGTGTTAGATTTGGGACTATATCCGTAACTGAAAATGATGAAATGGAAAACCAGTGCCATTTGCATGCTGATAGTTCCAAGTCTTTGCTTGGCCTCGGGCTGTCTTGCATCTATGCTGGGCGTCTGGTACTTTCTGGAAGGCAAAGAGCTCTCAGAAGGGATCTGATGCGAAAGTGATTTTTCTAAAGTGTTCTCTGCCTGAAGACTCTACTGCCTAAATAAGGCAAGAGGAGGAAGAACAGAGAATCCCACTTCCGAAGTTCTATTTGTGTTACTTGAGACTTCGCTTCCCAACTTTCTCCTCAGCCAGTCAACTCACAATTTAAAAGCAAATAGGATTTAATCTGGCTGCATGTGACTAAAAATGCAAAATGCACTGGTGAGAATGGATAGTGGAGGGCACTTTGCAATCTCGAACACAAGGTTACTCCCACATATTGTAGACCTCTCTTTAGAAGAGAGGCAGTGTTGCTAGTGGTGAAGTCACACACTCCGGGTCCTTCCACTGAGGGTTGAAGGCTATCACCCATGCTTACCAGCTGGGTGTCCTTGAGCAATTTACTTAACCTCTCTGTGCCTCAGCTTCATTATAACATCAGTACGTACCTTATAGCAATGTCATGAAGATTAAATAAGTCAATATACACAAAGCCTTTAAAAGGATTCTTGGCATGTAGTAGGTAATACATGTGTTGGTAATGATTATTTTCACTGTGTCCAGACATAATGCTCATAATGATCTTTGAAGTAGACGTTATTTTTTCCCATGAAGGAAACAAAAATTCAGCAAGTTACATAACAAAAACAAATAAGTACTGACTTTAACTAAAGAAGAGAAACTGATCTTTATAGCCTGGGAAAGTCATGGAATGTTTTTTGGAAGAGCAGACAGAGGAGTACGAAGAGGATGGGAGTGAGCACTGAAAGGGGAGTAGATGGAGGAGGTGGTACAGCGTGCATCCTGGGGTTCCCGGGGGGAGGACACCAGGTGTGTGAGCCTTAGAGCAGCAACGCTGTTGTACCCCTCCCGCGTTTGTTGGGCATTGAACATGAACCGTGGTGCAATGACGACGAGAAACATAAGACAATTCAAACAATGTAGAGCCAGCCTCAAGAGTAAACACCGCACATTCTGCCAGGAAAGAAGTAGGGGGTAGAGATTGGTTGTCTTCATGCCCTTTTATTGTATTCTTTTCTAACGGATTTCTCGACATTGAGCAGTGAAACTTTCTGGGAGGATAATGTTTTAAGGTCCTTCCTTCTGTGAAGGAGAATGTTGTCCGTGTTTGTCCTCTCACTGGCAGCGTCAGGGGCGCGGCTGCAAACTCCGGCGCCCACGGGGGCCAGAGCCAGGAAAGCTCCATAAACCAAACGCTGCATTCTGGGTGTGCGTGCGGGGGCACCAAAATGTGGAAGTGCGGTGTGACCGTGGAGTCCTGGGGAGCACACAGCCAGTGTAAAAGGCATCCGCTCTTCACTTGCGGTGGGTTATTGCCAGGTCTTTCAACTCCTTGAGAGAATCCAGAAATCTACAACTCCGTGTGAAAGCTCTTTATTTTTAAATATTGCATCAAATATTGTAAACAAGACTAGGGGTGCCAAACAAAACATGTTTGAGTGTCACTTTTTAGCTCTTGGCAACTAGCCGGAGTCCAGACAAGCAATGACGTGCAGTGGGCGCTGTTGTCTCTCCTCTCTGAGAAAGGCCCAGGTTTTTGCTTCATACGCAGTCCCCCCAGATAACCTATTCTATCCCCTCACTCCCACTGGCCCCCCAGAAAACACGCGGGACAACTTGAACCAGGAGCCTTACTGCCAAGGTATTGCTCCTGAGGTTTTCAAGTTTGAAGTCCCTGGTTTGGAGTGAGTCATCTCAAATTCAATTAGTGGAGAGTTCCTCTGGGTTCTGCCATCATTGGCAGAGGGGGAAATGACTCAGACAGTGGAGTATGCGGCGCCTAATAGGTCCAGCATGTGGGGGCTTGGAAATTGCTGGGTATGGTGCTCACAGTGCCCAAGGGGAGCACACGGAGGAGGGCTAGGGAGGAGGGCTGAAACGTTCTCTCAGCTAAACTCATTGCTGACTTTTTGGACTAAAAAGAATGAGAGATATTTGCATCTGACCTCAGACACAAAGTAGGCCCGACACCTCGAGGAGCTGTGTTATTACTAGCTCCCCGGCTCCTTCCTCAGCCTTGCTTCCTTCTGCTTGCCCAGACTGCGTGCTTGGCACTCTGGCCTCACCAAACTGGTTACAGTCGCCCCAACCCCTTTTCTTGCTTCGGTACCTTTGCACATGCCATTTTGTTTTTCTGGAATGCCTTCGCCTCTATGTTTACATTTCATCTTTGCGTTTCACAGTGCCTTGCACCTGGGCAGGGAGTCCATAAGCATTCACAGAACTGTATTGAACTGAAATATTACACAGCTCTGAAGTCACCGTAGCATGAACGGTCTCAGTCCTGTGGGCCAGACCTAAGACATCATTGACTCAGGCTCCTTCTGAGGAGCTGAGCCCCGCTGAGTTATCCACGGGCATGAGTGGAGCAGTCAGAGCAGGAGATGCAGGAATGCACAGAGAACCGAAAAGCCGGTAGCTTTACCTAGCAAAAGCACTCACTTGCATTCGGAAATACTTTATCAGGCCTTGTTCTAGGCACTGGGGGTACAGCAGTCAGTAAGACGAACCTGTTCTCTGCTCCTCCAAAGGCATAGCATACGTGGTGGGGGAGGAGAAATAAATCAGTAAGCACAAAGAAGAAAATACCAGGTAACCTCAAATGCGATGAAGAAAATCATTCAGGATAAGGAGACACTTAAGATGTATGAGGTGAGCTGGGATTTTAGATAGAGTAGCAGTGTCAGTCTTTCTAGGAAAAGAGTATTTGTGCTGAGACATTAATGATGAGGAGTCTGCAGTGAAAAGGTATGAAAAGAGAAAGGGTGTCCTAAGAGGAAACAATACTGTAAATCCCAGAGCTGGGTGTGAACTTGGTGTGCTCACAAAAGTAAAAGGCGAGAGTGGCTGGAGCAGAGTGAGAGAGGGCAAAACATAAATTCTAAGGTGTAGTTAGGTGCCAGGGAATGAAGGGCCTTCTAAGACCACAATGAGGAACCTTAATTATTTTGAGTGTGATGGGAAACCAGTAGGGGGTTTCCCGCAACTTTCTCTTGTGCCGTGGCTTTCCTGTAGTTGGGATGGATTTCTTCATGAGAAAAGGAAAAGAAACAATAGAACAGAGTGACTGAGGCTGAGATTGAGCCCTGCATGACCTTTGTTTATGGGCCCAGCTTCAGACCAAAGGCCTTTATTAGTAGTATTGAGGTCAAGGCCTTGACAATACTATTGGGAAGCTGTAGACTCCGCGAGGTGCAGTATAGTTGAAAAGAGTAGACAGCCTCAGTGGGCAATGCCTTTTCTGAAGCACAAAGAGATCTTTTTGGGCCTACACCCCTCCTTTGTCTATAAAATCTACTAGCACCTTGTTCTACAAACCTTAATATGTACATGAAACATCTGTAGACATGTTAAAAACACAGGGTCTGATTTGGTAGATTTGGGGTGCTTTATTTCCAGCAATCCCCCAGGTGACACTGAGGTGTGCAGTCAGACCATACAGTCCGAAGACTATATTTTAAGAAGCCACAACTAAAGCCTCTTTGACCGGGGTGCATCCAAGATCCTTGAACTGCCTTCAGTTGGCCTGTTTAGATTCAATCCCCTTGATTCTAGGGCTCAACTGACCTCTTGTAAAGAGAAGAAGAAGATGAAAAGGGACCAGAAACGATTTGAAGTCATACCTAGGCCCACGGAACCCTGAATTAAGCAATGAGGTCCGATGGACCATGTGAAATCAAAGTCCTGCCTGTGTTAAGTGGTCGCTCCAGATGTCCTCTGAGGCTACCAGAGACATTCGTGCCAGGATTTCTTGGGAGACTGAAGGCAACTGGTAATCAAGCATGAGCCTGAGCAGTGGGCCGGCCGCCTGAGCCCGCTGACCCTGACGGAATGGCAACCCGATTCTGTCTCGTAGAAGCACCAGCTTCTCCCAGCCTGCTCCTTCACCAAAGGCTCTCTCTCTGCATTGCTCAAAGTCTGGCACAGGATATTAGCCATTTCCTTCTCTATAATTCGTCCTTCCACTCTGCCATCTGGAATATCTCTCCTTTATAAGTGCCTAAGTTGTTACAGTTTGAGGCAGTTGAATCCTAAATGTGCTCTGTGGGTTAATTTATTGTTTTTAATGCCTTCTTTACCAAATTCAGATTCTGTGGTTTAAAACAGACTCCAGCCAGGATTTCTGCTTCCTAGTTGGACATCTGGTGGTCTGCCCTTCCCAGGTCCCCTCTGAGCTTATTTTTCAGCCTCCCACAAGTGACCATTAGAGGGTTCTTTACATCACTCCTGCCACAGCATCCATTTGTGTCCCCCACCCCGTCCCATCACTCTCTGAGTGCCTTGGTCATGCCCCTTATGGAGGGAACTAAGATAGAGGTAGTGGGGACCACTAGGCTGTAATTTCAATTACCAGGCAAATGTCTTGCTGTCCCTAAAAAACGTCTTCCTACTAATACCCCAAATCCTGTCTTTAAAAATCCTTTGGATTACTGGTCACATAAACAATAAGTGGAAATAACTACAAGGTAAACAGCGAGATTGGGGAGAAAGAGACCTTGCAGTTGTGGAATGTTTAATATGTGTCAAACCCTAAACTGATAGGCTAGTATCGATAGACCCCACCACTCTACAGATGAAAAATAGGGCTCAGAATAACTCCCCCAAGGGATCTGAGTGGTGGGGTCAAGACTTGAACAAGATCTAACTCAAAACCCCTATGTTTCTCATTATTTGACACTATCAGGTAAGTAGTGCTAGAAGGTTAGATGGAGAACAGGTGGAGGATGAAAACAGGGTTTTGGGGTATTCAAGGGTGGGAAAATTGACCACAATCAACCCAGCAGATAGAATGGGCACAGAATTTCTAGAACAGGAAACCAACTAGGAGACAGAAGCTCCATACTGAACTAACCTTGGCATTATTACAAGATTTTGTGAGCTTCTTACTTACAGCAAGAGCCACACTTCCAATTTGGCTACATTGAAGCTTACAAGTAAAACTGAATGACACCAACCTGCTTTATGGAAATTTCGAGTAGGTGTGGGACAAGATTAGTTCACCCCCGAAACATCTTCCACGGTTCTCTCCACAGAGGCGTCTTGAGGTAACAATGCCCTAATGGTTCTCAGCCCGTGGGAACTTTGGAATAATTAGTGTACCTGGGCCCGGTCCAAGACCAAATGAGCTGGGTTTCTAGCTGTGGGGCCCTGGCATCTATGCTCCCTGAAGCTATCTAGTGCTGATGAGCAGCCAGGGTTAAAACCACAGCCCCAGATTGAATGGGTTTGCTATTTTTCTTTGTCCTGAGAAGGACAGAGCTAAAACACTGCACAATTATAGGGGGCAGAGGAAAGTGAGGAATGTTTCTGGTGTTAAAAGTTAGAATACTTGATTTTTTTCTCATTTGGAAAGAGAAAAAGACAAGTTTTAACCACTTCACAATGTTACTAAAGGGCCAGCTACCCAGAGGTTCCCTTCATCTCGTGTTTTGGTGAGTCTGACTTCCAATGTTTAACCTCTATGGAGTCAAGTTCAGGATTGACCTCCGTAGTATCTGATATGCCTTTTAATAGCTCAGTTTTAAAACTCGTTGCATTACAGTTTCCTATTTGTCTTAAAAGACTAGCAGCCAGGAAAAATAGTGCTCTGTTGATTTGGGACTCAGGGAATCTGAGGGATAGAGTGGTTGTTTCTCCTGACTAAGGTTACTTACTGAGTCACCGGGGAACCAGAGCTAGGTCTCTCCCCTCCCAAAGCTGTCCTTTCAAACTGGGGCAGCATTTAAGACGTCCCTGGAATGTGATGAGAAATACAATTATCCCTATAAAATTAACAACCAAGGATGCTTAGGGGCAACCATTTCTGAGTGCCCAGTTCAATGTAGTCTCATAACGGCTGCCAGAGGATCAACGGAGCATCGTGGTTACAGTCCCAACTTCTCAACAACTCTCTTGTTTAGTGGAACTGCTACAAAACCCCAGGAAGATGAGTTATGCCCTACTGAATCGGAAATACACTGGAAGTCATGATCGAAACTTCAGAGCAAGATGATCCCAGATAGCATTTACCCTTTCTTCATTTGTCATGGGTCTCTTTTATGGGATTTATTACAACTCAGAAGAAAAGAAATGATCTAGACCCACTATATCTAACTAATTTATTTGCCTAAAAAAGGTATGGCCAAGAGAGAAAACCTAAAAGTCCCACAGAGTTGAAATAGCTTTTAGAGATCTAGAGTTGGGCAACAAATGGAAATGCCTTTCCCATCTCACACGGGTACTTCTAATTGTTCGAATGGAATCAAAATGCAGAACCCTAGCTGCAAGGAAGTCTGGAAAATATAGGTTTTGCTCCCAGCCTCTCTAAACAGAAGGATGGTAAAAAGAAGGTTAGAAAACCAGTTCAAGTAGGATGGTAAAAAGGTTAGAAAACCAGTTCAAGTATTGGTCCAGATCAGCGTTTTTCACCCTTTATACCGTAGTATACTGAGATTTATCTAGATTTTATTTTTTTTAAAGATTTTTTGTTCTCAAATTAGTTTGAACTATGCTTGGCAAAACAAAGTGAAACATGATTATTCACTGCAATATATCTCGGTCTTTAATATTTGCATGTGCACCCAAGTTCTTTGTATTTGGGGGAATATGAATTAGCAAAACACTTAATTGAGCTGGTTTACAGATGAGGAGACTGGGGTTCAGAGAGATTAAATAAGATGCCTAATGTTGAATATCCAACTGGCAAAGCCTGAACCAGAATCCATGCCTCTTGACTAGTTGGGAGTATTCTTTCTGGTAAGAGGGAGTGAAAAGAAGGTAAGGCAGTCAGGTGAGTAAAAAAAGAAGAAAGACGAAACTGATAGGGTGGCGAGAAGGGCTGGAAATCCAGAGGAAGGCTGTGCATCTCTGTCTGCCCTCGTTACTGAGAACAGCAAATACAAAAACACTCTGCATGGGGCCTGACCCAGAGCCAGAATGAATTCATTATAGAGGCCGCAGCCCTGGACCCAGATCCCAGTGCCCTTCCACGTGTGCCTGGAATGTGTCCATGCTTTCGCCTCTCGTAACAGAAAACCGGTTCTGTGGAACGCGTCATCTTTATAAATAGCACCAGAGTCCAGTGGTTTCTAAGTAGTCAGGAGACACTCTTGTCTTCTGGTGTCAGCTGTTTATTTGTATTCTTTCTTCCTAAAATGCATCCTCTCAGGTTCTACTCTTTGCCCCATCAGACGTCTGCTCTCTCGCCCCAGATCCGTTACACAGATTGCTGCCCCACTGGACTCCACCCCTGGGGCGGGGCCACTGGGATCCTACTCCTCCGGTCTCCGCCAAGGTTGATTGACCCTACGGTGAGGATGTTTGTGTTTGCTGAGAAGCTGGAAGGGCTCTGGACTTTGGACTTGGATGGTGTATTTAGGGAAAAGAGGAAATGGAAAAATACCCTTCTCAGCTGCCACGTGTCAGGCCACGTCTCTGTCCCTCAACCAACCTGCACACTTGTTAATTCTTCATAACCGAATTTTTGGTGTGTCGGTTCTTTTCTGGTTTAAGCCAATGTTGTCACTCACCAAAAATGCAGAAAATAAATAGCTATTCTGAAATGATACTTTAGGCTAAACAAGTCAAGCCTTCATTGAAAGCCTGCTGGGGAATCTGGTTGATATTATGGCCGGATTCTCCCTGCACTCCTGCCTTCCTTTCTTCCACGTGCTCTCTGCTCCAGGTCACAGACACAGACTCTGGCCTCGCTCAGAAAGCCTGAAAAGCACTTAGGGTTCCCAGTACATGCTACTAACTTTTCTAATAGACTTTTCTTGATTTTATAGTGATCATTCTGCAAATGGGGAACTCAATATTTTGTGAAGCCATTCATACTCTAGGTAGCTCTATTTCTATTAGTCAACACAAAATTAGTCAAAAAAATGGAAAAGCTAACTCAAACTGGCTTAATTCCTACCTCACCACCCAGAAAAGATAATTTAATGATTGGCCAAAGAACAGAAAAGGAATAGACCCATTTCTTATGTTACTGGAATCAAGAACTAAAATAATGTCATCAAGACCCAATTTCTCTCTCTCCACCTCTTAGTCCTGCTTCCTCTATGTAACTTCACCTGCAAGCAGATTTCTTTCAACCACAATATCCCCAGGTGCCCCAGGATGACATCCTCATAGCTCCAGGTCAAAAGAAAGAGATTCTATCCTCTCACTGCTCAACCAAGTCCTGAGATGAGTCTGACTGGATGACCTCCAACCACATCCACACTTCTGAACCATTCACTGGCCAGGATCTGTGCATTACCTGATTACTACCGCCCAGGTCACAGGTACACTTCTGGAGCCAGGGGTGAGGTTCTGTTACCACAAACAAGGGCAATAGATGCTGAGCAGGAAAAAATACGCTCTGTTACACACTGTGTTTACTCACTTATTTATTCACTCACTCATTCATTTTGCAGGGATGAATTGGGGGCTTGTTTTGTGCTAGAAACTAGGTATAAAACCCCAGATAACTTCTATTTGTCCTTCCTGATGCAGCTCAAGAGTCATCAATTCTATGATAAATCCCTTCACATCGCCCCCTCAGTAGAGTTAGGTATTCCCCCCTGATGCTCCTGTTTCTCAGTAAATACCTCAGCAATACATTCAGGACTGCATTGCTCCTCATCTTTCTCCCTAATTTACTGTGAGCACCTAGAGGACAGATATTGCATCTTATTTATCTTGCCCTCCCCAGATGCCAATAGCAGGCACAGACGCAGCACTCAAAACAACTGTCGTTGAATAAATATATGAGCAGTGAATTCATACCCATGTTCCCACTCCTCGGGGAGTTTGCAAACTACCGGGGGAAATACATTCATAAATAACTAACTGAAATACAGTGTGATTCATGGGACAACAGCCATGTGAGCAAAGGGCTGAGAAGCATAATGGAAGGTGATGTGTAACAGAATAATGGAAAAATTTTAAGATATCCTTTGTCATTACAAGTCTAAATCTATTTCCCTGTAACTTCTACCCACATATCTTAAACAACTCTAAATATGTCCACCTGTTGTTCTAACATAAGGGATAATCCCTGAAAACACATAGGCACTCAATTAATATTTTGAAAACAACTGATTGCATTTTCTTAGCCACATGGCAGTATCAATGATGTAAAGGTAGCTATCTTATCCTATTCTTAGGCATTCTCTGCTGATGGCCACAGCATTGGGAGAGTGAAAATACTTTCTTGTTGACAACCCCTGCTTTGGCATGTCTGCACCTCCAAAGTCCAGTTGAAAATTGGTTTTCTGGAACCTGAATTACGTTTTCTTCTAGGTAAAATATGGTCAATGGTGCCTGCTTTCCAGGTGAGCATGCCCCAGCTGACCCAGTGAATTTTGGTGCCTCAGGAGTCTAAAGCCTAGAAAGAGACCCCACCCACTGTTTCTAGAAACAGCTCTCACTTGAGGTATGAGTTGGGCTTGGGCAGCACTGGGTCAACCTGGTGTTTGGCCTCCCTTACCTACCGGTAACGCTCCTCTCTCCTGCGTGTACATGGGCAGCCGATGCACTGAGGCTTCCTTGAAAATGCACCGTAACTGATAGACAGCTCCAAATGCTCTGCTCCAAATCCACCATGCGTTCTGCCCTGAGGCTCTGCGTGCCGCAGGCTGCTCTCTCAGCCAATGATTGAGCACAAGAGGGATACTAAGGGCGGCTCACTCCTGCGAGATACTGTGTTAGTTGGCCCTAGGCCTCTCCATCAGCCTGGCCGAACCTTCCCTAGCACTGTGTCCACCCAGCTCTCCTTCCCTCTCTCCTCCACAGAGTCCCACCCACACTCTGGTCTGACAGCTCTCCTAGCCTCCCCTGATCCATCCTCTGTCTCTCTGGAAGAAGTTTTCCCAGTGGATAGCTTCCATGCCTAATCCCACCCCGGCCTGTGCTGCTTCCAGGACCAGGAGCAACACACTTGTGACCTTGAGATCGCATGCAGCAAACATGCAGTGGGGAGACTTCTTCACCACCATCAACTGCTGAGTACTTTCTTGCTTGGGTGCAGGAGAGAGTGCTTGGCCGGGGCGTCAAGAACGTAGTCATTGGAGCAGGGGACTTGGGTCTGCCTGACAGAGCTGACTGCAGTCTGAGGCTCCGACCTTCGCCTTCAGCACCAAGTCTTCCCCAAAACCCAAGGCGGAGAGGTGGTCTGCCCCTCCCCGTGTCCTGACTTGTATTTCAGACTGTTTCTAGTTTTGTTTTTTACTTTATCTCCTCACTGAGGTTGCTTTGAAGGTTCGTTTTTGTATGACTTTACATGGAGATAGATGGGAATAAAAAGAAAAGGTTTACAGGGCAGTTTTTCTGAGTTTCTTCCCTTCCAATTCCCATCAACACTAATCATGCACCAGACCGGACTGAGATGTGGTCATGTCAGGTGAATAATTTAGGGCCTTTTTTATACTATTGTTCATTTCATGTCTGTTCAATACTTAGTAGGAATTGAAGAAATGATAAAGGTAATTTTTATGTTCAAAATAAAGATTTATTTTTCATGTACATATTACATGTGATTTTCTGAATAGACAATTTCTTGAGAAGCATATTAAACTCTTTAAAATGTAGACATTCTAATAAATCATCCCCAGGAAAGAACCCATACGGCACTGTGGATTTTTCGGCTCCAGAATATCAGCAGGCTGGGCTGTTGCAGGGAACTCTCAGGGGGCCAGTCTCAGAGTTAGTGGTGAGGTTTTATATACATCACGTAAATTGCATGTACTTGCCACAAAAAAAATATCACCAGAGATAAGCTGGCAGGAGTAGGGAGTGCTTCAGTCAGCTGAACTGCTTTATGTCTCACCCGTTCTGTGAGCAGTCACGTGTGAAGACCTGAGTTAACTGGCCCCTGATGCTAGTTTTATCCCAGTGACATTTCATTGGCCCCTGTTGATGGGTGCTGTGGACAGCTGCCTAGTGGCTCACCCACTCATCTGGCCTGTGTCATCCATAGCCTGGGGTATGGAGCAGGCTCATCCGACACCACCACATCGTGTCTGTGACATGATACGTGCCCTCTGGAGAGCTCGAGTGCCATCTGGCCAGGGGAAGGCTGGGGAGAGGGGAGCCTGGTAGAAAAAGAGGAGGGAATATCTTGCTGGTCATGCAGCTGGAAGGGGAAGGACAGCTGTGGCCAGAAGTCACAGGGTTTTCTCAGCACCCCAGAGGAAAAGTCTTCAGAGCAGAGAAAGAAGGAAGCAGGTAGCGGTTTTCAGCCAGGGGTAGTACTGCCTGCCCACAACAGTCCCAGAAGATTTGGCGATGTCAGAAGTTGGGGGGTGAGTGCTACTGGCACCTAGTGTGCAGAAGTCAAAGATGCTGCTAAACATCCTATAAGGCACAGAACAATCCCTGCAAGGAAGGATTCGCTGGTTTAAGAAGTCAATAGTACTGAGGTTGAGAATCCTGTTAGACTCTGGCTTTAATCTAGTCCTGGGGTAGGGTAACATATGAGTGTTTCTTCTTTCTTTCCAGGATGAAAGCTTCCCTGCAAGGCCCACATTGTCCTCTGCTTCACCTCTGGTTTGCCTGCTTCCCATCGGAGTGCTGCAGCTCCTAAAGCCTGTGAAACAGACTCTGCACTGATGGAGAGCCAGCGCGCCCAGAGCTGGGGACGAGTGGAAGGCAGAGCTGTGATCCAGGGCTCTCTCCACCCTCCCCAGCGGGGCCTCTCACTCGTACACGGAGGCGTCCACAGGAAAGGAGTCCCCTGCAGACTAAGGAGTCTCCGCTCAAGAACTAGTGGGGTCCAGATTTTTCAGAGGCAGGAAAGCTTCCAGGAAATGGGCTCCCTATTAAAAGTTGCATGGAGAGGTAATGTGTAATATGCTTATGTTCCGTTGGTCTAAATATTGTTTCCGTGAGGCCGGTGACCTTACCTCATATTTGACTATCCATGAATGGATGACAAACTACCCTTAAGTGAAAATAGTGTCACGGTTCTTAAGTTGGCTGGGCTCATTTGGGTGGTTGTCGCTTGGACTTTTTACATGTAATTATAGTCAGTGGTTGGGGCTGCAGTCATCTGAGGGCTCGACTGGCCTGGATGTCCAAGACAGCTCGCTCACCTGGGTTACACTGATCGTTGGCTCTTGGCTTAGAGCACACCTGAGGCTGCACCTGGCATGTCTGCACGTGTCCTTTCCATGTGTCTTCGGCTGTTTACAGCAAGACAGCTGGCTTTTAAGTGGGAGCATTTTTGTGCCCTAGCCACAGAAGTCCCCGATTGTGATGGGTCGGAACAACAAGTCACTGAGGCCAGCAGAGGTTCAAGGGAAGGGAACTAGATGACTGTTCTTGGAGAGGAGCGTGTACACACAGGGAGGAGGGGACTGATGGTTGCCACTTTGACTTTTTACGGCTGCCTACTCTTTGATGCTGGAACTCTCCTCCCGACCCCCATGCCCCAAACAAGAGAGCCCACACAGTGCTATGCCAAGAAGGAGAGAGGCGGTATGGAGTAATGGTTAAGACTGTAGATGTTTAGAGAGAGGGAGACCTGGGTTTGAGTCCCGGCTTTTCCACTTACCAGCCGTGGATCTTGGGTGAGTTGTTTAACCTGCCTCAGCCTCCGTGAGTTCGTGTGTAAAAGGGGGTACTATGGATGCCTCCATATATGCTTTTGGGGTTTAAATGTTGTCCAACACAGAGTAAGCATTCAATGATTGTTCATATTAGAAATGCAAAGAGAGGTCTGCTTTGCTTTTCTAGAACCCCATGTTATCCTGATCCGGCCCGTGAGGTGAGCTCAAGGTGTAGAGCCCTACAGGACTGCTCATGCTCGGGTCTCCCCACCAAGGAGGTCACGGAGTCGAGAAAACTACCGTCAGGAAGACAGAGCCCGGGTTCTGGGGGTAACTAGTGCTAAGGCTACCCTTAGGGACCTTAAGAAGGTCGGGAGTTGTCCCGGAGAATAGAGTGAACGCGCGGGATCTCATCCAGGCAGAGCAGGGCGCCGGAGGCTGCGTGGGCGGGGCAGAGGGCGGGTGCGGAAACTCCGCCTCCGGCTCCGGTTCCGCCTCTCTTTAGAGCCTCCGTTCTCTCTCGGCGATGGACCGGTGTGATCTGAAGGCCGCGGAGTTTCCTCCAGTCTCAGCCGCGCTCTGCTCTGTTGGACACCCCTAAACTGGTCCACTTCTTCCTCTCAGAGCCGGCGTAGGCTGCCATTTATTACCGCTCCTTTAATTACTATACATGTAAGGCCCCTTAAGGCCCTCCCACGCTTAATGTTGGCCACTGGCCTTCTGCGGAGGAGTCAGAATAATCTGTTTTTTATACAAATCTGAACATGTTGCTCACAGGCTAAAAAGCCTTCTGTGCTGTTTATTATCCATTTATCTCTCTCTCTGCCCTCCTTTATCTGTGTGCTGGTGGGGAGCTGATCTCTCTGGATTCCTTTGGCTTTCTGGCTCCTGGTTGGGTTCAGGCAATGAAGGATCCAACAGGGCTGAAGGGCAAGAGGCGAGAGGGGTGGAGGATTCATTCCCACCGCAATGCTGCAGTTCCGCTGTTGTCTGTGACTTTCTGTGACTTTCCTTGACCACAGCACCCGCGTGGTGGCTCCCTACGCTCCAAAATCCTAATGCTGGAGGTTAGAAAAAATGGGTTGGTGCTTCCAAGGTCATTTTAAGAAAACAGAATTTGTGATGAGGGCTTGAGTCACCAGATTTTGTATAACTTAAATTGCCCCGCTGCACCTTCAATTCTTTCTGGATATTTATAGAAACCCTTGTCCAAACAAAGCCCTGCCAGGAAAATTTATGCCCCACAAGCACCACCACGTGTGTGGCATGCAGTGGAGCAGAAAAACAATCAGAAACGCACTTGATGAAGGAGAACACAGCAGACCCCGAGTCCCTGGGCAAAGCATCTTGGAGAAGCCAGCCCAGCAGCTGCCTGCATCAGACATGATTGCTTCATGTTTATGGTGGACAGGCAACCATAAGCAGTTTATGGCCTATAATCTAACACAAATGACTTGGGAAAATATTCATAATAGAGAGCTGAGCTGAGTGTCCCAGGGCGCTAGGAAGCCTCGTGGGGAGTACTCAGGATTGGCCTTTATTGACCTGGCAAATCCTCCCCAACTCGCCGCACGCTGAACAATTTCTCTCTTCGATTTTTATATTCTTTCATCTAAGGAGGCTCTGCAAAAGACTCGCCAAATGCCCAAGGCACACAGACCCCACCGGATACTCGGTGCTTAGGGTTCCCACTGGCTTCTCCGAAACCAAACCCTTTTCCTTAGGCTGCATCAAGCTGCGGAAAATGAAGCGTGACCTTGTAAAATACCAGTCCCTGGTTTTTTCCCCCTAACTGGGGGGATGTTAGCATGGCAGAAGAAAACATCATTTTCTAAACTCCATTCTGGAAAACGATATCCATCCGCAGGGATGCCAAGCAGGCATGACTGCGGGGGCCAGGCACAGTATCGGACTGCCGGGCTGAGGGAGAGTGTGCTCTCTGGAAGGGGTCGGCTGGAAGAAAGGAAGCGAGTCCTGGGGGAATGCGTATTCCCAGCGCCCTCCCTCCCGCCCTCGGCCCTCTGCCCGAGTGTCCTGGGCCTGCTTGCTGCTCAAGGATGCCCATCTGAGCCTGGAACAGCATCTGGCATTGTCGGCTGCTGTATCGCACACAGGTATCCTTCATTGGACGCAGCGAGAATGAGGTTTCCAGAGAAGGCAGGCTTGCCCGGCACAGCTAAGGCTGTCGAGTGTGGAGGCTCTCCAAGAGATAACACATACGTGTGGCGGCTCTAATCTGCACCGCAGCCCTGCTTCCGCGATGCTTTCTCAAAACTAAACCTTCCAAGTTGGGGTAGAAACCTGGTGAATGGTTTTGATAGCTTGTAAGTCTTCCGTGTCAAGAAAAAGCATCCAATTCAGTGATCCTGAACATTTCCAATCTGTGAAAGGCATATGGGGAGTCTTCCCGTGGCTGCTAGTGAGTTCTTGCTAAAATCGTGATATTTTTAGGCCTGCAACCTTTTTAGCTTTCACTCCTATGGCGTCGAGTGAAGTGGCTCCAGAAGGTCTAAAGTGACCATGGACCCTGGGTCCTGCTGGCAGTCGGGAGTCCCAGAGACACAACGCAGTGAGGGGACCGATCCAGCTTTAAGAGCAATGTCTGCGTGGGTCCCAGAGGACCCTGGAATCGCCACCTACCCCTGGGGCGTCCATGCTGCCCTATGGCAAGGTGTGCAAGCATGACCAATACATTTTAGCCACAGGCTCCTTGAACTTCATCCAAGTGACCGTTTCTCAGGCCTCTAAGGAAGGCTTTCAAGCCACAAACTGGAAAAAATACAATTTACAGAGCTGCCAAAGGATTACATGCAGAAAACATAAAACTTTCTCACAAATCAATAAAAGAAACATTAGTTTACAATGAAAAATAGAAAATTCACAGAAGAAACCTGAATAGCCAATAATCATGAAAAAATTTCAACCTCATAGTAATCTTATACCTGCAAATTAAAGATAACCACAATGAGAGAACATTTTATATGTATCATATGGGACAAAAGCAAAAGATGTAACCAAACTGGGCTTGACTCGGATATTAAAAAACCAACATCATACTGTTTATCAAAATGCTTATGAATATAAATTCACCCAACCACTTAGGATAGTAATTTGTCAATATTTAATGAAGTTAAGGATATCCAAATCCTGTGACCCAATAGCTCCATAACAGTTATATGGCACCAACTACACTTACACAGATGTTTACAAAGAATTTTCATGCAGCAAATTTCCATTCATAGAAAAATGAAAAAAATGTTGAGTTTTTGAAGAATTTTTTATGGTAGGATACTGCAGAGCAATTAAAATGAATGAGCTTGATGTGCATTTATCAGCATGTTTATGTCTTGAATATATGTTTATTGGGGCAGGGAGTAAGTTGCAGTGAATAACACAAATATGATGCCATTGTATACATTTTAAACATATACAGGGCTGGCAGGAGTAAGGCCTGCTTGAGTGTGGTTGGTAGGGTAATAATATGGGTGTGATAATTTATTGTTTTAATTTGAACATGTCACCTAAAGTGTCATATGGTGTGCTTGAGTGTGATATTGTTATGTGACAGAATTACATGCTTATGATTTTATAATAAAAAGGGTGTTATTGGTGCCAGACTGTCATATTAAACATACATTTTAAATAGTATACATTTCAATACTGTATAGTAGTTTAGACACAGTTAAAGTGAAAATACACAAATGGGAAAGACACTGACCGTCTTTAGAATATCAGTTACCTCTGCAAAAGAGAGCTGGGCGATGAGATTGGGAAAAGGACAAAGAAGTCTTTAACAGAATGCTCTGTGGATCAGAGAAATCAGCAATTTTCCGTGGAGAGATCAAACCCCCAAGCTCGTGGTTGGGTGAGTGTGAGTCTACATTTACCCTACTTAAGACACAGAACTCTCCAGCTGAGAAACTGATGCTTGGAAAAAGCGGTCCTGGACTGGCGAGCGCCCTCAAGCCCTTGGCAGAAGACTTCCGTACGACCGACTGCCACACTCATGCACACATAAGTCCCTACTGATGGTCAGCTCGCAAACAAAAATCACAAAATGCACAAGAAGGTAGAAAGTAGTCAGCCATGAGAAGCAATTAGCAGACACCACTAAGTGAAGAATGAGCCTTAAAAAACATGGTATTATAGAACATTCCTAAAGAAACTAAATAACCAAGAAATTTCAATTCCCATTGAAGTGGGCCCTTGCGACATCTGCCCGGTGCCATGTCAGAATTGCTCCAGACAGGTGACTGCTGCGCACCTCCCGTGTCCCCCTTTCTGAGTGGGTGGCTGTGCTTGCTGAAACCCTGCTGGTGCTCTACCCCTGTGTCGGGGAGGGGGACAGGGGAGAGAGACAGGGGTTTCTGTTTTTGGTTCATAGGCCTCAAGGCAAAGGGGAGCTGTCTCTGGGCCTGATGGAGTTTGAACCTGATGAAGTGACTGCCTCTATCTTTGTGTTGCTTCCTGTGGAGGGAGGGAGGGCTTGAATGTTTTCTACAACTGGGGAGAAAGAGGCAAAAGAGGCTTTGTGATTAAAAAGCAGAAACATTTACTGCTCAGTGAATATTTATGTGCATCCCCCCAAAACGGTCAGGCCCATTGTTCAATAGTCAGGGCCATGTGACTCATTTCTAGGCAATGGACCGTAAGTGGAAGGGACACAGGTCACTTCTGGACTGAGCACAGGAAAGAAGGCATGAGGTCTTCTCTTCCTTCCTCATTCTGCAGTGCCAGTGGCAGGTGCATCTTGAGACAGATTAGCCACTAGATAGACAACAGCTGGATCGCTAGACCGCTGCTTGGAAGG
Organism: Phyllostomus discolor; assembly: GCF_004126475.2. NCBI lineage: Eukaryota > Metazoa > Chordata > Mammalia > Chiroptera > Phyllostomidae > Phyllostomus > Phyllostomus discolor. The sequence goes on along the minus strand of NC_040915.2, from coordinate 34,007,098 downwards.
CAGCTCCAGAATGTGCATGAGAGAAAAGTAAACCTATGTGTTAAGTCCAAACTCACATTGCATGTGATTCACACACACACGCATGCACACACTGCTCACTGGAAAGAACATTGCATACAAAAAGTAAAACTACATAGGGAAGTGATCCACTATGAGGAGAACAGCAGACATAACAAAATGGGAATTAATGCTCCAAAAATCTAAAATAATGGAACTTGATGATAGAGACTACATTAAAAAGTACATTCTGAAGTGCCATTTGCAGAAATATAGAATACTGTTATAGAAATTTAAAAAAAATCTATTCAAAAAAGAAATTGGCAGATCTTTTAAAAATTAAAAGCATTGCATTTCAAATTAAAAAGTTAATAGAAGACACATATGTGTTTACTTGTTTTATGACAGAGGTGAAACTGAAATGCAGTAGGAGGTGAATTGTTTTCTCAGTAAATTAATTTTAAACAACTGGATAGCAATATGATAAAATTGAATTTCAATTAGTACCTCACATTGTACAAAAATCTTAGATGTAGTGTAGGTCCAAATGTAAGATAAATAAAGTTTATCTTACTAGATGGGTGGACTATATTGGAATTAAGTACCTCTGTTTGTCAGAAGGCACCACTGTGGAAGTGAACAGGCAAGCCAAAGAGTGGAGGAGACACTTACAGTACATGCACTTGACAAAGGATTGCCACCCATATCATCCAAGGAACTCCTACAGATTCATAATGAAGACAAAAATCCAATAGAAAAAAAATAGGCAAAAGCCTCTGATCAGTACATGAAAAAAGCAGCTTTCCAAAACCCAGTTAACACTGAAAAAGGTGCTCAACACCATCAGTCATGAGGGAAATAAAAATTAAAAGTTCTGTGAGATACCAGCATAATGCCACCAAAATAAATAAAGTGAAAAAATAAGCGTTGGCAAGGAAATCAAGCATTTGGAATTTTGCTCCACTGTTGTAGAGTGTAAATTAGTGCAGACACTTTGAAGAAGCATTACACGTAAAATAAAGCCGAACACATGCATACTCTGTGTGATGGGCAGAATAACGGCTCCCCAAAGATATGCCGGTCCTAATCTCCAGACCCTGTGAATGTGTTAGTTTACCTGGCAAAGAGGAATGAAGTGTGCAGATGAAATTAAGACTGCAAATCACCTGACCTTAAAATAAGGAGATTTACCTGGGCGCACCCAGTGTAATCACAAGGGTCCTTTAAAGTGGAAGAAGAAATCAGAAGAGGGAATCAGGTGAGAAAGTAACAGGAATTTGGATCTGAGTCACTAGAAAAAGGCAGGCAGGAGCCAAGGAAAGAAGGCAGCCTCTAGAAGCTGAAAAAGGCAAGGAAATGGATCATCTTCTAGAACCTCCAGGCAGAAATGCAGCCCTGCCGACACCTTGATCTTAGCCCAGAGAGATTCATGCTGAACTTCTGATCTGCGAACCATTAAATCCTTGTTGTCATCAGCCACTAGGTTTGTGACAGTTTGTATCAAGAGAAAACTAGTAATCTATCGTTTCACCCAGTAATTCCGCTCCTAGGAATAGACCCAGCACGAAGGCAGACGTGCGTACACAAGACACATGCGAGAATGACCGCACAGCCTCATTCAGGACGCCTCCAACAGGAAACCGCGTGCATGTGCATCATTCTATCTGAGAACACGAGCCACGCGGGACTTACGCCTTTAGCTCCCACCTAGAAAAGTACGAACTCCGTTTGCTACCTGAACTTTTTAAATCATAAGAAATTAGAACAGGGGGAAGGGGGGAGGGTTGGGTGGAGGGGCTGGAACGGGAGTAGGGGGGAGAAAACTGTACTTGAACAATGACTGAAATAAAAAAAAAAAAAGAAAGAAAAAAAAAAGAAATTAGAACAAAAGTTGCAAAGGCAGCGAAGAACTCCTTAGTGTTTTTCTTTTCTTTTTTTTAACAAGGTTTTATTTATTTATTTTTAGAGAGGGAAGGGAGGGAGATAGAGAGAGAAACATCAATGTGCAGTTGCTGGGGGTCATGGCCTGCAACCCAGGCATGTACCCTGACTGGGAATCAAACCTGCGACACTTTGGTTCGCAGCCCGCGCTCAATCCACTGAGCTACGCCAGCCAGGGCTTTTCTTACGCCAATTTTTATTCCAGTCTCCTCATAATTAGCTATCGTGTATACATCCAATATTACATATTGTTCCTGTTATTTAACATTATATATTAAGTGTTTTCCATAATATTAATCTTCAAAACCACTATTTAAATGGTTGTATTTTTAATGTGTACATTTATGTGAATGAATATATTTTACACACCAATTTATTACTGGACATTTCAATTCCTTCAAACATGTTATTAAAATTTATTATGTTAAATGTCTTTGAGCATATTGGAGCATAACTGGTGACTTCCTAACAAAGCTATCTACTGTTTAATGACCAATTATTGACTACCAGTTATGGACTACAATGCTAATGATTTTTCATGTCTCATTTAATTATCTTAGCGGCAGAAAAAGTGATTTTTTATTTGAAATACCTGAGCATATATAAAAGTTGAAAAAGTACATAAAAACACTCTTGAACTGACTCATTATCTTTGCAAATCTTAATATTCAGCCACATTTGTTTTACATTTTTCTAAAGAAATACAATATCACAGATAGAGTTAAGCTCCTTGTCCCACTGCCCTTCCTTCCTCCCCACAGGCAGCTACTGTCCAGAATTTAGTGTTCACATTTCTACTGGTTTTCTAATTACTTTGTTCACAGAAATGTGTCAATAAAGAACACACAGTATCAAATGTGCTTGCTTTAAGCTTTATATAAGTGAAGTAATACTTCACACATCACTTCGAACTTCATTTTTCACTTAATTGTGTTTTAAAAGTATATTCATGTGGATACACAATGCTCTCATTGATTTAAACAGCTGCATATTTTCCACTGTGTGTATAAAACCTCAATTTATTTACCCACTATTGTGGTAAAATTTAGGTTGTCCCAATAATTTGCATTTGCTAGCAATGCTATAATTAGCATCTTTTTACATGTGGGCACTAGCTGTGGAGCTGCTGAGTTCTTTAGGATGCATATCTAGATGCGAAATTAATTAGTCTAGAACGGCGTTGGGGAATCTCACAGTTTAAAGGCTTCCAGTGTGCAGCTGGGGTGAGAACTGCTGCACTAGACAGTGTCCTCCTTGGGTACAGTTAAACTGTCATCCACCTTTTTGCTTTGTCGGCCGATAGTCATTGGTGCCAACTCAGCGCCAAAAGGAATCCCCAACTGGGGTGCAGTGAAGAAGGAAACTTTATTCAGTGCAGAATAGCTCAATGTGGAAACAACTTGGCCGTGAAACAGCACGGCTGTGGGACAGCCCAATTGTGATCAGCAAAACTGTGAGCCTGCCCTGGGGAGAGGCAGCGCTGGGGCCAGGCCGATTTTCAGCTAGGCAGTTCTGCCTTGCTATAATATGGTCTGGTCTGGTCCACTCCACTCTGCCCTGCTCCTGTGTCAGTCTGCTCAGCTCTGCTCTTGCAAGATACCTGCGACGTTTTGGCTCTGGCCAGGGAAACGCAATCTTCCGGCCTGGGTAGAAAGGAAACGTGCACTCTCTGAGCCAGAGGGAAGCTGGCTTATATAGACTGAAGTCCTCACCCCTGGTCCTTGATTGGTTAATCCTCATGCAAATGAGGACTACAAATCATTGCAGTTTGATTGGTCCAAAAGGCACTTTTCTGATTGGTCAGTGAACATGTTGCTGGGGATATCAGTTGGATGGGGAAGCCTCAGTCCTATTGGTTAAAAATAGGATTCCAGGAATTCCTCAAGGGCTGGCCCAGGTGGCAGAAATGCAGTGTAGGAAGTCAGTTCTGTGCAGGAGGCAGGCAGCTTAGTGCAGGCTTCTCCCTGAAGTGCGCTTTGTGCGAGAGGCCCCTGTTTAGAAATAGCTGCCAGGCTCTGTTTTTGTTTCTGTTTTTTTGTTGTTGTTGTTTTGAAATTTAAACCCAGTTAATCCACCAGGAGCCTTTCTTAGTAGGCATCTTCTTTCTTGGGATTCACAGATTTACAAATGGAGAAGTAGATGCATAAAATCCTGGTTTCTGCGTATGCTGCCTCAGTGTCTGGGGCTGATGGCTATCTGTGGATATGGTCTCTCAGCAGAGCGATTTCAAAGCACACTGGTCTCTAAATAACACCGTTGCGATTTACCTGCCACCTCTGTCTATGCTTTTACCTGTAGAAGAAAACAAAGAAAACGCAAGCCGAATAAGCTCAGCTGGGATGGGATGGCAAATGCTTTTGAACTTATCTGTCAGTGGTAATCAGTTGCTAGAAGCTGCCTCAGCGGAACGATGGGAATAATTGAGAAGCCACCTACGAGCTCTGCGGTAAAAACCGTTGTGCTTGATTAGTGACGTCTGCCATGGGCTGGAGAGAAGTACCCGGCCATAGGGTGGGTAATTGCCAACCATAACCAGAGTTTTCCTACCAGCGGTTATCAGGAAAAAGCAGTCATCTAAAGGTTGGCCCTGTGGTGGTTAAAGAAGAGAGAAGGGTGAAGATTGTCAGTGGCTGGATTAAGAGGAAAATTTTGCCAAGTAATTTTTGAAGTCTCATTTCTTTCTCTCTTTCCAAAAGTTTCACCTAAGTTGACTATTGGGCCAAAATGTCCTTGCTGATAGGCAGGGTGCGCTCTCGATCCTCCCCAGCCAGGGAAATAGCTAGTCTTGGAGTCAGACCTGTGCTGGAGCCCAAACCTGCCATTCATAGGATATGTGGGTAGACAAAGCCATTGAGACGCTCTGTGCCTCAATACCTCATAGTAAAATTGGAATCATACCTGCAATATCTCACATGATAGTTGAAAATAATGTATATCCTGCCACTGTTTGGTGGCGAGTTCTTTAAATGTCAGTTGGGCTTTTCTGGTTGCTGGTGCTTTTCAAGTCTCATATATCCTCAGTGATTTGTTGTCTACTCGTTCTAGCAGTTACTGAGGGAAGGGGGGGATACCTCCAACTGCCACTGTGGATTGGTCTGTTTCCTCTTTTCGTTCTACTAGGTTTCACAAATCTTCATGTATTTTGAAGCTCTGTTGTTGGGTGCTCATATTTTGGATTTATACGTCCTCATGGTGAATTGACCCCTTTATAATAAAGAAATGTCCCCTTTTTATCTGGAGGAATAATGCTTATTTTTAAAATCTACTTTGTCAAGTATTAATATAGCTACTCTAGCTTTCTTTGACTAATTTTTTCATGTTATATTCTTTCTCATCCTTTTATTTTTATCCTTTTTGTGTCTGTTTATTTAAAGTGGATTTCTTATAGATATCATCCAGTTAGGTATTGTTTTTCTAAATATGATCTGACAAACTTCTGGCTTTAAATAGGATTTTTTAGGCCACTTATATTTAATGTAATTATTACTATATGGGTTTAAATCTACCATCTTGCTACGGATTTAATATTTGTACCATCTGTTCTTTCCTGTTTTCTTTCCTAATTTAGGATGTGAGAACTTTTTATCACTTCATTTTATTTTTCTACTGGCTTTTAGCTATAGGCCTTTGTTTTCTTTTTCTTTTGTTGGCACTGTCCCTAGGGTTTACACCACACATTTTAAATTTGTCATAGTTTACCTTCTACCTTCAGATGCTATCATACCACTTTACCTATAGTGTAATAATCTTCTGGCAGTATATTTCCACTACTTTCCCCTACCTTCTTCCCATCCTTTGCGCTATTGTTTTCATATACTTATTTCCACATGTTTCAAACTCCTTGGTATGTTGTCGTTTGCTTTACTTTAAACAACTACCTTTTTGACATCTATAATATGGTATAATGTAAATACAATAAGAACAACCCATTTTAAGTCCAGTTTGACTTTTCCGAGTTTTAGTAGGTTTACATGGTTGTGTGACTATCACTACAATCCAGTCTTAGAATACTTCTATCAGCCACCAAAAGTTCTCTTATACCCGTTATCAGGCAATTCCAGTTGCCCACCCCATCCCACCCCCAGCCTTGGGAAACCATTGATCTTTTTTCTGTAACAATAGTTTTCCTTGCATTTAATATAAATGGAATTATACAATATGGTTGTACCTTTGTGTCTGGCTTACCACACTTAACATTATGTTTTCAAGCTTCATCTACATCATCACGTATATCAGGAGTTTGTTTCTTTTAATTGGTGAGTAATATCCCATTGTATGGATATATCATTTTTTGTCCAGTCATCAGTCAAAGACATATAGATAATTTTCCAATTTGGGGCCATTGTGTATACCTCCTTTTTCCTTTTTCTTTGGTAGGTATTTAGGAGTAAAATTATTATATCATATGATAAGTGTATGTTTAACGTCAAAGAAACTGCCAAACTCTTGTCCAGAATGGTTGTACCATCTTATTCCTTCTAGTGCTGGTTGGGGGTCCTGTTTCTCTATGGCCTCATCAAAACTTAGTAATTTCCATCTTTTTGATGTTGGCCATCCCAGTGGCCTTGTGGTGGCACCTTATTGTGATTTTAATTTGCATTTCTCTAATGACTCCTGATTTTGAGCATCTTTCTATGTGTCCACTTGTTATTGGTATCTCTTCATGTATCATCTTTGATGAAGTGTCTCTTTAAGTCTTTGGCTGATTTTTAATTTGGCTGTTTGTCTTTAGATCTTGTTCTGTACATAATAGAAATGCCTCCAAGGCTCTGGACCGTGAGTGGAGACGCCAGTTAAAGAGCCCGGGCAAGAGACCATTCAGGCGCGAGCCAAGGCCAAGGGGATGGAGCACTGGAAGTGGGATCTCAGAAAGCTGTAAGTCAAAGAATCAAGAGGTCTTGGTGGGCTGATGAATGGGGTGTGTTTAGAGGAAAGAGGGAGGAATTAAAGATGACATTTGTTTTTGGCCTGGCCACCTAGGTACATGGTGATGCCATTAGTTAAACGTTGGTAAACAGAAATTTGTATACTAAAATATTTTACAGATATGTATGTGCCTTACCCAGGAGAGAGTAATCACTCCCCACCCCAGTGGTCTGTGTCAACTCCACCCCTTAGCCCCTGGCAACACTGAAAAACTTAAGAGCTGTGGAACACGAAAATACGATGTTGCTTATAGAAGATAGCTTTAATACAAGTCCTTTAATTAGTTTATCAGCTTATCCCCCCACCCCACCCCCGCACATATGCAAAACCCCCTGGAACTACAATAGACCCTATGTCACATCAGATTAATCCGAGAGTTTAGGCTTCTCTTCATACACAAATAAAAGGAGTAACATCACTCGTTGTCATACTTCACATGGACTAGGGTCAATGCAACAATGAAGGAGAAGGAATTCTGACCTTCTCAGATCAGGCATCCGTCGTGTTCTAGAACCATCCCCAGTGCCTCCCCTTCTCTGTGTCCCCCGAGCTGGCCCGCTCACACTGCAGGGGCTTTGCATGTGCTGCTCGACACTCGCAGTGGTGACCTGCCAACTCTATATTTTATTCTGTCACAGATAGCTGCTTCTTATCTTTTGAATCTTTTTCCTGACTACTTTTTTGAAATTTGCCAGCTTGCCACATCAACCTATTAACTTCCTTCCCAAAACTTGATAGTTAGTAATTATATACTCGCTTTCTTGTTTAATTGGTTGTTTCACACCAGCTGCCCATACACAACTCCATGAGAGTAGCAGTCATGTTTACTTTGCCTTTACTACAACGTGAATAACATTGCCTGCACCTACGAAGTAAATATATGTGGAATGAATAAATAAGAAATAAATTGGGGTTACTAATTACAAGCATTTGCTCAATTTACCAATAGGAGGAGTTATTGTTTTGGGGCGGAGGGAATTTCTTTCCTATTGTTTCTGAAATCATACCACACAGATAGTAGCTTTCCCTAAGATCAGTCCTTTGTGATCTGAGGGAACATAATATAATTGCCAAAATTTCATTGGTTTACCAGGCTGGGTGACTAATGACTATAATGAACAACCCCCATATCTCAGTGGGGAGTTTAGGTTTTCTTCATGCTACAGACTGGCCACTGCCTTCCGTATAGTGATTCGGGGATGCTGGTGTCTTCCTTTCTGTGGCTTCACCATTACCTGAGGGCACTTTGGGGTCCTTTACCGGATACCCTCTATCTGTCAAACCAACAAAAAGAGAAAGCTTGCCTGATTATGTAAGACCAAGCCTGGAGGCGGTGTGCATCACTTCTGCACCTACTCCATTGGTCCAAATGAGGCATATGGCCCCAACCTATAACTGCATGGGAGGCTGGGAAATGTAGTCTCACTGCGTATCCAGGAAGAAGGAACTGGATCTGTGAGCAGTCAGCCAACTTCTGCCACAGTAGAGGACTTCATTTGGTTGTTGTGAGGATTAGAGAGTTAACGTATGCAAAACACTCAGAATGTGCCCAGCACATCAGGGGCACCCATGAAGTTGCAAGAGGAGTTTCTCTGAGTCCGTACTAATCACTGCTTGCTAAACAAGGCTGGTATTCTGAAGTGTCTGTCAAGCCCAACAGCTGGCTAGAGAGTTTTGGGAGCCCCAGTGCCAAGAAGACCAGCCAAGGCTGCAGATGCCACCACCAAGTCTGGGCGACACATCCTCATGCTTTGTTTAATCTGGTTCCCTAGGTGGGATGAGTTCTATGAGCAGGTGTTCTGGTTAATTAGGTGATTAATACTCCTCAGATTGAAGAGCCATTTCCCCAGTGACAGTTCCTGCTTTGCTCAAATATGGGACAAATCTTCCTAGTGGGGACAGGCTTGTGATTGCACTCGACTGTCTGCCAGCCTCTCAGGTCGGCACCCTAGCGCTGAGGACCGGGAGCCTGACCCCACACCTGGATGAGCCACCATCTTGATGTACTAGTCCAGAGAAATGAGAGCTCCCCACCTCATCTGGCCTCCTCTCAGACCAGGGCAGGGTAAATCTGGGGGCACATTTCTGTTGGGCTTCCGGGGATTCCAGTCTGTGCCACCTGTCAAGGTTAGAGCTGTCACCTCTGCACAGGGCCCTCCAGGTTCTACAGCGGGACGGCGAGTTACAGCCAAGGACGAATCAGGCTTCAAAGCTCTTCTTGTCAAATTTGCTCTTGGACCAATAGAAGTCTGCCCCAAACTCTCTTACAATCCACGCCCCCAAAGTCTGCTCCCCAGCCCCATACACATTCTGTTTCTGCCTCCTTGCCTCTGCTTTAGTGCCAGGGTGTCCAGCCTTTTGGCATTTCTGGGCCACGCTGGAAGAAGAAGAGTTGTCTTGGGCCACACATTAAAAACACAAATACTAACAAAAACTTGATGAGCAAAAATAAAGGTTTTAAGTAAATTTACAATTTTGCATTGGGCCACATTCATAGCCATCCTGGGCTGAGGGTTGGACACCCTGCTGGTCAGTGCAAAAGACCCTTCCTCCCCCCACCCCCACTGATAACATCAAATCTATGCAGTCTTCAAAAGCCCAATGTATTATCACTGTATTACTCAACCCTTCCGATCAGGTTGAAGTGCTTTCGCCCTCTTTAGAATTTTCATAGCCGTTACTATCTGACCTACATCAATTAGCATTTAATTATATGTCATATTTTTCTCTTCTTTCCTGTATCTTAATCTTGTCTTCCTAATTGGATTATTGGCAGATATGAGCTGTATCTTCTCCTGAGCATATATGAAGTTCCCAATAAATGGTTGTTTGATTGTTCAATTGAGCTAGAGGCCACTTATACTTCCGGAAATGGGTCCTCTGTTACGCCAGTTTGGGCCACACAGCTGGAAACACGGTCACTCACTCCTGTTCCTCATGTTGCAGCTCTACGACCACAGAGGGACTGGATCTCTTTCTCCAGTTCCTGTCAGAAGAATCCCGGGAAGACCCTGATGGGCTTGCTTCAGTCATGTGCCCACCCCCAGAAAGTCACTGTCCTGATGGCAGCAAGATCGTATAAGAAGGAGAAAGTTCTGAATCACCATTACATGGCTGGAGTGAAAGACCAGGTAATATTAGGAATCAAGCATGCAAAAATGGATTGGCCATCTCCGTGTGCTTAAAATCTGTGTAATAAGACGTTGGAATAAATGGATTATCTAGAGCCACTGCTCTGGAGAATCAAATAGTCTGACCAGAGTGGGGTGCCCCGGAGAAATGGACAAGAGAGAGCAGAGGAGGATGATCCAGGAGCGATGCTGCGTGGGTACGAGCAGGAGATGAGGGGGCAGGGGCAGAACTGTACCTCCAGGCTCTGGACTGCATGGGCAGGTTCGCATTTTAGAAACATCCCCTGATCCTCAGGGTGAAGAGGGGTGGACTGGTGGAACAAACAGAGTCAGGGAGTTGGCGGGGGTGCCGTGTGAGCAAGGGCCATGCATGCAAGACCTGAACGGTGGCAGGAGGCCCCCGAAGCAGAGGGGTAGATTCCAGAGACGGTCACGGGGGGGCGTTCATTAACCGGACTGGGGAACTGAATGGCTGCGGTGTGAGACGGGCAGAGACGCTCCGGTGCTGCTTCGCCTCCTCCTCCTCCCCCTACTTTTGCGGCCGACAGCTCCCCGGTGTGCCTTGAGAGCACTGCTGCTCCCTGGCCAGCTGAGTGCAGTTTCCTCAGAGCTGTCTCCCATAGGCTCTTGTCCTCTCTGGCCAGGACAGCGATGATGCGGCCTCGGCCAGGCCACTCAGCCTTTCCCCGGTGGGCGTTCGGGCATCTTGGGCTTGGCACCTAGATGCTGCCTTGGTTCTTATCTTTTTTAAAGCCTCCTTCCTCATTTTTTCCTTAAATTTTGTATGCTACCCAGAGGCCTTCTTAAAGAGTCATTTTAAAAGTTCAATTAGTTATTTTCTGTGGCTGAACAAAAAAACCTCAACTGATTAATGTGGCCACATAGATGGTGGTGCCTTTTAACTGAGAGACAGAAAACAGGTGGAGGAGAAAGTCTGAAGGGGGTTTTCTTAAGGGAATGTGGGCAATTTGCTTTGAGCAGCCCATGGAAAGGAGAGAAAAATCTAAAAGCTGATCCTAGAGGCTTGTGGGAACTCTGAAAAAATCACACCACACAGTGTAAAAGCCATCTCTGGGGCTTAGATAAAAAAAAAAAAAAAGCCCACCCAGCAGCCTATCCTTCCAAAGATTTACCCAGACTTCCCCAGGGCGGGTGCCTCTTGTAAGGAGGTTGGCACTTTCTGCAGCTGCCCCAGAACCAGTGGGAGACAGTGGTCGGAGCTCTGTGTCCTGGCTCTGGCTCTCTCACTGGTTAGCTGGGTGACCTCCTTCCAGTGCCCTGCCCGCTCCGAGACTCAGTTTCCACCATAGTAAATACAGGGTTGAATTGTACTGAGGGTTCTCCAAAAATGCCACACGAATTTTTAGTTGACGTGTAAAGGGGGCAGCTATCCTGGAAAACAGGGCTACACAGATCGCAAGCCAGTCTCCTTTCAGCAGGACCCCTCAGGGCCTTCAGTCCACTCATCCACGCCGCACAGCTCCAGGACGGGGGGAGGGAGTGCCATTTGTTAGTCTGCTTGTGCCCCAGGAAACCACCCCCACCCAAGGATGAACCCACGAAGAAACACGTGGAACTAGTGGTTGTCAGAATGCACCTGCAGAAATGCTGGGGTAGGGGATTTCTAGGTTGTCCCCGCGCAAACAGTCCCTGATCCTGTGGAGCCAGTGCCCTGTATCCCTCCTGCTTCTTGCACTTGCCTTGCTCTGGGGGTGGCTTGCCCCTGTGTCTGCCCCAAACTGGCTCTCCCAGCGAAAAGTGTGTCTGAATGCATACTGAATGCCTATTGGGTCACTTAAAGATCTAGACAGGCTCATGAAACCCTCCAGCAGCCTAAGTGGAGACACAGCCTGCTGCTCACCACTGTGCTCAGAGCACAGGCCCAGGCCCAGCCTGGAGGGTTTGCAAAGCATGCTCTAGTGTGCATTTGGGAGAAAGAAAAGAAAAGAAAAAAGAAAGAGAAGAGAAGAGAAGAAGGAGGGAGGGAGGAAGGGAGGGAAGGAGGGAGGGAAGGAAGGAAGGAAGGGAAAGAAAAGAAAAGAAAAAAGAAAAGAAAAAAGAAAAGAAAAGAAAAGAAAAGAAAAGAAAGCCCTACTCCTTTCTGCTCCAGACAGTCTGAGATGCTTGTGTGCCCTTGGGCCTTTGCCCAGTCCTCTCTTCTGCCTCAGACCTCCTTCTAAATTGGTTCAAGGTTTGGAGGGAAGCTTCAGAGGAAAGGAAGTTTAGAGTCTAAATGCTGAAGTCACCCCAAGGACCAGAGGACCAAAGACCTCTGTGGCCACCAGAGGGCGATCACAACAGCATCTGTACAGAAAGCGGCTCCCAAGAATAACAGCAGTAAATTGCACCTAATGTGTTTATGAATGATGGAGGCTGGAGCGTGCGTGTGTGTATGTGTGTACGCATACGTACAATCGGGTGCCTAGAACTAGGACTTTGAAAATCTGCTAAGTGCAATAAAATAAAATCTGCACCTCTGCTCTATATTCCTAGGATGTGGTGAAGTGGGGTAGCTGAAAGTTTCCTTAAGGAAAATGAGCTTGAAGGAATAAGAACAGCATTTACATAAATAAGAGGGAAAAGAGTTCTCGGTGGCACAGTTGTCATCCTGATGCCTGTGATACTGTGTTTGTGTTCTGAGAATGCATGTGCGTGTGTGATTAAGAGTGTGTCGGTGGGTGTGAGTGCGTGAGCCTGCGTGTTTGTGAGCATGTGTGTGCAAGTATACATGTCTATGCAGGACTCACTCAGACTTTCCCAGTGCGAGCAGCACTCAAGGAAGCCTGGGCGAGACTTCCTCCCGTTCCTGCTCTCTGCCTCCAAACAAACAAACAGAATCATTCCTGAAAGTATTTATGGAGCCTCTAGCACACCAGCTCCTCCTCGCCAGCATCTGGAAAAGCTCAGACCTGGCGAATTCAGAGCAGGCACTGAAGTGGGAAGGCGCTGGAGGCAGAAGTGCTGTCTCCCATGCAAATGACTGTTTTGCAAAAACACTTTCTCCTCTTTGATGCTCCAAACAACCAGTGCGGTGGGCCCAGGCAGGTCTGTGGCCCCTTGCCTCGAGGAAATGAAGGCTCGGAGCTGACATGATGGCCCCAGGGTCACGCTGCAGAAGCACCAGGACTGTGGACACGGCACTGAGAACCCGAGGGGCCAAGCCCCGACTATCGCTCCTTGCAGCAGCACCGCAGGCACAGCGGGGCAGGCAGGGCAGGCGCAGGATAGGGTTTGCCCTCGGCGACCTGAACAACACGGACGGCCATATTCCGTGGCACCCGTGACTGTGGAGTGCGTTAGTATCGATACAGGAGGTCCCTCAGCACTAAGCTGTGGATCTTTGCCAAGATTGGGTAGGGCCTTGGAGGATCTACGCAGACGAGGCAGGGGTGCACCTTTGGTGGACTGGGATGTGAAAACGTGGGTGAGTCAGAGGCTGCCGCGGTGTGGGGCTCCCAGCAGCTGTGTGACTGCTGGCAAGGCACCTCGCCGAGGGTTGGGTGGTTGGTTTTAATGTATAAAATGAGGGTATTTAAATGGCCCCTTGCAGGACGGTGTTGGGACGGAAGGAAAGAATCCGAGCAGAGTGCCCAGCTCGATGCCAGGATAAAGAAAAAGTTCCGCCAGTCTGAGTCGTCCTTGGTGAACGAGTCTCAATTCCGGGGCCCTGCCGGCCGAGCCCCTTTCCTTTCCCGGTTCCTAACCTTCCCTCTCCTCTGCCGCCGCCTCCTCCCTCCAGGCTTCAGTCGCTCCAGCAAAGTTCCCAACTTAGTCGACATGACGCGCGGCGCAGCCAATGGGAGGCGGAGCTTGCGTGTTTTGGGGAGGGGGGGGCGCGGAGGGGTGGGCCCCGCGTCTCTGGTGTCTGCCCTGCTCAGTGAATGGAGAGAGCGAGCGCCGGCCAGCTTACCCGGCCGCCCGTGCCCCAGCCGCCGCAGCCGCCTCGCTCCCGAGCCCAGCCCCGAGGCGGACCTCCCTGGGAGCCGTGCCCCACTGCACTCGCCCCAGGTCCCCGACCCGGCCCGCACCCCGGACCGCGGGGCATCGGGGCCAGGGGGCGCTCAGCACCTGGGCACTCCGAGCGATGCGCAGCGGGGCAGCGCTAGCCCCGCCGATGGAGCTGCTGCCGTCGCCGCCGCTCGGCGCACCCCGCTCCGCCCGCGCCCCGTGCGCCTGAGCGCCGAGCTCGCTCCTCCTCCGCGCCAACTCCGCCGCCCGCTCCCCAGGCCGTCGGTACTCCCCAGCGCCTCCCCGGGCTCTACGCGTCTTGCCCCGCCGAGGTAGCCTCCTCCGGGCGCGGGCCCTTGCAAACCATGGCCCCCGGACGGACAGGAGCCGGCGCCACCGTGCGCGCCCGCCTGGCGCTGGCCTTGGCGCTGGCAAGCGTCCTGAACTGGCCCCCCGCCGCTGCCTGCCCTACCAAGTGTACCTGCTCCGCCGCCAGCGTGGACTGCCACGGGCTGGGCCTCCGGGCCGTTCCCCGGGGCATCCCCCGAAACACCGAGCGCCTGTGAGTACCCCTGCCCTGCCCTGCCCCACCCGGGCCACCCACCTGGGTCCCACACAGGGGCTCCCAGAAGCCAGATGCTGCCTTCTCCCTTGGCCACACTGTATGCAGTCTCTGCTCTCGCCCTCTCCTGGATGGGATCCTTCACTCTCTGACTTAGGGGTCTGTGGCTTTGGGCAGGTCTGGGGAGAGTGGTCTGGAAGCCCCGTGCGACGGGCAAAGAACCGTGACTCTCCTGGGGTGAGGGCTCCGGACGCAGGGCCCACTGACAGCTTCTGAGCAGAACGCTGGCAGGAGACAGAGAAGAGAACATTGCCGCGTAGAAGGTCCTAGGGTGAGGGCAAGGGGTCCGAGCTCCTTACTGAGAGGCGGAGGAGAAAGCTGAAGGGTGCGCGGAGACGGGAGAGAGGGCGGGAGACCGTGACCCGCTTGGAGATCAGAGTGGGCCGGCCGCTCTCTGGCTGCCCTTGCGAGGAAAGTTGAGAGTGTGTATGAAGGTCTAACTTCTGAGGAACCAAACGAATTCCAAGTGGGTGCTCGCAAGACCCGCCCTGCCTGGAGTGCAGCCTTGCAGATGCCAAGTTGCAACCCCGGGTGAATTTTTTAGGGCTCGGTTATGAATGCCTCCCCAAAAGGGCCGGAGGAGGGAAATGCTGACAGCCCTTTAAATGAGACCGAGCGCTATAATCTCATAAACCGCACTCAGCCTCGGGTCCTGGGCTTGGCAGCAGGAAGAGAGGCGCTCAGAGAGTGGGGCGGATTGACCCTCGTTTTAACCCCAATTGTGCAACCAAATATTTACATTTCATATGTCAACGTTTTGGAAACATTTATCATTTTGAACCTCGGACCAAATTCAAAACTTGGACTCAGGGTGGGCTCTTCCTAGCCTGCAGTTGGGGAGTGGGGAAGGAGGGGAAAGGGGCGGAGGGGGTTGGACCCGGCCTGGGAACACAGCCCAGAAGTGGGTGAGGGTTTGCTCTGGTGTGGCAGACTTCTCCGCGTCTGCTCTCCCTCCGCCCGCCTTCCTCACGTGTCTTGGGAGTAGGTGCGTGGGGCTCCCATTCTGCCTTCCTGCCTCTCCGCTGGGAGAGAGGAGCGATGAGTCTGAGATGAATTGTCCTGGAGTGTGTCATTCCTGTTCCTCACCTCCTGTCACCTCATTCCTTCTCCTCTTCTTCATATGGCCCTGGGTGGGGACACCCGGGGACTGCCTGTCTTGTTCCTGGAGCTTTCCTTTGGCTGAAAACATCCCCCACCCCCCACAACTGCAGTGCCCATCTGGGGGGCTGAGCCGTGCAGCCGCAGAGGGTTAGTGTGTAACCTTCATTAACACACGTAGAAAACAAGGCGCAGAAATGGGAAATGATTTGCCCGAGGCCACACCCCAAGGTGGTGGCAATAAAAGGACCGGAATCCAGGTCCCCACAGCTGATGACAGAACAAAGTATGTTTTACCACACCAGGGAGAAAGTGGTCTTGGTGGTGTTCTTGGATCACTAGAACTCACAGACTCCCCTCCCTGCTCACACCCGGGCCAGCCGGAGCTAGTGGAATAATAACTGTAGCTAATGTTTAATGAATGCTTTTCCTGCCTCAATTTGTTTACACGTGCTATCTCATTGAATCTCTGCAACAGTCTTATTAGTTACGTAGGTGATGCTTATTATTTCACTTTATGGTTAAGCCATCTTGTCATTTGCTCAAGGTCACATAGCTACTTAAATGTTCGAATTCGAGCGTGTCTGGTTCCTAAGTCCACACCCCCTACTACTCGGCTGCATATCCTTGGAACAGGAGTCGGTTTGGACCGAGATCCATAAACAGAAGGTCCTGGAGGGTTCTGGCTGGGCTTGGGGCTTAGACGAGGCAGCTGTTGCTGCTGCTTCAGGTGCACCTCGAGACATCCAGCTCGTTTGGACATTAGCTCTCCTTTCGGAGGCTACTTCTCCCCCATCTTCAAAAACAGGCTGCGTGTTTGGGAAACCAAGGAGAGTGGGCCCCTCTCCTGCTGGCATGGAGGAGGTCTTCACAAGCTGCAGGCACGGCGCTGCAGTGAGCATGCCACCCCAGGAGACGCGGGCGGCTCAGCTTGGGGCTCCCCTCTGCTCTGCGACTGGAGAAACGGCGACTGGAGGCTGGAGTCCAGGCGCTGCCCCGCGCCCTGGCTGCAGTCCTGCTGGCTAGCAGGCACCGGCAGGGTCGGAGGTGCTCGGGAATGCCTGGCTCTCAGCTGCCTTGGTTCTGGCCTCTGGTGCCACTTTGGCTGGGGTGCAGGGGGCGATGCAGCTGCCAGGCTGGCCCTCATTCTTCTCGTCTCTCTGCTCTGGCGGAGAGCGGGCAGCCGTCAGGAGCAAGCTGGGTCCGGAGGAAGACAAGGGTTAGGTGCAGGCCACCAACAGTGCTTCATCACCCTTCACTCTCCCTCCATCAGCTCGGACGTAACATTTCATGTCTGCGAACTTGGGGGGGATATTTGGCATGTCCCTGCAAAGGATCTCGTGAAGAGAAGAATTTCTCCTCCCTTCCTTTCTTCATTCATTCAACAAACGTGACTTGGGCCTCTACCGCCTTCCAGTAACTGTGTGTAAAATCGCTGCGTACGCAGAGAAAAGCCAGCACTTCAGTGTAAAGAGTGTCAGCAAAGGGCAGGAGAAGGAAACTCCCTCTAGCGAGAGCCCTTCCCACTTCTCCGAGTTCAGTGTTGCGCTGCTGTCGGACGCTCAGAGCCTTCCTAAAGTCTACTTTTCTGTTGTTTACGTTGTGTTTCATAACAAAGAAGAAGCATTTTCTCCTTTCTTCATCCCTGCTGCTCCGCCCCCCCAAGGAGCCCTCCTGAAGGGGGTGGTGCGTGTGCGTTTCTCTGGGTGTTTTTGAACCCTGGGGCCTCGGTGTGCGGGGAAGGAGGCTAACGTGGCCGCCCTCGGCACTTTGCTGCAGGCCTGGAACGGGGCCTGTTGCGTCACTGGTGATTAAGCCGCTCTCCGAGTCGGGGGTCTGGGTTCCAGCTTCTTCCCCAGAATGTCAGCACATCTCACAGAGAGAGAAACTCCCTGCCGTGTGTAAACTACCGACAATTTTTCCCCCTCCGCGAGGAGGTGACATGCCCCAGAAAGCCAAATAAACGCGGAGGAGAATTGAGGGTGATTTATTATCCGTGCGGCACAGATAGAGGCCGGAGGAGAGGAAGTGAGTGGTGCTGCCTGAAACAAAACATTTACCACAGAGCACAGAGTAAACAGATGCTGCATTTGCCCTTCCGAGCACAGAAGGAGCCCACAGATGTGATTCTTCTCCAACCACAATCCTGGCCTGGAGAAGAGGAGACAGATGAAAACGAGCCCTCACTCGGGGCCCCGTCTCCCCATCCTGCCCACAGGCAGGCGGAGGCCCCCTTCGCACCCACGGCGAGGTGGTGGCCCGAACAGCGGCGTGGGGCAAGAGTGGACATCTTTGGTTTTTCACTTGGCTCCGGAACATGCTGGAGACTGCTGTATTTAAATAAACATTTCCTGTTTGCGAAGGAAAGCGGGCGAAAGGCTGAAACGTGAGAATGTGGTAACTTAATTTTCTCCATCGCTCCAGATGACGGCGAGCTCCGCCAGTGGTCGGGTCCAATAAAAACCCACACCGTGTCACAGGCTTTCCCTCACTTGACCACAGAGGTCCCAAGGTCAAGTGGGAGACTTTCCAAGATGCTCAACAGCCAAGCCCTGCGTCCTGGCACTCCCAGCCCTCGGGGCCAGCTCACAGGGCCAGGGGCAAGCGGGTGAATCACAGGGCCTCTCTGAGCCAACTGGGGCCACCCGGCCTTTCAGGGAAGCACAGTGCTTTGCAGCTCTGAACAGACTGCTCTGCCTCTCTGGGCCTCTTTGTTCTTGAAAGTAGAATTCTAGTACAGTCTTAATGGTTCCCATTTACGGTCCTTCCCCGGTACCTAGAACAGCGCCTGGCATATACTAGGGTCTCCGCAAACACGTGTCGACTCAATGAATGGTGACTTTCACTCTTACAAGTGAAAAGTGGGCAATCACCGATTTGTATTTTCATGCAAGGCTAAAGACAACTTACTAGTTATTGTAACACATGAGTTATTAAGAGTTTCTAAACTTTGGCTCTCATGGACCAAAATTATTTCCTTGCTAGGGTTACCAAGGACTTTTAATGAATGATTCACCCTGGGGTCTGGTTGCCAGGCATTGCTTAGCAACCTTACAATACTCCTACTGTGCACGGCCCAGGAAAAGAGCTGGAGATCCAACACCTAAGTCCTAGGACTGCCTATCAGGGGCTCGTCAGCATCATCCTGCTCTCTGTGGTTGTCGGTTGCTGCCCTGCTCATATTCGCTGGTGTATTTGTAGGATCCATATTGTGCTGTTCTTGCCAATCATCTGGGTCTGATGTTATTTCTGCATTTTTGCCATTTTAATTGTTATAGTGTTTCTCTCAAGTTCCATTTGTTGTCCCTGAGTTCTCTCTCCACTGAAAAGTGTGGACAGTGGGTCTGAGAGTCTCAGGATCTTTTTTGTCAACTACATGGGCCGTGGCAAGGAGGTTTCAGAGCCCCACGCCTAGTGGATCGGGAGTGGGCTCTCGGAGACGGCTCCGGTTTGAATGCTGGCTCTGTAACTGGGCAGCTGTTCTGTCTTGTCTTTGCTGTTCTGTCCTGGGCAGTTACTCCACTCCGGGCTGCAGCCTATCTGATGCCTTGGTACCGCATGTCCGCACCTGTAATGCAGGGGTGATGATTGTACCGCCCGTGGCAAAGTCGTGCGCGTGGCCCAAGGTGATCCAGGTGATGCACTCAGCACACTCAGCACAGCACCCTGCACAGTGTTTGCCTCTCTCCCACTTGTAGTGCGTGCTTGGTTAAACATTCCTCTTGGGGAGGATTAAATGAAATAACGCACAGGAAGTGCTTCATACAGTACCTGGCCCACAGCTACTCCACAAACCCTCAGTGATAGTGCATGGCTGTCAACTTCCATTTCTGCACCTCAGGACGCGTCTAGACGGAAGGTCTGAGCGATGCCCACTCTACAGGTGCCCGTGAGTGCCTCGCCTGCACACAGGTGGAGTCCCACCGCCTCGTGCCTGGCGTCCTCCCCCTCCTCTCCGGCTAAGCCCAGGTTGGCCTCCGTTCCATCAAGAGAGGATTAAGGTTGAAGTGGTTTACATCTTTGCCATGGGCATGATGCTTTTGTGGTACATTTAAAGAAGGAATGCAGTTTATTTATTTATTTTGGGGGGTTGGATTTTCATGGGGAATTTTTGGCCTCGACTTTTTTTTTTCAACGCTCATTCCTCCTGTCTTTCCCTAAATACCCGCTTGTACTGACTTCCTGTGTTTGCCTCCATTACTGCTTTTACTTGAAACAGCTGCATTTACTAGCATGCTCCACCCTCATTATGCAAGGTGGTCTTAACCCTTTTCAGAACTGCCGAAAAGAAAGAAAACAAACCAAAGAGAGGCATGGGAGCTTTTTGAGAGCGCTTTTCTGAACCACCACGAGTTCTGGATAGGACAGGCCCAGGGGTGTTGACTGTTCAAGGCTCTCCATTACTTGTTGTCCTGCAGCCTGAAATGGAAGTCAGCCTTGCCTGGGTGGAAGGAGTGCATTCGTGACAGGAAAGCTCCGACTCTCGGTTCTGAGGCCCTGGGTTGTGCTTTGCAACCACTGTTACTGCTGGTCTCCCGCAGGACACGCCTCCCTCCCCACTCACCGTGGTCTTTGTGGTTCCGCTGCCAGCATCGTGTCTGATGCCACTCTTCCCCGGGTCGTTGGTGAAGAGGTGTGGGATGAAACGTCCTGGATACTGAGCAGACAGGGAGGAGGGAAGAGGAACGACATTTGTGCATGAGTCTGTGGACTCCAGAGCCAGACAGGGCTGCAGTCCTGGTGTACCACTTACTAGCTGGGCGGCTCCAGATTCCTCGCTTGTAAAATGGGAATAATTACCCTACCCGCTTCGTAGGATGCTGTGGGCATTGAATTAGCTTACATGGACTATCCGGATCAGAATACCGAAGTATTCCTAGTCTTACGATTATTGCACTTCTCACTGACGGCAGCATTCCTTCCAGAGAATGCCCAAGACGAAGGCTGGTTTGGAAGAACGTGGACTGGCAGGGCTGAAAGGCGTGCTCTCGCCCGGGCCCCAGCCACACGCGTGTCGATCTGCCCCCAACATGGCTGTGGAGAACGTGGCCGTTCTCCTCTGATTCCGTCCGGCGGGGAGGAACTCGGTTCTTCCTAAAGCTGTCGGTTCCATTTGTAAAAACTGTTCTAAGAAGCATTTTTTCTTTGTTTGGGGGTTGAACTTATTTCCCACTGATTGTTGCTACACAGAGCAAGTACAATCCTCCTTCCGCGTGATGGGATTTAAAGACGCGTGCTGCCCCTGCGTTTCTCACCACCTGCTTGTCCGAGTCTCCCCTTTCTGCCCGTGCCTTTTCAGAGTTACCTCGACCCCTCCGCACGCCTCACGCCTACGAAGGCCCTCTCCCTGTTTCCAGCTATCTCCCTCGGAACGGGTTCCAGTCGTCTGCCTGTGTTAGAATGGGGACGTCTGCACTCTCGCTATCTTGACGTCCATCAGTGTGTGCTAAAGGGACATTTTCACTTTGGACAGCCGTCCCCTCTCTTCTTGGCTCATTTAACCAGCATTTAACCAGCATGTCCACTGCATCCCCCGAGACCCCCCAGCCGCCCCCTTGCTGCCGACCCCTTTTCCCCCGTCTCAGACTTGTGCAGTTGACTTCTTGGAGTCTAAGTGCAACGCTCTACATTTATCCTGATTAATTTTTGGCAAATAGTTTCATTTCATCAGCTTTTCAGGAACACTTCCTGTTGTGAGTTTCTCATCTGGCGTATTAACCGCTCCTCTCCCTGGGCCCTCCGCAGCTCCGGTGAACTTGCCCCGGGGATCTTCATCCAGCTTGCCGATAAGTCAACAGAGTCCTCTCTGCCTTTTTCAAAGTGTCTCTATGGTCTGAGGTGTGGATTCCATAAATATTGGGTTGGCCAAAAAGTCCGTAACGTTTTTTTTTGTACGATGGTTCTAGTAGCACTTCATTGTATTTAACCTCGTTCAAAACAGTTTTGTTAGACTGTATTGTGACAGCTGTCATACCAGCATGCATTTAAAAAAAAAGCTTATCAAAATTGGTGAACTTTTGTGCAGCCATTTTAATATTAAAGATGGAGGAACATACGCAGCATTTTTGTCATATTATGCTTTATTATTTCAAGAAAGGTAAAAATGCTGAAATGCAAAAAAAGATTTGTGCAGTGTGTGGAGAAGGTGCATGACTGATTGAACGTGTCAAACGTGCTTTGAAAAGTCTCTTGCACTATTGACATGTGGCCAAATACTTCTCTGCCACGGGGCTGTCTCATGCATTGCAAGATGCTTAGCAGCACCCCTGGCCTCTACCCACCAGAAGCCAATAGCAGGAGATAGCTGACACACTCAAAATATCCAAATTGATAAAGTTATTGGTGAAAATGAAAAATGTGTCTTCTATTTTATGGAAAAAGAAACCATCCGCACTTTTTGGCCAGCCCAGGACATCATCCTGCTCTTTCTGGCTGGGATGGATCAAAGTCTCGAGGTCCTATTGGCCCATAGCAGCTTCTTTCCCTGGGGGTCTGTTGTTCATATTTTCTCTGGAATGAACTCCTATTAATGCTTAATTCCTCTGTTTGTTGAATTTCCTCTAAACCCTTGGTCTCTCGGAGCCCTTTTCATCGTGGCTTTAGCTTCATCTTTGTCCTATGAGGCCAGCGCCAGCAGCCCCACCAGTACGGGACGTGCATGCGTGTGTGCATGCGTGTGTGTGTTATCCTCTGTTGGAAGATATTCCATCCTGAGAAACTGGGCCCTTCTGTCAGTGGCAGAGCTCACCAGAGAAGCTTCAGCTTCCCACAGTGATTGCCGCCACCACTTCAGGTGCCTGTTGGCACAGGGCTTACGGCTTGAGTGGTGCTGGACTGGACTGAGACGGAGGATGAGGCACAGAGGAGTGAGGCCTGCAGGCTGTCCCCAGATCTCTGTAAACCACTGCCACCACCACCACCACCACCACCACCACCACCACCACCAGCACAGCTACCACGCACAGGCCCCTCGCTGTGCCTGCCGCTGCTCTCACGCTTCACAGGCATGGCCTCACTTCATCCAACAGCTGTGCGAGGCAGGAGCGCATGCGGTCCTCACTGTACAGGTGAGGGGCCACGTCGGAGAGGTGAAGGAATGTCCCCAGGCGGGAGCAGGTGAGTCAGGGTGCAACGCAGCAGGCTGTTCTCAGGTCTGCACTCTGACCGCTGATCATGTCATTCCTCTCACATCTTTCAAGTCAGACCCCCTCTGTCTTCCAAACTCAATTCCCAAAGACCAGCCGGAAGAAAAAACAGTGAGCCCCAGGTGGATCAGTAAGCACTGTTTGATGCAAGGCATCTGGACAGGAAGGCCAGTGTGGTGTTCTGGACACCTGGCGGGAGAGCCATCGTGTCTGGTTGGGGAAGTAGGTAGCATTGGATTGCAGCTGGAGTGGGGTTTCCTTAGGTAGTGATGGGAACCTGGTATAGGTTCACCGATGTCATGGTTCCAGGGGACCGACGAGGGCAAGAGCCCAATTTAAAATGATGGGAGTCGCACTTGAGGAAGTTGTAGCTGACAAGGCCATTTGGAACAGACCCCAGTAGGTCAAGTCTGAGGGGAAATATCATCATGGTTCTGTGGCTGATTATTATTTTTAAATATTTTGGAATTGGAAGGGATGACCCTACCAAGAACAGTTCTGATGGGCCTTCTTGACCAGTGGCTTTCCCCACAAGTATCTGCTTAGCTTTGGGTGGGAATTGCCTTTCTTTCCAGCTAGATGTACCACTCATGTTCTCCTAGCCATGGCCTCCAGGCCTCCCACCCCCCAGGCTGAGATCCAGTCCTACTAAAACAGAAGCTCCATAAGGTGCATCCTGGCCAGAGTGCAGGTGACTCCACTTTCTATGGCCTTAGCACTGCTTGTGTGGGCTCAGACTCCTCCTCTTGTCCGAACTGCCGGTGGGGCTCCTGACCCCTGACTCATTCTGCTCTTCGGCAGCACTGTGGGCTGCGGTTCCTGAAAGTCTGCCAGCATACTCAACCACCCACCTTGACTCCCTCTTGAGTTTTCATCCCCCCTGCTTCCAGTCTGCTACTGAGCATCCCCATTCCTTGCCCCCCTGTCCCCTGTGATTAGTGCATGCCCTGACTGAGGCCAGTCTGCATGGTGTGGACACCATGAACTTCTGATCTGAGGTTTGTGGGCTTGACCATAGATTTCTGCATCTTGTGCCTCTCCTTGAGTCTGAGCTGCCCTGGTCCCTGCCTTGACCCTTCCAGCTTGGCTTCTTGTTCTCTCCTGCCTTTCGTGTAGCTCTCCATAGCCTCAGTCACTGAATTTGGACTTCCACCATCTAGGCCTCAGGTCCTGAGATCGGATGGCAGGAAGATTTTTGTGGCATAGACCTTCATTGGCAACTGGAGACTCCTGGCCTATTGGCTGACTCCTGGACACAGCTCCTACTTCATCTTCAGAGACATCTGAAGCCTGTTGTGTTGCCCGGGGTGGTGTCAGAGGTACTGCAGGGCCAGACTCTGCGGGTGATGAATTACAATCTGCTCCTGAGATCCCTGCAACCCAAGCAGAGAAATGAGCAGATTGTTCTGTGATCGAAAAGCTCAGTGATGATCATTTCACTGGAGAGCTGTCCTGCCCAAAAATATGTTGCTGAAGTTTCTGGATTGTCTAGCACTTCCTTGACATTCTCTTTTCTCCTCCCCATCTCTGCTCAACTCTAGAATGTAGGTAGAAAACTGTTTTACATGTGGGGTTTCTAAGTAGTATTAATGGGAACCAATGGGGAGCACTATTTGATGTAACCTTAAACAAGTGAAAAGACCTAGGCAGAATCCTGGTTTTCATCGTTGTAATTTAAACTGTGGGACATTGCAGGAGTCTCTTTCTGAGTCTCAGTTGTATCATCTGTAACCTTGGGAATGGTAGGTTCTCATGGAACTGATGCAATGTTTGCATGAGATCAGATATGTACACATGCCTCCTAAATTTAATGCTAAGCAAATACCTTAATGAGTCCCCCAGTAATATCTGATTTTGACCACTAAATCCTATATCTGAAAGATGATAAGTGTTCATCTTAGAATCTGGCATTTACAGAGGAGGAAGCGCGACAATCTCAAAAGCCTTGCTCAGTCACCCATGTCTTTGAACTCTTATCAAGATGAATATTTCACAAATGCAAATATAGCCATGTCAGCAACCCAACCGGGTGGCGTTTAGAGGACGTGTTGTCCAAATGAGTTAGTAATTATTAATTAATTAGTAAGCATTGCTTCCCAACAACGTAGAACCAAGGAAGGGGCTCCATGGAGGATGGCGTCCTTGAAAGGAGCTCTTTGGTCTTACTACAGCGTGTCCCAGGAACGATGGAGAACAGGCTGGTGGAGAACAGCCGGAACAGCTCAAAATAAGAGGGAATCGGTCTAGGCTGCCCCTTCCCACCAAATGACAGACCAGGGGAGGGCCACCAGGCCAGCTTCAGAGAGGAGGTTTGTGGGACGGTGGGGCAGATGCTGGGGTGATGAAGGGTGTGACGCCCTGCCCTCGGGAGCCACGGATGAAGGCAAGCCCAGCTTGGCCCTCGCAGTGGGTACAAATATGTAGAAAAACTCACACTTCATTAAAAAAAATAGTACAAATAGAATCTTTAAAAAAAAACTCCTGGGGAAAATACTAATCTGAGAACAATTGTCTCTGAGAAAGCAGCTAGCTGGCAAACAGCACAGCTCTGTATTTTATTAGAGTCCTAACTCCGCAGAGCAGTGACCTTATTTGAGAAGCATTTAATAAACACTGACACAGCACAGCAGCTTGGAGGCCGCGACAAGACACGGGGCCGCCTTTGGGAGGCCGGCTCGCCCTCTGGGGCTGTCCGCGCCGTAGCTAGACCACTGGACCTCGTTTCCCGTAGTGCTAACTCCCTCATTCTTCTCTCTCGGCTTTAACTGAGTAGGTGGGAATGTTCCCAGGGGAAAGTGAAGGAGGGGGCTTTGGCCTGAAAGTTGCTGTTTGGGCAGATTTGCCGAGGAGTGGGGGAGGCTGCGGGGAGCTCATCTTCCAGGGGAAGGGTCTAAGGATGGTCCTGTGGCCCAGTTTCTCTTGGGAGATCCTGGGTGCTGCCTGGAGACCTGTGATGTGCGTGTGCGCGTCGGAGGGTGGGTCTCTGGTCCTTTGGAATGGAAGACGTGCGGCTTGCAGTAGCCCTAGGAAACACGTGCACCACATCTCCTACTAGAAGCTGGCACATTGCTTCCCATCGCTGCCAGCGTACAAGTCCTGAATTTCTGCCACGGACTCGGTTCTGTCCCCCGCCCCCTCTCGTTTTCTTCCCTCGCCAAGAGACTTTCAGGCTTCTGAGGTCTCTCGGAGATCATCTGGCCTACCCCTCCCCACTGATCTCAGCCCGCCTGGGCAGATGAAGGTCTCAGAGAGTAGTAGGAGGGGACGTCAGCTTTGTGGTGGGAGCTGCCCTCGTGAGAGGTCTGCCCTGCTTTCCTTTCAGCCCTGTTCACAGCATTTGGTCCTCAGCAAAGATCTCTTGGAGCCATAGGAACTTTTGCCAATCTGGGAAGGCAGGCAAACAAGAAGAGGGACCAGATCTAATACAAAAAATAAGGCCTGATGTGGAGCCAGAGTGGGGGATTTCAGACTGCAGATCATATCCCGAGAACCCCGAGTGCGAAAGGAGCTCGTGTAGGGTCCAGAATGGGCAGACCTCCGGCAGGAGCACTGCGAGGGAAGGGACACTGGGACCCAGGACTGGAGCAGAAATCTACAGTGGGAAGGCCACTTGCTGCATGGGAGTTCTTAACAACCCCAGTGCCACCGCCCGCCCCCCTCCCCGCCCCCGTGTAATTACTTCATACCACTGGTGGTAACCAGCGTCCTCTGTTTACTCCACTTAGGCATACATGTTAATACTTTCTGAAACGTTCCCCTAAGCTCCCTCCTGCCATGTGCCCTCCTTGTGTGTTCTAGAAATGTTGCAAAGACTTACACGTCCTCTGGGTCCTCTCCCGACTGGAGCTGCATGCTGATTCGAGCCACAGTCAGCCAGGAAGCTCTCTTCTGCCTTTAAAACAGGAAACATCTCCTTCCGAGAAGACTGCGCTCCAGTTTTCTTTGTGTGTTGCTAACGAACAAAGAGGCCCCGCTGCAAAACAGCGAGTCGTGAGCAGAGTGGGGCCGATAGCACCTCTTGCCAAATGTGACTCTGCGTAGTTGTTTGAGGGGGCTGGGGAGCAGCTCTGTCAAGAGGAGGAGGGCGAGGGAGGCAGCTCTGGGGAATTTTAAGCAACGGCAGCATGGCGCAGTGGAGAGAATGCTTGCCTGGGAATGTGGAGACCTGGCTGTACCTCTGACACACCGAGTGACCTTGGAAAAGTCACTTGACCTCTCTGGGCCTCAGTTTCCTCGCTTCTAAAGGGGATAAGAGGAGTAGACTGGAAGATCTCCAAGGATCCTTTCAGCCCTATGCATCCTCAATGCTGGGGGCTGGGATTTGGGGTTTAGACCTGAGCCAACATTCAACCAACCCAAGGGACTAGCTAGAGGCAATAGAGAGGCCAGGACAGCTGCTTCAGGGAGTGGCTGGTCCTTGATTAAGGCTCAAATAATTAGCTCAGCTCCACAGTAAGCCTTCTGAAATTAGGAAACAAAAAGATGTTTAGTTTCCAAAATAGCAGTCGGTGCTTCTTAAAATGGATTGGCCTTGGGCTTTTGTAGACTTCATGCACAGACACAATCTTCCTTCCTCTGTAGCAGAGCAGTTTGGAGTCTCCCTGCAGGACTTAGTGTGACCTGCGCATGAACACGATCACGAGCAAGTGATCTCGGCGTGTTCTTTAACAATAACCGGCTCCTTCGGGTTGCTGGGAGGACCCAATGAGGTAATACGTGTCAAGCTCAGAGGACAGTCCCTGGCATTAAATAATGACTCAGAAAGTCATTATTCTGATTACCTTTGCTGCTTAGCAAACTACCCCAAACTTACTGTTGTGAAGCAATGATGGTTTTATTATGCTCCATGCTTCTTCGGGTCGGGATTTTGGACATGGCTCAGTAGGGACGGCTTCTCTCTGCTCCTCGACATCTGAGGCTTCAGCGGAGAGTGAGGGAATGACTGGGAGAGATCTGAATGGGTGGGCGCTGGAATCACGTGCATGCCGGTCACTCACGTGCGGCCTTGAAGGCTGGGCTCAACCGTGATGGTGGACTGGAGTGCCCACACGTGACCTCTCTCTGCGGCTTGAGCTGGCTTGCAGCACGCTGGCCTTGGCATTGTTCGACTTCTCAGGCGGAGGCTCACAGCCCTGAGAACAGTCGTGCCATCGTGTTCCAAACCTGCGTGGCTGTGCATGTGTCACCTGGACACATTGCTGTGATGCGTGACTCACCCTTCAACTAGATTCCAAGCTTCTTGATGGCAGGAGCTGCGCATTTCTCTGTGGCTTCCTATAAGCCTTGTGAAAATCACACTAAGTCAACACATTGTTAAAAATTAAATTGAGTTGGATAGGTGGGAAGACCCTGGGTTTCAAAACTGAAGACATTTGGATTCAGAAATATCTGTATTCAAAATGTACCCTCTTGGCAAATCACTTGTCTTTGTAGACTTGGTTTTCTCATTTAAAAAAATAGATAATAATACCTGTCTCAAGTGTTGTTCTAAGAATTGGGGATAATATAGGCAAAGTTCCTAGCACACACATGACACTAACAAACATCGTGAGGCACCTTGGCGTTGTGGCCAGCACACAGGTGCTCACCGTCGGTAGAACTCGCTTTGAATTTCATTGCTCATGGTTCTGTGATGGCGACATGCCCTCTCATCTCTTTGAGTCTTAGGACCTTCATCTGGAAAATGGGTGTGATAGTGAGTGCTGGTAGGGTTTGGTGAGGGTGAGAAGTCCCTCACACAACACAGTGGGGACTTAACACACAGTACCTATACACTGAGTAGCCTCGGTTAGCAACTATAGTTCTTTTGTTTGTATTGGGTATTGATTCTTCCATGAATTATGCATGGAGCAACTATTCATTTAATGCTAATACATCACAGTGGCCTCATGTCTCAAGTCCCTGCATACTAGGGTCTGTTGGTGCCCAGATCTAGGAAGATGCCCTCCTGGGATAAAGGGTCTCCCAGGAAAATGAGCCTTGTGGGCTTTTGACCCCAGAAGACCTCCTGGTTTCCTGAGTTACAGCCATCTTGCTCAGATATCCACATGACTCCTTTCTTTTTTGGGTCTATCCTCTTTCTTCCTGATGGATAGGTACAGGCCAGCGTGCCAACTCTTACCTCGTGTCTATTTTTCTTGTTGCCTTTTTTAAAGCATCGTTTTCCTGACTCAACTTTGGCAAACTGTACTAGCCTTGTCTGTGTTGTGTGACGTCAGGACACTGGGTGTGGATTCCCTAGGCAGTTGGTGGGAGCTGAAGCTCTGGGAGGAATCATCGACCAGGAGGGCCTCCTTCCTGAGGCCTCTGAACCCTGAACCCGTCTTATGTCTTCTTGCTACTGAAAGTCCCTCGGGCCCCTCCATCATAGTAGGCATGTGTTGTGTCCTGGCTGCCCAGAATTCGGTCTCCCTTCCTAGCAGAACATCATCTCCTGCAGCCCTGGGATACACTCAGGGGGATTGGATCAGGGACTTACCCTCTCCTAGTCCAAGGACGGGCTCATGACCTAAGTCAGGTTCATTGGAAGCTTCCTTCCTGGACTTGACATCGTGACCAGAAGGACAAGGAGATAGGGCGTGATGGCTTGCCACTTCATCCAAGCACTTGTGACAGGACCAGGCACGCCCACTTTCCTTTTCCCCAGGCCTGTTCCTAGATTCCCATTGAATCCAGAAGTCCCTGTTAGCCTCCTAGCAAAACTTGCAACTAGAGAACTCTGAGGGAACCACAGACGA
Organism: Phyllostomus discolor; assembly: GCF_004126475.2. Taxonomy (NCBI): domain Eukaryota; kingdom Metazoa; phylum Chordata; class Mammalia; order Chiroptera; family Phyllostomidae; genus Phyllostomus; species Phyllostomus discolor. The sequence goes on along the minus strand of NC_040915.2, from coordinate 33,977,553 downwards.
CAGACTCCTGGGGAGAAGGTCGCATAAGGAGAAAGATTACACCTGGCACCCAGCGTTGCAGGATGGCAGACCCAGATTTGAGTCCGTTTTTCTGTTCACCAGTTGAGTGCCCTTAGGCAAGTTCATTTTTCTCTTAGGACATCAGCATCATTGTGAAATAAGGATAATGAGTTCTGAAACCCTGGTTCTCAAACTAGGCTGCACATTGGAACCACCCGGGGAGATTTAAAAATTACTGATGCCGGGGTTTCACCCTACTCATTCTGATTTAATGATTTGGGGGCACTTCCTGGGTATTGTGATTCCGCAAAGCTCCAAGGTATTTCTGATGTACAACAGTGTTTGAGAAAACTGACCTAAAGAAATTCTTCAAATTATAGAGAACGTTAAGTAAGTTAATGTTAAATGGTTAGCATACTATAGGAACTGGTCAGAGTTACTCTCTTTCCCTTCCTAAGGTGAATCAGAATCACTTGCTTTTGCTTCTAGCACAGTTTTCTTTGTTTGGAGTAGTCATGGTGATGCATGACAACCATGGTGCAATGTAACCTCACTTATTCGTACCGTTTGAGGTGAAGGCCAGTCATAAATGTAGCCAGAATTACAGAATATACAAAAACGTGATTACTTTCACATCCATGAAGTAACTGGGGCGAGTTCAACAATGCCTTGTGAGAGCGTTCTATGGAATAACTGCTTAAATGGATAGAAAAAATTGATTTGTAATTACCATGGCAACAGCAAAACTGAGTGATGTCTTCCCAAGGGATGTAGACCAGGACCCGAGAGGGTTCCCTCCCAGATCTGCCCTGCGACTTGCCGAGTGACCTCGGCTCAAGCAGTTCCACTCTTGGGTCCTCAGTTTCCCCAGAGCTCCTTTTCCAAGCAGTGCAGGTTCAAAATCATTGTCTAAGGAAATGTGGCAACGTGACAGCCGTGAAGACAATGACGAGCAGGCTCCATAGGAAGCAGAGTGGGAGTGGGGCCTCAAGCCTCTCAGAGCAGGTAATCAGAGGTGCCGGTTCTGTCGGCGGCCGCCCCTTCTCTGCCGTGACCCCTCTCCTCTCACCTCCTCCCGTCTCCCACCACGCGGGAACCTGGCCAGAGCTCTGTTTTTATAATGTCCCTTCCATAAAGAGAAAGCCAAGGGGAACCTCTAGCCCGGGGGTTTTATACCTCGGTACTATTGACATTTGAGGCTGGATTTTTTCGGTGCTGTGGGGGGTGCCACCTGTTCATTTAGAAATATCTAGCAGTGCCCCTGACCTCTACGCACTAGACTCCAGGAGCACACACCACCTCCCCCCTCCCAGCCTGACGGTCAAACACTGTCTCCAGACCCTGCCCGCTGTCCCCTGGGGGACAAAATCACCTCTGGTTCAGAGCCACTGCTCAAGCCCAGTGCCAATGGCGTGTGTTTGAATTAATAAGGGGCATAGACGTTGTGTGTGCACAGTGGTTCATCTCTGTGGTGCCCTCCGAGATTTTCACAGATGCCTGTGAGCCAGGCAGCTCCCAGAAAGCCTCACCTGTGCCGTCGTGGGCTGGGGCGCTGAGGCACAGTAAAGACAGTGGTGATAATGATAGCCATGGCCATCATTTATTGAGTGCTTATTATGTGTTATGTGCGGGGCTACGTGCTTTGTGTATTGCATCGTCTCAGTTAATACCTCCAAGGACACAGTTTGCGAACCAGTGGCCAGTTGGCCAAATCCAGACCTCCTGCATGCTGTGCTTGGCCCACATGGTATTGGCTCACATAATTGTTTGTTTGTTTTTTTTTATGTCAAAATCTTGCCAACATTTTAAGATTGGGTGAATTCATATAAAAATCTATGTCTGCCTTTTCAAAAATTGGAAAATTCTTTAACAGTGGGTCACTTGGCAGTGATTGGCCGGCCTTTCGATGAGGCGCGTCTCCAGGTCACCGCAGTCCCCACCCCTCCCGCAGTGGCACCAGCACTGACCCTGTGTGTCAGCTGCCTTCGGCTTCATGTTATGTTCTTGTGCTCAGCTCAGCTCCCCCATCGATGCCGTCTCCTAGCTCCTCTAGGCTGCTGTATCTGTGGCCTTTCCTCACACCCACACTGTGTTGCATTCATCGCTGTTCTCATTTTAAAGATAGAAGAACTGAGGCTCAACCAAAGGAAAGGCTTGGCCAAATTTACGCAGAGAATACGCGGCAAAGCTGGGAGCAAACCCAAGCCTGCCTACCTCGCCAGCATGGCCCTGCCTGTGTCACAGAGTAACTGCGAGTCAAGCCTCCTGGCGTCCTGGGGTGCTCCAGCCGGCCCTTCCACATCTTAGGGTTTCCTCGGAGGACCAAGTCTGTGTGCCTTTAGCTCACCAGGAAACCCACATGTCACCAGGATGGGAAGAGCCTCCTCCGAGTGTAGATCCCAAGCCTCGTCTTCCCTGCGTGTGTGCCACTCTTTGGTGTGTGTCCAAGGGCTGCTCGCACACTCCCACGGAGCCGAGGGGCCAGCTGGTGTGTGTGCTTCTGCCTGAGACAGGCCGCTTGCCTGCGGGGAGGATGTGATTGCTTTAGGAAATTAAGTGGGAGTGATTAATTAGGAAATGTACTGAGGATGCTGGAAAGAAATAGCAGAAAAGAAAAAAAAAAACATTGGAACCCTAAATACAGAAATGCTTCTGGCGACATGGCTAAGGATACTGCGTTCAGTGGAACCGGAGGCATTTGATCCTGTTTTCCCGCTGCTGCAGCTTTGATACAGCCCCCTTGCATGGGGCTGCTGGAAGGAACCGGAGAGTCAGCTGGCCCCACCTTTCCTGCCACCACATGGGAAAGGCAGGCTAAGAGAGACCACCAGGAGAAGCTGGCAGCTACGGAGGAACAGCAGGGTTTGAGGCTCGGGAAGGGCTGAGTTGGAACCGTTGACGCCTTCCTGCTAGATGCATAATCCCGGGCAGATCTCGGAACCTGTGCACAGACTTCTCACTGTGAAGTCAAGGTAGCCGCGACCGTCGCCAAGGCTGGTGGCGAGGAGTCAGCGAGCAGAAGCAGGCACAGTGACTGCGGGTCGGCGGTGTGTGCCAGGCCCCGTTCTAACACATGGCTTGTGTCTTCTCCATCTTTACAGCATTCCTCTGAGGTTGGTACTATTATTATCTCATTTTGTAGATGAAAAGCAAAGGCCCTCAGAGCGTGCATTATTTCCCCGGCGTCCCACAGCTAGTCAGCGCCAGCGCCAAGTTTCCCGCGCGGTCGGATTTAGTGGTGCACATGCTCAGCTCCCGGCGTTGTGCTGCTTAGGCGCATTATATAATCCACATAATATTGTATAGAACCGTGTATAATCAATCAATAAAATAACATCTCCATATGCTGTAACTCATGTGCAATTTTTAATGTGCGATATAATTTATGTAAATTTTTAATGCAGATTTTTCCTATATTTAAGGTATTATATTATGTTGAACCCTACGGAATGATCATTTTTGTTGATAGAAAAGGTTGAACGACAGTAATTTGATGGAGTTGATTCTAATATATGATACTTCAGCCACAGGCATTTCTCTTACCTTCTCTCTCTCAGGAAATGCACACACACACACACACACACACGCAAGTTTTCTCCTCCACAAAGTGGGGCTGCCGTCCCAGCACACGGGGCCACTGCCCCTCGTCAGCCAGACAGTGTATGTGGGGCGCCTTGCACGGTGCTCAGTCAATAGGTCCACTGTGATTCTCCGGGCACAGCCACGGCTCCCACACACTTGCAGGGTCCCGCCATGGAATACTCCTTCTTTCAACCCTAGTGGTTTGGCTCTTGGTTTGAGGGTCTCCATCAACTCCAATGAAACTCTTAAGTTACAGGTGAAGTATTGAGCCCAGGAGCTATTTTTATTCCATGGGACTTTGATCTTCTCAATATGCTTCAGTCAAATGCAAAGCTTCCTGGGAGGCCTGGCTGAGTGCTGTTGCCCTCCACACGCATAAGGGTTACGGTGCTGCCAGCGTGAAATATCCCCCTGCCCAGCCTCAGAGCTCATTCCTCCTGGGTTTTCCTTTGGGTCCTCATGGTACAGTCCCCTGCTCTTCTTGCTGGATTTTTAGCTTGTCAGTCAGCCTTGTCTCTGGAAACCTACCTAACTCCAGTCCCATCTGTGGGTTTTCACATAGTGAAAGTCCCTGTTGACCTCTTGGGGGGTGGGCACTGAGTCTTTAAAGAGAGAGCTATGAGAGCTATGTGGCCCCGCTCTCTTCCCAAATCGTGTGCCAAAATGGGCTTGGAGACTGGTGGCCCGTGGCTGACTTCCTGCTCTTCGACCCTGGCCGTGCATCTGCATAAGTATCCTCAGTCCTCCGAGTCAGCCTGGATGGCCACGAGGAGAGTTGGTGACGAGAGAGCCGCCTCCTGGGGCCCCCTCTGCTCTCCCGAGGCTGGTGGTTCGGGTCCGAGCACTCACTCCAGAGCTTCACAGTGGCAGCGAGCGTGCCAGCTATGATTGTGGCCTCCTGTTGTTCCAGGCACTCCGCTAAGTGTTTCTTATTGTTTCATTGAATCCTCCCAAGCATAGGACCAGGGCCAAGTTGAGGCAGGGAGAACAGACAGTTTGCTGTGGTTATCCATGTGACCAGTGGTGGAGCTGTGACTCAGGCCAGTCTGGCCCACAGCTTTGGCTTCTCCAGCGCCACCGTCTGCAGCTTATAATAGGATCCTTGCTTTTGAGGTGCTACCACCTAGACTTCCCTGCTTCTAAAGCAGCAGATTTTACTGATTCCCATGTGTGGAAACAAATGCAAAGAGATGATGCAGATGGTCCCTGAATCAGAGCCCGGATATACTTGTGAACTGGGTTGCTGCCTGGGTTTCTTTTGTGGAGTGGGGCTTCCTCGTGTTGGTTCCAAATCCCAGCGGTAGGAGAGTTGGGGGAGACTCGTGCAGGACACCGAGTCCAAGGGAGCAGCCGGCACTGCGAACAGGAGGGCGCGTTCAGTCTGCCAGTCACCCGGCCAGGCTGCCCTCGTCCACCAGTGTGCACCTGCGGTGCCCTGGGGACCGAGCCCTTTCTCACCTCGTGGGTCTGCCCTTACAGAACACAGCCTTCTCGCACCTTCCAGCGATGGCTGTTGTTTCTTAAGTCCAGAAAATAACAAGTGCTGGTGAGGGTATGGAGACATTTAAATGCAGTGTAAAATGGTGCAGCCTCTGTGGAAAACAATATGGCAGCTCCTCAAAAAGCCGAACATAGAATTACGTATGATCAAGCAATTTTGCTCCTAAGTTTATCAAAAGAACTGAAAGCAGGGACTCAGATACTCGTGAGCCAAAATTCATAGCAGCATTAATCACAATCACCAAAAGTTGGAAACAACCCAAATGTCCAACAGATGAATGGATAAACAAAATGCGGGGTGTGTATGTGTGTGTGTGTGTGTGTGTGTGTGTGTGTTATTCAGCCTTAAAAAAGAGTGGTGTTCTGATAAACGTTACAATACGGATGAACCTTGAAAACAACGTTAGGCAAAATAAGCCAGACACAAGGGACAAATAACATAAAATTCTTCTTACATGAGAGATGCAGAACTGGCAAACTCACAGAGACAGGAAGTAAATCAGAGACCCCCAGGGGCTGGGGAGCGGGCACTGACTTCCTGCCGGGGGCACGAAACGGCTCTGGGGACAGGCAGTAGAGGTGAGAGGTGGGCGCACAGCACGGTGAATGTACCCGATGCCACTGAACCTAAAAAAGGGCCAAAAACGGTCGATTTTATGTCATATATATTTGACCACAATTTAATTAAAAAAAAAAAGCAGTCTCCTCACATGAGAAATGAAAAGTCTGCTTTGTAAAGGAGCAAAATCTTACAGAACTCTCCTTCCTTTTCATCCCAGTGCCCAGGCCTGATGCCTGGCTCAGGACCTGGCGTATAGGAGACGCACATTTCTTTTTTTGCTGAGCCAAACTGGGAGTAGCTAATTTCATTTGTAGTTGACAATGGCAGCGAGGCTGTTGAGTGTAGGTTTTACTACCATGGCAACTGTGGAACACCAAGATGATAAATTAAGAGAATGTGGGAATATTTTTGGCAGGTGGGGTTAGCGTGAGGTAACACGGCCCAGTGCAGGTAAACATAGGATTTGAGAGAGAGTGAATTGTTAGTCATTGTTATAAAAACTGAGAGTCCCAGCCAAGCTGTGTCCTCTTTGTTCTGGTTGAGAGCATCCAAGCAGCGCTTTGGACCAGCTGGACCGAAGGGGGTGGAAGGATGAAGTCCAAGTTTGTGCTTGGACTCTAGGAATCTTTGTCGGAACCTCTCACGGGAAGACGGGAGGCCAACAGCACGTCTCTTCACCGACTGACAACACGGCTCAGATCTACGGGAAGAGGCGTGCGGGTCTGCGGGTCTCCCTGGCCATTAGCACAGTCCCAGCTGGCATCCGAGAGGAAGAAGAAAGGAGACCACCGTTTGGCATTTAAGTAATAGACCTGGGAGGAGATAAAAGAGATTTGTCTTGCTGTGTCGTTTCATGGGTCAGAATGCCTCTTTTAGAAGGAGCAAATGGTTTCTGAAAGCCGATGTGAATTTTCTGTTGTTTTCCACTGTCCTCCCTCTGTGTTTAGGTTGATAGCTATTTTTGGATTGGGAAGGAGTGTCTTTGCCTTCCCTCCCTTCGACACCCATCTCCCTCGACCAACACGCACAGATACACAGATATGCAGTGCATGCACTTAATCATTCTTAGCAAGGCAGAGCAGCCTTAGAACCCGGGAGCCGGGTCCCCTGAAGGGCTCACCATCCTGTCCCCAGCCCACCCCTGACTTCCCTCCTCCTGACTCAGAGATCTGAGTCACACCCCAGGCAAACGTGTTGTGTGACACAACAGTGTCATGAAAGAGCTGGGCCGTCGGCCATGGCCACCGGGTGAACCCCACTTGCAGGGTCTTTAGGCAGCCTCTGGGGGAGGTCTGGGGGTGATTCCTTGGCAGTAGAATGACCATGGGGTTTGGAATGAGGGCTAAATTTGAACCTAGGCTTTGACACTTGATGGTTGAATAACTTGGGTGAGTCACTAAACTCCAGTTTCCTCATCTGTTAAATGGGCACGGTGATACCTGTGTCCCAGGGTTCGTGTGCACAGCGCCTGTACATGAGAAGCCCCTGCACGCACCCTGCAGGCAGGCAGCTGCCCAGGCCTCGGCAGCTATCGACCGCTGTTAGGAAGAAACCGAACAGTCAGTTTGAGTCCTTTGGCTCTGGCACCAGAGTGGACTGATGCTGGTGTGCTTGAAAACTCCCAGCCACTCAGAACCTAGCAGAGGTCATGATAGCATACAGCTGTGTGCCGTGAGACAAAGCGTGAACAATCAGAGATCACTCACTATATTTGAGGTACCAGGCTACTTACGTTAGATACATTATCATGTTTAATTCTCACAGCTCTTAAGATTTTGGTACTATTTTTATACCCATTTTTCAGAAGAGAAACTGAGGCTCAATGAGGTAAAATCACTCATCCAAGACCACTCCGCTAGTGAACGCTCGAACCCAGACAGCCTGACTCCATAGCCCAGGTACATGGCCAGCACACTAGCTGCTGTGGCAGGAAAGCCTTCCTTCAGGTCATTTTGGAGGCCGAGGCAGGAAAATGCCAGGCTCAGGATCTGCCGTGTGTTCTGAAGCCCCGGTCCTAGAAGGCCTTGTATCCTGAACATCCTCAGATTTGCCCGATGGATGAAGTCCTCCTTCTTTGCTGCTTTTCCGGGCTCTCCCAACCCAGTCCCCATCACTCCTGTGTGAATTAGTTCACTCTGTCTTCCCCTCGGTCGGCGTGCATTTGCGGACCAGCTCCCCTGTACTGTGACTGCGGTGCTGGAGGTGGTTTACTGGGTTCACTCCCCGGGCCCCAGCACCACCTGGTGACTGCACATCATCCCGTGGACGTGTCCTACGGCTCCACACGGTAGCCCTCACTACCACCTACTGCTCATTACTGCTGTACAGTTGGCCAGATAGAGGCCGGATGGTTAAAATATTAGTTGCTTTAGGTCCCCCAAATTATGTCAGAACCAGGATTCACCTCCTTCAAGGCTTTTATCAAACCTAGACGAGAGGAATTCCCTTTTCCAACTCCCGCGGCATTAATTAGTCGTCTTGATTAGCGGCTCCCAAACTTGAGCAGGCATCAGAATGACCTGGGGGGCTTGTTAAAACACGGGTTGATGGGCCCCACCCCCACAGGTCCTGACTCAGTGTGTTGGGACGAGGCCCAAGAATGGACGTTTCCATCAAGGTCCCAGGTGATGCTGATGCTGCCGGCCGGGGGACTCCTCGTTGGGAACCACTGCTCCGGCCCAAGCCCTTGGAGCACAGGGGCCCCACTGTTCGCCTCTAGCATTATACGACACCTCAGCACAACGTCGTTTCTCCATATGTATTTGTCATTTTGAATTGTTCAGTCGCACATTCATTTCTTCTCAATATATTGCGTTCTTTTTATTTCTCACTGTGCCAATTCTTAGGCTTTTCCTTTTAGGGTTTAAGCTCCTGGGGGGTCAGGAATTTCACCTCTCACTTCCTTTGGCAGAGCCTTGCACACACTGTGTGTGAGGTAAATGTCCCCTGGCTGGTTGCTCGGTTCAGACCAACCTTGCTAAGACCCAGACTGCAAGCCAGTTGATCTCTGGAGCACAGCTCTTGAGACAATCCCTGGAAACCTGAAAGAGTGCCTAGTGTATAGTTGGTGCTCAGTAGTGTTTGTTGAATGAATATCACTTTGTGGCTTTGGGTCCAACAGCCCCTGGGTCTACCTGATACCTCGATCCCAGTCCAAGCTTGGGAGCTTGACCTCAATTTTCCAGGGCTTTCCGTTCACCTACAGCAGTGATTCTCAATCCTAGCTGCACATTGGAATCACCTGGGGAGCCTTAAAATAATATTAATGCCTGATATTTACACCTAGAGATTCTGATTTCATTGCTCTGGAGTGTGGCCTGAGCAGCAAGACTTTTAAAGCTCCCTGGTGATGCTAGTGTGCAGCTGAGGTGGAGAACGCTAGTCTAGAGCATTTGGCTGCGTGGCTTTCTCCTGCACATTTCCAGAGGCACGTTATATGCGTGCATAGGGGTGCACATGTGTGTAGGAAGTTAAGGGCTCTGCACTTTTTCTTGAGGGGTGCAGAGTGAGGACCTGCGCCTCTAAGATGAGGGTGCTGGGATTGGAAGCCAAGCCTTGGGGGGAAAACTCAGCCAAGCCAGAGGGTACTTGAGAGCCTTGAGCATGCCTGCCTTCCTCTGCTATGGCTGCCTTTGGCCGACGGCTGGTTGCCACACTGCATAGCCACAGGGCCTGTTTCAAGGCAGAAGGCGGGAGGTGGTGGGCCGAATGCAGGTGGTGTGGCTGCTGCAAGCCCCCTTTGTTCCCTCGCAGTTCAGAAGAGGCCGTCCTCCCAGGGGCTGAGGTGTGGGGCCTAGCGTCCGGCACCCTGTGCATCAGCGCTGGGTTTGTTCTTGAGTTTCTTGGTGGAAATGCACACGGCTACTTGAGACTCACGCGCTGGCTGAGAGCAATGGGAGAGGTCATGCCGGGGCCCCTGCCCCAACAGGTTGCTTGACTCAGCACAATCCTGGTGTAATTAAGCATGACAAGAAGCAAAAGGGGAAAGGGCTGGTGCTTTCCAGTGTGCACTCAGCCCGGGCCCCCAGGGATCAAGGTATTCAGAAGTGCCAGCTGCTCTCAATTTTATTGGAGCCAAGGTTTGGCTCACCTGCAGCCACCTCCATCAGCTTGTCGCTGGGCAGTCGGGCTGGGCTTCGGCAGACCTGCAGGATCAAGTCACCCAGAGAGCTAGCTGGCTGGGGGAGTCATTCTCATCCCCCTTCCTTCTCGTCTCTCTTCTCATGTGGCCTCAGAAGCCGTGTGTAAGAGATGTGGCCACATTAGTGCATTCAAACTGCTTCCTGTTGTTTGGGAAGTAGCATTGGGTACGGCACTGTGCCGTGCACTGGAGCAAGGACTGATACGTGAGATTGGTTTCTTCCCTAACAGAGCTTTTGTGCTAGGTGGGGAAGCACTTGGTCATCATAAAGTCTGGAATCAAATTCAATCACCTACTTAAGCCCAACTGCTCATATGAATGGGTGGACTGGGCAGCCTGTGAGGCCACAGGGAGTGGTGGGAGTTCATAGGGCCCATAGTGAACTAGGACCATGTGCTGAGCTGAAAGTAACTTTTCAAAATCCCCTTTGCTGAGCCAAGAAAGCAGGGTCTGTACGGTGGGACTCAACAGCGGGCAGCCAATGTGACAGCCACTTCTAGTCACTCAGGGTGGTGAACAGCCAGCCACAGGGCTCCAGAGCACCTCATGGCTATGTGAGGGTCTGAAGACTCAGAGCCCAGAATGGGCTCATGATCCTAGAGATGTGTTCTTCTGGGACCAGCTTCACCTACAGTAGCTGATTCAGGGGCCCACCTTGAGTGCCCACAGGGGCTTCCAGAATGCAACCAGCCAACGTGGGAATTAGCCCGGCTGGTGTGTCAGTGTGGGCCCCTGAAGAGGCTGCCAGTGTGATAGGGAGGAACTGTAGTGACTCTGCCCTCCAAGTGTGACTCGAAGCTCATCTCTCCCTCTCATCCCTCTAGCAACATGAGAGGCGAGGAACAGAAAGACGGAACAGGGCTGGACCCTGAGTGCTCTTGTCCATTCTGCCTCCAGCTTAGACGGAGAATGCTGACATGGAGAGCTTGGTGGGCTTCCCTGGCTGGCTCCTGCCCTGTTTCCTTCTGGTCCCCCTCTGCCCTCACCTGCCTTAGTCAGTCCCGGGATGCTCATCTGCCCATCACGGGACTACGGGCCCAGACCTCCCAGGGGCAGGCCCTGGGCACTTTGCCTGTGCTATCAGCTCTTGAGCTTTACCCTGTGATGCTAGGGTCTATGTCAAGGTTACATAGATCAAGAGGCCTGCATTAGCCTCAAGGGCCCTTTCTTCCAACGGCTAATGCAGAAACAGACTTAGTCTGATGGACTTAGAGTGGCCAGCCTCTTTCTCCGGGGCTTGAAGCACTACATAGCTTTCAATTCTTTCTTGTTTGTGACACGGTGCTATTTTTAGCACCCTTCTTCAGATATATGGGGCGCTCTCGCTGTTGTTTTCTTTTTATTTGTCCATCCATGTGCTTATGTTTTCCGCAGAGTGTGTTGCAGTGAAATGGTTTCTGCAAAGCCCCTTGGCTCTTTCCTAAAGCAATTTTCCCCCTTGCAGTGCCCCACGCACCAGAACCATGGCCCCAAGCCACGTCAGAGTGAACAAACCACAGACTGAAATTGCAGCCATTCAGGAGAGAGGAGTCTTTAATTTGGGCTTAAAATAGCCCACAGCCTGAGATTTTGAGGGACCAGGAGCAAGGTGTAATCGCGGGAATGGGTATTGGAGACCCACGCCAGGATAAGTGAGCAGGGGCTGTGGGCTGGAAGAAAGACAGGCATCAAGACTGGAGTCTGGGCTGGTATCCACGCAGCTCATTTGACATTGTGTTCATGGGTCTCTTTCGTAATGGAAGAGTCAATGATGTGGCAATAGAAATACACGGGACCTGCCTTCTCCATCTGGAATGGAGCATCTGCTCCCCCTCTTTGATCAAAACTCTGTGCAGGCAACATGGTCATGTTAGCTAAAACCAGGGCCACCATGTTGCTGAGCTCCCGAGTCACCATGCATTGCACACGATAGGCCATAGGGATGCCATCCTTACTCTGTCTCCTGAAAAATGTCCCCTGGATTTGTACAGGCAGCAGGGCTAGCAGTCAGAAGAGCGAAGAGTAGTGAGCACTTATGGGCTTGGCGCTGTTCTATCATCTCGGAGTGAATGAGCTTGATTCATTCTCAGCCCCACCCAAGGAGGAGGACACTGTGCTTTTCCCTATTTGATCAATAGGGAAGTAGAAGGACAAGGAATTTAAATAACCTCCTAAGTCGTGACGCTAGGGCGGTGTACCAAGTGCAGAGTAAGCTTCCGTGTGACCCTGGTGCCCGCACTGAACCCTTGTGCATCACCTTCTACATTAATGTTGTGGTTTTTATCATCCATGTGCTGTGATTACCGGCTGTTTTAGTTAGCCCAGCCTGTTATAACAAACTACTGCAGACTGGGTGGGTTAAGCAACAGACCTGTATTTCTCAGAGTTCGAAAGGCTGAACCTCCGCACTTAAGGCGCCAGCATGGTTGGGTTCTGGCGAGAGCTATTTGACTGGCTTTCTGGCAGCCACCTTCTCTTCTGTGTGCTCACGTGATGGAGAGAGTGCTCTGGCATCTCTTCTTCTTCTTATGAGGACACTAATCCCACCAGGAGGCTCCACTCTCAGGACCTCATCCAAACCTAATTACCTCCCAAAGGCCATGCCTTCAAATAGCGTCACACTGGGGCTTCAGCCCGTGAACCTGGGGGGAGGACAAACAGCCCGAACACTGTCGCTGCTTGTCTTTGACCCGGCTGGCTTCTATAAGCTCCTGGGTCCGGGATCCGCACGCCACAGGGTAAACGCGCAGGCGCCGGGGATCCTGCAGCCTCACTCCCAGCCATTCCGCTCTGCTCCGAGAGCACGGAAGCAGCCATAGTCAGTCTATAAACAGATGAGCGTGGCTGTGCTCCAGGGAAACTGTATTTATGGGTACTTAAATTTGAATTTCATATAATTTTTATGTGTCATGAAATGTTGTTCTTCTGATGTTTTTTTCAGCCATTTAAAAATATAAAAACCATTCTTAGTTTGCAGGGTACACAGAAACAGGCAGTGGCCTTGATTCGCCCACAGTTTACTGACCCCCGTCCTCGAGCCCGGGGATTCGGAGGGACATGTGTTTATTTCAAGGCCGGTCTTCCCAGGGCCCCCGCCCTCGCACTCAGTCTCCATCGTGAGCGCTGATGACAGGCATTGCTCCGTGGTAGGCTCTCCCAGGTAGGCCGGTGACCTGGGCGTCCCGCTGGGTTTCAGAGAGGGGGTCAGAACTTCCCCTTGCTCCGAGCCAGGGACGGGAGTGTGATCTGTGCCACGGTGGCGGCCCAGGGGAGGGCGGGAGCCTCCCTCTTGTGGGTCTTCGTGAAAATGTTTGTAGGAGAGGGAAGAGGGAATTTCTTTTTCTCCAGAAAGTGGAGAGATTTATTCTTTGCAAATAGACCTACAGAACGTGATTTGTAATAGGAAACAGATTTTCCCCCTGAAGATAAATGGAATGTCCCCACCTCCCAAACTGAGAAGAGAATTGTTTCCTCTTTACAAAGGAAACAAATTGGATTCTCAAAGGAATAATCAGAGAAGTTTTTAAAATTGTCGTAATAAGCAAGATATGGTTTCACGAATGATGAAAGGGAGGTCTGGCTTCCTCGGGCCTGGACACGCAGGGCCGCTCGCAGATCAGATGGGCCTTTCTCCCTCCGCGTAATTCCTGTCCCTCGGCGTGTTCTCAGTGCCAGATGGGGAGGGTGGCCCTGCCCGAGAGGGGCTGGCAGGCCCACCCCGGTCCAGTGTCTCACTACACTACAAAGACATCTTCTTCCTTTCCAGCCCTTCCTCTTCAGCACAGCACTGAGGTGGGTCCCCATTCCAGGGAGCGGGCGAGCTCCCTGACAGCTGCAGATCATTTCAGTCTGTGGGAGAGGGCATTGCAGACGGGAGGCTTGCCCGAGCAAAGGGATGGTGTTTGGAATGAGCTTGCTGGGCGCAGGGCCCTGCCTGGGTGGAGGAACCATCTGGGCTGCACTTCCAGGCGGCCAGGGAACAAGGCTGAGGCTTCTCACCTTGGTGAAGGTGGAGAACCATGATGGGCTGAGGGACCAGTGCCATGCACCTGGACAAAAGTCAGCAGCCTCCGTGTGTTCGGCCAAATGCTGCTGGGCATGGCTGCTAAGAGCTGGTACAGTGAGAATGGCTGGGAGAGGAAGAAACGGCAGTCCTCTACTTTGAAAAGCCTTAACTCCCCGCTCCTTTGCTGGGCCCTGGAGATGTGGAGGGGACTCCACACAGCCCTTGCCCTTCCATTGCTCCTGGCAAAGTAGACAGAACTAGTTATTTTGATTCTTTCAATTCCCTGGGAGCCCCGGGAGCAAAAAACACAGAGCCCTGACCATCCAGCCCTGCCCTCCAGAATTGTTACCCTGTGGGCAATACTTAGAAGTGTAAACTTGGGCGAGCTACCTAACCTCTCGAGACCTCTGTTTCCTGTAAACTGGAGACAATAATAGGGTGCACCCGCCTCCCAGGGTTGCTGTGAGGACTCAAAGGAGATGAACAGTGCCTGATGAATCCTGAGAACTCAATACAGCGCAAAACAGGTTTACTGTTATTGTTAATCATTGTTATATTTTCCCGGCAGTAATAATTTACTACATTTGTACAGCTCTTATTAATTCATAAAGCCCTTTCTCTTAGAATGCTCCCTAGGGTCATCTCAAAAGCTCTCTGTGGTTCAGCAGGTGCTGTTACCCATTTCACAGATGAGAGGAGTGGCTTGTCCAGCTGCACAACAGGAAGTGGTGGAACTGGGTCCTGAGCCTGCGTGGGGCTCCCGGTCTGGTTGTCACCGACTGTGCCTTCCTGCCCTCTCACGGGGGTATGGGGCCATTTCAGCCCCGTGTATAAGATGCTGGATGTATGAGAAGTTTTCCCCGCTCTCAAGGAGCTTATAGTCTAGTTGAAATTCAACGAACTTGGCCCAGGAAATGGAGAGTCCACATGCGAGATGGAAGCTACTTTAACTGTCTCCAACAAGAGACGGCAGGCCAGAAACTGACTAGCCGGGAGCCGTACATGGTGCCATCAGATGACATCCAGAATTTTCTCGTGCTTAACCTGCAAAGACCTGTCTCCGATTTCCGGCCTGTCACTCAGCAGATCCCCTCCACGTGTGAAAAGCGCAAGGAAGCCCGCTCTGCGGTGGACGGTGTTAGCTCCAAGTTGCATCACACCCCGCCACCACTCCTCCTTCGCAACAGACCTTCGCATTATTCTGTGATCCCTTCCCATCATCCTTCCCAAATGTGCATCAAATTAAAGAGTTATTAGGGCATGGTAGGACATGTTTATGGGGAAGAATTTCCTTTAAAGTCACAGCTCAGCCTGAACTTACTTTATTAGTGTTTATACAAAGTATGTAGCCTGTTCCAATGCAATCCATGTTTATATTCCTACCACCACCGTTGCATTCCGTGGGCTGCCCCTTCCTGTTTTCCTAACAGTGACTACTGCACCTAGGCTAAAAGGTAGCAGTGTGTGTGCCGTGTGGCTGGCTGGGCCTAGCTAGATGCGTGCACCTTTCAGAAAATGACACTTCACCGTGATGTGTCCTGCCACTAACGGAGATTGTATAGTGGTCTGACCCAAGCAGACAAGAAGGGGGGCTCCATACAAACGAGGACTTGGGGAACAGGCCCCCTTGTTTGTCTGCTCACCTCTGTGGTGGGCATTCTGTGGCTCTAACTGGGAACACTGTTTGTGTGGATTTGCTCAGGGCGGTTCCAACTGTGCCTGTTTTCTTGCTACAATTATTAAAGGCATTCCCTTGGATGTGCAGAAGCATTCAGGTTTGGATGGTGATCATACGGCCACTCTAGTTCTAACCGGTGCCCAGAGTCACTGGTGTAAATGAAACACGGACATCGACTCGGGCTCTCAAGCCACGATCAACGAAGAGCAAATACAACTCAGTTAAAACTTTCGATGAAAAGCATGAGTCCAGGTAACTCAGTCATTCAACAGATGTTTGTGCTTTTCTGTGGCGGACATTGTGCTGAACCCTAAGGAGTCAAATATAAATAAGATATGGCCCTGACTCCCAAGAAATTGGAGTTTATTGGTTCAGCTAAAATTCTGCGTACGTTATGAAAATTGCCTGATTAAATCGTTTCAGTTGGTCTTTCACCCTTTAGGATGCTGCATTCATTCTTGAGGCTGATTGCTAAGTTCTCAGGCACTGACACCTGAATGCCTGGATGTGGATGCTCATTTGGCAGGTAGCAGCTTGTGACCACACACATGGGCCTTCGTCCCCCTGTGCCTCCATGTACCCATGTGCGGAATGGGAGCAGTCAGAGCCCCGACCTCACGGGCTGCTGGTGAGGGTCCCAGGGGGCGCCGAGTGTGAGGTGCTCAGCCTAGTATTTAGCGCATGGCAAATACCCAGTACACACGGGCCCTCGCATAATAGTTATTCATTCTGCAGTTAATTTTCTAGACCCTAATGTGGGCTGGCTGCAGCTTTTGTGCCCCTGTGTTGATCAGGACTTAGGTGACCTTAAAAAAAAGGCATAGTTTAAGGTAAAGTGTGTTAATGGGGGTTCAAAGCCTGTGAGAATTATCCTGGGGGATGATTCAGGGTCAGCGAGATTCTGACCCTGGGAGACCACCCAGTATATTTTCCACCTTCTACAGCTGGGGGAGGTAGCTTTTCCAAGGTCATGCTATGGGACAGAAACCGAGCACGGAGAAAGATCGTGATTACGTAGCTTCTCGTCCTTTCTCCCCCACTCTACTGGGTGGCCAGGTGACGAGGCTGTGCTGCAAGGACAGGAAAACCCAGACACACCTGCAGCAAACACAGTGAGGTGGCGTCGACTCCTCACAGCACAGCCCTGCGTGTTTGTTCTGGGTGGCGGTGGGGGGCCTGTGCTCCACACGGCCACTCGGGAACCGGGCCCCTTCCCTCCTAGGGTACCACCATTTTTGACACGTGGCCTGCACGTGTCAGGGAAGACAGGAAAAGGGAAGAGGGTGTGATGCCATATAGTATGCCCCATGGCCGTGCCTGGAAACGGCCCATATCACTTCCGTCTACCTTCTTTTCATCAGAAATCAGTCTAAAGGTCCCACCTAGATCCAAGGGGCGCTGGGAAATGCCGCCTTGCTGTTGGCCTGGGAGGGAAGGGCAGCAGCTTGGTGAACACACGGCGTCGTCCCTGTCGTGCCGTGTGCCTGAAAGTTCTTGTCACACTTCGGTGTCTTCTGTGACTTCTGTTTCCTGCCTCCCAGGGATCCGCAGATCCTACTCTCACATGCTCTACGTGCCGTGTGGGGCAGGACTGGAGAACCGGCCTTCCGAGGAGAGTTTGGAAGAGTTTGAGGTCTCTGGTCGTGACAGAGTGGGACATGAAGGGTGACCCTTTAAGACTGACGGGCGTCACCTGGAGGGGGTTGCTCAGAACGGAGTAAGTTGCCACCCTAGAATCACTTTGTTGTCTCGTTTAATCCTCACAGCACCCGCGGGGGGAGGCGCTGTTGCTTTGCCCATTTTACAGATGAGGACAGCGAAGCTGGGTGTGGCTGTGCAACCTGCCCTAAATCACACCGCCGGCTGGTGAGATCTGAGCCCGGGCCTGCGTTCTTAAACGGGACGCTGTGGAGCAGGGGTCTCAAATGGCAGTGCCCGGAAGGACCAAGCAGGGGACAGCAGCAGGGAAGCAGACGGGGCGGGCTGATGGGCCACGACGGAGCACATGCCTCGTCCAAAAAGGGCGGATGCTGCTTAGCGCCAGCTCACAGCGGCCCTGAGGACCCAGGGTTATCAGGTCGTGTGACTTTTTCCCGCAGACAACCCAGGATTTCAGATTTGTGAGTGAAATTCTCCCAGATTGGCCGTTAATGTACAGATCTTAAACCCCTACTGAGAACCAGACTGAGCAGATCCGTCTGCAGGCCAGAACTGGCCTGTGGGCTACCAGTGTGTGGTTTCACTCTTCTGCCTCCGGCGGAGAGCTAGAGGTGTCCCGGCACACCCTTCCTGCTGGACCGTGGAGCAGGACAGAGCAAGGCGGGCCGGGCCGGTAGGGAGCCCTCCTGCAGCAAGGAGGGTCAATGCAGAGACCCAGGCTCCCCTCCTCCTCGCAGGGCCTGCACCACCAGCCATCCAGCCATCCAGGTTCCCCTCTCTCTGGCCCGCTCTCCTCCCTGCAGGTAGCTGTCTGCACAGCACTGGCTGCAGACTTTTGCAGGTGTAAAATTATATATGCGAGAGTGTTGCCAAGCCAGAAATTTAGCCCAGGGAGGCTTAGTTCCCAAACAACCGAGGTAGTGTGAAGCCAGTTTTTCAAATCAAATTCAGTCATTTCTCTCCTGAATGTATGTGCTTTTAAACTTGCGCTTGGTTATGTAACTGATGAGACTAAAGCGCAGAAGTCCGAGAATCCTTGATTGACGCCTCCGGTGGCGCAAGTCCGGAGAGGTGAGGCCTGAGAGGCGAGCTCTAGGAGGCAGACACGCGGGGACACGCGGCCGCCCAGCCCGGTGGAGGGGCGTTGGGCGGTGCTTGAGCGTGAGCTGTCTCCTCTGTTGCGTCAGGGAAGATGGATGGATGGCATTAGGTCCCTCGGGATGGGAAGAGGAAGCAAAGATGGAAAGACACCCTCTGGGCAGGGTGACCTGAACAGCTCCAAAGAGGTCCTTTGTGCTTCTTAAAGAACATCTAGCTTGGGCCAGATTTTCAGGGCCTTGAGTGGCTGTGGCTCTGCTGGTCACTTTAGCTGTGGTGAGGGTCTTATTTCTTCAACTTCCAAATTTTTCAACATTTTTGGAGGGGAGGGAAGAGTCCATGAGCAATACATACTTACTGCAGAAGATACAGACAGCCCTAATAAGCAAAATGTAAAATGTGTTTTAAAAACAACAGAACTCTTCACGCAGCACCCAGAGAAGATGAGTGTACATATGTCTGAGTGTCTCCACGGGACCTCACCTCACCCGAGGGGTCTGGGAGGAGGTGAGGGGAGTGGAATCCGTGGCCGTGGCCCCCACGGAGCTGCATGCACACCCCTCTGGGAGAGGAGGCAGCCACACAGGGAGCAGGCAGCAGCGCAGGAGGTGGACAGGATCACGGTGAACACCCGAGACGAGCTGTGCGAAGAGGGGAGGCTAAATGGTCCAGGAGTTGAGAGGGTCAGGGAAGGGGGGTCAGCCGAGGGCGGAGGGGCTGGGGAAGCTGCAGAGAGGAGGGTCCCTCTGCCACTCTGTCCCCCTGCCTTCGGAATGTTCTCTCTGCCCGTGGCTGGCTCCTTTCGGGGGGCATCTCAGACCAAGTATCTCTCCCTCATGGGCACGCGAGCTGGTGCCCCCACTCCCTCTCGCCCCGCCTTCATTTTCTTCATCTCACCCTGAAATGACTGCCCAGTTATTTTCTTGTCATCTGTAAGCTTCTTGGTTTATTTGTGGTTGCCTATGTCCTGCCGTATTAGTTTTCTGTTGTTGCTTGACACTCTTGCCACAAACTTGGTGGCTTTGTGTAACTCCTGTTTATTTCCTCACAGGTAGGTGGGGGCCTCTGCTTCAGGGTCTGCCCAAGCTGCAGCTGAGGTGCTGGCTGGGGCTGTCTCATCCAAAGGCTCAGCCCTGGGTCTGTGTTCAGGCTCTCGAGGCTGTTGGCAGAATGGAGTCCCTTGCAGACTGTTAGGCTGAGGGCTGAGGGGTCCTGCTGGTCATCCTCAGTTCTCTGCCGGTTGTCTGTAGAGGCTGCCCTCAGGTCCTTGCCCTACATGCCTCCCTAGTGTGGTCACTTGCTTCTCTAGCAAGAGAGGGTCCCCTAGCAAGCTGGGCATTACGGTTATGTGTTATGTAATCACCAAAGTGACATCTTGTCACCTTCACTCTAGTGGCGAGAAGCAAGTCAATAGGTCCTGCCCACACTCGAGGAGTGGGGATTCCACAAGGGTGGTAATACCAGGAGGTGGGGGATCATGGGGGCCACCCTAGAATCTGCCTGCCACACTCACCAGAATACAAGTCTCCCCAAAGGACTCACTTGTTGTTGTTCAACACTCTCCCTAGCCACAATCACAGCACCGGATCCAGAGTGGGTGTTTAATAAAGGTACACTGTAGGGGGAAAGAAAGGATGGAAGGGAGGGGGAGGAAGGGGAGGGAGGGAGGGAGGGAGGGAGGAAGGAAGGAAGGAAGGAAGGAAGGAAGGAAGGAAGGAAGGAAGGAAGGATCGTGTTTTCCCCTGCAACATCTCCTGGGTTTACAGTTGAAGCCCTTTTCTCCACACACTCCTAACAGCTTTACTAGAGGGTGTTTTTGCTGCTCCCCCTCCACACGTGTGCTACAGCAAGAAGACATTTCGCTGGAATGCCACAGAATGAATCAAAAGGAGGGTGTGAATATACATGTGCCAAGACGGGGACAGCAGCCTGCCCTAGAACAAGTTTGTTTCATTTTTTCCAATGTTGTTCTAAATTCCCCTTCCTGTTCCACCCGACCCAAGGTGTCAAACAGATGTGAAAATACCACAAAGCTGCAAGTTACAGTGTTGGTGTATGATTTATGATTGGGATGGGGGAGAATAATGCAGATTACCATGGTGATGCCTGTTTGTGGAGGCAACATGGCACATGATGAGGAACATGGCAGAAACCAGACACTGGCAAAAATAGCAAGAAAGACTTCTGCCTGGAGTTGGAGAAAAGGCTCGGCACTCCCGGCAGCCCAGACCTCCCCGGGCAGCAGAGTGGGAACTGAGCCGTCCCGGCCATAGTGGGGAGTAGCGAGGCCACTGGAAGTGCTGCTCTGCTTCCTTGAAGACTCAGGGGAGGGGAATTCCATTCCGTCCTGTTCCATTCTGTTTACTCGTTTTTCTCTTAGTCAGCAGTGAAACCGATGCCGTAGACGATGCTTGGCCTCTGGTTGCGGATGGGCAGCAGGATGTGATTAACAAACAAACAAACACAGGAAAAAACATGCCCACTGCATCCAGAGAGCCCTAGTTCGCCGCATCCCAGCCTTTACTGCTTGTCTGACCTCATGGCAACTTGCTTTATTGGTAAAATCTTCTAGTGGGGCGTAGGTTGGGGAGCCCAAGCTTCAGTGTCCTCCTGTGAGAAATGGGACAACAGTAGCACCTATCACAGAGGATTGCTGGGTGGATAAGAGAGAACGAACATAAAGTTTTTAGCGCAGTGCCTGGTACGTGGTTTGGGTCCAACAAATATCAACTCTCATTAAGGCTGATGTTCAGTATCTTTATCAGTTGAAGGACAACTAATGCCGACCTTTCAGTTGCAGAAAGAAAGAAGAAAAGGACAGAGAGCTCCTGACACAGAAATACTGTGCTTGTCAAGGTAGATTGTATAACAAATGGTCACGACACTTCAGTGTCTTAAGAGTGACTTCTTGGGCATCTCTGAGTCTGATGTGGGACACTGGGGAGACAGGGGAGGGAAAGGCTGTGTTCCACACAGTCGCTCAGGGACTCAGGCTCTCTCTGTCTTCTCTTGGAGTCTCTCCCCACCCCACCCCAACACACCCCCTCCCTGGATCTACTGGCTCCAGCCCCAGATGAGCAGGAAGCTCTATGGATCAAGGCCGGAAGGCAGTATGTATTGCTTCCGCCCAGGTAATCGTGAGAACTGAGTTAATGGCTGCACCTACCTGCAGGGGAAGCCGGGAAGTGCAGCCTGTCTGTGTGCGCCCGACAGAGGGACGCGGTTCGGTGGGCAGCTCGCCAAGCCCTTCACGGACCGTACCCACTCACTGTGATGACGAGTCTAACACCGGGGCGTGCACGTGGTGTTCTAGGCCCCACTCGGAGGGATGGGCGGCCCTAACAATGCCGTCTTAGTCCTCAGAGCCCGAGAGAAGGGCCAGCTCTCACCTCATTCCTGGAGTGCCTTTGGCCCCTGCCAGCTGTCCTTGTCCACAATGACACCATTGAGAGTCTCAAGGGTGGCAGGCGGGCCTCGGAAAGGACAAGTGAGAGTCACGTGAATGCAGTTCCATTGTTAATGGTAAATTAAATATCTGGAAGGTGGCTTTCTCCTTTCTCCTTCCTCTTTCATCTTTTTTTTTTTTTATCAAAACGAATCACTTCAAAACTTAATGGCTGAAGAGTAAGCACTCATTTTAGTATTCTCTGTCACAATTTCTCTGGGCAGGAATTCAAGAGTCGCTTAGCTGGTTGATCTGGCTCGGAGTTTCTCACAAGTTGTAGCCAGATGGTAGCTGGAGCTGGAATCTCAAAGGCGTCTGCACTTACGTGCTGGACCTCCAGGCCAGAAAGACTCAGACGGCCAGGGCTGGAACAGCCAGGGCTCCTCGGCACCACCCCACGCTCTCTGCCCCCCTTCCTTTCTCCTCTCCCTCACCTCCCCCCCCCCACACTCCCCACCACCGTGGTCTTCTGGTCTTTTCGTGTGGCAGCTCAGGGCTCCCATGCATGTGCTCCAAGAGATGGCCAGGCAGTCACTTACTGTCTCTGCTGATCTCCGAAGTTCTGCGTCAGTTCCACCCTAATCTTACCTGTCCGGTCAGTCACAAAGCCTTGCTTAGGTTCAAGGGACAGGGGCACACACTCGGCCGCCCCCTGATGCCAAAGAAACCACCTGCAGGCGTGATTTAAAACCCCTCCACATCCCCACCCCACCTCTCGACACTGATGGCTTCCCCACTCAGGGTCACCCCGGGTGGACCGTGCCTGCAGATGGTGCAGACCACATCCCAGGCTGAGAGCCCCTGACTCCCTCAGGGGCCAGAGGTGCAGGCTGAGAAATGTAACGGCCCGGCGGAGCCTGGACTGGGGCGATGCGGGTTGGGAGGGATGGGCACGTGAGGCAATGTAGCCTCTTCTCGGTGTCCATTTAGTTAGTTCCCATTGTCAGCCAGGCGTGTTTGCAACCCAGGCCTCGTACGTCTCACCTTCCCAAGGCCTGCGAGCCGGGGAGCGTTACAGAAAGCGTGCGGGTCAGAGGGGTTAAGTAACTTATGCAAACCCCCAGAGTTGGGTGTGGGGGGTGGGCAGAGATTTGAACCCTAACCTAGCTCACCTCAAAGCCCGGGGTCCCCCTGGCCTCCTCCCTGGGAGCCTGGCAGTCTGGCAGTCTGGAAGCCTTGGATGGGCTAGGGGAAGATCCCGTGGCATAAGGTGTCAGAGAAGTGTTTCGAGGGAGAGGCAGCGTGAGGGGCCGTTCATGGTGCTGCCACTCTCAGCCACAAAACGCACCCTTCTTCCCACCCGTAGGAAGATAGCACACCAACCAGTGGAGTCTCTTGAGGATCCCGGGATTATCTCTCAGCGCCGAGTCTGGGGTGAGGCAGTCAGCTGCTCTTGGTGCACTGAAATTTCCGAGTGGAGGTGGGGGTATTCAGTTCAACCAATCCTAGTGCCCTGATTATTTAACAAGTGTCAGATAAGTGCTGTGTGTGCCTCATCTTATTTAACCCTCGTGAAAACGATGGAGAGACTGAGCCTCGGAGGTGGAGTGAACTGCCCGTAGACCACTCAGTAAGTGGCGAGGCAGGGATTCAAACTCGGGGCTGCTTGCCTCTGCAGCTCAGCCTGCCAGACACGGTGTTCCCAGGGCGCCCCACAGTCTCCACCGCAGCCCCGGCCCCGAGTCCCCTGCATCTCAGCAGCACGCTTCCTGTCCCTTCACGTAATAAATATTAATTGAAATATATTGGTGCCGCAGTCGCAAGCACTAGCTGCTGAGACACCACGCTGCGTCCCAGTAATTAAACCCTTAGTTGCACTGTCATATTCACGGTTGTCAAGGTCCCCAAGCAACCACCCCAGTTGTGATGGGAGGCGCGAGGAACACTCAGGTAGTTATGAGCGTGCACAGATTCCCGCCTGTGTGCCGGCGCGGAACCGGTGCGTGAGCAGCCCTCCTCCGGCTCCCTGTGCAATCCCCGCCCTTCCCTCGCCGCACTCCGCTCGGTCCCAGGAGTCTATGTGCTGCCTCCCTCCACCGCAGGCTGGTTAACAAACAACTGTGCTATTTTAGGCCGTGGAACGCTGGGCGTGTGGGGGAGGGGCGGTGGCTCCCAGCTGAGGCTCCTCAAGGACCCACTTCATTTTTATTTCGGCCTCGTTTCCGCATCAGGAGAGTCATCCCCCCCCTCACTGGACTGCTCCTCCTGCGCAGTGCCAGAATCTGAAAGCCGTTTCCCTCTTCTTACGCAGCTGCAACCACACAGGTCTCACGGTGGCACGGCTGCGGGATGGCCGGCCGCTTCAGGGCCTGACGAGGAAAACCAGAGCAGTACAGTAGCCCCCACTTATCCACGGGGCCTGTGTCCCAGGACCTCCGCGGATGCCTGAAACCGCGGATAGCACCGCACCCTCTGCACGCCATGTTTTTTCCTGTACGCGCATGCCTTCTCGCTCTTAAAGGAAGTACCTTACAGCTTCTCTCTGGCGTGTCTGAGTTGCCAGCATCGTTACTCTTGTGCTTTGGGGCAGTAGTGGGGAAAATACGGGCGACTAGAGCTGTGATTCCAGGACAGTCGATCTGAATACCGAGTCGGCTGCTGGGTGACTCATGGGCCAGGAGCATTTCCGGTGTGGAGACCCCGGACGAAGGGACGACTCACACCTCAGGCAGAGCGGAGTGGGCAGGCGTGGGGTTTTATCGCGCTACTCAGAATGGTGCACCGTTTAAAACTTACGAATTGTTCATTTCTGGACTGTTCCCTTTAATGTTTGCACATCGCAGGTAGCCATGGGCAACTGAAACTGCAGGAAGCATGTGGGGTGTAAGAGGGGCTGCTTCAGTGAACGTTTAGATAAGGACGCATTGCGGGGAAATGGCCTGTTAGCAGCTCAGTGTCCTGGAGGAAAGCAAAGTCAGTTCGTTCACAGATGCCTCGTTGAAACTCCGGTTTGGCCAAAGGCTTGACATTTTCTCATCACTTCAGAGAGGAAGGCAGGGCAGATAGGAATTAATTGTTCACACTCATTATTAAGAATTATAACATTATTTATGGTCTTTTTTTTTTTTGGTCTCCAGCCTTCTTAGATAATTTTAGTGAACACAGTGTTTAGACAGTTGTTCGCAGGTTCGTTCTTGACTTTGGTTTACCCTCACCCTGGTTTCCTACCCCCGTGGTGCTCCCTTCTCCCCAGCATCAAAGCCACCACAAGGCTCTCACTTCTTCCACAACACATTCTTCTCTTTGGGGCCAGTTTGAGGCATTTCAGCCTACAAACCGAGGCAGGAGCGATCCACGCAGCTGTCGTTACCTGTATATGAAATGAACGAGGTCACCGCTCCCCTGTGCCGGGCAAATATTCTACCTTCTCAGGCTGTGGAGTTAAGTGAGATGCGATCTTTGTCCTCGGCGAGTCCTCAAACTCGCCGGAAAACAGACAAGTGTCTCACTAGGTAACAAAGTTAGTCCAGATTCTTTTGGTTTCAAGTGTTGGGAAATTCAGCTCAGTCTGGGTTAAGTCAAAATGTAAGGGAAACGGGATAGAGTGGCTCATGCAGTCTTGAAATACAGAGGGGTCTGGCCTCGAGCCCGTGTGCATCCAGATACTCCCAGGAGAGCACCAGAAATCGGTCTTTATTCATCCCCTCTCCCTGGAAAGTCTCTCTTCATGGTGGCAAGATGGCTGCTGGCAGCGCCGACCAGCTTAGCAGCCCCAACAGAGAGAAACCTATGGGAGTTTGAGTCCTCATGCACTCCTGAAACAATGACCGTGGGCAGAGGGAGGGAAAATGTGTGTAAGGCTGGTTTGGAGTAGGTGCTCATTCCCGGGGCTGAGACGCAGGGTCGGCCCCCACTTCTATGACATGATCTGTGAGTTGGGGGAGGGGAGCGTCCGAAGAAAAATTTGTGACCCGATGAAGGGGCAACAGAAGCCAGGCAGCTACGTACAACAGGGCTCTACTACATGCATAATGGATAGCTTATTCCATACAATATCCTTAAGGTTATTGGGCATGCTCAGGGGATAGCATTAATCATTGGAATTGCCTGCTTCTTGACAAGCAACATCCCTGCAGTCCGAGCCAGTCTGGGTTGAAGAGACCATAAACATAACCTGGAAAAAAAGCCTTAACCCAATTGTGCTCTCCTTTCAGTGACCTGGACAGAAATAATATCACCAGGATCACCAAGACGGACTTCGCTGGACTCAAGAATCTACGCGTCTTGTAAGTAGCACAGGACTGTCCCGCACATTTCTATTTGTAGCTCTTCAGCCTTATGGAAGTGTTCCATTGCCCTGACATCACACCCCCAAGCGCCATGCTGCAGCTGAAAGCCCTTCATGAGCGGGCCCAGGTTTGCGTGGTGTCTCGCCCTCTGTCTCTGTGCTGCTGGCTGGGCCAGACAGCTAGGAGAAGTCAGGCCAGTGACAGGGCAAACAGAAGGCAACACACAGATAAATCACCGTGCCCTGCTTCTAGGATGACAGCGATGTCAGGGCGACTAGCCATGCTTCCCTTCCAAAGAGACTGTAATTTCTTCTCCAGCATGTGCATTAACGGAGGAATCAGGACAAAAGTTATTTATCTTGTCGCTTAATGGAAAGGAGGAGAGGAGGGAGGGAGAGAGTCAGACAGGGTCAGGGCCCTTGTTGAACGGAACACCCACAGCTGTGCAGACAGGTAGCAGAACTTGAGATGGGCATTTGTAGAATGGGGGAGCAAACAATACGAGGTCTCCTTTCCAAATACCGACCACCCAGCTCTAGGCCTAGGCCACCTAGGTGCGTGTCCGTGAACAAGTCTCAGACATTCAGAGGTACGAGAGAGAAGCAAGTGGACTCTCTTTCCTTCTTTCCTGAGAAGTGGATTTGGACCCATAAGGGTGGCCCAGATGTGGAGCACAGTCTGGGCAATTCAGCCGTGGCCTTGGTATTCGTTTGTTGTAGAATCTTGGCTGGAGGATCTTCAGTAGAAATATCAGCTGAAATCTTGGTATCTGAAGCCACCACCTTCTTTTTCTTTATAGCCTTCTATAACACAGTGGATTTTGTTCTAGTGCCAGGAAATGCCAGGTCTGGTCTTGACTCAGAACTAACTGCCCATGTGACTTTGGACAAATCATTACCCTTCTTTGGGCCTCGGTTTTCTTATCCACAAAATAAGGAGTGAGCAGTGTATTAGTCCTGGGGCTGCTGTAACAAAGTACCACAAACTGGGTGGCTTAAATAACAGAAATCTGTTGTCTCACAGTCCTTGAGGCCAGGAGTCCAAGACCAAGGCGTCAGCAGGGTTGGTTCCTTTCGGGAGCTGTGGGAATGATCTGGTCCAGGCCTCTCTCTTCGCTTCTGGCCTCAGGAACTCCTTGACTCTTCAATGGTGGCTTCTTCCTAGGTCCCTTCCCATTGTCTTCCCTCAGGCATGTACGTCCAAACGTCCCCTTTTTATGGGGACACTAGACATATCGGATTGGTGCCCATCCTAATAACCTCATTTGAACTCGATTACCGAGTAAAGAGCTTGTCTCCGAAAGAAGGTTGAATTCTGATACGCTGCGGGTGAGGACATTAATCTATGAATTAGGGGTTGATACCGTGCAACCCATATCAAATTAAAGGTCCATATAACTCTCATAATTGCCCATACAATGCACTTTGTTTTCAACGCTTTCATGAATGGTCTGTTTATTCTGACCACAACGTGGGGAGTATTACGTGCATCACTCTCTCCTGACTGAGAAGGAATTGCGGTGACGATAATGGTGATGACTGAGAGACGTGCGGTACATACGTTCCACAGACCAAACTCTCTGCTACGTGGTTATTAACCCCAGTACGCCAGAGGACACAGAGGCTCAGACAGGCGAAGTGGCCCCAGCTCCACATGGCAGGTGACTGGGGGAGGAGGAATCAGCACCCAGGACGGGTGCTTTCCAACCTCTAGGCAATGCCACTCGTGTTATCAGAAGTTTAGAAAGCCAAGAAGGGAATGGTGTATCCTATTTTGCAAATGCAGCTCTGACACACGGTGGCTTCCCTGAGTTTCCCTGAGCACCAGTGTGGGGATGCTGGGACCCGAACCCTGGGCCTCCAGCCAGCAGGTGCTCTCCCCTCCCCGGTCTCCGGTGTTCGGCCTGTCGACTTCCCTCCACCCTCTGCCAAGTCTCTCTTTGGCTCTGCCAGGGGTGTCCAACCTCTTGGCATCCCTGGGCCACACTGGAAGAAGAGGAGTTGTGTTGAGCCACACATTAAGTATATTGTGACACATAATCACAAAAAGGCTCATCATGTTTTAAGTACATTTACGATTGTGTGTTGGGCCACATGCGTGGCCATCCCAGGCTGCATGCGGGCTGCGGGTTGGACGCCCCTGTGAGTCTAAGCACTCACACGTCTGTCGAGTGACCGGCAGCTCTGGCAAGCCTGTGTGTGGCTCAGAACGGAGACTGGAAGGAGAAAGGGAATTCCACGGCTCAGTGTTAGGGTAATTTTTATTGCGGAGATGTAGGCAGTAAACACCTGATTCCAGGTCATTCTGTCAGCTTATAGAACAGACATTTAACTTCTCTCATTATTGTTATTATTGTTTTCCACTCCTAGTCCCCCAGCATCTGTGAAAGATTTCCTTTTATACAAGTCAGAAATTTCACCTAGTGCTTCATTTTCTAACCAAGTCAAAAATAACCCTTTGATTTTTCTTACCATTACATCAGAAAGACTAATAAAAATTCCGATTTCCATATCGGCTCTCTGCAAACACAAACTTTAAAATAATCACAAAAGACCGCGTTAATATCCCCTGGACGGTCTACAACATTCCTTTGAGTACGGTTTATTGGTACACTCTTCTTATTTCGATAAGCAATGCCAAACCCTCTCTCTTCCCCCACTTTGTAGGCCCCATTAACATAATATGTTTCATTATCTTATCAACTCAAAGACAGTCCCATTCAAGTGACCCTGTATCACTGGAAAAGAATCTGGTAGGTGGGATAGCTGAAATGCTTTCCAACAAACATCAATAAAATATCCAGACATAGAAACTACATTTTCCCTCAATCTATTCTTTTTAGCAGAGTAACCTAGACAACTATCTTTTCTGAAAAGCTTTCTTCACACCTTGGCACATTCTGGGTATCTGTTTCTTATTTACAGTTTCTAGTGAAGCTGAAAAGACTTGATGGTCTTGGATAATTTGAGTTTGCCCCCAATTTCCTAGCAGAACTGTTAACACAGCGCTAGTGAATGGGCAACAGCAGATAAAATAGGGATTAGGGAACTTCGGCCTCACCCAAAGGTGGTTTTCGCATGTAAAGTGCTTTCAAAGAGAAGCTATAATAATTGCCGGTAACAATTCTTTCTCCCTTGGGGTAGGAATACGAAAAGGTCTATTCTGGTGCTATCAATTAGTTCCCTTTCTGTTAGTCTGTTGCAAGAACTCTGCTATGCCAACAATGTGGGAAACAGCTTTATCCCAAATGGGGTTAATAAAAGAGCTAAACTCCACCCAGCCTTCATCACATGGGGGCAATTTCCGATTCTGATCCAATGTTAAAACTAAAAAAAGAGCAATGCCCAAATTGCTGAAAATGAACACAGTCTGTGTCCTAACTCAGAACAGACTCAAGCTCTGGACACTCCAGCCTTTCCTGGACCCCCTGACCTCCTGCGTCTGGTCGGTAGAAGGAGAGTGATAGCAAGGGCTTTAGCTGGAGCTCCAGAACTGCATTTCAGCCTAGAAGTCAGGGTGGGCATTTCACAGCTCATTGATTCATTAATTCATCAAATATTGATTATTCCTTGAGTCTTTAAGTGTCAGGTATTAGGCTGGACTCTGATGGCTGTAGGAAGCAGATCTAGAAGAGGCCCTAGATGCCCTACCAGTCAGGATCCCAGCAGAAAGAGATGATACTCTCACAGGACAAACGAGGAGAGCTAAATAGTCATCTGCAAAGGCGTGGGCAAGAAGAGGGGGCATAGTTCCCTGGGGTGAGTGGCAGCAGGTGTCTAGTCCTCAAGGAGCAGGGGGAGGAATTGGTTGCCCTAGCAGAGTTAGGGACTGCCTGGCAGGGCCTGTGGTCTGAGGTAGAGAGGCGAAGTCAAACTGAGGTGACTTGGCAGGGAGGGAGCTGGGATAAATCTCCCAGCCTCACCCATTGTCCTCCTACCCTCTGACCTCCCGCTGGGACTCCAGCTAGCTGAAAGCAACAGGAAGCCAGAGTCAGCCAGGCCTCTGATATGATGGAGCCGGTAAAAGGTAGCCTTCCGGGGCCTTAGCAAAGTGGGAAAGGGGCAGCTATCCATACAGATATATTTGCATTTTCTACTCCCCTTTCTGAAAGAAGCTAGCACTGCTTAATTAGTACAGAACTAAGAGATTCATCATAGGAGGTTGGAGTTGGACTCCTTCAGAGCCCAGAGGCGATGTGACACTCAGCCACCCTACTGTTGTTCCTTCTTGTAATTGGGAAGTCATGACAACAAGCTCTGTGATGGATTGATTGATAGTAAAATCCCAGCTGAACAAACCACCCATCACTAATATTGAACTGCATCCATGTTTAGCAAGATGTGCTAGTGTGAGTCTATTAGCATTCCAAGGCCCTCGTTGCCATATGGTGGGATGGAAAGGGAAGAGAAGGGAAGGAAAAGAACATTTATTAAACTTCTAATTATACTCCAGATCCTGGGCTAGATAATTTACACACTTCACTCCATTTCTAGTTTCACTTATAAGATGTTTTTTTTTTTTTTCAATTTTTTTCTTCTGTTTTACAAATGAAGAGAGGGAGGCCTAGAGAGGTTGACCAGATAGCCCAGTGTCACACCATCAGCTGGTAAGAAGGCAGGAAAGGGATTCCAAATGGAATTCGGCAAGCACACCACAGTGGGACTTGGAGAGTCCGCCCACACTAGCTGTATGACCTGATGGAAGCAATTTCTCCTTGGACAAGTCTCTTAATCGTTCTGCTTCCTGGTGTCTGTCTGTCTATATAAAATGAGGAGCCTGGAAGAGGCCAGCCAAAGAGGCCAGGAGTAACACAAACGTGTGACTCAGAATGGACGAGAACTTGGCAAACTGGGGAGCTCGTGTGCCTTGCCTGATCCATACTCAGTTCTGGCCAACAGTTGGTACTTGGGAATGAGACAGCTGAGTTTTCAGAAGGAGTTCGGTGTGTGTGTATGTGTGTGTAACATCCTGACTTTTAATTGTTTGCAACAAATTCACAAAAATATAAAATATCACTGAGGCCAAAATACCCCCTTCACTGTAATAGTCTAAGTGAGACATTTCATGTGACCTAGACTAGTCTTTTCCTTCATGTAAAATGAAGGATGCACTGTAGTTCTAAGTCACCTTTGGTTTTTCATCCCTTAGCTGTTAGCAGGTGGCTGCTGTCGAAGCAACTGGGTGAGGGCTGGGAGTATGATGATGAACAGAAGTTCTTACCCTCTCGGTCGTTATCCATAGTAAGAAAGATGGACTTGAACATAAACACAAAGGCCCAAGTGTTGAGCCTAAGAAGCTCGCAGGATTATGGACCATCCGAGGTATCAGAGGTGGAGGGCTGTCATGGGAGGGATCTTTCTGGATGGAGAACTGAGCCCCCTCAAGCCTGCTCTGCCTCCCTGCTGCCTTCCCTCCAGGGGCTCGGGGTGCCTCTCTGCCGGCGAATCCGGAGGAGCCCGGGCCCTTCCTAAACTCCACCCCCCAGACAAGCACACTTCAGTCGGAACTGCACCTCCGCTGAGTCCCGTGCCGCCACCGGGGTCAGCCTTGGATGGAAACTATGCAGTTTCATTGCTTCCCTTCCCGACCATCCAGCTAATCCATTTTAAGCTGCCATTTAAAAAAAAAAATTAGGGAAACAAACGTTTCATTGTATGCCCAATTCCTAGGAAGTGCCACATGCACGGACTGAACTCTCTTCCGCAGAATGTTGAGGGTTTTAATCACCTGCGTCGAAGACTTTGTAGATCAGCAGAGCCTGTGGCTGGGGAGCCCTAGCTTTCGTGACCATCACCCCCGGGTGGGGAGCAGGCGGGCACTGGGAACGGGATTCCCGGCACCAGGCTGCTTTTCCTTCGTCACAGGCGGCCGTCTGGCAATAGCTTCACCTTTCCAGTCGATGACCCAGAGACAGCCGGGCAGGCCCTTCCCAGTGAAGCCTTTCGGCAGCTTTGCGGGAAGAGGTGCTGACTCCATGTGTAGTTTCCTGTAAGAAGCAGCTTCTACCTCTTCCTTCTCTGTGCAACTCCCTGCAGTGCTCGGGGGGACATTTGCTGAGAACATTCCTAAAATAGAGGCACAGAAACCAATCTGTCAGGTAGAAGTGTGCAGGCGGCGAAACCCTGGTTACCGTGATACCAAGCCGGGATGGGAGTTATCTTGCCCCACCATTCTCATCCCAGCTGGGGGGGCCCCAAGGGTTGTGGGAGGGGCCGAATGGCCATGCCTGCTTGGCATGAAGCCTAGTGTGGGGATGCCTGAGCCCCTCTCATCCCTGACCCGTGCTGCTTCTGTGGTTCTAGACATCTGGAAGACAACCAGGTCAGCGTCATTGAGAGAGGTGCCTTCCAGGATCTGAAGCAGCTGGAGCGATTGTAAGTACAGCACAGCCTCCTTTCTTGAAAAGTCTTTTTTCTCCTCCTTCTTCTTCTCCTTCTTCCTTTTTTTGTTGTAAATTGGCTTCATTGCAACTTTGCTTTAAAAAAACAGCCTGCAATGTTTAATAAAACGTTTGCTATTTTATTTAAAGCACATTAGATGCGTGTTACAGAGACACTGAGATTCACATAAACACTTTTCCTTTAAAAGATGCTAGAATTGGCATCTGGGGTTTGTTTTTCTTCTTTTCAGCCTTAAGCTCTCTCTTGGTGTTTGTATGTGGGGTTGGTCCTGGCCCGGGCCTCAGCCTTCACTTTCGGGGAGGAAGGAAGCCCACAGTTAGCTCCCTGTCATGGAAACCAGCTTCAGACACTCCCTGCTCCTCTGCATGGGGAGTGTGCTCCCGCACCAGGCCCCCTGCATGCTCCCCTGTGCCTCTCTGCCCCATCCTCATGGGAGAGGAAGGGCAGCAAGTGGGCAAAGCCCTTGGAGTGCCTGTACCTCTGAGTGCACGTCAGCCTGTGTCAGGAAGCCCACACGTTTCCATGAGAGAATATGCTGACAGTGGTTTAAAAAATAGGCCGCTGTTCCGACTCTATCAGAAGGAGAGAAGAAAAGGGGCAAGATGGGAGATGGATGGAGCCCCCATTTGTTTTGTTGATTAATGCTTTTGCAGAAAAGCTTTGGGTCACTTTGATGAGGGGAGCTGCTCAGATGGTTAAGTGGGCAGCTTCACCTTTCTTCAGTTAATCACATCTGGCAGCTCATAACATCTGGATATTTGCTTTCTGCCCTCTGAGCGGGGATTGTCCCCGAGAGCACTTAGTCATGCCGGTGGGCGTCTCTCTCTCATGCTTCCCTCTGCGTCCCGGTTGACCTGACATCTCAGCCTCCCTCTCCTGCATTCGAGTCCGAGGGCCTGTGACAGCTCACTGCTCTGCCAGCTTACCTAGAAGGATGTTCCACACGGGCCGATCTCTGTCATCGACAGGGACGGGCTCACGTAGGGTGGAGGGCCTGCCACCGACTTGTCAGCTCTGTGGTTGCTCGTCCGGGACAACATGGGGATGGGAAGGGAAGTTCCCCAGCAAAATCCTTTACTCTCCCTCTGCTGTGTAGATGGTCTCAGTCACCGCTCTTCTGCAGGGTCGAAGGTCAGCATATGTTCTGCTGCTGTTGGTTTGAAAATATGACATTTATTTCTTGTGAGGGAAAACAGTTGTAAAAGTAATGAATGTTGCCTCTGTGGACACTTTTGTTTTTAAGTTTTCTTAAAACTTAAATTCTTCCCATTTAAACGTAGGGGAAAAACACAAGTATTTTTTGGACTTGGTTTCTTTCTACGAAATATTCGACATTTCTGTGGAAGGATAAACAATACAGTCCTTAGTGAAAAGGCCACCTCTTGCTTAGTGCTCTGATTAGAAGGGTAAATACATTTCCAATTCATTAATTTCATGGTTGTTGGAAGGGAACTAATTGAGTACCTTGGATATGCTAGGAACTGTGCCAGTGTTTTATATGCTGTTATTTTATCCCCACAAAATTCCTGTGAGGTGTTATTGCCCTCATTCTGCAGATGAAGAAACAGAGGCCCAGGGAGATGGAGCCAAAGAGTTGTCGGGGGGGAGCCAAGATTCGGAGCCACATCTGTCCACCATCAAAGCCCACGTCCTCTCATCCTTCCGGGCTGCGGACGGTAGATGAAGTGTGGTCTTTAGCAATGGCCCCGCAAATGGCCTCCCCCGCACCCATTGCGCTCCAGGGAGTATCAGTGAAATGTTCTGGCTTTTGGCTTGGTGATCATGGCTGAAATTCCGAGTGTATCCGGGGGACTGAGGAGATTGCACTTGCAGGGAGAACCTGTCTTTCTCTCCTTTGCCTTATTAGGAGGGTGAGGCTAGCTCCGGTGCTAGGTAAACCCTCAAATCTCATGGCTTAACCCTGTGGAAGTTTGCTTCTTATTCATATCAAACCCAGTAAGGGAATCCCAGCTGCCGGGTCTCTGTTCTCCGAGGGGACTCTCAGAAACATGGGTTCCTGCCCCTCCTCAGCTCTGCCATCTCCAAATGTTGCCTTTTAAAGTACCGATGTCTGTCTGCATCAAGCCAATAGAAGGGAAAACAGCATGAAGGACTGCACATGGGCGAGACCCACAAGGAGAACATGTCGCTCCCACTCTTACACACCTTGGGCTGGAGCTCAGTGGAGGTTGGGGAGGTAGCTGAGTGCTATGCCCAGAGACTAGAGGAGACAGGCTTAGTGAACAGTTAACCAGTCACTGACTTACATTGCAAGCAAACTGAAAAAGCCCTTGGTCAGGAAGAACAGCAGTACAGGCAGCTGACTGGTATGCACAGCTGGTAGGCACCTCATTTAAGTCCTTTCAGTGTCAACAAGAGGGAGTGTGTGTGTGTGTGTGTGTGAGACATCATCCTGACTGGTGTTAACCTGGAAGTGGTTATTCAGTCTGTCCCCCAAAAGGGCTGGGAGCTATAGAATAGGAAAATACAATGTATTGGGTTGGCCAAAAGTTTGTTTGGTTTTGTCTGTAAGATGGCTCTAGTAGCCCTTCATTATCTTTAACTTCATTTGAAACAGCTTTGCTAGATTGCATTGTGACAGCTGTCACATCAGTGTGCATTTAAAAAAACTTATCAAAATTGGTGAATTTTTGTGTAGCCATTTCAATATTGAAGATGGAAGGAAATACACAACATTTTTGGCATATTATGCTTTATTATTTCAAAAAAAGGTAAAAACACAACTGAAATGCAAAAAAAGATTTGGTCAGGGTATGGAAAAGGGGCTGTGGCTGAAGAAATGTGTCAAAGGTGGTTTGCGAAGTTGCGTACTGGAGCTTTCTCACCGGATGATGCTCTACAGTCAGGTAGACCAATTGAAGTCGATAGCTATCAAAATGAGACATTAATTGAGAACAGTCAACGTTCTACCATGCAGGAGATAGCCGAGATACTCAAAATATGCAAATCAATAAAGTTATTGGTGAAGATGAAAAGTGTCTTTTTTTTACAGAAAGAACTAACCGGACTTTTTGGCCAACCCAGTATTTACTGCTAACAACTGAAGGAGCGGATGGCTGGCTGGTGGGGCCCTGTCTAGCTCTCAGTCCTGACACTGGTGTCAGGTCTGTGTCTGTGTATTTGGTAGTAGATTCATCGTTATTGGTCACACTCTGAAATACAAGCTGGAAATTATACGGGTTTTGACCATTCATTTCTTGTTTGTTCATTTTCATTCACAATGGTCATTATTGGTTTGACCTCTTGGGCTTTAATGGTAAAGGAAGACTGTTTTGTCCTGTAGGTCTCAACTCAGAAGCCTCTATCCTTCCATGACAGAATCCCTGCTCCCGACTCAGTTAGGTGTCCTTCCTCTCATAGCACGTGATCATCCCCGTCACAGCACTTACCACACCATGTTTTAATTCCCCATCTGCCTGGTTGTCTTTCCCCAAAACTCTGAGCATGTTGAGGTCGGCCATCACATTCCATTTAGCTCTTAATCTCAAAGCCCAACTCAAGGCGTCATGGTAAGTCCTTATGGAATATTTATCCAATACTTTTTTAATACCAGTTTTTGTTTTATACCAGTGGTTCTAGATTGGCACCAGTTTTTCCCTCGAGAGGACACTTGACACTGTCTGGAGATATTTTTGGTTGTTACAACTGGAGGAGGCTACTGGCATGTAATGGGTAGAGGTCAAGAATGTGGCTAATCATCCTACAATGCACAGGACAGTGCTCACAGGACTGGATCATCCAGTCCAAAGTGTTACCGATGTGAAGGCGGAGGAGCTCTACTCTTTACCTGCTACGTGCCAGACAGCCTCTTAGGCACTTGATGTTTGTCCTCTGGTTTAATCTGACCAGCAATATTATGAAATGAGAATTACCATATCCCTGATGCGACTGAGTATAAAGTCAAAGCACTGCTTACAAAGTATTGCTGCTGAATACGTTCACTCCAAATCAAATGTTGCTAGATCTCAGGTTTGGTTTCCCAGAAGTGGGCAGAACAGAGGGATTAGTTAAATGAGAGTGAAAGGAAATGCATCCTGCAGGCGGGGCATTTGATAAGGTCACTGCCTCCATCCCTTCAAAAAGAATGTCGCAAAAGGCACCACACATGAAGGTTGGCGTGGCCCTGTTGACGATAGATAAAACTGTCTTTAAAACAAGAAGTGTTATTGGAGATAAAGAGGAATGTTTCATAATGATAAAGGGGTAAAGGCACACACAAAGCAAATTTGGACAAAGGAACCAGCTGTAGAATAAACATTCTTTTCAAATGCATATGAAACTTTTATCAAATGCTGGTTTGGAAAGCAGGTCTCAATAAATATCTGAGGATAGAAATCATGAATTATTGTCAAGAAGCCATTGAGAAGATGATAAATAGAAAATTTCAAAATATTTGCAAATTGAGTGATATACTTCTAAATAACCTCTGAGTCACACAATATATCACAGTAGAAATTTGAATATATATTTTTCTGAAATTTTAACAAACATACAATATATCACAATGTATGGATTACAGTCAAAGCCACATTCAGAGGAAAATATGTAGCCCTTTAGCTATATTATTCAATTTATGATATATATTATCTATAGTATAAATTAAAAAAGAAGTAAGGCTAAAATCTTGATGGACGTATGTATCTCAAGCTAGAAAAAGAACAAAATAGAAAAAAGGAAATTAGTAACAGTTGAAATATATGAAGTATAAATATGTATTTATATTAGAAAAACTCAAACTTTTACTTTTGAAATAATAAAATAATAAAAACTGACAAGACTGATCAGAAACCAAAAAAAAAAGAAGACCAAATTACTGATATGAGAGATAAAAGGTGGACATGACTCTGGACTTTATAAATATCAAAATGACAATTAGATCAAATTTTGGACAACTTTGTTTTAATGATGTTAAAGATTAAGTGAAATTGAAAATTGAAACAAGAAAGGAAAGAAAGTCTATACAGTTTTATATCTAGAAAAGAAATTAAATCTTTAATTAAAATATTCCACCAAGAATATCTAGGCTCAGATGCCTTCACCAACAAATTCTACCTAAATTTTAGGAAGTAAGTATCAAGTTAACATAAATTCTATAAAAAGAATGGATATTTGCTACTTCAATGGCATAACTCTTATAACAAAACTCAACAAGGATGCCTCAAGAAAAAATATAAACCAACATATTTCATAAATATTTTTATAGATTTCCTAACAAAATATTAGCAAAACTAGTTTGGTGATACATTAAAATGATGTATTACAACCAACTTGGCTTATTTGGGGAAGACAAACTTGGTTTAATATTTGAAATTCCTCCTTCCCAAATGAAAATACACCCAGCCACTAGGATAGCAGAACCCAAGACACAGGCAGCCTCTGCACTAAAACTAGTTGACAGTCAAGTCTCCCAGTAAATCCCCACCCCTACCAGAAGCAGGTGGGGGAGCACAGGGTGAGGTTATAAGACCACTGTGGGATCTCATCTGTGTGGGGAGAAGCAGAAGAAAGGCAACTGAAACTCGTAAGACTCCGAGAACAGGAGATCACTTAGATTACCGATACAGACTCCCTGGAACACACAGGGATCAGCCTGAGAAAAGCTGCCCGATTGGAAGGGAGATGATTGGATCCAGTTCATGGTAAGTACAAAGGCATGGTGATGTGATGAGGACTGTCAGTACTTGGAGTATGCTGGGCCCTATAAACTCTTCAAACTAACAAATACAAGGCCCTTTTTCAAAGAAAGGCCTAGCATTGTTAAGAAACTGCTGGGAGTAGTTGATCAGAACAGAAAAATAGTAGAAATAAAAAGAAAACTTCTTGATGAAAGTGTTAGAAATCACCAGCAGGGTCATAAATTAGACAATACAAGGCTGTGTTTTTCATTAGCTTGCAGGAAAAACCAAGAATGAGCTCTTGGCTCTTGAAGGTAAAAAGCTATCACTTTCTACCCCTCCCTCATAAAACGAGAAGGAATTTCTTTTATTTAGGAAATAAACAACCAAAAGGATTATGATGGATACTCATACAAAGTTTTTGTAAGAAAAATAAAAAGGAGTAAGAAACATAATAATCTCTATAGAACAATGAAAACATGTGAGAAAGAGGCACTACAAAACAGATGAAACCTATAATAGAAGAGTATGAAACTAACTGCACAAATTTAAGATCATATAAACTATAAAAGAGCAACATAAAGTATGAATTTGAAAGACTCAGAAATTAAATGATTAGAAAAAAAGTAGGATTTGAAAGGATGGGTGAAGGACTCAAGAAACAATTTAGAAATAAAAGAATCGTGCCAAAATAAATACTGCCAGTGCAACACCGAAGAAGTGCAAACTTGGAAGAATTACACTATCAAATTTCAGACCTACTGTCAACCTACAGTGGCCAAGACAGCATGGTGCTGGTGAGATGATGGGTGTGTAAATGAATGGAACACAATAGAGAACCCCAAAACAGACCCATTTAAATATTGTCAACTGATTTTTAACAGAGGTGCAAAGATAATGTGAAGACGATTCAAAGGAGAAAGAACAGTCTTTTCATAAATGATGCTGGGACAATTGGATGTTCGCATGTAAAAATAATTTGAAACTTTATTTCCTGTACAAAATTAAATTCAAAATGGATCATAGTTTTAAATGTAAAATGTAAAATTACATAACTTCTAGAAGAAGATATAAGAGAAAAATCTACATGACCTTCAATTTGGGGGTGAGTGTTTTGCTATAATACTAAAAACATGGATCATAAAAGAAAAAAATAATAAATTCATTAAAATTTAAAACTTCTGCTTTGCAAAAGGCACTTTGAGGAGAATGAAAAGACGAGCTACATACTAGAAGAAAATTTTTGCAAAACAAATCTGGTAAAGGACGTGTGTATAAAGAACTTACAAATTCAACAATAAGAAATCAAACCACCCTAGCCTCCAAAAGAAAAAAAAATGGGCAAAAGATTTAAACAAGCACTGGACCAAAGAAGATATAAATGGCAAATAAGTATATAAAAAAATTCTCAGTGTCATTTTCCATTTGGTTTATGCAAATTAGCAATGAGATACCACTGCGCACCTATTAGAATGACTAAAATGCTAAAAGCTGACATTACCAATTGCCCATGAGAAAGCAGAGTAACTCTCATTTATTACTGTTTAATCGTGTGAAATAGTACAGCCACTTTGGAAGGCAGTTCAGCAGTTCCTTACAGAGCTAAACACAGCCCCATATAATCCAGAGCGGTAGTTGCTCAGAGCTTGGGGAAAGAGAGGGCGTGGGGTGCTGACTGGGGGGAGCATGGGAGAGGGCGGGCTTTGAATGGTGAAACTAGTCCGTGGAAACTTGAAATGGCAGGTGTACGACATACGCATTTATCAGAACCCACAGAATTGTACAATGCAAAGAGCAAACCTTAATGCGTGCAGATTTTTTAAACTCTTTCGGAAGTTGGAGGATCCCAAGATGGAATGCAGACGGTGGTGGCGGCATGAGTCGGCCTCGAGGGAGGGGACGAGGGCAAAGCTAGGTGTGGAAGGAGTGCAGTCCGTGAGACTAAGAGCAGGATGAACAGCACG
Source organism: Phyllostomus discolor (assembly GCF_004126475.2). Lineage (NCBI taxonomy): Eukaryota > Metazoa > Chordata > Mammalia > Chiroptera > Phyllostomidae > Phyllostomus > Phyllostomus discolor. The sequence continues at coordinate 33,937,673 of NC_040915.2, read as the reverse complement.
TAAGTGCCGCACTCCGGTGGGTGAGTCGTTTCCCACAGGGCCCAGGTTGGCAACTGCACGTGGATGTCACAGCTGGATTGCGGGTGGTGGATGGTGGGGACAGGCTTCTCCCCGTGACGTGGTGGTTACAGACGGCAGTGGAGAGCGCTCTGAGGTCCAAGTGGGGGTGGATCCGAGTCGGGCACATCAGTGTGAACACACATGGAGCCTACTGTGAGATACTTTCACGTCATGTAGATGGATTTATACACACAGACATTTATTGATACGTGAATATACATAGGTTTGTACACAAGCAAATGTTTTCTTGCTCTGTCAGCAGCAGGGCCCACAGGAAATAATGCTCTGCAGCGGCGAGCATCCTAGTGCCCAGACGGTGCTTTCTCACGCTACCCTTCGATAAAAAGGAGTGAAGGTATCTTAGAGAAATTGGCTGGGGCGTGAGAACTATTGTGCCAGAAAGAAAGTGCTCAAAAACAAACAAATAAATCAGACCCCACTAGGTTTCCAAACAGCCCACACTTATGAGGGCTTAGGAGCAAACTGGCAAAACTCCTAGTGCCAAAGCTGGAACAATTTGGGCCACAAAATAAATAAATTGGATTATAACCAAAGTGTAAAAGATATATCCATGAGTACAGCTCTAGCTGGTGTGGCTCGGTGGATTGAGCCTGCAACGTGTGAGATCACTGGTTCGATTCCCAGTCAGGGCACATGCCTGGGTTGTTGCCAGGTCCCCAGTCGGGGGTGGGGAGGGGCACGTGAGAGGCTACCACACACTGATGTTTCTATCCCTCTCTTTCTTCCTTTGTTCACCTCTCTAATAAGTAAGGTCTTTAAAAATATATATATCCTTGAGTCCATACTGATATAAATAAATAACTGAATAAATAAGTGGGGAGATGAGAAATCTCCCATGCAGAAGAATTCTAAGTAATTTATGTAGATGTTCTGCCCTCAAGGAGGTGGAGCATAACTCCCCAGTCCTTAGACTCGGGCTTTGCATAGTGACTTCCTCCTTGAGCGTGAAAAGAAAAGGGATGGGTGAGAATAGTATTGAATAAGTAGGGCACACGCTACCTCAGCCAGGTGACCAAGGCCAATATTCAAAGTGACGTCAGGTTGAAAGTGCATATCTTTGATGTGATGTACTGAAAACAGCTGTATACATCCATGATCTTCGTCCCAAAAATCCGTAACTCCAGTCTCAGGAGAAAGACATCAGACAGATCCCCACGGCCTGGAAAACACCTGAGAGTCCTCCTCAACACTGCCTAAGTCATCAAAAACAAGGAAAGTCGCAGACTGCCATGGCCAAGAAAGCGTAAGGAGGCATGATGACTAAATATAATGTGCCATCCTGGACAGTATCCTGAAACAGAAGAAAGACGTAGGTTAAAAACTGAAGGAACCTCAGTAAGGTATTGGTTTGCTATGGCAAATGCTCTATACTGTACTGTACTGCACTGCACTGTACCATACCATACTATACTATACTGTACTGTACTGTGCTGTACTATACTATGCTATACCATACTACTATGTTAATAATGGGGACAGTGGACGTGAGCTGTAGGACATCACTCTGCACCATCTTCCCAACTTTTATGCACATCTAAATCTATTCTAATACAGAAAGTTTTTTTTAAAAGTGATTGTGCCAAACTCTGCTTGAATTACAGATTCATGAGCAAAATAAATGTGACTGCTTCACACCAAAAATACATACATACATACTAATGGAGGTGGAATCCAAGAGCAAATAAATATACTGGGCAATGCTTTAAGAGAAATGGAAAATGGTGTGTGGTATATTTTAAAATCAATAAGAAATTAATATCCAGGTAAAAAAGATTCATGAGAAAGTAATAGACATGGAAATCAGTTGAAGAATTTATAACATAATATGACGCTCTGAGGAAGAAAACTAAAGTGATGGAACAGAACAAAACTAATAGTGATGAAAATTTCCTGAAATAAAAGACGATTTGAAGTTCCATGTTGAAAGGACACTGAATGCTTGGAAAAATAGACCCTGAAGGTACAAAATCAAAACATAGCCTAATAAAACTATTGACTTTTAAAGGGAAAAACCCATGAGCATTCATCCATCAGACACATAAAATGGAAAGAACATTAGATTTTGAGCATATTTTTGACACCAAAGCCAGAATACAATTGAATAACTTTTTAAGAAAATAAACTTCTCACAAATAACATGCGAACCAGAGCCACACAAGTATTCGGGTATAAAGACGACAGACTACAGTGAACAACTTGGGCATCATGGGCTCCGGGACCCCCCCCCCCCAACAACAAGTGTCGCACAGCCCAAAGCGCGGGGAGCCTTTGGCCTGGGGACAGAGATCGTCTGTGCTTTCAGAGGTCCCTGGAAGGTCGGAGGGGACCTGTGACTGAGCTTGGAATGTCCTGCGTAGAGTGGGAGAAGGGCTGGGCTCTCCGTGATGCTCCACACCTGCTCCCTTGCCCTACGCTGGCTAAACCGACAGTACTCCAAGAACTTAAAGGATGCGGAAACTCAGTACTGGAGGATTCTGGGTCCCTGCTAACATGCACGCGGCTATGACAGGAATAGGGCATAAACTTCTGTTATTTGAAACATAATAGTGTAATTCATCCCATCAACAGAATAAATGAGAAAAGCCTTTTTATCTTCATAAATAAAGAAAAAGTATTTAATACAACACTAATTCATGATTTAAAAGCATTTAAAGCAGGGGTGTCAAACTCATTTTCACCAGGGGCCACATCAGCCTCGGGGTTGCCTTCAAAGGGCCGAGTGTACTTTTAGGACTGTATCAATGTAACTACTCCTTAACTAGGGCCAAGGGGCTAGGCACTGCCATTGGGTAGAAACAAGGTACCAGGCCAGATAAAACGAGGTGGAGGGCCGGATTTGGCCCGCGGGCCTTGTGTCTGCCACCTGTGATTTAAAGAATTAAGAACAAAATAGAGCTTCTCTACATAAAACCTAAAACAAGCATCATAGTTAATGGTGAAATATCGAAAATGTTCCTCTTACGAGGTGCCTGGCATTGTGACTTCTGTTCAACATTGTATTAGAAGTCCTGGCCCTGAAATGACAGGAAAAAAAGGGAGGAAGGAAAGAGGGAAGGAAAGGAGGGAGGAAGGAAGGAAGGTGAAAGAGTAGGTATAAAGTTTGGAATAGAAGAAATAAATCATTTGCAGATGACATGACTGAGTGCATAGAAACTACAAAATACTCTACAGATAAGTTACCGGGATTCCTAAGTGAATTCTCAAGGCTACTGGACACAAGGTCAATAAACAAACAAAAAAAGAAACAAAAAAGCTTCTATATACCAGTGACTGTAAATGATGTTTACAGTCACACCAAAAACACCAGCTTCCCAGGAGTATGTCTGATGAAAGAGGCGCAAGGCCTTAACACAGAAGATGACAGACATCGCTGGGAGAAAGGAAAGGAGGCTCAAATATATGGATGCGGAGATGCGAAACTTGCATGGCTTGGGCGACTCAGTATCTCAAAGACATCAGTTCTCTCCAAATTGATATACAGAATCCAGTGAAATCCCAGTTGAAATGTTAACAGGTTGTTGTAGAAATTAAGATGATTCTCAAGTTTATACAGAAATGCAAATGGCTAAGAAGAACCAAGATAGTCTCGAAGACCCAGAGAGAAGACATGATTTGTAACCGAGGTGACACTGTGAAGGGGCTTGGAGCGGTTGATCTGCCGACGAGATTGCGACAGAGTGATGGACACGCATGTGGAAGGTAGTGACCTTGCCTGTCACCAACAGTCACTCACAAAAGCAGCCATAAATGGACTGTAGATTTACACACGAAAGATAAAATAATAGCTTTTAGGAAACAGCATAACGTATCTTCATGGTTTTGAGGTAGTTGATATTTCTTAAGATTCAGAAGGCGTTAAGAAAAAAATAATTTGGAATGCATTAAAATAAAATAACTTTTATTCATCAAAATACATCACCTGAGTGAAAAGGCATGTCACAGAGGGGGTGAACATATTGGCAGTGCATGTGACTGACGGTGGGCTTACATGGAGGATATACGTATATAGAACTCTTGCAGATCAATAAGAAAAAGACAAATGTCCTAGTAGAAAAATGGTTAAGGGTTTTGAACAGGCAATTTATAAAAGGGGACATCCAGATGACCAATGGTCATATGAAGATGCCCGGTGTGGCATTAGTCTTCAGAGAAATGTAAAATAAAATGACAGTGGCTTCCCCACATCCCCATCAGAATGGCTATGACCTAAAATGCGCTGGTGGCATGCGAAACAAACCACATTTATCACACACTCCTGTGGGACTCGTTGACACAGCTAGTCTGGGAAACTCTTCGGCAGAGTCAACTGGAGCTGAGCATACAAACAGCCCGTGACCCAGCCACTCCCCCCTTGGGGGTCTGCACCCCACAAACAGACGTCCACGAGATTGCTCCTCACAGCACTATTTGCAATAACCCCACACCGCAAACAAGCCAAATGCTCGTTGACATGAGAAAAAAAATTTTAGAAATGAAAACAACAACAGGAAAGCAAACTGCTACATATAACAACATGATAAATCTCAGAAACAGAACGACTAACAAAAACCACACAAACCCAGTTCCGCTTATATAATCTTCAAAACAGGCTGACCCAATCAATTACTTTAAAAGGCAGGTTGTTTTTGTCATTGTAGGGTTGTCAATAGAAGGTGGAATTAAGGGGTTTTTGAGGTGCATCACCATCTGTTTCTGGATATGGGCAGAGGTGTGTGGGTCTGTTCGCTGGGTGCAGAATGCTTCATGTTGATTTGTGTACTTTTCCATACATATTACATTTCAAAAAATAATTTATTTTAGAGACTTTAGAGATAGATACAGCAACCAGATTGAATGCATGGCTCTTAACTGAAGCCTGGTTTAAACAAATGAATGTATAAAATAAAATTTGGGGCCAAACAGAGAAGTATGAAAGTGGACTAGAAATCAGATAATGTTAAGAAATTAGTAATTTTGCTAAACGTAATAATGATGCTCTAGTTATATAAGTGAACTTCCTTACTGTTTTGAGATGCATGCTGAAGTATTTAGGGATCAAATGTTCTGGTATCTATAATTTCCTTTGAAATGGTTCTATGGAAGGAAGAAGGAAGGGAGGGAGGGAGGAAGGGAAGGAAGGAAGGAAGGAAGGAAGGAAGGAAGGAAGGAAGGGAGGGAGGGAAGGGGTAGGGAGGGAGGAAAAAAGAACAAGAAAGGAAAAGAAAAAGAAAAAGAAAAGGAAAAGCAATTGTTGAATCAGAGTGGTGAACATAAGAAAGCTCAAAACACATCTTTCCTTTTCTCTATGTTTGAATATTTTTTCATCGAAATTCTTTTTTTAATTTTTAAAGTTATTTTGTATCCTCCCTGTGTCCTTTTCACAAAGAAAAACAACAACTGACGCTTAGAAAGTTTAAGTAAGCTGCCATGCTGAGATTTGAATTCAGAACTCGTCAGAACCGAGGGCAACAACCCCCAGGGGCTGTGGGAGAGTGAAACACTGTATTGTCCGACTTCCTCACTTTGCAGACAAGGAAACAGGCTGGGGAGGGGTCTGACCTCCCTGCGACGTTACCGCAGGACGCAGCGTCTGAGGGGCTGAGCTGCCTTGGCATTAGCTCAGTTTTTCCAGAAAGCAGAACGCAATGGTGTCCTTAGCTGTGACCACAGTTCACATTTACCCTTTAATTAGATGTCAAGTAAGTAATTATATTATATATTTAAATGCATATGTGTGGCAAGTCTATATATATATATTTTTAAGTTATTGCAAGGGTTATTTTGTTCCTCAGCACATAGACCCCTGCTTGTCCCGCCCGCACTAACACGCGTTCTGTTCCTCGAGCGGATCATTGGGAGGCCAGACCCTCCAGCGGCCCATGAATGTGGCTTTTTCTTCATTCGGCCTCATTTGTATCAACATCAAAGCCTGACCATTGTTATTAACTCAGAATTACGGACAGTGTTTTCTTTGTGAAATTTATCGCCTGCGGTGTCTACGCTGAAATTACTCTAAGTCCATGATAAAAACCCCAGTGTCTGTGTGGGGGTATAAGCTGCCAACACCAGAAACACCACTGTTGACAGATTTTTGATTGGTTTATGTTATTATTCCTTATATTTAAAAAAAATAACTTCTATCTGGGCATGTATTTTCCATTGGTTCCTTAAGAATTATGAGACATAGCCCTGGCTAGCGTAGCTCAATGGATTGAGCACGGGCTGCGAACCAAAGCATCGCAGGTTCGATTCCCAGTCAGGGCATATGCCTGGGTTGCAGGCCACAGCCCCCAGCAACCGCACATTGATTTTTCTCTCTCTCTTTCTCCCTCCCTTCCCTCTCTAAAAATAAATAAATAAAAATTAAAAAAAAAAGAATTATGAGCCAGACTGAAAGGAAGCCGTAAAACTAGGGAAAAGTAAAAGCTGGAGAAAATTAAAAGCTGGAGAAGATTTTCTGCAGACACAGTCGGGGTGTAGACCTGCACCCATAGACCAGCCCGGTGGGTTCCCTCCCTCCAAGTTCTTCCTGCACCGGCTGCGTTAAAAGGACTAAGGCAGATGAGCAGGAAGTCACTGGGAGACATAGACCTAAAACCTGCAAGCTGTCCTGTAGTGGCAGACAGAGCTGCCTCCCTCCCCGGGGGGCCACACTCAGGGCTGTGCCTCTAGTGACCGCAGGAACTGAGGCAGAGAAAGGAGAAAGCGGAGTGGAATGGTAAGGCACATGAGCTCTTGCATCTTGACCTGCCCATCCACGTGGCTTGACTTGGGGCAAACTGACGAACCTCTCCTCGCCTCCGTTGCCTCATCTATAAAGCGTCTATATATGTAGCTCGTGGGGTTGTTGGGAAAGCTAAATGGCGTACATCTAGGATGGTGCCTGGCTCGTAGTAAGTGCTCAGAAGCATTTCACTGCAGCCCCTTCAGCAGAACAAGCGGGGTGGGCGGGGGGAGACTGCTATGGGTTCCTGGAGAATCTCTGAGACAGGGAGTTATTCAGGAAGGAGGCAGGAATAGCAAGGGCCACTCTCTAGAAGTTCCCACTGGCCCTTTGAGATGTTAATTTAGTTAGCGTGGCTGTGTGGCTGTTGAATATTAAGAACATGGACCCCAGAGTTAGGATGGGCCTGGATTTGCACCTCGGTAAATCTCATTTCACTCACCAGCCATGAGATCTTGGGCAACTTTCTTACTAGCTCTGAGTACCGTCTGTTCACTGGGGATGAACATGGTGGAGTGGAGTCGCCTTTTAAACAGAGGCTTGTTTCAGATGTCGGCACAAATGGTAAAAACGGAAACGTTGCAGCGTTATTGATGATTCTGTCTCCCATAAACAAGACACGTGGGGACCCTTTTCTACGGATGAGTACCACAGACCCTGGGATCCCGTCAACGGGGTGGGTGCCCACCGTGAGCGGCGCAGCAGGGCTGAGAAGGAGGGACGGGCAGCCTCCCACCTCCCACTCACCCTGTCACTTGGGAGCGCAGGCACGTTGAGCAGAACAAGTGGGAACCCTGCCCCTCACATGTCTCAAGGCCCTCCCCTTTCGAGTCTGCAGCCTGCCTACCTGCCGTGCACTCAGAGTGGAGTGCCCACAAGGCTCCTTCTCCCCACTTCCTGGGGCTCTCGTGGGGCATTCCACGGGAAGCACCGCCCCAGCGACCGCAGTTCTCTCTGTACTTGGCCATCTTCCCGAACGCCCCTTTAGGAGCAGTGGCCACGAGTGAGGACAGGTGGACAGTGCATTTGACCGTGCAGGCCGAGCAGCCTCACCTTCACCCACTGGCTCCTTCCATCTCTTAGGCCGCACACCCCCCAAACTGCCTTTCGGGCCTTGTCTTCCCATCACATGTTGTCAAAGCAGTATTTTTTTTATTAGAAAAACAAGTTTCTGGTGTTTTGTGTTTGATAGGAGCGAGGGCATTGTCAGAAAGTGTGTATCTACAAACATACTATAAAAGGTTTGTCTCCTGCATGCCTTGAAGAGCAAAAGAACTGACTCTTTAGCTTCCTTTTTCTCATTATCTTTCTTTACATCATTTTTTGATAGAAGGTAAAGAATATATGCAGGATCGACTTCATCATTTTAAGAAGACAAGGGGAATGGCTTTAAGCCTGGGAATATGTTGGCCAAGTCTGGGTCTCAGAATGCTTATGCCTCTCTCTCTCCCTCCCCCCCTCTCCTCCACCCTCTCTCTCAGTGTGTGTGTGTGGGGGGGGGGGGGGGCCTTCGGCTTCTCCAAGACGTGGAGGTTTGGAATAAAAATGGTAATTGACCTTTAACGAGAGAGCTGAAAGAACTGCTTCTGTATATTACATGGCTGTGAGCTGGATTTTAAATGTTTGATTAAGTTATTAGAGTGTTTTGCTTTGGCATAATGTGCTATAAATTCATGATTCCCAGCCAAAGCAGTTAGTCAGTGGAAAAGAATAAATTGTTTTGAGAGGTGCTTCAAAACCTGGATTTTATTCTCTTGGAAAGACAGGTTTTAAATAAATCATGTAATACAAATGAGAATTTCCATAATTAAGGTTCTAACTAGGAAGATCCCTAGGAGCTCCGGAGTGGTGAATGAAGGACTTTGCAGGTTGCTTTCATTTTCCTGCCTTTTCTGTTCCACTTTATGTCTTGAGCGTGCTGCTTTGTTTTGGGGGCCTGGAGACCCAACAGCACAAAACGGGCGCGCGTTAAATGTAAGTCGTTAAACAATTTACCTTGGAGACGCGAGTGCTGTGGGGAGACGGATACGCCGAACAAATGTATTTTAGAAGAACAGCTCCAGGACCCTTGGCTTTGTGGGGTGTTGGGTGGTTCGGGGCCCCATGTCATGGCTCAGAGAACTTCTGTTTGGTGGTCCTCATGTCTGCCACCCAGTAATCTCACTCCCTGGCGGCTTTGGCCTTTCCAGAGCACGTCCCCCTACATCCGTCACTTAGGAAATCTCTCTTAAATGGCAGCACCCCTCACTTGGGGGGGTCTTTCGGGCTCTTGGCCTCAGACCCGCTCCCCAAGATTCTTCCAGCTGTTTTCTCAAAGTCCCGTCGCCCCCCTCAGCCCCAGTAGACTCTCCTCCCGGGAGCACCTAAATAAATAAAATATAATTCAGTTCATGGGACTGGTTCTTCTACTGCTTTGTTTATGCGATATACGTGCATGCCGGAGAACTTTCTACTGCACGGTGTGCAAAAGCACCACCTGTAATCGATTCAGGGCAATTGCCGTCTCTCGACAAGCACACCATCGGGCCCTGCTGGGAGCCTGGGCGCACCCTGCGACGTCGTTTCTACGTGATCCAGTGAGCTCGTGCTGGGACCCGGCCCTTTGTAGCAGGCTGTGTAGAGGGCTACCCCAGCAGTGTTGCTAAAGCTGTGGTTGTCCTTGGAGACGAATTTAGCGACTAGGAGGCCAGGCCGTGTCCTCAGGCCGCCTCCCTGGACCCTCAGCTTCTCCACTGGGCAGCCGCACAGCCGCAGGCAAGCGCCTTAGTCTCTTGTCTGTACAAAGGGGTGACACGTACCTGCTCCGGAGTCGTCGAGAGGCTCGAGGGAAATAATGCATGCCTCGTGTCCAGCAAAGCACCCGACACAAAACCGAGCAACTGGTTAATACATATTCACTGTTAATTACATCACTTGCACCATGCTCGTGATCAGATTTAAGTGGCATAATTTAAAATTTAAAAATCTCTTCCAAGAATGGAAGCACGTATAAATTTGAAGGTGGACTCTCCAGCTGTTTGCTAACTCATAAATACCCAAGAATGTGCATCCTGTGCCCCAAACAGTATCCCACCTCCCCCATGCCTGCTGTTTACCCATGATCTTGTAAACCAGGGGTGTCAAACTCATTGTCACCGGGGACCACATCAGCCTCACGGTTGCCTTCAAAGGGCCGGATGTAATTTTAGGACTGTATCAATGTAAGTACTCCTTAACTAGGGGCAAGGAGCTTGGCGCTGCCACCGCATAGAAACAAGGTCCCAGGCCGGATAAAACAACGTGAGGTCCAGATTTGGCCCGTGGGCCTTGTGTTTGCCACCTGTGCTGTAGATGTTCTGTTGCCTGGGACCCAAGCGCGTCCCCACTTTCTGTAGGGTGGGGGCTGTGGTGACAGGACCGAAGGAGGCGGAGGGATGTAGGGAGTGTAGATAAGGCCATGGCCCCTCCCCCAGTCTCCGTGCCCATCCCATCAGGCACCCCCTGGTCTCACCACGTTGCAACTCCCCCTTCGGCATCCACACAGCAAGGTGTCAGAGAGAAGCTAGCCCTGGATGTCAGCAAAAGATGAAAATGAACCTCGCTTGAGTCTTTGAGCATCCTCAGACCCGGCATTGCCACCTCTGCAGGCTGTGACAAAGGGAGACAAGGGGCTGAGGAGAGCAGGCTGGTGTTTTTTATTTGGGCCTTCACCTCCCTTGGAATAACGAGGAGCACAGACCCGTATGAAACACCTCCTGGTCAGACACGGCGCTTGGTGCCCTACAGGCATGACCTGACTGTATCCTCTGAGCCCTGTCTCCCGCGAGGCAGGGATCGTGGCCAGTATCCAGAGCCGGGCACCGAGCCTCGGGGAGGGGGAGTCCCTGGGTTTCAGTCCCACAGAGCAGGGGACGGCACCTGGGACCAAAGGTTAGACCGAAGCAAGTGCTCCCGGTCTCTATGGGACTTTGGTTTTGCGCTGGTGACCAAGGAGGGGGAAGTGGTTATAAGGCTCCTTCATTTTCCATCCTAAAGGTGGGGACAGGGCAGGGAGAAAGCAGGAGCTCAGGAGGAGACCATCCTATCTCCCAAAGGCACACCCAGGTGAGCGATTGTCTCCCACCGAAGCCCAACCACCACGCTTGTCTCTAGTCCAGCCTGTAAGAGCTCCTGGGTTTCCCCAGCCCTGTGCCACCGGAGCCCCGCTGCCCAGCCGTGAGTGGTCAGCTGGCATGAGAGGGGATTCCACAGCCACCCTGCCGTAATCAGCGGGGACAGAGATGGCACTGGGAGTGCAGAGCCGGGAGGAAGGAGGGCGGGGCCGTTTTCTAATGATGGCCTCTCGCCTCTCCCCGTGTGACGTTCTGGTAGGACTCGGAGCCTGTGCCCGCCTCAGTCTGTGTTTACACATTCCGTAGTGCATGGACACGCGTGTCCCTCATTAGACTGTAAGCCCTGAGATGCAGGCCACGTGTTCGTGCCCAGCACAGCACCACTGGCACCTCACCCTGTGCCTGGCCGGAGCCCGTGCTGAAATGTTTGTCGTGTGTGCGCAGGCAGTGTCGTTGGTGACTCCAGTGTTCCGGAAACCCAGACCGAACACTGCTAGAGGTATGGCCAGATGTGAGGGCCCTAGGGTTACCACCCCTCACCGTGTTTCCTCCGGCCCCAGTGAGACAGGCTGTGCTGGGCTCTCCTTCCCTGGCCCCTCCACAATGGGAGTTCCAGCCACCTAGGCCTTCATGCCGAGGGCCCACCTGTTACAGCCGTTGCCTTGTGCGGCCATGCACCTATCCCAGTGAGGAGCGCCTTCGTGAAGCACCTTCTCCGGAACCACCTTCACCCGTCCCCAGGCTGCAGTGCGAGACCCGGCACATTGTAGGTGCTCTGGGAATACTTCTGTATGCTCAGCATCGTATCACTTTGAACATCCTTATTGGTAGCGATTCCTTTTCTTGAGGTAGATTTGATGTAAAATGGAATATACATTTTGAGTATTACATTACTTTTCAGAGTGTGCATTTTATTTAAAAAATGGGTAAACTCTTTGGAGCCAGGTTGAGTCATAAAAGTATGTTGATAAGCTGGACAAAGTCCTATCCTAGTAATTTCTGACACACCATCTAATTTCTGTAGTGATACCCTATCATGTACCTGGCATTTCGAATATTTCTTTATTTAATCTTTTCTGTAACCTTTGGAGTACTGAGTATTACAGCTTCCATTTCACCAGTATGGGAACTGAGGTCCAGAGAAGTGAAGTAATTGGAACCAAGTCTCATTGCAAGATGGGAAGGCAGCTCTCGTTACCTCCCAAGTGCCATTGCCTGGTCCTCCGCATCTTCTCAGCACCTCCGTGGTGGTCAAGATGAGATGTGTTTGCCAAGTCAAAAGCCTGCTTGTTCTGTGCACCCAGAGGACTGGCTCTGAGGGCGGCTCCAAAGGCGGGGGACGCACCCCTCAGCCCCCGCTCTCCTCTGCGGCCTCCGCCCCGCTCTCCTCGACATCTCTGTGGACGGCCTGGGCGACGCACACGCAGGCATCGCTACGGAGAGCATCTCCGAGCCAGCCCCCGGGGGGAAGAATCCCTCTTTGCTGGTTTTATTTTTCTTGGCTGATTTATTTGACAAGAACCCATTTTGCACATCATTTTGGAATTTCAAAATCTTCTCTATCTCCAAAGGTCTCTCTTAAACATCCAAAGAAGACATGAAAGAGAGGTTGTGTATGTTACTCCTTGTAGCTGCTGTCTAAGCCCTGAGCTCTGCCTTTTTACTCCATTTTCTGACCCTGAGGTCACACGGGTTGTAGAATGGGGGATGAGCCGAGCTGAGTTCTATCACACGGGGTCCGATTTGCACTGGTCGCTAAAGACACGTCTCTCTCATTGTTGTCTGCCCTGCCGGGACACCTGTATAGCTGACCCCGCAGAGGGAGAGCACACGAATTATTCACTCTCCATTCTCAAGCAGGCCTTCTCCAGTGACAGCAGGTGTTATAAGCAGCTGGCAGAAGGCAACCTTCCCGCTCTGGCTGGCTGCAGATTTGATCACTGTTGGTCTTGACACGGAGGTCCAGGAAGCCCCACTCCGAGGCCTTTCCCAGCCGTTCCAGGCCAGTGCTGCTGGGGCCAAGGCCTCGGCAACCAGTCACTCACAGAGGCATCCCTCTTCCTGGCCCACGGCATGTCAGAGGCAATGAAAACAGGCACTGAGCTTCCTCAAAGGGAACATACTCCATTTCAACATGTGTTTCAGTTGTGGGAAAAGCATGGGGGTGGGGCGTAGAGGGGGGACTTCAAGCAGAAATTACAGTTGCTTTTAGTAACCCACGCAGCTAAATGTATTAGGTCACAGTGCCCCTTTGAACGGTGGCATGGAATTGTCCATGCACAGTCCTGTGTCTTCGGTGAGAAGCAGACCTCCCCATTGGGTTTTGTTCATGTCCTTGTTGAGGGAACACCCGGGCCTTGCCCATTTTGTTTAAAACCAGTTTTGATCAAGGGTGGCCTGCGGGAGTTCACCAGGACCCTGGAGACACATAGCCAGTGACAATGGCCGAAGCACGGACATGCACCCATGTGGCTCGCCATGCACCCACCAGACTCTATGGGGAAGGTCTGGATCCCTCCTCCCGAAGACACCTGACGCAGAGCTCAGCATCATTTGTGCGAGCTCCACTCTCCCGAGTGCTCTGTGGTTCTGCTAGGACTCAGACGTGGCACAGCTGTGTCAGTTCCCTTAGACCCTTCCAACTGGACCAAGAAGTTTGGGGCCGAGATGTTTTGCCAGTGGCCTCCAAGTCTCAGGGTCTAGAAATCAGGGAAATCATTTGCTTAGATCCTGAAATATATATATTTTTTAAACACAATCCTGACAAGTTTGGTTAAGTGGCACCTGAGATCAGTTCAAATCAGCACACTGGTGTTGAGCACTTGCCGTGTGGGGGATTCCGTGTTAGTGTGGTGGGAAACAGACAGAGTTCAGGCACAACTGAGTCTGCTGGCTTCTCAGTGACAATTTCCCTTCCAATACACCACGGCGTGACAGATGTAACATTTCCATTTACATGGATTTTTTTTCTGCGTGATGTATATTAGATAAATAGTTCTTCCAATGCATGGCCTTATGAGTATTTTTGCTTAGAGTGAGGGTAAAGCAAGCATTTAAGTAAAATTTTAAAAAGGAGTTAATTTACAGAAATATGGTAATTAAATGATAATAGGAATAGTACCTAGGCCTGATAAGGTTTTCTGCACAAGATTAGAATATCAAAAGCCACTGTCCTGGCTGCACTTCGACTCGCAACCCCAAGGCAGCAAGTCAGTTTGTTATTCAGGGACCTAAGCCAAGGGCCTTTGAGCAGTTGACAATACCTGGTCATTAGCTTGCATGGCTCGCTGCCCGGCTGGGCCATAATGGGCTTTTGATGAAACTGCTCTCACACATGTCCTTGGGTACTTCCCATTGTCCACACCGCAGTACCATCGAGAGGGGAGCACGCCCTGCACCCTCGGCCCTCCGGATGCGGAGGAGACCAGGTGGGAAAACCAGACCTCCCATTAAACTTCGCACATCCGTCCCACTCTGCGTTAGTATTGGAGGGGGATGCTGGGCACATGGCGAAGCGTGGACACAGCACCGTGAGCTGATGGCAAAGGTCAGAGGAGGAGCGGAGGAAAAAGGCTCTCTTGACAGTGGGGGCTGCTGGTCTGATGTGCCACAGCTAGTGACGGCCCATCCCCGGCCACCGGGGCGGGGGATAAACCCTGCCACGCACGCCTCTGCGGGGCCTGAAACGCACTCAGACGTGCAGTGTTTCCGAGTGGAGCGAATAGACGAGCGTTGTCCTTCCAGCTCTGCGGCGGCTAATGCGTGGGCCCCCGATGCTGCTGTGAGTTAAGTGGCCTTTATGTTCCAGTTCTGGCAGCGCCGCACAGGGATATATTGTGTCCACGATTCCGCCCAGTTTGTTGGTGCTCACATAATGACAGCCTGTTGAACGGGAAGAAGCAGTGCGTAAACAAAACAGCCCCGGCCACAGGGGAAGCAATCATTTTCTGAGCCGTATTTGCTGAGTTAGTCATGAGATTGTCTTCCATCCGTATGAGTCAGGATTTTGACCCCTGATCTGTAGATAGGTTTGCTTTTCCTCTGGGAGTTCCAGAAGAGCTCCAGTCGGATCGCACGAGGAAATCAGGAACCGGCACCAAGGCGTCTTTGCCCGATAGAGAAAGTAAATTCTGGAGCCCTGGCCCCTCCCAGTGACTGGGGTGGGGGCGCTGGGTCTGGGGTCCAGGAGCCAGCACTCTACGGAAAAGCCTGAGGGCGCGTCCTGGGCAAATTCCTCTGTCCTAAGAAACCAGGTCAGCTGATTAAAATGAAGAGTGGGAGCTAGAAGCAGAGGCCGAGCGCAGGGTCGGGCCGCAGAAGGGGAGCAGTCGTGGGTGGCAGGGCTGAGGTGGATGCTGTGTGCTTGTCCTGAAGGGCGCTGCTCCTCGCCGTGGACATGCGCGAGCTGTGCCTGGGGGGAAGGGTTGGTCTGAAGAACCAGTCTGGCGTGGGCTCGTGATAGGATCGTGTTTCTCTCAACCAAGTCCACGTTTTCTGATTGTTACTACTGACTATGGTTGAAATTAAGAGTAGCAGGTACTGCATTCTTATGGTACAAAACTGTGAAGGGTTATTAGAAGTCAATAAAATATGTTTCTGCTTTACACGAGTTTGGGTTCCCCTTCCCAGATGTAGCCATCGTCTCATGTCTTTTGTATGCTTCCAGAAATCATTACTCTGTGTGAACCTGTGAGTGTGTGTGTGTACATGAGAGAGAGACAGAGAGAGAGATCTCACACAGCCGTCAGAGCTTCAGCCGCAGCTGGAGAAGATAACCGTTTCTTGGGTGTGGTTACAGATAGCCAGAAGGTCCCGTAGCCAAAAACATATCCCCAAGGCCTGCCACAGATCCAGTTTTTTCTAACCATTTGAAAATTATTTTTTTTAGATTTTAAAAATTATTAAGACTATTTTTAGATCAGTTTTAGGTTCGAAGCAAAATTGGGAGGCGGGTGCAGAGATTTCTCGTCCACCCCCGGTGCCCACGCACGGGCAGCCGCCCCCAGGATCAGCGGCCCCGGCGGAGTGCGTCATCCTTACAACCAGGGGACCTCCACTGACACGTCTTCATCACCCAGAGTCCGTAGTTTACGCTATCTTGTCTCCCTGGTGCTGTCCCTTCTATGGGTTGGGAGTTAGATTTATTTTTTAAAGCTCCACATTAAGACTCTTCTTGCCCTTGGCTGGGATCCGTCTGCCAGTGTGTGAATGAAGAGGGCCTGTTGGCAAGTGGGTTGGTTTCAGTATCTTATCCCCGCCTGTGGGGGCCTCGTCGGGGCACTGGCCACACAGGGCACTGCGGTGTCCACTGCAGCGTGGGGTCCCAGGGACAGGAAAGGGGCAGGATGAGAAAGCCACGCATGCAGCAGGATTTGGGGGTGAGAGCAACGCCATGTTCAAGGAGGGGAGCCAGGAGACACACCCGGAGAACTGGGGCTGGGACAGGAGCCCCCGGGCCCCTCGGATTGGCCGCCTGGTGTGTGAGTGAGCGGTCTGGGCTGAAGACGCAGGCCCGGGGCAGACATCAGAGGCTCCACAGGTGCCTCTGCATTGCCTCAGCACGCGCAGGGACATCGGGTCTCCGCCACCGGAGACTTCCTGACAACCGGAGGCCTCGAAAGGCTCCTGAGAGTGGCAGAGGAAGGAGCCATTCAGTGAACACTCACCTGCAGTCGCGTGCCTTTGTTGACAGATGCCTGTCTTTGCACTCCTGGTGATAAACTGCCTCTGTGACATCATCTTTTGAATTTCCGTGTTGCCGTTTCTCGGGATAGAAATAGGCATCCCAGAAAGTGTCACCACTTGCTTGTAGCTGAGGCTGAGCAAGATGAGAAGCACACAGGAGGGGTCTGGAATCCCTCCCTCCCAGGCCAGTGGGCCCCTCGCTGCCATCACAGCCAGCCCAGCCCTGCCTCCTCCAGGCAGCACAGGCAGCCTCTGGCCATAGAGGCTGGACAGAGAGCAGGAGAGCCATGGATGGTCAACTAAGGCACAGACGAGGTGAGAGATATATTCTGCACCCAACCTAGAGAGTTCTGCTTCTTGGTGCTGTGATAAGCTATATAATTAGTCACTTAAGTTCTCTGAGCCTAAGTTTTCTCATCCATAAAATGAGGGGAATAATGGTCTGGGCCTTACAGAATTGTTGAGAGGATTCAGTTGGTTAAAACCTAGAAAGCCCTTAGAAAATTGCTGCTTAACACTTAAGAAAGGTTAGAGAGTGTTGCTGCTGTTATTCTGGAAACTTATTCTACCTGTTGCGAACCGAAGGTACGGTCGGTTGGTCCAGTCCCATGGGCTTTCTGTTGCTTCTGGCCATAAACCACTGCTGGGCAGGGCCTGAGGGGGACCCCGTTCCCATCTGCCTCTGTCCTCGGAGAATGTGTCCTATGCGGCCCTGGTGTTTGCTGATCTAATCTGGAGAGTGATTGAGGGCTCATTTCAGTGTTGTTGTTGGCTCTGGGCCTAATCTTGTCTGTCTTGAACTGTAAGTCCAAGAAGATGGGCCAGATCGGATTCAAGTGCCCTGCAGGGTGGGGCTCCAAACACGGGGGTGATACCTACGTGCATCTGGGGAGGGTGGCGGGGCTGGTGGTAGATTCATCGTAGTTTTACCGATTCATTTCTTTGGGAACATTTTATAACCTAAAGAGCAGTCAACTGGACCATCACTGTGCTTCCCATCTTGGGCACTGAGTTTTTAATGACCATTGTTGGCATTAATTGGGCACTTCCCGGTTACAGGCTCTGTGTTAACGACTTCCATATGCATGATCTTGGGTAAGCCTCAGAGCTGCCCAGTGAGTCAGTTGGCTTGTTTTCCCCTTTGCCTGGATGAGGAGTTGGATGCTTGGGGGTGTTAAATCATTGGCTGAAAGTCGTAGATGCAGTAAGTGCAGAACCAGAAGGTAGGCTGCCCGTCAGCGGAGCCCTAAACCCTCAGACTTTAATGTTCTCGCGAGTCATCTGGAGGCATGGCTAATAGGCAGAGGCAAGTTCAGCAGAGCCAGGGCTTGGCCTGAGACGCTGCATTTCTCCCTACCTCCCCGGTGATGCTGACGACGCTTGTCCCTGCACCATGCTTTATGTGACAAGGCACCCAACCAAGGAGCCACCCAGCCATAGCTTGGTATTTTATATCTCTGTTTTGCTGGGCCTAACATTTGACCTCATGCACAGTTGCCTGGAAGCCATCAGCTCACCCACTTAAGGTGAAGACAGTGTCCTACAGGGCTCTCAGCAAGTGAGACACTAATATGATGCTTTAGGGAATGCTTTAGGCGGTTGCTCTGCTCTTAGAAAGTTAGGCGGAGTAGCCCCTCTCTTGTCTGTCTAGAACTGATCTCACTCGACTGAGAAAGAGGGTCCGTCTGCACACTTGGACATGCTATTATAGTCCTCGGCTTGGCTGGGTTCCTGGGTTTGGGGCCCAGGAGAAGTCACCATGACCTTCATTTTGCATCCAAGCCTCTTCCACTCCTGTGCCTCCGCTTCTGATCACGGCCACAGTTCGCCTTTCATTCTTCCCGGGCTCGGATCCTTTTAGGAGCCTTGGATCCTTTCCTCGGCCCCGGCTTTCTTGTGTAGTCAAATCCCAGACTGACTCAAACCTGCATAACATCTCTGACATCGCTTCCCTTCACCACCTGGTGGAAGGGGCAAGGCCCTGATCACCTCTTGATAATATAGCCATTGTTTCTGTAGTAGCTGATATGTGAATTATCCATGTCATTAAGCTCTCACCACTGTTCGTCAAAGGTACTATTATTGCCATTGGTCAGGTGATGTACACAGGGTCAAGAGACTCACTCGAGGTCACCCAGAGAGTTAGTTTTGGCTCCAGGACTGGACCCACTGCTCTCACTGCCAGCCCTTCTGCAATACGGCCTCTCTCCTTTCTGTCCATCGCTGCTGCAGCTGGAGGCATCCAACACGTGACCACTTACTCGCTTAGCCACTCCCTTAGCCCTCTAGTGTGTTCCAGCACTGCGCTCGGTGCTGGTGATGCAATGGAGAGCGAGATGGGCATGTCCCTGCCTTTATAAAGCTTATCCCAGTGAGCACATCATTGCTCCTCGTTAGCCACATGACTTTTACCAGGTTATTTAAGCCATATGAACCCAATGGCCCATATGGACCTTGGTTTTCTCATCTATAAATAGAGATCATTATAGTACCTACCTCACAATGATGCTACAAATATCAAATGAGGCCAGGTGTGCAGCCCTTAGCACTAGCACATAGTAGGTGGACAGTAATCTTACCTGAAATTGCGTGAGAGTTAAGGCCACGTCTTTCAGTATGCCATTCCGAGTCCCTTGTTCTAAACACCCCTGTAGCCTCCATGAGGAATCCTCGCTCCTCCCCAGGCAGGACACCCTCTCCTGGTCCCCTGGCCCCACTCGAGTGCTGAGCCCTCTCACCGTTCATAATGTCCCACCTCTTCTCTGCCGTCAAACTCCTGCCCATTCTTCAAAGCCCAACACAGATGTCGTCTCTGCCACTAAACCCTCTGTTCCGTGATACTGTTGTCCCCTGGACCCCTCGTGGCACTGAATAATGCTGCCTTGTGTTCTGGTTTATAAGTCCATTTCCTTTGCTCTGTTGTAAAGCTTCCTACTTGCCCGTTCAGCAAATGTTTCCTGAGCAGTCACCATATGGTCGGCGCTGTGCCCCTGACAGCAGCAAGTGACGGAGGCAGTAACCGTCACGGCGCCTGTCTTCATGGGGTGCACCAAGGGGACAGCACCGTCCAGTGGGGTGTCCTGCCCTCCTGGGGACGTTCTGTCTCCCTATTGTCTGTGTGAGAACCATTGGCCACATGTGGCTATGGAGCACTGAAAATGTGGCCAAGGTAGCTGAGGGACTTTAAGTTTGTTTAATTTTAATTTAAATAGCCACATGTGGCTGGTGGAATACTATATTGGACAAGCAGGTAGTCTGACAGAGCTGCTAATCAAATAATCACCAAAAAAATCAATAGAAAATTGTACTTGTAGTAAGTACGATGCAGAAGGAGTACCTGGTTGCATAAAGGGAACCAGGGGGTGGGGGTGGCCCAGTCCAGTGGGGGGAAGGATTTCCTGAGGCAGTAATGATGGAGCAAAGATGAAAAGCTACTCAAAACAACGCAGGGAGGTGCAGAGGGTGTGCGTACAACTAATTGAGCAACATGTACAAATGGTCCATGGTAGGAAAGAGCATGGCCTCTGAGATCTCTGAGAGTCCAAGAGCAAATACCATCTCCCTCCTTTCCTTTACTTTGAAATCTCCAAAACACAAAGCACTGTGTACTCTGCGCATAGTAGGCACTGAAAGACATTTCAAGTTCGGTTGTGAGATGCCAAAGTCTCACTGCCTATGCAACCCCACCCAGTTCCTCCTCGGAACTGCCCCAGCCGGAGAGCCAGGAAACAAGAGCCCCCGTCCTGGCTCTTTCCTGGGGGTCCCCATGAGTAAGGAATAGTGTCTGTTTGTCTCAAGGAACCTTTTTTACCATATGGCTGGTAACTTCCCACCCTCAGGATTATGGGAAATATTCTGGGTATACACTGGAAGAGATGTAGTCATGGGTAGGGGCTGGAACCACAATTCAACCCGTGTATTGCATTGTCTTCATTTGTTCATTCATTCAACAAACACTTGCGAGAGACTGCTGCGAGCAGACACTCCGCTAGGTGTTGAGGCTACAGTAAAGAACAAAGAGAGAGTGTCCCAACCTCACAGAGCTTATACTATAGTGAGGGCCCCCAGGGACCCCAGGCCGTAGCAGCCAGGGTCACTGGCCCTTGCTGGGACCTGCAAACTGTCTATAAGCAATGTGTCATGTCTGGGTCACTGCACAACTCACACGTGTATCCGAAATGCAGTCATTCTGTAGTGGGGTCCCAAACGCCTTGGCCACAGAGTCAATAAGTAGGATTGCCAGATACTTTCGCTGTGGACTCCTGGGAACTTCAGGTATTATAATTTTCTATGTGTTCTCCAGAGTCACTCTGCCCTGCATACAAGTGGGTAGTGTGTGAATTCCTCAGAGTCATCATCTTTTAATAAGAAGAAACAAATAACTCCTTGTTTACACCTGAGCTTGCCATTCCCCACACCAATTCCTTATTCACACCGTTGGCTCACGAAAGAGCTTAAACAAAGTTTAGTTCCCGAAGGCTGGGGGAAGGGTGGAAAGTCTAATTTTTTTTAACCTACTCAAGGTCTTGTCCAAACGAGTTGTCACCAAAAAATGAAAGCCAGATGTTATTTTAGTGAGAAATAAATATGTGGCCAAGCTGCGGATTGAACCTGAGGTCTCCCTGGATGGTTTCCACGTGTGTCGGTAGCTGGACTCCCAGGTATTGGCGGCTGACATTCTTTCTCTTGTCTGTTCGCCGAGGCGCAGCACGCCCAGATGGCTAATGAGCAGTTAGCATCCAAGCCGAGCATCCCGCCATGGCGATACCTACCTGCTCATAAGACAGGTTCAGACCATCTCCGTGCGCGGCCGGGGGCTGCTGAGCTCAGGCCGAGAGGCAGAGACCCCTGTCCGGAAAAGGGGGAGAAAACAAATTCAGGCTGAAAGTGCTGCCTCCAGCTTCTCAAGGAGGGACCTGCTTTTGTTGGGAGCCCTTAAATCCTCCAGGAAGACATACTTCAGATAACCATCGAGGAATTGCAGATGGAATCAGGGCCTCAGAGCAAAGAATGGCCCTTTGGGGTCTAACGTTACAGCGTGTTCTTCCCTGAGTCTGATTCAACGGTGAGCATTTCAGCCAAAGGAAGCCTTTTCGGTAATTGGCTGCATCTCCGTAGGAAGACCGCTGACTTGCTACTGCCTCTGTCACAGCGTTTCTCCTCTCTGGATTTTTCTCACACTTTGCAAATTGTAGATACAGTTAATTGTGTGTTGGCCTTTGAAACGCACCAGGGTGGTGTTAAAACTTCCTTGAAGGGCAAAAAAAAAAGGTGAGAAAGGGGAAAAGTGGTAGGATGGGGCTCAAAGGATCAGCAGGACTCAGAGCAGAGAGGAGCCCTGGGGAGAGAGTCCAGCAGCGTCAGACCTTGAGACCGTGAGTAGGGGATTCAGGGGGTCAGGCAGTCGCTTGAGCTCCACTGGGGCTGTCTGACCCCCGGCTGGGTGCACGCGCATGGGTAGAGCAGGTCCAAGGAGGCGCGGAGCCAGGCTGACCACAAAAGACGCTGGGGGAGGAAGCCCAACCAAGGGTTGTGGTACAGGCAGGGCAAGGGTCCCTGGTGTAGGAGGGGTCTGCCAAGGGCCAGGCAGGGCCCATCACTGAGGAACCTTTCCGAGGTTTCCTCCTGAGGAAATTGAAGGTAATAGTTCCTAGCTCATGGGGTTATTTTGAGGATAGAATAGATTAATCATCATAAAGTCTTTAAAAGAGTGGCACTCAATAAATATTATGTGCAGGCAGGGGTTTAGACATGAGAGAACAAGAAAAGGCAGAGTTCTTAAAGCATGAGTTTGATTCTAGGAAAGACGTTTTTGAAAAAAAGCTTAGCTTAGCTTTTGAAATGTGTCATTTACTTACATATTCATTCAGTCTTTCCTTCCTTAGTCAAGGAATCTTCATTGAGCCCCTTCGATGTGCCAGGTATTCTTCTAGCCTTGGGGCTGCAGTGACAATCTAGAGCAGAATGGGCAAACTGCAGCCTGTGGGTGAAATCTGGCCCACTGCCTATTTTTGTAAATAAAGTTTTATTGGAACACAGCCATGCCCATTTATTTATGCACTATTTATTAAAGGCTACTTTCACACCACAGTGGCAGGATGGAGCAGTTGTGACAGACCTGCTCAGGGCCTGCACAGCCTAAAGTAAAGACCACCTGGCTCTTCACAGAAAACATTTGCCAACCCTGGTCTAGGAAGTCCTTTCAGTATGGCCCTCCTGCTCTAATGAAAGACGCAGGTCAATAGGAAAGTACAGTGCAGTTAAAAAACTTCAGAGGGACTGTTAGACTAGAGAGGAGGATCAGACAGGCTTCCTAGAAGATGCTCTATCAGCTCAGCTGAGGCCTGGAGGCCAAACGGGAGTTAAAGAAGCAGAGGAGAAGGGAACAGCATGTGAGTGCAGAGGTGAGAGAGCAGGGAATGCAGAGGTGCAGAGGTGAGAGAGCAGGGTATGTTCAGGAGCCGAATGAAGTTCATCATAGTTGGAGTGACAGGACAGATGACACATGGCTTCACAAGTAGGATGATGAAGTTTTGATGATTTTCAGAGGGCAGTGGAGAGCTATTGAAGGCTCTTCAGCAGGGTATCAACATAATAGGGAGACCGGGCCACCTGGAATATGGAGGTTGGGCTTAAGAGTTGAGTGGGAGGGCGAGGAGCAAGATTGGAGGCCTGGAGGCCAGTGGGGAGCTCATTTCACTAATGCAGGGGGAGACCGTGGTGGCTTGAACTAGGGGAGTGGCAGCAGAGTTAGGAGAAGAGAATGGTTTGGAGACATATTCAAGAGTCAGTTTTCATAGTTAGCGGTTGATTGCACTTGAAGAATGTCAAGTGAAAAGGAGCGAAGCATGGAATAGGGCCACGCCCTGAGACGGGGGCCCTGTGGGCAAAAGCAAGTCTGGAATGGAGGGAGAGGATGGTGCCCATGTTGGACATGCCTGTGGGACGTCCACGAGGAGATGTCCAGTTGGATACCTTCCAGAGCAGCCCATGTTAGCCACTCCATGGCTTCAATACAGGAGGTGAAGATATTAGCCATTTGGATAGCTGAAGGGTTTGCTTTCTAGGAAGAGGAAAGCAAGAAGAGGCCCAGGGGCAGGCACACCCTGGCGTGCCCCAGGAGCATCAGGGAAGCTTGTGTGGGGAGCAGAGTGAGAGCGGGAGAGAGGAAGGGGTGAAGTTTGAGGGGTAAAGGAGAAGGGTGGGGAGCAGATCCTGTAGGGACATGTGGCCCATGGCAAGAACATCGACTTTTGCTCTGAGTATGATGGGAGCCATTGCAGGGCTCCGAGTGAAAGAAGGACTTGATTAATGTGGGTTTTTCAAGGATCACTCCAGCTGCTTGTGGAGAATGAGGTGTCAGGGTGAGAGCAGAAGCAGGAGGAGCAGTCAGGAGACCATTGCATATCTGAACTCAACTCCTCCTCCTCTTCTCAGTCAGTCAAACTTCCATGCTATCCAAAGGCCTTGGAATCTCAGTGTCTTACAAAAGTAAATATTGATTTTCCTTGCTTAGAGATGATGGGCTGGCTGGTTCTGGCTGATGTCAGCCAATCTCAGCTAGACTCAGCTGGGCCTGGATCAGGCTATAGACTAGTTCCGATCTTACACCTGACTTCTTTTTCTCCTTGGGTTGGTGGCTATTCTTGGCCTGTTTCTCTCATGGCAGATGGAAGGAGAGATGAGGTCAAGGCAAGTCACAGAAGCACCTTTAAAGCCTGTGCTCGCATCACCCCACCTGCCTTCTATTGGCCAAATCAAGTTCCATGGCCACGCCCAGCATCAGTGGGTCCCGGAGATGCACTCTGCCCATTTTAATGGGAGATGCTGTGAAGACACTTGGCCAGAGTCTTGGGTGTATGATTTTACTGCAGAGAAGGAGGGAAGAATTGGAAGTAAACCAGTCCACCATGTTTCTCTGTATCACAGCTGACCTCATCCAACGTGATCAAGTTTGACCCTGTCATCTTCCTGTTTCTTTTCTCCATTCCTACCTCTGCTTCCCTTCAGCTCACATACTGCCTCCCCAAATGTTCTCCTTCTAGTTCTCCCACCACCCACTCTTGTTTTCCCCAGCAACTCATCCTGCACGCCCTGTGTTTCCTTCCAATGGGCGTCCTTTCTGCATGCAGGTCCTGCTCGAGAAATTTCAGTGACCAGGCATTTAGTGATACAGGGTTCTCAAATGTCAATCATTTCTATGCCCTCATCATGGTTAGGTCACTCTGTGTTACATCTGTGCTATTATTATTTAGTGTTTTCTTTAATTTGACTTTATGCCAACTAAACTTTTTTTCTTAGCCTCATCTTAAATAGTAATGACCATGAAAGTTATAAATCCTCCTGAAAACATAAGAAAAAGTGCTGATTGAAATAAATATGCTTGTGCATTTACCTTCTGAAGTCCCAAGAAGTTTAATTGCATTTGGGGACACACTGGCCTCCCATAAGCCCCTGCGCTTTATCACCTGACTAGTCTTTATTCTCATCTCTACACATTTCCCTCACTGGGATCATAACGGGCCCCTTGCTATTTACATACCTGTCACGGAAAAGCATTGGCCCATAGCTGTGCACATTCTGCTTCCTGGGCCTGGAAGACCCTACTTCTTTCTTTCTTCCTGTCCTTTAAGACTTGCCTCCTAAACCATCCCTAGCCCCTAGTTGGCTCTCCCTTCCTACTTCACCTACGGTCTAAGCCCATCGCCCAGTGTGCCGGCTCATGCTTCTTGCATCCTTTTGTGTGTGTGGGCCTTACCAACTCGGTTCACCAAGTGCCTCAGGCCTGACCCGGCCTGTGCCTGCCGAGTCCCTCTTCATCCACCAAACAGGTGTTCCTCATCCTTCACCCTGCACATCAAACTTGAGCTATTCCTGTGGCGCCCCATCCTGGGGCCTTTCACCACATGTTATCCTCTCTGCTCTTTCTCTGCTTTTCATTCCCTGGCTCACTCCTCCTTTTCTTTAAAGATGGTAGTCAAACATTGCCTCTTCCATGAAGCCACGAAGACTCCTCCACAGCTTGCCGTACTCCTTCTCTCTAAGCACACATCACATGAGCCTGTGGTCATCGATGTGCTTGCTTGGCTTTCTCCCCCACTGCACTGACTATAAGCTCCTTAAGGAGAGGGTCTTGCTGGGTTGCGTGTCCCAGGGCATGCCATAGAATAGGCATTTAGTAAACCTTGAATTTTTAAATTTATGAACTAAGTAGCTTGAACTTCAATTCTCAACAGGAGTTTGTGTTCTTTGGTGTCAGAGATCTTGCCTTCTCTCTTTTTCCTCCCCCAACTTTGTTTGCCCCAGGTAGGCCAACAGTAAGGGCTTGTGAAATTTGCAGTAAGATGAGTTGCATAGAAAATGCAGGAGGTAGCCAAGGTTGACGACGAAAATTGGTGCCAATTAAGATAGTTTTGCAATTCTAAGTTCGATCAGGTCTCAGCTGATTTTGGACACCGAATGTATCATGATTTTGATTATTGAGGGCAAAAGGGGATGAGTTCGGAGCCCTTTGCCTTTGTCCATGATTGAAAAGATGTAATTCATGTTAGGTAACCAGTCCTGGTCATTCTACATCAGCTCTACATCTGGAGATGGTGTCAGATTCTTTTCAGGGTAGAACTGGTATTGTGTGTGTGTGTGCGCATGCATGTAAAACAGAGAAAAAGAGAGATAGCCGTCCAGATGCCAGCACACCTGGAATCTATTTGTGAGGATCACTGGTTCAGTCCACAGCTCGGGCCATTCATTTATTTCTCACTAAGTGAACATCTGGGGTTCGGTTTGAGATGCCAACAAGTTTGGATGGGATCACAAAGCCGTGGTTGGGATGGGGGTCTGCGGGCCCGAAGTGGGAGTGAGAGAGGTGAGCAGCGGCTCTTAAACTGTTCTGCAGACTTCAGTTCAAATGCAATAGCCAGAGGGTTGAGAACCTCTTCCCATGCTGGAAAAGCATTCAGAAACAGGAATAACCAAGGAGACCCAATCAGATCAAAGCAATCATGCAATCTGAAAAGTGTTCCTTTGCTTTTTCAATCCGTTCCCTTTCCACCCTCCAGTCTAAGTATATCCAGGTTATCTTCCCTTTCTAGGAAAAAAAATAAGGAAAACAAACAAACAAACAAACTTGGACCTGAACCAGGAAGGAAATGCTATGAGGAAGTAGAATTCTAGTTAGCTATAGATGAGAATTGGTCACATTCCTTGGCTCAGGCCGAGAAGGCTGAAAGACCCCTTCTGCTGCTGGGTATTAGACAGGTACACAGATACCTAGATAAACTCCCGGAGAAGCCAGCCATCGTCAACAGCGCTTGCTGAGTGCGAGTGTTCAGAACAGAAATGAAAGGGGAATTTGTCATTCACAGGCTAGGAATGTTTGAAACTTTTGCTGTCAGGCCTTTTTCTTTTTTTCTTTTCTGATTTTTTTGTCCTTTGAGCTTTCTTAAAACTAAAGAAAAGGCCAGTGGGTTCAAACAGGATCATTTTAAACAGTACACTTCCTGAAACTTTGTACTCAGTCGCACCTGCCCCCTGTGACATCTACCAGCTAGAGTGTTTCTCCTTCAATTTGCATCTGTCATTTCCCTACCTGTGGGTCAGAGGGGCTGGAGACCCCGAGGCAGGGCCTGGGGAACACGGAAGATCTCCGGTGGGCTGTGCCTGGGCCTTCCAACTTAGAACCGGCCTCTCTGTGTTGTTTGGGGGATTGTAAGGGGAAAATCCCTCAGTGGCCTAAAGTAGCTTTCTCTTATTTCCTAGTAGAAGTGACTGGACACGAATCAGGGGCTGCTCAAGGCATGCTTCCTGTCTTTACGGACTGTTTTGCAGAGCAAAACTAACTTCAAAGGATTCTCAATCCCCCTCCCCTTCCCCCCGACATAGCTCTCCTGTGCTGATTTCCAGGCAGCACAGACAAGAAAGAGTCAGTCTTTGGGGGCTTTCTGCCTTTTCCTTTTATCATCCCTCATATTGCGGATACAGAAACCTCACCTTAATGCCCCCTGAGGTTGAGACCCTCACCCTGACTCTGGTTTCATTCGGCTCGAAGGCTGTCCCTGCTTCCCCTCCCCCACCCCCCATACAAATCAGCTGGCGTGCACCTCAGACACCACACTCCCGAGACCCTGTGTCAAACACTGTGGGAGGGAGAGGGTTTAACCCTCATTGTGGGGATTGCAGCCCTCCAGTAACCTGACTGCAGTCTCTGGAAGGTTCCTTACGAGATACTCTGGTTTTAATGGCCAGCCCACGGGTGCTTGGACAGCATTCCCAGCAACTTACATAACACTTTGAGCATTCAGAGTTTACCATCTTCATCCCATTCATGCATCCCACCAACCAACCAGCAACCAGTTATCCAGCCCCTTCTAGTTGCTGGAAACTGTTGTGAGCTCTGAGTTGAAGTGAACAAAACAGACGACGATCCAGCTTCTCACGGTACTTCCCATTTGAACGGATATTCTAATAGATGTCATGATTCCTGTTTTTCCAATGAGGACACCAAAACATAGTGACGTTAAATCTTAAGGACACACAGCTCAGTCAGAGCTGAACTGAGAATCCGAGTAGCCACCCCACTCTCAGAAGGAGGACAACAGAATAGGAATCTTGGGGGTCATCTCATCCAGCCCACTGGTTCTTTCTGATTCCCACTGAAAGCAAGAGCTCAGAGAGGTACTTGGGTTTACACACAGCCCGGCTTCCCTACGCCCAGCCCCATGGCCACCTCATCACCTCTGTCTTAGTCCATTCGGGCTACTTTAACAAGATACCACAGCCAGTCACTCATAAACCACAGGAACTTATTTCTCACAGTTCTGGAGGCTGGGAAGTCCAAAGTCAGCATGCCAACAGACACAGTGTCTTCGAGAGCCCTCTTCCTCCACTTCCTGGTTCATAGATTGACATCTTCTTGCTGTGTCTGCAGTGGCGGAAGGAGCCAGGGAGCTGTCCGGGCCTCTTTTATAACAGCACTGGTCCCACTCACGAGGGCCTTTCTCTTCCGTCTGAATCAGCTCCCCATGGCCCCACCTCTTTCGACCATCACCTTCGGGGTAGGATTTTAGCATACGAACCTGGGGGACACCACCATTCAGACCTCAGCAACCTCCCTCCCTTCCTGAACCAACAGAGATTTCGTGGTCCTCTTCACTCTCACTGCAGGCGCATCCCCTCAGCTCCCTGGCCCTCACCTTCCTCCAGCAGAGTCACCTGGATCAACCCTAACCTCGGCTGAGTTCAGTCTTGGGTTGTTGGCACACTCTCACCTAGGCAACTTGGATGCGGCTGGAAAATCAACACATGCCTGCATGGATGAACCTCACCACTCACGGTCACTACCGCCACGTGTGGCTTGCTGCCTCCCGCCATCCCTCCAGCCTTTCCCAGTGAGCTCACTCTCCTGCCCCTTCCTAGACAACAGTTTCTCACTTCCTCTCCTCAGTCACCAGACACCCCGTGCACCCTCCTCACTCCGTCCTGAGGATCTCGCCTCCTTTCTCACCGAGACAAGAGCAGTGATCGGAAGAGACGTCTCAGACCCCCACAACCACATCTGCCGTACGCTGTCCCCTAGCCTCTGCCTCCCCTGCTGTGGCCACAGATGACCTGTCTTTGACCTCATCAGAGGCATTGCCATCCCTCCTACCCTGGAATTTCCCATCACCTATTCACGAGCCTTACTCTAAAAATTCTCCCCTGCTTTCCGGGTCCCTCTCAACAGCATATTAACATTTTGCAATTTTTCTCATGTTAAAAAATAAATACTACAGAACCTTTCTTGGCTGCATATCTCTGCTGGCTATCAACAAAATCCCTCAAAATTATTATTTTCCCTTGATTTTCTCCTCCCTCTCTTTCTCGAACCACTCCAGTTAATAGTTCATGCCCACCTGTGCACCACGCTACTCTTCCCGGGTCACAGATGAACTCCGTGTGGCTGGATCCAATGCCATCCCAATCCTAGCATTCAGCAAACCAGCTGTCCCTCCCTCTGTCCTCGGGGCCCACTCTTATGTGGCCCCCACAGCTCCACTCTCTCGTTTCTCCTCCCACCACGTTGGTGGCTGCTTCTTCTGACCTCTGGTCTCTAGTGCAGCCCAGGACTCAGTCCTTACTCCTTCCATTCTTTTCTTTGTCTCCCGTGGTGCCTACATCCAGGTTTGTGGCTTTGAATACCACCTGTATCTCTATCTTGGTCTTATCCCTGAAGCCCAGATTTGCATGTCCAATTGTCTTTGAGGTATCTACCCTTGGGTGTTTATAGGCATGTCAAATATAACATGTCCAAATCTGGTCCCCGCAAACCTGCTCTTCCCACAGTCCTCCCCCATCTCCAGTGAGAGCAGTTCCAAAGTTTCAGATGCAGAACTTTAGCGTCACCTTTAGTGCCTCTCCCTCTCACACTTTACCTCTAGTCCACCATCAAATCCTGTCTGCTCCACCTTCCAGATACTTTCATCTTGCCCTGGCCAGTGTGGCTCAGTTGGTTGGAACGTCATCCTGTAACCAAAAGGTTGCAGGTTCGATTGCCAGCCATAGCACATGCCTAGGTTGCAGGTTCGATTCCCCAGTCCTGGTGTGTACAGTCCCTGGTGTGGGCGTGTATGGGAGACAACCAATTGACATCTCTCTCTTGCATTGATGTTTCTCTCTCTCTCCTTTCCTCTTTTTCTAAAAGCAATGAAAAAAATGTCCTCAGGTAAGGATAAAACAAACAAAAACACCTTTTACCTTAACACCTCTGCAGCGGCCACCCTGGAGCCCGATAAAGTAAACTCCAGGAGAAGGGAGAAGGATGTGCGAACCCAAGGCAGAGGGCGTGCGAGACCAGGGTAGCTCCGAAAAGCCCAGGAAAGATGGAGGCCTGGCGCTTGAGTCTGGGCAGCTGCCTGCCCTGCTGGCCCCACAGTGAAATGCGAGTGAAGGGATCTGAGCGTTGGCCACAGCCAAGTGGTCTGGTGTCCGGACAGGATCTGGCCAGCTCTGAGGATATACCTGGCTCTGTTAAGTTGCACATGGATTATGTTCGCCGTGTATGTTGCCTGTGTGTGCCCGTGTATATACATTCACACACAAGCATGAATGTGGTTTCTCCCACCCTAGACACATTTTCCTGGAGTCTGAACCCTCTGTGCACGCATGTAGTTCCATGTACAGTCCAATGGGGGAGCCCCAGAGACCCCTGCTCGTCACTTCAGTCCTAGATAAAGCAGCCTGCTGGTCACAGCCCGAGGTCCCCTGCATTGTTGTAGGAAAAACTGACTTAGACCTTGTGTCCTGGAACAAGAGGATGCTCAGGGCCCTTGGCTCATCGCCTGCAGAGCCAGCAGTGTCCTGCTGCAGCTGCACAGGCAGGACCCTGCCCCTCTCCCCTCACCCCCTTCTCTCCTCCTGGAAATCAAGATCTTCTGGATCGCATCTGGCGTATGGCAGCAGCTGGGACAGGGGTCAGAAGCAAGGCAGGCTTGGGCCACTGACGTGCTCTGCTTTCTCCCTAACAACCGTGTAATTGGAGGAAAATCGGTCCAGTGTGAGGTGCGGGAAAGTTCAAAAGGGATTATTTAGAGGTCTTTGTGCTTGTTTTCTTTTCATGCTGGATCCTGAGTCAGATCCCAGCAAGGTGAGATCCCGGACAAGCCTCAGAGTCCCCTCGGAACTGTGTGTATGTCTCAGAACAGAGTCATCTGCATGGGCAGGCCGGGCCTGAGACTGCCCTTGGAGAAGTTTGGCACAGACAGACCCTTGAGGTTTGAGAGGGGAAAACAAAGACAAACGCTCTCATGAGATGGCTTGGGATTCTCCTCTGCCCCCACCCTGGGGGCGGTGCTCTCCAGGGGACTTCGGAGCCTTTTTCTGAAACCAGAGGGGTGAGACCATTAACCAGACTTTGGACAGTGAGGACAAGGAAGCACAGGTTCTGTTTTCTAGTCTGCTTTGACTCAGTTTCTCCAGCTACAAAATGGCAAACACTGGTTGTTACTGGTCTTTCTCCTAGGACTGTTGTGAGGCCTCCTGGTCAATCAAGTGCCAAAGGGTTAAGGAAGCAGAAGGATGAAGGTGTTAACAGCACAGATTTTTGGTGTCAGAGAGACACCTAACCTTGTCTCTCAGCTGTGTGACTTTGGACAGTTTCCATACCCTCTTGGTGCCTATGTAGATAATATAAAATAATGACAATAACAACGTTTACTTCAAGAGTTGCTTTATAGTAAAATGAGATATTGTGTATAAAAAATCTCACACTGCCCTTGGCATACCATATGTGCCCTGTGTTGACAGGGAAGAAGGAAGGAAGGAAGAAACAACCAGAACAAAGAGATCATTATTATTACTTTGATGTTAAGGCAAGTTGGTTATTATGATCGTTCACACCAAGTATCTAAGTATCCCTGTAGATTTCCCAGTTTCCTTTGCAGTTTGGTCTGGCCACGTGACTGGTTCTAGCCAATAGACAGAGAGCAGAAGTAACGTGTGTCACCAGTAGGTCAAGGAAGTTAGCTGGTGTGGCTCCTTCCTCCCCATCTTCCCCAGGCACTGCCACCTTGGAGGCCACAAGTTCTCTCCGGCATCTTAGGAGATGGAGCCAAGTGTTTTATGTGAGTGTGGAATCTCTGTCTGCTGTGTTAACCCAGTGAGATTTTGGAGTTCGTTTGTTACTGCCATGGCCTTGCTGACCAATACAGTCATCTATGAAAGAGAAATAGATGTGTTGATGTCATCAGTAGAGGAAATCCTGTATTTATGACCTCCCGGGGCATCTAGGGATGATACCATGGTGGTAACAGTAGCCGCCACAGCTAGCATTTACTGGGTCTTGAGAAACACTGCAAAGCTCATTGCAGTGGTTAAACCATTGGGCCTTCTCAGGAATCTCATGAGGTGCCCATTTTGCTATTACACAATAATTGTGTTTCTAAAATAAACTTTAAGTTATTTTTTTAAAGGGGTTCTCTTTCTTAACCAACTTCGACAAGGAAAAAACCGCTTAGGGGCAAGAGTGTGAGACTATGACAGCAAAGTTATTTCTCCTACAGAAATGTCAAAAATAAAGGTTTTCTTCATTGCTACTAGAACATTTTGAAGTTGCAGATTAAAAATAACAGATTTTCAGAATTGGCATAAGCCAACCGAAATGTCATTGAGCAAATGCTGAATTCCATGAAAGACAAGGCTCAGGTCAACCTGCTTCCGAACCATCAAACAAACTGTGGCTTGGTCCTCAAGTGCCATTAAAAAGGAGCCCTATTAGATCTCAACAAAAGTACTATAGGAAAGTAAAAATAAAATTTCAAAAAAGGAAATGCCAATGGCAGAGAAGAGCCAGTCACCCAGGAAAAGTGGCCTTGGGCGAGGTCACAGATAGGTTTCTTCCCACACACGTGGGAGCTGTTTCTGAGAAAGGCAGTGGTAAAGCGACAACCACATGAATCAGGCTTCTTTTTTTTCTTTGTTTTTTCTTCATACCACTCTTTTTTTTTTTAATTCATTGTTCAAGCACAGTTTTCTCCCTTTTATTCCCATTCCAGTGAATCAGGTTTCTTACTGATCAGGTTACATCCAATTTGCATTATGTAAATTTTCATAGCAAGGAAAAAAACCTGAATTTGATTTGTTGGACCAATGAGGAAACCAAGAAAATATGAGGCCATCAGTGGCTATGACAAGCGACTGTGGAAATAGCTCTAAATCAGGGAGGCTTCTCTGCTCTTTTGCCTCTGCTCGCAGAGTTCCCCTGATGTGACATCTGTCCATCCCGATGGAGGATGGTGCCACCTCCAAGCTGGGGCCCTAGAGCTTCTGCTCCGAATGACAGAGCCAGTTCGGCCCTTGTAGCTTCGGTGGGTGCACGTTTCTGAGGTGCCAGTGGACCAGGACATCACCCAGGCTGCCTGGGGAAGTGCCCGGAGGAGGCCCAGCTGGTTTCAGCGCTAAAGCAGGCAGTTCTGGAGCCTTGTGGGAGTCTGCGCACTCTGACTGTCTCCGACCTCAGGCCCTGGGGAAAAGGGAGGGGCTTGCTGCCGACAAGCCATGCTTCTCTCTGCCCCAGAAGCCTCTCACCCTAACCCAGTGAGGGGAAGCCGCTCACCCTAACCCAGTGAAGGGAGCATTGAGCCCCATTCCCCTCGTGGCTGGCCCGACGGTAAGGCCAGTGAGCCTGGAAGCCAAGTCTTCAAGGACATTCTGGAGGTTACAGACAGACTCAGGCCAGTGGGCCCTCTGGGAGCCCTGTTCCTTTCCCAAAGGTCAGCTCCCCTTGCTTAGCCCAGGAAGGCTAACAATTCTCCAGGCTCCCTGGATCGACCATTCCTACTTTGTGATTTACTCATGAAGCCAACAGGACCTTACTGAAGGCCCTCTCGCACTCCTGGGGCTGAGACAGCCGAAGGTGGGACACAGAGCAGATGGTGGATGGATTTCCCACTGCCAAGGACTTTACAAATGCGGTGGGAAGATGGGACCCTCCCATTAGGTCATAAGTCAAGACAGTCTACAGTGTTAACTTAAATATCATTATTACCCATAGTAGTTAAGAGCACAGGTTTAGGATCAGGTGTCTGGGTTCAGATTCCATTACCATCCTTTTGGTCAAACTTGACTTTGAGCAAGTGCCTTAACCTTCTTAGGCCTCTGTTTCCTTCTTATGGGTTGACTTAGAGAGCTTGCTCAAAGTCTTCCTATGGGGACTAAACTGGATGGTAAAATGATTAATGTGTGTCGTTACTGCTACTGCTGTTTGTCAGAACACATCCGAGAGGCCCCAGGGATAGAAACACCCGGAATCTTCTGCATGGTGGTCCTCCCTCCCCCAGTCCTCTCAGCAGTGACTGGTAATTTCAGGTTCCCCGGGCAGTAGACCTGGGGGTCACTTGTAGCACCTCCAGTTCCATAACTCTTCACCCGCAGATGCGTTCAGTCACAGAACCCTGTAGATTACACACCACGCATGTCTCCTGCACCCCAATACCACCCTCATCCTCACCAACCGGGTCCTCCTACAGCCACACTCAGGAACTTCTTCATGGTCTCCTTGCTTCCAGTTTCATCCTCTTTCAAAACAGGTTTACTGCTCCTCAAGAGAAGTTTCCAAAATTTGGACCAGATTATCATTCTCTTGCTCATACCCTTTCTGTGGCTCCCGTGACTCAGTAAGCAGCCAAACCCAAATCCTTGATCGTGACCCACCAGTGGCCTTGTGATAGGACTACTGCCTAGCTCCACAGGGGCATCGCTTGTGTTTCTCAAGCCACCTAGTATTCCAGTGACGCAGGCCTGACCCCCAAATGCCCCTCAGTCTCCCAGCCCTCCACGGCCATGCACTTACTGCTCTTAAAGACTGAACCCCTTGTCATTTTCTCCTGAAGAGTCACAGTGATGCTTCGAAAGTAAACTCCAACCACTACTTCAGGAAGCCTTCCTTCACTGAGGTCTGGGTTAGCTGCCCCTTCTCAGTGTTCCCCAGTAACTCTCCTTACAGGGTCGTGGCATAGCTTTTCGTTTTCATGTCTGTCTTCTCTGCTGGCATCTGACATTCTTATTCATCTGCACTTGATTCATGCAGATGCAAGGAAGGGCTAAATCTTATTTGTCTTTGTACTTTTAGATTGAAGAACGACTGTAGACATGGATGGATGGATGGATGGATGGGTGGATGTCAGATGGATAGATAAATGAATGGTTGGATAGCTGGGTGGGTGGGTGGATGGATGGGCAGATAGTGGTTGGATAAATGGATAAACTAATGGTTGGGTGGTTGGATGCACATATAAATGAATGAATTCAACAGACAACGAGGCATAAACCTCTGATTAGCTCTCACTCCTCCAGGAAGGTCATCGGCAGTGCTACAACACAAGCCTCTGTTTCTTGGGGCTTCACAGTTCTGGCTGTAAAGCCACCAGCAGCCACTGGGTTTTCGATGTCGATGCTCCCTGTTTCTCCAGCAGGAACGCTGAGGAGGCGTGTTGGCCTCGGAGGGAGCTGGGGCACCCAGGTGGGCTTTCTCCCATCGCCAGCCAGGCCTGTGGCCCATTTCTAGACCTCCTCAGGTCTGTCCTTACACAGGTCCCTTTCAGTTTTCTCCATGTCAGCTCCACCCGGGCATCACGGACTGACTTCCAGCTTGAACTGCCGCAGGAGAACCCCACGCCGGGGCCCAGGGTGTCCCAGAGCAGTAGAGGGCACCCCTCTCAGGAGAAAGCACGCTTCATTCACTGTGTCTGTTTCTGCTCAGGAGCCGCTTTTAGGGTAGCCACGCGAGAAGTGCGCCTTATACAGGGTGGAGCCTCATCAGCTCTTCCAGATACACCTCGCAGACTGGCCTGGTGTACTAAGTAAACACGGATTTATTCTGGAGTGAACTGGAAATGAAATGGAGTACGGAACTCCTTGTGACTCAGAGAACTCGCACGTGGCCCGCCCCCCAAGCCCAAACGGAAAGACCCTGAGGCTTTGGGTTGAAGAGCCCAGCCCAGCCCGGAGCAGCCCAGCCGCCCTGGAATCCTCATTCAGGGTTTACGAAGCAGCAGGCAGAGCACAAGTGGCTAAATTTGGTTGTGTTTTTATTTTTGTCCAGCCACAAATACCGGCAAAGAACTGAAAACGAGTCCTTCCCTTCCTACAGCCAAGCTGGCTTTATTTTTAGCTTTGACTCTGGTTTTGGGCTTTTAGCACGCAGGCAGCAGTCCGCCGGATGGCAGGATTTTTGCCTAGGCCAGAGCGTTGGTTGCCTGAACATAACTGTCACCAGGCTTTGTGCAGCTGTGACAATAGAGGGTGGTCCCAGACAGACCCACATGGGGACTCAATTCTGGCCTCAGGGACCTCCAAGAGAGTCTTTTCAGGGAGGGAAACACACTCAGGGTGGAGGGATGACTGCGCTGGGGCGGAGGAGGGGAGGGGTAGGGAGCTGCTTCATGGAGGGGCTTCGAGTTGCGCGGTGGTTCGGAACCAGGGCTCTGGAGGCAGACCACCTGGTCCAAGTCCTGCCCCTGCCACTTCCTGACACTGTGGCCAAGTGAAGCGCACTCAACTCCTCTGGGCCTCGGTCCTTACCTTTGAGATGCAGATAGTAATGACTTCCGCCTCTGAGCTCGGCTCCCGAGATCCTGCCCACCCAGCATGCAGCAGGGCATCTGACATGCGGTTAGGACCCAACACGCACCATTTTTATTATCGCCGCCATGCCGCCACTGCGGTGCTAGACCCTTCTGCATCCCCTGCATCTTGAACACTTACGCCAGCCCAGTGAGTAGGGTTATTTTGCAGATGGAAAACAGAGGCTTGTTGGTATAAGCAGACCTGAACTCTGCCCTAGCCATCCCATGGTGGGACCACGCCTTCTCTGGGAAGGGACCAGTGCTCGCACGTGACTTAGAGGGACTTGTCACTGACTGTATGGGGACCGCTCTAAGTAAGGAGCTAGGTGCCTCCTTGTTACAGAACAACAAAGGGGGGGAGCGGGGATGATACACTATTACCTGAAAGGAACCCCCCAGGTTCATTTTGTCTGCCGCCAGAGGAAAGACATCTCTCAATGCCAGAGATTCGTGAAAAGGAAAGGAAATGTTTATTTAATGCTATACAAACTTAAAGTAGTGACCTAATGTCTTCATCAAAATCCCAAAGTCCCTCAAAACACCCACAAACACACACAGTCCTTCCTTCCCCCCTTTGCCCAGTCTGGGGTACCATATCTCAAGAAAAGAATTAGAAGTCCGTGGTTCAGGCAGCCCCTGGTTCTTCCCAGTAATCTGTTTTGGTTGGTAGGCCTCCTTCGGTTTCCGGCACCATCAGCTGTGTCACCGGGATCTCTGCTAAAGCTGGCTGGTGGCTCCCCCTTCTAAAGCTGCGGGGGTCCCCACTCAGCCAAAACCGTGTGGTTCTCCCTGCAATGGCTGTGACATCTGGGTTTAAATCCCAGCGCCAATCCTCTTCTGCAGCCCCATTTCTGGCTCCTCCCACAATTGGCCACAGCTGCCCGCATTCTGGGTAGGTGTGGCCCTGTGGTATGGAGCCAATTATCTCCAAGCTCTTCTGGACCCTGTTACAAATCCCTATTTGGGGCTCCCCTCTTGGCTGCACCCTGTTACAATCCTCCATTTTACCCAAAATGGCAGCATACCCACATGGCTTGCTGTCTGATCCCCACCATACATGCAGGCTCGGCTTACAGAGCCTAGGGGTTTGCTTCCTCCCCACACCTGAGTACAGGTCCCCTTAGTGCCACCTGGGCTCACTGAAACTGTAAGTGAGCAGACAGGGGCAACCTGGGAGCAGCATACTAACCAAACCATTGTCCACAACTCCATTATTCCAAAACGGTATTCAGAAACCAGTTTTCAACCAAACCATTTTCACGTCTCTGCTCCCTCCCCGTTTCATTTCCTTTTCACCTTTCCAGGCGTGATAGGCGGCCGATGCCCTCAGGAGGAGTGCAGAGGAATTCTTGAGACCGGGGAAACTCCGAAGTCTCACTCCCTTGCACCTGAGGGTTTGTTCTGCCACAGACAATTATCGTCCCACCTGGGTCACCAAAAACTGTTACAGAACAACAAAGGGGGGGCCTGGGACGATATACTATTACCGAAAGGAACCCCCAGGTTTGTTTTGTCTGCCACCAGAGGAAAGACATCTCTCAATGCCAGAGATTCGTGAAAAGGAAAGGAAATGTTTATTTAATGCTATACAAACTTAAAGTAGTGACCTAATGTCTTCATCAAAATCCCAAAGTCCCTTAAAACACCCACAAACACATACAGTCCTTCCTTCCCCCCTTTGCCCAGTTTGGGGTACCATATCTCAAGAAAAGAATTAGAAGTCCGTGGCTCAGGCAGCCCCCAGTTCTCAGTAACCCGTCTCAGCTGGTAGGCCTCCCTTGGTTCCCGGCACCATCAGCTGTGTCGCCAGGATCTCAGCTAAAGCCGGGTGGTGGCTCCCCCTTCTAAAGCTGTGGGGGTCCCCACTCTGGCAAAGCCATGAGGTTCTCCCTGCAATGGCTGCTGCATCTGGGTTTAAATCCCCACACCAATCATCTTCTGCAGCCCCATTTCCGACTCCTCCTACAATCGGCTACACCTGCCAGCACTCATCTCCTTCCAGCTTTACTGGGCTGCCATCGTGAGTCCGGGCAGGTGTGGCCCC
This sequence comes from Phyllostomus discolor, assembly GCF_004126475.2. Classification (NCBI taxonomy): domain Eukaryota; kingdom Metazoa; phylum Chordata; class Mammalia; order Chiroptera; family Phyllostomidae; genus Phyllostomus; species Phyllostomus discolor. The sequence continues at coordinate 33,898,973 of NC_040915.2, read as the reverse complement.
ATGTCACGGAGCCAGTCTTCTCCAAGCTCCCACACAGGTGCTGTAACTCTCGGTACTTGCCTCCCAGTTACATCTTGGTGGGGAAGTTACTTCCATTCCCCTGGCTCAGAGCATGGCCACAGCTATTTAACATATCTATGCAACCAGGTAAAGGTTATAGATGTGTTAAATGACCATGCCAGAGGGTAGCTGCAAAGCTGTTGCTTTGCAAAACAGCTCTCAATGGCCCTGCTCCATGTGTCCCTTCCCCAACCCACACCTGTGGCAGGGTGGTGGGGGGCAGGGACACCCTAATATTTCCTGGACACCTTGAGTTCTGGACCCCATTCCAAATCCCTATTTGCACCCCCTTGGCTGCCCCTGTAACATCCTCACTCTCCTCCCCCTGGCGCTGCCCCTTCCTTTACACCTCAGTGACAGGAGCACACAAAGAGCAGATATGGGGAGTGAGCAGAGAACACTGGTCAAGTTCACAGACACGGAAGGTGGGACGGTGGCTGCCGGGCCCTGGGGGAGCAGAACGGGGCTTGTTTAGTGAGGACGGCATTTCGGTCTCGCACAGCAACAGTGTTCTGGAGATCTGTCGTACAACAACTTGAGTATGCTTAACACTACTGAACTGTACACTTCGAAATGGTTCAGATGGTTAACATTTGTTAATGTAATTTTTTTTCACCACAGCTTAGAAGAAATTTTAAAAGAACACTGGATCGTGCCAGGGGGGCACTGGCAATATCAGAGGGCGGGGAGGGGAACCCTCTGTTAAGTGTATGTTTACCTAAACCCTGTGCTGTACACCTGAAACTAAGACACAGTAGTACCAAATATAAACTATAAATGAAAAATACAATTTACAGTTCTTAAAAAAAACAAAACAGAGCAGGGGTACGGGAGTCAGGCTGCCCCTGGGGAGGCCGCCAGTGTGTGTGCGTGCCCGGCTACCCCACCCCAGGCCGGGGTCTCAGGGCCAGGCTGGCTGCACGCGCCTGTGGCGGGGCCCTGGGGCCACACTGTGCACTTCCGACTGCAGCCATGGCCTTGGAGCTCTTCAGTGCTCCTCTCAGAGGCTTGCCCTCGGTGACCTCCTTGCAGTCCCCTGTCCTTCTGAAGTTTTCTGCCATCACCTGGGATAAAAGGGGGGAAATAGCAAAATCCCACCCAGGAAATAATATCTGCCTGGTGTGTGGGGGGAGCGTGGGCTTTGGGGCCAGAAGCTGAGAAGGAGCTCACCTCTTCTTCCCCCTTCAGTTTGCTTAGCTCCCAAATGGGACACTGTTGTTCTCCCAGGCAACCAAACGCGTGCCTTGGTTGGCTCGAAGTGGAGAGCTTCAGCCCGGCCGTACACTGCTCTTTTCCTCCAGGAGATGCTAGGGAGTGAGACTCAGAGGGTTCCGGGGACAGGACATCTGGCGACACTGGTGTAGGCATTTGCAGATTAGACTGTGTGAAGGTGCCGGGGCAGGGGGGCGTGGCGGTGAGCCCGGAACAGGGCCTCCTTCTGTGGCAGGAGGTCAGTGTGCATGGAGGCCATGGCAACGGCTCGATGTCCCTCGGAAAGCAGATGGCCTTCTTTTCTGTGACACCAGCATGGACCATTCCCAGGGGAGAGGCTAGCTCTGTCGCCCCCACCCAGCGTGGGGCATCCCGACTGGGCTGGGCTTTACCACCAGCCACGCTGCGCACCTTGGCTGCGGTCCCCGCCCCAGGGCCGACTGCTTCATTGGTCACGGTGGGGACAGTGCCTGGGGCCCACGGTGCTCTCAGGGGCCCATGAAAACTTTTTAACTTCTTCTAAAATGAGAAGAAAAAAATGAGCTTTCAGGTCAAAGTCCAAGTTATAGCCTATGATATTAGTATATTTGTTTTTATATCAACCTAATAGTAAAATGTCACATTTAATTTTTCTTTGATGGAGGAAGGTGCCCACAAAGGCAAAAGTGCCGAGAGCCCACGAAGGCCACACTGCGGCCTCTTCTGCTCTGGCATCCGGAGCCCGGCTGGCGGGGAGTCCCTTGGGCCCCCCGGCCCACGGTGACCCTCCCACCTCACCATGTAGAAGCTGGAATATTTTCTCTAGTATTTGTTTTTTAGGGACCCATGTCACATGCCAGTTCGGTCACTTGGCTGTAGCTGTCTGGCACACATGGTGAGAAAAATCCAAAAGGCTTATCTGGGTTTCGTGGGAAAGAATGTTGTGATCGTTAGTGATGCATCTCCCAGGCTTGTGATGGGGGAGGGGCAGGACTGTGCTGGGCCCTTGCTTACCAGGGACCTTTGCTCACACGCAGGGTCCAGTGGAAGTAAGGCCTGCTCGAGTGTGGTTGGTAGGGTAATAGTATAGATGTAATGGTTTATAGCTTTAGTTCAAACATTTCACCTCAAATGTCCTGTGGTGTGCTTGACTGTGATATTGTTCTATTACAGAATCACATGCTTATGATTTTATAATAAAAGGGAGCGTTATTTGTGCCAGACACTGGATTTCCCACTTGATGAGCCACATGCGCCACAAGATGGGCTTCGCCCTGCCCGTGCCGAGCACCCCACGTTGAAGAGTCTTAATGCCTGTCGACTGATTGCATGATGTCTGTGAATTGTACACTTGATCCAATGAAAAGTCCTCTTGACATCCTTTCGCTGTTCTCCCTCCTTAGACGCCTGAACAAGAATAAGCTCCAGGTCCTCCCGGAACTGCTTTTCCAGAGCACGCCGAAGCTCACCAGACTGTGAGTAGAGTTGAACTGTGTTCCCTCGCTGGTGTCTCGCCGCGCTGTGGTGACGCGGAGTGTGGGTGGGGCTGCCCTCACGCGTGGAGCCCCGGGCTGCGCGGAACTTGGCAGTTAGACCTCACTCGTGGAGACTTGGAGCAGGGTGTCCGTGCATCTGTGCGCTGTGTACCCCCTCCCCTCCAGGCCCGACCTTCTCACTCCCTTCCGTCAGAGGGCAGCGGCCTAAGTGGCCAGTGGGGATGAGCAGCCGTGGTAGTGGATCATTCCTTCGCAAGGAGGGCGGAAACGCTCCCCTTTAACTTGGGTCTGAGCTTACCTCCGTGAAATGCCCTGCAGTGGGCCTGAGGCGCGTGTCCTCACGGGAGGCTGCGGTGGGCCCAGAGGGCATGGGTGTGGACCGATCATTTCCACGTCACCACCCTGCTGGCCAGAACTGTCCTGCCTGCTGCCTGCTTCCTACCGCTGCCCGTCGGGGAGCCCTGGGTCTGGAGGCCTGTGATTTTGTGGTGACAGAAGGAAACACCTTGAATTTTGCTTTGTCTTGTGGAATGGTCCAGGATATAATGAGGAGGGAAGAGTTGGAGATGCCGCTGTGCATTTATTCCTTGTGAGAGTTTGGAAGCTGAGGAGCCAGAGGTTCACATCAAAGGGGAGAGTGTGATTGATGCGTTGTGGGTGTTAGGCAGGCGCTAATTATTGACAGTGAACAGCTCCACGATTTTGAACCTGGAAGTTCTGCTGGCATTGACTAGGGTGCATTATGGGATGAGCTGGGTTGCCCAAAGTGTGCCTTACCAAGTGGAGAGCAACACTGGGTCTGGCCGCTTGGCAGCTGGGCAGCAAAATCTGCAGCCTCTCTGGGAAGGCTCTAACCTTCCTGGGGAAGGGCCGAAGTGGCGGCCGCCATCCGCATTCGCTGTGGCTGTGTGTTCGATACCTACCTGTGCAGTCAAACAACGCATGTAGTTTCCGGGATAAATTGGGAAATTCGAAACACATGTCAGTGTATGCACTTAAGAATGAGCTCTGAATTAGGGCCCTGTATCTCCGTCCATATCTATCCTTGTAGATGTAGCGAGACTATATATGTGAGTGTTTTTCAAAGGGCACTTTGTTGGAACGAGAACAGGCCAGCTGTGGCTGGTGTGTCAGTGGTACAACGACCTCCCTGGCTGTCTCCAGGCCACACCAGCTCTTTGTCGCGATCTCCTCTTGCTGTGTGTTCCATTTCTCCTGCTCAGGCCGCCTGGCTGACATGCCTAATGTGGGGCAGACTACGCCCCCTGCCTGCTCTCCCACTCTGAGTCCACTTTGGTGGGCGTGAGGGTGGATGAAGGGCAGCGAGTGCCTCGCAGGGCTGAATGAGCAATGCCAGGAGGACTGACAGTGAAGTCACCCTGATTTTGAACTTCGTTCCTCCGTATAGTTCATCCCTGAACTGTTCACCTAACCGCCGTCTCTGCACCCAGCACTGCCTGGCGCCTCCTCAGCCTGCTCCTCACTGAACAGTGCGGACTGTCTGCTATTTATCTGTCATGTTGCCATCACCTTCTAGGTACACAGAAGGTGGCCGGGGCTGGGGCTGCTGGGGGGCTCTGAGCAAGTGGGGTCAGAGTGGTCCAGTCACTGCAGGCTGTCAGGTGGGCTGGTCCTCTCGCCCACGGAAGCTGTGATCTCGAAGCTGCTCCCCGTGCCGTCAGTGGGCGCCCATGCTGTGCAGGGCGGGTTGTGATCCAGGGGGCATTCCGGGCAGCAATAACCTGCCTCTGGGCTGCTGGGGCCAGACCCCGATGGGCAGCAGGGGGCGTGGGAAAGCCCAGGATACTGTCCTATCTGCCGCTTTCTAACTGTAGGAGGTGGGGGAGTCACCTTCCCTTCTGGGTCTAAATATGGTCACCAGGAAAGGGAGACACCCCCTCCCCCCTTCCACCTGCTTCACCAGGAGCTGTGTCTGATGAGATAACGGTGTACACGTATGTTCTAAGGTTCGAGTGCTGTGTGACTGTAACACCAAGATAACTATCGTTACTCCCACAGTCCCCACCTTCCCAACCTCAGTTTCTGGACTCCTTTCTCTAGGAGCAATGAAAAAACTAGTGTTTGCCATAAACACTGACATAAATCACACTGAGCTTTTCCTCCAGGCCAGAGAGCTGCACCAGGAAGGCAGGGACAATGTCTGACGCACTCTGGTATCCATCCCGCTCCCGACCCCTGGCCAGGCACAGAGCACGGCCTGCCTAGGCATACGTGAGCAGGTGGGTGAGCAGAGGAGAGACACAAACCTGAGGATAGGGACAGAGCTTCGGCTCTCTAATCTGCCACTCGTTCATTCCCTCACTCACTCGTTCAGTATGCCCTCCTGGGGCTCGTTCCAGCCCAGCGTCCGTGCTGGGTGCTGAGCTGCAGGCACGAGGTACGCCCAGTTCCCTGTGTGCCCCATCGTGACACGCTCTGAACGGCGGCCAGAAAGCTAAGAGCAAAATAATTTTTTTTTATTGAAGCAGCTGTATTAACCTAGGTTTGGGCTGTAATCAACAATCCCTTTTTCTCTCCAGGCTTGATCTTTGATTTTTCTTAATGGCCCTATTGTGTCTTTGTCTTATTTCGTCTGCCGCACCGGGGCCTTTTGGAAAGTAAGCAGGGTACAAATTAGAAATCGGTAATTGCGCAATCATGAGTGTGTATACATGTGCCACCGGCTCTGTTTTGAAAGAGCAGTGCATCTCAGTGGACACAGCGAGCAGCTCCCCAGGAAAGCTAAATACCGTGCGGCTGCCCACTCCCCAGTGAGCAGGGTGGGTACGCAGCAACTCCGGACACGCCCTTTTCTTGCTCGGTCTGTAGATAAAAACTGTGCAGTACTCAATGTTTACGTAAAAAAACACAAAACACCTTTGAAAAGGCTACGAACATGTGATGAGACAAGTTTTAAGTGTTGATGGGAAAGAGAAATAATATCTTTTGAGGACTTTTGTTACTATAATAGTAATGCTAACCAGCAAGTGACAGAAATGCGACCAAAGTTAGTCTCACCCACAGAGGAAATATATTCGTTTATGTGCCCGAGGGGTTCAGCGATGGCTGTGGGTGGCGTGAGGAACAACTGGACCCTTGTTGATGTCACTGGGACGTCAGCCCCTCCCTCTGTTGTCCTCTGAGTGACGAAGTCTGGGTCACGTGTTCATCCCGCGTGTTTGGGGGCACGAGTATGCAGGGCCTGCGAGTGGGTTCCTTGAAGGGGAGAAGGATTCTGTTATCAGAAGGCAGGGAGGGATGCACACCTGAAATCAGCAGGTGTCTGCAGGTTTCTGAGCACCTACTCTGTGCCATCCCCATGTGCTCACTGGGCGCTCTGGGCCTCCCGACGGCACTTCCAGGTCAGAACGCCGGCAAACACACTGATGCTACGTGCCGTTCTGAGCCCTGTACACACAACGCATTGATAGTCCCGACCACCCTCTGGGGCAGGCACTATGATTGTTACTGTTCTGTAGAGGTGACACTCACGCTCAGAGAGGTCAAGGAACTTGCCTGGTATCACACAACGACTTAGTGACAGAACCAGCACTCAAATGTGGGTGATCTGACTCCGGATTCTGAGCTTTTCTCTACTAAAATCATCTCCCTGCCTCAAAACTCCCTCTTCATAGGTGAGAAAACTAGAGCTCGGGACTTGAAGGACTTGCCCAGGCAGCCCATAGGTCTAGGCAGCAGCATTACACTGGACACTGTCTCAGTGCTGAGAGTTGCCCTTCACAGTCCCGCAGAGAGAACCATCAGTAAGTCTACCTCCAAAGCTCAGAAGGGTCACCTAGCTTACCCACGTTCATGTAACCAGAGACAATGGAGCGGGGCCTGGGACGCATGCATACCTGTGCCGCCACAGAGCCCTCAGTGTTCCCGCCATGCCCCTCTGCCGTGCTGCTGTGGAGAGTCCAAGTTAGGCTCAGAAGGGTGGAACACGGACCTGTCGTCAATGCAGGTGCTTCTCTGGGGCCGTGGCTGGTTACCCCGCTCCCACACCCCCGAGCTAACACCGGCTGGTCCGTTGATCCCTGTGTGTGCTAGTGGCGTCTCTGTCCTCCCACTCTCTTCTTCAGCACGTTGAGCACACGCCGCGGGATGAACGCCAGAGCGTGGATGTGCCCTGAGATCTAGGTGGTGCTGCCGTGGTCTGTAAAACACTCGGCAAGGTCTCGGTCAAGCCACGGGCAATCTTCAGCGCCCCTCCCATCCTGATGTAGCTCACAGTGTTCTCGCGCGTGGGGACTGTGCTCCTGCCCTTTCCCGGCTCCCTGCGGGCTCCTGACCCCGAGCTGAGCGTGAGAGACCGCAGTGAAGTGGAAGGGTTAAGAGGCTGCCAATTACACGCCGTGAGACCGGGCAAGTTACTTGACCTCTGTGGGCCTCAGGTCCTTCCTCAGTACCACAGTCAATGAGAGAGCCAGCTTCTCTCTGCTGTTGTGCGGACCAGTGGAAGGAACCCGCGGGCCATCTCTACCACATGACGTGGCACACGGCTGGTGCTCAGTGAGGGGTGGCTGCGGCTAACTTCCGCTAGCTGCGGGATGGAGCGGTTGGTGCCTGTGCTGGGCCTTTCATGTAGGCATCATGCTATAAACATCTCAGCACCTGGCAAGGAATTCAAGCTCCAAAACAGATGAGGGTTGCGGGAAGCACTTGGAGAGGGGAGATCCCGGTCCTCGTGGTGGCTCTGCCACCCACAGCTGAGTGGCCTTCGGCATGTTGCTTCGTCTCTCTGGTCCTCAGTTGTGTCATCTAGAGGAGAGGGGCTGGAGCGTGGTCAGTACATGATCTCTAGGTGATTGGTTTTCTGTGCTTCCCTTCCAGCTTTCCCTGTCACCTACACACGAAAGAGGGCGTGAGGATTTCTGGTTATGTGGAGGTTAAGTGGTTAATGTTGGTAGAAATTCTTCAGAAGGCTCGGAAGACCAGGTGAAAACAGTGACTAAAATCCCTGTGCATCTCACCGGACTAGCGAGCTTGGTGGGAGGGGAAGAGGGACACGGCGGTTCACAACTGGTTTCTCAGAGTCTGTCTCCATCACCTGAGGATGGGCAGATCCCAGGGTCCTGTTGGCGCACGTCTCCTGGACTCAGGTCCAAAGAGACCGTTCAATGCTTGGCAGCGGCTGGAACCCCGAGGCTGAGTGGGCAGTTGTGCCGCAGTGGGGCAGACACCTCCAATTACTCTCTGCTCAGGCCTGCGAGGCATTTGACAGCTTTCTTCCAAAAGCCGCTGGGGTTAAGCCTGCTGTCGCTCACTTGGGTCAGCGGAGTTGCAGAGCCTGGGGAAGTTAATCCCCGGGCAGCTGAAATCAATATGAAACGTGGCTGACCAACTTAGCCCCGGTCACTGGGGCTCTTATCTGCGGGGCGATGTCTCTCCCAAAGCCGCAAAGGCTGGGAAGCCACGGTTTCCAGGGAACATGCTTCTAATGAGCGAGCCTTCCTCTGATGCCCCATGTCTGCTCACTTGCACCTCTCTTCGTGTTTACTGTTTTCTGCTCTTATCACGGCCGTGTGTGTTCACGTCCTACATCCCCAACAAAACTGGAAGCTGCGTGCCGCCAAGTGCGCTAACGTCTCTTTGGGACAGCCCGACGTCAGAGCAAAGAACGGGGCCCCGGGAGCCGCAGAGACGTGGGTTAAAGTCCCGCTCTCTGTGCCCCTGGGCAACGGCCTTCGCTCTCTCCGTCTCCCGTCGGTGGCCTGTGCAACTGGACGAACCATCACAGCTCCTGTGGTAGTTTGCTCGGGCGGCCAGGACAAAGCACCGCAGACTGCGTGGCTTAAACAGTCGGGCACTTGAAGATCAAGGTGCTGGCAGGGTTGGTTGGCTGAGGCCTCTCTCCCTGTCTTGCTCTTCTGTAGATTCTCTAACTCAGTCTCAGGTATAGGCGGCTAGACACTATATTATCCCCAGTTTAGAGATAAAGAAGCAAGAGCCCCAGAGATCCAGACACGCTTCCCGAGGGCGCAAAGCTGGTGACTGGCAGGATCAGAATCCAAGCCCAGCTGACCTCACTCCAGAACCCATGTTTCTAACCGCAATGTTTATTCTATGGTCGTGAGAAGGTAATGAAATGGAAGCTCGTTTGTGCTGGTTCCCTTCTCTCTCTGAAGCTCTGAATGGGCCCGGATTGGTGAGCAACTGGGGCCCTGGGCCCGTGGGCAGCGCCTTCCGCTGCCCGCAGACTCCTGTGCAGCCCCTCGGTCTTCCAGTCCCGCACTGAACGCTAAAACATAAGCACATGCACTATGTGTCTCCATAAAACTCTGCATTGATGTGAAACAGTGCCATAAAAGTGAAAAACCAGAAGAGAAAACAAAAACCATGCTGCTCAGTTTTCCAGCGGGGTTGTTATCTGATGTGGTGAAATGATGATAGGACGATGGGAAAAGCAACCCCCTCCCCCAGGAGCAGGGGCTTCTGAGACCGCCTGGAGCTGGGCCCCAGACACCTGCCGCCCGCCGGGCTGGCCCCGCCGTCGGGGGCACGCACGGCGAGACCAGCTCATGGTCGCAGACATGGGGTCACTTTTTCCAGGGGCACAGCCACCGAAAGCTCATGGAAAATGTCCCTGCAAACTGGTGCTCCGTTTCCTCCCCCCCTCCACCCCCCGAAGCCCGACCCTGCGGGGAGGACAGCCTTCGGCGTGCTTCCTCAACGGCAAGTTTCGTCCCTTGCTGTGAGACAGGTCCAGCTTCAGTCCACGTGCGGGCAGGTCGGGGATTACAGTGGGTGCCAGGCCACTCTCGGGGTTTCTGTTTCGTGTGAGTTGCGCTCCCTCTTCAGTGCCGTGAGCTGGAGCCAGGATTGAAGGCTTGGAAGGTTTCTTTGCCCTTCCCCTTCATTTGAGGTTGATCCAGCTGAGCACAGTCGCCTGTCGTCTCATCCACAGAGTGATTGTAAGGTTAATACCTAGAACTGTCTTGTAGACTCACACTGTAGGATTTCAGGGCTAGGATAAAAGTTCCCCAGGCCTGCATTTCTCAAACTTGACCATGCACCTGAATACCTGGAGCCTTGTGAAAATGCAGACTCCGGCTGTGGAGTTCTGGGTGGGACCTGCAAGTCTGCCTGCCTTTCTGACATGTTTCCAGGTGATGCACACTTTTCAGAGCAAGGATCTAGGCTACTGTGGCTCTCAAACTGGGCTGCAGAAAAGTACCCCTTGAGGCCTGGTTAAAATGCTGATTCTCAGGTCCTGTGCCCCAGAACTCTAGTTCAGTAGATCTGGAACGGACCTAGGGAGTCGACCGTGTAAATAGGCGCCCTGGGTGACTTTGGCGTGTGCCATCTGTGGGGCACATTTTGAGAAACACCGATCTAGTACAGTCCCTGTTATTTTGTAGATTTGGGAGCAGGGAAGGAATCAAACCTCTCTTGAGCACCTACTATGTGCTAGGCACCTTATGCACATGCCATCCATCTCCTTTGGGCCTCCTACAGGTAAGTATTTTTATGCCCACTACACAGATGATGAAAGTGAGGCTTGAGGAGTTTAACTCACTAGGAATAAACCCAGGTCTTTATGAACTCCAGTTTTACATTTTTTTCTACTTAATCCTGTGCCTCCTGTGAAATAAAGGGAAGAAAAACAAAATTATGAGGTTCAGCATTTGTACTTTTGTGCTCATATGGGCATATACGGACACATGCACCATCTGAGATCTAGGGTGTAGAGACTTGAAACACTGAGAGGGAGAAGTGTATAGACCGAAACGCATGTTTGCAAGCAGCCCTCTCTAAATTCCCTACCACGTATCCCAGACAGAGTTGGGTTGTACATTTTCAAATTCTTCAGCCCTTTGGGCCAACAGAACAATTTTCTGAAGTGATCCAGCAATGGTTGAACTGAGAACCTTCTGCCAGCTTGGAAAGTTTTATTTTATTTTTTTTAAGAAAGAAAGAAAACCAAGCTGTGACTTTACAATGCTTTGGAATTACAGAATGTGCTTGTAATTTTTACAATTCTGCACAGACTTCTCTGCCACATCTGGTCGATATTACCGGCAGGGATATATGAGGGAATAAACCACGGGCTGGAATGTGAAACATCCCACAAAATGAGTTTCTTATAGGTTGCTGCATAAAACATTTTGAGTCTCCCTCTCTTTGGAAGGGTGGCTTAAGTGATTTCATAGATTTAATTTCTGTTGTTGTGTGGGGGTTTTTTTTGTTGTTGTTGTTTGTTCCAAAGGTAAGTTTTTGTGCTGGTCTGCTTGGTAGGGGTTCCATGATAACTTTCTGAAGATGTGTGCAAAGGGTTAACCCTTCCAGGGTGATGCCAAGGATGAAGGTGAGACAAGCCACCCTTGAAGGAAGTCAGACCAACCTTTGCTGAGAAGCTCTGGCCACTGGTAATCATGGTGAAACGCTGGGGCCAACTGAGTTGTTCCAGAAAAAGAAAGGATTCAGGGAGAAGGGCTGGATGTGTATGTGCTCCAGAAAACCTCCTGAATCTTAGCTTGGGTGCCGCATTAAACCGGGGATAGCAATAAGACTTCCACTCCTCACACATTCCGCCGAAAGCCTACACACATCCAGGTGTTCTCTCTACTGTATACAAAACACAGAGTTGGTGAGGTGGAAAAATAAAACAAATACCCAGCAAATACCTGGAACTCAGTCAATTCCTTGTTGGAGGCATTCTTCTGCCATTCCCAGGGAGAGAACCGTGAGAGCAGGGGCCCTTAAAATATTCACTGAAGACCTACTCTGTGTGTAGGCACGCACGTGTGCAGGCGCACGCCGCTGCAACGTGCCGATGGTTAGGATGCTGGGTACAGAATGAAGACATGTCTAATCCGAGCCCAGAGGGTGTGAGCATGGGCTCCTTGCCACCTGGCTGCTTCTCAGGCTTCCTTGGCCGGGACCCACCTGCGGGGCTGGAACGTTCTGCACAATGCCATGTGCTGCTCTCGGCACCCGGCGGCATGTGGTGGAGCCGGCCGGCCACAGCAGGACTGTGTAGCCCTCACTGAGGGCGCCCGAATAAAGGCTGCTCTCCAGTGGCAACACAGACCTTTGTTGAGGATGCCAACCCTCCTCTACAAAGGGAATTGACCGAGTTCCCAGTGTCAGCTTCACCCACATCCTGGGGAGCTCATTCTCTGTATCTGGAGTTAGAGACTGTCCAGGGAATTGCAAAGGTCCAGGAAATACCACAATGTACATGGAAAAGCATCAGCCTTTTGAGGTGGGCAGTCCCCAAACACACATTCTTCAATTGCCTGGATGATGCAAATGTGCCCACATCTAATAATCTTGAAATATTTGTTCTTGAATCACATTCAGCATCAACAGAAATATTTCTAAAGAGCCTAATCATCTCTTATTTTCAACGAACATTTGGGAATCTCTTGAGAGGACAAATAGCATTTTAATTTGATGCCCCAAATTCTAGTGTAATTTCAAGTCACACTCACAAAAAAAAAAAAATAGTCTGTAACTTTGGCTTTCTCCTCGCTTTCCTATGGGCTCAGTACCCTGGATGCTGAACATTAATTTCCATTTGTAAGGTTTGCAGTCCATTTACAAACTCCCAGAGATTGAAGCTTGTAATGAAAGTGTTGACACAGTATTAACAACAGCAAAACTGTGATAACACGGTACTGTCCAAACCAAATAGAAATGGAGAAGTTTAAGTAAATTTCACGCTCCAAGCCTGAATGTGGTGTGCTGGACCTGGGTTTTTGATTCATGGTTTAGAATAATATTTTAATCTTTAATTCATGATGTTTCTCTCTTCCCATCATTCTTTCTCTAATTCTACTCACCCTACTTAGGGTGATGAAGCCTGCTTGGAAGTCTGGCCTCGCCTTGATCAGGGCTGCCTGGTGTGGAGCCAAAAACTCTCCCTGTGGTTGGCCAAGCGGCGTATACAGCTATTGAACTGATGGTTTGGCCTCTCATTGGTGTGTCTAGAGCTCTGAACTCAAATTTTTCGTCAGTGAGTCAGCTTTCGATTGAAATATACGTAGAATCATGCCAACATTTCTCCTAGCGAAGGTAGCATCTTGACTTTTGAAGGTCAAAATGCGGCATCGAATGGAGAAAACTGCATTTCCAAGAAAGTGAAAGAATGACCAAGGACTGACCCCCTCCCTCTCAGTGTCACTTAACTTGGGATTCAGGGAAGTCCAAGCTGTGGATCACGATGCTCAGAGAGACCTAAATTTAATAATTTTTAAAAATAAAAGTCAATGGTAACAACATAGAAAGAAATACTAGATCACTGATTTTATTAATATTGGCCATAACCATCTCCTCCTGTGTCTCCACATGACCTTCTCTCTTCCTTTTTTTAAAGCACATGCACACAATATATCACACGTATGCGCATAAAACCTTCTCCCTGTAGTAGAATCCCATACAAGTAAATGGTGATTCTTCTAGGCTGCTGAGTCAATGCACAGACATAATTTCATTGTAGTGCAAGAGACTGACTTTTAAATTAGCTCAAATTATTGAGCAACACTGTGAGGAGAGTCACAGGGGTCAGAAATGGTGTAGTGGTGGTCCAAGGGGGAGATGCTTTGTCTCTTTGGCTCGTAAGTGGTGTTTTTGGTGCCTACAGATGGTAGTAGCAGGTCTGCATCACAGGCAGCAAATTATCGTTGTGAGTGTTTTTGAATTCCCAGAGAGCGCTTCTCTTTTCCCTGGAAAAGATGTGCAGGGTCAGCCAGGCTTCTACCCGAGACCTTCTGGGACTGTGATTCCATTTCACCACACAGAGCAGATCATTGTCAACCACCACTTCCCAGGGGCCCGGCCATCGAACAGAAATATGTTAGGAACTAATTGTTATGGCTTCCATTGCTAATGGTGTTCTCTGCAGATCCTCCTCCCCTGTGCCCAGAACTTCCTTTATTTAAATGAGTGAAGGATGAGAGATCATTAGGCCTAATGAGGCCGGAAGGCAGCAGCAGGGAAAGCTGAGGGGCCCAGGGAGCACTCTGCTCACCGGTTTCTCTGCGAGTGGACGGTCCCCATGCGGGGAGCCACACGGCAGTGCTGCGGAGGCTGGGAAGAGGCCTCAGCTCTCTCTGCACTGTGCATTCCCGGTTTGTTCAGCGCCCTCCGTCGCTGCTGCCGCTACCCTAGTCCAAGGCACCATCCTTTCTCGATTAGAGGGCTCCCCTACTAAATCGTCCCGCTTCTTCCTACCGCATTCCCTCTGCATCTATCGTCCGTCCGCTAGCCGCCATGATCGTTTTAAGGCAAATCAGGTCTCCACACTCCTCCGTTTCAACCACACCATCCTAAGAATAAACCCAAGCTCCTACATCACACAGTCAGGCCCTGTCACTCTTCCTGGGGCCATCCGAGGCCACTCCCCCCACATCCAATGGCAGCCTCGTGGGCCTTCTTCCTGGTACTCAGACACTCCCGTCACTTCCTCAACTCAGGGCCTGGCCTTGCTGTTTGTTCTGCCTGGAACACAGTGACCCCACATGTTGTCATAGCCAGGTCCCTCTTACAGTTCAGGTCCTGGCTGGAATGTCACTGCCTCAGAGGGCCTTTCCCAACCTCCCCAACCACCCTGTGGACAACAGCATCCCTTCCTTGTCACTGTCTCTCACAGGACTCTGTTTTATTTTCTGTGTGTCACTTACCACCGCCCGAAATTCTAGCACTCATCTATTTGTTCATTTGTTTATTTTCTGCTCTCCCACCCCCTGGTGGAATGTAGGCTTCTGGAAAGGAGGGATTTCTGTCCTGCTGTCTCCATAACTGCCTGCTCCTGCATCTTGCACACAGTGCGCACTCAGGAAGTATTTTGTACATGAGTGAATATGAGAAGGAACTCGGTCTCTCCAAAGCCTGCTTTATCCTCTCAATATATGGTCAAAGGTGCCTTCTGTTCCAAACAAGAGCTTAGTCCTCATTGCCCCAAAATAGCCCCAAATGACTGTTGGCTATTTAAAAGCATATGTAAACACGTGTGTACATGCACACACGTGAATGCATGTGCACACTCAACAAGCACATGCACAAAAGTGAGTATAGAACTAATACAGGATTTTATTCTCCAGTATCAGGACTACATTTATTCTGCTCTTTGCAAGACAAGTTACTTGGGTTTAAAATGTAGAAGGACCCTGCTCCAGGATTCTGAGTGGGCCCTGGAGGGGTGATCCCATGCACACACACAGGTGGGCCACGCTCCAGAGGTTAGCCGACTTTGAGGGCCGCGTGTGGTGTGTGACTTCACGCTCCCACCAAAGAGGGAGAAGCGGCCCGGGCCAGGACGCTGGTGTGTGCGCGCCGGTGCCCGAGACTGGGAGCTGGGCAGGGAACGCGTCTCCGGACGCTCGTCTCACAGGCCTGGAGCGACGGTGTGTGGTGCAGCGGGACGGAAGACAAGCTGTGTTTCCCTCATCCCTGGGCCTCGTTGATGTTTTTGACTCCTAATGGACATCGAGAGAGATTTTCCAGCTAAAAAAAAAAGGCTTATGGGGACTCAACAAAAATCAAACCTTAGTCTAAAAAAAGCAAAAAGAGAATATATTACACTAATTTACTAAACATCAACCCAACCCTCCAAATTATTTGTTTTTCTCGATCTAAGATCTAAACCAGAGGTTGTTTGAAAGACATCTGGTGAATGAGCCCAAACTTGAAGTGAACCATGTCTTCTAAAATAATTGAACCGGAACCACACTGGGACATCAAAATATTAATGTTTTCCAAACTGACTCTAAGTCTCTGGCTGGTGTGCTTATTTCCCTGCTCCCCCACCCAGCCCCTGCCCCGTGCTCTCTTCTCCCCTCTGCCAACCTCAACGGCGGGCCGGTCCCCCGACCCACACTGGGAACGCAGGCCTGTGAGACCCTTCATTACTCCCTGGATGGGAGAGACGCTGCTGGCCTGAGCCCTTGACACAGACCCCACCCATAGTCCCCCCCCCCCGCCGAGGAAGAGAGGCTGTGTCTTTGCAGTGAGGGTGTGCCCAGGAGAGGAAGGGGGCGAAGGGAAGATGAGCGGAGGGATGGAAGCGAACCCGGAATAAATAAGAGGGACGGAGGGAGGAAGAACAACAACAAAAGTAACCCTGAGCAGAGGCGGTGAAGACAGAGATGCCGTGACGGGGAAAGGAAGGAGAGACAGGAGGCCTCCTTGTGGGGGGGAGTATATCTTGGGTCTGTGTTTGTCTCTTTCTGGTTCCTCCTGGGCAGACGGGAAACCTTCCCGTCACACGTGTGCCTCTCCATTCGGTGCCGGGCCCTGTGTAAGCTTTCGTCTGTGCCACCACCCCTCGGGAGGCAGGAAGCATCGCGTCCATGGATTGCCAGAGCCGAATGGTACCTTCTGGAACTTCTAGACCAATGCTTTTGTTTTATAGTTAGAGGAACTGAGGTCCAGAGCAGTGGGGGGCTCACACGCCCCAGCCATTAGCTTCCTGGTCCGGTGCCATGGGCACAGCCCGAGGATTCCTTTTTACCTTGGCTGTGATTTTTCATTAGGTGACAGGCAAGAGAAACCGTGGAATAAGGATTATTGGCTTACAAAGGATTAAGGATTGATGTTTCCAGGGGTCAGGCTGGCGGGGGTAGCAGTTTATCTTTTAAGAAAAAAAGGATTTTCTTTTGAAAGAGGTAATACTGGTTATAAATTTGCTCATCCGAGTAAGGCTGAGCCGTTTTTACCTATGAAAGGGTTGTTGGAAGTTCTGTAGAAGCATTATGTGGTTATCAACATAACGTACTGCGGAGGGGAGTTGAAAGGGCAAACCTCGCAGGAGAGCCATTCCAAAAAAAAACAGTCGACAAAACAGACAGCCAACGAGGAGGAGGAGAAGCTGACTCCCTAAGGCTTCCACGCTGGCGTTGGAAGAAGGGAGGCACCGTCCGTGGGAACTGAGGACAAGGGGAAGCCTTCCTGGAGTGGTCTGCTAGGGCTGCCTCTCAGAGCCTGTGGCCCTCCGGGGGACAAGCCCCGGCGCACCTGATCTTCCTGCCACTGTCCAGGAATCTCGGAAGTGAAAAAGCTGAAGTCAGCTTGATAGCAGCAGCAGCTTCCTTCCCGCCCCAGGGAGTTCCTTCTCCAAGGACACGTCTTTTATAAGGAGCCTGTGCATGGAAAAGAGAAGACCCCAGCCCGTGTCCTATAACCCAGCGGACACCGGGAACTGACCAGGTTTTCCTAGGGCTGGGGCACTGCCCCCTGCTTACCTGTCACACAGAACCCATTTACCTGCAGCGAAATAGCCGGGCTTCAGTGTGGAGCCCCAAATTGCCATGCTAATGATGGAGGGCAGCCCGCCCCTCCCCAGAAGCGCTGTGTGCCCGGCTCAGCATGAGGGACTTCGGCAATATCTCTTTCCAATGATATAATTTGATTCCGCCGCGGGAGGCTGCTCCGGTCCTAGCTCACTTAGCACTAAATCTCCCGCTGGATGCTCTCATTACTTAATCTTCTCAGGCCCCAGACCGGCCCGGCCTCTTATTTATTTATCTGGGGCCCTGTTTACTTCCCGGCTGTAAATTACCCCTGGCTCCTGGCCCTCCGATGGCTGCAGTGATAGACTAATGGCTCGGAGCTACTGCGTTTGCCTGTGTGATGAGGCAAATGATATGCTTAACTTATGGGAGAGAAGTGCACCCTCCATTGATTTCAGTGGGAGGAATATCACTCAGGGGAAAGGGCCAAATCATTTACCTAATGGCTGCTGGTGGAAGCGGGCGTAATTACGGACAGAATTACATGAAACAAATTGCCATGCCCATGAATCTGAACCTTCAGCTTCTCAAAGGCGGGGAGGAAGTTCGGCGCTGGCACAGGTCCCGCCTCTCTGAGCCCGTCCAGCCCACTGCCGCCGGCTATTGTAAATAAAGTTTTATTGGGACACGGCCACACCCACTCATGTACACACTCTCCGTGGCCCCATCTGTGCTCCAATGGCCGACTTGCATAGTTGTGACAGAGACTGCGTGGCCTCCAAAGCCACAGACATTCACTCTGTGGCCCTCTATACAAAAAAAGTTGGCCAGTTCTTGCTCTACCAGAAGAAGGACCTCCAAACCAGTGTTTCATGTAGAGAGGGAGAGATTGATTTGATCACTCCCCTTCACTCTGTTCTTTCAGACAGTCCGTTCCCATGGCAAGGAAATTCGAAGGGACCTGGGATGGTTATCACTCTGCAGCCCTTCATCTAGTCACGTGGCTTCCCTCAACACCACGCGGCTTAGTGGTGTCATGAGCCCACCTGACAGAAAGGAGAACTGAGACTCTGACAGGTGGGGCGCTTCACCCCAGGTCAGTCGGCGAGGACACTGCAGAGCTGGGATGCGTACCTTGCCTCTCTGGCTCTAAACTCTGTCCTCTTTGGGCTGAACCTCTCTGCCTCCCAAGGAAACGAAGGGGGCAGACACGGGCGGGCGGTGGAGGACGATTTCTCTAGGTTTGGCCTGTCTCTGCAGAAGGGCTGCTGAAAGGGGGCGTGTGAGCAGCCAGATTCTGGGAGACAAAAGCTCGAGGAGAAGTGAGGGGACCTTGTTTTCTTTCATCCACACTCTCAGTGAGGTAGGTGGTGGAGCAGACCCAAGTACTTGACCCTGTTGCGAAACCCAGCAGTTGTTTGCCGGGCAGCAAGAGAAAACCAGAGAAGAAGACCTGCGTGATAAAAAGCTTATTTCAGGGCCGTTGCTGCCTGAGCGATGCCGCTCGCCAGAGAGAGCGTGGTCCATGCGCTTCTTTGTGGGAGAGGCGGGGCCCCAGCTCTGCTCCCACTGGGGCGAAAAGACAGTCTTGGTTCCCGCACCCTCTGGGAGCAGTTCTCTGGGCTTCAGGGCAGCCTGGAGCTGACATGGATGCCTGAACATCTCCAGTGGGAGTGGGGAAGGCGGTGGTGTGTCCACAGGCCCGCAGTGTCACCAGGGTGTCCGCTACAGCGGTACAAATTCTCAGAACCAAAAGCACCTCTTGCAAAATCGCCTTTGGGCTATGGACCTCGGAAGGCAAGGGGCATGCTGGAAATAACAGTAAACACTACAGTGAGGTAGCAGCAGCTACCATTTATTCAGTGTTTACAAAGCACCAGGCACTGTTCTAACCCTGTAATCTCTCTCGTTTAGTCTTCATCATACTGTGACGTGGGTACAACTCTTCCATTTTATTGAAGAGGAAATGAGGCTCAGCGATGCTAAATAACTTGTTCAAGCTAATGTGTAAATGGTGGAGCCGAGAACCCAATCTGCCTGACAGCTCAACCATTCTCCGTGTTGGGGGCGGGGGAGCCACAGAGGCAGTCCCACCCCTGCAGACCGGCTCTGCCGCAAGGGCGCGTCGCTTCCTTTCCTGAGCCTCAGCTGCTGCAAGTGCTGTCTGACCTCTTCGTATAGAGGCACTCGTCCTAACATGAGGACTCCCCCATGCCCTCCTCTAAACCTAATTATCTTCCAAAGGCTTTACCTCCAGATACCTTTGCAGTGGAGATTAGCGCTTCAATGACTGAATTCAGGTGTGGGGGGGAGAGAGGGGGGAGGCACAAAAATTCAGTTCATAATAAATGGGAAGCAGTGCCCGAGGCAGATGTGGATTTTTACGGAGCTCATGACCTTGGAGGTGGTCGACACAGAGGCTACGAGCATCAGCCTCTACATCTTCGTAGATGTGCAGTGAAAGAAAAAGTATCCTGGGACATGTGCCAAAGACAATGTGGAAGGCTTCTCGATGGCGGGACTTGTCAGAGCCCTTACCTTGTTAGCAGGCATTGTGGATTTCCAGGAGGGGGACATACGGACGCAGCTAGTTCCCAAACGTTTTTTGGGGTTTTTTTTGACTACCGAATCTGCGTGGGTGACACATTTGGTGGAACTCGAGCTTTATTGGACTGGTGCTGAGAAAATGTGAGGTTATGGCTTTTAAAAATTAGATTAATTTGTAGGTAAAAAGAGCCATAAAAAGACCCCAAAAAGAAATATCTGGCCTCCCCCACACCTAGGCACATTCAACAAATAAATTGCTTTTTTCATTTAAAAAAAAATACGTATCCGTGGTGAGCAGAGCGGAGCAAAGCCTGGTCAGCCAGGGCGGTGACTCGGAGGCCCTGGGGCACCGCAGTCTCCGAGTGGCTCCCCAGGGCCTCGTGCTGCTGGTGCTGATTCAGAGTCAGGGTCCCCCTCTCCGGACTCTTCCTTCCACTGAAGTCGGGAAGCATTTCAGAGGTTTTCTGAACACCCCGCCTCTTTCTCAAAGCCTCTCCTGGTTGGCTAGGAGAAAGGGGGCGTTTCCCCTGCATGCCTACCCTGTCCCAACTCCCTGGTTCTCTCCCTCCGTCTCATGGCCCACCACCCTCAACACTCCCCCTTTGACTCTGTCTTTGGGGGATTCTTCTGGCCGCACTGGCAGAGAGTCGCCGTGGGCCCCGAGGCATTCTGGGTGAGGTGGGTTACAGTCCAGTGGGGCTAGGCCTCCCCTGCTCTGCCACCCCGTCCCTCCGGAAAGCGGTCTGACCCGTGTGCCTCCTGCGGGGAGACCCCCACCATCAGCTGAAACCTTTGCCCAAGGCTTCGATCCAGCGAGTGCTCTCCTCCAGCCGCGGGGGCTGCTGTGCCTCTGGCTCCTTGGTGTCAGACACTTGGACAAAGCACACGAGCCCTGAGGACCCTGCAACAGGCTCTCAAACTCGCCCCTCCTCCCCCCAACTCGTGTGTTGATCCATTACTGTTGCCCCTGCCATTGTCCCTGCCGGGGATGCCTGCTTCTCTTCCAGGGCCTGCCCAAGTCTAGGGACAGGGCAGTGCGGTTCTTGCCAGCGAGGGCTCTACGTTAGAAGGTTCCCGCAAACATTAAGTGAAGTAATCCTTATAAAGCATTTAGCGTACTGCCTCATGTTCCATAAATATCCATTTCGTGAGTCCTCAAGCCTCAGGTCCTCCCCGTGCAGTGAAGACTTGGTGACGTCCCCACCCCACATTGTCCTCCGGACCCCTCGGTGTGATCGCCAGCACCACACTGATCACGTCGGTCGTGATTTTTTTACATTGTGTTAATGGACAGCTTTCATCTTTGGTTGGGAAACAGGACCCTCCCTTTGTCTCTGCCTTTTCTCTCAGCTGCAGTAGTTCTGCTAGGGAAGGCCACATGGAATAGCTGGTTAATTTACTCAGCTGTTTAATCGGCTAAGGTCAAGGACACCCATATTCTTCCTCCTCTTGCAGTCACCCTTTCTTTTAAAGAAACGGCAAGACGGTGGTCCCGTGGTTGGAACCCCCCTGCAGATACGAGGCCTGTCCAGAAAGTATCCAGCCGTTTAACATGAAAACTAGAGGCATTGATTGAAGAAGACACAAGATACAAGAAACTTTGTGCATAGGACAATGACACCTCAGTCCCCTTCGCACCTTGGGAAGGCACCTTGGGACTCACACAGTTCTTCTAATCACCATCAGCCACCCTGTTGTATTTTCCTGAATCTCATTGAGGGTCTAAAATCTCCTACCTTTCAAAGGTGATTTTAGTTTTGGGAAAAGCCAGAAGTCACAGGGCGCCAAATCTGGGCTGTAGGACAGCTAAGTCACCTGGGGGATTTGATGTTTCGCAAAAAAACTTTGCATGAGACGTGATGCAGGAGTGGGTGTGTTGTCGTGATGAAGCTGCCAATCACCAGGTGCCCTTAGCTCTGGCCTTCTGAATCATCTGAATAGTTTCTGTGAAGGAATGTTCAAGCTTATCTCAAAATTTGATGCAGATTCGTTGCTCTACTCGCTCAGTTATTTTGAATGTGACAGCCACACAGCACACGTGCTCACTGAACAGTGTCTACTGCCCCCACTGACTAGCACAGTGAAGTCATCCTTGTTCACACATGCACATTCCAGTCCGCTCTCCTCAGCTGCCAGGTTACATCGATGCCATGCAAACCATTCTTGTTATATTAACAGTGGCTGGACTTTTTCTGGACAGACCTTATATATTATGTTTGGCCTATATAACTTTAAAAAAAATAAGTTGACTGTATTTAAAAATTGAGAGATTTCATATAAAAATCCAGATTTCTTGTTCCTCCTCCAAAATTAGGAGCTCCGGCAGCAGCCACGCGCCCTGACTCTCACGTAGTCACAGTGCTCAGGGCCGAGTGTTGGGTGACCCTTCTGAGGAGCCTGCCTTCGCCCATCACTCTCTCTGCCCCGTGCAGGCCCTGCTCAGATCTTTTCATAAGTCTTGTAGCCATTTAAGTTTGAGGACGGGAACTTCATTCCCCAGCAGCACTGCACAGAAGAGATGACTGAGGTCCCCAAGGCCAGGGCCACCGTCACCGGTGCTGGTAGAGACCCCCGGGGGGCTGGCCTTTGGGCCTCTCTCTCACACCCACCCCCCCGCCCCCTGAGGAGCAGCCCCTAGCAGGGCTCCCTTTTCCTTTGTGGCTCCTCGTTGGATAGTTGCGCAGTCCGCTCACCCCTGAGATGCTGGTGGAGCGGACGGCGTGATCTCCGTCCCACAGAATGGGGTGTCCAGCCACAGCAAGGCCCCCAGGCGCTCTCTTTGGGACTCCAAAAGCAGGGGGCAGGTGGCAGATTGAGCCCCTGAAATGTGGGAGTCTGTGTCCTCTGTGGACTCTCACCACAGCTTTGCCACCTCCTGTCCAGCAACGCCAGATGCCCTCGCAGGGGTGCTGGCGGGGAAACAGAGAGGGTTCCACGTTGGCTCCCCCAGGAAGCCCTTCACCCGTGTGGGGTGCCTGAGCCGCCTGCCCCACACCCCAGGCTTCCGTCCACGGCTAAGTCCACGCAGCCTCCGGCATCCCAGAGTCAAGGTCAGGCCTTGGAGCTCGTCTGTCTGGTAGGACTGTGCAAGTAGGGGGTTTAGAGGTACAGGTAGGCCTGTTCCTCATTGAAACAACAACTTCGTTCCATCTTCGAGTCCCTCGCTCAGAGTCCCCCTTTTGTGGCGATGCAGCTTTCCTCTCGAGTTCCGGCCCCTCTGTCCCCAGGTCTCAACGGTGTAGCTGCCAGCAAGGGCTGGGGGTGGGCTGCTTTCCGCCCGACCCAAGCAGCAGTCCCTGCCTGACGGGGACCAGTTTGGGGTGAGGAGACGTCCCTCCCAGGCACCCCTCTCCGGTGTTCTGCACCGCGAGAGCGCCTCCCGTCCTCTCTCACTCGACGCCTCTGGGCCCCTGGGCTCAGGATCTCCTCCGTGGAAAGCTTCGGGAGGAGCCAGCTAATTTATTTTCCCGAATTATGTCATTGAAAGCTGATTCCATTATTTATTCCAGAAAAATGTGTGTTTTCATACACTTCGTGTGTAGACATACCAGAAAATGATATATTAATCTGGAAGGGTCCTTTGGGACCTGCTATTTTAAGCATGGTGAATAGATTACATCTCGAATGCCAGCTGTGAGTGGGGAAGCGGTGCCCAGGGTAATTTACTGGGGAGGATCCTGGGGCCCGTCCGCTCTCAGGGAGGCGCCCCGGGACATGCTCCGCTCGGCTGCCGCGGGCCCAGGACCGGGAGTGCCAGCACGTTCCCTCGGCACGGCCACCCCGCCGCACACAGGAGGCGCCCTGCCCGGGACCGGGCCGCGGCTAGCGTGCTTCCAGCCCCGACAACACCCCTGTGTACCCTGGAAAAGGCGCCTCTTCCGGGCTGCCAGCGCCCCAGCATCCCGGGCTTTGGGATGAAGGATGGCTCCTAGAGGGTGAGGGAGCCTCACCCTAATTTGCTGCTGGTCACCGCTTCCCGCTGCTCACCCCCCCCCCCCCCCCCCCCGCCCAGGATGCAGACAGGCCAGACATCAGCCGCCGCTGCTACGCACAGTCCTTACGGTCAGGGGCTTGAAGGGGGTTCTGTCCGACTGAGTGGTCTAAGACTGTGGACTCCAGACTCCGAGGGGGTTGGGTCTGAATCCTTGTACAAGCTTCTTCATTTCCCGGAGAGCCCATTTTACCCTGTTTCATTTTGCAGTCGCGGTACTAAGAGCCGCCTCTTAGAGCTGTCGTAAAAATGAAACGAGATGATGGATGTAAAGCTTCTCGCAGGGCGCACCGCGTTTAATTAACACTGTCTCAGGAAACGGTTGCTATTTTTACCCTCCGGCTCCGTGGAACGCGCGTTCCCTGTCAGAAGGGAGAGAACTCAGCGTTGTCCTGAGCAGCCCGGGGCTCTGGGGCCCGGCAGTCTGGGGACAACAGAACATGGGGTGGCGGAATATTTATTATTTGCCAAGGAGCTCTTTTTCACCTAATTAAAAATGCATGGCATGAACAATTTTGGAAATAAGGACTGGATCACAGTTTCCCAGGATGCGTAGCCTCCGCTCTGGAAACTGTCTTCACCACCCGAGGTTGTCGGAGGGGCTGAGCCGTGCGCAGACGGAATGGCCCAGGGGGGTGTGAGGGTGCAGGAGACCAGCTTGGAAAGAGGAAGAGGAGCTCCCACGGGAAGTTCCCTCGTTAATGCCCATCTGCCGGGAACTGCACTGGAACAGGACAGCTGAGCCCCGCACCGTGGAGAGGGGAGGGGACTCCCAGGCAGTGCTCCAGGAGGGCTGCGGGCTCCCCTTGCCCCAGAGCGAGGAGCACTGGGCCCCTCCTGCCCCGTTCCTCAGGTCTACCTAGTGCCGCCAGGGGGTGCTAGGAGGCGGCGGGGTGGGCAGAGCGCAGTGCCAGAGGCCAGCCTGCCTGGGTTTGCATCCTCTGCTGCTTACCTCGGGCCAGTTGCTAACTTCTCAGGGTCTCCATTGTCTCGTCTGTGAAGTGGGCATGGTGGCAGTGCCCAGCTCCGAGGATTGTCGTGAGGATGAAATGAACTCCTGCCTGTAAGTGCGCGGGACAGGACGTGGAGACCAGTGAGCATTCAGTCCGCGTGGGCCGGTGTCGTTGGCGTGAGCACAGGGGTGAGGGAAGGGAGGTGGGCAAGTGGCTTGGGAGAAACTTGCAGATTCTCGCAGGGATGCAGGAGCAGGCACAGGCCCTTCCGGATGGGAAGCATCGTTGTTCTCCTTTTCACCTTCCTGAGTTTCTCTCGCTGTATTTGCAGAGCCGTTGGTGACATGAACCAGACACTGGGAGAGAAGGGACCCGTAGCATGAGGGCAGGTGGTGCCGGGGCAGGGCTCAGAGGAAGGCGCGGACATAACACTGCCCGAGCGCCCACCGCACGCCCAGCCTCTGTTCCGTGCCTGCTGGGTCGGCCCAACCGAAATCCACCAGGGTTTTCCCTGCAGGGGAGGGAGCCGGTGCCAGGAGAGGGGACCCGACCCGACCGCAGCCGTGTGGTGATAAGGTCTCACGAGGACTCAGACCGTGGCGTGTGTGTCTCTTGGATCCAGGCTAGCCCTGCCACCTCGCACCGCGGCCCCACGGCCTGAGAAGATCTCCCCAGCCCTGCCAACAAAAACACTGCTGCCGTGCACCGTGGTGTGTCCACTGCTCGGGGGAGCAGCAGAGCGTGCCCAGACGGAACCATTTCCCCGGCAGCAGTCTTCTCATTAGGAACATGTGTGGGCAAAGGGGCCTGCATCTCCGCACGCACGAGCCCTTGGGGAAGTCCCTGGCCTCCACGGCAAAGACAGCCGCCAGTAAAGCAGTGACCCCAGAAGACGGGGGGCGGGGGGAGGGGATGAAAGATGGCGGTGTTCATGCAGGATCTGATCTTAGAGTGACCGCTGAGAGAGGATGGTGTGTGGTTGGTGAATCTGAATTCCGACGTCCATCTTTACTGTGGGACCCTGCACAGGTTATCTAGCGCCCCCCCGGCTTCAGTTTCTTTACCTGTGAGCCAGCCACGCTGATGCTAAAAGTGCCTGCCTCACAGGTCTCGTCCAACCAGCACGTATCTGTCAAACACCACCCATGCGGAGCCAGACACTCTGACACTGCTCTGCGCTGGGGACACAGCCGTGAATGGACCAGAGCAAAACACCTCTTCCCGGGGGGCTACACGGGATGATAAACAAGGTGAACATACAACGTTGAAGACAGTGACGCATGCTAAGAGTCACGGAGGCTGTTGTGGGTGGCGAGTTGGGATTTTAGACAAAGCAGTCAGAGAAGCTGACTTCGCTGAGCTGACGTCTGCGCAATGGCCTGAGGAAGGTGAGGCAGTGTGCCTGCCACGTGGGCATCGGTGGAAAGCGCACTACTGGATGAAGGAACGAGCCAGGGGGCTGTGCGGATGCAATGTAACCGTAAGAATGTGGAGCACGTGGAACGGCTCCCAACGCGTAATATGTACTCAATAAATGTGAGCTGTGTTTATGTTTAGCAGATGAAGCAAAGATGTCGCTGCCACTCCCCCTACTTCTGGCTTTCTGAAAAGTCGTGTTTCGGACGGGCAGGGCGGGGAGCCGCAGACCCCTCCTCGGGACTCTGGGAGCAGACGGCACGCAACGAGCCTCTCTCTCGGGCTGGCCCCGGCACAAGTTAAGGCTCATAGCCCACACATGGGCCACACGTGTTCCCTTACACATGCAGCCCTTTGGAAGTCTTCCATTCTTTGAGCATTTTGCATTCCTTGTTTCTCCCAGCAGCCCTGTGGGGCAGGTGAGGCAGGTACCTCCCGGGTGCCCACCTGCCGTGTGCGGGGCAAAGGGACCTGGCACTTGCCGAGCAGCTGCCGTGTGCCCTGTGCTCCGCAGTTGTTCCCCGTGCGTGTGTCAGCCTCTGTAACCCTGTCCCGAGTCCAGGAGGACACGCAGTGTCACTACTGTTTGAAAGGTGAGAGAACCAGTGCCCCCGAGGCCAGGGCTGGCACAGAGAGGGGCAGCAGTAAGCGGCCTGGCTGGGGCTGACCCCCGGGCACCCTGGGGCGCCACCTCTTCTATGGGTGGCACAGTGAACCTGCCCCCATCCTTGTCCCTGTGCGAAGCTTTGGGGTGCCACCTCAGGGCAGTCAGCCTTGCGTGGGAAGCCAGGGCCTGTGGCCTTGCAGTTGAAGCGAAGTGGAAAAGCAGCCCAGAGAGACAGGCGCGGATCTGCTAATCCCGATCTCAGAATTCAGGAGATAAAAGCAGCTATGGGCCCGGGAACAATAGCTCCACATTCCAGCAGGGAAGGGCACGGTCACTGCCCCCAACCCAAACAACTGCTGTTTCTCCAGCAGAGCCAGGCCCGGAGGGCTTGGCTGGAGAGCGTCCAGGAAAAGCCTGGCTTATGGGAGAGCAGAGAACACCCCTGAGAGAGCGGGAAAAGCAGGAGCCGAGTTGGTCCCTGGTCCCATATACTTTGGGGCTGAGTAATGTGGCGGGCAGATCACTCCCTTCACCATCCCACCCAGAGTGGAAGCACAGCCGGAAGCCACAGAGATAATTTTTACTCAAACAACCGAGTAACAGGGAACCACGACTCTGCCGCTGCTTCTGGAAAGGATGCTGTGGCCTGAGCCCCCACCCCCGTCCAGCGAGACCTCTGGAAGCAAAGCTTCCTCCGAGGGGATGGAATTAGCCGGGAAGACTGAAGGTCACATTTCCCTCCCATTGACTTCTGTTTACTGGTCTTGGTGGGGAGTCTGAGGGTGGTGCCTGGAGAGGCTTCAAGAAAAATTCTAAAACAATAGGCTAGACACACAAATATGTGAAATGTTTGGGGTTGCTTCACCCTGGCTTTGCAAAGAAGGAGCTAAAACATCCTGACTTGTTAAAAGCCTTCCAGAACCTAGA
This sequence comes from Phyllostomus discolor, assembly GCF_004126475.2. Taxonomy (NCBI): domain Eukaryota; kingdom Metazoa; phylum Chordata; class Mammalia; order Chiroptera; family Phyllostomidae; genus Phyllostomus; species Phyllostomus discolor. The sequence goes on along the minus strand of NC_040915.2, from coordinate 33,871,608 downwards.
TCACTGGGTGCAGGGCAGGCCCCTGGGTACTGTCAGAGCTCACTGTGAGACGTGCCCAGCGCCACGGTCTCCACGGTCTTCCGTTCGCACTCTGCCCCAGGCCCACAAGCCCCTTGTCTGCCCAGGTCCCTCGGGGAGGGGCTAACAGGGCAAAGGTCAGAGGAATTTGCCTGGATGAGCTTTACCGGAGAACTAGCCTGGAAGTCACGAGGTTGGAAGAAGACAGGAGCGATCGTGTCACCCACCCTTCTGTGGTCCAGGAGTTTGTTCCTGAACATCTTGAGCGATTTCTGATATGTCCCTGGCAAAGATAAAATGAAATTTCCAGATTTTCCGCCCTTGCTCTGGGCGAATGACCTTGACGAGGTTTTAGGCTTCCGCAACAGGGGGGAAATGTGGGAGAAGAAGAACTTAAATTTTGGGGGGTTACTTTTCCCAGGACATGAGTTCTATTCTGGATGTTTCTCCAAAGAGTGCCCAGAGAAGGGGAAGCCACAGTGGTACCTACAGCTGTGTTCCTGAGCACCCACTGGTGAAACAGCGCCCGGCTCCCAGAGCCCATGTCTGGGGCTAAGGTATCCTGGGATGTTGAATGCACTTTGGGTTCTGTGCACTTGAGTCCCCAAGTTCAAGGTGAAAGTCATGTTGGCAAGACTGATTTGATGTACTGTTAGCCTGGCATGCTTTTTAATCTCCATTTTTAATAATCAGTGGCACCATTTTCTTCTCTTCTGTCCATCTCTTGAGGTTTTTACCCTGCATTGAAATCAAGGTCAGGTTCCAATTCTTTGTAGGTCTTATTATTCCCTCAGGGCCATCTCCCCACTCCCACCTTACCTTCCTATCAAGATTAGGCAAGGAACCCTGTATCTGATGACAAATCTTAGTGATGACCCCAGCCATCATGTTGCTAAGCCCTGCACCACGTGCTGGCCCCCATGCAAGGGGCTTGCCCTAACGTCATCTCATCCTTAGTGCAGCCTCCAGAGGAGGTGCGGGAAGCCAGGCTCAGTGAGGTCCAGTGACTTCTTTACAGTTTCAGCTGGTGAGAATGGAGGCCAGAGTTCGCCCAGGGCTCTGTTGGACCCTCAGCATCTGAGTGCTGATGCCTGTGACCCCCAGAGCGATCTGTGCTGCTGGACTTGGTGCACACACTCATCTGGCTCGGTAATTAGGGACTGCACTGTGTAGGCAGGAAGCCCGCCTTCGTGTGTGTCCCTGTGGTGTCTAGCACGGCACTGTGCACCCAGACCTGTGTTTCTGTGTGTTGTGTGCAGCTTGCTTTCCCTTTGCACCGATTACCAGGGGACAGAAGAAAGAGACTCTCTCCCGCCTCAAGGGGAAGGTGGTGGAGTTCAACTCCCAGAGTCTCACCGCCCCTCCCCCAGATGGCTGGTTACACGTCCCTGGGCCCACCCTGAGGGCCTCTGAGTCAGTAGGTCTGAGCAGGGGCCAGATAATTTGCATTTCTACCAAGTTCTTGGGTGGTCTGGGACCTTGCTTTGAGAACCACTGTCATCATGGCAAATGCAACCCAAGTTCAAATACCAGATCTCCCACTTACTGTCTAACCATGGGCGAGTTTCTACAACTCTGGGGGTTCCAGTAGGGTTTTCTCTAAAAAGAGAATAATAAACTCATCACATTGTTGTGAAAATTAATTTACATCACAAAAATACACAGTATTTCTTTACCAAACACAGATATTGTTCTTGCTATGGGCTAGGCACTTGCCAGCATCCTTTGCAAATGTGAACTCATTTAAAACCTGTAAGGAGCCGAGGAGGTGGTCCCCTTATTTTCTTCAACGTGCAGAGAGGTGACTGCGGCCCTGAGAGGTTCAGTGACTGGCCTGAGGTCCCCTCACTCTTAAGTCTGTGGAGCCGGGCTGCAACCCAAGCAGCCTGGCTATGGAATACAGACGCTCAGTACTGCAAGCCTTGTTGGACGGCATCCTTTCCCGTGTCCAGGTGGGCTAGGATTGGGCCTTCCAAAGAGCAGAGAAACTGGCTCTCCAGTTCATAGAAAAGACAACCGTTTCATGACTGCAGCTCGAAAACCACACGCTTGACCTCTCTTCTGAGTCCAATATGGTCATTGGGAGTAGCTGTTTCTCTTTAAACTTCTCTGGCACCAAGGTTTATCATTGCTCGAAAGGAGGGTACTTGAAAGAGGCCTGTGGGCTGGAGGAGTGTAGGAGGTGGGTTGCGGGTCAATAATAAAAGCGGAGAGAGGTTCGTCACTCCCCCACCGAGGGCCTCAGGAGTCTGGCAGGCGGGCGGGTGCGCAGGCACCGCCTAAGGAAGGGGCAGTGATGGACAGGGCGGGAGGGGAGCAAATAGTTTCAGCCTGGCGGAGTAACTGAAGCCGAGAGGACAGGCAGTGGGAGAATTCCAGCTATGTCATGGGAAATGGCTATGGCCAGGGCTCTGATTAGCAGCCGACCACAAAGCCCCTGGGACCCAGCCAGGGGTCAGGAGACTGGGGCGCCACTGAGATGCCAAACGGTTGCTGTATTTTATTGTCAGAGAAGGAGGAGGTGATTTGGCCTGTTATTCCTGGATGTGAGCGGTGGTACTGCCAGGAGCTGGGAGTGGGGTGGGGACGTGGGAGGGAGAGGGGAGCTAGAAGAATCCACTTTTCATTCCAGGGAATGTACAGGGAAGACCAAGCCACGCTGCTGGGGCTTGGCGAGACCGCAAAGCTTTTTTGGCCACCATCTGGGGAGCGTTGCTGCCCTGTCTTCTCTTCTCTGCAAGGTGAGACTTCAAAGTCTCTGGTCGCCATGTTAGAGACATAAAAGGACAGAGTGGCCTGGATTCTTCAAAGTGTAGATGGGATGGAACAGTGGGGCTTCCGGGAGAACTGAATTCACCTCTGAACCCCCACGGTCTGCTTGTTTGACATCTTGGGCTTGGGGCTGAGCAGTGAGATGGGGGTAGAGGGGAATCAACTTCCAGTGAGAAAAAAGCTCACTGTTCACTCATAATGGGGACCTCTGGAAAAACAGGGTCAAGTCACTCAATCCGTTCTTCTGGCTTATCTCAAGACCTAGCCATGAAGCCTGTACAAATGTCTGTCGAATGAATGCGAGGTCCAATTGACCGTGTCCAAAAAGTTAATAGATTCAAGAGAATCACAGCTAACTCCTTAGGAATGCCTGATGCATAAAAGCTTTCCCTGAGCTCATCGTGGTCCCATGCGACTATGGGAGGAAGCTTTTCAGCCAGGCTAAAGGGAATGAGACTAGAGAATGAAATCTCTTTCTTTAGAGATTTCATTGTGTTTCGCAATACACGGTTGAGGTTCACAGCCCAGGCCCTGGAGTTGACACTGGTCAGTGTTGCACGGGCAGGTGAGGTGCGTGACCTTGGGCAGATCACCCGACTTCTCTGAGCGGTAGTTTCCTCACCATGATAAAATGAGTAAAGTCCTAGTATCTTCCTCCTCAGTTCATTAAAATAATCTCTGTAAAGGGCTTGGTGCAGTGTTAGAACCACACTTGCTTTCAGTGAGTATAATTTTGACATCAGTGAGGATTAGTTTCAACTACAAGTAACAGAAAACATCAGAGTAATAGGGTGTAAGCAAAGCAGAGATTTATTTTCCTCTGAACTAAGGATCCATGGAGAGGAAGTCCAGAGTTGGTGTAGCAGCCCTGCTGTAACAAGAACGCAGAGAAACAGGTTGCTCTGTCTATTTATGCCGTCATCCCTATGTGACGGCCTCACTCTCGTAGTCTAAGTTGATGTGCCAGCGGTCACGTGCATTTTCCAAGAGGCAGAATGGAGGCAAACTCAAGGAGGGAAAAGGACATGCACTAGTGCCGTTCAAAGGAAGGAGCCACCTAACACTTGTGCTTACATCTCATTATTCTAAAACAAAAAAAAAAAAGAAAGAAAAAAAAACATCAATCTCTGTCTTTTAACTAGTATACTTAGACCATTTACATTTAATGTAATTATTGATCTATTAAGTCTGCTGTTTTATTTTCTGGTTTTGTTTGTTCTGCTTTTTATTGTTGTTATTTGTTTCTCTGTTTTCTTTTTCCTATCTTACGGGTTACATAAACTTTTTTTTAAGAGTTTAATTTGATTCATCAATATCATGTTTTAGAATGTCTCTTTTTGTATAGCATCTTTAGTGGTTTCTCTAGATATTAATTATATATACTTATCACATTCTACTGCTGTTGACAATTTGCCAGTTTGAGTGAGGTATAGGAACTTCACCTCCATTTATGTCCCTTTGCCTCTACAGCTTATAATTGCCTTAAATATTTTTTCTGCACACATTGACAACCATATCAGACAGTGTTATAATTTTTTCTTCATCCACTAAGTATAACTTAGAAACCTTAAAAGGAGAAGGAAGGAAATTTACTCCTATTTTTACTTTACCCATTTTTTCTGATGTTTATTTCTTTTCTACTTAAAGAATTTCTTTTAGCCATTTCTTAAGGATAGATTTGTTAGTGAGAGATTATCTTAGTTTTGTTTTTTTTTTTTTAATCTGAGAATGCCTTAATTTTCCCTCTATTCTGAAGGGTATTTTGCTGTATGGAGTTCTCACTGGACGGTTTTTTAATCCAGTCCTTGAGAGCACTGGTGCCTCCTCTTCTTCCACTTGTGTTTCTGACGTGAACTCTCCTGTCATCTGAATTGTTTTTTCCCTGTAGTTAAGGTGGTATTTCCCTCTCACTGCTTTCAAGATACTTTTTCCTTGAGTTTTCAAAGCTCAAGAAAAGATGTGTCTTGGCATGGATTTCTTTGGGTTTATCCTGTTTGAATCTGCTCACCTCACATCTGTGGGTTTGTGTCCTGTTGCGAATTGGAGAAGTTTCCAGCTGTTATTTCTTCAAGTACTTCCTCAGCAGCTCTGCTGTCTTTCTTTTCATCTTCTGGGTCTCTGATGACACAAATGTCAGGTCTTTAAGGCTCCGTCCATCTTTTTTTTTCAGTCTCTTTTCTCTCTGTTGTTCAGATTGGGTCATTTCGACTGTCCTGTGCTCAAGCTTACTGATTCTCTCTTCTGTCAACTTCATTCTGCGGTGGACCCTGTCCATTGATTTTTTAATTTTGATATCTGTTTTTCAGTTCTGAGGTTTCCACTTGGTTCTTCTTTTGTCTTCAGTTTCTTTGCTGAGAATTCCTAGTTTTTCATTTGTACCAAGCCTTTTTTTTTTTGCTCATGAAAACATTTTTATAATGGCTGCTTTAAAATCCACATCAGCGTTGGAACATTTTGATTGTCTCTTCAAATTTAAGTTGTGACTTTCCTTGTTCACGAATGATGACTGATTTTTCTATTGAAGCTGAACATTGTGGCTATTATGTAATGGGACTCTGGATCTTGTTTAAGTCTTCTGTTTTAGCTGGCTCCTGACACTGCTCTGGCAATCGGAGGGGGTGGCGCTGCCTTGTCACCCCAGGTAGGGGTGGAAGCCCTGATTCCCCACCTGGCCTCCCTTGATACGTGCGGGACAGGGCTCCTTGTTTGCTGAAAGGGAGTGAGAACTTCGTCTCTGAACTAGGCCCCCGTCGATGCCACCTGGCGAGGAGGGTGAGAGTGCCTTACCAGCGCTCCCAGACGGCCCCCCAATACTGTGGGAGGCTCATCACTGCCGGGCGGTGCAATAGTACTGACCTTCTGTCAGACTCCTCTGGCAGCACCCCAGTGGTGAGGTCGTTGGCAAGAACCAACTTGTTCCATGCCACAGAGTCTAGAAGACCGGGCTCCATACGTGGTTGCTACCAACAGCACAGGGAAGGGTGCGTTACCATTCAGCATGGGGAGCTTGGCCTTCTCTGTTACAACCCCAGCAAGGGGTTCGGGTGCCTCATCAGACTGGCACCAGAGGGAGGAGAAGTCCAGGTTCCCCACTCAGCCAGGGCTGGGGGAGTCGGGGCTACAGGGTCTTCTGTAGTCTGTGGCTAAAACAGAGCAGTTCTTGTCTAGAAGTCTTCTATTGGCTAAGCTACCTCGTTTATTCACCTTTGACTAGTGCAGGCTTTATTTGTCTGTGCGCATTTGCATATTGGGACTGCTGCTTCTCCAGCCCCAGGTCTGGGACATGCAAGGCACGGAGAAAACCCAGTGAACTCGCCACCTTGTCATTCTTCGGGTTCCAAGCCTCTAGCCAGACTTCCTTCTCTCCCTTTTGAGTCTTGTTTTACATCATGTCCAGGGCTTTGAGTTGAACTATGTGGGAGGAATGAGGAAAATAGCCCCTCTATCCCGTCTTCCCAGAAGTGGGGAAAACAGTTCACCTACTCCATCTTCCCAGAAGGGCGAGTCCTCCATGATGGCTTCTAAGCGTTTTGTCAGTTACCTCTGTGGTACTGATAGGGCAGACCTAAGCCGTTTGATGCTTTGGGCCATGATTTGTTCATATCTGTACAAATCCACCTTTTAAATTCCCTTGTGATTGTTATAAAGGTTCTGCCTGGTGCCCATCAGAAACAAGATAGAAAATGCTCGCTACTGAACTCGTGACAAAAAGCTGCTCTCAGTCAAAGGACACCGCCCAGGGCAGGGCAGAGAAGGGGCACGGAGGGGCCTTCCCACCTGCACAGCCCGAGAACGCGTCTCCTCCTGCAGATCCTGGGGCCAGGATGCTGGAGCAAGAAGACTGTGGACAGGCCGGAGCAGAACACTTGTCACAGTAGCTTCAGGGGTGGGGGTCAATCAGGATGTCGTCAATCCGGGCCATAAGGGCCATTAAGTGGGATGTTGCTTGGCCGTGGGTGTGCGTGAGTGCACAGTGTGTGCGTGCACAGGCACGTGCACTGTGGCTGTCTGCGCAGCGTCTGTCTTAGAGGAAGCCGTGTTTCGGAGGCTTCTCTTTACCATCCTATTGGTGTCTCTCTCGTGGTCAGGAGGGAGCGAGCTGGGGGGATGAGACTCGTTGGTGTCCCCCTTAGCAGTCCGAAGAAAGAACTGGGCAGCTTACAATAATAAGCCCAACAGTGCCCTGAATGTTTCCTGAAGCTTCTGTGGGCTAATACATTACAAGGTCCTATGGTCAAAAACATTTGAGAACTAACTAGGTTCAAAACAGTTAAATATATTTCTTTATTGTGGGACTTCTAAGAGCCTTTAATGTGCAGCTGTGCATTGTACAATCTGCAGTGTTTCCCAGACTTACCTGGTCACAGATCCATTCTGTCAGGACAAGTTGCTGGAGACACCTGTAGGATGCGCTGCCATAAACCAGGTTGAGTGTTCCCCACCTTTGAAGAGACGGAGTCGTGATGGTCCTTCCACCCCAAGTGCACAAGCAAACTCTCCCCATTCGTGCCCAGCTCTGTGCCTTCAGATGAGACCACGCCAATGTGCACTCGGGGAATTGGAGACTCTTAGTAAGATGTGTGTCTCCTGCAAACCCTTACTTTAAAGGTAAGGAAAAGTCTCAAGACTCTACCTTGGGTTTCCCCCACTGAGTCAAGTGCCCCAAGATGCACAGGGGCACAGGCCCTTTCTACCACTGCGATGACCAAGGGTCGAATCTTCTTCCTCCCCTCTCTCCGTTGCAGTCCAGTAGCCACACTAGACTTGAAATCTCTGCTCGTGTTGGGACCATTTGCTTCAGAGACTTGATTTTACCTGAGACAGGAGGGTTATACCATTAGCAGCTCGTGGGGCATTGGGGTTTTCAATAAACGGATTTCAGACCCCAATTGTTCGTGATGTTGCATTATGTAAACGTGCCTCGCTTGAGCCAAGAGAAAGGCTCTGATTGCTATCAGTCGCAGACACCGAGGTGCTGACAGGGGCCGGAGCAGTCTTCCTGTGTCTGCGTCTGCGCAGGAACACAGCCTCCGGAGGCTGGGCGCGCTGAGAGGGAGGCCCGAGAGGGAAGGCCTGAGAGCTAAGGCCCGAGTGCATCGCCCGCCGGTCGGAGCGAACTGTGCACGTGCTTTGGAACTGGTCCTTACCTGACTCTCGGACACAGGGTCGAACAGCTCGGACACCGGCCACCCGTTGCCAGGTGACCGCCTGTGCACGTTGCAGTTCGTTTAACCAACCAGGTCTTGGTTGAAGCTGCTCAGCCAACATGTCTGTCTTCAGCTTTCTCATCCTGTTTCACTCTAACAGCTGGTTTTTAGACAGATTCCTCTTTTAATGTTCCTAAGTAAAGCATTCCTTTTTCCATGAGATACGGCCAAAAGATGGCTTGGTCCGAGACTGCTGTAAAAGTTAATTTGGAAAGGCTTTGATGAGCATATACATTCAAAAAGAACATTCCAACTAATCATCCTTATTTCTTCTGATTCTCACTGTCAATTTGCTATGGATTTCAAAATAAATGTAGGATTCCCAAATGCAGACAGCACATGATTAGTATTAAAGCTAATATTTATTGTGTACTTAAAGGCACCCAGCATGGTGCTGTCCTTTCTATTCATTATCAGGTTAAATTCCCTCCACAAACCCCCGAGGGTATCTTGACTTTGCAGTGAGGAAACTGAGGCACAGGGTGATTGAGGAGCATGGCCAAGGTTGCACAGCCAGCTAAGCTCTGGGGCTCGGGTCTGAAGCCATCAGCCTAACCCCAGGGCCTCTGCTTCCTCTCTCAGGACACACTGGTACGTGGCCTCGTTCCCAGTGTGAGATGAGACAGGCAGGCGGTGGGCAGGGTTCAGACGCAGAACCCACAAGTGAAGGGTCACAGTGCCCAGTAGCTCACCTCGATGTGCTCAGGCCAAAGGAAAACATCCGGCACCGATCACCGAACCACAGTCCAAGATGGAAGCTGAAGGCAAAAGGTGAACTACAAGGTCAGGGTTAGAACCAGAGGCACAGCCAGGTGGGTGATGGGAAGTCCCTGCATGTGAGGCAGAAATCCCAAGATCCTCTCTGCCCAAGTGATAATTCACTCCTAGTATTGATTCAGGATAAGCACCCCCATGCCCGCCACCCCCCGCCCCAGGCAGAATGCAAGCAGCGTGCGCCTGACACACACACAGCCTGTCCCGGAGCCGGAGAGAAAACCCAGGCCCGGGCGTTTCCCCAGAAATGCCAAGTATCTGACACCGTCTGACCATGTGTGGTGGAGACGGGGAGGCAGCGGACTTGGCCGCTGCTGTACCACCTAGCCACGCCCTCGGGCAAGACACCGCCTGCTGCCGCAGTTTACAGGGCACAGCATCTGTCAAGAGGGCGGGCATTCCTCAAGGGGCCTGTGAATTCTTCAATATAATTCCCATTCTTTGTAAGTCTGGAAGTTGGATCTGATATTTTTGGGGCTTCGAGGATGTGATGTTTTTGGACTTCAGGGTGGACTTTGGGGTTCAGAGGGAGAAAAATCATTGTCTGTTTACTTTCCAAATGTTGGAAACTTGCCCTGAGTCGGATCGGGGCTAGGGGACCCCCTGCCCTCCTCCTGGGTCCAAATGGAGGGCTGGGCCTCGAGACTTGATCTGAAGCAACTTGTCAGTATTTCGCCGAGAGCTCTGAGACCGGGCACGCATCTGCGGCAGCGCAGCCTCACCTGAACATGCACCGTGGGAGGTGGGCACTGGCCTGAAATCCGGGCAGGGAAGGCTGCCCCAGTGGCTCAGAAGGTATTTTTAGAATGCTCTGAACCTGGAAAAGGGAAAGCGCCACCCGGCTGGAGACCGGGAGGCTGTGAATGTTTACAGCTAAACCAGGCTCATCCCTAATTCGGGGGAGGCCCCCGGGCTGCTCCCCTGGGGTGATGGTGGGGGTGCCTGTTGCTTTGTGCTGGGAATGTGAGAGGCAGGGGGTGACTAATCACAGCCACCCTGCCCTTCTGTGTGGCCTGAGACGAGGACACCCGCAGTGGTGCGGAAGGAAACGATGATTCCCCGCGTGTGTCGGTGCGGCTCACACAGCACACGGATGGGGTGTGCCTCATCGGCAGCACTGGATGCCCTGGTCCGGCCTGTCGCCCCCCACGTTTCTGTCGGAGATCTTGAGGTTCGCATCACATGTCCGCACAGCAGTACAGGACACCCTCGGCCCTGCACGCACACTCCCAGCCCCTGCACTCTGCACAGAAGGCAAAAAAAAAAGTCCAAATGACCCTGAAAAATGACACAACCCACCCACCCACCAAGAGCTATGCCCCACCAGCTCGCCCACCAGAGTCGGAAGAGATCGGTTTCTTCAGTGGACGGCCAGCTGAAACAGTGGATTTGTGTTATATGTTAGAGGTCATGTGTTAGGAGAAGAAGAGAGTTCCTTAGTGCTGAGTGTGCCGAGATGCACGCACACAAGGGCAAGCAGGCGGGAGCAGCGCGCCCAGTGTCCCCTGCCACGCTCACGGGGGCATTCGCCTTCTGGGCGGTGTGGCAGGTAGCAATTTCAGTTATCAACTCTCCCCCTCTTGTTCTTCGTGACAAACGCATGTAGTTGAACTTTCCTGGTTTGAAGGAGTGTGCAGTATAAGCTACCAGGCACGCTTTCCAGCCAAGGCCCCTGACTTCAAACCGGGGGTCATTATTCCACTATTATCCCATGGCCTCCCCTGGTCCAGCGCCGCCCGGCCAAGGGAGCTGCTGTCTGCTGACCATTTGGCAACACCAGTAATAACAACAGCAACAGCAAGTCCCGAGATCTCATCTTACACTGTTTGTTGCACATGCTTTCGCCCCTTTGTCCTTTAAACAGCCCCCGGAGGGGAACTCCGACCACCCCCATTGTATAGACAGGGAAGCTACGGCACAGAAAGATTGGACGAGGTCGCTCAGCTTGTCGGAGCCACAGGCCAAGTGGGGACCCAGAACGAGGCATCTCCCAAGTCCATGCTCTTCGCCGCTCTGTCCTTCAGCCTCCTTCTCACCCTCTTCCTGACCACTGAGCCATCGGCTCACGTACCCAGGGTGGGGGGAGCGGTGAGGTGGGGAAGAAGGCTGGCTCTTCGGAGGCTGGAAGGGGCAGACCCGAGTACCATATCCTGGGCGCTCTGGCTTGCGCATGATCACGGGCCTGGGAGGTTTGTAGCCCAGGATCCTGTCATCTGACTCCATAAAGTCCCTAAGAAGGAGGACACTGATGCCAGGGAGGTGCCGGCCAGTCTCCCCATTCCCCACAGCAAGGGCCGACAGCATTCAAACACCGCAGTGTGCTGGGCTCTCTGGGGGAAGCTCTCAGGGTCCCTGATGGGAGGGCCATGCCGGCGCTGATTTCCCTCCCTCAAGGCTGTTTTTCCAGGCTGACTTTTAAAGTGCGTGGCTCTTTGGTTGGAGTGCTGCCCCTTCAGTGGAATGGGCCATCAGAGCCCGTCCCCGTGTTTTGTGGATGGAGGCCGGGGGAGTCTCAGAAATGAGGGCAGGAGGTTTGATCCCAGTACAGGGGAAAGCAGAGCGGTGCGGGGCGGAGCAGGTACACTCCCAGGCAGGGAAGGCCGCAAATGGTGCGTTTAATGAAACAGCCACCTGCAGCCACCGGGAGAGGTGGCCGCAGCAAGACAGGGCCTGGCCCACAGCCTCCTGCTCAGTGGGAAGACAGGGGCAGGGGAGTGTGGGGGGAATGCCGCCTCCCTTTGAACCACTGATCCCAGGGTCTCTCCCACGTAACACTCTCACTCACTCCCAGCCCCAGTCCCCGTCCTGCCACCTGGCTGGCTTCCGAGTCCCAAGTTGTCCGGCTGGGGCTCCTTCCACTGCTGGCCGCCTCCCATCCGGAAGTCCAGCTGCAGAATGCTTACGGGCCCTGTTTTCTCGAGGGAGGGAAAGGTTGGAGTCGTGCTAATTTCAGTAGATGTTTTCAGCACCTCTGGCACGAATTCTAATTGCCAATTCCCAAAGCCACATGCAAGGGTAGTCCTTTAAGAATGACAAAAAAAAAAGAGTGACCAGTAATTTATGAAGTGATGGCGTCCCCAGGGCCTTCAAAGAGGGGTACATTGGACCTGTCTAGTTCAGAGTGGCGCCCTTGTCCAAGGTCACGGTGCTTTAATCATGCCCGGGAGCGGAAGCCGGGTTACCCGATTCTCAGGCCAGCCCTCTCACTCTCTACATCCTGGTACTTAAGGCAAAGTGCCAGAGTGGCTAGCAGGGGCGTGACCACTCCGCCCAGAGCCCTCACCTCCCGGTGTGAGAGAGGTGTGCCTCTGTGAGCGGGGAGTGGGCGTGTGTGGGGGGGGGGCAGTGTCACGGGAAATTGTTCTTTGATCTCCGCCTGGGACAGAGATAATTTTCCTTTCCTTATATAGACCTTTGTTTAGACCCAAGTGTCATCTGCGGGTCCCCAAGAACCTGCACAGCCTCACAGCTTTATCTTACGTTATATTTAACCTCATTAGCCATTTGCAGGCCTCGCCTGGACCCGATCACAATGGCAGACACACAAGGCAACGGGCCCCGATGTTTATCTCTGCCGTGCAGTGTCTGGTGTCGTAATTAACTTTGAGGTCTTGAATGCAACAGGATGTGGGCGGAAAATCAGAAAATCCCTTGCTAATTTGCAGAAGTCTTTGTAAAACAGAAACCGGTTATTTATGTGTAGCTTGTCTAAGGAATATTTGCAACAATGGCACATCAGAATGTAACACAGAAGAACCTGGTTTTGGCAGCTAACTGCGGGGGCTGGGATCCCGCCCACTGGCTCCGCGATGCTGGGCCAGTTCCCTCCTCACGCAGAGCCGCAGTTTCCTCACCTGTGACACAGGAGCGAAGAAATGCGGGCCAAATGAGACCTGCCGTGAAACCTCGGGGCACTGTCCCTGGAGGACAGGGAGCTCCCCAAACGCAGGGCGTCCTGTGCAGCCTGTGTGCCACGGCGCCCACAGCTCAGGTTCCTGGGGACCACTCCTGACTCGGGAGAGACCCTGTTAGAATTTCGTTGTTGAGGGAGGACCTCAGGACCTTCCTCTTATATAGCCGGATTTTTGCAGTCATTTTACGTGACTCGCGCCCTTGATCGTCGGGTTGCTGGACATCAGTTTGCTCCGCTTCGCTCTCACAGACACGAGCAAACGTTTACAAAGTGGCCCCTTTCTGCTCCCAGTTTCTTTGACCCCACAGACGGCGCTGGCAGCCACTAGAGGGTGCCCCAGGGGCCTGCGGGGTCTGGGCCGCCTCCTGACGCACGGAGAAGTCACAAGTCAGTGACAGCGGAGCCCTCCGGGGGAAGTGCCCACAGTTGACAGGAACAGAGTTTGGGAAGTGGAATTAGTAAAGGAGCCTCACCGCGTGACCGGAAAGGGCCTGCCTGGTCGTGCTTCGTGAGGTCAGGCTGCACCTCTCCCTAACAAGACCATGCACAGGGGTTTTACCCCCAGTCATCGAGTGCAAACTGCCTCTCTTGGAGCAATCAGATAACATCTGTTAGTGTCATTGCCTTTTAATTGGTCGTGAAGCTAGCGTTCGATTAGAATTTCCCAGGCGAGGTTTCTTTGTTCTGTTTTAGGAGGCTTAGATAGATGCTGGTGGCCGGACTTCAGAGTTAAAGCCACCCGACTTCAAATCCCAGCCCCCGCCTCCACTTCCCATCTGTTCGGCTTTAGGCAGATCACGTCACCTGTCTGACGGTCAGTGTTCTCCTCTGTTCAATGAGTACAGTGTGATTCCTTCAAGGGACTTCGTGAATAATAGATGTACAGCGAACGCCACGTCTGGGATCTAGTAACGTCTTACTAAGTGGCAGATACTGCGATTAGTTTGATTTTTTAATGACAATATTAGTCACAAACTCCTAGGAGAGTAGCAACTTATGACTTTCAGGATATAATTAAATGTGTCAGCTCTACTAATGTCATGGTTTAAATTTGATCCATCCTATTTCCTTGTTAAGTGTTTATTAAAGTATTTAAGAAATATGTTTTACATAGAGCAACAATGCCAGATCACAGAGAGTGACAATTTTTATGCCACACATAACAGAGGTGGGGAACTATTTGTGCGAGACGACAACAGCCATCAAACCGTGTGCAACACAAAGATTATACCTTCTTGGCTATTTCTGACATTTCAAGTGAAGGTGTTGCATGTCATGAATCTCCGGAATGCGTCCGTATCTCGGACGCATTAAGAGCATTGTTCTGTGAAGGCAAACAAATAGCTCCGCTCACGGCACCCAAACATCTCCATGCCGAAGAGTTAATTAAATTGTGTCAGTTCCTGCCCTGGAGCTTTTGGGCTCTTCGCATTTTCTGTCCATGTGGACTTTTTGTCACCATCCCTTTTCATTTCCTCTCCGGCCTGTTGAGAGAGAGGGGGAGGAGGCAGAGCAGCCGCCGAGCATGTGTGTAGCTGGAGCGTTTTGCAACTTAAATTGTTAAATGCACACCCAGCACTGGCTGCAGGGTTCATCGGTTTTTTCACAATGACGGGGGTCTTCCAGTGACAGCACAGCACACCTACACGATTCTGACCCTGGACGTGGGCGGCAATAGCGACGGAGGCTTGGGAGACCCCGGCAGTCCCTGGAGCTCGGAGCTGTGTGGAAGGAGAGGCGGAGACTGGAGCCTGGGTACAAGCAGGTGTGATGGTTGGCTGCCGAAGCTGCTAGCCCACGCCCCTTCCTGTCTCACTCCGACCTGCAGAAGTAGACAGGGATATATTAGTTTAGGGTCTTTCTCTAAGAAGGATGGGGCTCTCTTTGGCTTTGGGGGGACCGGGTGCTGCCCTGTGAGGTCGGACTGGATCAGATACAGAGGCAGAGGGGAGGGCGAACAGAACTCGAATGCGTGGTAAGTCAGCATTGGGAGCACTCCAGTCCTCAGACATCCAAGGCCCAGTGACACTGGACTTGGGGTAGCTAGACCAGACACCTCCACTGAGAGGCAGGGGACTCCAGGCCTCTCCACACTCCCACCGTGGCACCCCCTATGCAGGTTAGAAGGAAAGGGGCACAGGTCCAAGTGCTCTCAGATGAGTCCACAAAGAAGCACACACTTGTGAGCCATGCTTGCACTTGAGCATCGGGCACGCTTGCATCCCGAAGGAGCTGTAATCCAGTGTAGATGGTAACACCTGCCATGTGTTGAGCACTTACTCTGAGCCAGGCCCTGGGCTAAGCAGTGTCCCTGTTTTAACTGCAAGCAATTCGTGATCTCCACTTTACAGATGGGAAGGCTAAGGCACAAAGTAAGCCCAGCAAGTTGCCCAAGGCCATGCAGCTAGGAAGTGGCTGCTCAGGGATTCTACTGCATGGAAAGATAAGGTATTAGGATCATGCACTAATATATATATACACACATGTGTATTTTTTATACTAGCTTTGCAAACCTGTGTGCCAGTTAAGGCCTGAAAACACTGTGAGCTAGAGAGGTTCCAAGGAGGAGAGGGTCTCCCGGAGGTGGGAGTTTGGCGAAGGTATCATAAGGCACGGGGCACACCACCTGGGTTGGGAAGGATGATGATGTGAAGAGAAGGGGGTAATTGCTGGGGAGAGTTGTACAGGTGGCTGGGGAGACAGGAGTAGCTGGGGTGATCCGAGCAGGTGGGGAGCAGAGGAGGGTGTATGAGGGGCAGGAGATGGGCTCGGCTGGGCTGGCCTGTGGCGGGTCTCCAATTTCCAGCATGGCCATCAAAGTAGAGCAGGGGGAACGAAGTGGTCAAAGCCCTGAAGTGGGTGGGATCCTGCGGGGCCCTGGGCTCCATCAGGGCAGTAGATCCCCTTGTCCTGGAGATGGCCACTGCCACCAGTTAGCCGGACCGCCCACCGCATTGTTGCTATTTGTGCTTCCCCCAGTGTGCGCTCCAGAGAGAGCATGTTTGTGGTTTAGGGGCCAGTGCCTGGGTCTGTGTTCTGGTTCTGCCACTTAGCTGTGTGTCCTTGGGAGAGCGATTCAGTGCCTCCATGTCCCGGTTTCTTCTGTGCTGTGAGATGGAGTGGCTGCGTTCCTAGTGGGATTGTAAGAACAGGGGAGCCTGAACGTAGTAGGTCTTCAGTATGTGTGTCAGCTATGACCGTTTCTCTGTTGTTGTCATTGTCATCGTCAGCCTCAGGATCCGAGCGTTAGTCCGGAGCCCAGAGCACAGCAGGGACAGAGTACTTAGGAGTGTGGAGGTTTACCTCCCTCCCTCTGGTTCTCAGTCCTCTGAGGTCATTGGCCCTTCCACAGGGCGACAGAGAGCCCCGTCCACGTAGCCCAACCACTGGGCTCTGAAGAATCTGTGGTGGCCTCATTACCACACGGCTGCTGGCATAGGTGTGCTTCCTTTTCCCCGGCGGGGCTTGTTGGGTGGAGGCCCCGGGCTCCGCCCGCAGCTCCGGGCTTTGCAGCGTCTGCACATGGACCTTCAGGAGCGGTATCGGCCGGGGGAGAGGTTGCCACTTGGGGCGATGGCTTTCCTGGGTGGGCCTCTGGTCCTCGGTATGCTTCACGGGCACGAAGCAATGATGAATCGGATTTCCTGTCCAGTCCAGGACACAGGAAGCTCCGAACGGACTCTGGCTGACTCTGCAGGAACTGTGGGCCCCTGCAGGCCCCGGCAGTTCCGACCGGGCCTCAGGAAGTGTCACGGGGCCTTGGAAAACGATTACACCCGTAACGATGGGGACTGCGAAGTCAGGCCCCCAGCAGGGCTCCTCAGACCACTGCGTTTCTCCTTCCCCACAAGGTCCGCTGCCCTTAATTGCTACCCTGCTTCATTACGGGGCAATTAATTTTGTGACTGGGTTTAAAAAGGTGGTAATTATAAGGCAAGGACACAAAGCCGTGGTTAAACATAATCAGCGGGATGTAAAAGGTGTTCCCTGGCAGACCAAAGGGGGAGGGCGGGGGGAAGCTGCGTCCCCCGCAGGCGCCATTTGCCTTCTCGAGTTCTCTCCTCTCGGCTCCCAAGTGCCTCTGCTCTTCCAGGGTCCGGTGTGGGGCGAGCTTGTCTTTCTGTGCCCGCGCAAGACTCGGCATCTTGTAGGTCTGTGATGTTAAGCTCTTGGCCACTGGGCCACCTCCTGCCACAGCAGTCAACGAGGAGACTTGGGCCAAGTTCAGTAGCGGCGGGCGTCACTCCCCAGAGAGGCTGTGCCCCTCCTAAGGGCCTGCCAGTCTCCTGAAGCTCCAAACACATGTTCTCCCACCAGCGACCAACCTGGAAGGGGCACCTGTTATCCCAGCATCATCCCGGTCACCCACTCCTTCGTTCACTTACCGTTTGTCAAACGCTGTGGAGGGTGTTCCCGACACTGTGCTGGACTCTTGGCAGGAAGTAGTGAGCACTACAAGCATGTCCCATGCCCCCGGGGAGCGACAGCCAGGTGGACCAGTGGGATGTGAATGAAATCATAACCCACAGAGGTCATTAGAAGCAGAGAAACAGGCTGTGTAAGAAGAAGGTCTACGGGAGCATAAACCAGGGCCATCCAAGTGGTCGGGGGAAAGGACCCCAATCAAAGGGCTTTTGAGGCGAGGTCGGGGTGGACCTCGGTTAGCCTGGGTACCATGGGAAAGAGGGAGGAAGGACTCTGGTCCCAGGGAAGGGCGGGTACAGGGGCTCTGAGATGAGAGTGGGTGTGGCACCTTAAAAAAACCAGAAACTCCAAGTCAGTGGACGGAGCACAGAGGGAAAGGGCAGGAGGTCACAAGGTGGAGGGAAGAAGCTGGGCAGCCTCAAGGAGCTTGGCTTTCCTGTCTGTGAAATAAAAACGGTATTGGCTTCTGTTGCCTACGCCACAGAGATATATGGTGGGGATCAAGCGAGAGAAGAGCTGTGTGGCTGGGTTGTCTGTACAGAAGCATTGATTTAGACCCTGCGGGCACCGGGCCTTTTCCTTGCAGTGGAGAACCGAGGCCGGGCTCACAGCGCTGAACTTAGGGCACTACGTAATGCTGGCAGTGCGAGATAACAGGGCCGTCTGCTTTGAGACGTCTCTGTTATCTCCCCATTTCTTACCACGTGCTTATGTGATGCTGCCTGCTGGGACCCCCCTCTCCACACACACACACACACACACCCATATTGTTTATGCAAACAAAATTGAAATCATACTGCAGCAACACAGTGTTGGGGTTAAAGCATGGGCTTTGGTGTCGGATTTAGTCTATATCCCGCCTGTACTGATGAGTAGCCACATGGCCTTGACAAGGGTACTTAACCTCTTTAAGCCTCGGTTTCTGCATCCGCAAGAAGAAAGCGAGGGCATCTACCTCATCCATGGCGTCTGGACTGAATGAGAGTGTCCACAGGAAGCCCTTGGCGAACTGTAGTCGCTCAGTAAATACTGACGAGAACAACATTGGTAGTACAGAAGGGCTTGCACCTAGTAGGTGCTCAATAAATGATATTAGACTTGCTATGAAAAGTATTAGTAAGGACAAGGAAGCAGAGAGACACAACTTACACAAAAATGAGGACTCGCTGGCCACTGGGAATCATTCCCTTTTCATTTTCACTTCTTTCTGCCTCTCAGCTTCTTTCTCCCTCGGGTGAATAGGCTTTTCTTTTCTTTTTTTATAAAAAGACTATATTTTTTAGAGACGCTTTAGGTACAGCAAAATTGAGAGGAAGGTGCAGAGACTTCCCGTATACTCCTGGTCCCCACACGTGCCCAGCTTGCCCCCGTATCAGCGTCCCCCAGCAGAGTGGGCATCTGTCACAGCGGATGAGCCCACACGGATGCAGCGTAATCACCCAAAATGCGTGGTTTCCGCTCGAGTTCACTCTCGGTGTTGCACAGGCTGGGAGTTTGGACGGGTGCGTTGCACAGCGCGCAGCCATCAGTGCGGGAGCGTGCAGGGCATTTCCGCTGTGGACGGGCCTGCTTTACACAGCAGAACAGGCAGTGCCCTGAAGCTCCAGGAACGTGCTCCCCCCCTGGCGACCGACCTGGAAAGGGACGTCCTCCTCCAGCTCCGCCTTGGGCGACGCCCAGCTTGGACTCCCCGTGGCTCTGCCTGGCACCCGTTCCCATCGCATGGACCCGCTACGACGGCCCTGGGGTCTGAGCTGGCATGGGGGGGGGAGGGGGCAGCCCCCACCACATGGTTGGATTGAGGGGTGGGGGTGTCGGGGGTGGGAGCAGCGTTTCCCACAGAGGGTGTGGCGGTTTCACTGAAACACCCCCGATTAGGGCCACATTCAGAGAGTGACGCAGGCCCAGCCCACGGCACTCCTCACCCGACTTGTCCAGTCCTGTGGGCTCCAGGGATTACCGCTCCGGCTCCGGCGTCTGAGCCTGAACCTAGACGGCTCCCCAGGCTCGGTGTACACACAGCCTCCGAACCAATGAACTGCTCAGCCGCCGTTGCTCTGTCTCTGGGCCGAATCCAGTGGGCAGTGACCCAGCACCCCAGTGATCTGTGGGCCTGAGGGGGAGGAGAAGCTGAGCATGGAGTCAGCAGTTACTCCGCGAGCCCAGGCCTGGCGGGGCCTTATCTTTATTTATGGCTGCCTGAGCCTCCCAGCGCCGGGTTTTTGCCCTTGAGTGACTAGTGTGCTGCAGTTCTAGTTCATAAAACACTGTTTGTTTATAATCCTTAACGGATTCTGTTTTATTAAAAGGGAAGGCTTCCTCCAGAGTATAAATAAAGTTAACCGGTTAAGTTTTAGTTTATATTCACAGTGAATATGCAGTGATGGGCACTCACCACAGAATTATGCGCACGCATGACCTGGCTCTATTGCAGCGACTCTGCTGAAGGTCTCTGGGCCCGGACGAAACCTTCCCCAGGGGGGCAGGGAGGGGGGGAATGTAGGACCCTAACATCGGCCTTGTGGTAGTGGATTTTTTCTTCTTATTTTTGTTTGACAGTGTAGCAGGCAGGGTACAGCTCTATGATTTGGGGGATGGGATTGGGGTAGACCTAGATGTACTTCTGTTTGGCAGGGGGGTGGGGGGGGAGAGAGAGAGAGAGAGAGAGAGAGAGAGGTTGCAACTCCAGGGAATGGTGAAGGCTTCTTGGAGCAAGTGGCAGTGAGCTGCGTCTTGACGGATGGGTCAGGTTCTGACTGATGCAGAAGGAAAAAGGAAGGAAAAAATAATCAAAATCATGGTGAAGAGGAAAATTGGGGGTTGTTTAGGACTCTGCAAGGGGATCGGTGTGCAGAGAACCTGAAGGTGACACAGGGAAGCTGGATTCAGGGACAGAGCCCTGCTGGAGGGCGGTGGCAGGCCCAAAGGGTTTTACACTGGGTGTGGGAGGCCACAGGGAACCACTGACTTTCTGCGTGGGGGAGGAGCATGGTTGGACTGACCTTTGGCCCACATGGCTCTTCCAGCTGTTACCGCCCCCAGAAGTGGTTCTTCCCGCTTTAACCGGTATCTCTCCTGAACCCTGGAGGCAAGGCCCTGCACTGCTGTCCCGACTGACGGCCCTGCCCCCTCGCCTGCCTTCCCTCCCTCCTGGTCTCTGTGGTGGCTGCAGCCCAGGTGGAGGTGGGCTGCTTGGTGCAGGTTTGCCCTTGGAAGGGAGGTGGACCTGCAGGATGTGCTGTGACTTTCTTACTCAAGACCTGCGGGTGCTCCAGAAGTTTCTAAGTAAACTTTGGTCCCTAGCAGAGGGAGCTATTCTTTGGCATGTTCATGTAGCAGCCTTGCCAGAGGGAGGAGGAGTCCAGGAGAGGAGGTGCTAGTGTTCAAAGCATCCCAGGGGCTGCCAGGGATGCCCTGCCCACATCCTCCCTTCTGCCCATCCTCCCTTTCTTTCTTCCACTAAGTATATTTATGAAGCTCCTATGATGCACGTGGCACTCTGCACGAAGTGCTCCACTTTCCCCGTGGAGGGACAGAGTGAAAGAGTTTCTGCAGAAAGGAAGAGCACAGCCTGAGGCATCACCGTCATCCTTACACATTTAGGCAGGGGAGGCAAATAACCGGTGTATTTGTTGAGACTCCCCCCCTGTGCCTGTGGCGGACATCACAACTGGATCACAAAACACAGTCTCACAGAGCCTGGAAGATGCCTCAGATTCACTCTTAACACAGTGCTTCCGGCAGCCTCTTCCAGTCAGTAAGGGGGGTTCCCAGGATTGTCCCTGCCTGTCTGATGTCCTCACTGAACTCCACCTGTGCATGTCTGAGTCCCCACAAAGACCAGAGGCCCACTCGTGCCCAGCCCACCTGCCACGCCTCTCCCCCCATCTCTCCACCCACCCAGCCCGTCCTATACTCAGTCACAGCTGAGAAGACACGGTGGCCTCCACTGGAAATTGCCAGCGGTACTTGAGGGTGGAGGTGGTGGTGTAGGGCAAGGCTCATACACTGGGGTTAACGCTGCAGGTGACAGAAGCCTGAGCCTCGTGCTGGGCCCGCCCCTTAGCAGCTGGGACCTTGGGCGGATCAACTCACCTCTCTGTGTCCCCATCTCCTCGGCATTTAAATGAGAGTTGGGAGGAAGTAGTGTCCTATGTCCCTTCCAGCTCTGGCATTTTCTGATGTAATTAATTACGTACTCCCCTTGTAAATCTAAGAAACTAGGTTTCGGCCTTGCCTTTCGTGATGGAGGAAGTAACGAGGGAAAGAGGTCCAACAGGTTCCTGGGTTTTGTTACTCTGCGAACGTCAGCACGCACAAGAGCTCTGCCGTCTGTCACCGAGCAGAACTCCGGGCCGGGTCTCCACGCGCAGGGTCGGCAGCATGCTCTCAGGTCCTGAGCAGCTCGTCCCCCAGGACCCCCACTCCCGGCCTGGGGTGCACCTCCCTAAAGCCTGCACCAGGGGGGAATGGCAATCCCCGGGGCTGTTTGTGACCAGACTTTCGCTCCATCCCCAGCCTGCCCAAGTCACTTCCCGTTCTCAAGAAGGCAGGATGGTGAGGGAAGGACAGACGGTCAGCATCCTCTGGACTCTTGTCGCCCTGCCAGCCCTGGGTCCAGGGCCCGCAGATTTCTCCACCAGGAAGGAGAGCCCGCCGCTGGCTCCGACGCAGGCTGTGGGAGGTGGCAGCAGGCCAGCCGCCCCCTCCCTGCTGAGGCATGCTCACGGCACTCACTCTCGGTGTTTGAGCTGCGGTTAATGTATCAATATTTGCTCGGGAGGGTATTTGGCACAGAGCAGGTCCCTGGGACGCCGGCAGATAGATTCCTCCCTCGTAGCATTCTTCGTTTTTTTGGCACGGGTGGACGGGCTACTGGCTGCCGACAAGAGGCAATGGAAACGGGGCCCCTGCTTCCCCCATGGGCGCCGCAGTCTCACAATTTGGCACGGTGTGGCATTGTCAGTGCCTCACGCTGTCCCCGTCCCTCACTGTTGCCCGGCGTGGTTCACTCCCTCCACCTCTGCTAGAACTTGTTCCTACTCCCACGTTTGTTTCCACTCAACTGGAAGCCCCTGGGATGCAGGCTAGTGGGAGGGGGACGGAGGTTACTGGCTGGCAGCGTGGGCCCAGCACCAGGCTGCTGGGGTGAATCCTGCTCTCGCTGGCTGGAGGTGCACCCCAGGCTGGCTCCCTGCCCTCTCTCGGCCTCAGACGTCCCTCCAGGGAGTGAGGAGGGGCAGGACAGAAGGGCTGTGGGGACTAAATAACGCCGCACAGGCAAAGCAGCTAGGACAACCCCTGGTGCGCAGTGCCTGCTCAGTGCAGGTGAGCTCTCGTGTGAATCACTGTTTCTCTCTTTAGTAAGTGTCTGGTGACTCTCGGATGCTGCGGCCTGCCCTCGGTTTCCCTCCCAGGGCAGGACTGAGCCCTGGATTCCGTCCATGGTTCTCCTGTCTCTCCTCTCACAGCTCAGTGCTGGGTCCTCAGGGAAGGCTCCGGACAGTCCGGGGGGTTCAGCTGCCTCCGAGGCTGGGACCCGCACAGCCCTGGACAGCAGCGCCCGGGGAGAAAGCCCGTCCCGGAACTTGGGACAGGGCTGGCCAGCGAGCAGTGGGAGGAGGAGCCTCCCGTCCGTGTTCTCGCTGGGAAGCGGATTAACTGCAGGCCTGGGCCAGGAGAAGGTCTTCCCTGCGGAAGGGCTGGGCCTGGGGGCTGGACTCCACGGTTCTCAGCCCTGACCACTCCGTCAGTTGTTTGAAACCTGTTACTTAGAATACTGTTGAAGCCCTCCAACGGTTACTTTAAAATCGAGAATGGTTTCTCCCCTAGCTGTCGCTGGGGGCCCTTTCCAGCTGAAGCTGTTTCTAGACGTGCAAGCCAGGGATTGCCTAACAGGTGGGGCACAGCTTCTGGTGAGCCCTCGGGTGTGCCCAGGCCAGTGCGCCATGCGCAAGGGCACGCAGTAGCAGGTGCGGTGCCCCAGGGGTGGGGGAGGGCAGGCCCTGCAGTTCCCCGGGACAAGAGGAAGTCACAGGGGTCAGGGCAGAGCAGCCGCAAAATGGGAACGCACGCATGGGAGCGCCAGGCTCTGCTGTAAGCATTTTCTGTGCACGTCCTCATCTAAGCTTTCCAGCAGTTCTGCAGCGCAGGTGTCTGGGCTCACGTTCCCTGGAAGCGGAGACTGAGCTAGGGACTTTCTGCAAGTGACTTGGTGAGGAGGTGCTCCAGGACAGAGCCTTCAGGACCTGAGGGGAGCGGGCTGGGGCAGGGGAGGAAGCCAGACAGAGACGTGGCTGCGGGAGAGGTCTGGCCGTAGCCTGCTCCCCCGGGAGGGCTGCCCTGTGAATGGCACCTCGGGGCTGTTCGCACTGGAGGCAACGGGGCTGCGCTGCTGTTCTCTCGTGTCAATCAGTTATTCGCTGTAAGCCACACCTCCCAGGAGAAGGTGGGGCATAACTTCCCGTGCCTTTCTGGGAGGGCAGCTCCCACGTTCCAAGACACTTTGAGCTATCAGCAGCCAAACCTCATGGCGGCTGGAGGACTGGAAGGAAGAACTGAGCAGGGCACTAACAGCCTGTATAGGTACCATTAGCGCACCCATTTTACAGATGCAGAAACTGAGGCCTGGGGTGTTTATGTAATCAGCCCACAGCTGTGTGGACCCACAATTCAAGCTCAGGTACCTATCTCCAGTACCTTCAGTCTGTGTCCCAGTCAAGGGCCAAGTAGGAACCAGTAAACCAGAGAGAGACGAGACATCAGCTCCTGAGGCTGGGAAATAAGGTTAAAGGTCATGAGAGGAGAGCTTAGGCTTCTCTTGTATAACCCACTCATCCCACTTTGCCCAGGACTTTTCCCATTTTGGCACTGAAAGCTCCGTATCTTGGGCTGCTTAGGAGATGTGGGTAAGGGGGAGTAAGCCAGAAAGAGCCCCTGGCAGGAGAGTGTCCTGGCCAGGAGCTGAGCAGAGAGGGTGGTCTGAGATCGAGGGTGGGCTAATGAGAAGAGAGACTTGGATGGATTGGAGAAGGGGTGGGGAGTAAGTTACCAGCCCCCTGAGGCCTCCTCGGGGAGCTTGCCAGAAATAGATACCCTCCTCCTGCCTCCCGCTTTGAAGCGGGCTGCTTTGCTGAGTGCATGTGTGTGAGGGGGGTGGGGGTGGGGGGAGGGAGGGAGAGGGGGAACATGTGTATCAATCCAGTGAGGAAATGCTGTCCTGCTGGGTTCCTGACCCATCCGCAGACGGGGCTGGGCAGGTGCAGTGGGCTCCCGAGCTTCCAAGGCCGAGCGTCTGGGTTGGAATCATCTTCTGCAGGCCGAGAGCCTGAAACTCATGAATGACCAGTCCCTTCGGTGAGCCTCTCGGGGCGAGAGACGGATGGGTGGTCGGGACCTGAGGTGCAGAGGCCAAAAGCAAAAGTGGGTCCTGGGTCCCCAGGGTTGAGTGGGAGGCTGCAATGGCTGAACTCTCATATTCTGTATGTGCATGATCTATAGACTGTATATGTAAAATAAATACGCGTGTGTGTACGTGTGCTCATACATGTATGCACGCACACACCGCCTCCTTCAAGCCAGATAAACAAGTGCAGTCGCTCCCCTCATGCTTAGAGTCTCATGGAGGAGGCTGACATTAAACAAAGAAAAACACAATCTGACATGTAAAACGCTAGCGCAGAGTGCAACCCGTGCCACGGGGGGTGCGAGCGCAGAGCTCCAGTAGAGACGGCCGAGGGCAGGGGTCCGGGCCCGGCCTGCCTTTCCCGGGTGGGCAGAAAGGTCTCCCTGACGATGCAGGGTGTAAGGCCGGGGAACCAGCCGACGACAGCAGGACGGGGGAGGCGGAGGGCAGGAGATGGAGGGGAGGAGGAAGAGTGCATTGAGCAAAGGGCGCAGCGAGTATGAAGACCTCGGGTCAAAGAAGGCTGGAACTGAACTGAGAGAAGGCGGGTGAGGCCGGAGCTCAGTGCAGGGAGGGGGCCTGAGAGGGCCCCGGAGAAGCAGAGGAGGGCGTTCCTCTGGGCCTTGGGACTTTACTCTAAGGGCAGTGGACGCCACTGGGAGATCGTGAAGCAGGTATGTGAAATGACCTGATTCTCGGCTTCAAGGAAACCCTTTGGCTCCTGTGTGAAGAGAAGGTTGGAGGGTGAGTGGCAAGTGTGGAGAGAGGGAGGTCGGATTTTTTTTGTCTGCAGGGCCTCTGGAAGGAGACCCATGGACCCGCCTTTGCAGTGGCCTGGAGTTTTGCACACTTAGAAAGACTGCATTATTAATGAAACATTTGCATCTCAGAAAAGCAAGCTGCTTTTAACATGTAAAAATTAAGTAACTCAATTTGTTTTAGCAGCTTGTGCTCTAGTACAGCAATTTGTTTGGCATATACACGGGACTCCATCTGAGCAGTAATTATGCCATGCTAATTATTTTCCTGCATTGTGTACATCTGACATTTAATTACGGGAACGTGTGCGAGGCTAGCTTTTCTCCCTCCTCCCGCCCACCTGACAGGTAGTTTTGTTTCCCGTACCTCTTTCCCACCTACATTGTCTTTATGCCAACTCGTCATCTGCGACAAAACTGTGTTTCCATGACAGCTTTGCTCAGCCATGTTGCCTGCAACTTGCAGACAATCACCAAAATAAACAGTTGACACAGATTCTCACCCTCCACCCTCACACTCCGTTCTGCCTCTCCCTCCCCCGCGATCTAGCTTCTACTATAAAGATCTTTTTTTTTCTTCTACTTTGAGAAAGAAAAGTGATCCCTGGCAACCTTGAGCATCCTTTGATACATTGACATGTCTCTCGGTGGCTTCTCTTGTGACCTCTGACCTTCTCCATGGAGACTGCTAGCAAGCTGACTCCCGTGGCCCTGTGCATAGATGACGCAGCTGAGCAGCGGTGGGTGGTAGACAACCAGGCTCCGCGCTTTGCGTCCGCAGGGAGGTGGCAAAGGTGGGCTCACCTCCCAAGATTCCCAGAAGCTGGACCAAGGCCGCAGCGTGCTCTCCAGAGCATGCCATCGACGAGCTCTCTGAAGCCCCGTCAGCCTTGGTGCTAGCCCTGCCCACAGAGCCGGGCCTGGGAAGGGGACGAGGGGCACAGGAAGCCTCTGTCCGGGAGCGAGATGCAAACGAGAGGAAGAGGGGCGTGAGAGAGACGGATGGTGCCTCCCGCTGGCCTGGGGGCCTGCTGGTGTGTCTGCAAGGCCGCCCCACAAACAGGGGAGGGCGGCTGAGGTCTCTGCTGGGAGGGGCAGTTGAAGAGAGAATAGAAGCTGTGAGAGCAGAAGAAGACAGAGGGAGTGGCTTGAGCAGGAAAGGTACCAGAGCACCCAAAGGCGTTTTTTTTACAAAACCTGCCTTGCTGCAGGGTTCCATATCTCAACATACAGCAAACACACGTTAAAATGCAGACACGGCCATGCTGAGGGTGTATTAAGTAAGGGTCCCGTGGGCTGGAGATCACAGAGCCCTCCCAAGGCTAGGGGCCCCCTTCCCTCTTCGTGTTCATTGTATTTCCTTGTGTACTTGGGGTGAGCCAAGAAGTTCGGTGCACTTTAGGGAAATAAAGAGAATAGACGTGAAGACCTTTGGTTTGATACAGAATGCACTCTTTGAGAAGCACTGGTTCCTGCTAACTGCAGGCAGTTTCAGACTGGGGCCTTTCCAGGTTACTGGCTGCTGTGCTGGGCCTAGGGGGAGTTGCACACCCTCCCGCCAAGAGTCTGCCTGAGAGAGGGCTCTCCAGGGGCGCCAGGAGGACCTCTGCTCCTTCCCGAGATGACTTTTGATGGCACATAGACCAATATTTCTTAATAATCATATATTTATTTTAGTGCGTGTTAAAATATGCATAACCAGCACACCAAACCTGCATTTTATTGGCTGTAATAAAGTTTCTTGTATAAATAGAGGTTTGGCCCGCCTTCTTTTTCTCGTCTTCCAGGCCTTTTCCCACTTGACAGACTTGCTCAGAACTCACTCCTTTTAGGAACCTGACCTCAGTCATTCCACCTGGCCCCCTCCCGCTCTCCCGCCCCACTTCCCCTCTTCTCCTCTTCCTCCTCCCATTCCTTCTCTCTGTCGGCTTCCGAGGGCACTCCTGAGAGCCCGACGACGTGTGCCGGGCACAGGGGGCCCCTGAAGCAGGAACGTGCTGTGCCGCCGGAGCAGGGCCGTCAGGCAGTGGCTTAGAGAGGGAGGAGCCTTGAAGCCCCGGAGGAGGGGGGACAGGGCTCCTGCAGCTGCTTCAGGGTGACGTCCAAGTCCCAGGCTGCCTCCATCCTCCTGGGCCTCCCTCCTCCCCACGTGGCACTCATCTTCCCCTGAGCGAGGGGGCTGCTCCACAGAAATGATGCCCGTGAAGGGCCTCCTTCCCTCTAGGCTATGTTTCCTATTTAGGAAGTGAGACCGTTTCACCCACCTCTCATTGGCCAGAACTGCGCCACCTGGATGTGCGTACCTGGCTGCAAGGGAAGTGGGGAGAGAGCATAATTTGGTTTCCCCATCCCGGCAGTAGCGGAAGGCAAGGGAGAGTGGATGGTTCATCCGCGTTGTGGGTGGTTTGGGGGCAGCGGAGCTACCGAGTCAGCCACGGGGGAGCACAGTAAGAAGTAGAGATGGTCCTCATGGTCTTCTGTTCTCCAACTTGAAGAGACATGCATTAAAAGCTAGCTTTATAATCTTATAAGTGGGTGTATAGTAATAAACTGATAAAGTTGAAAGGAATTTAGAGATCATTTGGACCTGGTCCATATTTGAAGAGGTGAAGAAACTGAGTCAGACGCAAAGGGACTCAGTGAAGCAAGGCTCAGCAGGACGAGAACCCTTCTCAGCAGAGCCTGCTAATCCGGCGGTTCTCCTCTGGAGTGAGTGTCAGAGTCGCCCGCGGGGCTTGCGAAAACGCCTGTTGCTGGACCCCACCCCCAGAGTTCAGAATTCAGTGGGTCTGGGGCGGGGCCCGGGAATGTGCATTTTCATTCCACTCCCTGGCGATGTTGACGCTGCCCACCCAGGAACCCCACTTTGAAAACCACCGCGCCGGCCAATGGCGGGCATGCAGTTTACAACCAGTACTTCTTCGCGTGGCAGATTTTTCTAAATTATGCTGTTCCAATATGTGCTTCTTTGTGTGTTTCTTAGCAACTAAATAACATGGTAGCAGATAATTAATGTGCCTAACAGGCCAGCTGACCTCACTCTTGGAGTTGTCAATGGCCGCATTGTTCGCAGGCCGGAGGCTCTTGGCTGCTGTGGCTCGAGTGTGCCCCAAAAGGCACGGACAGTGGTCTGTCCGCGGTCACTCTGCTCTTCCCTCAGGATGCCCACTCTCCTGGTTTTCCCAGCTATCCATACACTGCATGTGGCAGCCTTTGCATATTTGCAGGCATTTGACATAAACAGTATCATACTGTATGTATTGTTCTATAACTTTTTATTCATCATGATGTGGAACTCACGTGGTGGTGACACATCTCAATCTAGTCTATTTGTAGTGCCTTTGTCCTTTCCCCATATTTCAAGCTGTTTTCAATAGGATTAGTGAGGTTTTGATGTTGCGATTAATAGCAACAACATATCGAAGTGGGATACCGTTTTGGACCCTTTTCCCATATTCACTCACTCAGCGAGCACGTCTCAGGTAGCTGCTCTGTGCCCGGCTCTGTCCTAGGCACCCGGGATGCACAGCAGGCATGCACTGCCTCCCTCCTCACTGTGTTTCCACCGTGCACTCGCACCGAGTGTGTCGAACAGGTGTTGGTAGTCACGTGCTCCAGATGAGGGAACTGAAGCTCTGTGGACTGGGAGACGTAGCCAGGCTGCCCGTGAAGAAGAGGGCAGGGAGTTCTGAGTCAAATCTGCTCACTGCAGTTCCAACACTCTTTCTAAGATTTCAGCAGGATTTCTGGCTAGCCTGATATTCAGCGAGCCTAAGAACAAGTACCATGTCATATCTTAATTCTCTTGGGAGGCCTTGACTTACTTATTTTTGGGGGAATAACAGATTTGCACAAAAGTTTCCAAGATGGTACACAGGTCACATCCCCCTCGACCCCTTGTGTGCGTACCCCTCCTCCGTACACACCCCGTCATCATCGCCGTCAGCATCTGTCACCGCGGTGTGCTTGTCGGAACGAAGACACTGACGTCGGTGACTACCATTAATTAAGCACCAGACTGTGTTCGGATGTCCCCAGTTTCCCTACTAATAGTCTCCCTGCCCCAGGATCCCATCCAGGGCCCCCATTGCATCTCATCATCACGTCTCCCCAGGCCCCCCTGGTCTGTGACAACTTCTCAGCCTTCCCTTGTCTTCCATGACCTTGACAATGAGTGCGCCAAGGCCTTGATTTGGTTCAGTTTATCACAACTCTCACCAGAGAGTTAGGGTTTGCACTGCAGAGTGAAGCCCCGGATTTACGACTCTGCCCCTTCAGACCGCCCTCATTGGTCACCTCGCCCGCATACAGAGGGTTTTCATCGGACTTTTTAAAAAAAAAATAATGACTGGGCACGAGAGGCCCCACTTGAAATGGTCGCCCAATCAGGCGGGAGGAACGAGCGTGTCTGCCTCTCAGCGGCCGGCGACTGCGGTCACAGGCGCAGCTCTCAGACCGGCCCTGACGAGGCAACCACGGCCGGGCATCTGGGGAGCACTCCATCTAAATCACCTGCGTCATTGACGTCAGTGTGGACACCTCGCTGTGACCGTGGGGGTCAGGAAGCCCTGCCGAGTCCCAGGGGCCCTCGGTAAAGAGTGACGAGTGCATCGTGGGGTTATCTGGTTAAGCAGGGGAGAAAATCTGGTCAGCCGAGGACGAGGCTCCCCACCTGTGGCCAGCCAGTCACCCGGGGTCCCGGGCTCATCAGGGCCTGCCGCCCCAGGCGCATTAGAGGAGGGCTCCAGACGCAGGTCCACGCGGCTGCTCCAGCTCTGCCACTCGCCCCGGCACCTCGGTGGCTGACACCGCCATGCCGAGAGAGCAGAGCCCGTGTCTGAGCCCAGCTGCCCCGGGAGTGCGTGCCAGAGGCCGTGCTCCATGTCAGCCGTGACGTCATCTGGGAGGCTCGTCCCCCAGCCCAGGCTCTGCTTCTCATGATGTCACCACTCCGGTCGCTTGGCTCTGAATCCTGGTGGTTTTTCTTATGTTAACACTTTCTGCCCACGGGTAACACAAGAGGACAGGGGCCCTAAGAGTCGGTAAACACTGCACATTTAGCAACATGGTGTCGTCCCCTGGCTGAGGTCTTGCATCCCTGTCTCCGCCTCTTTCCTCTGCCCCTCTTCCTCTCTCCCACTCCCACGCCCCTTCTTTCTGTCTGGGTCTTCTTTTCCTGGGTACGCTTGCTTTCGAATTGTTCAGAGCAGGGGAACAGTTCATTTC
Source organism: Phyllostomus discolor (assembly GCF_004126475.2). NCBI lineage: Eukaryota > Metazoa > Chordata > Mammalia > Chiroptera > Phyllostomidae > Phyllostomus > Phyllostomus discolor. The sequence goes on along the minus strand of NC_040915.2, from coordinate 33,841,110 downwards.
CCTTTGGAATATAAATAAGATGTCCAAAATTGTTTTAAATAAGGATTCATCACGGGGTCTTGCCTGGGGAGACATTCCTACAAGGCCCTATGACGTGAAATTGTGTGCCGTTAGAGTCTCGCATGGCCTCTGGTACCAGTCTTCCTACAGTGCATACCACGCCTCCTGCTGTAATTCCAGGGGCCCCTTCTGTCTGTGGGTCCGCATGCAAATGTGCTGTCGTGAGGTGAGCGCAGAGGCCGGCTTTCCGAAATGAAGTCCCTGGGGAGTGTGAACTCCGGGACACCGGTGACATGCTCTTCCACCAGCCAGGCTGGAAGCACATTTCATCTCTTAGCAAGCCAGTTTCATCTCTACCTGAGGACAGATAACGAACTTCGCTTGGGAAATATGAGCCCTGTTCCCAGGCCTTGCTCCCCTCAAGCTGATGGACAGGTATGGAAGGAATGCATTTGTTGGCAGGAATTAGAAGGTGCCCAGGCACAAATGGAAGTCACGTTCTTATCTGTCCTCTCCGCTTTGGGGAGGAAAAAAGAACCGTGGTGGAGGGGGATGCTCTGCAGGGAGAGGGGTGCAGAACAAGCTGTCTCAGTTTCAGCCAGCTGCCACTTGTCAGCAGATTCCAACAATGGCATCTGGCCCTCTGAGTGTGGCGGCCAGGAATGTGCCTAATGCTGGAGGCGGAGTGACCGGTGGGTGGGGGGAGGTGAACCTTCGCTGCAAGTGGGGAAGGAGCTGCACGGACGGAGCTTGCCCTGGATCCATTTTTTCCAAAGAAGGGCTCTTCCCACCCTGTGCTGGTAGCCAGCCACCGCTTCATCCTAACTGCAAGACTCGACATTCCCTTTGCTTCTATTTCCAGCCAGACAGCTTTTCACGCTGAGACGGAAACTAGGGAACCTCGTCAGCCTGAAGCTCCGACCCTAGGCCTAGTCAGACGCCTTACAGTTTCCGAGAATGCTGCACTGCTGTTGCAAGGAATGCTGGGGGTCTATTTTAGCTCACGTGCAAGAACGGGCAGAGTGTGTATGGAGAGGAGAATGGGAAATAGCACAGCGAAAATTCTCAAGGTGATGTGACAGAGGATTATTTTCCTTGGAGCTTTTCCATCCCTCTTCTTTGCCCGCATGACTCTTGATCACTCTGCCTCAAGCAACCACCTACATCCACACCCCACACCCACCCACGCTTTTCTCCAGGGTTGCTCTGGCAGCGGGACAGGCCGGCCCTGTGCCGGCCCGGGTTTAGAAGGGGCGACGGGGTCCGAAACCCATGTCTTGATCCACTTGCCAAACCATCCCTGGGCTGTGTCTCCCGGAGGAAGGGGCCGCTCTCTCATTCCCTGCCTCGAAGACAGGCCTTTTTCCTAATCCGTGCAGTGACCGTGGGTTTCTTATAGCAGCTCTGCTTCTCTCCGTCTCTGTCTGTCTGTCTGCCTCTCTCTCTCTGTGTGTGTGCATGTGCTCACTCATGCTGACCATTTTAGCCATCTCGGGTAACCACCATATTATATGATAAAGAGGAATTATTTCCCAGTCTAAATGTAGCACCTGAGAACCTTATTCTGAGGTTCAGATTTTAGAAATGGTTTTCTGTAGGACATAGGTGAAGTTCAGAGATTCTTCAGAAGGACCAGCTTCTTTAGGCCTGGCTACTGCCCTTATGTGTGCTCAACTCCACGTTCCCTGGGGATGGCAAGGGTTGGGGGAAGAACAAGAATATTTGACTTTCAAATGTCACTGACAGACACTGACCGGTGAAAGACCCAGGTAACCGCCCGGGGCCACACAGGATGTAGGCCGCCTTCATTGTCGCGGTGTCACCAGTGGCCTAAAAGAAAGGAACACCGTGACTGTGTGACTGTCCTCCAGGGGGAAGACGGTCAAACTCTTTGATCCTCTTTTCAATCTGCATCTCTTTGTACAGTCTCCGCTTCGCTATTGTGAAGAAACCGATGTAGCCTAGCACAGCGGGCAGGAGACACCCAGTCCGCATCCAATGGCGGGGCCGACTGGCTCCCGGAGTCCTTTCCCCGAGCCGGAGAAAAGCTGTCAGGAGCCAGGAGGACGCTGGGTTAGCAGCGCCTAGGGCTTTGATGCACATGCAAAAGGCAGGCGTGTTCCAGAAATAGCTTCCCTGCCCCCCGGGACCGGGGCGGCCTTGTTTCAATCTCAGAGTTGCAATAACTCTGACAGTTTTATGGTCAACCAAATAGTGACTCCGGGTCCTCCTCTCGAGAGCGTGGCTGCGGCCTTGGCCCGGGGAGTCTGCACACGTGATGATGTCCGCCTGCTCTCCCGGCGGTCCTGCGGCAGCCCGCACCTGGAGTTCTGTCTCTGAACAGCCTCCCCGCTGGGAGCACCTGACGCGGGCCCCAGGGAGGCAGGGGTCAGAAGCAGCGTGTCCTGCAGGGCGGCCGGGGTCGGAGGCAGGTGAACCAAGTCCGTAGTGAACAGGAGATGGGGCAGGGGCGGGGGGAAGCTGTGCACAGACACACACACAGCCGTGGGGTTAGGCACAGGGCAGGGGTGTGTGCAAGTTAGGAGTGCTGGTTCCTCGCTGCCGCTGTGACAAACTGCTACAAATCGTGCGGCATACAGCAGCACAAATGTACTGCCTTACAGTTCTGGAGGTCAGACGTCTGCAGTGGAATTTAATGGGCCCAAATGGAGACGACGCTCCCCCTGGAGGCGCTGGGGGGGAATCCATGTCCCTGCCTGTTCCAGGTTCCAGAGGCTGCCTGCTGTCCCTGGCTCCTGGGCCCTCGCTCCGTCTTCAAAGGGGCCGCCGACACTTAAGTCTCAGTCTCTGTTGTCTCCCCCAATCCTCTCCTCCTGGGCCAGGCGTGGGACTCTGGCGGGTGGCCCTGGACAGGAGTCACTTCCCTCCCGCAGGGTGTCTCCGAAGCCGGTGCTCCCAGAGTAGCTGCGTGGGGACGGTGGGGAAGGCTGGAGAGTCAGGCGCCTGCGCCTCCCCCATCTTTCGTCCTGTGCAGCCACCCCCAGGCCGAGCGCTCTGACTTCGTATCTGTGATTAGTTGTGCTTCTCGAAAGATCCAATGAAGCTTGATTCTAATGGAAGGGAAAGTAGGGGCTTGTCTTTACACTGCTCCTTCAAAAGCCGTCCTTCTTGGTTTTGTGCTGTTCTGTTCTGTTCTGCACGTGGAGTCGGGTTCCAAGTGGCCAGTTCCAAGGCCGGGCCTGGACGGGGTGGGCGGCGCAGCCAGGGAGAGTCGAGTGCCGAAGGCTCCTGCAGGCCTCCCGTCAGTGAGCCGACTCCTTTCCTCTCTTTGAATAATGTGACAAATGAGCGTCCTGATAAGGCTGTCTTTGGTGTGGTTTCATGAGTCGATATAATTAAGAGCCATTTCCACTTGGCAGTGCCGCGAGAAAGCCATCCAAGTCAGATGAACAAGGAAATTACTTAATTAGCAACTCAGGTGAGCGCTCGCTCTTGAGAAAGCGGACGTGAAGCAGCGCCCCACGGCGGGGAGGCGGGGCCGGCCAGAGACTCACTCCGCCCCCCTTTCCCCAGCTGCTCCGGCATGGTTGGGGCGGGGGTGTCGGCCGTTCGCCTGAGCTGGGGCGTGGATGGGCTCTGATCGCCGCGGCTTCCCACAGGTTGGACGGAACACGCAGGTCCAGGAGAAACGACTGTGTCTTTGACCCCCTCCAGCTCTCACGAAATAAACATCACCTGGCAATTCTTTTGAGATCCATTAGTCACTCTTGTATTCCCCGGATCCTTCCTGCGGAGTTAATCGTTTCTCTAAACAATGGCTTCATTAATCAGCACGGTAACAATTTCTAGTCATTAACAACACAGCCAGGCTCGGTGCTTGTGGGCGGCCCTTTATCAGACCGCCGCCGAGATCAGAGACTCACCCGGCAGGGGAACACTGCTCCCTAGGACAGCCACGCGTGCCCCAGGGAGGCAGCGTTCCTGTGGGGGTCTCCATTTTGGTTGAGTCCCAGGGGTCCTCTGCAACGCAAGGCCGAGCAGGTCTGCCCTGGTGGAACCCCACGACCTTTGCTCCGGGTCAGCAGGGTCTCTGACTTCTGCGTGTATCGGCTCCCGTGCATTTCCCAGCAGCAGAGGCAGCCCAGGAGCTATGGGTTAGGAAGCAGGTTCGGATCCAGACAGACATGGGTTCAGTTGGGGGCTCCAGCACTAACTGGTCATGGGACCTTGGGAAAATTGTAACCCAGGGATAGAGATATAAGAGTCTACGTAGAATGCCTTAACACGGTGCCTAGTATATAGTGAGTGCTCCTACACGGTAGTTCAGAAACTAAGACCACCCCTGAAATCATTAAGAAGAATTCACGAGACGCGAGTCTGTTTTCTGGGACTGTGATGCCTCAGATGGTACCCTGAAGGGCAGAAACACACTGGAGAATGTCAGAAAAGCCATCCCGGTGAAAAGATGGCTCGGAGGTCCCCTGCGCTCAACATGCGTCACCGTCAGACTGGCAGGTCTGCACACGGCAGGCTCCAGCAGGTGCCAGACGACACCCCCACTCCTTCAGAAAACTGAGTTTCATCTCCTAGCGATATCCAAGGTCCCGGATCCCCCAGACCTGTGCCATCCAGGTTCCGGGCCCATCTCTCCTCTGGAGACCCACAGCAGACCACCAGGGAGACTCTGCTTACAGCTCAGCCTTGAAGTGCGGCCTGAGCTCTGCTCCTTGGCCCCTCTCTCCTGGGTTAACAGCCTGCATCTGGCCTGGCCCTGCCTAGGGTTTCAAGAGCAGGACGAAACCACTCACGACAAATTTCCTTTTCCCATCTTAGTCTCACCTGGCATTTCAAAGGTCGAGGAACCCTCCAGGACTGCAGGGAGCCCTCAGGCCAGAGGCCGCTCTAGGCATTGTCAGAGGAGAAACAAACTCAAAGAAAATCGGTGTGTGGACTTAGCGCCATCCGCCCAGAGCTCCTCCTCGGCACACGAAACCCCCCGCTGGAGAGTTCACGGGCTGTGGCGCACCCCCTTGTCTAACATGGATCGTTGGGGAAATGAAGACCGTGTTCTGCGTTCACACCGGAAAGTGGCACATCTCGAAAACACGCAGTGGGAGAGCATGCACCCTCAGATGGAAGACGCACACCACCACCCTGAGCCCCTCTCAGAGCGCCCTCTCCTTGTGCCGGTTCACGCCCAAAACACTCCGGAGGGCTCTCGGGGGCCGTCTCCGTGGCCAGGGAGAGAAACCCAGAGTCTGCGAATCTATTAGCTCTGCTTCTGATGGGCCATGTTCAGAGCTCGCCTTGCGTAAGAGAGAACGAGAGAATTCTTTTCCGGAGAAGAGACACCCTTGGGTGGCACGGGATCGGCTTCCCCAGACACCTCCAGGGAATGGGAACCTTGGCTGTAGGGTGGGCGAGATGTTTTAAACAAACAGAGCTCTGGCCAGCACCGCCCGTGCGTGCCTTGAAATCCCCCGCCCCTCCTCCCCGCATCAGACTTGAGGTGAAGTTCAGCTGGCAGCAGCTCGGCTCTGCCATCGTGTCCACATTCTATTTCTGGCCTGAGTTTGCTTTTCCTGGCAGGCTTGAGCCAAGTCCCAATGAAACATATCCATGGCTCTCAAAATTACTGGGAAAATTGGGCTGGCAAGAGGCATGGGGGCAGAGGGAGGAGGGCTGGGGAGGCCGTCCAGGGTAATTGCTGTGAATGGCCCAGTGATGGGGACCTGCATCCAGGAGGCAATTTCACGAGATCTCTGCTCCTCACTTCCGGTTTGGCTCGCCCAGCTCCACGAGGCCGGGCACAGAGCTGACGTGTCACAGACTGTAAGTTCATTGTGCAGTCATGTGTCCTGGCAGTTTACAGGCGGTGTTTTCTTTATTTTTATCGGCGCCCCAGGACAGGGCGGCACACGTACACTTGTTGCTGCCTTCCCTTTCACCGAGTCCCGATCAGTCAAGAAGGACCCCTCCCCTCCCCACCCCACCCCACCCGGCCAGTTCTGCACAGGAAGCCGTGTTTCCTCTGCACCCAGGCAGCCTCTGATCAGCGGGGTGTCCCCGGGCTGTGGGTCCTCCAGCCCATCCCGGGTGCGGTGGGAACGAAGAGGGGTGAGGACACAGCCCTCCCTGAAGGCTTACGTCAGCCTGAAAGGCTCTGTGGAGGGAAACCTCAACAAATCCGCTACCTTTTGCTTTTTAGTGATTCCCCTGTAGACAGTCAGGCCACTATTGCCATGGGAATCGGAGGACAGGGCGTCGTTTCGTGCCTGGGGACTTTTCTCCAGTGCGGGCACCAAGCGGAGGGAGCCCCTTCTCACCCTGCGGGCTGGATCAGCTTGGCTCTCCCTCCGCCGTCAGCGTTGTGTTGCGGGAAGAAGTATGTGCGGCCTAGGGAAATGTGGTTAACAGGAAGATCAAGTGCATTGGCTATCATCTTATCAGTGGTGATAGGAGGCCCGGTTGCTTGTATTTTCCCAGTCACCGTGTTCGGTCAGCACGGCCTTCATAACGTCTCAGAGCATCTACACCTCCCCACCCCGAACACTGTAACCAGGCTGCTCATCCTGGAGAGAGATCTCGGCACGTTCCCCCAAACATTCAATAGCTCCCGGTTTCCCTAGGGTGAAGTCCTCGCTTCGTACGTGCCATCCGAATCCCCACGCAGCATGGTCTCAGCCCAGGTTCACGGCCTCTTGTCCCATGCTCCTTCTGGGAAAACCAGGCCAGAGAGCTCACAGCCCCTCAGACACGTCTGTGCTCAGATGGCCTCCCAGGGCCGGGCTCCCTGCAGCGACACTGGGTTCAAACACACACCCCCCACAGACCGCGTGGACAGCCCGCCCCAGGGCCTGTCTCCTTCTCTCTCCCTCCGTCTGCTGTCCTTCAGCACTTCAGGCCGGGACCTTGTTGTTCACATCTCTGCAGAATCCTCGCCCGAAGGGCAGGACTGTTCTCTGCCCCTGCGGACCGCTGGGCCAGCTGTGCTAGGTGGGCCTCTTGGGTGCGCAGGTGGGCTGACGCGGAGGTCAGGAGCACTAGCTCGGCCGGGAGAGCGGGGGCTTGAACCCCCCATAGCGCGCAGCCCTGGACAAGACCCTTCGCCCCTCCGGTCCAGCGCTTCCTCCCGCACAGAGCGGGGGCAGCGATGGCTCCTTTGACAGAAATATTCTGGGTCAGGCGCTTGGCATGGTGCGCGGCTCACTGTTACCATAATCGTTCTCATTCTCGTTAAACAGATGCGTGTTGAATAGACTCTGGTAATAGGACCCGGGGCCGTGCGGAGGGGTTGGACGCTTGGCCTGGTCCATGCGTGGAGCCGCTGGCCTGGGTCCCACCGATCTGCCTCGGCCACGGCTTCCTCAGGTGCAGACAGAGAGGAGCGGGAGGCCCCGCCTCCCAGGACTGTCGTGAGAGTCAACTGCAATCGTGGGTCTGAAGTGCCCGCACCTAGGGAAGGCGCTGATGCTAAGCTTTGGGATTCCGAGCACTGCTGGGGTTAGACGCTCAAGAATGCTGACCCGCGCCACGTCTCGGGCTTCCCCTGCTGGGCCCCCGTTTCCCCAGCCCCTGTGTGAAGTCTGGTTATGTGGGGAAGAGGAGCTTCCTCTGGCTTGACTTCATGCACGTCTGCCCTTCGGCCCCCTTGGCCCCCTCAGTCCAGACCAGGGCTGGGAGAGCCTGGGACTTTCGAGGCTGTCCGTGGTCCTAGCTGAGGATGGTGGGGCCCTTCCAGTGGCCGCAGGGGACAGACCACCGGCTGGCCCCCTGCAGCTCACCAGCCCCCTGCACCACGTGCCTCTAGGGAACACAGAGCGCCCCTGGAAATGCGCGCTCTGGGCTGTGGGCCTCGGCGCAGACAGATTAGCACCCCTGCTCCCCCAGCCTTGCCCCTCCATGTCATCAGCTTTATCCCGGGGAGGATAATGTTTCCCTGGCTGCCTAATTGGGAGAATTTAGCTGGAAAACCGCCAGCACGTTCTCTTTTAAAGGGTGCCAGCAGCCGGAGGCTGCCAGCTGTAATGTCAGTAGGTAATCCCCACTTCGCTGCCACGGAGCCGGGGGCACCCCTCTTTCTTCAGCCTGCTTCCCACGCAGTGAGAGCAGGCCGCGCACTCGGGGAGAGAAGAACACGGAGAGTCAGGACTGGGGTGGCCGGCACGCTGCCCCCCGGGCCCCGTTGGGAAGGAAAAGCAGTGGGTTGGAATGCCCAGGGCACCCTGGTACAGTGCTTCCTCATGGTCCCGAGTTTGTGCTGGGCCCGGGGATGGTCTGGGGAAAGACACTTCTATCGCAAAGCTCCGTGTCTAAGTTGAGAGAGACACAGCGTAGAGCAGGACTTAGGAGTGTGGACCCTGGGCCGGACGGCTGGCTTGAGTTCAGATCTAGGCCCTGCTCTTTGCCGGGCTGGTCACCAGACCTCCTGACCACGTGCAAAACACGGATGCGAATGCCAGCACCTGCCTCTGCTCCACACATCGTGGGGCCAGGCTGACGGCCGTGCTGCCGTCTCGAACACGTGGCACCCAGGTTGGGAGTCCTGCCCACAGAGAGGGAGAGGGCCTGGAGGGTTGGGCGGGAGAGAGTCGGACGGGCCAGGCGTGGAAGGGAGTGCCCCACGCTGGCCACGTCCCACTCCCCAGGAGGCAGTCGTGTTGTCCCAGCCTAACTTGCACAGGGAAGGTGGGTAGCTGGCGGCCACCACGTAGAGGCTCTGCCACCCAGAGACCCTTCCCAGTGACCGCAGTAGCGGGCATTTATTGCGTACTCGCCACATGTCTGGGGCTGTTCTAAGTGCTTTACACATGTTAACTCAGCTACTCGAAACAACTTGACAGTACTACGTGCGTCTTATCTATCCGGGAGGGTCCTGGTAGAAACCCAATGGAACCCCTGAAGGGACCATCAGGGAGGGCGTGAGGGTTTTGTACATCTGTGCGCATAGCGGCAGCAGTCACAGGAGCCAGAAGGTAGAGGCAACCCCAGTGTCCAGCGACAGGAGACAGGACGTGCAGAATGGGAGCTGTGCGCGCAGCGGAGTGCCGTTCAGCCTTGACTAAGGAGGGAAGTCCTGACCCGTGCTACCATACGGCACGGATGGGCCCCGAGAACAGTCACACAAAGCGATAGAACCAGTCGCAGGAGACAGATCTTGCGTGATCGCACTTCCAGGAGGCACCCTGAGTGGGGCATGCACGGAGGCGGAGAGCGGACTGCCGGTCGCAGGGGGCCGGGTGGAGGGATGGAGAGCTGCCGTCTCACGGAGACGGGGCTTCCGCCGTGCGAGGTGGGGCGCGTTCCGTAGACGGGTGGTGGCGACGTCCGAGCAGCGAGGTGACGGCATTCGACGCAGCTAACCTGTGCACTTAAAAAACAATTAAAGTGGTAAATGTTATATACACATCTTGCCAAAATTAACAGTAATTCCGAAAGAGGGCCCAAGGAATAAGAGATCTGCATAAGCTCTAGATGGCTTGCAGGGGCCAGCGGGGGATGGTTAAGGATGGAGCAGCAACGGCGGGAAACTGTATCCACCCACAGGCCTGGGGGGTACGTGGGAGGGGTCGTAACTGGAACAAGGTGGGAACAGTGGCCATGGGAGAAGGGCCGCCCAGCAGGAGCTGTGGCTTCAGGTACAGGAACCCCGCACTTCCAGAACACAGCCTGGCAGAGAGGAACCAGGCGATAACCATGCCGACCGCTGTCTGGCTGCCCCACCAGCAGTGCCCGGCGGGGATCGGAGGGCTGAGGTGACAGTGATGCTGTCCCCTGCACAGCTGACCAGGGCTCGGAGAAGGGCAGGCCGTGGAGGGCAGGCCTGGGACAAGCAGAAGGATTCAGCGACCTGCCATTATTCCCCTTCTGTAGACAAGGACACTGAGGCTGAGTGACACACCCAAGGTCACACAGTTAGTGACTGCAAAACGGCTTTGAACTTGAGAAGGCTGGCCCCAAAGCCCCCCACGGGAAAGGGCAGAAACTACACTGTCGCGGAGGTCGGCGATGTGCCCGGCACTGTGTTTTCCCCTCCTCCGAGGCGTGAGGGAAGAGAAACTCCAAGAACGGAATTCAGTGACCTGCCCAAGGGCAGGCAGCTAATCAGCGATAGATCCAGGATTTCAGACTCCAAAGCCCAGCTCTTCCCACCAATTGCAGGGACCTCCAGGCAGGCGGTGGCTCGCTGTCACCACCACTATCACCAGCATCAGGACGCGGTCACTGAGCAAGGACTGCATTGTGCCTTGTGTCTGGACAAAGGGAGCTACTGTGCATAGAGCCCGTGACTCTCCCACCCCCACTGAGCCTGCAGGCCTGCGCACCTACTTTGTAACAAGCCACAAGGACACAAAATGCGCGGTCCACCTGAGCCAGCAGACAGGAGCCAACTGGAGCTGACAGACACGTTAGAATCCATGCATCACACCCCCTCGTTTTGCCCGGGACAAAGACCCCCTAGTCCAGTGTGAGTTCAGTTCATGCGTTCAGCGTGTACAGAGCACCTGGCTAGAGCCCCCACCCCCACCCAGCTAGATGTGGGGGAGCCCCAAGGTGCAGACCTGGAGAGCACCCCCTTCTTTTCGTCCACACCACTGTCGCCAGCCCCGGACTCCAAACGCCCCTGGGTGAAGCCCGGCCCGCTGCCTGTTGTAGGAAGTCAAGTCTTACTGTTGTCTGTGGCTGCTGTCACGTTACAACAGCTTGATCAAGCAGTTTCAACAGGAACATTATAGCCCCGGGGCCAAAAATATGTATATCTGGCCCTTTTAAGGAAAAACTTGCTGACCCCTGACCTAGACCTACTGTGCTGGTTTGCTGGGGCTGCCCTAACAAAGCACCACAAGTTGGACAGGTTAAAATAACAGAAATGCATTGTTTCACAGCTGGACGTGAGATGCTCGAGATGACCATGTGAGCAGGGCTGGCTCCTTCCGAGGGCTCTGGGGCAGCTGTGTTCCAGGCCTCCGGCCTGGCCTCTGGTGGCCTTGGGCGTTCCTCGGCTTGTGGGTGGCATTCTGCCTGTGTCTTCTCATCGTCTTCCTGGTCCGTGTGTCTGCCTCCATGTCCAGGTTTCTCATTTGGACAGTCACATCGGATTCGGGCCCAGCCCGATGACCTCATCTTACCGCGACCATCTGCAAAGACCCTATGTCCAGATAAGCTCACGTTCGCAGGTCCTGGGGGCTGGGGTTTTCACATCCCTTGGGGGGGGGACACAATTCAGTCTGAAGCACTAAGGTATATATTCTCTCCTGGACTGTTGCAGTCGAGCCCGGACCGGGTGCCGCCCAGCCGTTTCTCACTGCACCGCCACCCCTCCCCCAGCCCGCCCATGTCTCAGGTGAATCACCTCACAGCTGACATCCGATCGTGTCACGCTCGTGTGTGACACGCACACACAGTGGGTGTGAGCTGAACCCTTGGACACGGTCTGCGGTGTGCCGCGTGGGCTTGAGGGACCTTACCATTCTCGACCTCATGCCCTGCACACCTCGCCGCTGCCCCCTCACGGGCTTGCTCCCAGGTGTGCAAACCTGCAGGCACCCTTCCCCTGCCGAGCCCTGACGCAAACCATCCCTCCACCCGAGCATTCCTCACCTCTCCTGTCTGACCCTCCTCGTCCTTGTGTTAGCATCTTGAACGTCCCTGTCTCAGGAAGCCTCCCCGAGCTCGCCCACTGGGCCACGTCGCCCCTCATCGGCACTGATCCACAGTCACGTGCTCCAGGTGTGTGTGGGTGTGGCTCTGGGACTGGGGTGTCTCGTCATTAGATCAGAGGCTCGTGGGATGGGAACAGGGTCTTGACGCTGCTGCCATGGTTCGTCTGTGTCCTGGCCACTAGCCCACTGCCCACTCTCTCAAACCACCCACTAAATGTAAGGAGACAGGAAGGAGAAAACCTAAAACAGAGACAGGGCTCCTGCCTTTGAGGGGCTCAGGCAAAATCAGTGTGCAAACAGAACACAACAGTCTAGCATCAAACGTGTTGTTACAGAGCAAGCGTGGGAGTTTTGTAGGAGCACAGAGAAGGGGCACCTACAGCAGAAGCAGAATGAAATAGGAAGGGCTTCCTGGAGGAGGGAGCACCTACACTTAGTCCCGTGAGGGTCCCTTTAGTCCCTTCTTTCTGGATGAATGGCAGGATTAAAGGCCTGGAGGCTGTATCACTTTTCTGTTGTTGTGCACCAAATTGCTACAATCTTAGAGGCTTAAAACAACAGACATTTACTATCTCCCCGTGCATGTGGCCAGGAGGCTGGGCACAGCGTGACCCGCGCCCCTGCTCAGGGCTTCACGAGGCTGCAGGCAGGAGTTGGCCGGACCGAGTTTCCATCTGGAGGCTGGACTGGGGAAGGGTCCAGTCCCAAGCTCCTTTGGGTTGCTGGAAGAATTCGTCTCTTCGTGGCTGTGGGACACACGGCCGCCCTGCCTTTCAAGAAGCACCCACTCCGTCCCGGCGCCATTCTTGGTGCCGGGAACACAGCGGAGAACGAGGCCGACCAAACTTCTACCCCCCTGGAGCTCCAGCGTTCGGAGTAGCCGGGGTGCAGGGAGAGCGGGCAGGCAGTTTTCACTGGGCGGGTCTTTGGGTACCTCCCTGGCTGTCTGACTTATAGGGGGCCTCCTTCCTCGAACCCCGCTCCGGCCCCAAGAACACTGGGCAGGCTCCCGGGCCCAGCTGTTGGTTTAGCCATCCCTCCAGCCTCAGAGGTCACGACACCCATGCACCCGCTGTGGCCCTGTGCCCTTCTTCTGCCTATACCACTTCTCCAAACGGCTTCTCCCCTAGCCTTGCATTTCTGCCAAGAATCCCTCTGGACTTCAGACCAGTGGCAGACACCTCCCCTTGGTCTGCTGTGCCACTGGCCTTGGTGCACACAGGGCCATCCGTCTCTGAGTCTGCTGGAGTCTGTCCCCAAATGTGGGGAGACACCAGCGTCCCGGTGTCAGGACTGAGACTTGAACCTAGGTCTCCTGACCCACAGGCCCCTTTGGCCACTGAACCTGCTGTCTGGGACAGAGAGAGAGCACCTGGCCCTTGCCTTCCATCTGCAGAACTGCTGACCTTCCCCTCACCCCGGAAGTGTTCACTGGGGCCTGGTCTGTGCCAGACCCTCTGTCAGGTGCTCCGGGGTGGAAACGGGCAGAGTGCCTGCCCTTAGTGAGCTTCCGGGCCCGTGGGGGAGCCAGGTCTGGGTGCAGGCGCCACACCCGGGAGAGGAAATTCGGCTGGACTCCACTCCTGCAGTAAGTGCTAAGAGTGGGCACAACGTGGTGGTAGGGAGTGGTGGGAGGTGTTTGGGAAGGGAAAGGAAGGCTCCCTCCCCCGAAGCAGGGGTTCTTGAGCTGGAATTAGGAGGAAGGAGAAAACCTAGCCAAGGCAAGGGTGTGAAGGGAGGCAGAGGAGAGAGTAACCCAGGCAGAGGGTATAACATGGGCAAAGGCCCTGACGTGGGGGAGGGATTGGAGCAACTAAAAGAAGGTGTGCCGGGCTGGAGAGCAGCGAGCCAGGTGGTGGTTCTTGCTCAGCCTGAGGTCAGACAGCCAGACCCAAACGGAGAAAGGCCCTGGGCCCGCCTCCTCCCCAGGCCCCCGAGATCCCACACGCAGAGTCACCTGCTTATCGCACTGAAGAGCCCCGCCAGGCCACCCGTCTGGGGCCCTCGCCCCTTGGGAGAGGCCGTCACTACACAGAAACCCCACCAGCCCCCTCCCCGTGTTCACGACACACACAGCTTGGAATCGTACAGTTTTTTCCAAGCCTCCAGACCTGCCATCCCCACAGCTACTTGGAAGAGAGGACGAATGTCACAACCCTCAGCACGGGGGAAGTACACGGGCCGCAGCTCCGAGGAAACTGAAGGAGCCGACCAGCACGCTCGGGTCTGTGACGTGTGAGGGGGGCTCGGTGTTCTGCCCGCTGCACCCACCGGCACCGTCGGGTTTGCCAACGAGGCTGGAGCCGGGGGGAGTGTGGGCTGAGCTGCAGGGCCCACGGAGGAGGAGGAGAAAGGGAGGCGTTCCTGCTCGCCGTGCTCGCTGGCAGCCAGGAGCAGGGGCCAGCCATCTGGGCAGCCCTGAGGGGGCAGGGCCCGTGTGCCCGGCTCAGCACTCACTGAAGCACGCCACGGCCTGGCGGCAGGGCTGCAGGGACACCCAGCGGGGGCCATTTCCTGCACAGGGCGGGCAGCCCTGGACGAAGGGGCCGACAGGTGCTGCCTCCTCTGAGTCACTTGGCAGCCTCTTCCCTGCCCCTGCAGCTCGTGTGGAGATGCGCGTGACCTTGGAATGCCCGGGGAAGCGGGGTTGGGCTAGAGGTTCTGGGGACGGCCTTCTGCCGTGAACGACCGACTGCCTCCCCAGCTTTCTCTTCTGAGGGTTTCTCTGCAGAAGCTAAAGGACTTCGGCTTATTTTGGAATTCAGCACAGAGACGGGTGATATTTTGACCTGGCTATTTTGACACAAGGTCGTTTTGACATGACCCAGAAATCAAGCCAGTGACTGGTCCGCGTGTGTTGCGGTGCCCTGGCGTGCTGCAGGAGGCCAGGGAGTGACGGGACACAGGCCGTAGCCTGAGGGATGGGGCAGCTCAGGACTGAGACAGATCGGGGAGAGGGCCAGAGGTAGTGAAGGATCAGCGATGAGCTGATGGTGGCGCCCCCCTGGTCACTTTGAAAGCGGTATTTTGCGTATCGATGCAACATTTGTTCATGTCGAAATGACTGTCCGGATGATCCTACCGGAATGGCCCACTTTGCCCCAGCAATGCCAAGGGGAAGGGGCCACTCGACAGAAGTCCTCACTGAGTCCTCATCGTCACTCACTCGTACTCTTGCGCCGTCCCAGCACTGGTCACCCTGTGGCCCCCTCTCTGTCCCGCAGCCAGAGGGACGTCTTCTAAATCACATCTGTTCAGAAGGGTCACTTGGCCTCTGCATCCTGATGGAACCCCCTGGCTGCCAGCCCTGGTCCGGGAATCCTGTGCTTCCTGCGCCCCTCTGCCCAGGGGCATGCTGGTCTGTCCAAGAATGACCTTGGAGGGCACTGCCCGATGGGTGCGCTTATCTCCCGAGGCCTGCTGCCCTCTCCCCGGATGGAGTCCTCCGCCTGCGTCACACATGGCGTGTGTCCGGGAGGGGGGGGCGGGGGGGGGCGTTCTTTCCACCTAGCCGAGTGTGGCCTTCCTGCATTCCTTTGCCCCAACACTGGTTTTCCACAGGGAAGAAAGTTCGAGAAAGAAGTTATGCGTTGGGTATTTCCTCTGTTTAAAAGGGAAAAGAAAAGCGTCCTCAGTCTGTGGGAGCACATTACATGTATGTGCATTAGAGCCCTTAATGTTTCTTTGGAGAGAGGTTAAATTTATATGTGGTTTATCCAGATGATGTGTCTCCGGTGGGAAGAAAACCACCCTGTTAAAAACAGTATTT
This sequence comes from Phyllostomus discolor, assembly GCF_004126475.2. Lineage (NCBI taxonomy): Eukaryota > Metazoa > Chordata > Mammalia > Chiroptera > Phyllostomidae > Phyllostomus > Phyllostomus discolor. Next base: position 33,825,717 of record NC_040915.2, on the reverse strand, counting down.
GTGATGCGGGGGGGGGAGAAACCCTGAACTCCACGAGCGTGAGAACACAAAGGGAAATCGAAATCATGGATCTGCCAGAAACCTGCCACTCACGGAGCCCACAAATCACAGGGAAACAAAGAGAAATGGAAAGATTGGGTATTAAAAACCCATTTTTCCCTGAACCTGTGCCAGCGTCTCTAAAACAATTACATGTGATCATACTTGAGGCTTTTCTGAGACACTAATTCTTCTCCTGACATGAAAATGTTGTGCGCGTTGCCTTCAAAGTGTCGCGCGCAGGCGGGCAGGGAGCACGGCAGAAAGGCGGCGCGAGGGCCGGGCAGGTGAGCCCGGCTCGCGGGAAAACCGGGGGTTTTCTTCCTCTTCTGCCCGGGGAATTTGCCTCGGGGCCGCCGATTCTGGACCTCGGGGGTGTGATATCCTTGTGTGGTTCCCAGATGGCTCCCTGGTTGCCAGGAGACCAGACGAGGGGGCGGGTGGTCTCCGGAAGTCCCTTCTCCAGAATAGGAGTAATCTCACCAGAGCGCTGGGCCGGGAGAAGGCAGTGAGGCCCCAGGCGTGGCCCCGGGCGGAAGGAACGAAGGCCTGCCGCCCGGTCACCGCGGAGGGAGAGAGCCGACCACGGACGGGGCCATTCGCCGTTGCGCAGGTCGTCAGCGCACCCCGTGGGTCTTGGATTTGAGGTTCAACAGGGCCCCTGTGTGAAATCGGCTGTCGGGTTTTAAAGCCTTTTCATCTGGACAGGTGAACACCTCCCCAGAATTATTACCCTATGCAAGGAGGTCGGGAAAGTGTGCGAGAGGAAACCGGAAATGGTGCTGGAGCCGAGCACGCGCTTCCTCCGCCCCGGCGTCTCCGCACAGAGACGCCCTTCTCGTGCGTCTGCTCTGCGGGCCTTTCCCCCAACGACCGAGGCTGAGATGCACCAATGCGCACACGGCAGGTGGCTCCACAGCGCTGGCTCCTCGCTGGCACGGCTTCCTGGGCACCCCTCGCGGCAGGGCCCCCCCCCCCCCGCTTCGGATCGAATGTGGGGCTCTTTCCCAACTAGCTCGGAGGGGTGGAGCCCTGAGAAGGAGAGGCAAGAAGAAAAATAGGTGAATTAAGTGAAAAGCATGTTGTGGGCCAATTTAATCAGGGTTAATACATCAGGACTCGTATTGTTTTTGGAACTAGATTCGGGAGTAACAGGATCCCTGACAGGTTGTAGCCAGCCCTGCTGGCGAGGGACTCCAGAGTTCACGGACCGGTCTTGAGGAAACCCCAGCACGGAGCAGCACGCGGCGGGTCCGCTCTGGTGGCGGGCCCAGCCTCGGCTCGCCCTCTCCTCGGGCCTGCTGCCGTCTACTGGAGAGACAAGGGCTGGGGGTCGAGGCTGCCAGGTGGGCAGCTCGGCCAACCCCAGCCGGCGCGGGCCTGCCCCTGGCCAGAGGGCTGTGAGGGGGACACCTGGCCGTGCTTCCAGAAAGCTCTGTGCTGCCGGCTGCAGGCGGTTCCATCGGGGCCTAGAAGAGGGGCGCCCCCCCCCATTCCCCCCCCCCCGCCGCCATTTACCAGTCACAGTGTGGGGACCCCGGGGAAGGTGTGTAATTTAATCCCCGTGTTTGCCAGTGGAAAAGGAATGGCCGAGTGCGAAAGGGGTCTCGCTCTCCACACACGCTCACACGCTGCTGGCCCTGGCCCAGGGGCCGCCTCAGCACTCCGAAAGCCGCCGGCTCTCGCAGCCGGCCAGGCAGAGTTGACCTTTCTTGTGCCGAGGGCCTCGGGATCGCGTGTCCTTGGCTCGGTTTTCCTCGCAATCTCTGAGGGCCACCTGAGCTAGGCTTCTCATCTCAACCCCTCCCCAGAGGCGCCACGTGCAGGGGGTGGGGGGGGCTGCACCTCCGCTTTCCGTAGCACAGGCTCGATTTGTCCGTTTCACCTGACACGGGGAAAATCCTACACCCTGGGGTCAAAGGCAGCCTTCGCTGCTGACGACCAGCCGCGTGGCTTCGGACGCGCTCTCCTGCCTTCTCACTGTGCCCCCCCCCCCCGACTTCCCACCTCTGTAGAATGGGAGGAGGGAGAGCAGTTCCTGTGTCACAGGGTCACTGTCACGCATCAGTGAGGGGACTCGGTTAGCTCTGCGGGTGACCGTCTGGGACATGACGATCCCTCAGAGACGTGGCAGCTGCTGTCTCTTAGCGTCGTCCTGGTCATTATCAGAGTTTGGGGAAGGGTCTGCTTGAAGAAGAAGGGCGTTTTCTGAAAGATGCAACCTGTTTGAGCACTGATTTGGGACAGAAGTGACCTGTGGTGGTTCATGTTATTTATCAACTTGACTGGGCCATGCAGGGCCCAGATGTTTGAGTGAGCGTGACTCTGGGTGTTCCCCTGAGGCTGCTTTGAGGTGAGAGCGGCATCAGTGCACTGAGGGCAGCGGATTGCTCTCCGTGATGTGGGTGGGCCTCACCCGTCAGCGGGGGGCCTGAGCGGAACCAAAAGGCTGACCCTCCCCTGCTGACCTTTGAACTGGGACATTGACTCTTTCTGGCTCTCTAGCAGCCTGCCTTTGAACTAGAACTGGGACATCCGCTCTGCAGATTTTGGGCTTGCCGGTCTCCACATATTACACGTGTGTGTATGATACGTGTGTGTGTTATATGTATACTACACATTTTATAGACATATAATCTCGTTTGGGTTCTATGACTCTGGAGAACCCTGACTAATACATGACCTGAGGGCCAAATTTGGTGTGTGTCCTGTGTGTCCACGCACATGTGTATGGCCGTCTACGTGTTTTCACGTTTAGAATAATGCACATGTCTGAAGGTGTGGCCGCCGTATTCTCTAATCGGCTGGAGGTGGTTTCAACAGTCCCCATCAGATGGGGCATGTGATCCCCAGTTTCACCCCACCCCAACCCACGCGCTCCTCGCTATAGCCAGCTCCACGTAGACAAGGGAGGAAAATTTGAGGGATGCTGGGAGAGTTGGCTGCCCTCCAGAATACAGGATTCATTCATATAGTCACTGGTCACTGGCAGGACGCAGGGTGAACGTGGATGAGGCACGGGTGGCTTCATTGAAGGAGCTCGCAGTCCATGGGGGAGGACGAACACAGGAGATAAAGCCGCAGTGCCGACTAGTAAGTGCTCGGACAGAGGGAGGGCGGGTTGACTGGGGTCATCCAGTCCAGGGTGGTGGGGACGCTAAGGAAGGCCGCCGAAAGTGGGGGGCCCTGGAGCTGAGTCTAGAAGGCCGCACAGAAGGTTAGGCAGGTGGAGGAGAAGACGAGACGCTCTGAGCAGAGCGGGTAGTGTGTGCGAAGAAAGGCCCTGTGTTCAGCGGAGCCGAGGGGAGCTAGGGCGGGGTCGGCCACAGCCGGAGCGCAGGGGGGGCCTCGGGTGGGAGGCCAGAGGCTTAACGAGTGGCAGGAACATCAGGATCATTTTTCCTGAAAGTGAGCCAGGACCTCGGAGGGATTTTTAGCAGAGAGGTAGATGCACTCCTGTTTTAGGAGGGTCTCTCCAGCGGCGCTGTGGAGGATGAACTGAGAGGGAAAGGCATAGGCAGGCAAGGTGACCAAGGAGTCGCCGTGGCAGATGTCTGGCAGCCCAAGAAGTCCATTCTGGTCGTTAACGCTCAGACCCCTGTCCTGGTGCATGTGGGATGAGAATTTAATTTCTTGTCACTCTTCAATATGAGTGAGTTCAGGAACTTTCCCCAAGAGCAAGTTTCCGTGGGAGGAGGTGCAGAGGGCACTAGGGCATTCAAAACAAACTTCACTGGACTCACGATTTGGCCCACGTTCTGTCCTGTGATGAGGGACTCCTCGGGAGCTCAGTGACGACCTTGGGGCGTTTGTTGGCTGCTCTTCTATGCTAAACACGGCACAGCAAACCAAAGGTGCCATTGCCCCCTGATGGTCATGTTCATGGCCGCCTTCTTGGAAGGTGACAACCAGTTTTCCTTTGCTCCCGGACTCATCAAGCCGAAAGCACTAATTTCAGTCGTCCGTGGACATGGGTTGAGACCGAATGCGTGATAGCAACTTCTCCTTTGTCAGAACAAACAGAAGTCAAATCCAGTTAGCCAGGATGAGCCTGGGGAGGCAGCCTCCAGTGGTCAGCTTCCACTCTGGCCCCCACACTGGGCTGTCTGCGTCACACGCAGGAGGGCATCTGGAGAGGCAGCAGCTAGCATTTCCTCGCCAGCGGGCTCCATTGGTGAGTGGGGGTTCCCTGCGTCAGCTTGTGGTCCTCCAAGGAGCGTGGAGAACACTGAGGAGTCAGCCTGACCCTAAACCTTGAGGTGTCCCAGGGCCCATAGGCGGGGGGAGGTACTTGGAGTTGGCCAAGGAGCCCTGGTTGACGCCCTGGTAGGTGGGCACATCAGTTCCACCCGCTTCCGCCGCTGTGTTCGCTGGCCGAGCTGTCTCCCGTCTACAGGGTCATGTGCGACATCTCCCTTTCTGGGTCGTCAGAGCGGAGAATACCAAGAGCTGGCGTCACGTGGTGTCGTAGATAGTGAACCCACCGGCAGATGGGGTGCTCTGTGCCTGCCAGCGTTTCTTCATATTCTGGCTCAATGTCATCAGAATGGTCTCCCCTAAGTCTCTGGGCCCAGGACAAAAAACCTCTACATCTGCAATGAATGGATTCACACTCAGGCCAAAAAGGTGCCTCGGACTGTGCTTGGTCACTGGTTACACGTGTAGGGTGAGTGTGCGACACAGGCGTGGTTCGGGCGAGGGGTGCCCATGCTAGAAAAGCTGAGGCTCTTTTTGGAGAAGGAAAGACACGTGGTCCCTCAGCTCCACAGAAAGGGGGGTTCTTCCTGGAGTCATCTGCGACTGAACAATGAACCCCAAGCAACGAGGCACCACGTGTGAGAAGAGGCCAGCTCTCCAAAAAAAAAAAAAAAACCAAGCTGCGGCCCAGTGATACCCGTCGGGAAGGTGTGGGCAGCCTGCCGGGATCTGGGGCTTTCCTTTGCTCTGGGCGTCTCTTCTGACAGGTTTTCCCCAGCCGGGAGTAAGCGCTTGTCAAGTACGTTGAAAAGACTTTAAAAGGAGGAGAGCTCTCTGAATGGTCCCTGGTTCAGGCCCCTTGGGGGTTCCCCACTTACGTTTTCAACAGCTCGGGCCTTGGCCGGTCCCAGCTTTGCAGCTGGCAGAAAAGGGGTGGAAAACGCACCTGATTCTCCGAGTCGTGCCTGGGGACTTGGGTTTGGGCCTAACAGAGGGCAGGGGAGGAGCAGAATTTGGGGACCTTTGGGGGGCTTCAGAGCAAACTGCAAAACGTCACAGTCACACTGACCACCTCCCTGCCCCGTGCTTGCAGCCTGCGGCCCCCAAGCCCGTGACGGCTCTCCTTGTAGAGTGGACATCTCCCTGGTAGTCTGACCTTTGAGGGTCTTAGTCCATCCCCCAACTGCCCTAGGAGGTGAAAGCGTATTAGGCAGTAGGTGAATACAATTCACAAAGGACGCATGTAGCAGTTCTCTGTAAGGAGACTGTCTACATCACGAAGTGTTAAGTGTGTTTGTATCAGCTAAGAAAAGGGGGTGCATATGTGCATTTAACAATGGGATTCTTTTTTCCCTTCTCTCACCTACCCTCCCTCCCACTCCCTTCCTTCTTCCCTTTTCCTCCTTTCTCCCCTCCCCTCCCTCCTTTCCATCCACCTACTCCCCCGTCTATTCATCCATTCACCCTCCTTCCATCCTTTAGTGGGTGAGTCACAGGCCAGCTTTATTGCCACTTCTCAAACTTCATGGGTCAAGCAGGGGAGAAAAGCGAGGCTCCCTCTCCAGAGAAGGGGGCTGAGAGTAACAGTGTGGCAGCCCCGTGGGCAGGGCAGGTGCGTGCTGCTGGCAGAGCCGGCAGGTGGTGGTGCGGCGGCCCTGGATGGATGCCCAGCCACACTGGGACCCAGAGGGGATCTCACCCTGAGGTTCCTGGGTGCCCCTCAGGAGCTCTCTGCGTGACCTGAAATTGCAGGCGAAGTGTATATGCACATTCCTGGGCAGACGGTCCACCGGCACCACCAGATTCTTAGTTGCCCGCTCCATCCGGGACTCACGTTACTGATAAGCTACATTTTGACCCGACCTCATGCTGCCTCTTCTCCCCGTAATAGAGGAAAGACATTGTCGTGTCGTGGTGGCTAAAAATACGAGCTCTGGAGTCGTGCTACCTGGACAGCAATGCCAGCTGCACCAGGTGCCCACTGTGTGACCTTGGAGAATTATTTACCATCAGCGATTCTGCTGCTTCCCAGGAGTGTTGAATGGAGTTAGTGAGATAACGCAGGCCAAGCATGTAGCAAGGGGCTCGGTGAATGTCGGGGCTCCCTGGTGCTTTGGGGTCCTCATCTAGAAATACCCATAAAACACCGATGTCCTCGTTGGAAGGTGTGCTCTAAACCAAAGTTCAGTGTGCCTCGGGCTACGGGGCCAAATCCTACCCCCTGGCTCTTTTCGTAAACCGGTTTGGTTAGGACGCAGCTACGCCCATTGGTTTAAGGGTGAGTGGCTGTGACCGGCCTGCAGAGCCTAAAGTATTTACGACTCAGCCCTTTACAAAAAAACACCTGCCAGCCTCCGCTGTCAACAATTAGAAAACAACAACTAATACATAATCTACCCTGGAGACTCTCCCAAGTGCCCAAGGAGGCATAGACAAGGATGTTTATAACATCATCGTTTTCCTGTCAAATGCCTGGGAACAACCTGTCACTCAGACGAGGAGTGCCATACTCCAGCTATGGCAGATGAAAAGAACACCCTCTGTCTATACCGAGTCCCGTGGAAACGTCTCCAGGAGGGATTGTTGAGGGAAAAACATCAAGGACGTTACCATTTGTGTAAAACACGCAGAGCATGTTGTATACTTTCCACCGGTTCCTGTGTGAATATACAAATGCGTGGAAAGGACTCTGGAAAGATACGCCGAAGACAGGTAGTAACGCTTGCCTTGGAGGAAGATCGGGGCTTGGAGGGTTTTGCCAGTGGAGGTCTCAGCCCTATCTGTAATGCTCTTGCATTATGACCAGGAGGATGCATTCGTGTATTCCTTGTTTAGTTAAAATTGACTTAAAAAGTATCGTGCGTACGTTGTAAGACTCCCGAACAGAACACCGAGTGGCGGACATGATGCCAACAGGTGGGACAACGGGGGAGGAGCCTGCTGCCAGGAAGAGGGACGGCAAGAGAGGAACAGTGGGGCTGGACAGACACTGGTATCACTGGGTCACTAGGCAATGAGGACAGTGACTGATGTGGCCCCATCAAAGGCAGGAGAAGGTGAGGCTTGGGGAGGGGAAGTGGACAATTAGCACGGAGGGAAGTCATTTATCATAGCGGAGGTCATAAAAGGAAATTAAAGCCTTGCACCTCTTGTCACGCCAGGCCACTCGGAGGGAGGCCGCAGGTGGGAAGGTCATGGATGCTTACGATGAGGCCGGACGGAGCCCCGGGTCCATCCAGCCTGCCAGACTGGGCATGGGAGCTCACTCTTCTCGGCCCCCGCTGCCTGTGATACTGTGGTTTCTTCACATCGCGTTCTAGCACGAGGGCACCAGGGAGCTGGTCCTGCTTCTCAGGGCTTCGGAAAGCTGGCTGGGCGATTGGACTTGGTTTTTAGCACCGGGAGGAAAAAATGCTGTTTCTGAAATAGTTGGTAGAACATGCGAAAATGCCAGACAGATGTGGTGTGGGGCAAGACCACTCTGCATTCGTGTTAGTAACACGAGGAAACCCACCCAGCTGGCGAACTTGAATGTGCTCCCGGGATGAGCAGTAGTTACACAGTGTTCTGTGAGGAGGGACTGAGTAGGGGGGCCAGATTTGGGGCTCTTGTCTGAAACGAGGTTGAGCCCTGACTTTGAGCACCTGGCAGGCACCAGGACACAGAGTTTCAAAGCTACAGAGACAATTGTCAGACTTCACCTCTGCACTTAGGTTGTAGAGAAGCAGCCGTCTCTTGCTGTCCCTGTCTGCCCCACGGTGGTCCCTGTCAATATAGAGTGGACCCAGCAGGACATGAGCCATCCCAGGTCCCGTCCAGGCAGGGGCCTCTTGTCAAGCCATTCCTGCAGCGTCACACAGCAGACATTCTGGCATTCGCAGGACATGTGGTCTCTCGCACAGCCGCTCAGCTCTGCTCTTCTACCGTGAGGGCAGCCACAGACAGCACGCAGGGGAGTAGGGGTGGCAGTGGCCGGGTAGATCTGGCCCAGGGGCCGGAGTGTGCCAACCTCTTTTCTAAAGCAACCTTGGGGCACACCTCTGGGCATCAGCGCTGCTCTGTGCCCAGGGCGTTTGCAGTGTGTCAGGAGCTGGTTAAGGGCAGTGGCTTTGAATTCTGGCCCGGAGTCTTCATTAGCTCTGTGTGACCTTGCACACATGGTGTGAACTCATGAGCCTCCCTCGGTGGAGCACCCTCCTCGGTGACATAGGGGTCACACCCACCGCGCTGGGCTCTTTGAGTATGGAGTCGGATTAACGCACGGAGGAAGGACAGCGCAGTTGGTGGGAAGACAGAATGCAAATTTACTGGTCTCAGATCCCCGCTGCCGCATGTATTAGCTGGGTGACTTTTAGACCAGGCTCTTCACGTTTAGCTTCCTCAGGGTCCTCATCGGTAAAGTGGGACTAATAACAATCCCAGTTTCGTAGTAGGTCAGGACTGGGGTGTGAGCTCACAGAGCGGAGGAGGCTAGAACAGCCCTGGGAACGTGTTGCACGCCTAGTAACATCGGCTGCTGGGAGTGAGCGGCGGGAATTGCTGCTGTTATATAATAATGGGTTTTCATCTGCCTTAAAAATTAAGAAATTACAACTGATTCAAGGCAGTCCTTATAATAAGGTCAGTTTGACTCCCTTGCATTATAATATAATTTTTTTGGAGCGGGCAGCAAATGAATGGAGCATCGGTTTATAATCAACAGCCCAGCCTGCACATCTGGCACAACCCATAGGGGAATGCGACTAAACTACTAATAACATGTTAATTGTAAAAGAATACAAACTTTAAAAAGCAGGAGTTACCCTGTCCTAAAATAGTAACGCCCATACATGGGGGAAGTGGTGGAAAATCTCTTCAGCAAAACCTGAGAACATTACACGGAGGGTTGGACTTGACTCCACAGCACAATCCAGGCCTGGGCCGGGCAGCCCCTGCCCCCCACCCCACCCACCCTGGCCACAGGCGAGAATGGACAGGTGGCCCACGTCTGTCCAACAGTCTGTCCCAGATTCCACCAGACTTGTGGGCAAAGCAAGCCTTTTTTCCCTGCCGGCGCCACTAAGCTGCCACGATGCAAGCCGGGAGGAGCCAGGAGGGGCCACTGTGTGAACGGGACCTGCCCAAGAAGGAGGCCAGGGAAGAGGGAAGCGAGAGAGAGAAGTTCTTGACATGACTTTCCTCACCAGAGTCGGCCGTACCTGGATCCTGTGAACCCTCATGCTTTACAGTTATAAATACATTTCATTGTTCTTAAACCAGTTTCTGTCACTTAAGCTTCAAAGAGACCTGACGAATATACCCAGCCTATTATGCTGTGACAGAAAAAAAATGGCAAATCATTTTTCCGAACTGTGTTCTGGGTAAAACAGGGCTAACTTTCCTCACTTGCCCCAACCATCTAGAAAAAAGCCGGTAGACACTCTGAATCAGGCCAGGGTAATAGTTCCAAGGAGCAGACGTCCACGCTGGCCTAGGTAAACAACAAGTTTATTTCCAGAAAAAAAATCAGGTGGCTCTCGGAAGTGCTGGATATCTAAAACTCGGGCTCCAGACGGGGGCGGGAACAGGGCAGCTGGTGCGCTAGCGCCGCGCTGGCGGGCCTGGATGGAGAGAAGGCCCCTGGGAACTCGGCACTGGGCCTGCTCACAGACAGCCTTCTCCCGCGCTGCCGCCCCTTCAGGCACTCTGCTGGCTGCCAGACACAGCATTTTCATCTGATCGGGGTATCTGATTGGCCGAGCCCATGTCACATGCCTGCTCTAGCTGCAAAGGAGGCTGGGAAAGTGAGCTGGCTGTTCTGACTTCTAGAGTGGAAGGCAGACTGCACTTTCCCCTGAGACTTTGGACAGCAGAAAATAAATATGGAGCGGAATGGGGTGGAGTAGAGTAGGAGTAAATAAAGTTAAATGGCGCACATCCACTATCATTCATCTTCCTTCCCTACAAATGCTGCCATTCTGCACGAGTATCTGCTCCCTACTCTTGGCCTTTCTCGGCTACCACAGCTCACCACCTGTCCCCTGCGGGTCAACCAGAACCTGCAACCTAGCCGACCCCACCCACCTCTGAGTCACTTTTCAGGTCCCCTCCGAGATTTCCCCGGGACCTGTCAGCTTGGGTAATGTGATTTCCAGGAGGCCCCCGCCCAGCCCCTGCCCGCGGCACTGAGTGATAACTAATCACCAGGTGGGCCCAGCCTCTCACCCCAGGACTTTGCGCGTGTCCGCTTCGCCCCGTGGGCAGGGCGGGCGGGCAGAGAGCAGCACCCAGGAAGCTGTGGGTCCCATCAAGCCCGCCCTTCTGGTCATTTTCCTGCTAGAAACTAATCCCATTCCTCCCGAGGACTGCACACCAAGGCTCCTTGCTTCACCTACTGCCAGGGCAGCTTACAGCTTCGTTAATTAGCTGCTCGGGAAAATGCTGTCCGGGGCTTTGACGCTTGGCTTCTAGCTGGTCGGCACAGGGGCTGCCGTGAAACTCTGCCCCAGCCCACGGCTGTGCGTGGGAGGACTCAAGAGGAGAGCTGGATGGAAGAGGGGCTTTTCCCCCGTGGCTCGTCAGCGCTTTCAGGAACGATGGGCAGGAAGGGTAGGCAGAGTGGAGCACAGCTGTCCCTGGGAGACCGTGCTTTCTGCCCGTAAAGTGGGGAGTGTCGCTTACAGGGCCTTGCAAGGTGGGGCCAGATCACAGGGCAGAGAGACTTGCAGAGTAGAGTGTGGGTGGTCGGCTAGAAATGTTAGAATGCACTAACCTCTTCACTGGGGCAACGTGGTCCTAACTGAGAGGTCAAAGATCAGGTGTGGCATAAAACCTGAATTCAATTTAATAATACGTATCTGTCTCCCTTATGTGTCAATCACTGTCTGAGAACTGGGGAAATGACCGGCTGAGACACAGTCCTGCCCTCAGGGGGGGTCAGTGGCATGGCACAGAGGAGATAATGGAGCGGCTGTCTCATCACAAAGGGGCATGGGCCTCGGGGGTGAGCACTGAGTGCTGCTGGGAGCATGATGGGGGTGCATGGTGTGAGCTTCCTGAACTGCTGTAACAAATTTCCGCAAACTCACAGCCTCAAACAATGGGGAAGACCCCTCTCACAGTCCCTCGGGGCACTGGTCGGCAAGCAAGGCCTCGGCAGGGCTGATTTCTCCGGAGGCCCCGGCAGAGAACTCGCCCTCTGCCCCTCCGGTGTTCGGGTGGCAGGGGGGGGCAACATTCCTTGGCTCGTGGCTGCATCGCCCCGATCTCTGGTCTTCACATCGCCTTTCCCTCTGCGTGTCTGTCTCCCTCTGCCTCTCTCTTACAAGGATGCTCGCGATGGCTTTTAGGGCCCACCCAGGAAATCCAGGATACGCTCCTCCTCTCAAGATTCTTAACTTAATTCCATCTTATGGGACATAAAATAAGCTTGTCAGGTACAGTGATGTTCAGAGGTTGTAGGGATTAGGAAATAAATATATCTGGGGTGGGGAGGTGCATTTTTCAGCCTACTGAAGACCCTAAGCCTGGGGTGGGCGGGGCCAAGAAAGCATTCCCAGAGGAATTCAGGACTGCTATCTCTCGGCCGGCTCACCTTTCCCAATCCTGTGCCTCCCGGCAGCTGGCACCTGCGCCCGCCGTAGTTCCCAGGTTCTCATGCGAGCTTGTCTCCATCTGGGTCCCAGCAAGGAGAGGCCCTCATGGGAGACTCAGGGCAGGGGCCTGGGAGGGAGTGGCCAGGACATTTCTTCTTTGCCTCAGCAGCCTCTCTGGTCATAGCTGTGCCTCCTCTGTGTTGTCTCTCCTGCCCGACAGGCCCCTGGGCTCCAGTGAGGGCACCTGTTCCCTTCGTGCCTGCAGCCGGGGAGCGGTGGGGACGGCCTCACATCGTGCTTCTCTGCGGGAGAGGTCCGCACCCTCTCCCGGCTCTCAGCTCCTCTGTCACCCGCACAACCAAGTCCCCTGCATTTAACTCCCTCTGTGGGAAATACTTAAAGTGGCTTCAGTTTCCCTGGTCGGTCCTTGACTGATGCCAAGTCCAAGCTTAGATGTGAAGGACAGGTAGTCAGGGAGAGGGTGGGGGCGCACTGTGGTGCCAGGAGCCACAAAGAGGGTGAACCGGACAGACCCTTTGGAACCCTCCCTGAAATGGAAAAGACAGGCCCTGGCCAGTTCAGCACCCAAGTACAGACAGTGGCCGGTGTATGGAGGGGAGGCGGGGTAGCCTTGGAAAAACACAACGATGGGAATCAGGAGGGAGGGTCACTGGGGCTCCCCGAGGAGGGAGTGATGTGTGAGCTGAGAGTACCGGGAGGTGGGGGCCCGCTGAGGCCTTCCAGAGAGCGGGCAGGGCGCAGGCACGAGCCCCGCTGCCGGAGGGGCCTCTCCAGGGTCTGAAAGAAGGTAGGTGCGAGCAGAGCTCCAACAGCCCAAGGGAAGGCCTTCGCCAAGAGGGGCAGAAGGGCAGGTGCAAGGCAGATGGCACGGGGTCTCCTGGGTTTGGGGGAAGGAGGCAAGTGGCGGCATTTGGATTCCCTTGCAGCAAAAGGGAGTGCAGCCCGGCTGGCAGCTGCCTGAGGGAGGCCTTCACGGGGTCCCGGGAGACCGGGTACAGACACCAGCCCTCCCAGACCTGCCACAGGGTTTGAGCAACCTGTGCCCTTCTCACACAATGAGGCGGCACCCACACATGCAGAAGCTGCCTGAGAGAACCTTGGTTCTGGCACCAGAAAGAAGTTTCTGGGAGCTTCCAGCCACACAGGGGCCTGCCACCCCCAAAGAAGCCCCTGAAGTCAGTGGTGGAGCGCCAGAGTGAAGGATGGAGAAGACCGTGGCCGTGGCCAGGCCTCGGTGGTGGCATTATTACCGCCCCCTCCTCACACTTCCCTCTCTCAGGCCTTGCCCACTCCAGGCTTGGTTGTAAACCCCTGGTTCAGAAATGCAGGTTTTGTGCTGTGATTCTTTTCTGGTCGGCTGTTCCAACATCCATTGTTTTTGTTGTTGCTGCTGCTGTTTCTGTGATGGTAAAGAATGACTTCTCGCTACAACTGGCAGGCGTGTCGGGGGCAATGAGGCTGTCAGCGTTTTGCAAGCTGACCCTTTGTGACACACGTTGCATCTCCCAGATACCACCTGGCTGAGACGGGAACAGCTGTGGAGGGAGGACGGACTTCTCTCGTCCCCAGAACCTGACAGACAGCCCCCGACCACAGGAGGGACAGTGGCTTAGTTCCCCCCTTCACATCCTGCCGTGGAGCGCCTGCACAGTAGTCAGCCTAGACAGCAGCCGAGGGACCACTACAAACCTAGGGAGGCTTCGGCGTCAGCATCCAGGGGCCCTCCCTGCCCTCCTGCCTCCGTCGCCCACCCTCTTAGAGGCCAGAGAAGTCTCCCCTTGTACGTGGCCTGGGAAGAACGGGATGGCAGTTGAGGAGAGCATGTGGGGAGGGACTGGGTAACGTGACTCACTGTCAGCACTCAAAATAGTAACTGTGGCTCCCAGGTCCCTGTTCCTAGCTGTGTGGCCTCCCGGGAGTCCGTCATGTTTTGTTCATGTGCAAAATGGGGTGATGAGCCTGTGTGACCTCTGAGCTCAAAAACAGGGGTGGTGCTTCTTGGCCTTGACCCCTCTCCCAAGCAAATGACGATTGGTGTGTGGGATGCTAGAGCTTCTGAAGGACACGTGTGGCCGTGCGCAGACCTGCCGGTGGCTTTAGGTGAGGGCCAGCATGTTTGCTGTGGGAGCCTGCTACCTCAGCCCAGGCCTCCGACAAATGATTTGGGGAGCGCCCGGGGCATAAAGGCTGGCTCTCTGGGCGTCAGGCTGGTGCTCCGTGGCCCGGTCAGCTGGAGTTCAAAAATGCCACCGTCGGGCCATCTGTGAAGGAGGGCACGACGGTGCTGCCTAGCCATGCCCATGTCATTGCCACCTGTGCTGTGGTCACGCTCTCCCAGCGGTGAGAGTCACCGGAGGGATTCCCACGGGATCGCCGGTTTTCGATCATTCCAGAGACCAGGGAGAAGGCGGCTCCGTGTCAGGACTGGGGAGAGCGCAGTGGGCTGCTTGACGGTCCCCAGGAAGCGGGGTGCCATCTCACTGAGCCAGGGCGGGCTGGGAGGGGTTTCCGTGTTGACACCGGGCGGCTCTGACTCACAGCAGCTACCTCCTTCTTGTTTCCGTTTCATTAATTTTCATTAAGGCTTAAACAGCCACGCATGTGGCCTGGATGCGGCAGATCGGGATGGATCTGGACGATTTAAAGTCCTTCAGGCTGTGCAGGTTGTCTCCGAGTAGAAAAAGACCAGGGAAACCGCTCTCTGCCCGCCTCCTCCACTGCTGTTAGCTGACACAGTTTCAGCGGGATTAATGGACTGCAGGAATGATTTGCATTTTATTGCCCAGGTCTGCGCACTGGGTCAGAAGGTGTCGTAAAAGCAGAGGCGGAGGTTGTTGACAGCCTCAGAGACAGCAGGCCGCCGCACGAAGAAATGGGACCGCTGTTCGCATTCCCTCCAGCTCCGCGGTGCGATGAGGCACGCGTGTCTCCAGCTGGTCTACTCCGGCTCTCAGAGTCAAGCTGTGTGTTTTTCCAGGGTCCAGCCAAGCAAGCGAGCCTGGGCACAAGTGAGGCCTAAATGTAAGAAAGTAAGAAGCCTGGGGTCCAGGAAAGATTGGACTTGGATGGCAACCCAGTAAGGATTTTCTCGAAAACCTGGGTAGCAATCTAATCTGTGCGTCGGTACAGTTGAACTTGTAAGAACTTGGTAGTTATGAGTTCTTGTTGTCTGTGCAGGGATTAGACACCCCTGCTGGGAGAGGCAGGCCGTGCGAATGGGTGAGGCCGGTCAGGGGCCTGTGTGTGAGTTGGGAAAAAGGGCCTCTTCTTCCCCAAGAAGCCGAATGGGCCGGCTTTGGCGCAGCCCCCTGGGCCCCCTCAGCAGGCACCACCGACCCAACCGAACGCAGGGGCTGCCCGCCCCCGACCCCACTCCACTCCACACAGCGTTTGTCATGCAGGGGCTGGGACCCAGCTCGCCAGCCACTGCTGATTTTTTTTTTCAACATAAACGGAAAATTTAATTTTTGTGTGTGAGACATCCTGATTTTAAAACGTAAGCCGCAGCTTCAGTTTGCTTCCCCCAGAGGGTGTGGCGGTGAACCAGCAGGGCCCGCGCAAGGTGAGGACGGGGCTGCCAGCTCGCAGCCTCTGGGGCAATACGGCACGGGCGTTCCCGTGCACCACCTCTCCTCCTGCACACACACACAGACAAAACAAAAGGGGTAGCGGTGAGGATTCTGGGATTCTTTCTCTGATTCCTACACCCAAGCGAGCTCACGATTGGCAATGAACAGACGCCAGGCAGGAATGTCAGTGGGGTGGAGACTGCTCTCAAGAGGAGGGAGGCACAGGGCCCCTAAGGCAGGGGCTTATCGAGTGGGGCAGGCCCAGTGAGCCGGGGGGACCACTGCGCCCCTGGTGGGCATTCTCAGTAGCCCACAGTGGGCTTTACCTCTCTCACTGCCAGGCAGACTAGAATCTAGGCCTCCCCCAGGAGCACTAAAAACTGGGAAGGGGAAGGAGGAACTCCCGAAGGGTGGCTGGCGTGCCGGCTCCCTGGTGCACCGGCCTCTGCGCAGGGCTGCGTGTCCCAGGGGCCGTGGGGACGGACCGCAGCCCTGGTCTTCCCCGCGGAGCCGGCCCAGCAGAGACGGGTGATTAAACTCTGAGCTGGCAAACGCACTGGCGGGGGGGGGGGGCTCCCCTTTGAAGAGCAGGGGGTCACGGGGACAATTTCCTGCCGACCAGCTTGCACCCCAGCTCTCGGCAACCCCGGCCAGTGTGAAGTTGGACTCAGGCCTGCTGGTGGCACTCGACACCGTTCCCCTTTGGCTCCAGTTGTGGTCTTGTCTCCCGCCACGTCGTGTGCAGGCCTGCGTGCTTCGGAGGGGGCCGATCACGCCTTAAGGTCCCAGGTGCCCCAGAGTCTCTTTCTGTGAATCTGCTCTATTGAGGAAGCAGATTGATGTCCTCCTTCTGCACGTGCATGTATATTCACACATGTATTCACATGTGTGTACATTATTAGCATATGTATTTGATAGGGAAATGCTAATAGGTCAATGATGAAGTTAGTTTGGGGGCTTTTTTGTCCTGTTTCCTCTCTGGGGTGACCAGTTTGCTCCAAATAGTGCTGAGAGACAGTGCTTCTTACCTGCAGCCAAAGGAGCCAAATTCTCACACGGTTAAGTTGTGTCACATGTGGTGGTTATTCCATAAAGATCAGTTATCGGATTCTGTGATGACTCCATTCGCTTTGGAGCTGTAGGACGTGGGAGCCAACACCAAATGCTTTTCCTCCCACCTCGTACGTTCTTCTAGCTGGGCTAAAAATCAAATGAACGGAATCAGATTAACAGGAGAAAATCGAATTGTAATGTGTGCATGGGAAATGCACACGAGCATGAAGATTCCAAAGACAGCGAGGTACAACTGGGCATACGTGTCGTTTTGGACAAAATAGGAAGGGGCGTAGGGGTCTGAGCTTTCAAAGGAAGTAGGCAGTGTACAGGTGGTTGAGGAGGAGTGGGAACGGAGGTGGCAGGGGAATTTTCATTTGAGTGGGACACGGTGGATCTAGGGAACAGGCAGCTTCCTATCAATTGACCGTAGTTAATTCAAATTAGGCTAAGGCAAACATCCTAAGATTTCCTGCTGGGAATAGGCCTGCCCCTCTGAATCTCTTAGGCAGGAAGGGGAGATGGGGGAGCATCAAAGCTTCCTTCTGCATCTTTTGTTTCTTAGTAACCAGCTTAAAAATCAATATCCCAAGAGGTAAAACTTTGGTCCCTTTCGAAGACAAATGGATACATTCAGATCGGGCTTATGCCCCGCCTGGAGCTTCTGGGAACAAGTGTGTCCACGGCTGTGAATCGGGGCCGGGAAGAAGCGGGAGGAAGCAGAGCTGAGGGGAGTAGGAAACTGCACAGTCGCTGACCACGAAGGTGCCGACCAGATGGGGAGAGAAACAGCGGGGCCTGCAGGGAGGAAGTGTTAACCCTCATCGCACCTAGAGCTGTCGTCTCTCCGCTCCTCCCCACGGTTGCCAGGATGCTCTAAACCAACAAAATGGCAGATCGTCCTGGCGCGGTCATTTCCACCATTCCCCGACATGCCCACACACACATGCCCACACACACACGTGCACGCACATGCACACACACTCTGCTCCCGAGCCCTGCGTGTCGGGCTGGGAAGAGCAGGTATGGGGGCGTCAATGGACCTTCATCCAACCCCGTGAGGTCTGCAGGGTGGCAGAAGAGGTCTGCGTGTGACTTTTCAAAAATAAACCGTCTCATTACTCTTGGAAATAAGCAAAAGACATATGGTATAAAGAATAAGTACTCCGTTGTCTTATTGCCTGTGTGTTCACTTTAAATAAAACTAAATTTTATATCATGTTTAAAAAGTAATCATTACTCCAGCGTTTTCTTAACCAGATCTTTGGTCAAAAATTAAAGCTGGAAGCTCTGTAGATTTTTTAAAAAAAAATTCACAGCATAAAAATAGGAGCCGTGTAGCTGCAGTGTCTGAGCTCCCTGGGGAATACTCGGGGAAAACAAAAAAGCTGGAGAAGCCTGAGAATGTGAAGCCGCCCACGGGACGCAGGGGCGGGCTTAGCCCGGTGTTCCGTTCAAGGGTGGGGTTGCTGGGACGGCCACAGGCCGCCGAGTTCTAGCTAAGGACAGTCACTGTGTCACCCGGTGAGGACCCCTGTGCGTGTCTGGGCTCTGTCTTCAGGGAGCAAATGCGTTAACAGTACAGGGAGTTGTTTATGTTCACAGAGAAGAGGATACATCATGCCTCGCACAGTACTCACTTAGTGTCAGAGGGGCGGGTCTGTGTCAGGCTGGCTCTGGCTGGGGCTCAGGTGCGGGCTCTGCGGCTCTGCGGCTCTGCGGCTCTGCGCCCGCGGGGCCTTGGGCGAATCACTCCGCCGCCCCGCGCTTCCGTTGTCTCCGCTGGAGTTCTGTGCGGATGCGCGTGTGTTTCGAGCAGTGAGACAGAGCGGGTAAAAAAAGCACAGTGCGGGGTCTGGCCTAGGATGACTATTTTATAAATTTGGGGGACTAGAGCTGCTTTGAATGTAATTCATTCTATTCAGCTTCCTGCTGAAACCACCCCAGCCCACTCCTGACGTCCCCGCCAGCCTCTGCTGGACAGGGTATGTGCAGCCGCTGCTGCCGCGCGGAGGGGCTGCTTCTGGTGGCTTCCGGGGCCTTCCCACAGCAGACCGCTCGGGGCAGCCGCCCCCCTCCCTCGCAACCCCGAAGGGAGAAGGTTCTGAAGCATTCAGTTTCAGTCGCTCCCACACCTGCCATAAAAGCCCCAGGAGGAGCGAGGCCGTTAGCACCTGCACGACTGGGGACCCGCGTCAGCAAAATGGCCAGGAGCTTCCTGCCGAAACCCGAGGGCATGGCAGGTTTACAGAGGCCCTTCATTAGGATGAATTATGGACCTGGGGGTCTCTGTGGCTCAGTCTGGCCCGGGCTGGGCCCCCCCCCCCCCGCATTCCCGCCTGCACAACACAAAACCCTCTTCCTCTCCTCTGCTCTTCTCCCAGGCTCTGTCCCACCCCACCGAGTACCCCTACCCTTGCCTAATGAGAGAGAATGGTAGCACCCCTCCAGGGGGTCCCCAGAACAGGAGGTAAACTTCAACCTGAGAAAACTGTTTTCCTGCGAGGGGCCGGCACCTGGCTACCCAGGCCCTTTGTGGCTCTTCCATCCCTCCCCCTCCCCCCCCCCCCCCCCCGCCATTTACAAGTCCACACAGCCAAAGGGGGGATGGGTGGAGCCACTGCGGGGGAGGGGGCAGCCACAGCCGCCAGGCTCACTGTGCATTCCTTCCCATGCTAAGCCACAGGTCAGAGGTTATCCTGTCAGCTCCTCCAGGGTGCCTGGCTTTCTATGTTTTTGCTTTGTTTTTCTTTAAAACCATGAAATATGATAAATGGTTGTTCCAAGAAGCTAAGCACAAGTGCTCTTTAGAGCAGTGGTTCCTAAATGTTACTGTGCTCCCAAATCACCCAGGGACCTGGGAATAGCAGGGAAAGCCTGTCACGGCACAAAGGTGACATTCGGGGCAGGCAGCCGAGGACTCTGAGGCTCATCTGCAGCAGGAGAGATGGAAGGGAGACACTAAGGTGGTCTTTCCACTGAACAACAGGTTTGGCTGCGCGGTAGAATGGAGAGTGGCTGACGGGTGGGGGAGGGAGAGATTTGTGAAATCAACTTCCCCAGAAACGTTACAGGAAGAGAAGAGGAAACTGATACTGAGCGCCTGCCCCGTGCTTTCCACCTTCTCCAGGGAGACAGCTCCGTGCAGCAGCCGTGCGTGTGCAGGGTTCTGGAGCCCCACTGCCTGCGCTCCAGTCCTGGGTCCGTCACCTGCTAACGAGGTCTTGTGCTCATTACTGGGTTATGTCACGCCACCCAGTGCCTAACTGTAGGGCATGGTGACAGTACCTACCCCGCAGAGTTGGCTGTGTAGGTGCCATGCATACGTCATAGCACTTAGCACAGTGCCTGGCACATAAAGGTTCAGTACAGGTCGAATGCCGTCATCATCGCCATCAGTAACATAATCATCATCTTTGGGGGAGCAGGTGGCTGGAGCTTGGGGTTTTGTCTCTGACCCTCCTGCCTGCCAGGGCAGCAGGAGCCTTCCTCCTCCTAGTTCAAAGGGTTGAAACTCTCTGTTCTGCGAGACCCGAGGTGAGAAGTAAAGCTTCTTTGTTCAGCTGGAGACTGTGAAAGCCAAAGACAAAAAAAGCCCAAAGGAGGCAGGTGCATAATGACACGCCTCTCCCTGTAATTCCCTGGTTTACAGGCCACCTGGGCAAACCCCAGGGCCCCTTGAAGAGCCTTCCCTCCCAGCTGGGAAAGGAAGGATTCGCAGGGGACTCCTTGCCTTGGGGTGCAGTGGGATGGGGCCAAGGATCCACTTTCCTTCTCTCCCCACCTCTCCCTCCCTCCCTCTCCTCTTTCCCATTCAGAGAACTAGGGTGCAGGCTGCCTCTGGGAAGCTGTGGTTTTGTGCCGACATCCGTGGAACTCTGTGCCACTGGAAGCTTGGAATCTGGGGTCCAAAAGAGGGTTCCGGGTGGAACTTGACAGTGAGGAGGCAAATTAATTCTTCCGAGCCTCAGTTTGTTTATCTCTTGAAAACAAGTGATAATGGGAATCTCTGCTCGGCCCCTAGTGACTCGAGGGCAGGAGTTGGGTCTTTTTTTTTTTAACTTATTTCACTCGGAGCATCTATAAGGGGGAACCCAAAAGAACCCAGAGTTTATTTATGAAAAATTGTGTATTTATTCTTACATGTTTAAATTTCAGTCACCTTCTAAGTATGCTCCATTTCATGTAATACACCTAGCGAGGTGTTTTTCCACTGCTCAAAACAGTTTCTGAACTCGTCAATTTTGATGCCTTTTAGTGCTTCTGCCATTTTTTGTTTCACCTCTTATGTATTTGCAAAACATTTCCCTTGGAGGACTTTTTTCATCCAGGGAAACAAAAAAATAAATCACTTGTGGGCGAGATCAGGTAAATAGGGAGGGCGGGGCATGAGGGTCATTCTGTTTCTGGTCAAAAACTGCTGAGCGCTCAGCACGGTATGGGCAGATGCGCCCATAAATCACCCGTCATGAGATGGGCAAACGTGTTGGAAGTCTTCAAAAAATTCATTGAAGCCGAATGCAGCCTCTCACAACACCACCAGCTGGTACACTGACACAGATGGGTTCTTAGAACACTCTCCTAGTGGGGAAGCCTATGCTGCAATGGGTCTGCCTTCCAGAAGGTAATTCCAGTTTTGGGGGGTCATGGTACCTGCCACACAGTTAGTGTCCAACACCTGTATGTAGTTGAGTGAATACCTGCCACTTACCTTATTGAACTGGGGGAATTATTTACTGAGATACTATGTGTGAAAGCTCTTAGCCAGCCACGTTCACTGTGCATTCATTTCCCCTGTTCTCATGATGGACATGCTCCTTAGGGAGAAGGGGAAGGGTGAAAAAAGGAAAGTGAGGGAAAGGGGAGGCTGGAGAACAAGGAGGGAAGGTCAGGGTCGGCGCGGGCGCATCGGGCAGGGTCGGGGAGGCTGGCCTGCTGTCATCACGCCTGGGGTCCAGGTGTCCCACTTGGCCATTGGACTGTTTCCATCGCAGCTTCCTCGCCTGTAAGACGGGAATGAAAACATTGCTTTTACTAGTGGTGTGTATCCTAGGAGAAATGTATTTGTCAAGGCAGAGATCCTGGATACATTAGGTACAAAATGATACAAAATTTGAGGGTGGAGAGGAAAAGAGAAGCAAAGAAAATAGATGGGAGGGGAATATGAAGCAGCAGAAACAAAAGGTAAGGAAAGGATTTTTTTGCCTGACGATCCCGCCCACCCCTGCTGCTTCTGGCCAGTCTGCGTTGGGGTTGGGCCTGAGAAGTCATTGCACTGGGACGTCACGGTGTCGCCCAGCCCTGTACCTGGTGTCCTCCTGGGCTTCACCGGAAGCAGTGGACGGCGGGGGCAGCGCAGGGGGGGAATGCACGGGGTACGGTTCCTACGAGGGCAGCGAAATGAGGATGGGGCTCCAAACTCTGCTCCTAGAAAGTGAAATGGGGTTTCCTGGGGCTTCCTGTGCCCAACAGCCCTCTGTCTGGATCCCACGCGGGCAGGAGGCCATGACTGGCCGTGGGACCAGCAAGCCAGGCGACAAGCTAGCTGTGGGAACAAAGACAGGCTGTGGAAGGTGCGCCCGGAGAGTGCTGTCCTTGTTTTAAATGGCGTTTAGTGCTTGTACGATGGAGAGCTTATTTCTAGTCATCGAGTTGCGGACAGTCACTCTGTGAACACGTCCCCTCTTCCTCCCGCTGCTACCAGTGTCACGGCCCCTTTGACATGCCTGTGGAAGGAGGAGAGACGACTGCAATGTCGGACCCAACCATCACCCCAAAGCGTCTGGTCCGAAATGAGAGCTAGGGGGAGACAATCAGTCACTCCCAGGTGACAGGTCCTGACCCGGCCACAGGCAGAGGCTCTCAGTGATGCATCACATTTGCATCCGACTCCCCTCCCCGACAGCTGGCCTGCGAGGGGTTCGCTGGGTGATAGGACCGCTTGGCCTGGTGGCTCTGGGCCTAGTCCATGCAGGCTGGGGCGACACCCAACCCAGGTCCAAACACCCTGGAGCTGGAGGGAGGGGCCGAGGGAAGGGCCGAGCTTGAGGACTTGGATCTTGAATTCCACGCTGCAGCCTGCTCCTTGGGAGCGGGTAGAAGAAAGGGAGACTCCTGGGACTTTACAGAGGTACTTACCTCTCCCGCCTCTGCCTCTTCCCGTAAAACTGGGTGATGGACAGGACTCACTTCATAGGGTGTTTTAGGAGTAACTGAGGTATTGCATGAAAAGCATCGGGATGGTGACTGGAACGTGGAAATAGTAAATGCTAGCTAGTATTGTTGTTACTATTATTATTATTATTTGTCATGTGGTGTATCACTCAGGATTCTAAGTTGCAAGCTCCCAGTTCAGACTTAGCTGATGTGGGCAGAAAAGGAGTGTATTCAGAACCATACTGGGCGGCCTACGGAATTGCTCAGAGGGACGGAAAATGAGACCCGGAGCCCGCCCAGCTGGGGACAACGCCCCATCGCCCTGGAGGGAGGCTTGGCCCCGAGGGCGACTCTGCTACCCCCTCCGGTTCCAGAGATTGGGGTGCACACACCTGCCACCTCCAGCCACTACTGCCCCGAACCCCGCCTTGCCCACCCTCTGAAAAGGAGTCTTCCAAGTCGCCACTGCTTTGAGGAGCTCACCCCTCGTTCGCCTGTGGGTCTGCTCTGACTAGTGGAGCCTCGGGGCGTGTCCCTGTGATCACCGCTCGGGAGTCTGGGCAGCACGTTTCTGGCTCCGGTGGTTCTACTGTAGAAGCGGGCTTTGTGTCTTACCGGGTCTCAAAATGCAGAGGATCCCCCAGATGTTGGGGGAATGATGGGGGTTGGGTTTGTGTGTGGGGGTGGCCATCACGTATATAAGCCACACCCCACCTTTTAACGTGTTGGTGCTTCTGGAAGTACAGGAGAATTAGAAGACTGAGTTCCCCACCCCTAGGGAGAAACCAAGTAACATGGGATGTGGCCAGGGAGTGAGAGTGTAAGAAAAGGAGCCCTCAAAGGAAAGCCTGACAGCGGTCTGTGAAGTAATGGGTCTGAAGGGTGCATTTCCGGGGCTTTGCATGCTCCCTGCACCATGCGAGTATTTACCGAAACTGTTAAATGAGTGTGCTCAGTAATTACTGAGTGAGCCCTCCGGCCACCGGAAGCCACCTGCGTGCTGGAGGTCGCCTGGGGTCTGCGGTGGAGGCTGGCGGCATGTCAGAGAGTGAGCTGAGGCCCCGTGTAGCTCTGCTGCACAAGAGGGAGGGTGCTGGGGGCTGAGAATGGCCCAAGGTGGCAGGAGGGAGCACTCTGGCCCATGGCCCAGCTGCAAAGATGACCCGGCGTGAGCTCTGTCCTCCCCAGCTAGGCCCCCCGAGGCTCTGTGCTGACCCCTGCCCAGCTGGAATCTAGAAACATCCCTAACCCTCTCCCCGGGTGGCTATGTCAGGATGATAAAACCACTCCAGACAGGCTCGACCCAGTGCGGTGGCCCCGTCTGATCCATCTGAGACTCAGGAGCCCCGAATAAGTCACATCTTCATCTGGACTCACCTTTCATCACTGACCCTTTGGAGCTGGGGAGACGTGATACAGATCATGGGAGAGGTGGTTTTCTACAAGCGCACATTTGTAATAAGTCGTCATCTCCTCTCGGCCCCTTGGGGGAAGGGCCAGCAGGTATTTATAAACCTCACTGGATAGAGGAGGGAGGAGTCTGGGGTTCAGGAAGCTTCTGTGGCTTCTCCAAGGTCACACAGCCCTGAGTAGATGCCTGACCTCAGGCCCCTGTCCCCCAGGGCAGTGACGGTGCAGTTGCTCCTCCCCTTGTCTGGGAATACGCCAATACAGGCCATAGGAGGGCACAGTGCTGGGCAGCCTGGGGGCGCTCTCAGGCTGCGGAGGTCGGGCGGGTTAAAGGAGACTCTGGATGTGAAATGCTCACACAGAACCAGCCGGATGGCAGTGCTCGATACCATTCTGATTTTTTATCTTCGCCAGGAGCCTCTGCTGTTCTCTGGCACCCTCCCAAATGTCTTGTGCCCCCCCACCCACCACCCACCTCCATCACTGCAGAAAGGCCCCCTTCCTGATGCAACACTTTCCTGTGAGGGCCACCTTCCTCTCCCTGCCACTGGTGTCTGAAATCTAGAGGCACTCACTTTAATGCCTGTTAGTAAAGGACTCTTTGGCTCTTTGGGATCAAACCGAGCTATTGTTCTAGTCCCGACTCAGGCCAGCTGAGATCCGAGCAACATCAAAGGGAGATTCGGTTCCCTTCTAGTGTTTCCCTGGGACACTCCGCGGCTGCACCTGTCATTCCTGCTTTCTCCTCCTCAGCCACCACGGCCCAGTGCCGGTCCCCTGCTTTCCCAGTCCCCGCCTCCCGGCCACTCACACAGGGAACCGAGAAGCCAGAGTGGCCGTCTCCTGAACAAGAGGCCAAGCCAGATGCGGAGTAACCCAAGAACACAGGCCTTTGCAGTGGGAAGAGACGGGCCAGGCCGAGTTTCAGCTCCAGTCCTGGATTCCCCGCTCACCCCCAGCGACGATTCGCTGTCACGGGGCCACCACAGAACGTCCCCCACCGCCGTGGAGGCCTGGGTCGCTGGGGGGACATGGGGACCGCAGAATGCCCTAAAGACACACCACTCCATTCAAGGGGCTGCGTCCCAGAGGGAACTTGTAGAGGGAGAAGCAGCCCCTTCTGATACCTCCTGCTGGCGCGCAGTCATTTGTCACTCTGTGTGCCGCCGCCACAGCCGTCAGCGCCTTACTAAGAACTGCCTTTCCCTCCCAGGCTCGTGCTCCTCCCTTCCTTTACCCAAAATAGGACTTTAATTAAACTCCGGATTGCTCCCGCTGCTGCTGCTCGGGGACGTGAGGTACAGCTGGAGACACTGGGTGCTGCAGAAATGGCGGTCTCCATGGCTTCGCTCACAAAGGAGAGAAAAGCAAGCACAGTCCCTGGTTCCGTGTCGGCCGCGTGGGCCCCACTGGGCACTGAAACCGACACGGCGCCTCCGGTGTGATGGAGGGCACCTGCTTGGTCACGGTGGCCCCGAGTCTCGAAATTGGGTGACCCCCGTACCACCGCCAGGGTGAGTCCTGAGACTCACCTCATACCGGCCTCATCATTTCCTTGCCTGGAAGATGAGTTCTCCTATGAGTTCCATTTCACAGATGGGGGAATGGAGGCTTAAGGAAGTGAAGGAGCTTGCTCAAGGACACACAGCCAGCAAGTGGGGAAGCCGGGATTCAAACCCGGCGTGCTGGCTCCGAAAGGAATGTGCCTTTTACGGAAGATGGCCAGTGATGACTGAGGAGGGATTCTAAGAAGTCTGTGAGGTCAGCTTGCAAGTTAGGATGTCAGGGTTGGTTTTGTGTGTGTGTTTGTGGGTTTGTTTTTTGTTTTGTTTTGGGGTTTTTTTGGTGTCGGGAGAAAAAGGGAGAAAGAGGGAGAGAAAGTCTCAGTGTGTGTTGCCTCTCAGAGGCGTTCTAGGTGCAGCGTGCTGGCATCCAGGCGCTGGGTCTGGAACCTCGAGCGACGACTCTGGCCTTTGCATCTTTGAATACCCCAGAAGGTCAGGCGAGCGCGGAAACCCTGACGCCGGACTGCACGCGCGGCCCTCCCAATTGGCAGGCCTTCGCTGGTTGAGAGACTCCCTGATGGAAACACCGATAGCACGCTGACAAAGTTCAGGCTTGTTTCTAAAGGTCACTCGGCTGGCGGAGCAATTAGTTCAAGTTTGCCTCCTGCTTTTCCCCAGTGAGAGCTCTAGCAGAAACCTCAAATCGGAGTCCGCTTTGCCACATACGGTCAGTGGCGGGAGACGGCCCGAGATTACGCCCGGCGCAGCATGCCTGGTGTCCGCTTCTCTCGTCTGGGCCGGAAGCAGACTCAGATGTCCACTCGTCCTGGGGCACAGTGACAGGCAGTCTCCTCCCCAAGGGCGACCGCCCGCTGCCGCCTGCCTTGGTCTCCTCCTCTGGGGTGCTCCCTCAACCCCGGACACGTCCAGGTACCTGCCTGAGGCTTCACCTGGATATCCCGCAGGCCCACGGTACTGCCCCACTGCGTGTCCCTAAAGCCCCCTCTCCCTTCGGAGCCGCCTGTCGCCTTCAGCCAGAACCAGGAACCTGCTCGGCCTTCCACCTTACCCCGCGTCTGACAGGACGGCCTGCCCCCCTGGTGTCCCCTTCCTTCTCGCTCCTTCTCCTTCCCCGCTGCTGCCGCCCTCCTTCCCGTAGCCTCTCACCTCGCCCTTTCTGCCACCCTGTCCCCATCCCACCTTCCTGTGCCTCCTCCATAGGCAGGGGGGATGACCTTTCTGAAACCCCAACCTGTCCTTGGACGAAGTCCTGCTTAAATCTTTGGAAGCTCCCCCTGCTCTCAGGTTGAAGCCCGGACTCGTTCATGGGCACAGCAGGTCCCTCCCTGCTGGTGCCTCCATCCTCGTGAGTTACACACTCTCCACACTCCTCTTCTTATTGCGCTCCATCTCTCTGTCTGTCCTGCCTCCCTGCCCTTCGCTGTTTCTCCCCCTCCCCTCTCCTCTCCTCTCACCAAGCCCCAAATAGGCCATGCTGTCTTACACCTTTGCCCCTACCTGTGACAGCCTTACCGCACGTATAGTGCGCTAAGCGCCCAGTGGGAGTCAGACGTCTGTCTCAGGCTCCCAAGCCCCCAGGACCACCCCTGCAGGTCTGACTTCCTCGGGGACCAAGGGCAGGGGCCCTCTTTCTCCAGTGAATTGCATAGGACCTAGTCCCTGGTCGGTGCTCGCAGCTGCCAGCGGAACGAATGGGGACTGCACAGGCGTTGGTGCCACAGTGCAGCCTGCTGACGCTGGCCGTAGAGTGACGCTGACGGCATATCTCCTGCCTGGCACTTCCTGGGGCCCCCCAATGGTCCTTCCTCTTCACGCGCCTCACCTGCCAGCCACACTTTTCGGGGCGTCTGGAAGACAGTCCCCAGCCGCGTTGGGTGCTCTCCAGCTTGCATTCAGCTCCCGTCTCTTGACACTGAGAATTTCCGTCCCCTGGATATGGGCCTCTCGTGTCCATCGGGGTGGCAGTTGTGACTCCCCCCAAGGGTTGTTGTGAGGACCAATTGAGAGCATTCGCACCTGGCACATCGCCCGTGTCTCGCCAGCCGGGACAGGGGTAGGTAGCGCTGCTCCCGTCATTTCCTCCCTGTGCCTTCCACCCCATCGGAGCGGTGTTCACCCCAATCCACTCATCTGCCTGTGTGTTGTAGAGGCTGAAAACAAACCCGGCAAACTTGCTAATTAAAGTCAAACTTCCCCTGAGCAGCCGCTACTTGAGAAGGTAGCCATTTCCTGTGGGATCACAGGAAAAGGATTCTGCACTCCTTCTCAGAGGCTTTTCAAATGTAGGTGTTTACTGGGAGTCTCCCCTAGTAAGCAGAGTAAAAGCACCGTGGGGGAGCGTCTCCCTCGGATGTGCGTGCGTCACGTCCACGTGCGCACACCCAGGGGTGCTCTGCCATTGAAAGTCTTCCCCACCCGTCTCTCAGACACCTGCCTACCTGGGCCCCATTCCGCTGGGCCGCTGAGGACTGGCCGTTGCTGACCAGGTTCCCCGGGGGCATCAGCAGAAGCAGAACCGTGAAACTTACCGGGATGTGGCCTCTCTAAGGGCATTGCTGGGACGTTGTTATGGGGGGACTCACAGAAGAAAGTCCTTTCCGCCTTTGGTTGCCCGAAGGCCTCTACTTCTAGATAACAGTAGATATGCTTTGAACTTTTTTTTTTTGGCTCTCTTTGGTTTGGCCCCTAGGAAGCTCGGAGTAGAACCCGTAGCCCACCTTAAACCAGTCCCCGTGGGGGTCACTACTGGCTGCTGGCTCTGTCGCAGGCCTCCTCTCAGTGGCCTGCCTGATTTCCCTCTTCCTCCGCTCTCTCTGCCTCAGCACCCAGGTCCACGCCGGCCCGGTGCAGGCGGCTCTTCAACCGCAATCTGTCCCCAGAACCACACGGGCAACAGACCACTCTGCATACTGTTCCTGTAGGAATGAACATATGTGACTCTTTTTTTTGGAAAATGGCAAGGTAATAAATGAAGAAATTGTTGTTAACCTCTTTCCTCTCTCCCTCTCCTTCCCTCCCTCATTGTCTCTTCTTAAAACATAGCGAGCATTCCTTTAAAGCAGGATTTATTGTGCTTCACAGCCCACCAGGGAGCCGCCCTCACCGTCTCCACCGGTGGAACAGGTCCAAGCCGCACAGTTCACTAGTTTATATTACCTAATAGACAGATAAATAAGCCGTGATTCTTCCTGAGGACGGGCTTTTAATTAGATTTTTAATGGATCCTCTTTGACTTTCCCAAGCATAAGTACTGCTGTATTAGTTCATTATTGTGATTAAAAGCAGCTAATAATGATCATAGCTAAATAATCTTCCTCAAGCGTTCCAGCCCCGTTTGAGGCCCTGCCCGTGAGCAGTAGCTGGCTGAAGCCTACCCCGTTCTCTTGGCGGCGTGCACCAGAGCCGCTGTCTGGTGTTGGGGGCTGGGAAGCCCGAGGACACAGCAGAGTGGGGGGCACAGACAGCGTGGTCTCTCAGAGCTCCTGCTTCTGTGTTTTATGGCGTGCTGCTCACAATGCCCTCCAGGGCTGCGCTACTGTCAGAGCGCTAACAAGCCCGGGCCATTTGGAGTACTTCTGCAGCTCTGTTTCGGTCACTAGTTGGGATGTGTGTTGAGGAGCTTCCTGGCTGGAGGTGTGTGAGCTGCCAAAGGCCCACTCGAAGGCCCAGACACATCCAGACTGGCCACCGAGCCTAGAAGGAGCACGTGCCGCATCCTCCCGCTGTCTGCCTGCTCTTTCGCCTTTGAGGTGCAGAGGTGGACGGATTGTCCTGCGTAGAAAGTAGGAAGTCCCAGGGCCTGTTGAAGTAATTAATCTTCATTCTTCATCCTTTAAAAATATGTATTTTTTATAAACAAAAATGTGGCCATTGTGGAAATTTTTTAAAATGCCTGGAAGGAACAGAATAACAACCACAATTTGTTTTACTATTAATATCGCGTGTTTGTTCTTGTATTTTTCTAGGCATATATTTATCTCTGTATTTTTTTTAAGAAACGGCTTCATGTTGTTGCCTTAGCAATATATCACAAACATTTTCCCACGTCACTAAATCATCTTCTACAAAATCATTTTTAAGGTCTGCAAAGTATGTCATTATGTAGATGGACCGTAATTTTTTAACCCATGCTGTTGTGCATTTCAGTGATTTTGAAGACTTGTATTATTATAAGCAACACTACAATTAACATCCTTTTAAAAATTATTTGATCAGAGTCCAGCTCGTGTGGCTTAGCAGGTTGGGCATTGGCCCGCACACCGAAAGGTCGCCGGTTTGATTCCCGGTCAGGGCTGCAGGTTTGGCCCCCGGTTGGAACGTGGAAAGAAGGCAACCAATCGATGTGTCTCTCACACATCAGGGTTTCCCTCCCTCTCTTTCTCCTACCTCCTGTCCCCTCTCTCTAAAACCAAAAGTTAAATTAAAAAAAATATTTGACCACAGCCATGATTATTTCCTTGGGTGAAAATTTTAGATGCTAGTCAAAGAAAGTAGAGAATTTTAATGTTCTTCTAATGTTCTCCAGCACTGTAGAATTTTCATGATTAATATGCTTGTCTAGGTTTTAAGGTACAAGGGCTAGTAGCTAATTTAACTTGTGCTTATTTTGTTTCCCCACACAAGTCAGCCTTTGGGATTCCTTCTTTTGTGGATTGTCTCTTCTTGTCCTTTTCCCATGTTGTGTTATGGTGTTAATTTTGGCGTGATGGCCTTTGGAGTGGCTCGGGCAGTCCTACTCTCCCTAAACACCTTCCCCCGCTGCCCGGCCATATTACGTCATGCTCATGGGAGGGACAGGACAAACTCTGGGTGCAGGGTTGCAGTCAAGTCTAGCGAAGTTAGTGTAACACATTCCAGACTACCCCAAAATATTTTTAAATCTTTATAACCAGTTTTGGTGTTGTTTGTGTTATTATAGTTAGAATGTGTCTGAGTCCTAGCTCTGCGACTTATTAGCTGTATGAACTTGAACTTGGGCCAGGTTGTCTGACTTCTCTGAACCTCAGTTTTCTCATCTCTCCAATGGGACAGAGTTTTCTCCAGGAGCAAATGTGATGTCACTTATAAAACATAGTGCGGGTCACAGAAACAGCAGCCGTTGAGAGATGTGATTATTATGATTCAAGAGACTATGCAAAACGATGCCCAATTTTCTGCTGAAACATGTCAATTTTGAGCAGCCTCAATGTAACCTTTAGGGCCTCCCTCGCCCTGTCTCTCCCTCCCTGCTGATGGCACAGTGAGGAGAGGTGCATGCTGGGTAGAAACAAGTCTTCTAGCCTCCATGCAGCAGGCCCTCATGGGGGATTTGCAAACGTCCCTCCTCTGTCCCGGCCCACAGTGCCGTGAGAATGAAAGTGCTCCCAGGACCCAAGGACACCTTGGGGAGCAGGACTTGTCCTCCACATCCCCCAGCAATGATGGGAGGCCAGATACGGTCAAGTCAGAGGTCAAGTCAAAAAGTGGATTGCTTTGATGGTCAGGCTTCTCCAGTTCATTCCCAAGGGACATGGGATTAGAACTTCTGGGGACACCAGGATGTTGGCTTAACCCTAGAAACACTCCAGAGGGGCCACCCAAGTGGAGAGAAGTGGATTTAGGAGGACTCTGACGTGGCTCTTGGGCCCTGCTCCGTGTGATGGCTTCCGCATTATCTGTTTGGGATGGAGCAGGGAAGATTTCTTCTGTAGTTTTTGACTCTAGCACCTGTGCTATATGCTGCACGCAGTAGCTGCTACAAAGGTGGGTGGTGAATGTTTATTGGGTAGCTGGGGTGGAGGTATGATTGTGTTTCAAGCTGGTTTGCAAAAGGCGCTAATCTTGCTTTTTATAAACATCTGAGGCTCTCTGAAGAGTCCTCTTAAAACATTTTAGGTAGTGTCTACAGGTCCAGCCTTGACCTTTCCACCAGTATTTCATATGACTGTTCAACCATGTGAACTTCGCTCCTCTGGGCTTCCGCTTCCTCAAGGGTGACGGCAATAATTTCCACACCTTCCTCAAAGGAGAGGTTTTGAGGGTAAAGCTAAAACAATAGGAGGGAAAGGTGAGAACTCATAGTGTCAAGGTGAGCAACTAGGCTGGGTTCTAGTTTCAAAACTGCCAGAGGAAAGCCCTCTGAAGCTTTTGTTTCACCACCTTTGAAATGAGAAGGTTCAACGGGGTCCCTTATAGCTACAACATCTGGGAGTGTGTACGAAACATCCTCAAGGGTTCATCAATAGCACATCCCTAGAGCACAGACAGCGCTCCTAGAATTGAGTCGCTATTGAAGGAAATCTGCCTCACGGGGCAGAAGATGTTCACGGAGGGGAGACACGGCCCTGGCTTGCAGCTGCACTCAGGCCCGGGCAGCAGCAGCTCAGCATACATGCAGCATCGCCTACAACGTACATTGAATTTGGACTCAGAAGACCTGGGTTCAAATCTTGGCTCGGTTACTTTCTAGCTGTGTAACTGGAAATATATCCCTTTACCTCTCCGCCCTCAGTTTTCATCTCTGTAAAAAAAGGTTAATACACCTGCTGGGTCTCGTGAGGGGTGAATAGGATCATGTGTCTAAAAGTAGTTGCATATTACCGGGCCTCACACAGAGTGGGCCTTCACTCATGGCATCGCCACCGCCATTGCTGGGCTAGAGCAGAGACAAGAGCTTCCATTTCAGCCACCCGGACGATCGACAGGCAGGGCCCGGAGCCAAGAAGTGTGTGAGCAGGCAAAGGTCCCTCTGCCCTCCTGTCTCCTCTTCCCACTTCCGTCCGGGTCCTTCCGGGAAGTCACGGGTGGGTCACAGGAGTTATTCTGACTTGGAATAATCCAAGAAAGAGCACCTGTGTATCTGTTTAAAGGAAAGCCACCGAATCCACTTTTCTGACACCCGGCAGAATAGAAAGGTGTTCGTTCGCAGTGGGCTAGTTTTGTGCCTTAAACCCCGTCCTTATGAAAATAATTTACCCTGCTAATTACATCCCATTAACCAACTACTCCCGGTATAGATTAAAGGACTGCTTTTTCAAATCATTCCATAAATTAAAAGCAGTCCTCCCAGATACATGATTTCATGGATAAATACTACATTTGTGTTGTCAGAATTTATGTCGAGAGGAAATGGAGGAAATGTATCCTTAAAGAAATATTTTGCAGTAGTTGTTAACACCTTCCACTCCTTCTGCTCACTGCTTCCACTACCATAATATAAATGTGCAAGCTGTTAGCGTGAGATGAACATTCCGGAGCTTCAGGGCCACCTGCCTGCGCGGCTGGCTTGCTGTTTGAATTCCCTCTGCATTTCACAGGTTCAGACCCTGCCAGGGTTCTGATTTATGGTGTCCACATCACGCGCATAAAACTTTCACTGCGGCTCCCACTTTCTCACACGAGGGAGGAAGTCAGCTGTGGCCCCAGATGAACGGCCTGCAGGGCCAGCCCACGGTCGCCGGCAGGGTGCGAGGACCAGGAGGGAGCGTCCGGAAGCCAGTCGGAGTGTGGCGGCGTTGGGGGCCTCCGTTCTGACAAGCCTGTCCCTACTCTTTCCATCAGCCATGAAAGAATTAAGAAAAGGTGGGCGGGTTGGGGGAACAGAGACATTTAGGAGAAGAAACGCCCGGGGGTATCATCTGCTCCCAGTAGGAAGGCAGTCCGCAGCCTCTCCCCCCAGGCGTGGATCCAGGGGGGCCGAGGAGCAATCCTGTCAAAGGAGGGGTTTTTCCCTGAAGGAAGCCACCCTGGAGAGGACAGAACTGACCACCAGGGTCCCCATCTGGCACCACGGCAAGCTGTGGCCCTCCAGGCACAGCTGGTGCGGGGGCTCAGTTGGCATTTAGGATTCCATACTTCCCTCTGTGTCTGTATCTGCAGCCGCCGACGTGCTAACTTGTCTAAGTGTCACATCAAGGCTTGGCAGACAGTCCAACAGGTGCATTTTTGAAACAGTGCATGCAAGTAAAGTTTCTTTTCTAAATGCAAGGACCATCTCAGCACAGGCTTGATTCTGAAGAGGTCACACATGCGTGTGGGCACACATGCGCACACACACCCTCTTCATGAAGGTCTTGTTTATCTGCCTGCACCTTCTTCTCCTTCCCAGTTGAAGGTCTTTCTCTTCCCGGGCTATGTTACGAACTTCTCCACACAGGTGAGGCAGGGAGGAAACTTGAATGGGAAAATGATTGTAACAAGAACACCTTATCAGGCCCAAATCTGTGCCTGGAGGACTCACGGGTGACAAAAATCTCACAGACAAGGTCTCTGCTTTCATGGAATTTACATGGTCTTGGGGGGGGTGGGGGGAGACAGACCATAAGAACCAAACTCATGAGCAAATGAAATCATTTCAGAAAGGGTAAAACAGTAAGAAGATACAATATGTTAGTGAGCGGTGGCAGGCACAAGAAGAAGGGCCCGGGCTTGGCAAGTTCAAGGGATGGAAAGGAGGCAGGTGTGGCTGAAGCGCAGTGAGTGGGGGAGGGGAGCAGAGGCAGATAGAACCAGAGAGGGAGGACAGGCCCGATGGTAACAGTCGGGGTGGGGACTCAAAGCTGGGCGTTTGGCCTGCGCCATGAAGGTACGGGAAAGGGCTGAGCAGCTACCCAAGTTTATTCCTTTGAATCTGTGCAGATTCGGTGGGCAGCCGTGTGGGTCCCAAGGGCTCCGTGAGCATCAGACAAATCGGGCGGAGTTATCGTCCAGCAGTAAAGATTCCGCCCGGAAGGATGACTGGCAGAGTTCTGTCCAGTGAGCTGCCTGGGGTTTTTCCTGGGAAAACGTAGATTCTGTCCCCAAAGCAAAGCGGTAGACTCAGCCCCTCGGCACCTTCCTGCATGCAGAGGGTGGGGGCGGGGAGGGGTGGGGGGGGGTGGGGGACGATTCCATCTTCATGACAGTGGTCTCCAGCTGTAGGGAAGGGGGCGTTTCTCCGGGTGGAACTTACGACCTTAGGTGACTTCTGTTCCAGCTGTTTCCCAGTAGGGGCTGGTGGCACCTCAGTGACACTTGCTTTAAAGTCTTCCTCGTCCCAACACCCATGGGTCTTGGTGCCGCAGCGTCACTGGCTAACGCGACAGAAAGGAAGCCCCCCTCAGTCTTCCCAGCCTCCTGGGTGGGGCTCCGGTAGAGCTCCTTGGAGCGGGACAGGGGGTCACGTGCTGCAGAGGATCAGTGGCTCCACCCGCCCTCGCCGAGCCTGGTTAACAGGACGCGCTCTGCAGTCAGGACCACAGGGGAGTGGACAGTAGGCGGCCAACGGCAGGGAGCTGGGCCTCCGCCAGAGAGAGCGGCACTTACCACTCTGGGTGAGCGTGGGGGAATTACGTGGGACAGAACGACCTGGGTTCTAATTCAGTGCACGTCACCAGTCAACAACCAGCCACATACACATCTTGTGGGGAACATCAATTTTAAGCTTTTTTGTCCTAATGGGAAAATTCTAAGGGCGTCTTTCTTTTTTTCAAAGATTTTATTTATGTATTTTTAGACAGAGGGCAAGGGAGGGAGAAGGGAGGGAGAGCAACATCAGTGTGTGGTTGCCTCTCATGCACCGCCCACCCTCAACTGGGGACCTGGCCTGCAACCGCGGCGTGTACCCTAACTGGGAATTGAACCAATGACCCATTGGTTAGCAGGCCTGTGCTCAGTCCACTGAGCCACACCAGCCAGGGCTCTAAAGGCTGTTTCTATTTACTGAATGTTTATTCTAGACACCATCTAGTGGATTACTTCATTGAATACTCACATCATCCCAATGGGATAGATTCTGTTCTCTCCCCAGTTTACACACGAGGACTCTGGGGGGCAGAGAGGGTACAGAATTTCTCAAAGACATGGCTTAGGACGTGACTGTGCGGGGCCCGAGCCACAGCCCATGTGGGCACCACCGTGGTTCCCAGTTAGAGTAAAGGGCAGGTCATCACAGGCAGGCAGGTGGAGGGTCTGTGATTTTCCCGTGGCGTTTGACAGCCATCCAATCTTCTCATCCAGGCGCCAGGTGCACCAGACCCAGGCTGCGGTCAGCGCCTCGCCCAGCCTGGTGAGCGCAGCTCTCTTCCTCTTGCCCACAGCTGCTCGCTGCCTGCATCTGTGCTCTGGTCACCTCGGGCTGGAATTTCACTGAGGAGCAGGGGACAGGGCTGTGTCATTTGGGGCAAGAAAGAGCAGGAGGCGTGCACAGTCCTGATGCTGACTCCCAGCTGGTGATGCTCACACTGCAGAGGCACCCAGGGCGTGGTGACACGGGGGGCACTCAAAACCTGAGCGCGCACACGGCTATGGGGTGGGAAGGTCCCTGGAGTGACGGAAGGCAGCCAGGCTGGGGCCTGTCAAAGGGGCAGCTGTCCCTCAGCTTCCAGCTGGCGGGCCCCAGGGAAATGAGGGGGTGGTATTCTCAGGTTTTTTAACTTTGTCTTAAGTCAAGCCAGAAGTTGGATTTTTCAAGGTTAAATCCCCCATCTTTAAAATGCTGGCAACTGATTTTAGAAATTGCTTTCAGGGCTGCGCTGTGCATATTAAGTATGTCTGTGGGCTAAAGGAAGTCCAGGGACTGCCCACTTGAGACTTCTGCAGTACAGTAGTGGTTTAGAGCCAGGGCTTTGGGACAGACAGCACTGGGTTCAAATCCCTGCTCTTCTTTTCTGGAAATGCAACTTACATAAACATTGACATCCTGACAAAATGGGAACCCCAATGCCACCTTGCAGGCTTGCTGTAGGATCATGTAACACTTTCAAAATGCCTGGTACAGTGCCTGGCAAGTAGAATGGTGCTATTATTTAGTAGTGTCACTATTGGCACGTGATCTGCCAGGCTTTGACCCTAGGAAGAGGGGAAGGTGCGTCCATGGTGCAGTGTCCTCCAGAGAAACTCCGTGGTCTTCTAGAGGTGAAGAATTGCAGCTTTTCTGTTTGTCAGGGAGATCGTGATAGCGACTTTGACCTTCCTTACCAGGGAGGTCAAGGATGACACAGGCCTGGGACCTGCTCCGTCAGCGCCAGCTCTGGACAAAAGCGAGTGTTCCCGCACCTCACGCTTCAAATAAATCCCCCCACTCAGGGCTTCTCCTCAGCTCTCCTGGCAAACTCCAGCACCTGTGTCTCCCACTGTGCACGTGGCAACGTCTGCCCCCATGGTTCCCTTAGTGCAGAAGGGCCTGAGAGGGCTTCCTGGCGTGGAATATTCAGGAAACTCCTCTTCGCCACTTTCTGGAGTCGCAGAGAGCCCTTTCCCTGGGGACATGCACTTCACAAACCCAAGGCCATCTTACTCTTACATCCGGTCACAGCCTCCTGTCTGCGTCTCATGAAGGAGCAAGATGCACTGGACAGTGCACTTGCTGACGTGCAGTGCAGCCAGAGCAGGAGACAGAATCAGAAAGGAAAGCGACCCAGAGAAAGCCAAATGGCTGCACAGCCCGGCAGCACAGTGAAGCAGGCAGACAGTACCACACAGACCAGCATCCAGAAACAACGCCCCGTGATCTCAATCCTAAAATAGTTTCTCAGAAGTGACAGCACAGCCCTGGCTGGTGTGGCTCAGCGGATTGAGTGCCAACCTGCGAACCAAAGGGTCGCTGGTTCGATTCCCAGTCAGGGCACATGCCCGGGCTGTGAGCCAGGTCCCCAGTTGGGGGTATGCGAGAGGCAACTGATGGATGTATCTCTCACACATTGATGATTCTCTCCCTTTCCTTCCCTCTCCCTCCCCCTCTCTAAAAATAAATAAAATCTTTAAAAAAGAAGTGACAGCACAGGATTCTGTTCCTAACACTACCAAAGGGACCCGAAGTGACCCGAATTCTCTCCGTATCTCCCGTGTCAGGAAGCTGCCCTGTGGTCCCCAACTTCTCCAATTATTCCTCCAAATGTAGCCTGAGCTGCTCTCTTACCTGTCAGATCTGGTTTCTCCCGAACCCTGCCCTTCGGTGTGAATCAGGCTCAGCTTCCTGCCCTCTGCTCCCGGGTCTGCGCCTCGCCCTGGCAGGGCAGTAAAGGCAAGCAGGCGGTGCAGAGCCGCCTGGGAACGCCGGCGGGAAGACAGGCTGCGGGCACCTGGGCCGAAGGTCAGCGCCAGCTCCGTCGCAGTAATACAGCGGGCGCCGCCCGACCCGCAGAGAAGCCGTCCCAGAGGGCGCTGTCTGGGCGGGCTGGGGGTTCGAGGAGCCGTGTGAGGGGCCGAGCCGGCGGGCGAGGACGGGGCAGCCCCTGCGTCTGCAATGGCGCTCGCTCGTCTCGTCTGACACTGAAGGAAATTCCATTCTCCCTACCGTGTGGAATGGGGCCCATCCTTTAATTCACCGCACAGTGGGGCAGCCACCAGGGGTGCTGACGGTTTTCTAAAGCCAACCCTGTCTCGATCCTGAGCCCCATCCTGCTGAGAGGTGTGGGGGGAACCCCAACTTTCAGTGGAAAGGAAAGCTTCCGTCTCCCTTTGCTTTCATCTCTTCAGGGCACAGAGAGGAACTGATGTCCCTGTCACTGCGGGGGTGCAGGTAAGACGCATGATCCATGGGCTGGCCCCGTTCGTCCTGGTCCCTGGCACCCATGGCCAAGGCCCACGCCAGTGAAACTCGTGTTCCGGACTCTGTCTGCCCGAGCCCACCAAAGCCCCCGCATCGGGCCGCCCTGGCTGCCCCACGTGGCTGCCGGGCGCCTGGCCAGGCAGTGGCCTCCCGGGAAAGGAGGAGACGGGGAGCCCCTCAATGCTCAGCCCCCTCCAAGTCCAGTGGGGGTTCCTCCACTCGACCCCTTTTTCCAGATTTCAGCTCAGGGTCAGGGGGTAACTGGACATCCCCCCACCGCCCCCACAAGTCTCATCCCCTCCGAGTGTCTCCCCTACTGTCCAAAAGCACGCCTTTTCCCCTCCCGACTGAAGGGAACTCACCGCTACGCTACGGCTTCCTTCTCCCCTTCCCCCGGTCCCAGGGGGACGACTGTCTTCCTCCCTGGAGCGTCACATCTCAGTGTGGCCTTAATGGCATAGAGGGTGTGGTGAGAGGAACTTACCAGAATGGGGGAAATGTATCAGGAAATCGTTTTCAGAAAGATAACAGCATTTTACTTACAACATACTTGCTCTTGTCATTTGGGGACTAGGTAAGAGAGATAGCGTTGTCTTACCTTACAGCTGAGAAAACTGAGGGCCAGAGAGGTTAAGAGACCCACCAAGGTCGCGCAGCTCATGGGGGGCACAGCTGGGAAGGGCACGCGGGTGCTTGGCCTCGTCAGATGCTCCTCCCGCGGCACCAGGCCGCCTCTGCTGCCAGGGCGCCCTGCTTCTCCCGGGGCGGCGGAGTCAGCCATGGGGCACCACCAGCTCCGCCAGTCTGCTCCCCGGCCCTCAGAGTGATTATAAAGTGGCAGCCGTGAAATCAGCAGCTGCGAGAACGGCAGGAGTTCCGCCTCAAACAGGCACCAGTTCTGGACGCCAGCAGTCGATGCTGGAGTCGCTGCGAGCCTCATTTAATGTTTTTTTAAGAGATTGCCCACTATGAATGTCTGGGAGGTGGCCAACGATCCGTTGTAAGCACTAAATAATTTGTAAGTCAAACCTCTCTATTGATGGCAATACGATGTCAAAATCACTCAACTTAATGCACATTGAAAAGACAAATCAATTATCCCCGGGCCTCTCCAGAGGTGGTTTGGGAAGGCAGCACATGGATATGTAAGTATGTATCAACATGTATATTTAATGGAGTACAGAAGGAACAAGAACTGGCATAATAATCAAGGATTCTTTGGGGCTCTACCCTTCCCCATGCTGGGAAATCTGCCCAGCCAGGAATCCATACGTCTGCTGAATCTGGCAGGGCCCCCTCCTCCTCCGCTGGGCTGAGGGGAAAGCGAGACTCCGGACGCCCACAGCAAAGGCTCCAGAAGGCACCTGGCCCCTTTCTGCGCAGCGCTCTCACCAGAGCAGAAGACGCTGAACGCCCCCACTCCATCGCCTCTTCCAGGCCCCCTGGACTCCTCCGAAGGCTGCTCAGCCAGCCCCACGGACTGCACTCCGCCCTGTACAGTCCCCGTCCACGGAGAAGCCAGAGCGTTCTACTGAGAGCCACGGTCAGGTCACGTCTTGCCTCCACTCAGCCCGCTGCCGCCGGTGGCCCCCCGTATCAAGAATACAGTTCCAAGCTTGTGCCGCGGCAGATAAAGCCCTGCGCGTTCAGAACCTGCCCGCTCCCCTGGCTGCGTCCCGTGCCTTGGCCCAGCCTCTCCCCCGCGGCAGCCTCTCCTGCTCTGCTTGCCCTCCTTACTGAAACAGGTCGAGAAGGTGCCACTGCTGGGCCCTTGTACCACTTCCGCCTGGATGTCCTGCTCTGGACTTAGCACATCATTCATGTCTAATCTCAAATGTCACCCCCTCGGAGAGCCTGACACCGGTTGGATTGTCCTGTTGTATTGCTTTTCACACGTATTTCTAGCTGAAATTTACTTATTTGCTCAATCATCGCTCATCTCCCCATGTACAAAGGAAGGTTTCAAAAGCCAGGACCTCGTCTGGTTCCCAGGTGCGTCCCCAGTGCCCAGAGTGCCACCTGGCTCACTCTGGGCTGGCATCTTCATGAAACATGACTGACGGGACTGATTCCTTTTCCCCCAGCTGATGGCTTTTGGTAGCGGTTGAGGAACAGCCATATTGCAGCTTACCAGGGAGTCGTTCATTCATTCATTTTTAATATTTGTTTGTTCAGCAAACATTCACTCATTCCCTACTGTTTGCCAGCCTGTATGCCAGGTACTGGGGCCCATCACACAGTCTCTGACCTCAAAGAATGCAGGATCTACAGAAGCCCGTGATACCTGCTGAACACGGCCAGATACATAACAAAAGTGTGCATCACGTCCTCAGAAAGTGGGCCCCTAGGTGGGGGGTCTCAAAGAAGGGGTTTCAAACGGAGCTGAACCTGGAGCTGTAAGTTGGAGGATGGCCAGAAGCTAGGCCAACGAGGGGTTGATGTTTGCTACGTGGAGGAAAAACAACTTTAGGGGGCCCAGGGGGGACTGGCAGGGGCCCCCAAGTGGCTGGAGTAAAGGGTTCCCAGGGTGGAGAAGCAGAAAGGAAGCAGGCGCAACTATAACGGACCTTCATGACATTAAAGAGCTTGCACTCCCCCTGGAAACACACGTGAACTTTGAAGGAGGGCGGTGACTTGGGTGTGTGTTTTAGGAAGATCACTTTGGCCCCGACGGAGAAGACGTGTCAGAGCAGGGACGGGTGGTGGAACCGTGTCCCAAAGCCGAGGTGACACTCCGCCACACACTGGGGGACGTGTGTTCTCTCACAGCTCTGGAGGACGGAAGCGCACAGTCGAGGCGCATGTCTGGCCACACTCCCTCTGCGGTCTCTGGGAGAGGGTCTTCCCTTGCTTCCTCCCACTTCTGGGGGCCTCGGGGGCGCCTCAGCTTGCGGCGGCATCACCCCCATCTCTGGCCTCACCCTCTCATGGCCGTCTGCTCCCCGTGTCCCTGCCTTCACAAGCCACGTCCCTCCTCCTAGACGAACACCCGTCACGTTGGGTGAAGGCTCACACGATGGCCTCACCTTGACTGCATATGCAGAGACCCCAGCTCGGACAAAGGGCACAGGCGCTGGGGAGCCTCAGGCCCCCTGGGCTACTGTAACAAAATGCCACAAACTGGGGAGCGTATGAACAGCAGAAATGTGCTCTCACAGTCCTGGAGGCGGAGTGCGAGATCAAGGTCCCGGCAGACTCCGTGTCTGGCGGGAGTGCTCCGCGGGGTTGCCGACTGCTGACTTCCGGTAGCGGGAGGGCCGGCAGCTCTGCGGGGCACCTGTCTCCTACAGCACCAGTGCTCTTCAGGAGGGCTCCTCCCCTTTGGCCCAATC
Source organism: Phyllostomus discolor (assembly GCF_004126475.2). NCBI lineage: Eukaryota > Metazoa > Chordata > Mammalia > Chiroptera > Phyllostomidae > Phyllostomus > Phyllostomus discolor. The sequence continues at coordinate 33,784,332 of NC_040915.2, read as the reverse complement.
ACCTCGCAAAGACCCCACCTCCTAATACCATCTCGTGGGCATTGGGTTTCAACATATGAATTGGGGGAGGGGGGAGAGAACACAAATATTCAATCTAAAGCACAGGAATTTGGACTTTAATGTATCTTTCTGAGGGATCTAATAGAACCCTTAACAGGGAGTGAGTGAAAAGAAGGGGGAACATTTCAGAGCTGAATAGAAGTGGATTCAATAAGTCTTAGAAGCCAAGTGGGTATGGATGTTTGAAAGAGGGGGGTAACCTAGAAGGATTCTCGTGTTTGGGGGTTATGCAATTGGGTGGATGGGTGGAGCCATTTATTAAAATACAGAATACGTCATACAAAGCGTAGAAGCCAAGATCCCTGTTTCTCTTCTCCAAATACTTAGCATCTCCGCCAAAGCAATCCTATAACCTGAAGGACTCCCCTAGAGAGGAAGTAATGGCAAGGAAGGCAACAGCACGAGTAAAGCAACGGGGAACATTACCTCCCACAAAATTCAGACCAGAAGCTGAAATGGAAATCAAATTACTGCATTCAATTGATTTCTTCAACCTGGAGCCACAGACACAATCCGAGTTTTCCTGCTGGAGGAAAAGGAAGGAAACGTGTTTTCCCAGCCTAATCTATTGACCCTTCATTCATTCGGGAGCCAGGTTGAAATCAATAGTGTCTTGTTTGGTTAGAGAACTGCAGAACAAGGAGACCGACTCCGGCAGCGGAGCGCCTCTCAGAAGAGCGCCCCCTCGCACAGGAAGCGGCGGACGCTACAGGTAGACGCCCTTGCCTCGGCCCCAGTAATCCGGGGTCTGGTTCCGACATGGTTCATCTGGCGCCTACAGCCGGGCCTCTTTGATGTCCAGACCAAACGCACCCCGCTTTCCCATGGGCATCGGTGCCTTTCAGCATGTTTACCTGGGGGCCGTGGTTCTCCGCGACATCCGCCTGTGCTTTGAAAGGGAGCGGGGTGAGGGCGGGTGGGTGATGCTCGTGAAAAGGCCGATTGAACCGGTGGGCACCAGGCAGGGGCGATGATACAGCATTTCAGCAGCGGCCCGAGAGGAAGCTCGGACGGTGCCGAATGAAAGCCACCTTCCTTCTACTTAAGACCTGGTTCCACCTTGGAAGGCCGCAGCCGCGCGATGGCTTACTGGGGCTGAGTCATCGCCGAAGAGGACGGGACCTACCACATTTTACAGATTGTTGACAGATGCGCTTACCGGCCCTCACACTCGCATTCTTCTGGACATTTTCCTTCCGCTGGCTCTTCTGACAGTTGGAAAGTCTTGTCTGGCTTAGCTGGCCTTGACGAGCTTTCTGTCGCCTAAGGCGGGAAACCGCCTCTGCTCTGAATCTGACCCAGCTAATTGGCCCCGGGGAAGTAAATTATGTAGAAAGAAGCGCCACCTACGACACCGGCCACATATATCTCCCAAGTAGAGGAGACACAAAGAGTGACCACAGCCTTCCTATAACTCTGCTATGGCCTCTTGACCTGGGAGCAATAATAAATAGTATTCTTTCAGGCTGTGCTGAAGATATGAAGACGTTTTGTGAGCACATCTGGCATTCATTGACTCAGGAAAAGGAAGAAAAAAATCACAAAGCCTGGGACAGAATTCATTTTCTTTTCATGTTGCCATGTGGGTGAAGGAGCCCTCTCCGTCTTTAAGCAAATGTGTGTGTGTCGGGGTGGGGGGTGGGAGGGTAGGGGTGGTGCGAGCTCCCTTTCAAGTTTTAAAGGGGGCATAAAAATGCACATGCATTACTGGGAAGAAGTGCTCCGGCAGGAGGGGCATCTTTTTGAAGAGGGCTGGGGGCGTCCGGCCACGGTAACCTGGTCTTGCCATTCTTCCTCCCCTCTGTTCCTGTGGAGTCTTCTCTGAGCTGCCCCGCAGGAAGACCTGGGCCACACAGATGATGGGTTCTGCAGGTTGGCTGGGGGACACCGGGGCATGCGAGCTCGGAATGGGCAAGAGCCCAGAGAGCCAGTGTGCTTGCATCCCTCTCTCTCTCCCCTCCTCCACCCCTTTTCGATAGAACAACCGGGCTCAGAAGCTCAAAACTCAACAAATTTAGCTTCCCCTTGGGATGCCGTGGAAGTTCACTTCTCTTGGCAGGAGGCTTATCCCCTTTCCCACGGGAGGAAAGTATGCTCTCCTCCTCCCCTCCAAAAAAAAAGTTGGCCTTTCTTTGATCAGCGAGTTTAAATCAGAATATGTCTTAGGTAGCTGAAGTGGCTTGAAATGTTAGCAAACAGTGGGATCCCTTTTAATTTTTAAAGGGATCTCTAATTCTACCCTTTATGACTTGCTTAATTATCCTGGGCCCCTGAACAGCTGTCTATTGATTCCAATTAACATGATTGACATCTCCTCTGGAAGGTAAAAGCTAATCAACTACAGGATCCCCCACAGAGAATTCATTTCCTTCTTGGAGTCACTCCTGGGCAGAAGGAAACTTAAATAGAGAATTGAGATTCAGCACCCACGGCTCTGATTTACTTTTTTATATACAGCCCCACAGTGTCTTGTGGAGTGGGAAAAAAAGGCTAGAAATAAAAAAAAAAAGGCAATTTACTTTTGAATCAAACTAGCATTAATTCTGTTGGCTTTCATTTTCCTTCCTTTTTCTATGAATCTAAATTGATAACTTGAATATTTTATTTCCTTTTTCTTTCCGGTTTGGAAGGACCCACAAGGGCTAATCCTGATTACTTCTGACAAGTTCAAAAGTTGACCTGAACTTTCTGGTACAACCCACTTTCAATTTTCCATTTTTTGGCTATAGCTCTTGATGGCTTTCTAGTGGTATTTTCGAATTTACAAGAATCGGATAAGACAGAGGTTAAGTCAGATAACAAATCAGGTTCCACAAAGACAGCAAGGGGCTGGCATGATGCTGAATCGAAATAAACAGCAAAGACAGAAAGCCAACAAATTCATTTACCACATATTTCTATTATGTTCCAGGTACATGGAAACTTCTAGAAGGGGTGGATATAATCTGGATGTGATGCCTATGGCATCCTCTTTTTCCCCATGTGTGTTCCTCCTAGTCAGAAAGAAAATCTAAGTGCTGCAGTTGACATCAGCAAGCTCAATATGAAAAGTGTTACGTGGTTACAAAAAACATACAGCTATTAAAGGCTGCACAGTCTCCGGTTCAAAGGGGCAGCGGTTAGGCAAACCCCAGCATTAACTGGCATTTTATTTGACTATAAATTTCATTAGGGCAGACACGGTGTTGGCCAGGTCGATGGCGTTCCGACAGCCAGCACAGTGCCTGGCCTGTCACACGTGCTGAATGAACAGTTGTTGAATGAATGAATTCTCTGGGCACACTCCCAATCATTTCAAAGAAACTTGGGCCAACTTTGCGCTCGGAAAGCTGGTCAGAGAGAATAATTATTGGAGGGAGGAAGAGAGGGCTGAAGAGAGGGAGGGAGGGAGGGAGGGAGGGAATGAGAGAAGAAGGGAGAGTGGGCTAAGGTGAGATAAGAGGAAGTGAGGTGAGATTTTGTTGGACAAACAGCATAAGTCCACGGGTAAAGGGGAGACGAGGCTCAGTTCACTCTCAGGAAAGAGCTCATGGACCTCGGGCACTGGGACATAAGGAGACGTAAACTCTGCATCCCTAACAATTCAACGACTCTCCTCTGGTTTAGGTTTGGGCAAGAAGTAGAAAGAACGGGGAGAGAGGGAGCCCTTGACACCCAGCCCTGGAGCCCAGCAAATCCAGGGTCTGCCGACAGACTTGCTGTACCCCTTTCCTGACTGCAGAGAACACTCTCCCCTGCGCACCTGTCCTTGTAGCTCTCGTGCTGGAGCCGTGCCACTCGCTGGAAGGGGGAAAAGGAGGCAGGAGGACAGCCAAGAGGGAGGAAATGGCTCAACCCTGCCAGGACACCGGCGTCCAAGCCTGACATTGTCCAACAGTGTCCCAGCTGCCACCTCCCCCCGTAAAGATCCCGTGACCCCACGGAGGTGACAGCAACAGAAACAGTTCCGCCGCCCCCCCCCCCCTGTGAGCTGCAGGGCACTTCCAGTTGGCTCCTCTTCGCCCGTTTCCCAGTTCAGGTTTCTGTCTGAGTCAAGCCTGTCGCCTGTCGGCTGTCAACCCCGAATTCCAGCTTCTCTTATCTCGATGTCACTTCCTCTTACCACTACAATAAATCTTGAGACAATTAGAAACTTCCCAGCTTCCAGCAGGGAGTCTGGGCCCTAGACTGGACTTCCTGGAGGGAAGCAAGCATTTCTGATGCTTCCACTGCTGACATTTGAAAAATTACGGTCTCTCTACATTCCAGCTCTTCCTCTCCGCTCGGCCACATCCCGTGCTGGCCGGTTCCTCCTGCCTGCATGGCTTTTGGAGGGAGACGGGGGAAGAGTAAATAACATAACCAAAGAGACCAAAAGTCACACACAGCCGTACCTGATTCCAGGAAATACGTGCACGGACTCCTGCTGACCCGCTGCGGTCACAGTCTGAACTGTAAGAGCCCTAAAGCTCTTATTTTTGGGGATGTCCCCCCGTCTCGCCATAGCAAACACAGGAAATGGTCCTTGTATCACACACGGGTATCATAAATTTGCAGAACAATTAAAGCAAGTTCTGTGCTTTTGCTTCTAACATTTTGAGTTTATACTGTTTCATATTCTGGGGCAAAGACACCTTTCCAACTCCAGACACCTTCGTGTGCCCTGAGAAAGCTCATGAGATGTAGGTGTTGACTCACATACGAGATGGTCCCGTGGGTGGCGTTGGTGCCAGTGGCCCCCTGTGCACTGCTGGCTTTCCTGAGAAAGCTGGCGACTGTCCCGTCTGACCAGTCCTGCAGGGGCTCCAGCCCCCCACCAAAGGTCCAGCACTGTGCGGGTCCTGGTGTCACGCGACTTCCCCGAGCCCCAGGCTCTGGCCTGCTCTCGGCTCAGCCTAAGCTGGTCCTCCACATTTCCGAGAGCCATGCCTTCACTGAGCGAGGAGTTTTTCCAGAGCACCTGACCCAGCGGGGCAAGGAAACTGGTTCCCCTTTTCCAGATTGTAATGTACTCCAGAAGAATCCCTCCCATGCCACCTGTAGACATGAGATACTGGCGATACCTTTTACAACACAATGTGGTTATTATCATCCGAAGCAAAAATAGGGAGTTGTTTAATGTGCATTACTGTACGGGAACCAATCGCTTTTTGTACTCAAAGCTAAAAAGTACAAACAATTTTTGAAGTCCATGGCAGAAACCCTGAAACAAGTCTGCAAGCAAATTAAGTAACTGTTGCAATGAACAACCATATCTCTCAGGATGCTTCAATCCTGATAGGTCTGGTTTAAGACAGTCTCCTTTTTTTATTGTCACACCATCCCTGTCCCCCCGGCAAGACCACCTGCTTCACCCAGGCAGGGTTCTGTCTTACAGTTTGAGGAGCTGTAAACAGTAAAAGACCACTAAGGACAAGAATAAGGAATAAAGGGAAAATCGTCATTCATTGGCTGCTTACCAAATGCCTGGACCTGCTGTCAGAATGTCCCAGACCTTGTCCCATGGTCAAACATTAAGGCGACTCTGTGTAGACCACGTGATGATTCTCTGTGTAAGAATGAGGAAACCGAGGCTGCGAGAGGTTAAGTGAGGCTAAGTGAGGGCACCCACAGACAGAGTGTGAGCACTCACACCACTGACTGTTGCAAAGTCCGTGCTTTGGGTCCCCTCGGTTTCTCTTTTCTAGCTCGACCTTCATTTCGGGGGCATTGAAACTACTTGACTTTTGGGAGCAATATGCAGATCTTGAGAGCAGTAATAGAACATAATTTGACATTTTTCCCCCTGTTGTTCCTCTCTTTTCTTCGTTCCCTCCTCTTCCTCTCTTCTGTCCACAAACATTGATCAGACACCGTGTGACCTTGACTGTAACCTGTTCCCGCTCTCAAGTCGCTCTCCCCTGGAAGGGCGTATGACAGCTCAGGGCGCCCTCGCCACACAGCGGGCTGAGGACCGTCCCAGAGTGATCGTCCTGGTTTGCAGCAGCACAGGCAAAGGAGCCAGGGAAGTGGGGGGGCAAGTCTCCCCGGAAAAAGGGAGACAAGCTTGTGTGCGAAGGCCCGGGAACAGGCGGGCACACAGCCTACTCGGGGAGCAACAGGGTAATCGGGGAACTCGGTGGGACTGGATGGATGGGAGGAATCATCACTGTAGATGATGACCACACAGCTCGGCGGAAAGGTCTGTGGTGGTCCTTGGGGGCTGCTGGAGGAGAGCCCCCAGTAAAGATGGGCGTGGGGCCCCTGTTAGCACAGAAGGTAGCAGAGATGGGGGAAGGCTTGGATTCAAACGACATTTCCCCTGTGGGAGTCGGGGGCCCTTGAAAAGGGGCAGAGAGGCCGAGGGGGCAGGGAGACTGAGGTGCTTGGCTGTGGCGATGGGGTGGGTGGGGACGTCGGCCATGGGGTGAGGACTAAGGCATGGCGAGGGGGTGGTCGGGGGGCTGCCGGCGGGTGCCGTGTGGACACTGAAACTGGAATGCCTGCACGACATCCCCGTGAAGTTTTGTTTGTTTTTTTTTTGCTGAGGCATTGCTGTTTTGTCGTTGTTGCTGTTTTGTTGTTGTTGTTGTTGTTGTTATTCCCAATCTACAAAGAGAACTTGAATCCTCCTCAAAGAATTACTTCTGCCAGGCAAAAGTAATGTCAGATTCACTGTGTTTTGTCTGCGGCCGGTGTGGTCTCCTTGTGACAGAGCCGAGACTGTACAGGAAGCAAATGGTGTCTCTGGTGGCCTGGGACAGGCACCCAGCTGCTAAGTGGGGCTCAGGCCCGGAGAGGGGGCCGGGAGCAGAGGGCTGTTGGGGAGGGTGGAGGAAAGGGGGCAGGAGAATTATCTCCATAAAGAAATCACTTTTGTTTTCAATTTCGCACACATGGGGCTCGTAATACTCTCAGGAACACGGCTTAGCGACGATGAAGAGATACGGGGGAGCCTGCCTTCAGGAGAGGCCGAGGGCTCTGTGACTTTCTGCTGAACAGATTCGGTGCTCCGAAAAATGCATTTTGGGGGGCAGGCGAGGAGAAAGTGGTTCCAGGGCCTTCCGTGGCTTTCTTCACGCTTTCCTAAATGCGCAGCCCGCCCCCAGTTCTGCTCCACCGCAGCGCGCCCGCGGGGAAGCAGATCTGCAGAAGTTCCCCATGTGCGAGAGAGAAGGTTGCTCTCTCTCGTGCCTTATTCCCACTGACTTCCCTTTTTCCTTTAAGGCAATGTCAAAGCAAACCAGCATCCTCTCTCGGCAATGTATCCAATTCCGGGAGCCTCACCTCCCTTCTTGTATTAATTTAGGAATGTTTCATTTCTGCAAAAATTATGCTGTGATCTTTGCTTTTCCATGCATGCCTTTCATCCGGCACTCACAATGTGCTGTACAGATGTTCCCCTGCCGGACCCTGGTGCCCCCTAATTTGCTTTGAGATCCTCGGCTGGTTGCAGTCCCCCTAGGCAATACCACCCCTTTACCTGTAGCTGCGCACACAAACAAGAAGCCTTGGGGGGAAGGGCCTCCTTCCACACACTGCCCGCCCAGCCGTCCTCACTCTCTGCCTTCCCTGCTCAGTCTGTACGGCTCCCCCCCCACCCCCAGCTCGTCAAGTCGCAGCCGTTCCTGAGTTCAGTACGTCTGCACCGAGCGGTACACGCACTAAGTACTGTGCTGTCTGCCTAGGGATACGGCGATGAGCAAGACAGCTCACGGCACCATGGGGAGAGAACAGGGAAGCGAGCAGGCACTTCCGGGGTGGCGGAGGCTAAGATGGGGGCGGGCACAGGTGCTATGGGGACACAGGGCATGGACCCCTCCCTCAGCACGGTGAGGTCAGGTGAGGTCAGGTGTGCTTCCTACAGGAGGTGCAAGTTAGTTCAATACCATTTGGATCCTGGGTCTACTGTTTACAGGCCGTGTTAGTGATTCTTTGGGCAAATCACTTAATACCTCCATGCCTTTAAAGCATGATAATAAGTTAAACCTTTATGAAGTATAGCTCATAGTAAATGGTCAATAAGCACATATTCATTCATTCATTCATTCATTCAGTGACCACCTGTGGAGTACCTACCACGTATCTGGCAATGTTCCTGAAGGTGTGTTCAAGGGTGCCCAGATATTGAAATACCAGTACTTCTGGAAAGTAAATTGCTTCATCTCGGCCCTTTGTGTTCTGCGTGGACTGTCCTCGGAGAAAGTCTTAGAAGGAATATTAGCCTTCGATTCTTGTGCTGCCGGTGGAAGCAGAGGACTCTCCCAGGGTGAGGAAAAGCCGGGGCAGAGCCCGGAGGAGCGAGCGTCCCTGTGCCCAGTTCCCACGTTTGGGGCTCGCACCTCACTGCGCCACCGGGCCGCTCCTGCTGGCTGCAGCCTACAGGAGTCACCCCTCCCACCCTCATCTCTCGCCCCACCTCGCGTCAAATTTAGGTCTGCTTAGCATGACAAGGCACAGAGGCAGGCATTGTCACCCTCTGTGGTGGTCAGAAATGCCTAAAACCCAATTAGGATGCCTTAACGTTTTACAAGCACCCACTGCTGCCGAATACCTGAAATTCCTGGAACTGAAGGGCACCACTCCCAGAGCTTTCCTCGGGGCGAACCTGGCTGTCTCCGCCCGCACGTGTGTCCAGCCGCAGCTGTGTCTGACCCCCACACAGAGCGAGCAGCGACTGAACTGCTGACCCAGCACCTCTGCCCCTGGAGTCCACCCCGGGCCCTGAGGGACAGGGGCTGCTGCCCCAGAGAGGATAAACTTGCAGGGCAGGGAGCTAAGGCAGCTCGTGCTTATTACTCCTGCTGATGCTCCAAAAATGCCGCAGTAGGGCGTCTCCCTCCCCTGGTCCGGGCCACGGAGCTGGGCTCTTCTGTCCCATTGCATTGAAAGGAATGTGCCACTGTTTTGAGCCGTTCTCTTTCCAGGAAACCCCTTGCCCTTTCTTTTTTCTTGAGATGTAATTCAGACAACATGATATTTATCATCTTCAAGTATACAATTCAGTGGTTTTCAGTATATTCATTATGTCGCACAACCATCCCCACTGTCTAATTCCAGAGCATTCCTATCATCCCCCGAAGAGCCCACTGTCCATTAGCGGTCTCTCCTTCTGTCCCCCTCCCTGCAGCCTGTTCGCCATGAATCTACTTTTTGTCCCTATAGATCTGCCTTTTCCAGGCATTTCATATAGGTAGGGTCATGCCACACTCGACCTTTTACGTCTGACTTCTTTCATTTAGCATAATGTTGCCGAGGTCCGTCTGTGCCGCAGCACGTGGGAATACTGCGTTTCCTTTTACAGTTGTGTTTCTGCCTCATTTTGTTCACTTATCATCGGTCGATGGGCCCTTGGATTGTTTCTACCTTTTGTCTACCATGAATAATGTAGCTCTGAACATTTGTTTGCGAGGGTCTGTGTGGAAGTATGCTTTCCCCGATAATAGCTTCTCTGAGGAAGTTACTGTGACCGTATTCCCAGGAGTGGGGTTACTAGGCCCTACAGTAGTTCTGTGTGTCACTTTCTGAGGAACTGTCAGAGTGGCCGTACCATTTACATTCATACCAACAACGTGTGAGTGTTCCAGTTTCTCCACGCCCTTGCCAACACTTACCATTGTCGTCTTCTCTTTGGAGAGCCCTCCTTGTGCCTGCTGAGTGTGAAGTGGTCCCCTTTCTGATGTGGACCGGTTTAGCCACCGTAGGCTTTGTCTACTTTTCCCTGCCCATTGCTCCTGTCAGCATAGGCCTCTCCTATCCAGGCTCCACATGTTTTCCTGGAACGGAACAAAACATGGTGGACAGTTTTTAATATTTGGGTCTCTCATGGTTGCATCATTCCTAGTGTTAACCTGGCCGGATTCTAGATCTTCCCAATCTGGGGCTCCCCTTCCGCATGCCTTCTGGGGATCCGGATCCCTCTTGTGTCTGCCGTTTACTAGTGATAAGGCCCGAATTCGATAAGGCAGAGGTAGCCGTTCCCTCTCAGATCGGCCGCCCTTCCGGTCCGGGCACCTGGGGAGGAGAGGAGGAGCTCCTTGCGCCCACATGCAATCCTTGCTTCTCTTTATTTCTGAACCAAGAGGTTCATGAAACAGACAAGGGACTTGGGTTTGGAGGAAAATAAAAGCAAAGCGTAATTACATCAAGGCTTACTATTCAAGAATTTGCGATCCTTTGAACCTAGTGTGTGTGAAGTATCCTCAAAAGAGGATGTGATATTCAAATTATCAAGTTACACTAAACCAACTTAAGGAAACAGAGCATTTTCATGTGTTTTGGTCCTGTGTTTCTGTTACTCCCAACTGTTGGGATTATACCCAATCATTATTTTCATTAAAGCAAGTCCTGAAGGATCTCCAGCAAACACTGAAATCACCGGCTCCTTGGGGACACTCGCAGATAGCCTGTGCATGTTTTGCAATTCAGGCTTTTCTAGCAAATTGAAACCATCATGGATCTCGACCAGCCCAAATGCATGAGGCTGCGGAGCACAGTGGTCGTATGCTGCAGCGTGCCCATTGAACCTGATTTTTAGCAAGGCCAGAGCCGTGAAGCGCAAAGTAACACAGACCTCGGCTTTGAATCCCAGCCCAGCTCTGGCTGCATGGCCTTGGGCGTGTCCTCTTTGTCCGGTACACAGTGAGATTCTGGTATGTAGGCGGCAGGCTGGTTTGTGAAAGAAACGAGGTCACTCATGTAAAGTGTCAGCTTGGGGACAGTCACACAAACACCAGGCACTCAATAAGGGGGGGCCGTTAGCAGAGCAGCAGTAAATAGGCCTATCTTCCTTTAAATAATAGGTGTTCCAGAAATGGTGCAAATAAACACCTTTTGTTTGTTTGTTTTGTGGACAATGCAACGTATTGAGTAGATTATGGATCTGATCATTAGGAAACCCCACGGTGAGTCCTCTTTTGTAAATGATTGAACCACTTCAAGTTTTATCTGGTTTGTGTACTTTTTATTTTTGAATAGATGTGTTTCTTGAAATGGGACATACCTGCCCAGAATCCTAAGCCTTGATGCCCTTCCCATGGTTCAAAAAATGTCACAGTTTGATTCTCAGGTTCACAAATGCTGGTGTGGGCAAACAAATCCCCCCCCCCACACACACACACACACTGATGAGACCGGGCCTTGTGTGAGAGAAAGAGCCCAGGTCTCCGGGTCAAAGGAGGCACTGGCTCCGGGAGGAAAAGACTGATTTCACTAATCTTGTTCTCCATTTGGGCTTTTAAGGGGAATCTCACAAAAAGCGTCTAGGTTAAAATGAAAGCGAAAGTGCCCAGACGATAATAAGGATCTCAATTACAGCCCTGGGAGAGCAGATGGGCGCTGGGTTTGAGAGGAGGACCCTCTCGGCACATCTGCCTTTGATAACTTCCAGTGCGGCGTGCGGAGCCTTTGAAATTAATTGGTCACTCCAAAGCAGTGCTTTTAATAATGCAACTGAGGGCTTTTTGTCATTTAGAAGAGTCCTTGCTGGTGCTGACTTTGAGGATCGAATTAAGTTTTCATGAGTCTGTAGCACTTCAGGCCACCACTGCAGCCCGTCCTGGCTCCTGAGGATTTCGCACACACGCAGACTGATGTGTCCTGAGCAGGTCCGTGGGGAGGTGTTCGAGGAGCTCTGTGCTCTCCGTGGTCGCTCTCTGGGGGAATGACTCTGGAGAGTTCGAACATCCTCCCAAGGAGCTGGCCGCTCTCACTGGCTACCACCTATGTGTCCTCAGTTTTCTGCTTTCCTCGCATTCCCCCTGTGTCACAGCGCTACCCACACACATGGCTGAACTGAGAGGGCGAGCCGGGGAAGCAGGCGCCCCTCTCGGAGAGAGGGCCTCCCTTAGAACCGCGGCATCCGTCCAGTGAGGGAGAGGTCCTCGGCCGATCTTCCATTCGGCCCGGGTCTGGGGGCTGTCCACCGGCGCACCCGGGTGCCTTAGGAGATCTACTCCTACCGTCATAGGTCTGCTTGCTAGAAACGAGGGTCGTGTCCAGTGACCTGGACGTGGGAAAAGCTGGCTTCATAGTAGCTTTCCTGAGAAAGTCCACTCAGCTGCCTCATTTTCTGAAGCATCCCCCAAACACTCTAATCCACACAGTCACCCCGTTCTCGGGACTCCCACGGCTACCGTGCAGTCTGCAACATCGGGTGTAGCATGTAATCATCCAGAGCCATTCATCAGTAATGTATATATTTATGGCAGGAACAAATAGAAAATACCTTTCGGCCTGTCTTTCTTCACCAATACTTCATGAATATGTCGTGTTTCACTAGATTGTAAGTGTAAGAATTGAGAAGGCGTGTCTGACAAAAAAGTAAGGGAAAAGGGGAAAGGGAAGGGAGAGAGAGAGGAAGGAGATAAGGAAGGGAGGGAGGGAAGGAGAGAAGGGAAGAGGGAGGGTAGGCGGGCATGTGGTTGTTCTAAAGCAGGGCTGTCAAACTCATTGTCACCCGGGGCCACATCAGCCTCACGGTTGCCTTCAAAGGGGGAAATGTAATTGTAGGACTGTATGAATGGAACTACTCCTTCACTAGGGGCAAGGAGCTCAGCGCTGCCGTCAGGTAGAAACAAGGTGCCAGGCCGGACTCGGCTGCGGGCCTTGTGTTTGCCACCTGCATTCTGTGGTTTAGAAGACTTCGTCTAGGAGCCGAGGCCCTGCAAATGTGATAGGTCACAAGGAGAGCTCTGAAAAGCCTTCCCTGCTCATCCTTCAGTGACTGCCCCAGATGCCACTCCTGTGCGTCCCCACGGTAGCCGGTATTTGGTTCCTCCCAGCACTGTTCCACTCAGTCTCAATCACCTGTGTGCATGTCGGCCACCCCCGCTAGACGGTGTGCCCTGAGGACGAGAATCCGTCCTATACCTGTGTCTCGTTTGCAGCTCCATCCCCAGCGCTCAGCACACAGGCTGCACACAGCTCAGTGAACATTGAAAGAATCATTGAGTGAATGAACGAAAGGGCCATGTCAATTAGTTGGGACCTCTCCTCGGAAGAAATGACACTGAAAAATAGTATGTGAAGATCCGAGATACTCAGCATGGGCTTGGAGAACGATGTTGTACTTCCATGGTTCAGTCCAGGCATAATGCTACCAGGAATCCTGGGAAGAGGGACAAGTATGGCATATTGGGGTTCGGCAGAGAAAGTGTGGGAGCTGAATGTTTTGCAGCTGCCACTTCCCTCGTGTTATTGACAGCAACCCCATTAATCCCCACCCCCCTCCTTTCTCCGCCTCCATGTAATGTATCGATCATCACTTGCAGAAATGGGGAGTAGGGGAAAGGAGCCGCTGCAGAAAAGATTTCTGCTCTTGGAGGGGAGCTAATCAGTAGTGGTCCGAAGCCTATTGACGGCACTCTTCAGCCCCTAACGTGTGCACGAGACCTCTCTTTTTCCTGTGTTGAGGGGTAATTGATGGGGTCAGAAGTTTCGGAGAGTTCTGGGACATTTTTAATCCAGTGCCATCAGGCAAAGCTTACTACATCAATAAGCCGGTTCCACTGAGGGACCAAGGAGTCATTGAGATGCCACACCAGCTGGAATCCAGATGAAGATACATTTGGAAGCTTAATCACAATCATGTTCTACACTAAATATTCATCCTCCGTCTCCCGAAGAGGACAGGAAATTAAGTTGTCAAGGGCAGGGGGATGAGGGTTTAGCCGAAAGAAGAAACCCCCAACTCAGTCTTAATCTCTAAATACGCAGGACTGTCTTGGAGGGCTGGAGCAGAAGCCTCTTCCTTTCGGTTTTATTTCCTGAGAAATAGTTGAGTTGTTTATACACAATCTATCAGTTTTACTGTTACCGAAATGGACTGTGAAGAGAGCTCAGCCTCCTCACTGTGAGATAAATACAGATGAGAAATGCCATTGCGGCAGGAAAAAATGCTTTATGGAGCCAATACAGAAGAGGACGAAAGTTGTGTAAACACACGGGAAGGGGCAGGGGAGTTCCTGAGCAGAGCCAACGAGCTGTAAGCGCACTCGCCTGGATGGGCTGCATCCCTAAAGTTGACGTAAACCCCGGATGTTGTCGATAGGAATTACGTTACACATGGTGGGCTTTCTTTCCTTTCTTTTTCTTTTTTTTTTATTTCCAAGCTACACTCTTTACGGTCCCGTCAAGGCATCTAAAGTTCACTGCAAATTGTGATTTGAAAAATGTATGACACTGCCGTAAATTAGATGATCGTTTCCTGTCAAATTCTGGCCCAACCATGTGAATGGCTCTTATTGAAAGGGCCAGTGATGCTCATGTCACATTATTATATGAGGAGGTCGCATCAGGCAGGGTGTCTCTGGCTGCAAGTAACAGAACAATCTCTACTCAGATTAGTCCCAATGAGGGGATGTAGCATCTCATGTGCTAGGGGTCTTCAGGAGGGGGCGCCCCAGATCGGGATGTTGGGACTCCTGCTCTACTTCTCAGAGGTTCTCCTGGCGCTCCGCCTTCCTCGGGGCGTTGACGCCATGCTCTGACTGGGTCGCAGGTGGCCTTGGGATGTCATATCCTGACACCTCGATCTCCAGAAGAAGAAGGGGTTGTCTCTCCTCTGTACCTTTTTCTTAAGAAAGATTGAACTCCTTAGAAGCTCATCAGTAGACTTGCCCTCACTTGAGACCTGCATAGGCCAGACCACTGGTGATTAATTCATAGCCACCTTTGCTTGAAGATGGGCTAGGAAGATACCCACCATCTTAGCATGGTCTCTGGTATGACCAAAACATAGCTACCGTGGCATCACTGAGGTCACATGGTGCAGCAGAAAGGACACTGGCCGTAGAGTCAGACAGCCCGGCATTTGAACCCCACCTCTGCCACTAAAGAGCTGTGTGACTTGGGGAATCACTTACCCCTGGTGAGCTTCACCGCCCCGGGGGAGAATATGAGCTTGAGAACTGATCCACAGAGAGAGTGTGAGAATTCAAGTGTGGGGCGCAGGGGCCGAGCCCCACTCAGCCCTAACCCCCTTCCACATTCGCCTTTGCATGAAGTGGAACTCACTAACTAGCATGCTTTCTGCTTCCTGGGTGTAGACCAACAGTTTGTAATGCTGTTTTCTGGTTATATATATGGTGCAGGGCAGCGCTTTTCCAACCAGTGTGCTGTAAGAATTTGTAAACCATGCAACACCTGACTGTTTCCTCTTTTCTTCTGGATTATCAGATTAAAAAATGACAACAGCCAACACAACAATAGCCATACAGTGTGAATGAATCAAAATTATACCAATTTTTTATCAGATTAACAAAACATATAATTTTTGGTGTGCCTTGGAATTTTAGTAATTAGTTTATGTGTGCCACGAGATGGAAAAGGTTGGAAATCACTGGTGTAAAGTATAATTTAATGGAATGTATGTGCATACAGCTATATTTGATAATAAATGTATTGCATATATGTATATAGATAATATATCCACATATGTTATATATACTTATACACGGTCCAGCAGAAGTAGCACCATTGAACGTGGTTGGTAGGGCACGTGGATGTGTTGCACGAGATGGACAGCAATTTGAACATTACACCTAAGATGTCACACGGTGTGCGTCAGTGTGAAATTGTTATATGACAGAATGACATGCCTATGACTTTGTAATAGAAGATTTGGTATAGATTACCAGCACATAAAGAAGGGGGCGTTATTTGTGCCAGGCCCTGGATCTCAACCAGCAGTTGCCCGTTGAGGAGACAGCCCGTGCTCCCCCGTTTCAGGCACTGCTGTGTGCAGGTCTGGCGCTGCGCCGAATATGGGCCACGGGTCGGTGGCACACCGTGGCCCGCTGGTCTGGGCCAGGCGGGCACAGCACTGAGAGCAGGCCCTTAGGCACGTCGGGATTTGGCCGCTGAGACAAACGTGGCTGCATTTGACTTTCTAATTTTTATTATATTCTCCAACGGTAGGGGTGCGTGGCAGGTTGCGGATTAAAGAGAAAAAGCCCGCTGGCCGAGCCTTCACGGAGTCGGTGGGGAAGTCCGCGAGGACAGACACACATCCAAGCCACCCCTGGCCTTTCGGCTGCTGAGGTTTATTTGGAGCGGGCAGAGGTGACGCTCACACGAAGCTGTTAAACAGCACGGCGAGCACCACGATGACAAACAGTGTCATGAGGCAGTCGTACACGACCCAGTGCCGCATGAGCGGTCGCGACAGCACGTGCCACAGGTGTCCGCAGTAGGACTCGGCCACGGCGCGGCGGTCCTCAGCAAAGCCCTCACTGAGCAGGCGGGTCGGCTTCGGTCTCCCCTGCATCCTGGGCCTCCCGGCGGGCTGCGCTCTGCCCCTCGTCATGCGGTGGCCGGAGGGTTAATCTCCCGGTGAGCGAGGGCCTGCGAACGAAGCTGAGGGGAGTGACACGTCAGACTGCAGCAGGCACGCACCCAATACCCCGCCCCGTCATCCCTGACGGGCTTTGATGTGGGCGCGAAACACGTCAGATTACACGGGACGTCATGTCAGGTGTCAAATCAGGGTCAGGGCCCCAGCCCGACACTTTAATGAGCACGTGAGGTGGAGGGAAAGGCTGTATTATTTTTCTGTTTCAAGGCAAAGGCCCTGACACCCACTGAGAACCGTTTGGTTATGCCCGAGCCCGAGTGCGGTCTTTTCTCTGTTTCAAACGCAGCCCGCGCCCCCTGGGATGACAGCTGTAATGTCAGCCAACGGAAAGAGCTGGGGCCGGGAGGCAGAAGGCTCTCTAGGCCCTAGTCCCGCGGAGCAACTTGTGGGGGCTGGCCACCCCTCCCCCCAGTGGCCTCGCCACTCCTCCCCCCAGTGGCCTCATCTTCGGCAACATAAATGCCCATCAATTACTGACTTCGCAGGTTTCTCAGGCTTAAGAAGTGCTTTTATGTAGCTCGCAGGAGTGCTAGTTGTGGGGGCCACAGTGCCTGTGGCCGTGCCTCGGACGCCCCGAGTGATGCTGGAAGGGCAGGCAGGGGGGAGGGCGGGAGGGGCGGGGAAGACGCCACTGGAGGCCTTTGCTTCGCGGGGCCCTTGGTCCGTGAGCAACGGTGTACCCCACAGCTGGGAACCCCTACCACCACCTTGCTTTGCTTGTGCCACCGCAAGGAGGAGTGGATGTCGGAGTTCGGGGGTATGTTCCACCCAGAAAAGTGTCCTGCCATGACCACGGCCCTTTGCCGTTTGTGAACGTGGCCTTGAGCAATGAGAAACCTGCCCTTTGCTCCCTGCTCCCGGAGGAAGGCCGTCCAAGTTAACACCGAGTGAACCTCTGAACGTCAACAGGCCACATTCATGTTGACATCTAGACTCCGGTGTAATTAAGACCTCAGGCCTGGCGCTTGGCTTATCAGAGTGTCTCGATTCTCCTCTACATGGCTTTGTTTTTTCCCACATCCCTGCACAGACGCCACCAAAAAAAATACTATTAACAAAGAAAGAGCTGAGGATGGAGTTACACAGCCCATCTTGTCTACAATCCCGGCTTAACATTTCCCTTAAAAAGAACATTGCTCTATTCGGAAATGAAAAGCAATGTGTCTCGATGTTCTTTATGGAGGCAGAGGGAGGCAGACTTTCCCCTGCTTTATTTCGAGCTCGAACAACATCCGATTCATGCCCCCTACTCCACTGCGCTGCATGATTGGGGGGCGGTGTCTTCACTCTCTCTCAGAAAACAACGGGCTCTTCTCACCTCCCTGTAGCTGGATGCTGAAACCTGCGGCCGGACTCAGAGGTCCCCTAGGTGTTATTCTGGTCCTGTTTATTCAGAGTGTAGTCTACTGGGTGTGACTGGATCCTCGAAAAGAAAAAGAGGCACTTCTGGGGCTGCTGGCCACCGTCCTCCTGCCCTCCGGATCCTCCCCCAGGGCCGGGAGCCACAGGGACCCGGCACGGGAAGCCTCCTCCTCTCCCAGCGTTAACCAGCACAAGGCAGAAGGGTTTGTTTCTGCAACCCCCAGGAGGAAAGCCATGACCAAGAGAAGTTGGAGGACTTTCACAGGACCACACGTGCGGTTGGTTACGTGCCCCGGAAAGGCGTGCAGCCTCCGTAGGTCTTCGCTGTTCACGCTGATGACGTGTGCTTCTCTGCAAAGTTAGCGAAGGGCAGAGGAAGCCCAGTGACAAGCGCAGAGAAAGGAGGTCCCGGAGGTTCCACAACGGCCTTGCAGGCTTTAACGTGCCTGTTTTAAGTGAGAAGCCGAAGGAGGGAACTAGGGTTGCCTTCGTGGAGCCGCCCAGGTCAGCTCTGCCACTTTCTCCCGCGGGACCTTGGGAAGCTCACACACCGCTCTGGGTCTCAGACGCCTCGTGTTAGAAATGAATCCCTGGGGCGCCCCGTCTGCAGCGCTGCTGTGAAGATTAAATGAGATGACTTTTCTAAAGTACTTAGAAGCGTTAACTGGCATACCGGTAGCCCTCAGTTAGTGTTGCCTGTTATCAGTAAAATGATGACAGCTTCTACTATTGTGTATCCAGGTGGCTGTCGCCTTCTAAAGGACACAAAACCAGGGATGCCCCGACACTGCCAGGCTCTCTCACTGCGGTCTGCCCTCGCTGTCTGTGCAGTCCCAGGAGCCCAGACCAGCTGGGAAGGCACCTGGGGGTCTAGGTCAGTGGTTCTCGACCTGAATTCACACAGAGAACGTCAAACCGTACTGATGCTTGGGTCCCATTCCCGGGGATTTTTATTTAATCGATCTGTTGTCTAGCTCGGCATAAAAGGTTTTAGAACCGCTCCAGGTGATTCTATATCAAGAACCACCGGGCTAGTGGAAGACCTTAGTAATTTCCATGTTTAAAAACAGACCTGAAATGTGAATGGTGGAAGCCATTGCTTCCCTGAGAACAGTGTTTACTGTGGACGTTCTGTGAGGGCCTGTTAGTCTCATTTATTTACATGTTGATAGGCGTATAGCTATCTTAACATAAATCAGGAAAATGTAACTAGCATATCAGGTCGAAATCTCTGTTTAAAAGAAATGGAAGATAATATATATAATTGGATTGAAGTAAAATATCAAGTTAGTATTCACACATTTATAGCAAAAATATAACTTGGCTACAAAAGTGACGAAGGTGTGGGAAATGTAACTTGAAACAAATATGATTGTAATTATAATTCTGAGCAAATGTGATCATTCTAAAGAACGAAATTATTTCACTCCGTAATTGTATAATTTTCAGCATTTGAAAAAATAAAGTTAGATTTATGAAATGGCAAACTTGAAGAACACAGAATCTTTGGTTTCTAGTACCTTGTTTTCAGGATGTAATTGGAGATTAAAATGTTATTCCATATTTACTCAGAACTATAATTATAATTACTTTGTATATATTGCCATGGTTAATGATAATGACATCCTGCGTTTAAGCAGTGCTTTACCGTTTACAAAGCTCTCACACTTACATTATTTAGTTGGGCTTCCTCACAGCTTGCTGAGGCTGGATTATTAGCCTGTGTCACAAATGCAGTGACGAGGCCCAGGGGGGCTGGGTGAACAGCCCACCCCCCCACACTGCATAGCAGAGGCGTGGTGGTGGCAGGATTACAACTCGCCGCCCACATCCAAGGCAGGACTCTCCATTTCTTCTCACCACCCTTCCCCCTTGAAGCCTTTCCCATGCTGCCTGCTCTTCCACATTAAGTGACGAACTCCCGCAGGGGCACCTGTCCCTGCGTGACTGCGGATTGCCCTTCCGAGAGCCTGCTCCACACTCGAGAGCATTCAGTGTTCCCTCCAGTACCAGAAACTAACTGGGCAGGTTCGGCTGCGTCAGAGGAAAGCCGCCGTGATAACCTCCTCACAGATCTCTTCGCTGAGACCCCGGGCCAACCTCAACCCTTTTCTCCCGACAGCAGCCAATGGCACCTTGGAAACACGTCAGTCCACACGATGCTCCCGACCTGGGTCCCTGTGTCCACTGTGCTTTGCATAAATTATGAGCCCTGCTCCTCCTGACCCCTGTCTCCCATGTCCTGGCACTCTTGGTCTTGCTCACGGGCACCAGCAGCCTCATGTGCTCATGACTCTTCCAGCAGACCACATGCTCATGGGTCACGTCTAGACAGCCCTGTTCCACGTTCTCCCCCTTTCTCTCTGCTCTGCCGAGAAGACCCAGCGTCAGCGGTACCTCCAGGGCATGGCATCGTCCCCTGACCTCCTCATTGGGCAAGCTCCCCCTCCTCACTCCTTCACGCAGCAGGCAGATCTTTCCTCCATAGCTTCAGAGTTCCGTTAGGGTCTGGAACTGTTGGAAAGCTGCGTGAGGCCAGAGGGGGAACCACCCCCATGCTGGTTTTCTACCGTCCCAGTCCTGTGCCCCAGCATGGAACATGGCACACAGTAATAGCTCAACAAACATTTGTGGGATGAGTGAACAGAACACGAAAAGGCTGAGGGGCAGCTCGCCCACCCTGAGGACAGGGCGAATTTCCACTGCCCGTGCCGACAGCAAGCCAGGAGGTCGGTGCTTGCAAGGCCATCGAGGTTGGTGGGGGCGACCCTCGAGTGCGCATCCCACAGTCCCTGCCCGCCCCTCACCAGTGCTACTGACGAGTGTTACTGCTCTGCTGGGTTCTCGAGACAGGACACGAGGGCCTGCTGGTGGCTTCCAGGGTGCTTTATAAGGGAGAAAACATTCTAGTTAAACCCGGGGCAGACGCCCAGAGCCCTGCTGGCCCCACTTTTACACGGCTCCCCCAGAAGTTCCTGAGGCAGCAGATAAGAATCCTAGGGCCTCTCAGAAACACAACTTTAAAACCACATATCTAGTAGATAAATACAGTTCCAGAAATTAAAGATCTGTAATCTATTCCCAGGGATACCCCTTTCTACTTCTGAGCCAGTACATTGCTTTTATTGGCCAAACTTCAGTTTCCTTACCATTAAAATAGGTGTCCTATCGCTTATCCTATTAGTTCATTGGATTGCTGTGTAGACAAAATGAGATAAAAATGCAAATATTTTGAATAGGCAGGAGCACTGTGCAGTATTTTGGAGCCCGAGCTACACAGATGTGACTTCTTCTCCTTCGGGGCTTTTAAATGGAGGAAGATGCGCTGACGCTCACTGATACAGAGAAATTCCAAAGACCTAAACACGGTGACGAACAAATGCATTATTCATCAGCATTACGGGCTTAGGTGGGTGGTCAGGAAGAGTCGGGGCTCTGCCCCAGGAAGACCATGGCCTGCGGATCGGGAGACCTGGATTTGAACCCACCGAGTCATCCCGTTATGAGCTGTGTGAGTTTGGGAGGTCACACAGCCCCTGGGAGCCTCGGCGGCCCCATCTGCAATTGCAAGGGTGGGTGGGTGAGGAAGTGCGGAATGGTAACGGCATTATGGTAATTTGGAGGCTCAGTGAAACAGCGACTGAAAAGGGCCTTTGGAAACAGCAAAGTACCTTAGCCATGCGAGGCATTAGTGTTATTCCAGCACTTGCATTGCTCAGCCAAGGGGGAAGTCAAGGAGTGGTCGGGGAAGTCAAGGAGTGGTCGGGGAAGGCTGCCCAAAACAACAAGGAAGTATCAAGGATGACTGGAATAAGGAGAGAGGGCAGGCAGGTCTGGGGAGAGAACGGGAGCTTCAGGCGAGGGTGCGGCTTGGTGGGGGGGGCTTATTTCCATGGGGCTGGGGGACCCAGCCCAGACTGCGGGGAGTTCCCCCGGCCCCCCTTTCCAGGAGCTGAAGTGGCTCCTGAAAGCTCTGGCTCACAAGGCAGAGGACAGCATCCAGGTGGGCGGAACGTGTTAAAAGGATCCCAAGTACACTTAAGGATGTTTGTTTTTGATTAGAAGATAAGGATTAACTGGATTAATGAAGCCTCTCCGTTGGAGAATGTGCAGACGCTAATTGCCCTTCAATTACGGCAGATGCCATTGGAATTGTGTATTCTCCTTCACCGGCCTGGCCACGCCCCCCTCCCCCCCCCAGCCCCCCCACGGCCCTCCTCTCACAAAGCTAAAGGAAAGTGTCATTCTGACTGAGATGAAAGATCTAGGCATTTATTTTCCACTTTCCTCCAAGATCCCTTGTTTGCAAAATACCAGAGGACCTAGGTTACTAATCTAGCTCCAGTTTATTTCATAGAAAAAAATAAAATGTGTCCCAGGGATTCAGATTCTGGAGGGCTTTCCCAGCCCTTTTTTCTTGCTAGATTTTTCTCCCGTACCAGTGACTGCAATCGGTGCTTCTCGGGGTTGAGCGTGCTTTGGCATCAGCTCGAGCCCCTGTTAAAGCACGCCGGGGCCCACCCCAGGGTCTCTGAGTCCGTGAGTGTCCGGGGGCCCCCCTAACTTGCATTCCCAACCAGTTCCCAGCAGTATGAAGCGGGTGCTCCCAAGACACACTGTGGAAACGAGGGAAACAGCAAGGGATTTTCAAAGAACCTGGACAAAGAAAAGACAGTGCAGACCTCCAGGTCCTAGAGCAGCATCTCCTTAGTATAAGAGAAAGGATAATCATTCAGAACTTGAACAGTATTTGTTTCCCAAGCTGCCTGCACACACATTCTCTTGGATTTTACAAAGCTCACAGGTGGTTTGGGGGTAAGTGTGTTTTGCTATATATAGCAGGGGTAAGGCAAAGGAACCCCGGGACAGGGTGGGTTCTTCCCTGGGGGCCCCACCCATCCCTCCTGCAGTCTGGTTTGTAAACCCGTCTATCCTGCTGATTTTTATTGTCAAGGAGTTTTCGACAACCCACACACATCACACCTCCGGGCCACCAAATATCCCCACTGCCCTGATGCCACCAATATGTGCCCAGTCCCGTGCCACTGCTAGTTACAGACCACTGCTGTGCAAGGCCGGGTACGGCTCGGGCTACTCCTGCTAGTGTGTCCAGAGCTCGACAAGGCACCAGGCAGTGAGTCAACACATTTTGGGTTTTAGCTCTAGCGTTGCATCCGTGTCACCGTGTGACTATGAAACCAGCATTTTAAAACGTCTGGGCCTGATTTTACTCATCGACTAAAGGAGAGAGTTAGTCTAGCTAGATTAGTGGTTCTCCTCCTTTAGGGAAAAATGAAAATGGAATGTATGAACCTCTTGCTAGGAAAATGCCCGTGTGCACGTAAATGTAAAATGCCGCTCACAGTTTTTACACTGCGTAAATAGTAACATAGCAATAGCAAACAATGATAATAGCTGACGTTTGTGAGTGTCAACTCTAAGCCAGGTGCTACGCAAGGCACTTTACATACATCATCACACTGAATCCTCGCAACAGCCCTATGCGGTGATCTTGCCCAGTGGCTAGATGAGACAATCATGGCAGAGACAGGAAGGAATTTATCTTAGGTCACCTGGTAGAATGCTTAGGTCACAGCAGAAGGGACTCGGGGACAATCCACGCTGCCCTGAAACTGATAAATGCCCCCCAGGCATGTATGACCCTGAGGTTAAGGGCCCCTTTCGAAGTGGCATTTCCAGCCCCTTGAGCTCTGAGGTCTCAGGGTTCTTGTTTCCCAAATCCTAAGAACCAAACGTTGGGGAAATGACCCACAGTCTCCTCAAGGCCCGGAGGTGGTCACAACATGTGGAATGTGAAGGACACTGGGATTCAGGCTCAGAAAAGCCAGCCACTCCTGTCCTTCGCATCTGTCTTACGGATGAAAAACTCCCTTATCGGTGCGATCTCACCAGAGTCCACCTCCCGTCCAGGCCGGGGAAGTCCCCATTGCAGCGCAGGCTGGTCAGCAGTAACGTGACGAGATAAAGGGCAGTTTCGTAGTGAAAACCACTCTGCCACCCGCCAGCAAAGGAGCTTTCCTGGTGCATTTCAAGTCCGCTAACACCTCTCCCCAGACCCATGTCTTTTCATAAATGCACCAGGAGATCTTTGAACCGCTAATGCTTCAGAGGCTGTTTAGGTTTGGAGTCAAACTGTTTAATATAACTCTCCTCCAAGTCTGGCTCTACTGAAAGGTCTCAGGAAACAAGGCGGGGGGGATGTATAAAAAGCAGAACCACCATGGCCAAGGGACGTCCCCCGCCTCGGCCTCCTGTTTATACAAGCAAATTGGACCAGGCTGATTACTTTCAGGAGGGGAGGAGGACCAGAGTGGCGTGGGGGTCAGGGCAGAGAGCTGAGTGAAAAGGGATCAGATTGAAGGTGCCTTTTGACTGGAACAGGGCAAGTCATTTGCTGGGGGCGGGGGGAGGGGGGGGCAGCCATGGACTGGCTGCATCAACAGATTAAGTCACCAACAGATTAAGCGCTACAATAAAACCTGCATTGTGCCAGGGACCCGTGGGCCAGACTTCCACGTCATTTCAGACTCGTTTAAACACTTAGGCTATAGGAGGGGTCTTTTTCGGAAGGTGGGGCCTCCAGGAGGCGTGGCACCCACGGGCACTCTTTCTTCTGTGGAGGCTGCTCCCACACCTGCTTGCGCGGAGCCCTGGGTGAGGATAGTCGTGAAGCAGTAACGCTAGTTGGCATTTCTCTTAACACACCCACCACCCCCCGCCCTGCCCCCGGCAGACACGGGGTTCTGTCTTCACGTCCTCTAAAGCCCACAGCAGTCCTTGGGGCAGGTAAGCCACTCGACCCATGTCACGTCCTGGGATGGGAGTCCGTGAGTTCTCCCGGTGACCGCCGTGTGACTGTGACCCTGCACCCTCCAGCGTGTAGCTCATCCGCTCCCACAGATCTGTGACTCGGTGGTTCTTCCGTGTACCCCTCAGTTAGACTTCAGGCTGCTCGAGGGCAGGGCCCTGCGGTCCATATGTTCTACCTACCACCATTAAATAAAGGTAAGAGAGGAAACCAGCAGAGGGAACCGTCGTTAACATTTCGGTGTGTAGCCTTCTCTTTTTTTCCTCAAGTACGTGTGCGTGTAAAGATGCACTCTACATAGGAGATGTGTGCAAGCTGTTTGATAGCCTGATTCCTTTTCTTTTTTTTTCCTTTTTGCTCATAACATATCGTGGGCATCTTCCCAGGCCAATAGCCACAGCTCCTTGGCAGTTTGTATGTCATGATCTAGCACAGGGATCCCTGGGGTGCAGTGGCAGGCTTCACTGACGCCCTGTTGATGGACCCGGGGACTGACGTCAGCCGCCTCTGCGGGGACGCAGCGAACACCTGCGCTTACAAGGCGGCACTCCCGTCTCTGCGGCCCCTGCTCCCGGCCCTGCTTCTTGGAACTGCCGCACCCCCAGCAGCGGCTTGCACTCCAGTTCTCCCAGAAACGGCGAAGCGCATGCGCTGTCCCAGGGTGCCTCGGAGATGTCTGCAGTTGGGGAATCTGCTGACTCAGAAGTATTCCTCAATCTAGATTCAGAGATAGAATAAAGTGGGCTTCTCCCTTCGAACAGAAGGAGGTCTCAAGTGTCCGCTGCTGACTCAGTCCCTCAGGACACCCGGGTCTCCTGTCCTGTGAGCTCTCTCTCCTGGGGTCGCCCCAGCCCGGGGCCCAGAGCCCTTCCATAAATGCTGTGGGTAGGGAACTGCTGTGGAAATGAGTGGGGGCGAAGGTTTCCGAATGTGGGCAAGAGCGTGGGAGAGGAGGCAGGCTGGGGATTTGGGCGTGTAGGGGAGGAGCCACTTCTCTTCTAAGTTCATGGCCCAGGTGTGTCCTGGGGAATCCCAGGTGCCTGCGGCGATGCCTGGACCAAACCAGGTGAGAAGGCGAAGCTGCGGAGAGTTGGGAGAGGGACTGAGGGCTGATACAGAGTGCAGGCCCCGGAGCCCTATTTATTATTTCTCATCAGCCAAATGAAGGCAATTTTTAGATCGCTTTTTTTGACGAACTGTCGCCATGGTGATGGAATTGGAAACTCTTTTCCTGACAGCTTCGCTGTTAAACCGTGTGTGGGGTTGTTTGCATGCCGTGACTCTGGGAGAACCCAGGGCCGCGTGCTTCCCTGTTTGAAAAGGAGCGAGTTGATCGCGGCTGTCATTTGCACTCCTTACCCCGGCGAGGGCCAGGTTCCCAACACACCTGGTCTCCACCAGGTATGGAATGCGGCTCCTGCATTCCCTGGGTACTTCCCACAGAAGGAAGCTCGTGAGGCAGCGAGACCCAAGCAGAGAGCCAAGAATTTACCACATGTTCCAGGGAAAGGGTCATCAGCCTCTCTGCTTCTTCTCTGGACCCACCTGGTTTGGTCCCTTGTGTGCAACATCCAAGAAACCCACCCCAGGGCCGAGGGTGGGTCCTCAGGAAGGATCCTGCAGTAGTACCACGTGACCGCGGGAGTGGGCCGGGAGCTCAGGAGTCTGAGCTGCTGCTTCCCTCCTGGGCTGGAGCCGTTTCTAAATTCATCCCTTTCCTTCCTTGAGTGATGGATGTCAAAACAGTTCTTTCAAAATCCTCTCCCCACGCTCTAGTTGATTCTAGAACCACATCCCGAGCAGTCCCTTCTGAACATCCTTCTCTGATGGTAGCCCAGGAGCAGAGAGGGGCCCCATTCTGAAATCCCCCACACCTGGCCTCCTGCCTCCATGCAGACCCGCTGTCTGAAAAAGCGCTGGCCCCGGTGATGACCAGCAGTGTCCTGCTGGGAAGGGGTTTCCCGTTGCCAGTCGTCTCCTAACCGGGTGAGGCTGGGCGGGGTCTGGAGGCTCCGGGCGACACGGTTATTCTCGAATCCCCTGGGCCTGTGGGGCTTCCCCGAGCCCAGGCAGGAGTGGCTTGAAGCTGAACCTGTGTCATTTTCCTTTGTCTGCTCGTTCCTGCATCGCTTTGCTACCCTTCTTTCAAGACAAGCGGGGGGTAGTTGATCCGTGGCTGCTACCAGTTTGCCCCTGGAGGACGAGGTGCGTGTGACAGCCTGGACGAGGCTCAGGGCCCAGGCCGCTGGGGTCGCACCGACCAACGCTGCCGCCCGCCTCCCTGTCCCGATCCCTCAGCACGTCCGCTCTCCCGCTCTGTGCCGTTGCTCTGGAAACAGAAGCAGCTGCAGAATCCTGGCCCGGTCGGCCTGAAATGTCTCACGTCCGTCCCGGCAACTTCCTCCAGGAAACGTGCATCTGCTCAGTGAGAGGGTCTTGGCCAGTGGCTTTCCCTCCCCAGTGGAGAAGTTGGCCTCTGGCAGTTAGAGAAGGTGTGTGCGCCCACACCTCACGCCGCGGGTCCGTGCAGAGGACGCAGACTCAGTCGAACCCCAGCCCTGCTGCTGGCAGCGCTCAGTACGTGCGAGCGGCTGTCCTATCCCCTGGGAGCCCCCCAACCTCCTCCCAGGGGGCCCGGCCATCCCGGAATCTCCATGTCACTAACTCCTGGCGCTGTGTTCACAGGCACTGCCTGGCTCTCGGGACTAAGCTCCTGGCTCAGAGGCTTACCAGCTGGGTGACTGGCCATGCTCTTCGCCTTTCTGACCCTCCGATGATTGTTTATAAGAGGAGAATAATCAGGCCTACCTCGGGGCTGGCTTTTGAGGATAAATATAATAGCATGCATGAGGTCCGCCGCTCCGGATGCACCCAGCACGACCTGCTGGCAGCATCAAATTCCTCAGCTTCAGGATATAAACGTCTCCACTGGGGAGAGAAGGGGGTCTCTCACCATGTGTCCATCTGTGCCTCAGCTCCCTCCAACTTCCTGTGAATATCTTCCCCAGCTGGAGAAGTCTTTGACAGGGGGTTACCAACTCTGACGAATCACGTACACCCCTAGTACTCTTAGGGTTTACATCAGTGCTGCCCAGCAGAACTTTCTGTATTGATGGGAGTGCTCATTATGGCAGCCACAGTTACTTGCTACTGGGGCGATCGATACACTGAACGCTTAACAGACTTAAATACAAATAGCCACATGTGGCTAGTGGTTACCGTACTGGACAGCAGGGGTCTAGCCTTTTTAAACTTAAAAGCCAAGAATTAATGTCTTTGTTCTCTACACTGTGCCGGTACAATTCCTCCCTGAAGGAAAAGTGGAATCTGTTCTGTCTGCTAGAGTGTCAGAAACCGTACATGGACTGCAGGGTGCAGCATGGAACACATCAGTTATCACTTCAAAATACTAGCCCACCACAAGTAAATTAAAAGTCGTGCTGTGCCGGTTGAACCGGCAGACAACCTGGAGTCTGCCTACGCCCATCCCTTCAACATTGCAGGAGATATTGAGGCACCCCTGAAGGATCACGGGGGTCCTCGGAACTTGCTTCGGAAATCCCCGAGCTAGTAATAGCAGAAATCCAGTCCGGCTCTGACATTTGAAGGTGCAGACGTGTGGAAGTGAGGAGGTCGTGACTTCCAAGGGGCGGGGACTTGCCTTCAGCTACACGGCTCATGCTTGCAGGAACAGCCCGAGAGCCAGGTCTGCTGTGCCTTATTCAGAACCGTTTTCCCTGCACCTCGTACCTTCTACGGGATTCGAACCTTGAGGCCAGACCATTCCATCTCCCCCGGGAATAACTGTCTCCTGGAGAGAGGGTCAGGCCTGCTCCTCTAGCGCTACGGGTGGCAGGGCACGGACCAGGAGTCGACGGGGAGAACCAGCTCACCGAGCTGGTGGTGTCAGGATGTGAGCACAGACTTTGGACAAAAGCGGTCTCCACACCTGGCGCCCTCCCAGTTCTCCTCTGCCCTCCGTCTCCCTCGGACACAGCAGCGGCGCCCGTGCTTCCCTCTCCTGCTCCTGGAGACGCCAGCGGTGTTCGGAGAAGGAAAGGGCCGATGGGAGGCGGCTCCGCGGGGAAGTTCATCTGGGCTGCCTTCACAAATGAATTTAGTACCGTGCGTAATGACTCAACCTGACTGAGGTTTATTCCTCCCTCCCGTGAAGTCCAAAATGGCTTTTCCTGATGGGCAAATGGATTGCCTCCAAGTAATGCCTAGGAGACCCACACTCCTTCACGAGGCTCTGCCCTTTTCAGCAGGGGGCTGCTAGGGCGAAGGGCAGGCTTGTCTGCAGCAGGGAGGGCCCACGGAGGGAGATTTAATAGGTCAGGTCAGGCTAGGTTCAGACTGCTGCACGTCACCTCGGACAAAACTCAGTCACATGACCCTGCCTAGGTGCAAGGGAGGCTAGGGAAATGTAGTCTGGCTATGTGCCCAGGAAGACAAGGAAACAAGTTTATTAAATAGCTAGCCAGCCTCTGCCACCCTTCTCAGCTAGCACTGTGCAAACTTTTTCTACAAAAGGCTGGATAACGAATATTTTGGGCTGAGCAGGCCATACCATCTCTGTTGCAAATACTCACTCTGCCACTGCAGCGTAAAGGCAGCCACAGACGGTCTGTAAACCAAATGGCAGGACCGTGTTCCAAGGGCACCTGGTCGCCAAAAGAGGCAGTGGGCCCCATTTGGTCCCCGGGCCGCAGTTTGCCGGCTTCTGTTCTGGACGGGAGAACACTTGTTCCCCGCAAAGCACGGAACAGGCACATTTCAGACTATTTGCAAAGAACTGGGGGGCAGGGGGCGGGGCGGAGTGTGTTTTCTCCGGGTGCTGGAGGCAGCAAAAGAAAAGGGATTAAAGGGATTAAAAGGAGTCAGGAATTTAATTAATCCTTTATGAATGAGAACTGGTTCAGCTGTGCTTCGAAGGATGAAGAGGAAGTTTATCACACATGCCAATTTCAGGGTCCCACCCTCCGTGCCGCTGGGGTGGCGTCCAGGGGTCTCCGTGTTCGGGGTGCCCCCCAGCCAGTTTTAAGCAACGGGTAGAGGCGGCGGGTGATCACACTTGCCAAACACTGCGGAGCCCTTAGTCCCTCTGGCTGTCGTGGAGGTAACCAGTCATGAGCCTTTGGAGTCCGTAGGAAAGGACACAAACCCACTGGTCTAGATAAGCCGAAGTTTTCGTTCCCCCTCAAGGAAGCCGGCAGAGTGCACGGGAGTGGGAGTGATCCTGCAGGTCTTTCTGGTGTATTTTCAGTGAGTTAACTGAAGACGAGTTAGGAACGAATCGTGTGCGGCACTGCCCACAGCTGGGTGTGGAGCGAGGAGTAGGAAGGGAGTCCAGACTTCCAACCAGGCTGCGTCCCGGCAGCTTGCTTCTTTCAGGTGTTCGGTCACTCACTTCCCTCCTCTGAAAAGTGTCGGCCCCCAGAGCTGAGAAGGGACGGGGTGTGCGCTGGCAAGAGAGATGCACAGCCTTGGGGAAGGAGTTGACACAGCTGGGGGACTCTGATCTCCATCACCATGTCACTGTCCTTCTCCCTCCACCGCTCAACCCGGCACGATGTGGCTTAGAAGCTCCTCTGTGCAGGGGGTGAAATCGCCCTGGCCTCCCACTTCCCCTCCGGTTGCCCCGCAGCCCAGAGTGGGAAGAGGCAGATCGGCCCAGGGGAGTCGGGAGTGGCTCAGGGTCACATTCGGTGCCGGTGGGCCCCCCAGTGGGGAGAGGCACAAACAGGTCCTGGGGCACCCCGAGAGCACCGCTGCAGGGGCGCCCAGGGAGGGGGTCCCACGCGCCAGCCCACGTGTCCCTGCTCCGAAGGTGTGGTAGGGATCTAGGGGGGAAGAAACCTGCCTCGGAGCCCGCTCCTCCCCCTGAAATCAGCCCGTCCGGCGCCTGTCCCCGGCAGGGCTGGCGGGGTTCTCGGTGCCCTCGGCACGGAGGCCCAGAGCACCGGAGGGTGAGGAGCAGACCGATGCGTGTGTTTCCACAGTTCGCCGCCCAACTCAGGGGCAGGAGCGGGGAGACAAATGGCTCCTTCTCTGGTAGAGGGTGGCAGTCCTGCGCTCACATCAGGTATCTGGGCATGGGCAGTTGCCCTTGCCTGAGGCCTCCCCCAGCCCTTGCTGCCTCCCGGCCGGTCTGAGCTTGGCTGTGCCCTGGGCTCGGGATGGTGCCCCAGCCTCTGAGCAACCCACTCCCTGGAGAAGGCAGCTTTTACTCTGACTTCAGTGCCCTCGCCAGCAGAGGGGACCGTCCAGGGACTAGCGTGCAGGAATCACTTTGGGAGCTTGTAAAACTGTGGGCTAAAGGGCAGCCCCCCGCCCCTGCCAGGGGTTCTGACTCAGCACTTGGGGCGGGGCCTGCGAACTTGCACTCACAGAGCCCTTCCAGAGGAGCCCGACACAGGTGGTATGAAATGAGGCAGGGAAGGCTGGGACGAGAGGCATAAACAGGAAGCATGCCGGACCCTGCGGGGCGGGAGGGAGTTTTGTTTTGCTCTGGGGTTGTGGTTTGAATGTTTCTGGGCGGAACCATAACCTCACTAATCCATCTGCCCCGGAACAGGCCTTTCCTTCTTGCAGCCGGAATTCCTCTCCCACGGAAGCCATTTATTTCTCCTTTCTTTGATTCTGAGTGGCTCTGAATTCCTTTTCTGACTCCTCCTCGTAAAAACAAATAAACCAGACAAAACTTCAGAGCCTCTTGAAGACACTAACCCAGTCCTTAGGCTTTTTTTCCTTTCCTTTTTTTTTTTGTCTTGTATAGGACATCCCTGTAGGACTGGCTATATCCGTGCCATTCGGGCCCCCTTCCTAGCCTTACCTCCGAGCACACGGCTTTGAGGTCATCTGTTTCCACGGGAAACCTGGCCCCGTCGCTCGCAGAGGCTCGGGGGAAGCATTCACCAACGCGGAGGAGCTGGCTGCAGACGGCCTGGGCTTGGCCCGCCCTCCCCAGGCCTGCTGCACGCAAGGGCTGGCACGCGTTTCCAATGTCCCCGAAGCTGCCAAGGCGGCTGCTTTCCTCTCGGTAAACGCTTCCGCCGGAGAGAGCCCCCGGTGTTCCCAGGCCCGGGCCGTGCTGTGCCGTGCCGTTCCCTGCCATCCCTCTCTTAGCTCATTCCTTGTCATTCCTGGCGGAGGGACCCTTCGGTGCACGGTGTGAGCCGGATCATTTAGGAAGGAGCAGAAGGCAGTGCCCCAGAAGAGTCCGCGAGGAGGCCAAGTCTGGGGATTCACAGAGGGTGCGTGGAGCGGCCTGCCCTGCCTGCCCCGGTGTAGCAGCTCGCATTGAGGCCGGGCTGTACCTGCCACAAATCCGCCTGACCTTTCCAGGGCAAAGCTGTTCGAACTGCAGACTCATCATGACTTTTCAAGGCGGATGCAGGACACATCACCGAGAAGGTGCCCCGTTGAACATTGAAAGCGGGGGCCATCCAGCAAGCTTGGGTTCCACAGTGGCCGTTCCCGTCACCCGAGTATGGTGACAGGTAGACAGAACTGGGTTCAGACCCCACACTGGCCGTGTGACCTCAGGTCTCTTACTGATCTCCCAGTGTTAATAGCTGTCTGTGGAAAAATTGCGCTAACGGCAATAAATAACGTTTATGGGGAATTGACTACGTTCCTACCATTATGCTAAGTGCTTCGTATAACTCTGTAATTGAAAAGTCATGCCAGCCCTTTGAAGTGTACCCCGTCATTTGCCCCATTTCACAGATGAAAACCACTGAGGTGCAGGGACGGGCAGAACCTGCCTGACTATCGGCATGCTCTCAGCAGCGTGCTGCCGTGTCACCGTGCGGATTGAGTGGAATGTGCGTGAGGAGCTCAGCTCCACGCAGAGCACACAGCCTCAGCAGATGATAGTCGCAGGAGTTACATCTGTGTAATGGAAGGGCCCATCCCAGATGGAGTGATTTCTCAGTTTGTAGGAAGAGACGCAGTTAATGAAAAACAATATTGATTATGTTCGACTGACTATACGCGCGCATCGTGTGGCCTCTGCTGGGGAGGATCTCGGGATCCGTGAAATTCACGCCCCCCCCCCCCCATCGTCAGCATGACATCGTATTGCCAGTGTGCCACCCATTAGATGTGTCTTGCTTTCCGCACCAGAACTGGTTTTTTCCCACTGAATTATTTTCCTTTCAATACTGAGGTATAATTGACATATAACATTATGTGAGTTTCAGGTGCGCGGCATAACGATTCGGTGTTTGCACACACAGCAGCACCGCGCTGCATCGCTGTGCGCGCCTGTTTCTGCGTCCGACCGCGCTCCTGGTGCGGCGGCGGCGGCGGCATTTACTGCTCCGCACCCCCAGGACTCAGCCAGGAGGCCCTGCTGGGTGACTGGCCGGGTTTTCCTGCTCACTGCTCGACAGGAGGCTCGGGGATTTGCCTTACAGCCTGAGGACTAGAAAGGTGAATCATAATTGCGTGAATCATATTAGCTACTCTAAACCTTGTGAAAACAATTGCTGATTTGCCTCCTTCCCTGGTGGGCTGCGGGGGGTCACTGGCCCTTGTGAGGCAGATGGAGGGAAGAAGAAAGGCAGAAGGTGACAGGAAAAGAGCGAGGGAGAGAGACAAGAGAGGGTAGAAGGGGAGAATTTTTAAACTAGACGATCCTTAGAGAGTATCTACTCCAATGTCTTATTTTATCAGGAGGTAAGGAAGCTCTAATCACACAGCTACGGATTATGCATCGATTTTGGACCGTTGTGGCGGGAGCATTGCCCACAAGTGCTCATGCCTGTTGTCAACATCTGGGCTTTGGCACCCCGGTGCTAACAGGCTCCTGGAGCTGGGAATGCCAGCACCCCCATCCAGAGGCAGCCACAGCCACTGAACCCCTCCCCAGGAGCTCCCCCGCTGGACTCAGGGTCACCATAAAGCCCGCCCTGGCCCGGCCTCTGCAGGAGCCTCTCTGTGCGGAGCCCAAGGACAGCCGGGGCGGCAGTGGCAGTTCCTGTGAGGGGACAGCCAGAGCAGCTCTTCTTTTGCTTTCTCACAATACACCCAACGTCCTCGCTGGGCCAGCTCTATCAGATGTCTGGGGCATGGCTGTGTTTGTATCCAGTACTTGGTTTGCAGTCTAGTTTTGGATGGATGTGAAGCCCTCCGCAACGACCGGGCTTTGCCTTGTGCCCTGCTGGGTGTTTGGTTCTGCCCCCTGCAGAGCCGTCGCTGTGCGCTTGCTTCTTAATCCTCCCGTGCAAACATGCCTCCCTTTCCGCTCCCTGCTTCTCCTCCTTCCCTAGAGCCCCGCGGAGAGCCCAGTGCCCCAGCTCAGAGCAGCACAGGGCAGCGTGCGTGTCCGGGGAGCGGAGCCACCTCGCCCTAAGTCTCGGTCTGTCCTTTTCTGTTCACCGTCTTAGACTTCAGGCCAGGGAAAGCCCCGGCCGTTCCAGTTCCTCCTCCCCCCACCCCACGCCCTCGCCCCCACCCACGCTTCAGGGTTCTTGGCTCTCATCAGATGCACACTGACTTTGCACTTCATGCACTTAGGTTCAGAAATTCACTAGACATGGTTAGGGAGGGAGGGAGGGAAGGAAGGAGAGAGAATATGAAAGAATGAATGTGGATAGGTGTAGTGGCAGGTGATACTTCCAGATAAAATCACCTTGAATTACTCAGTCCTGGTTTGATGTCATAAAGAGTATGGTTATTCAACAAGTGTGTCGTAAAGCTTCAGGGTGTCAGGAGTGAAAGAGCAACTTCCCTTCCTTCTGTCCTTCCTTCTTTCCTTCCTTTTTTCCTCCCTCCCTCCCTCTCTCCCTCCCTAACTCCTTCAGCAAAACATCCTCTGTACTCCCAGCCCCGCTGGCAGGCGGGCCTCTCAGGTCTTGTGTGGCGTTTGGTAAAACGTTTCCCCTTTTTCCGCACCTTGCAGGGGCAGCAAGGACGCAAATGCACAACCGAGAGGCTTGGGGGTGAATGGGGTGAGAACACGGAGAAGGGTGAGCGGAGGAGCTGAGCGGTGAGTGGTCCACACCTGGAGGTCCAGGAAGGAGGCTGAGGAGCGGGTGTTTGGACAGACACCTGCATGAGTAGGAGCCAGCTGTGCTCCGAAAAGACCTGTCAACCCAGGAACCCTGTGGGGCCCCAGCTCCCGGGGTCACCTACCTGTTCAGCCAGGGTTTCATTCCACGGGAGCCTTCCCCTTAGGACTGGCTTCAGGAGAAGTCAGGCAGCTGCTGGAAGTAGGTAATCCAACCTGCGGGGGAGCGGGGAGCCCCCCTAAGCATCCAGGTAGTCCTTTGAAAACTGAAACCTGTGGTCGGGTCTTCCAGAGGAGAAGGATCAAGTTTCAGTTTTAATTATGAAACCAAAGAGATGTCGCTGCCTGCGCCCCCTTTTGCTAAATTTCAGCCTCTCCTGGAAGAGGGTTGCCTGCCTCAGACCCGCGAGGCCCTGGCACGCTCACCTCATGCAGGCACTTGCCGCCCTGACAACGCCACAGGGACATGGAGCTCCGGCCGGCCGGGCTCATGGAACGGTAGGATGGAGGCGGAGGCCCACGTGTTGTGCACGAGCGAGAGGGCACCGAAAAGTGTGTGGGGAGCGAGGGCCGGCCGCCACGGTTATCAGAGTTCAGGGACTCAGGGACGTGGGCTGCAGCTCTGATTGTGACATCACAGAGGGATGGGACAACTCGTGAGTCCAAAGCAGGAATGCCTTTTCCTCCCCTTAGCTCCCAGGGGCCTGGCAGAACCTCGGCCACGCACAGACCGAACGGTGCAGCGGGAAGACAGGCAGCGCCAGCTAAAGGCCCCCATTCGTACGTAGCGCACATTGCTGGCGCTTGCCGTGTGCCGAAGACCAGGTTAGAGGTTGACGTGCACTAGCGTGTGTCTAGCCCTCTCCGCGCGTCCCAGTGGGTCCCAGCGCCGGTCCCATTGTATAGATGCAGAAGGTGAGACTCAGAGGGGTTAGGTAACCTGCCCGAGCTCATTCAGGTCATAGGCAACGGCCAGGATTTATCCGGGTCCAACCTCCAAGTCTGTATTCTTCACAGTTTTGCTTCTCGGCCTCTTTATGAGGCGCCGGACTTACCCCAGTAAGACAGGGAGAGAGGCGAGCAGCCTTCCTAGAGGCTTTTTCTGGAGCGATTTCTGAAGATATTTGATAGGGGCAACTTTCAGGAGTTAGCTCAGTTGTTCGCTGTTTAATGGATGGGTAAGTGGGATTGGGGGTGGGGGTGGGGAAAGGTGAGAGGGAGACACGGGTGGGGAGTGATTGCCAAGGCTGGATCTTTTCTTCGTTTGACTCCAGTAAATTTTAATGAGGCCCTTAATGAAATCCCAGCGCTTAGCAGAGCCTCCATGTTTACAAGTCGCCGGCTCTAGGCGGGGAAGGGGCCTTGGAGTCCTGGCACTGGGTCCGGCCCCGCTGGCCTCCCAGCCGTTCCGGGGAGCCAGCCCTGCAGAGCAGCCCTGCCCTCCAAGCAGGACACATGTGCCCGGACACAGCGGCCAAGAGCCCTGACTCTGACACCAGGCTGGCCCAGCTCCTTAGGGGTGGTGTCCTTCCAGGGAGGTGTCTCCAGTCCATGGCTGCCGGCCCATGAGATCCTTGAAGAAATACTCAGAGACAGGTACCGCAGGTCTGCAGAGCTTTGTGCCATTTTTCTTGGAAATATTACAGAATAGATGTTTGTGATGAATGCTTTCATGACCATCAAAACCCCGTCTCATTTCCCGATCTCGCATTTGCCCTTTCTCACGCCCCAAAAATGGCGGCCACCACCAGTGAGGAGTGAGTCTTGTCTCTATTAACTACTTAGTGGATAATAAATATTTATCACATATCAAGGTGTAAAGAATACAAATGAAAATAAAACTGGTTCCTATCTTTCAACACTCTTTGAAAGAGAGAGAGAGAGAGAACGTTCCCTTGCTCTTGAAGTCCCCTAAGTAGAGCGAAAGATGAAGTTTTTATCAAACTGGGCAGCGGGATACATGGGGCTTCCCCGGAATCACAGTGTTCATTTCCAAAACATGCTTTTTAAAAAGCATCAGCTCCATAATGGCAAAAACAGCTGCAGCCTACTTGCTAGCAGCAGCACCAGGTACATTTTAAAGCCTGGTTGAGCGTTCTCCCTTCCCTTTGACCCGACGTCCGTAAGCAAAGGTTGTAGGATGTGTAAACCACCCAGCTCCAACCAAGTGGGCCCCCTCCCCAGACGAGTGGCCGTCCCGGGTGTGCTGGACAGAGCATCCCGAAGCCTGGCTCCCTGGGGTCCGCAGGGCGCCCCTGAAGTCTGGCCCCGTTCTTTGCACGGCTGTCTTCTCCGTGAACCGTCATCCACACCACCCTCGCCGAGTGTCAGAGTCCTGCTGTCTGTGGTTGTGGGCTGTCACCTGGCCCAAAAGAGGACGAGCAGATCATTAGTAGCAAGACCCGGTACGAGGCTTGTCATCCTGGAGCCCACAGGCAGCAGAGACGAAACTGTGGTCCCCTCACTAAGTCAAATCGTTTTTCAGTTCCAGCTCTTCTGCAAACCAGAGAGGGGTCATGTGGAGTCAGACACCCCTAATATTTCACGCTTCGCCAGAGCTCGTGAGAGGCATTTTGGAACTGGACTGAGTAGAGTCGCTTCGGGGACGCTGAGCCCGGGCCAGGCGGGGACTCGGAGGCCATGCAGGGCCCCAGAGCAGAGCCGTCCGGGCGCCGCAGCCGGTTTTGGTTATGGCTTTGGACCGAGTGGATTTAGCGTCTTCCGTGAGCTTAGCCTCCCTGAGCCCTGTTTCTTTTTCTGGAAATAATTAGAGCATAGTTCCCATCTCGCCAGGTTACTGGGAGAATCAAATGACACAGTCTATGCGAAGGAGCTTCATAATCTATAAAGTGCTCTAAAAATAAAAGTCATTATATTTGAATGGGTATAAATCCCAGTCCAAAAATTCAGTTCAACAAACCCAGGTGTGAATTTTCATCTACATCATTTTTGTCACCCTGATTTAAGCTCCGAGCCCAATCTAGCGTTGCCAGATTCTGCAAATAGAAACCCAGGACACCCAGCGCAGGGAGTGCTGTGTTGCACCGGGCAACCTTAGCCCTATCCCTCCAGGCCACCAGGTCACCGGCAGCAATTGCTTGCGTCCCACCCTCAGGGTGGGCCACAGTGCCAGGGGCCTGTGTGCTGTCAGAGTAAGGTGGAAACCAAGCAGTTGCCTCTGTGACGGCCCTTGTCCCCTCCATATGGCACCGTTAGGGCTAGCAGTTCTCTGTGGTCACACTGGAGACCTGAGAATTTTTTTACAGAATCTTCTTGCAGAATTTTTTTTTGCAAGAACCTTTGGTGTCTTGTGTTTGCCTGGACCAGGAGTGTCGAACTCATTTTCACCGGGGGCCATATCAGCCTCACGGTTGCCCTTAAAGGGCCGAATGTAATTTTAGGACTGTATGAATATAACTAGGGGCAAGGAGCTTGGCACTGCCACCGGGTAGAAACAAGGTGCCAGGCTGGATAAAACCAGGTGGAGGGTTGGATTCGGCCCACGGGCCTTGTGTTTGCCGCCTGTGGTGCAGACATACCAGACAACCATTGCTTTTGGGGGTCTTGTTCAGACAAGAATCATGAGGTTATGTCCCCCTTGCTAAGCACCCAGTGATCCCAGACTCCCTCTCATTCTCCACCTACCTCTGTCCACAGCCCTCGGTATTTCTTTCTATTCTGGGAGAAAGCCTCTCTCCGCCTTGGCTTTCTGCAGTTTGCTCTGCTTCTTCCTGCACTTCCTTTACATCCTCCTTCCTCCTCCATGAACTCTACTGGTTCAACTACTAATCCTACTGATGCATCAGCTTTTGGAATGTTAAAGCCGGGGAGTCGGGGAGTCGTCTTTCAAGGGACTTCCTCCTGCAGTGCGCCTACCTCCTTGAGATAGTAAAGGTGCAGCCGATCGGCTACTTGTTTGAAAAGAAAATAGAGGAAAATAAATACAAAGTAATTGTTCAAAAGGAGTTGTTCCAGCCATAATTAAAATGATTCTCATTTAGCCTGTGTTTCATTACACTCTGCATTGTCGTATTCTCTCACTGGCCTTCTCCTGCCCTGCACTGAGTTTGGGGAGGGGCGGGTGCCGCAC
This sequence comes from Phyllostomus discolor, assembly GCF_004126475.2. Taxonomy (NCBI): domain Eukaryota; kingdom Metazoa; phylum Chordata; class Mammalia; order Chiroptera; family Phyllostomidae; genus Phyllostomus; species Phyllostomus discolor. The sequence goes on along the minus strand of NC_040915.2, from coordinate 33,745,661 downwards.
CTGAGCACGCCTGCTACCTGACCACAGGAACTTGCATGGGCGTTTGTCAGACTGGGAGGCTCATCGCTTCGTGCGACGTTGGGACGCCGCCGCGCCTGTCAGCGGCGGGGCTGAGCAGCCTCTCAGGAAAGCCGGCTGCCCTGGATGACGAGAGAGGACCTGACATCACCTCCGTGGGTTGCCGCTGGTCTGTTCTCCATCAGAGTGGGCGGCTGGGTGGGCTGCGGGGCCACATGGATAAGAGCTGGTGGCTCCGCAGAGATCCTGCCCATAGACAGACAGGGAGGGGAGTGTTTGCCACAGACTCCCTGCATGATATTTGGCATCGTTTCCAACCCATTGTGCCTTTCCAAGAGCCTCTCGGCGCTGACACTGACAGCTGACACTGTCTCCAGTGATGGTCACCCGGAGGCAGGCCCCAGTGGGATCTGGGGAGTAAATCAGCGGCTGTGGTCTCCAGAGGCAGGGAGGGGGCAGGGAGTACACGGATGTCAGTGGATGTGTTAAGAGGAGGAAGATGCTTTCCAGGTTTGACACCGTTTGGAGATCTTTTCCTCCTTGCTTTGTGTTCCAAAGCGGTCTCTCTTCTAATTTACCTTTTCTGGTTTCTTCTAAAAAGAGCCGTGACCTTTGCTCTGACTGAAATGCCACCTGGGCCACAGAAAGGCCAGACTGCCTTTGCTCCAGTCCCAGCTCGCTCGCTCGCCGTGGGTGTGACCTCGTGCAAGTGAGCGTGCCTCTGCACTTCGGCGTCCCCGTCAGAAACGCGAACAGTCACAGCACGTGCGGGTGTCTGCTGTGCGATGGCGGGAGAGCCACGTGGGAAAGCGTGTCCCGGTGCTGGCTGCAGCTCCGAGCGTGCAGCAAGGGCATGGGCGAACGTCTGCTGTAACTGCTTGTGCACTGATCTTTCTGTGAGGACAGGGAGGGTGGAAGGCTTATGAAAGGGAACGGCGAGAACCCAGGGCGCCGGTGGCTCGTCCAGACCTACGAGGGAGCCAGCAGCTGAGCTGGCAGCCCTGCCTCCTCAGTAAGGACGCGGGCCTGGCCAACACCACGGCCTCAGGGGTCTTTCCTGCTCCTTCCGAATGCGGCCTCTTTTCCAAGCCTCGATGCTCCTCTGTGTGGACAGGGACATCTGGCCCCATTCCCTGGGGGGCGCCTCCTTCTGTAGGAACCTCCCCCCGACCTCCCAGCTCACTGCCACGGATTATGTGGTGACCCAAAGATGAGGGACCACAGCAGCCACTTGCCTCATCCATGGGGGTCTAGAGACCCCCTTTTCTGTAGGGCCCAGAGCATTTTCTAAATCACATCTTGCCAGAGATGATTCCTTTGCCACACAAAGAATTGATCTTGTTTCTGCCTTTTAATCTCCATCTTTTCTTGTGTGGACTTGACCCAGGAGAAGGACCATGTTATCATCACTTCTCCGAGAGCCACACAGAGCAGGGGGTGTACGTTGTGGCTGGTCGGCAGCCCTCTACCCACGAGCACCACGGGAAAGCGGCAGGTGCTCCTGGACCCGGCTCCACGAAGCCCAGCACCAGCACCCCCGGCAGGCTGGCTGCCGCACAAGGAGGTCCCTGTTTGGTGTCCCGTTTACACAACAGGGAAAAGGGAGATTAGCAGGGAAGAGTGACGTCCAAATGAACACTCGGAGAGGACTTCCTTGGCTCTGCGTGTTCCCGCGAGGGAAGGCATGGGGAACCCAGACTTCTAAGGGCAAAGCATGTGCCTGTGTACATATGTGTTTGTGCACACACAGCACAACCGCGCTGGAAAGAGGCCATCCTCACCTCTGCCGAATCCTGGGGAGAAGAGCTGTTGAGGGAACTCTCTGCTTTGAGGGGGTCGGGATGACATTGCCACAGAGTAGGTCGGGGCACACGCAGGTGAAGCAGACGGGCAACAGTATGTGTGGGCAAACACTTGCACACTGTGCACCCCAGAGTGAGCACACACACGCAGGTGAAACATAAGCACATGTGCACACCCATCCAGGGCCCCCTAGACCCTCTCTGCCCCATCTCACTTCAAAGTCTGTTATTCTTGGATCGCAGAATGTGCAGAATGAGGTTGGCGCCAGAGGGGTAGCCCAGTGTCCTGCCCTTTCATCCTCGACGATCAGGGCAGGTCCCCTGAGATTGCCAGCGAGTCACGATGACAGAACAGGAAAGTGCCCAGACTTCTGAGGCCTGGCCCGTATGCAGGTGGCAGCTGGGGAGTGGGGTGAGCAGAGCTGTGTGCCAGGTGAGGCCTGGTTCCCTGAGTGCCCAGGCCAGCTCCTGGGGGCCACAGGTGCCTCCCTGCTCTCTGCCGGGGAGTGACCGCTGAGGAGGCCGGAGGGGCTGGCTTTACCGTACGAAGCAGTAAAAGGACTGCTTGCGGGGAGGCGCTCAGTGTGCGTGGGCGAGCAACCTCTCATTGAGGGGACACTGAGCAGGGGAAACGAGTGGAGGTAAAGAGCTAAGTTTTCTCTCATTGGGTTTTCAAATCCTGTTTCTAATAGGGAACACCAGGCTGTCATCAGATCTTTGTACTTAGGTGGAACAGTGTGTGTGTGTGTGTGTGTGTGTGAGTGAGAGAGAGAGAGAGAGAGAGAGAAAGAGAGAGAAAGGATGATGGGAGGGGGCGGGAGAGTCTTTAAATTTTAACTGGTCTGCTGTGAAAGATTTAACTATTTAAAAAACAAAACCCTCTTGGTCCCAGACCACAACTTACATGCTAACGTAGGAGGCTGGGGGCTGGTGGAGAAAGAAGGAGGCGGGGTAGATTCCCCCCCCACCCGTGGGACCCCTGGGGGGTCGTGCTGCTAAGGGGAAGGGAGCCAGCACCTCACAGTGGGACACAGTCGGATCCACTGAGCTCTCTAGCTGCTGTCCCGTCTCTTGCAGGGAAGTCGTCTTTGCTGTCCTCATTGTTAAGACTGTCCTGTGAGTGACACAGGGGATTGGAGCACGCCAAGTTGGGTTGAGATTTCGCATACGCCCGGCCCCAGAAGACGGCCAGGCTGGCTGTGCTGGGAGGCCCTGAAACACAGCGACAGAGCAGAGGCCCTGGGGGTCATCATCCCTTGTCTGTCTGCTCCCTGTGCTTAGATTATGAGCCCTCAGCTCACACCCTGGCAGTGCACCCACTTTGTCCGTGACGTTCCCAGGGCTGCCATGGCGCCTTGGTCCTGAGGGGACATCAGCAGATCCCCGTAGGGTCTCCTGTGCACGGTCTGGGGAAAGCAGAGCGCCCCAGCTGCTGCGGCCCCAATGGCTTCCGTGTCCGGCCATTTGGCGTTAAGCTCACCTCAAGCGATGACCCATGTTAGTTGACTGCATTTGCTGAGGCTGGGTTACAGCCACGGTGACAGAGTCCTCTCCAGAGGGAAAAGGACGGTGTCCATCCTGCTCGCAGCTGTACCCACCGCTCTGGAAAGGGTCTGGCCCGTAGTGGCTACGGTATTTATTGAACAAACTAGTGGGTGAACGTTACAGCTGAGTCCCCGCCCCCACCCTGGTTGTCTAGCCACAGGAGGAGACTGGGGGCGTACGCACTGGTGCGATCAGGAACGCCGTTCGCACGTCCATGGCAAGTGGCATGGAGTTGAGGTGAACTTGATGCATCCGTCCTTACTCAGCGCTGGCCCAGGCCGTCAGGGAAGGTGCCGATGGCGCTGGTGTTGGTGCTGCTCACCGTCAGCTGAGAGCCTGCCGCATGCCAGGAACTGTCCTGGGCATTTTGCACGCGTCACCTCAGCGAAGGTCCCCAGCCTTTCGTTAATGCAGTTGTTCGATTTTTCTCTCACTGTCACAGAAACTGAGGCTTGGGGCGGGTAGCCGCACATCCTTAGGGAGGCGCGCAGGCAGTGAGGAGGCAGCCTGTCTGTTCAGGTGGCGCAGCCTCACAGCCCAGTCTCCTGCCTGCACCCCAGGCTGAGCAACCTCAGCCTCGGCCTTGGAGGAAGGCCCGGAGGGGTCAGGAAAAGCAACAGAAGAAAAACAGATTGGAGGGAGTCTAGTAATGGTTGATCTTAGAAGCCTCGTAATGACCTTCTTTTCTCCGGAGGACATTCTGAAAGGCAGTGATTGACCGTGGCCCCCTGGCTGGGAGGTGTGTGGGCAGCAGATTCCCCTCTCTTGGGCCTCAGGGCCCTGGACCTGCCGCAGCAGGAACCACGGATTCCTCGGAAGGAACCATTCCCACCCACCGCTCCTTCTCTCGGACCCTCCGATCGCATGGGGCTTTTTTTCCAGGCGGGTCATGGGCTTCCAGCCAGACATCCTTTCAGTGAATGGCCTGGGAGCAGCACCCACGAAGAAGATTAGAAACGGAGGAGAGAAGGGCCCTTGTGCGCGGGGCGGAGGGAAGGAGCAGGGCGTGCGGGACGCTGATGATTTACTGGTGTTTTCCTAACGTGAGAATCGGTCAGTGGGGGCCGGGATTTTTACGAGGGAGGAACCTCTTCCCGACAGCTCCCTCCCCAGCCGCCGCGATAAGCCCCCACGCCCCCACTCCCAGCGGGAGCCTGCCCTCTCCGCAGTCGCCGTGTCAGAGCCTGTTGGGCTGTTCCTTACTTATCAGCCGCAACCCCACCATTAGTTCATGCTTGGAATATGAAGCCATTTCATATTTACTCTTGTTTTATCTGGCAAGGAGCCTTAAAAGAAAAAGGAGGCCCCCGCTGGTGCTGTTCAGCCCTTATATCTTTACGGTCTCCTGAATTGATTTGACAGAGCAATCACAGGCTGTGCGTGAGACCAAACGCCTTTCTCAGCGCTGGGCGGGAGAGCGGATGGGGCAGCTCGCCTCCCTGGGGCCGGTCCAGCCTCGGCCCGGCTCTGCCCTGGGGGGCCCTGCAGGCCCCCGGGCACGCTGGCCCACGCAGACCGGCGGCACCACAGGAAGCATTTCCTCGTGGCAGCTGCATGGTGAGAGCCGCGGGAAAGAGCAAGGGCGTCTGCAGAGCCGTCAGGGATGGCCCTCACCACAGAACATGCTAGAAGCTGAGTGGGGCCAGATGCCCCCAGAGGGTGTTGCAGACTCTTTGGAAGGACTTCTCGAAAGCCACTGTGACCTTCGGGAAGATCCACCAAGCAGCCTGGTTCACATTCTGCAAACCTCAGATAAGTCCAGAGAGTTTTTAACCCCAGGGACAGTGACTGGAAATGATGCTCAGAACTCTGTGCGTGCAGTTTTCTGGGAAAGGGGTCTGCCAACCGTGGTACCTAAGCAAAGGGGTCAGGGACCCCAGGAAACTTAAAAACCTGTGACCTGAGGCAACTTTCTACCGAGTATACGTGTCCCACTGGAAGTTTGAGATGAACTTAAGTATAACTCAGGCAGACAGAATTCTTATTTTACCAGCCAGGTACTTATTTTCATGTGGGTTTATGTAGATATGTATGTATGTGTGTGTGTGTGTGTATAACTAATATATCGAGCTTATGATTTCACAGATACTGCACACCAAGGTGAGGCTGGGACATTATTTGAGTAAACGTAAGAGCCAAGTTATTGGTGGACAGGGATAAAACGAGTCGACAGTAGCGTTGCGGGCTCTGTGCATCTGTGGCGAAACTCACTGTTGCCAAACAGGCAGATGTTCCCGTCAAAGAGGGAGAACACGGAAGAAGCCCACTCTCACCACCTCTCCCCCTGTCACCGAGACATCCGGGCTCAGACCCGGACCGCAGGCCCGTTGTGCTGCCCGTGCACTGCCATCGCTCTAGCACCCAACCCAGACATCGCGGCTGCCCTGCTGCGGAACACGCAGCGGCCCCCTGCGGCCACCTCGTCCCGTCCAAACTCCTCCAACGGGGCTTTCCAGTGCGGCCTGCTCACCTGTCCTGATCGCCACTCCTTCCCGCCCTAGAAACCCCTCCGCTTCACTGTCCTCGCCGGCTCCCCGGGTCCACCTCGGTTTCTGCCGCTGCTTTCGCCACGGTAATGACCTCCAGATGCCTGCGCTGCCCGTTCCTCTCTCGGGCCCCCGCCGCCCCACAGACCTGCTGTTTGGAGTTCCCACCGGGGCCTCCCTTCTCGGGAGTATTGGTGCTTGCAATCCTGCACGCCAGAACAAAAGGGGGACTTTTGGTTAACCATATTTGGCAGCAGCCAGCCGAGACAGAAAGGAGCTACAGCCAGGAGTCTAAAACTTCCCTTTTGGCTTGTCGACGTGACGGACGGAAATGGGTTCAGTCAGGGAGTATTCATCTGAAAAACAAGTGAGATAAACTCTGGGGGAACAGAAATACTAACTCCTTGGTCCTCATCCCAGCTTAGGTTATCAAAACCAAGGATTGTTCATTTTTCACGGTTTATGAGGTTTATCTTTGGCCTGTCATGAGACGCTGACAGAGAAATGAAATAGGGTTGTTTCTAGTCTGTTCCATTTTCTCATTCCCACTCTCTTCTAACAGGCCGAGACGCCCCATCGTAAACACTCGGGGAGAAGCAGCACTAGGGACGTGAGCATTGAATGTGCGTGTGCCTCTTCGAGCTATTTCGAGTTTTTATCTCAGTTTTTTTATTGTTAAGGCGGGGCTTACTTCAAGCAGAAGATAAATTCAAGTGATTTAGTAGGGGAGAGTGACTTCGACTTTTTATTTTCTCAGGGTTAGGATGACGGAGGGGCACTAGACGTGAGAAAATCCTGAAAGCGTTGGCTGAGATTTTTTCATTTCATTCCCATCAGACATCCATTAAAAATCAGCAAAGCGTCCGGACAAACGTGGAAGTGGTGTGAGATGTGAGAAGCACTGTGTACTTGCGGAACAAAAAGGATGTTTGTTTTTAATTGAAGGGGATGATGGACGCGGCTCTGACACATCACACTTGGCCAGTGAATAAAATGGCACCAAGTGATGGGCTTCTCACGGGGGCCCCGCTCAGTGCACAATCGACTAAAAAATTTGATTTCTGAGACAAGTAACAGACCAGCAGGAAAAGTTCTGCAAGAGAGTTATTCGACACCTCTAATAATGGGCATCTAGGAAAAAATAAACAATGACTCAGAAAATGCTTTGTCAGGACTGTTGTCAAAATAGTCAGCTGATCGGCGATTATCGGTGCTGGCTGCTTGCTCAGCGTTTTGATGCCTGGCCGGTGTGAGAACTCTTTCAAGTGGCCGAGTTTGTATGAAGGTGTTTTCCGACCCCTCGCTGGGCAGCCGATGCTCACCGGGCCTGTAGTCCCCGACTCTGCATTGTACGATTCCCCTTATGCCGTGACTTCTCACACCGTAAAGCTGCCGTCACTGGTTCCTGCCGGCAGGTTTTCCGTCGTCGTTACTCTTTTGAGGTCACCGAGCACTTTCTGTGAGCCCTCTGTATTTTTTCCCGTTGTAGAATTCTGAATTATGGGCTCAAGCGTTAATGTCACTGAAAGAACTTTCCAATTCTGGAAAGGGTGGTGGTAATAACTTTTATAATTCTTGTGTTCTTAACCAGCTGTTTAAGGCAAGGCACACACACATGTTTTGGAATCGCCAGCCTTGCCCCAACCGGCCAGTGGGGCAGGGCACGGGCTCTGCAGGCAGACCTCCTGGCCTGGAATCTGGGCCCCCCCCCCCCGCAGCGGCTGACTGTCACCCTCGGCGGTCGGCTGAGCAGCTTGTGCCTCAGTTTCCTGCAGTAGAACCGAAGTGAGTAATATACCCGCCCCTCAGTGGTGGTGTGGGAATTAACAGGTTCATCCGTGGCATCGTGCATGCCTGGCCCCCACTCAGCTCTCCATGTGTGTTCACTATTGCTGTTCTTACCTGCCGGGGAGCGTTCAGTGTTCCCAGGCTTTTCCGTGTAGCGGTCTGGAAGTACCGTATCGCTGGTCCCTAACGATCACAGCACTTACTGAGCCCTGGTTTTTTGCCTGCGATGGGGAATGCTTCACCCCCATTTCCATAGCGGGTGGTGCCCTCGAGGCCCCAAGAGGAACAGCCACAAGGGGCCCCAGGCCGCCCCCGACACTCCTTCACTCACTTCTCCCTACTCTGAGCCCTACGCCGCCAGCGTTTTGAAGTCCAGAGCACTGCCGGGCCCAGCAGGTCCCCTCGTGTGTAGACCTGACAGGTGGGCATCCCTCTGCGCTTGCCCCCCAGGGCCTGCCTCCTGGGGTGGAGCCGGGACCGCCTCTGCAAGGCTCTGGGTGCACCCCCTGTCCGCGCCCCTGGGGTTTGAGAGCTCGAGGCCATGGCTCAGGTTAAACGTGCCTCCTCTGCATACTTGTTGCCCGCCCAGCCAGGGACACGGTCCAGGTGCTGGGAGGCCGCACCAGGAAGGGCAGGGGTGGGTGGTGCCCACGCACCCGAGTCACTTCCTTCAGGGGAGCTTCACCAGCAACGAAGCCAGCGTCTGGTCTGCATCCGCTCGGTTCACGTTTGGAACTTGGTGGGGGCGGGTGGTGTGACTAGTTTTCCCAAAGCACCACACCCGGCTCTGCGGGTGTGCTGTTTCCCTGGGGTCGACGCCCCTGTGGGACGGGCAGCATCGTCATTGCCGTTTATCAGGCAAGGGAACCGGGCTCAGGAAGATGAAACTGGCAACGGAGGATGCGGGATTCAAACCCAGGGCTGTCGGACCGCAGAGCTCGGGCTCTGGAACCCCGCACCGGAGGCTCTTGTACTTGGAGGTCCACCGGCGTCCCCAGAGGACTCATTAAACACAGGCTGCTGGGCCCCTCGGAGTTTCTGATCTGCTGGGTCTGGGCGGGGCCCAAGAATGCGCCCCTCTGACAGGTGCCGGGTGACGCGGGCACTGCTGGTCCAGGACCCGCTGCGAGAACCCTGCTGTGAGGCCAGCCCACACCATCCCGCAGCCCTGTCTCAGCCCCAGCCTCAGAGCTCGCCTGAGTGGGCTCACGTTTTGGTGCAAAACATTAGGACTAGGGAAGTCAGCCATTTGGGTTTTTAACTAAGCCAGCCACGGTCTTGCATGAGAGCCAGATCTTTCTAAGGCATTCTGGAGGTGTTTGCACTTTCTAAAGCTGCAGTGAACCAAGGAAAGGGGGAGGGGATATGTCACTTTGCGCCGTGACAGAGACTTTCATTCTTAAAATACACTCTCTGGTGACATTTTATTCTAGATGCAATCTGGGTGACTCTTCTTCTGTAACTCCATGAAACCAGGAACCATCCCTATGTTCCAAGTGATTCTTAGAATTTGTCACTGAGAGCTTCCCCCTGGTTTTGGGTGTGAGCACTGGCAAGGGGGGGAGGGGAGAGAGAAAGAAATAGGTAGGTACCAGCAGTGGGTCCCAAATTCAGAAGAAGGTGACTACTTCAAGACCAGAACCCCTGGTCCTCCACAGATAAGGTCAGACAAGGGCTACAAGTGGGTGTGCAGGGTGCAGGGTGAACTCAGGTGTGCGAGAAATACCCGGATTTGACCCTTACTTCCCTTTAACCTGAACTTGACCCTGACTTCCCTGTCCTGCCCGGTCTTCTCCCTGCTCCCTTCCCTGGAAGAGTTAAGGAACAAGGGGCGCTGGCAGGGGCCCCGCTGCCCAGCCCGCCGAGGTCCCTCCGAGTGCAGCAGCAGCTCGGCTTGTCTGAGCTGCTCTGAGAAAGGACATTGTTGGCAAGGCCTCTAGACAGGCCACCCGGCTGTGACTTCCAGGGTCTTCCTCCCACCCTGGGGCACCTTGGGAAGCACCAGCCCCAAATCTTTGGGCCCTGTGAGTATCTTCCCCCTCCCACCCCTTCTAGTTCGGGGGAAGAAGCCCCTTCCCTCCAGGAGGGGACACCTACTAGACCCAGAGCCCACGCACTCAGCTCTTTCCAGCGGGCCCAGGGAAGGAACTCAGCAGGGCTCACATCCGATCCTAGAGCGATAGGCCTGACCTGGGAGCTTCTCCGCAGAAGGGGGTCCCCTGCCGAACCCTCCACACCCTCGGGGATCAGCAGGCCTTCCCCCCCACCACCCACCATCACAATGTGACCTCACAGGGGACCAGCCTCCAGACCACGTGAACTGGAGAGCCCAGACGTCACTGCTAGGAAGGGGACTATAGGGCTGGAATGCGAGTCCCCTAGCGTACGCAGCAGAAAGCTGAGTTCCACCGGGATAGAGAGAGCACATGAGGACACTGAGGGACCTCTGTCAGGGAGGAAGTTAGTCCCTCTGTCCCGCCACGCTGCCTGGGGAGGGGTGGGGGAGGGCTCTAGCCCCACCTCCCCGCTACAGGAATGACCTAGTCGCCAAGCATACCCGAGGCGGGGGCAGCCTGATCACACAGCACACCTGTGGCTGTCACTGAGCGCCCTGCAGCTGCTGAAAGGCTCCGGAACTTGGTCGGGCCAGGAGCCAGACTCGACTGGGCACCAGCCCCTTCCGGTGCCAGCTGCCCCCACGTGGGGCAGCCTGTGTCCCATCGGCTCCTGCATCGCATACAAACATCAGTGGCCAGGGCCTCTCATAATGGTCAGGGGCACTACCTCCTGCCACCTGGCCAGGGGAGGGGATGGACTGGCCACATGCCAAATCGTTGACATGACCGTAGGTGAGGGCCACCTAAGCATCTGCTGCGGTGACTTCTGTCAGGTCAAGTCCTACCAGCCGAGAGTTGCCGAGTGTCAGAGCAGCCAGAGGTCTTTCTGGGTCTCTGAAGTCACTGTTTTTAAGGAGTCACAATAGGGCGTGAGGGAGGGGTTTGCCGTTGGAGCCGAGGCCCCCAAACACTGTAAGCAGCCCTGAGGTCAGGACCTCTCTTGCATCTGCGTACCTGGCAGAGAACAGCTTATTGGTGTTCACTACAATGGAACCGTTTCATGCCGCTCTGGTGTGAAAGGGACAGGATGTTCGCAGCTCAGGTGCTGAGTTCAGGGAACTCGCGTGGGTCTCAGGGGCAGGACTGCAGGCCGGGCTCTGGAAGGGCTCTGCCTGTTCATTCCTCTGTCCGTCTGAAAGGGCAAAGGCCGCCCTTGAAGGGAAGAGCATCCCCAGAACAGAAGTCCCTCCCCTCCTTCCCTCTCCCAGCCGGCCCCAGCTGGACTGAGCTGGCGCGAGCTTTGCGGCACCCCTGCTCTGTGGCCGGCGCTGTGCCGAGTGCTCTTGCGTACATGGGCGACCTTGGCAGTTGCACGTTTGGGGTGAAGCTGCTCGCAGTTGGTCAGAAGGAGCCAGAAAGAATGTCGAGTGCTGGGGCGACTGGACTCGATACTGATCTTCAGCCCGTGACCCACTGTAGTCCTCGAGCCCCGTGCGGGAGCAGAGTCCCAGGCGTTCAGTGCGTTGGGCCTTGCTCCCCGGGAGCTGGGCTGTTGCGGAGGTGGCAGGTGCCAGCTTGGTGCTGGCTGGCCAAGTGAGCAATTGTGCCACAAAAAGGGGTGGGGCCAGGGGTAGCAAGGGAAGCCGCATTGGAGACCACAAGTTCCTGATCCACAGCCACCCATTACGGTGCTTCCAGCTAATGAGGATCACTTATTTTTGCAAATGCGTCAAGTGGGTCCTCAGGGGAAGGACCTTCTTGTTGACACTGACGATTCTTAATTTTCCGACAGATTAGCCAAGTGGTTTTTTTGCTCCTTAGCCCCTAACACAAGCCAAATCATTTCCTTCCATCACTTAATCACCGAGTGCCGGGGGCGGCAAGCTAGCCTTGCCCCCGGGCAAACCGTGGCGCGAGGCATCACAGTTAGGAGTGGGGGAGATGTGTTTTAATGCCATGCGGTGAATCTGAGAGCAGAACAAGGGGCTTCTGGAGGGTCCTCCTCCATTGGACAATCCGAGTGGCTGACCTGACGCTCTCCTGCCCTGCCCCACCCCGCCCCCCACACAGCCCAGCCCTGACCAGCCCCACTGTGCACCAGCCCTACTGAGCACCATTCTCGCTGTGCAGGCAGGAAAGCTGTGTGCTCTGGCACTGCGTTGGCACGCTTGGTGGTGCGGTGGGCACCCTGCGGCTCGGATGCAAACTGCCCCCGGGGGCCGTGCACGAGAGACGGGGCTCTGCAGTGAGCCCGCGCTGCACCTCGCCTCTGTCCCTTCCACCTGCGTGCCGTGACACAGACACCAGCCAGGTTTCTCTGGGCCTCCGTTTCCGGGTGTAAAAACAGGGATAATAATAGCTCCTACCCTCATAGGCTCGTTATAAGCATTAAATAAGATAATACACGCGAAGCGGAAAATCCGACATATGGTGGAGCTTAAAAGCACTAAATATTACTTCTCCGTCGCCACTTAGACCAGGGGCCGGCAGGGATGGCGGGTGGGGGAGGGGGCTGTTAATCTTGGAGGCGAGGTGGGGTTTGTGTGGGTGTGTAAACAAACGGTGTGTCTGGGAGTGGAAGGAGACCCAGATGGACAGATGACTGAACCCCGGGGAGGTGCTTCCACCCGTGCTGGGGTGTGAGCACACTCAAAACCGAGGGGGAAGCCTGTGGAAGAGCGAGGGCTCTTTTTCCGCAGGAATCAGAAGATGCCTTTTGATTCTCCGCGTGTCCCAGGACGCCCTGACAGGCGTCTCGACCAGCACTGCATCGCCCCTCCCTGCACCGAGGGCCCCGTTTACCCCGCCGTTCTTCAGGGTCCTGAGTCTCCAGTCCGTGGGGCTCCGGAGGCTCCCATGCAGCCCCCACTGCCTTCCCGCCCCGGTGCCCCGGGGACAGGTGTGTGCGCCGTCAGCCTGGTGGGGTCCTTCTCTTCCCCCTGGTCTCTCCCCAAAGCCACACAGCCAGCCGGTGCGGGGCCCGGTCAGAAGGGGCGCTCGCCGCCTGAGTTCCCTCCCATACATCCCATCCCCACCGCGGTCCCAGGTGCCCTCGTCCACGGCCGCCAAACACACTCCGTGGATTTGTGTTTTGCTTTTACTTTATTCATGTCACAAGGTAGCATCAGGAGAGATCCAAGGGCTTGGCCCGACGGAGGAGGGGTGGGCGAGCCGCCCACTTTGCTTGCGTGGCTCCACGTGACGCGGCCAAGAAGGCGGGCACCGCCCGGGAGCGAGGTGGGGGCCTTCTGGGCTAGGCAGCACTTGCTCTCGTTTTTACTTTCTGCTTTCTCTCCATCCTGCAGCCAGGGCTTGTCTCCCTTGTCCCTTAGGAAGTGTGTGAGAAAACCAGGACCCTTTTCCATCCGTCCTGGTGGGGAGGTAGGAAGCTCCTAGTCCCTTAAAAATGGAAAATGCTCAGAAGACTGAAGCGCCGCAGAGCCGGGAGTGAGGGCGCATTGAGCTGATGAGGGAGCGGGCCCGCCTGCGGGATTTCGTGGTCCGACCCCTGACCTCACGCCGCCTCGTTCTCACATCTGTGTGATGGGTTGCCGTCCGTCCCACCTGTTTCAGAAGGGTTCTGGGAGGGGTCTCTGGAAAAGCGCAGGTGGGCCCTTGCAGGAGGGCGCCAGGCCTGGGCCCGTGTCACCACCCGGAGCCCCCAGTCCAGGTCTGTCCCATCAGCCTGTGCACAGCTCCCCAGGGGCCCAGCCACTGTTCCCTTGGCTGGCATCTCAGGCTGCCTCGGTCCCTCAGGAAGTGGGGAGGAAATGCCTATTTTCGGTTTGAAAAGGAAGATAAACCTCTAAATGTCAGACCACAGGCGCAGAGTGAGCACGTGAGGGCGGCTTCCCTCTGGGCCCTGGAAGAGCCTGGCGGGTCTCCCTGGGCCCCCCCACACACCCGCCTACAGAAGCCCCAGAAGCTGACCCCGCTGGAAGGGCTCAGGGGTCGGGCCTGCACCTCGTCACCCTTTCCAGCAAGAGGAGTCTTTGAGGCTCACATCGAGCTCTGGTGACCATTGTCCTGCATGCGACACGCCTTTGCCGGTACCCACTGGCATTTTCTAGAACCAGGGGGCACTGTGTCAGCCCCCATGGAAATGCAGATGGTAATAACATCGGGATATGAAACCACAGTCCCCCTTTTATGTTCTGGGAGGCAGAACTAGGAAATAGGTCCTGAGCTGTAGTCGTCCCTTTGAAGCCATGTTTCTCAAACTTCATACCTGGGAACCCTGGGGTTCCATAGACTGTCCAGGACTCTGGCAGCAGGGTAGGGGGCCAGAGGGAAGGGGCGAGAACAGGGAAGCACAGTGACAAGGCTCCTGGCCTTGGCCCTCTGCCCTCCATCCGGGAACCTCCACTCCCATCCGCCCTGCATGGTGTGGGTGTGCAGGCCCCTCCGCCCACAGAGGGTCCCACTGCTTCACGGGGCCTGAGGACCGCTGGCTGATTCAGGGGCTCTCTCCACAGGGCTCAAGCTATAATTATATTCACAGGAAAAGGTAAATAAAAAGCAATTTACAAATCCAGTTTAATTAGCCCTTGTATAAAGTGAAAGTAAGCCTCAGCAGAATTCAACAGGGCTCTGAGTCACCATAACCCTTCTTCCCTTTCCGATGTAGCTGGGGGTCCTTGCATCCGTCCCCAAGCCCCCCACCCCCACCCCTGCCCTGCCGCCCCTAATTCATAAGGTCGCCTTGCACTGTGTGTCACTGCCGCGGGCTCTGGCTGGGGAGGGGGCAAACTTGAGAAATCTTCACCCTCTGAATAAAACTCAGGGGGTCACTGTCTGTTCTGCAGGGGGTGACTTCTCTGGGAACCACTGAATGGTGACCCAGGAGGGGGCGGGGGAGGGGGCAAGTCCAGAGGCAAACGCAATGGCTTTGAGCCAAAGGCTAAAATGCACGTTTTCAGGAAAATTCGATAAATTTGCCCGAGGCAGGTTCTACTTGCACACTGAGTTCTTATATGGGTCCTTTTATATTGCTGTTTGCTTTGCTTTTAAATAAAATATGAGTGCCTGCCAGCCAGGGCCTCTGGGGCTCAAGGGGGCCTGCTCAGCGTTGCCCTGCCCCCCACTCCCAGGCTCCAGGGTCAGAGGCAGATGGGAACCGCCAGCTCGGGGTCAGGGGGGTGCGGGGGTGGAGGCTGCAGGGGTCCGGGCTGCATCTGGTCTGCGTGAGGACAGGCAGGGGTGGCCCCTCTGAGGGAGGGGCTTTCTCCTCTCGGGCCTCTGGCTGGGGGTGGAGGCCCCGGAAAACAACATGCCTGCAACAGAAATACTGGCAGGGACCTTCCTAGGGATCCCAGGCAAAGCGGGAGACGAGGGTGAGGCTTTCCCCGGGTCTCCCCACCACGGCCCACCACAGCACCGTGTTTCTCCAGGGCTGACTCCGGGTTTGCCGCCGGAAGCACAGGCCTAACGGGACCACTGTGGTTTATCAGGCAATGACCCCCTCCCCTCCTAGGGGCTCCTGCCCTCCGTGGCTGGGGCTTCAGGCCCCCTGCCCTCTGGGGCCAAAGGGTAAAATGCTCGTTTTCAGGAAAATTCAGTAAATGTGCCCCAGGTAGGTCCTACTTGCACACTGAGTTCTTCGAGGGGCTTCTTTTTATATTGCTGTTTTCTTTGCTCCTAACTGTTTTAAAAAAGAGTTCCTGGCAGCCAGGTGGCAGGGTTGGGGTCTGCCCAAGCCCGTGGGGGTAGGACCCCTGTTGTAACTCGGATCCTGTCCCCTCCACTTTCTCCTTTCAAGCCCTCTGAGCCTCAGTTTCCTCGGCCCTGGAGTGGGGATATACGAACAGCACCTGCTTTGTGAGGCGTTTGGAAGGATGAGAGAAGACAGTCTTTCTGGGAGCCACAGCCCAGCCCCCAGCACGCAGTGACCACCACTCCATGGATATCAGCTGTTCCTAGTCCAGCCGTTCTCGCTGGGGAGCCAGCACTCTGACGCCGTGTCCACTAAGAGCCTGTCTCCTGCAGTAAAAAAAAAAAAAAAAAAAAAAAAACCGAAAGAAAGAAAAAAGACCTGGGTTCCAGTCTGCCCTGTGCCAATTGCTAACCGTGTGACTTTGGGTGGATTCCTTGACCTCTCTGAGCTTCACTTCCCCCTGTTACGGAATAAAGACGGGAGCGCCCACCCCACAGGGCAGCAGTGACCAGTGAGAGGGCAAAATGCAGACGGGCCTGGCCCTCGGCCAGCGGTCAGTGACTGACCGACGTTGTTAGCAGTGCTAGCTCTCACGCGTGCTGTCCTCCAGGGGGAGTTCGTGGTTTGGGTTGGTTTGGGTTTGGTTATTTTTCCCCTTAAAGCCTCTTCATGGTGTGTTCCCCGGGCTGGACCAGCAGTCAGACAACACACACACCCACCCCAGAGGGACAGGGCGCTTGTGCCCAAAGGGCCTGTGCTCTAGCCACCTGGAGGCTCCCTTGGGGGTCATGGTGTTCAGGCTGCTGGCTGGGACGGGGACACGCTGATTTAAATATGTTGATTCCCATTGAATTCTAAAGAGATGATACTCTCCAGGCTGCCAGGGGATGGTGGAAGGTGAGGCGGGAGATCAAGACCAGATACGAAAGTGAAATAGAAGCGACAGGACCCCACGGCATTTGTCTGGGCGTTTAAGACAAAACAAGCTCACTCGGAGAACACAGGGGCGCTCCCTGGACGGTTTGGGGCTGGGACCGGCGTGCCTTCCCAGGTCCCACCCTCCCGGTCCTCACTGGCTCTCTCCTCCGGGGATGGTGGCGCGGGGAGCAGGTGAGAGAGGAGACTGCAGGACAAGAGCCTGCTCTTGACCTCGATGCCCGCGAGGCTGCAGTGACCAAGGGCGGAAGGCGGCCGTCCCGAAGGCCCCAGGTGGAAGCTCGTCCCTGCTCACTGGGCCGCAGTCAGGTCCTGGTCGAGCCGACCCCGTGCCCTTCACATCTGTAGGGGAGACGCACTTAGGACCCGCAGGCCTGGTCTGAGAGCAGCGGCCGAAGATGTTCCGAACCCAAATAAACAGCAGGAGAGGCGGCCATGGAATTTCCACAAAATGGGCCTGCCCTTTCTTGCCTGTTCACTTGCGTCTCTCGACCCTTACGTGGCAGGAACGTGTGTATTCACAGGCCTGTTCGAGGCCAAGCGGTCCTTGAGGACATTCCACCCGACCCCGTCACTTTCCAAGAAAAGGAGGTCAAAGCTGAGGCAGGTGACTAACTTGGCCGGGGCCCCCCACTGGCGTCTGCCCACCCCGGGCTGAACGCCCAGGTGGCCTCGCTGAGGACCTGCCTGTGAGCTCGCTCCCGGGTCTCCTGTCAGCGGGGCGACGGGGCAGCGACTGCCTGCCGCTTCCACGTCCGGGTGGTCTGCCCAAAGGCTCTGCAGAGTGGGTGCCTGCCCTCCCATTCTCGTGAGCGTGGGGGCCACCCAGAGCGCTTTCTCTGGTGCTGTTAGCTGGCATCCAGCTAGCTCACGCGGCAGACTTCGGGGATGACATTGCACGCAGGCGTTAGCTGCGACTTGTCCCCACCGCCTTCCCCCGGTTGGGCCCTGCCTCCTCTGACCCTGGGGAGGGAGCCGAGTGTGGCAGATCCCACGGGGCATCTGCTGGTGGTCTCCCTGCTGTGGTCTTAGCCGACTGCGCTCCAGGAACCAAACCCGGGTTCGCAGCTCAACCTCGGTTTCGCGGAAGCAGCGCTTGGCTTTGTTCCTTCCTCGGGCAGATGCTTTCTTTCACCGCGGATCTCGTTGTGGAAAATCAATTTCTACTTCTTGTACTAGTAAGAAGCATTTTGTTTTGTGAGAATTTTCAACCAGAGAAAGAGAGACAGAGAGAGAGATCACGCCCTAAAGCCGCGCACTGGCCACACGCCGTCAGCGCTGGGCTTGCCGGCTCCCCGCTCTGCGAGGGGGCGCCCGTCCCATCCTGCTCCGCCAGGGCTCCGGCCTTCGGTCTGGCTGTCTAATGACGAACTCCAATGCCGTGGTGTGTCTCCGAGGCGAATCAATTCTGTGCCAGGGCCGAGCCTGCGGAGATGTGGCCGTCCGCTAACACTGCGGAGAGCAGGGGTTTGCTTCAGCGGGACTCGTTAATGCAAACAAACCCAGGGAACCCTGCTTCGGATGGGGCCGAGGCGGCAACCAGCTGGTAGAGCTGAGACGGGTCGGGGTGGGGGACACAGATTCCAGGAGAGAGCAGCCACATTCTCCTCCCTGGAGGCCAAACCCTGGAAGGCTTCCGAGGCTCAGTTCTTGCCCTGCTGGCCCCTGAGGGACTCCCCACACTGGTCCTTCTCCAGCTACTGCTGAGACCCGGGAAGGTTTGCCACACAGGCAATTAGAGGAGCACACTGAGAACCTGGCGTGAAGCTGGCTTTAAGTTAGATCTTCGTCTCCCTGGGGGGTGGGGGCCTGCCCTGGGTTGCTCATTTCCAGAAGCTCTTCTGAGAGCGCGGCCAGGGAGCCAGACACCCCTCCGTCTGTGCCCTAGGGCTCCAGGTAGACAGGAAGCCCGAGCTTCGGACGAGACTCTGGGCTCTGGACCTTTCCTTGTGAGCCCAGTCGTGTGACCCGGGCAAGCCCCTTCCCTTCTCCCCGCCCTGGGGACAATGACTGTTGTCTGTGGCCCTTCCCAATATAGGGTTATATAGTTCTAGGGCTCTGGCGAATTCTGTGTCCATGTAATTGAGAAGAAAGAGAGGGGGGAGCATGTCATTAAATTAGAGGAGCCGTGAGGGCAGAGTGACCACCCGTCCTGGTCTGCCTGGGATCAGGGACTTGCCAGGACACAGGACTTCCAGCTTTTAAACCGGGACAGTCCTAGACAAAACAGTCACCCCAGGTGCACTCACAGTGCCAGACGTTCGCCTCCCTGACACCTTCGCATAGGTGCAGGCCAGGGGGAAGCGCAGGCTGGAGGGGACCCCTGAACCCAGCCGGATTCCCAGTGGAGCCAGGCTGACGGGCGAGGGGCATCGGCCGGCCCCATTCATTTCTCCAAAGCAGCACCTCCCCGTGCAGTTTGGCCTGTCGGATCAGCTTCCGAGCAGTCACTTCGCGCTATTTGGCACTAATAATAAACTCACAAAAAATGGAAGCAGGATTGCTGCCTGAGGATTTTCAGCCCACCTCCGCCCCCCTCCACCACCAAAAAGGAAGAAGAAAAGTCGTCTATATATGACAACAAATCATGCCCTCCCTGTTCTGGGAGTAGAAGCTTCCTCTCTAATGGATAGGCTGCCACCTCGTGGCCGTAAGGGGGAATGTGGGAGAGTGCGTGTCACCATGGGGGAGGAAATGCCTCTGAGTTAAGTCAGTTTAGCTCCTACCTGGCTTGCAGCAGTGAGCTAAGTGCTGTGCAGCTGAGACGGTAGTTGGATCGACAAGGGCCGAACTTGCTCTGTGCACGTGATAAACAACTACGCCTGGCACTTCGCATACGGCATCTTCCAGAGTGTTCCCAGCATCCTAGAGTGGGAGGCATTCTTGTCATCACCGGTTTGCAGATGAGAAAACTGGGCCTGGAAAGTGGTCACTCTTTCAAGAGCTAGGGTCTGAAGCCAGCAGAGCGTCGTCCTAAAGGCCGTGACCTTGACCACTTGGCTGTGCTGGAGACCAGATTGGCGTGAACAGAAACACAGGACAGCGGGGGGATTCTGGGGGATTCTGGGCGGGGGAAACAGGTGGTCCCGAATACGTGGCCGGAAAGGATGATGCTCTCACCTCCAAGCAGCGGGGCCCGCGTGGAGGGGGAGCGACAACTAGAGTGGTCGAAATTAAAAACAAAGGCAGAAGGCAGGGCAGGAAGGAGCTGCGGACGGACAGGGAGGACTCGCATAAACAGAGGCAGCTAGTGTAGTGACCGTGAAATGATGTGCTGACAGCGTCCGTGAGCCCTAACTGTTCGCCCCTGCCAGCAGTATTTATTGTTGTCAGTGAGGCCCTTGCTTAGGGTTTTGCACGTATCCCTTTAACTTGCAAAAGCTCCCTGAGATCTCATGATGGCCCCCACTTTATAGGTGAGGAAACTGAGCCTTCAGGAGGTCGTCACTTACCCACCGTCGTATCAATAGTAAGTGAGAGGGTCCCCATTAGAACCCAGGTCCTGATGACGCAAAGCCCATGCTAAAACCTCGACCCGTTTCCTGGTGGAAGGAAACAGGGCTGGCACAGGCCTGGGGTGGGGTGCTCACGGCACATCTGGGATAGCCGACATCACGGGAGCATCTGGGAGGGTGTGTGCAGGGCAGGGACGGGCAAGGACTGTGCCGGGCAGATCTGGGCAGGGACGCTGGGAATCGGGGCGGGAGTCTGCATGCAGTGTTCTGGCGATGAGTGAATGTGTTGAAAGCCCTCTTCCTCCAGCTACCCATGTGGACTGAGAGACGCCTTTCTACTGCCAAGGTCGGGGAGGGTGGGGGGACCAGGGAACCCAGGAGAGAAGGACCCCACCGTCCAGGTGGTGGCTCTCCGGTCTCCACCCCCAGGGCCATGCAGTGTGGTCTGACTCTCTCATGACCCATGAGCCTCAGGCAGGTCAGCTCACCTTGCCTCACCTGGCATAGGGGGACCGCCATGTTTGCCCTACCTCGTGGAATTTACCTAAGAAGCACTTAGCACCGTGGGAGGGGAAGTTGTGGGACCGGCATGTGACCAGAGATGTGAAAGAACGGAGCGCTGTGCTGTATTCCGATTTCCTCAGTGGGACATGCACGCTTGATGGGCAAACTGTGGGCAGCGTCTTAGTGCAAAGAAAGTGCAAGTGGCGTGTTCCTTGTGAGGCTGGACAGCTCGCCGTGCTCAGTTGGTTAGGCCTCCTTCAGTCACAAAGTTTTAGAAAAAGCCAACCCAAGTCTAATTTTTTTAAAAAAGTGCCAGATGTGAAAAAGCCCAGGATGGTTTAATCAGGGGTCAGATACAGCTGCCACACCTCTCTCTCTCTCTCTCTCTCTCTCTCTCTCCCCCCACCCCCTCAACTCCTTCTTCCCCATCTCCTTTCTCTCCTAGTTTTCTCTCAGGAGCTCCATTGCAACAACTGCTCATTGTGGCAGGACAGCCACCACAGCTCCAGCTCTTACATCCCCCAGGTTCAAGTTGAGTACAGAATTGCACCTGCCTTTGTCTTTGTTCCAGTATTTGTCTTTGTTCCAGTATTCCTGCAAACACACCCCCTTCCCATTGGTCCCAGCCGGGTCATGGGACAGAGAAATGAGAAGCTCTGATTGGCTGAGCCCAGGCCCACATGCTCCCTCCACTCGTGCACAGGAACTGAAACATGGGCAGACGGGCTCTGCACACAGAAGTGGGGGCTGCTGCAGTGAGTAAAAGATAAAGCCGGGAAGTAAACGATTGGGGATAAGTCATCAGTCAACAGATGCCTCCTGTCGCCGTCCTGCCCTTCGGTTTGGGACGTACGCTCCCCCGCGGGACCGAAGCTGCTCCTCGGCTTTTCCGATGACTAGCTGATGACCACAGCAGAGCAGAGACTGCTGAAGCCTCATCTCTGTCTCCTTCCTAAGACCTTGCAGAACCCAGAAGAACTGGCAGTCACCTTGTGGGCCGGCTCAGACCGCAGCTGCAAAGCGTGTTGAATCCTGCCTCCTGAGCTGGCCGCTTAAAGGGTGCAAGTGAACTCGGGCTGTGTGTCAGCTCCCCACCCAGGCACTGGACTCTCTAGCAGGGTGCAGAACCAGGCGGCTGCAGGGGCAACTGGAAATGCCTGGCCTTTAGGTACCCCGTCTGGCGGGCACTCGAGGGTCAAGTCGCTGTAATGCTATGAAACGGTCTGAAAACTTTAGGTGACTCCTTCGTGGTTTCTCGTGGCTTTTCTCTTACCATTTCCCTCCTGTGTGGGATGTTTCTGGCTCATTATTTCTTCGCGTTTACTACTGGAGTCGTCTGGGTGCTCGCATGTGCAGGACCGCCCCTGTGTGGACCTGGTGACTCAGACCGGGGCGGGGAGGACCAGAACCTGCCTGCCGCACAAGCACCTCGGGTTGCCGAGCCCACTGCAGTTTGACACCGTCTTCTGTTACGTGTAGGTCTCCCCTGTCACTCCCATGTTACCAACACTGAACTAAGAATCAGCCTCATGTTCCGATTATTTTCCTCTGAATTTGGAGACTAATTCATTAAGGAGTAGAAAGCATCGCAAATCGGGCATGCAGGAGGTTTTCTGAGTTACCCTGACACTGCCCCCAAAAGCGGTCCTTAGGCCCCATGCAGTCTCACCTGGAAATCATTGGGCGTTGGGGAAAACTTCCTTCTGTCCTTGGTCTTGAGGGGACAGCGTGGCCGCCGTAACTTCAGGACAATAAGAGGCCAGAGCGGTTAAAAGACAACGCCAGCTGAGAGAGCGTCCTGACAGGAAGCGCGCCCGGTGGCTGCACTGAGTCCGGGCGAGTCCCCCGGGGTCGCTGGCTCCCACGGAGGGAATCCAGGCTGAGTGAGCAGGGCCCTCGTCAGAGAGGCGATGCCGCTGGAGGCGCCTGCACCTGCACCGGGCTGTTGTGGCAGCCCGGCTGGTCCCCGAGCCCCGGCCCCTCCTCTCTCCCACTGGCATTGTAAAGTCCCATCCCACGTGTCTGTTTGCTCCCCTGGGATTCTCTGGGTTCTTTTATTATTATTTTAAATGTTATGGTACAGTCAGGCCTCTGTTATTGCGATACTCTCTTTGTCTGGCGGTCTGGACCCGAGCGCACAGTGTCTCGGCGGTAGGCCTGTACTCAGTTCCAGAGTCAGGTGATACTCTGGTTTGTCTCAGTGCGTTTTACACTGTCTGCCTTCCTTTCGTCCACTGTTTTCCCTATCAAACCCTCCATCTCTCTTTCTTGCCTTTTTTCTTTTATATTTTGGTCTCCTTTTAATATGGTAATGAATCTTAATATAATTCCATTCTTAGATTCCAATGGCAGGGGACGGGGTGGATTTTCTTTTCAGAAAGGAAAATTTTTCTGTAATTTCTCTAGCCATACCGTGCACCTAAAAACACTTTTTAGAAATGGCTCATACCCCCTTAAATAAGCAAATAACTATCACAACATTTACTACGTGCCAATCACTGTTCTAAGTGCTTTCTAATTTAAGTTTAACTCCAGGAACCAGGTTCCCTCCTTCTGTAGACGAGGAAACCGAGGCACAGAGCTGGCAGGGACGCAACATGATCTCCCCGGAGGCCCCAGCTAACCATAGAGGAGCAGGGGACAAACCCCAGTCAGGCCTCGCTCCCTCTCCAGCTCCCTGCGCTGCCTCCCGAGAGAAATCTCAGCCTTGGAGAAACGAGGCAACCCCGAAGTCCCCCTTAGGATTTGCAGCTTTGCTGATTAAGAAGCTATTTGCTCCCATCCTAGGAGAAGGGATTGCAGGGCTTAAGTGGAGAAAACCTTAGCACCAACCTGCTCTCGATTTATGTGAAAAGATACATTGGCACCAGCCAGGGAGACCCCCGGGTCTCGTCCGTCTCGGGGAGTTTGCCTGGGGAATGAGGCTTGCGAGAACTCCACAAAATGAAGAACGTTTTATTGTCCAGAGCGGTGTTTTGATCGCCCCATTTTCTGGAGCCAGGAGATATCGGGAAGTCCAACTTAGCCGTTTGGCGTTCAAATCCATCTTGCAGGCAAATGGAAATGTCACTTGAGACAGGGGTATCTGGGCACCCAGGTCTCCAGGACAGCCCCGTGACCACTTCTCGCCCTCCAGATGTGATTTTTCCATGGCTGAGACAGCTGGGCTTAAAAGGCTCAATTAGTCTTTCTCTAAAGAAATTGAACCAGCCAGTGAAATGCTAAGGGTAGCAATCAATACCTTAGCCCCCGCCCCCACCACCAATGCTATATAAATTCTTGCAGCAGAGGTTTTTTTTAAAAATACAAATTCCATGTTGCCGGGCACCGTCACAGAGACTGATATGTTTCAGCAACACTCCAGGAAGGCAGGGCGCTGTGGGGATAACGACCATGTCGAGATACGGGTGCTAACCTGGAGTCTCTCCGCACAAAATGAGGCGATTAGGCTCCAGAATTCTCTCAGTCCCCTGGCTTTCCCATCAGCTCGGCCCAGAGATTCTTAGAAGCTCCTGGTGGCCCTCCAAGTGCCACCCGGCTGGAGGTGTGCTCGGGAACAAGGCTGTGCCCCAAATGCCAGCTCTACGCAACTCTGGATTATGTCTATTTTTTTAAAAAAAAGCTGAAAGGACTAAACCCTAACTATCTGTGGGGGTAGACTTCGTTTCTGGAAAAAAAAAAAGAAAAAGAAAAACTCCATCCCATAGACTAACCCATTTTCTAAAATAAAATAAAAATGACTTACCGAAAAGTGGAGTAGGGAAGACGTGCCAAAAAGAAGCCTGAATATTTCATACTTCAACAGGCTTAGAAGGGCATTGCAAAAAACTCAGCATACACATAATAAGAAAAAAGGAAAATCGTTATAGCGCTGTGCACGCTGGTCACAGTAAGGCTGTGCGCGGGCGGTGGTCACCGGCATGTGGCGACGTCAGGTCGTGCTGCCCGCTTCTGGACGACTCACGCTCAGCTTCCGTGGTTACGTCTTCAGAAACCAGGAATCAAGAGTACATGGACTGGTGGCAGTCCCCTGAGACTGGACTCCCTCCAGTCTTACCCCCAACCTTCTGTGCCCTCACATAGCCAGGGTCCTAGAAGCTTCCCAGGAAACCAGGTGCCTCTACACAATGACCCAGAGCTGAATGATGACTCAGACCATTTATCAGAGAACTGGGAGAGCAGAGGATGCCTCTTTAGAATTCAGGCGTGGAGCTATCGATCGGGGACAAAGCAAAGGTTTATGGTTACTACGGTGAAGGGCAGGAGAGGCGGGGACAGCAGTTGAACGGGTAACCCATTCAGCACGGTCTGCAATAAGCAAAGTCAGGGCGTGTTTGGCTGGGAACAATGCCAGCAGATCAGGCCCATGCTCAGCTCTGCCAGCCCAGCTGGTCCTGCCACTTGAGGCTTTATTTATTTTATTTCACTTTACTGGGCACGAGGGAGGGTCTCGGTGTGGAGCCCTGTCGTATGCATCGGCACCGCTGCTGACGAAGGAGTAATTCTCCTGCTTCTTTCCCAGTTGTCTTCTCCACCGTCTTCCTTCAGGTTCCACCCACGCCCTCAGATCCCCCCATTTACCAACATCTGGCCTGTGACATAGTCACATCTCTGTTAGCTGGCACCCCACAACGTGCAAATGCACACCTGTGAGCAAACCGTGTGGGGTTCAGACCGCAGCTATATAGTAAACAGAAGCAACCTCACTCACGTGCGACGTCATTACACACACATCGTGACCAAGTCATATAGTGAGACGGTCTCCAGAAACAGTGCCTTGCATGTGATTGTTGAAAGTTGTTTTTAATGCTTTTTTGTCTTATTTAAAAAATTAATATGGTTTTGGGGAAAAGGCAAATTAGCATAAAGCAGAAATCCTTCTAAGCCAGCACGTATGTGGAACCCAATCATTCTTTCCTCACTGCCGCAGTGTTCCGTGGACGGCCGTACCCGATGGACGTGCCATTACCTCGCTGATGGACATTTAATTACACGTCCATTTTTTTCACTTACCGTTCCACTGTAAACATTCCCTTGTCATTAAATACGCTTTTATCCTAGTGACTTAATGACCACAGTAGAGTGTTTTATTGCATGGAAATAACACCATATTTGTCTCTCAAATTTCTGCTGTTGCCAATAGTGTTACTGAGCACCGTTCTAAATATTGCGTTGGCCAAAAAGTTTGCTTAGTTGTTTTCCTTACGATGATGGCTCTAGTAGTGCTTAGTTGTCTTTAACTTCATTAGAAATAATTTTGTTAGATTGTGTTGTGATAGCTGTCATATCAACGTGCATTTTAAAAAACCATCAGAATTGGTGAATTTCTGTGCAGGCATTTTAATATTGAAGATGGAATAAAATATGCAATGTTTTGGCATATTATACTATATTATTTCAGGAAAGGTGAAAACACAACTGAAACGCATAAAAAGATTTGTGCAGTGTAAGGAGAAGGTGCCGTGACTGATCGGACGTGTCAAAAGTGGTTTGTGAAGTTTCTTGGTGCTATTGACGTTTTGGCCAAATAATTCTTTGCTGCGGGGCTGTCTTATGTGTTGGAAGATGTTTAGCAGCACCCCCGGCCTTTACCCCCTAGAAGCCCGTAGCAGAAGGTAGCTGACACACTCAAAATATCCAAACCAATAAAGCTATTGGTCAAAATGAAAAACATGTCGTATATTTTACAAAAAACAAAAACAAACAAACAAAAACACTGAATGGACTTTCTGGCCAGCCCAGTAGGTCTTTGCCTCCATGATTATTTCTTAGGTGAAGCCCATGGCCTTGTAAGCACTGGATCAAGGGCCCGGGATATTCTCGGGCCTTCCTGAAGCCTCGCTGTGTTGTCCAGGTCAATATGGAAGGGCGAGACCTTGGACCGTGGAGAAAGACAGGCCTTGGTCCTGAGCCTCGCTCTGCCACTTGCCATGCGGGGTGACCGTCATTCTCTGAGCCTCGGTAAAAGCATTGACTCCCAGACCTGTTCTGAAGCTCAAATAAAATCGTGCATTTCAAGCCCTGAGCATGGTTCCTGGCCCAGCGAGCAGCCTGCCCCTTGGTCGAATGCCATATGAGTGAGGATGTGTTTTTCACTCTCCATCCTCTCCATCGACTTTCGCCCGAGCCTCAAACCCGGGCTTGCCTCCACAGTACGTTTCAGGCGGGCGGAAGAGGCGCGGGGGCGGGAACTGGCCGCCCTCTCCTAGGCTGCGAATGAAATCTCCTGTGAACGGGTGGTTCACTAGGTGAAACGGGTTCGGGGCTTGAGTCTTCTGAGGGTCGTGTCCCACTCTCGAGTAGTGCAGGGCCTGAGGATTGTGTAACTTCACTTCCTTGATGAGCAGGATGACAATGTCAGGTTCTGAAATCCCAGGAGCCAAAAAAAAAAAAAAAAAAAAAAGCCCCTTTTTGCCCAGGTTCTGCTCTCCCAGGGTTCTTCGAGAAGCACACGGAGGGGCATCTACTCCCCTTTGGTCTGTTCTGGTGGAAACCCACAAAGGTGACAACTGAGAAAGCCCCCAGGGGTGGAGAATGGTATGCGGTTAGCTTTGTTTGGGGGCCCGAGTCCCGAGTCCCCGAGTCTGCCCTGGCCGCGCCAGCAGGCGCATTTGTATGTTTGGATTTTCCAGAAGGGATAAATCACACAAACAGAGCACCTCAGGAATCCCTTGGGGAGCCGGCCTGCTCCCGCCCCCTCCTGTTAAACACATGCCCCGTTCTCCAGGCAGCGCAGAGCATTGCACACACCACCCTTGTCTGAAGAGCTTTTTCTGGAAAACTCATTCTTGGAGAGGACTTTCTTTGTGCAATAGTTCAGCCTTTTAGACTAAACAGACGATGAGAAAATAGTGAGGGGTAGAGGAAAAAAGAGTTCCTTCTGGTAAATAGAGAAAGAAGGGCTCGCCGCGGGTTTGACGTTCTCTCCCTCTCTGGCTCCCAGGGTCCGTGGGAGCGGCGGTACCCGCGCCAAGAAAGACGCTGAGAAACAGGCCCTCTTTCTCGCCGGTCCCGTCTCCCCTTTGCATTCCCGTGGCTCGGATGCCGCTGTGAGCCTGCCCGGCCTCCAAGTGCACACATTGCCCTCTTCGGGCCCCAGCACGGGCCTGCGGTGTTTGGCCCGCGAAGCAGCACTCATTTAAAATCAAAGCTTTGAAGGCTGGCCTGCTTAGAGAACAACCCGGGAGCATGGGATTCCTTGGCGTGTTGTCCTCTTCCCTTGGGGCTGAGTGGAAAGAGGAGAGCCTAGTTTCTCCTCTAGAAAGAGGACGATTCCAACATGACACTGAAGAACTGTCTCCTGGTTGATGGACCTGGCTCTGCGGCCAGAGTCAGGGGACTGTCCCCTGTCCTCTGTCCCCCTCCTTCCTTCCTCCAGTCGGGTGGGTCTGTGGTGCACACATCCTGTTGTTATTGTCAGGTGTCTTTGCTCCCAGCCGCGTCCGCTGCAGCCCCCCAGTGCCCCTCACCCCCGCAGGATGAGTCCCAGCTCCACCGGCGTGCTGACGGAGTCAGGGCAGATGACAGCCCCCTGCCCCCCTACCCCCCCACCCCCCCCGCGGCGGAGCTTCCAGCTGAGGAGGGAGGGAGATCTCGGACCAGCAATTTCGGGAGACAGTTAAAAGATTAGATAGTAAATTTACTTAACAGAGACTAATCACCTGGGACTGGGTTTCATATCCTGTTCTGAAATAATGTATTTTCTTTTGTGCTCTGGTCTGAATCTGTCATCTCTGCTCTAATAATGAGAGGCAGCGATTTTTAATCTTTGACCCTCTTCCATATAATCTCATCACACTGGTTTTCTGATCCTCTTCTCCTTATTTGGCGAAGTTCAGGAAAGAGAAAGAACTCATTTCTCCGGCCATTGTGGACTTCTTGCAAGGGGCCAGGCGGATGGTGAAATCAGGCTCTATCTACTGCATGTTCAGCTCCGTGCTCTTCACAAAGGGGGGGGGGGGGGGGGGGGGGGCAGGGACAGTGAGCAGAGAACAAGGAAAGAAAGGGAAGGAGGGCCAGAGGCTCCCACGTCTGAATCAGATGAGAAGGGCGACAAGTAGGAAGCACAGTAAAACAGACACCAGTTCCCTGCTAAGGCTGCCTCCTGAGCCATGAGTCACAGGGTCAGAGCAGCCTCAGGTGAGGTTGGCCGTCTCCCACGAGGTCTCTAAGGTTAGTAGAGTCAGGAAGGAGACCAGGTGACCCTGAGGTTCTCTGCACATGGAAACTGTTACACAGTTAGCCTCCTCCCCTTCCCTGTCAAGCTGGGAGGTCTTGGGTGTCTCCCCTTCCGCTCTGGGTTTGACTCATGGAGGGGTGCTTGACCCCAGGCGACTCGTGCGGAGGTCCCTTGGGTGGGGCTGCCAAATGGGGTGTCTCTCCATCCCCGCCTTTGGAGTCTCCCCACAGGAATCCTGGAGGCTGGGAGGTTGGCTTCGGTTCGCACTGGAACTGGGAGAAAGTGCACAGAGGAATGCTGGGACTTCTCCTGCCACCTCCTGGTTCCTGGGAGTGCTGCGGTCTGGCACCGAGCGAGGGGACACGCCCTCCAGCCCCTCCCACTCCCCTTCCCTTCTCCCAGGGCTCAGTGACACTCCACACACCCCTCTGGCTGCTCAGCCGGAGTTTTCTGGCTGAAAGCAACAAAAGACAACACATCTAGTTAAATAAAAAGGGCTTTTTTGAAAGCACATGGGTGGAGCATGTCAAATCAAAGGGAAGGTTGAAAACCAGGCCCCAGTGCTGGTGAGGGATGCCAACCGCACCCAGTTTTTTCCGTCCCATTGCCTGTAATTCAGCTGCAATGGATGGAGACTCTTCATTGGCCGAGCTTGGGCCAGTGCGTTGGGTCAGGCAAAGGTGGGACATCTTGATTGACGGTCCCACCAGATCGTATGCAAGGAAAGGCAACCTCTCGGCAGGCAGTAGGACAGGGCACTGTTATCCCATGAAGGCGGTGGCACACAGCCAGGACATAGCCACAGGCGGAGCCTAGAAGTATAGGGACCTCAGGAGAGAACCTGGGCGTGGTTCTCTTTCCCCTCCTCTCCGCGAGCCAGCCCTGGCTCACGCCCGTTCTCCTGCCGGGATCAGACCAGGCTGATAGATTCCCCACGTGTGACTTTTCGATTGAGGTTATTTTATATCTTGTGAATCTCCAAGGCTCTAATCTTCACTTGTCTTCATTAACTTCCCTCTCGGGTCCCATTGTCCCCCATTCAGATCCCAGCCACCCCCGCCAGACCCCTGTCCCAGCCCTCCCCCAGGTTCACAGCTCAGATAAATAATTTATAGGCAAAATAAATGCCCAGCCCCCACCCCCAGCCCTGCGTGCGTAATTACCTCTCTGTCGTGCGGTGGCTTCAGCCTTCTGGGAAATGTGAGAAGGGAAATGGATCCTTTTAGCCTGTGAATGGTGCTTTGTTATTTTGATGCATCAATGCGGAAGGAATAAGAGACAAAATAAAGTTAATAATACATCGCAGTGTAGATAATTCATCACTTAAATCAATAGGAACTGCAGGTCACTGAACTGGAACCCGTGTTACTGTGATCCAAACTTGGAATTAATAACTGGAGCGGCGCGGAGCGGCCGTCCCGGAACGGGCAGACAGACAGCCTCGGGGAGAGAGCCGGGCGGCGCAGGAGGAGCACGGCGATAGGAATAGACAGATGATTCATTTAGCTCCTACAGCTGTCACATACAGTCAGCGCGAAAATCTGCTTTCTATCCGCAATCAGCCTCATTTGGGAGCGAGGGTCGCTGAATTATATCCTCAACTGTGTGTTTATTTCTTCATTTATGGCAGGAATTTCAGATGATTGGTTAGCATGGAACGCCACATTCTCTGAGGTTGAAAAAGCTCGCTAGCACTGGTTAGGCGGTGGTGTGCACGGCGTAGGTGGCCCCGCTGCCCTCTCTACCCCTCCCTGGGGATTCGGGGTCCCTTGCTCCCCTGGAAGTTCGGTCCCAAAGCTGTGTTGAAGGCAATGGGCTCCGTAGTGAGCAAGTGAGCAAAACGTGAGAGTCAAAAGGCAAGTTCCGAGGCAAACCCTCAGCTCTGCAACCTCGGCCAAGCTACGTACTCGCTACCCGAGCCTCAGTTTCCCTCCCTGGAAAGGAGGTAACGGTAGCGCCGACCCCATAAGGCACGTGGGGCCCGAGTGAGGTGATGAACGCAAAACACACAGAATCACCGTGGCCCCCGGCCCCCGCAGTGTTCAATATTGTCCTCCGTGGCGGCCGTGGAGCTACTGGGCCAGAGCAAAGCTGAAGGTGTGGGTATGGAGGGATATTTATTGCTGTTTAAAATTAAAATCGACCCTCGCTGCTCTGGCCCTTAAAGCAGTAGAATCAATCGTAGGAGTGAGTCTATGCCCTGCTGCCTTGCGCTTGTGGGAGTGAGAATGAATGGGGCCCGAGCAGGGGGCCCGCTGAGAGGTGCGGACAAGCGGCAAAGCGGGACTTCGTGCAGGGTGGGTACTCCGCAGAGTCAACTGTCTCTGCCTGATGACTCGGGAGGGCGTGGGTCAGGAACAGGTTCCTAGGGATGAGAGAGAGAGAGAGAGAGAGAGAGAGAAGTGGGGAGAGAGAGATGCCAAGGCGAGCGCTGAGGGAAGGGTGCAGGAGTGGAGCTTTGCAGAGAAAGGTGGATGAACTTTTTAAAGCACAGATGTGTTTACGATTTATTTTTTAGTAATTCTTTTTCCGATTACAGTTGACATACACTATCATATTAGTTTCAGGTGTATAACGTAGTAATTAGACGTTTGTATAACTTACGAAGTGATTGCCCCAGTAAGTCTAGGACGAACCTACCTGACGCCTTACGTAGTCATTACAGTATCGTTTCCCACGTCCCCTACGCTGTGCTTACACCCCGGAGGCTGTTCCCAGAACTGGCAATTCGTACGTTGTAACCCCTCCCCCCTCCACACTCATCCCTCCAACCCGCCTCCCATCTGGCAGCCATCAGAACGCTCCCTGTGTCTATGAGGCTGCTCCCCTTTTGTTAACCCCCCTCCCTCTCCACTGCCTTTGCATTAGTGTGTATCTGACATAAACGCTGTGTGTGTTGGGGGTGGGGGAGAGGTAGGTGTAGCATTCACAACCGAAGGAAAAGCGGTTTTCCTTCGGTTGTGAATGCTACAGCCCGTGTGAATACTGGAACAGCCCGTGTGCGATCGGCCACGTGCCGCAGAAGCTGATCAATTTTGGCAGAAGTGAGACTTCAGAACCAGGGCCGTCCAGGAAAAGCCCTGGTTCCCGCCCCTCCCCCAGGCCCTGGAGGGGCTGGGTGCACGCGGGGCTTCCTCAGCAGGTGAGGCGAGTCCTGCCCCCACCTCATTGCTCTTCCACCTAGAGCTGTGCAGGCTGGGGAGGGTCTGGCTGGGCACCACCTGCCAGGTAGCGGAAGTACCTTGCCCAGAAGTCCCGTCCCGTGTTTACCTGGAGTTCTACTCGGGGGTCTACTTGTTCCTTGTAGTGAGTGACTTCTCTATCTAATGAATCACCGGCTGGCCTGAGCAAGCCAAGGGGACGTGTGGCCAGTGCTGGGACGGGTGGGACACCGGCCCCTGAGGCCATGGGGATGAGCAGATGAGACCCTCCCAGTCCTTTCCCTGACATCCCAGGAGAGCCTAGAGGTGTGCTGCAGGTGGAAACCAAGGGCTTTCTGAAACCCCTGCAGCAGCTGGGCTCAGACCCACGGGCAGCAGAGTGGCTTGGCCGGGGAGAGTCCGGCTTGGCTGC
This sequence comes from Phyllostomus discolor, assembly GCF_004126475.2. Classification (NCBI taxonomy): domain Eukaryota; kingdom Metazoa; phylum Chordata; class Mammalia; order Chiroptera; family Phyllostomidae; genus Phyllostomus; species Phyllostomus discolor. The sequence continues at coordinate 33,713,665 of NC_040915.2, read as the reverse complement.
GCCAGTGTCCGGCAGGCAGAGGGGCGGGGCAGAGCGCAGGTGGGTGACGGCCCTTCCCTGTGGACAGAGGGGACCACGTTTTGAACTGCTGTTTGTTTGTTTTTAAACAGCTACCTTTCCTCCCCTTTCCAGATTATTTCAGAGCCCAGCAGGCTCTTCTAAGTGGAATTTTTTTTGCAGGGAAGTACAGTATAGTCAGGGGCTTGTTCTAAAGTCAGCAGTGATGTGAAAATCCGTATGATCGAATGCACCCTTGAAAATCCCTTAAATCTGCGAACCTGGTCCCTTCGAAACTCAAAAGCCAGAAAAGAACTTACTTGCTAAAATTTTGTCTTCCTTTGGTATCTGGCCTTCCCTGGAAGAATAGAGACCAAGGTCTAGTTTAAACTGGGAGAATGGTGGCGTCAGCAAAGGAGTTTTCTCTTTCTGCTGAGCAGTGTGGTCCTGTTCCGCACGTCATGTGCCCTTCCCGATACGGCCCCCGTGAGTAATGTTGAGAGCAGGGAAGGCAGTGAACCGAGAGGCAGAAGAGCTCAGATTAAGGTCCAGCTTCACTACAAACTAATGTGTGACTTTGAACCACACCCTTGAGCTTCATTTTCCAAACTTTGGAACAAACTCAGTGGAAATATTTAGATAGACAGGTACGTAGGTAGGTAGGTAGCTACATCACAGTTTTAAAAGTATAATTTAAAGTATTCCAAACAAGAAAAGAATGGGATATTTTTATAATTTATGGTTTTATGGCTGTCTGTATTTTTCATGAAAGCCCTATGAACTTAGATATCTAAACTTTCTCCCGTAATATCAATTAATTGGATTATAAATGGCCAGAGCGTACTGGCCACTTCCCATTGGCTATATCCCAGTTTAGGCTACATCCCATCTTAGGACTCTAGTCAGCTAATATTTGTGACGTCCTCCTGTCCTCTGAGAAAAGCCTCTCCTCACCCTGTGCTCGAGGCTGTGTGCATAGAGATGGAGGTACGTTACAGGCAAGTCTTGGTTGACACCTCAGTGCCTCGGGCAGACAGGTTGGGAGGAATGGCAGCAATACCTTACAGAGCGTGGGGGCCTGGCTGTTCAGAGCTCTGTTAACTCACACTTCCAGGGAACCTACCTCTCTGGGTCCGAATTAACTCAGACGAGCAGGGCAGATGTCGGGCTAAATCCGTGGTCTTCACGTTCGTGGACTGGGTTCTTGGGACATGCCCCGGGGGCCTTTCCAGGAGCGGGGTGAGGACAAAGGACGGGAGGACACTTCCAGCTGCGAGGACTCAGGGTTCCCGGGGGTCCCCTTGTTGCAACCATCCAGCTCTGCCCTTGTCTGATTTATATGTTAACGTTTCCATTGTCGGATTTCACTTAAAGAAAGAGTCTGTGGTGAGGGGGAAAAAAGGAAGAGGCAGATGATCTTTAAAGTGTGAGGTCTCCGTGTAAGTTTTTGTGATCTTACCTAGAGACACAGACAGAAACCTGAGTTTACGAGCCTGGGCGGACACATCCTGGGTGCCGAGCTAGTTTCCAAGGACAGGTGGAGACTCCTTTCCATCATCCAGATCCCACAGGGTCGTGAAACCAATGTGCCCTCGATTCTCGTTATTACATTCCATAAAGGCACCTTCACCGTTGCTCCTGGGGGAACTGTGTACACACGCATGCTCACAGATTATCATCTTAACCTCCAAAGGCGACTCCTCCTGGTAAATTCTATTCTCTCTATTTTATGAAAGGAAAACAAGGTTTGGAAGTCTCAGGTGGATTGCCTGAGGTCACCCCACTCAGCAGGTGTCCCAGGTGGGATTCAGACCGCACTCAGCTGGCCCGAGAGCCGGACCTGGCACTCCCCGCCCTGGCCATCTCTGTGTGAGCCCTGACCCGGGAGGGCAGAGCCTTTGTTTGACCGTAGCTGGGAACCTCTGCGTTGGGCAACTCAGATTGTGTGCCGCTCTGCGCATCTTGACAAATGACCTCAAAAGCACGGCAAGTACTGGTTTTGGGGGCGGAGCGTAACAGGGAATGCGACTCTTGGAAAGAAACATTTTCCAGGATCAGTCTGTGTCTTTCACGTTTGGTTCCCCAAAGAAAAGAAACAAATATCCTGGATGCTCTCGAGGGGCTTCTTAACGTCCTTCAGATCCTCTAAGCCTCGGGCCCCTCGGCTGGAAACTCGAGATAAGGACATGCCCGTCGCAGGCCAGGCCCATGAGGGTTCGCTGGAATAAACTTAGCTCGGTTTCCAATACCAGCTGGCCACACAGTAGATACTGTCTGCTCTGACAGTGGTTACTTCCATGCTCCTCATTTACCCAAAGAGAAGTTTTTAGAAGTCACTTTTAAAGAGAAATGAAAGCATGTGTCCACACAATGATACGTGAATATGGCAGCACTGTTCATAAAGTGACAACAACCCAAACGTCCACAGTAGACGAGTGGATAAACCAAATGCGGTGTATCTGTACGGCAGAACGTCATTCAGCCCTGAAGTCTAATGAGCAGTGGGTCCATGCTGCCACACAGAGGAATCGTGAAAACATTAGGCTGGGCGAAGGAAGCTGGTCATAAAACACCGTGTGCTGTGTGGCTCACCCCCTGTGAAAGCCCAGAACGGGGAACCAACCCTGCAGAGACGAAAGGAGACCAGTGGTTGCCAGGGCTCGTGGCAGAGCGGAGATGGGGAGATGGGGGAAAGGGTACGGGATTTCTTCCTGAGGTCAGGAAAACTGTATAAATCACCTGTGGTGGTGGGTGCACGTATCTAGGGAATAAACTAAAAACCATTAAATTGTGAGCTTTAACTGTAAAGTATGTGAACTATGTCTTCATAAAGCTGTTCAACATTTTTCAGTGAAGACTGCGGGGAGGGGGAGGGATGGGGGGAGTTATTTCCAGATGACTTTGCATCTGACCATGAGTGAGGCCAACAGAAAACAGCAGTGACTGTGTGACAGACGTGACGGAAGGCAGCAGGGGGTGCCATCCGTGTCCCTTCATCCCCTCGGGCTCTGCAGGGACAGCACCCAGAGTCGCCGTGGGGCTGGAGCCGAGCATCCCTAAGCTGGAAAGAATTCCCAAGGTCACCGAAGGGAAGCACGGCCCAGTCGCCACCAGCGTCTCCTCTCGGCCAACCACGTCTCAGTCTCTGCGTCTCCCAGGAAGACACCCCCGGAGAGGAGAAGGGGACCCTCGACATCCACGTGGGGGGTGTTCGTGGTGCGGCTTTCGGGGAGGAAGGACCCGGGAAGGAATGCGTTTGACCCCGTGGAGGGGAGGAGAAGGCGGAGGGACCACGGCCGCCCCGAAGTGTGCTCCACGCGCTGCGTGCCGCTCACCGCCAGTGCGGAGCACGGGCCGGCCGCGTTCCAACGGGCGGAGACAGGTGCGAGCGCCCAGAGGACAGCGCAGGCACGGAGGCCTCATCCCGGGCGTCAGACCACACGGGCGGCTTCTGCAAGGGGCGCCTCGCCGAATCCCGGCGTCCCTAAGAGTAGCCGTTCTTCCCACTTTTACAGACAAGGACGCTCAGGCTCAGCGCAGTGACTCACATTTTCAGGGACTGAGCGTGAGAGCCCTGCGTCTGAGCCACAGCGGGAACCACAGATCTGTGATCCCAGGTGATGCCCACATGACAGTAGTGAGGGTGACGCTGAGAGCAGTGGCCGCCCTTATGGTCAGCTGGTTGGTGCACAGTCACCATAGGCCGACACCGAGCACCCCGTCCTTGCTTTAGGTCACTGAGCCCCCCCCCACGATCTCTGGGCCTGTAGAAGCTCCCCGAGAGCACGAGCCTCGCCTTGTTTCCCACCGGACCACCTGCACCCAGAGCGGCGTCTGGCTGCGGAAGGCGTCCCGTGACTGCGCGTGAGCAAGTGACAGAGGCAGGTTCTGTCATCGCCCGGCAGCAGGCAAGCTCTTCTCGGGCAAGGGGCCCGCCGGCGGTGGGCCTGCGCTGCAGACGTGGTGCCGGGACAATGGCCCGGGTGCAATGGGCTCGCCGTAAATCACTGCTCGATAACTGACGCCCGTTTCGCAGGCCCGAGAGATGACGTAACCTGCCCAAGGTCACGTAGTCAAGGAAGTGCTAAAGCTATGACACTCCAGGCTCTTCGTAATTATAAGAAAATGGAACTTTCGGGTTCAGGGCGGAGGTGAAAACCCGCACAGAAAAGAGTGAAGGTGCAGAGTGACGTGGAGAGAGTTCTCACACACACACACGCTCATGCTGTGGCTCGCGGGGACCGCTGTAGACCATGCCAGCTGGGGGCAGAGGGCAGCTGCGCCTGGGCTTTCTCGCTCCGCTCGGCTCAGAAGAGTCTTTTTTCCTCGCTGTGTTTAAAGGAAAGAATGGCGGGGAAGACTTAGAGCGTTAACTAACCTTCCTGCACCGTGCGAAGTGTTGCTTCGAGGACCCCCGGGAGAACCTGAGATGAGCATTCCCTTACTCGTCTCCAGGAGCGGGGCTGCTACCGGGGAGGAAAGCAAGTGTGTGGAAACGGCACCTGTCACAGATGAATGCGGGGCGCCTCCGTCCCATTCATCAAGCTGTCAGCCCCTGGCCTGTCGGAGAACCATCTAGCTGTGTTTGCGTTTGTCGGCCAGATCGAGCAGAGCGGCCCCGTCCAGTAGGTTGATGGCTGTTTTCAGGACGGGCCGAGAGGGAGGGGTTCTCTTCCTGCTGCCGTTTCTCTGAACAGGAGGAACACAGACAGAGCCCCGCACATCGGGGAACCGCGGACGCCAACCGCGGCTCTGCCTATGCCGAGCCCTGCACAGTTGGCTCTGTTTTTGTCCAGGCAAACGCTGGCTCCCGGGCAGCACGCAGCTCATGGCACAATGTGTCGGCTGAAGGGAAAATTAAAGCCGAAAAGCTTGGCATCATTGATTCATCACAACCCAGAACGGACTCCCTGCTTGTTGGTGCACTGGCTGAGCCCGTGCGACGGCTCCCACTGTGTCTGTTTAAGGAGGGGACTGGAGGACCAGCTCAGGGGAGTAGGATGAGCGCACCCTCAGGCGCTGCGCCAGCCTTCTCTCATCTGGTTCCTCAGACGACTCCGTTCCTCTCTGCTGTTTAGAGGAAAACAGCTCTGCATCAGAACGATTCGTTATTGTCGTTTCCAGTTTGATGTCTGGGCCAGGAAAGCAAGGCCCCGCTCACGGGCTCCAACCAGGTCTTCTTCTACTTCTGAAAACACCGGTGCACAGTAGGCATCGCCGTCATCATTTTACAGGTGAAAACCAGAGAGATGGAGTGGCCTGCCCAAGGTCACACGGCTAGGAGGAGCCAGAGCTAAGACAGACTAACGTCTGTGTGAGTCGGGTCCTCTGAGCTGCCCTGGGATTCATGAAGGAGGTCGTGGGCAGCAGGGCAAGGACCTACAATGGTGTGTAATCTGGACCCGGTGAAGCAGGAAATCGATTCGGTACACAGAGAAGTTACTCTAACTTCAGAAAAGCCTTTGGAGTTGACAGGTGCAGGGGGAGCCAGATGGCTATAGATGAGTGAGTTAAGGCTTATGGCATATCTCCCCGACAAGAGTTTATGCTCCTTGAAGACCAATACTTCAAAAGGGTATCTAACTCGGTCTGCAAAGCGATTTCCTGTGTAACGCACCCAGCAGAGCCAACTACAAAGATACCTTCCAGGGTCTGCAGGGATGCCGCTGACGTCGGTGGAGGCGAAGGATGGTGTCCGCCGAGGCGATGACAGGGATGGGGTCCTGCTGCCGCCCAAATGTGCAGGCTGGAGCCCCCACCCCAGCTGTATTTGGGAAGAGAGGAGTCTGAAATTCCAGGATAACAGGGAGAGGCAAACGAGAAGATTTCCATGTCGTGCTGGGAGACAGAAGGGGAAGGGGTGAGCAAGGGCAGGGGAAGCCGAGAGTGGGTGAGCTGGCTGATAGCGATGGCGAAGAGCAAGGTCCCAGCCCCGCGGACCCGGGGAAGCAGAGGAGGAGACAGGCTGCGAGCGAGGAATGCCATATTTAACCGGAGGGGGGAGATAAATAATTCGTTATCTTTATGTCCAGGGAGGAGGGTAGTGAAGAATCTTAAAAACCCACTCTCTCTCCCAAGGCCCAGGGAGAGCAGTGAGGGAGGAATTTGACTGCCTGCCAGAGCAGGTGAGCGGGGCTTGGGAAGAGAACGCGGCGCAGCCCCGGAGATGCCGGCGGGGGTGTGGGAGGGCAAGCCGGCGGCCCCGTCTCCTGCCAGCTCCGCCGCGCCAGCTGGAAGGACAGTGCGGGGGCGACGCATCGCCTGCCTGCTGAGCTCGGCTGACCGCGCCAGGAAGCGCGGCCAGAGGGCCGTGAGCGGGACAGGTGTGCGTGCGGGACTGAAACCCCTCCCAGGTGGGGGCAGGGGTGCCAGAGGAGTGCGAGGGTTTCCGAAAACATCATCACAGAAGTGTCATGTGTTCGCTGCAGACAATTGCACAGAGAAGCCAAGAAAATAAAAATGATTTACTCACAATCCCCCACCTAGAGATAATCACTATTAATATTTTGGTACGGCTTCCCCCAGACCTTCTCCCCCTCTCTCACACACACATGCACACACGTGCACACGTGCACATGTATGTTTATAGCACTGGATTCCACTCGGCACGCCCTTTGGGGCCTTCCCTTTTCACTTAAAGGGGCACACAGAGCATTTTCCCAAGCTTATGAATGCCGTCCTTTTTTGAAACGGCTCTGGTCTTCATTGTGGGGGCAGGCCAGGGTAGCCAGCTCCTACAGTTGGGATGTGTAGGTGGTCTCCAGACTTTTCCATCATCAAAACTGCTCCAGTGGACATACAGGTTTCTGTGCCTTTGTCCAATTATTTCCTTCTGGAGTAGAGTCACCAAATAAAGGCTGCGCGCACAGTAAGAGCTCCTGAGCAGCACTGCCAAATTGCCCAACTGCGAGGCGCTCCCCATTTATATTCCTTCCAGACGTGGGTGAGAGCATCTGTCTCTCCCCATCCTCACCTTCGGGGGGTACCACCATTAGAAAAAGAAAAAACGATTGCTGTTCAAGCCTGAGAGGCTGGCAGGCACACGGCGACCCAAGTCTGTCTGCAGCCCCGCAGCGCTCTGCAGGCTGAGAGGTGCAGGCTCTGGGGATGGTTAGAGCCCCTCGGAGATGAGTTTGGGGGAATCAAAACACAGATGAAATCATGCATTTAGCGTGGGGGTGACAGCAGTGATTGGCAGGTTCCCTCTCTGTCGGGCTTCACGTGTATCCTGGAGAGACAGCCTCTGCCTTCAGAAGTGACAGCTGAGGAAGGAGCACACACTTGCGGTAGGAACACAAGGAGCGCGGCCCACGGTGACCTGAGGGGACACCTGCCGCGCTGACTTCCGGCGGCCCTCTTCCCGTCTCACGCTCCCCCAGGGCCCCAAGCCAGGTCCCAGCTTCCTGCCTCCTTCCTATAAAAACCACCTTGGCTTTGAAATAAAGAAATCCAGCAGACTCCTCAGTCTC